>NW_027476096.1:0-1470108 GCF_051020955.1 Megalopta genalis
GATACATTTAAAACATATGTGTAACAGAAAATGCAAACAACGCGCGAAGTGGCATTTATTGCACGCGTTAGAAATGTGTCAAATATTTCGAAAAATATCGAATTTCTATCAATTGTATTTTCATACTTGTTTATTCAAAATAGTACAAAAAATATTGTCCTGCAAACAAATGATACAATTCAGTTTTTAACACTAAACCTACCGAGCCGGTGAAAATGATCGGTTTCACATTTTGTATTTTAAAATTGTTGAAATTATAAAGACTCTTCCATAAGCGATGACAGAATAAATTTCTTAATCCACAACTGTTCATTGTAATCAAAATTGTGGAAAGTTTAAGTAAATTCAACCTCGTCATTCTTACAGAGAAACACACATTCGTTACTTTGGATGGTCGGTGGATTTAATGCAAAACAATTGCAGCCACGTTTTACAATTGCGCTGACGTACTACTACGAAAAGCGTGTTACACGATGATGGAGCTTGTTGAACAATGCAAAATTTTCCCCTACAGCCTTTCCTATCTTCAACAAGAACAGAGTCCGGCTCAGTTACTACAGTCATCCTGTCGCATACAGTGTAATCAAATATTTACCGATGTTAGCATTACGCGCTTTACAAGGTATTTTGTAATTATCTCAAATAAGAAAAATTTTCATAGTTTGCATATATAGAATTGACAAAAATGTAGCGATTAATTTGTCGTTGGTTTTAAAGTTAGGAAAATATAATTTTCTGAGTTTTAAGTAAATCACTGGGCATTCTTTTATTAATTTTATTAATTTTTAATAAACATAGTAAACATTCTTCTATATTTCTGATCATATTTTCGTTAAGTTAATATTAAAAATAAGTACTCGTGTTGCACAAATTACATTGACAACTAATTGTAACAGAATATATGACTAAATGTCTTAGAGCTGCAAATATTAATAAGTGTTAATTCTTATATTATGATTTATTTATATAAAATTATGAACGAAAATTAGTTGCTTTAACAACATTCGTTTATTCGTCAACGAATAAATTTATACGTCTGTAAACGTATCTATTTATTTCCTCGTGTTTTACATATTCATTAATGCCATAAATTTACAAAATTCCAGCTACGAACATTTTATATTAGTGAACTATATGCACGCTCATTCCTCGGAACACTTCATGTTTATTATGCAAAGTAGTTGACGTAAATGTAAAACATTCACGGAGAATATAGTTCATTCCGAGTAAGAAAGTCTCGCGTTAATTTCCATTTGAATTGCTGAGTCAGAGACAAGAAAGTGCATAAAACACCTTCTTGTGAAAAAAAACATCTTGTCCCGAGAAATTAATAATTGTTCTTGTTTACTCTGGCGTCTTTAAATTTATGCATATTCTTTTACAGTCTACAATAAGCACCGTTAAATATAGTGCTCGGCAAAAAGTGCAGGACACAGTCATATCCGAATACATTGCAGATAATTCGTTACTATCATTCAATTTTCCCATAATAAATTCCTAAAAATTCATCTCTTTGTGATTTGACGAAAAGATATTCTTGATATAATTTCATTCTGATCCCCTTGTACGCCTATTATTGATTCAGCTCTGATGTTCGTACAATTTTATTCTCTCCAATACAGAGAAAAAATTTTGTTCAAATAGACTTCGTTATAATTGCTGGTTTTACGTTGCATCGACTTTTTGATCATTAGCGACGGTTAAATTTAATTGTCTTCCATTTTTCATGAAGTAATTATATTTCATTGTACATTTTTCTTTTCTTTTGGAAGATCAGGGTGGTTCCCAAGCATTTTTCTAATGCATGGAATGAATGTAGCCAATATAATAAGCTACATGTTCAATTGATTACTAGTGAATAAATTATGTATTATAGGGATATTTTTGAAGGGATATTTTTGTCCGCTTTATTGGCATGGAAACAAAGCGACGATAACGAAGATGTCTTCTCAAGAACATATTTGTTCCTGTTATAACAGAAAATTGTTATACCAAATAACTTGCTTTTATGCATTTCCATTAAATCTCAAGGGCGAGAAATGTTTTGAAAATAGTCCATAACTACTGTTATAAATAGAACCTATTAAAAGGTGCGAAAACTTTTTCCATCCCTGATTTCCTTGGCAAGGGAAATATAAAGAAACTATTATTCGAAATATTATAACCACTTTTTATAGTTCACAAGACAGTAAAACTATACACAGTTTTAAATACATACTATTTAAGTTGATGTTGCAGAAAATATCGTAGACACGTGATTTAAAGAAAAAACAAACTGATACATGTCCTTTAGTATTTCGAGTGGGGAGTCAAATGGTACTACTAATTTTTTAACGTGTGAGCGTTATCAAAGTTTTTTCAAGGTCATGTTGCTTTCTTTATCATAAACTTTTTTTTATCATAACTTTTATTTATACTTTATACTTAGTATACTACCATATATTAATCGATCGTTGAAATTTCTCTGTACGCTTGTTTGAAAATCATATATTTTATTTGCATGTAACTGTGTAATATTTAAAGAATAGTATTTAAACCTTGTGTAGAGTATTTAAAGAATTCCTTGTACAATTGAAATTTTTACAATAATTAAAAAATGAGTAACTTCAATTTAAAACACTAGAAATGTGTTGAAAGAACGCGAAAGTGTTTCACATTACTTTTGTCCTACCAAAATTATGAAAGAAAGATTGGAAATTAAATTCGAAATTGGCTCCTATTGTTTGTGACAGATGTAGACAATGCGTATTTTGCATAAAAATCCACAGCCTATTCATTATTATTTGCAAAACGATGATATCGAGAGAGTTAGGAGTAAGAAATAAACTTGATTCGACGGATAGCAATATGGCTGCATCGTCGGTGAAATCCGGACCACATTCCGAGGTTTCGTGCGGTATTAATTTCACGGATTAAGGCAAACAAGGGACGGAATAACGCTGATCTCGATTCAAAATCCTTCCTTCTGTGAGGTAAGTACGATCATGAACACCGCATTCTGCGAGAATATTGTCACTTCATTAATAATTGCGTGATTTCCTGCACTGCCGTGTGTAATTACGTTAATTGTGTGGCTAACGAGTTACGTTATACGTGTGTATGCGCATGAATTCAAGAGATCTGCAACGTTATTTAATTAAACGCGCGAATATGAATATTTCAGGGACTAATTACATTTGCATGATTTATACCAAGAAAGAAAAATGCTTTTTATCATGCTTGAGGAAAATGTTGGCAGAGCAGAGTTTATACTGTCTTCTTAACTTTCTGTGAAATCCAAAATAACATGACTCCAATTTAACACTTTAGTGTTAAAGTTAATACTACCGAGCCCTAAACACGATCTAATGTATGTATTTTGTTTTATAACAGTATCAAGATTGGATTTCTCTCAACTTTGCACGAGTTCTATCAGAATTAAAATAATGTTTAAATAATTTCTATAATACAAACATTTTTATAATGTCAAGAATTGTAAAAGTATAAATTAGAAACCAATTATTTTAACTTTATTTAAAATTTTCTCGTTTTATAAGTTTTGCACTTACAAGAGCAAAGTTTTGCTCTTCAATGGACTTTAATAATTGCAACAAATTTTAATTCAAACAGATTTTTAATAGAAATTTCAATTACAATAGATTTTTAATAGGAATAAAAATAAACTCTAGATAAAAGTCAAATACATACGTGCATAAAGATCTACTCATTTAATACTAACATAAAGTCTACTAACTACATTACACCGAACAACATTTATTGATCAAAATTTCGTAAAATGTTCAACGAATAAATACCACGTTCTCGCGGTAGCTAATAGTAGGGACTAAACAGATAAAACAAAGCAATGTAAAAATGTTATAGAGTAGATGTCCCAATTTCCGTATCCCCTGATTAAAAACGTATAGAAATAGAGAAGTGTTATACATATATAAATTGATGATCTATTTTTTTATTATGTTTACCTACCAATATGTAAGATTCAGGGGGGGTATTACATTTTTCATATGTTAAAATGTAACAAACATTTTTCAATTGATGCTACAGCAGTTCCGAAGAATTTAAATAGTTTGTCTTGGAAAAAATTGTAAGAAACGCTTGCTAAAAATTTTCGTATAAATTAATTGTGATTTATGTTGTACAAAACGCATATTATGTCGTAAGATTTATTTATTAAGATTCATTCAGTAGTAATGTTTAATATAAATCCAAAAATAGGGTCAAATTTTAGAACATGTCCGTATTTCAGTGCCCCTTGTATCAGAGCACAGTAATTGCAACGATAAAAAACTACTAATTATGCACGTTTCTATATTTTTTAAATAAATCCAGTCATAGAATCAGATTTTAGGACTTGTCCGTATTTCAGTGTTCTCTTGTATTAGACCGCGTAATTAAACCTAACCTCACTTTGTGAAAACAATATTATGGGAAAAGAAACACCGATCAGAAACGTTATTACAAGAAGCACAGTAACTGCAGGAGATACCCTATAAGGTGGAAATAGGGGGCACAAAAGTACGAACAGACACAGAAATACAGTGCACGAAAATATGGAAAGACACGGAAATACGGGGCACGGAATTATGATCAGAAACACCTTTCCATATGTCATTAAAAACATGATTAAATTACTAATTTCTATCGTGTAAAAGATATGTCTAAAATCGAAATATATCTTTAGTGCATTAAGTGAAAATTATAGTATTTAATGACAGTTTCAGCAATGCAAAAATTAGCTTACAGGCACGGAGATTGAGACATCTACCCCAGAAAAGACATCTACCCCACACATCTACCTCTAGAAAAAAGCAGAAAATTAATATTTGAAATTAATTATGAATATTGAAATAACTATAGAAATTAATATGACAGTCGGTTGCCTGTTCTGCAGCGCATTTGATTTCAGAAAATCTAGGGCCTGTCACTCAGTATCACCTATGTACCTTAATTATTTATCCAGGATTCATAGGAGGTGTTTGCACAAGTCAGAACTTTCATCCTTCTTCGTTCAGCATCCTCTGGCACACAAGATGTCACTGACAGCTCGGGCAAAATGGATTGTCGCTTGTTCGGGACTGAATAATCGACATAAGGAAGACCGCTTCATGGTGCCAAGAACTATCAGCCTCAAGTGCTCAAAGTTTTCACGCGGTTCCTTTGTTCGCGCTTGATTAATAGCGGCTGTGTCGTTTTTGTATACAGTTGTAACGAGCTGCTGAAATGAGCTGCTTCGCAAATATGCGAAGAACGTGTCTGCGGACTTGATGTTTGACATTTTTTCGTAACTAGAGCTTTCTCTCGGATGGTACAAAATTTTCATTTTTACTTTTTCGTATAAGTGTTTCAAAATTACCATTTCTTTTGTGGTATAAGGAAGATGACGAAGAGGTTTTTCATAGTTTTCTCAAGAGAATCTTCTTATAAATCGAGAAATTATTAAAGAAATATTTAGGATGAAAAAGTGAAAAAGAAACAATATTGTATATGACGTAATTGACGTAGTATAGTTAAACATATTTATTAAAACATAATATATATACACATAATATATCGAACGACGACGAACGATGCTGTCGACGATGCACAATGTATAAAAGGTCTTCATTTTAAATGATCTTGAATCGATGAAAAAGATCAGCGACAAAGATGTTGTTTCTTTATAATGTACCCTAGCATTAGTGAGAAAAGGTGTGGTTGGAATACGATAGGTGTCTAGCCCAATATACGAGAAATAAAATTATTAAATTATTAAATATTTAAAAATTATTATATTTTTTACATTCTAGGCTATTCAAAGGTTAATCACAAAATTTTAACTTTTGTGTAATCGAACACAAAACAGTGAAAATATTTAAAGAATTTATAAACACCGTTGCATTACAGCGAATACAACAAAATAATTAAAGCGGGAAGGAAATGTTTAATCACTTTTTAAACATATTAATGTGTTCATAGCATAAATTAAATTTATAGAGGTCGTTCAAAAAGGTTGGAATCAAATCTGTACCATGTGTTACTGAGGTCAAATGGATGAGAAAAATTCATATAAACTTACGTCCGAAAATGCTTTATTGAAAAGATATAAGATTTTAGAAATATTTACAATTTATCGTAGCAGTTATAAGAAATGTTCGAAAATTCCTGCCACTGCAAGAATATAGACTTTCGTTCGTCGAATTAGTGATTGTCGAATTCTTTCAAATATTTCATCTGTATTGGATATAATAATAAATGCATTATGAGTACATTCCTAAAATTAATCTCCTGTTTGCATCGCATTTTTATAAACCAACGCTCATATAAATTTTGAACGCTTATTTATATCTTCTCGATAAAGCATTTCTGGACCTTATATGAACATTTTTCCTCTGTTTGACCTCAGTAATACATAGTATAAGTTTGGTTCAAACCCTCCTGGACACCCTGAATAGTATTGTTCTGTTGAATTCACAAAATATTGGGTTGGCAACTAAGTAATTGCCGATTTCAGTTATAGATGTCTCTCACTCCCATTTTTATGATATCCGTAAATGTTATATTATAAAATTATTATTATTATTATGTTATTTTTGATTATCCGTGAATGTTAGCAACTGGACAAATTGAATGCAGCGGTCAAGGAAAAGCGACCAGAATTGGTCAATCGTAAAGGTGTCATTTTCCACCAGGACAATGCTAGGCCGCACACGTCTTTGTCCACTCGGCAAAAATTGATGGATATTGGTTGGGAATTGATGTTACACCCACCATATAGCCCTGATCTCGCGCCATTGGATTACCACTTATTTCGATCCCTGGACAACTCCCTTCGTGGTAAAACTTTTAATGATGATGACACTATAAAATCTCACTTAACTCAGTTTTTGGCCGAAAAGAATCAGACTTTCTACGAGCGTGGAATCTTCAAGTTGTCAGAGAAATGGCAAAAGGTTATCGAACAAAATGGAAAATACATTACAGATTAAACTTCATTCCAAGTAAAAAAAAAATGTTTATTTCATTGAACAAATCGGCAATTACCTAGTTGCTAACCCAATATTTTCGAAGCAAAAGATTGATATTTTTTAGAGATGAAAGATTCAAAAAATTTCGAGTTCTCGCAAGCATGTCGTTGAATTTGAGTTTCTTGAATCTGTAAATCAGGTTTCGGGCCGTTTCTAGTATTTTCATGAAAATTCAGTTTTTTTCCTAAACTGCATATGGGAGAAAAAAGTGGCGAACTGTATGCAGCGCAAATAAATTACAAAAGAGACCCATTGGAGGTTCGAAATTTGAAAACGTTTAAATTTATGGATCGGTACAAGTGATATTATTACGTTAAACACTTCTATTAATTCAAAATAAGAGAAGATTTCTATTGGAAAGATAGTTGTAGTTCCAGACACAGTTACGCATGTTAAGTAGGATAAATCTATCGAGGTAGAAAGAAAGTGTGGAATAGGAATTATGAAACTAAGTTACGACGAAAATTTCCTTTAGAGTTTTGCAAACGATTCTAAGACAAATAATTGGAAATTTATGGCACTTACTCTAATTTGTTACTCCAGCACCATAAGAATTACTTTCTTTCTCATGAAATTGGTCATTAAAGGCTCCTTTTGTTTTCTTTGAGAACGTTTTACGGCGTTGACGGTGTCAGACTGCCTGCACTCGGAGCAGTTATTGCGCTCGCAACGTCTTTACAGATTAGCAAGTGCTCTTACTATTTAGTTGAACCTCGACTTTTGCTGTTTGCATTATTATTCCGTGGAAACCTCATATAATGGTTTGTACTATATTTTGGTGAAACCTGATCTACAGAGGACAGAATTGGGCGTACCTTATTCGAATAACGAATGACGAATACAATTTTATTGGAAATAAAAATTTATTATACGAATCAAATTTTGTTCAAAGGATCTATTCGATGTACGCTGTGCAAAAAAATTATAGCATAGAAAAATTTTTGATGAAAATTGTTCGACTTTGACTGACGATAACTCCGCGAAAAATTACCGTAGGATGATGAAATTTCATTAAAATTAAAACTTGAAACCTCTTCTTTAAGGTAGTCTTTTTAAAATTTATGTTTGATTCACTGTCACGACTGTAACCCTATGCACGCGAGGCTGTGTTCACCATATTGAAAATAGCCAAGTTGGACGAAATCCACGGACTTTCTGAAATTTTATTCAGTGATGCCATTTGCAGTTGAATAAAGTTCGATTCTTTCCCTTTAATTTATGGGAAAAGGAACTTGGCTGCGATTTTTTCCCGCAAAGTTACAACACTTTAAAGTAACCCTTGCATTTTTGGCACGAAATCAGAGCTTGCATGAAGGATTGGCTACAAACAGTAATAGAGCAATGCGGAGAAAAAAACACACGTTACTGAAATTTAAAAGAAATATCATAATCCTACGATGATTTTTCGCTGACTTATTGTCAGCCAATGTTGGCCAATATTCATCCAACATTTTCCTATGTTATAATTATGTTGAACAGTATATTATTTGAATAAAATTTTGTTCGAATAACCTTTGGAGTAAATTCTTCGAATAAAATTTGATTGTATTTGATTGTATTTTATCAATTGTATATTTGATCATCTTATTCAAAGTCTTATTCGAATACAATTTCATTCGAATAATGCCCAACTTTGACAGGGGGAATCTATTTTTCTTTTTTATTAACTGAAATATGTTACAATTAGACTGCGGATCTTTGTGCACTTATGGCACGTGCACCGTTTTAATAGCACCTTTGTTTGCTTTTTAAAATGAGCTATCTTCTAGTTGACGAAGAAAACTTTCCTTTAATTCTAATTTTTGTAAAATAACGTATGAAATTGAGAATTTGTACGAAGATCCGCAATCTAGTTGTAATGATTGTATTATTAATATACAGTAATTTCTCCCAAAGTCGCGCCCAGATTGTGCACAAAAATAGACAATTCGAGGCTTGCGGCTCGTTTTTATAGTTACCGATTGTCAACGACTATAAAAACGAGACGCAAGACTCGAATAATCGTGTCTCTTCTTCCCAAATTGTCCATTTTTGTGCGCAATCTAAGCGCGAATTAGGGAGAAATTACTGTACTGATGTGCATCGATGTGCTTTTATGTATTGTATCATCATCTTGTAGGTTGTTATCCGTGTGTCGTCTTTGTTATCAGTATTCCATTCGTTCGTCTTTGTTCAATGTACAATGTTTGTATTATTATATTTACCTTGTTTCATTGTGTTGCATTAAATATTATTATTTTTAATGAAATATATCGATTTTTTTCGCACTTTTTATGGAAGAAATAAATTAAATTAAGTGGATCTTTATACAGGGTGAGTCGTTTAATTATCCCACCTAAATTGACTTGTGAACTATTTGTTATATCAACAACATCCTCAAATGAATATTGTTTGATAGTAAGCGAGTCACACAAACAATGTAATAATGAGTTCTTTTTCACAGTTCGTTTGTTTTATCGAGATAGGAACGTTGTCGTGAATTTTTCTATCACATTATTTAATATTTTACCTCGTGGTTCGAAACAGTACTGAATGATAAGTAAAAACTGATAAGTTCTTTAGTATTCATAACTAATTATTACCGCAATATTACTACGTTAATGTTTAATTTATCAATAACTTGACTGTAACCTTTTATAAATAAATATTATAACATTATAAATAAATGTTATTTACTCAAATTAACGTTTGCATTAACACATTAATTCTGTTATACCTGATTCATAAAAATTCTGAAGGAACATTTATTTCTTAACAAAGACATTTCCGAGTAAAATACATATAAATGTTTATGCTGTTCTTCAATTTACTTATCATTATTTAAGGAATTGGAAACAGCATAAATGTAAATGGGTAAGTCGTGATTTTTATGTCCCTTTTATGTACTTATTTTATTGTATTATTAAATTTTGCAAAATAAAAAACCATTATGATCATACACGTGTCTTCGCATACCTTTTGCAACGCAATAACTTTTTTGATACTGCACTAAATAACATGAATTTTGTTTAGATAGTAAAAGGACTAGCGTATTAGGCAATGACTAAAATACTTTTTTTTTAATTTTGCTATTACTTAGTATGTCAAGAAAATATAGAACTCTCGTTTTATAATTTTTTCATCCGATCCTCGAACGAAAATGTATAAATTACCTTCCGCGGATCTCGATACTTCCTATGCATTCTGAACATTTTATCGAAATCGGCCGAAAACATTGGCATGTTTTGCGATATGTCCGGAAGTTATAAGAAATATACGTGTTTCAGCAATCCGACGATTTCAATATTGCATCGATGCAAACAGACATCACTTCGAATATCATTTATGGCGTGTTACTGTTGTTTGTAATTGAATTATATAATAGATTTAATAACAGGTTCGAACAATCGTATAATAGATTTTACAACTAAAAATTCTGGAAAAATTCAGAATTGTTTGCTCCATGTGGTGGAAAATTCATGAATTTTTTCATAATTTTTCGTTCAGTAGAACAGGATAAACAGCGTATACTTTGTTAATACGATTTCACCCTGTAACTGCCCTCATGGTGGGTTAAGGTTTTGAAAATTACCTGAACGGGATTTCAGTGGCCTATCGAATGATCTAAACAAAAGTCATTTTGGTCAGGGGTCACATTTGACCATCTTATCCGATTATGCACTTTATTACTGTTGTAAACTGAAGCGTAAATATGTGACTAAATACGCGCGTCGTATAAGAATATTTCATCTATATTTTATTTTATCCATACTTGCCTTCTTTCCAAAATCGCAATAAGTAAAGAAATAACGTAACAATAATCATCCGTTTATATCTGGCTTTTCTTTTCAGGACGGTTTTATATCAGAATGTCCGTCTCGATACTAGTTCTTTTAGGGCCAGGAATTTACGGAACAAAGGTAAAACAATTTATAACATCAAGAGATCCGTAATTCTGTAGAGGCGGTATTGAAAAGTTACCAGTAAGTCGACAATGGATCCGAGATAACAAAGGAAATTACATTGCGCAGTAATGCAGCAATATACGTAGGATCCGTTCAGTGACGTGCTCACTTCAAATCAACGGAACTTCCGGTAGATTTAACACATATAGCGTCCACGTATTAAAGCATCTGATACGAAAATGTAAGCTTGAACGACGTTCAGTTAGATTAACGTCTTTTAATTAAATAAGACGTATTATGTAATGAGAAGAATGAAAAATCTTTATTGAAAATATAGCTTGCTCTTGAATTTCATTTAAAAACGAACAGTTTTATTGTAAACTTTGAAAGAAGATGAGTAAAAGAGTGAGGAGGAAATTAATTTTTTACTCGCATAATGTAAAGGTATTTGAAATATGCAAATGAATTCTTCATACAAATTTCGTACGTCGTTATCAAGTAAAATTAAACATTTAATGCTAAACTTATCACGTTTATAAGATTGGTTTCTCATTGTGCAATTGTAAAAGATGATTGAATAAATTATATCATTGAAGGAACTGTTACAATAGAAACTGTATGAAATCTAAATTACTTTGATCTGTTCACTTTTACGATGCAATGCACCCAATGCAGTGCTCACCTGAATACTTTTCGAAGTCAACTTAGCAGTGGAATTATGGTACACCAATTACTGTACCCTGTTATTTGAAGGGTTATGCTCAGTCAGAAATCTCAGAAAAATCAATTTTTGAGTTTCGATTGTTTGTCTAATCAAATGAAACTTGACGGAGATATAGTCGCTTAATTATTCAAGAGCTAGGACTTGAAGAACTCTTAAAGTTTACGCTACAGGAAAATACAACTGCTATTTTTCAGGACTAGGAATGTTCTGTTTGGTGTGTAATTTAGTTTATTAGACCGAAAAAATAAAAAAAAATTTAATCCAAAAAACCGCAAAGAGTGGTGAGAGGAGTGTCAGTACATCGGCGAAAAAAATTAAACTGCACGAAGTCATTATCGTGCCGCAAGATAGTTCTGTGGAATATAGAATTATCAGTTTTCTTACAGTTTTTGCAACCATTTCAACACTTGTGAACTGTAAAGTGTGTAACGGAGAAATAAAATTTCAAACCGACAATTCACGCTGACTTGAATTAAAAATTGTGCTTCGCCGTTAAAGAAATTATTTGAAGACTAGTACTTCAGCAGAAGATGACAAATACGGGCCTGGAATTGATGATTCCATATGAGTAAAAAATAAACATCGATCGTGTGTGTCCTGTGATGATACTGCACGTTTTTGCGACTGTCATATTTTTGCCACTGGGTGGCTTCGATACTTTATCAAGGTTTTGATATTTTCGAAGCTAGCTGGCTTGAGCTACACGTGACGTAACTGTCAAAATACGATTTTACAAATCTTATACGAAGATAAATTTTACAAATTTTGAACGGAAAAGTATCGAATTTTTTAAAAATCTCTTTAAATGTTCTGTAGACTGTTTTAATTTCTAACTACTCTATGCTAAATTATTATGTTTTTCTCATTAGGAGATGATGTGACATCCTTCATCAAGATGCACGAAAAGATGAAAAAAAAAATAAAAGCTATTACAGTAGGGATCTCCTTATGTAAATATTTATTTAAACAATATTCTATTTTCTAATCATTGTATTATTTAGATGCATTATCACCTAGTAGAGGACATAAATGAAATTTTTCGATAATATTGGGTTGGCAAGAAAGTATTTTCGGTTGGCACGCATAGAGAGCGTTGTAATTGTTGCTTCAAAACTGAAATTACTTTCTTGCCAAGCCAATAGAATATTTTGATATCAAAACGTTGCAAAAACAAACCTTGAGATTAGAGAGTCTTTACTGTATGTAGATTGAGGAATCTTGTAACAACATCCCTTAACAATCCCTTAAATCAAGCGTTTCGCACAAAGTAGCTATTTAATGTATAGGGTGATTCACTTAAATTGAACATTGTCGTCGACATTTCCTTGCACATTAACGTTTTATTTTTTATAGTGCGACGTTGATGCGTGCGTCGAAACGAAATAAAAAAAACCTATAATACGATGACCTTGAAATGACCTTGTCAGTTCAAATATGATTTGAAGTATAAAGAACACAGAAACGCTGTAACTTACCTTATATTCTTATAAGTACTAAAAGTGCCGAGCACCGTTCTGTATTCTTTAAATTTCAACTCATTTTTTAAATTGTCATGGTCATCATATTATAGACCATTGTATGTCAATCACCCTGTATATTTGTAATATCGTCACATGTTGTATTTAACTATTTGTACCATTATTAACCATGAGTGCCATCAGTGTGTTCATTCAACATAACTTTCAAACCTAGAACGTTCAAATTATTTTAAAATCCCTTCAAGAACTCTGTGGACCATTCTTCTCTTCATCAAGAAACAAAGAAGTCGAAGCGACGACGCGCATTTCCCAGTTTCTTACCATGCGGCCGACGGTATTTTTCGTCGTATTTTGTGCAGTAGTTTTGTTCGTATTTGACGTAATTAGAGACGACGAACGCAATTAGTGCCAGTATAAACTAAAAATTTCCACAAATACCCATTATTCGCTTCGCGTAACTCAAATGTTTTTATGCCAAATTTCGATGCCTTGAGGGGAATATACTGCTTGGAAGATAACTTTCCCTTTCATAAAATCAGAGATTCATCTATGGAAATATTTTGATCAGCATCATAAAGTGTTTGAAATTTCTTATTCAGGTGTTGAATAATTGTAAATATCTTTAATAATTTTGGTAGCAATTCTCTTCTTCTTGATTGTCTGTAAAATGTAAACTGAATAATATTAATGTAATATAATAAATTATATATATATTTATTAATTTATTATATATATTATATATTATATATTATATATTATATATTATATATTATATATTATATATTATATATTATATATTATATATTGTATATTATATATTATATATTGTATATTATATATTATATATTACATATTATATATATTATTATATATAAAATCCACCGTGTATACATATATAAGCTAATATTACCATATATAATAATATATATTAATAAATGTAAAAATAGGTCTTTGGTCATCGTTTTCGAAAATATGGACGTGCATATGACTTCTTTTGTACAGAAGTATGATTTTATGGTGGGCTTAGTCACCATCCCCATCAATAAAACTAATGCTAGCATCAAATGCATTTCATCTATTGATACAGGTGTCCATTGTCTTAGCGGTGATCTTACGTATCTATTTGTCTCATCCACAACAATTTTCGCAAGCTGCTCATCAAAAAATAATTCGAATATTGTTATTGGATCCGTTACATTTTCCGCACCGTTGCAAGGGCCGCCTCCTGTAGAAAAAACTTCCCATTGTGTGTATACATGTCCTCTCAATGAAAAGAAAAAGGCTAAAAATGCAATTCACTAATCGCGTCAATGATTGCCTGATCGTCAATTTCTTCACCAGAGTTATGCTCAATATCGCTAGTAAGATCACTACTATCACTTATGCATTCTAATAACTTTCTATTAAACGAGATATCTTTACCGGTTGATGCCATAGTGACGACTGCTAGAATCGGACTGCATCTCGTGAACAAAATTCGAAAGACTTAGTCTCTGCATAGTGTAATTTCTATTGTAGTTATTGTAGGTATTTGTAGTTATTTCTACGAGCTTCAGTCACCATGGAGAGATGCTAAAAGATACGATTTATAAACACAGGATCCAAATAAAAATAAGTAACGCGGTGTATCAAGCGACCGCTTGGCGGTCCGTACACTGTACAGGCGTCGGCCACTGGGAACGGCTCGAAAGTCCGTACGTGCATAAACGTCGTCCCTGAAGGGTTAACAAGATTTACATGTATACAGCATAGAGTTTTATGCTGGTTCCAAAAGTAACAGTTCCAAACAGTTCCTTAAGTATATAGTTTTCAAGGAAATCGAGTTTGAAACTTCGCATTGTGTAAAAGTCCCAAACAAAGGAAAGTTATTTTATACCTTTTCCGTGTTCTTTTATGAGGAATCGCCTGGTGCTCGCTCGCACTCGCATACATTCCATGGACACCCTGTATAGTAAGAAAATATAAAAGTTTCAGGCGTGCTGACTTGGTTATGTTTTGAGCGCGATACGAAGTCTGGATGGACGAAGCTGTTATCTGCCGTTGGGCCGCAGTTCCGCTCGCTGCCTTGAGTGCCCCCGCGAACTGATCTCACATTAGTTAGTGCTTTTCGTTAATAACTCGTCAAGAGTTATTAAGTTATTAGATTAAGAGTTATTAACACATTTCAAGCGCTTAAATACATACTGAGACACCTACAGAAATGAGATTGTCATTTTAAGAAGATGAATGGATGGATGGATGAGTGTAACAAGTATGCATAGTTCCGCGAGTAGTATTCACGGATATAATGCGACTTCAACTGGTCCCGATATTCAGCGAAGATGTCGAAAGGTAACAAAAAGGAATTGAAGTAGTAGGTTAAAATTAATAGATATATTTTTAAAACTGTGACAAACGAACTATAAGATTCTAATGACGGTGGACGAGATTCTAATGACAGTTGACGAGGTTTCATCTCGCCAGGGGCGACAGATACGGAAATCGACAGTGGCCTGGAGCTCGCTGCCCTCAACGAGACTGTCCTGCATTTGAGCCGTTTATTTTGAAAATGGCATAAGTCACTTTTTCAAAAAAATCGAGTTAATGGTAATACTAATTACAATTGAACGGTATCTTTTCATTTTAAACAAATTTGCAATCAATAAGTTGAGAACTATTGAGATTTGTTCGAGAGAAGTTTTGCTAATTAATGCTATTAATATAACAAACATGTTTATTTTGAAAGTAGCGTAAGTCGCTGTACTCAGGAAATTAATTGCGGGGCTTAGTGTAAAAGAAATAGAAACGTGTGATAAGTGTGTGTGAAATATTGTTTTGAATTATTTTCAGTATTTTTAAAAAAGATGTGATCACTGGACTTATTTTTATAAGTGCGAAAGAATAGTGCAGTTTTGTAAATTATATTATAATGATGTGGCGTCTACCTCCAGACCCGCCAGCAGATAGCTATAAAATGTTTTATAAACTAACTTTAGATGAAAAAAATGAATTTCTAACTTTGGATTTGTCACCAGAAAGAGGAAGACCTAGGCGTTATTCACAAATAGAAATGGATCCGTTATACGCTGGATCTCGTCCTGTTTCTTCAGCAAAATACAAAGACATGATGGACTTGCTTAATTATATACCCCCAATATACCACAGTTATTTAAAAAATTTGAAACAAAACACGATTTCCGACGACTTAATCACTCCTATTGATGACGAAAATTAAATTGGTCTGATGTATTTTCATATAAATTACTTATACTTATGTTTCAAAATGTACTAATTATTTTTGTATTTTATGAATATTAAAATAAAAAATATTTAAATCAAACCTTTATATTAAATATGTTCATGGTATAAATTATTATTATATATGTAATTTATTCAAAAATGTTAGTAAATCACTGTCCTTTCAAAACATCACTTCAGTAAAATACGTCGGACAAAATTAATATATGTCAGTCATTCTTCTAAACTATTTATTTTGAAAGTGGCTTAAGTCACTTTACCGTAATGAAAAGCGGTGATTTTTTAATGTTTATACGAAATTATTTATACTGAGAAAAATATCAGTATCCTAAGATAACAAATACAAGTAAATCTTCTCGAAAGTTAGCATCCATATTTTTAAACGTGTTAAAACGCAAACCTTTAAATAATCGACTTAAAAACAAAGTGACTTATGCCACTTTCAAAATGAACGGCTCATTTGGTGATTTGAACGCAACAGCTTCATTGGGCTAAGTCCAAGGCTCGAGTAGAGTGTGAAATATGGAAGAGCGGCGCAATCGTTGCCGAATCACCGCGAAGAATCACTGCCGAGCGAACTCAAATCACGTTACGACGTTGTAAATCGCATGCGAACCAACCTAGTGTTCCGGTCAAAGTGTCGCGTGCCTTTGGCAGTAGTATCAGGCCAACAATCTGCCGAAAACACGGTAAGTGTTTTTTTAAATTTGGTATGAGGATACGTGAATCTTTTCGGGTCGTCTCTATTTGCCGGCGTTGCGGCGCTTCACGCCCCGCTGAAGTCGCGCTTTATCGGAAGCGACGAAACGTTCGTGTTGAATTAGATCGTAATCACGTTCGGAAGTTTTCCTCGGGGAATGTTTCGTCTCGAAACAAGAAGTATAACCATCATGTTCTCGTTGGTCGCACCCAGATGGTCAGGAAATTCGCGAGTACGCGTCTACGAACCGGCGCGCGTGGACAGAGGCGATCTTCGTCGCGTTCGCGTTCGTCTCCTGGAGGAATACAGTAATTTTTCCGTAATTCGTGCTCAGATTGCGCACAAAAATGGACAATTTGGGAAGATAAGATACGGTTATTCGAGCCTTGCGGCTCGTTTTTATAGTTATTGATTGTCAATATCTGTAAAAATGAGACGCAAGGCTTAAATAAACGTATCTCCTCTTCCAAAATTGTCCATTTTTGTGCGCAATCTGAGCGCGAATTAAGGAGAAATTACTGCAGTTCCCAGGGCAGTCAATTGTATTCGCGCCTAACATCCGCGCTTTGCGATTTCGCGACCCTTTGACGCGTCCCTTACCGTACCATGTTACCGTATGGTCGCAATATATTCTCGTTTCATCAAGCTTGCGTCGCGAACGAAGAACTGTCGCAAAAATTGTGTAAAGAGTGCGGGCTCTCGGGTACGGCCGCGTGGCCGACTGTTTGTAATCAATAACGAGCATTAAATCTTAATCTGGAGCCCTAAATTGGATCCCTTATTTCACCTGCAAGATCCGCTTTGCCGTGAAGGCTGTCCTACCTGTTCCCATATTTAAGCCCTTACCCTTGTTACGTCTAATTCAATCGATCGTAAGTCGGGATTCGCATTCGGAGATCGAATTTAGCATTTCCTGTGGTACTCTTCTAGTGCCTGGCGCCCGAATGATCTTTAGTGCGTCCTGAATAGAATTTCCGAATATCGTGCATTGTGCCGGCTGGAGGACCATGTACGTATGGTCGTGCATGGCCCACCCTGAGGGCCTATAAAATCCGCGGAGTTGCCCCCATTTTCCGGCTTGACCATCAGTCAAAACGGGCGCAACGTCACATGTCATATCAGTGTTCACATTATTTAAGATGTGGCGTCGCATCCCTCTACCTGAGCGCGGCCGCTAGCAATAAAACAAGTACCGTTCCTAATCCTCAAAATTCCCTAAAAAACACGTACCCCTAATAAAACAATTCTCCTCACATCTGGACACCTCGACCCGCACGGGACTTTCCCAACTTTCTCCTTTCCTACGAAAGTCCATCTATTCCTTTCTTCTCTTCCAGTATAAAAGAGACAAACGCGCAACTCCAAAAGCTCAGTCTGTCCTAAGTTGCTAGTCCTACTACGTCACGCTAGTCGCGCCCGCACTCATCGATAGCAATTCAATAAACTGCATTAATAGTAACCTTAAACACGCGCTCCGATTCGCTAACCTTCCCTTCAGTGCTAAAAAGATGACATTGTTTTTTACATCGCACTAAATTGTTTTGCTATTAATTCAATTATTGGAGTTAATCAGTTCGTACTAAATTGTAGAAGCAACAGATAGATCGTAGGAATAAAAACAAAGCAACAACTAGCATTTGTCGTGGATTTCTGATATAAATGAATTATTTATTCACTGCTCACAGTATTCTTTATTTAAAATTGCTACTACGATGAACCCTATGTATACCTACAGTCGGTCTGGAAAGTATTCGTACAATGACCCATTCAAAGTAAAACTACGTATGTATATTCATGCCAGTAATTGATTTTATGAGGAAACAATGATTAATAAATATTCTTAGAGGTTTACAGAATACATTTTTTGTAAACAGAATTTTATTTCCCTTCAGCATTACAAAAATATATTAAATATTTAACGATTTAATAATTTATGGGATTGCCTTTTGATCTTAAAATAGCACGAGCTTCCTGGCACAGAATGTTGTAGCAGGCTCAATTTTATTCCACTCCGCTAGAAAAAGCAGCTTTTAAACTTTCTGTTGATGTGATATTACGATGACGAATTTCTTTTCCAGATAATCCCATAGATGCTTGATTGGATGAATGTCTGGTGATCGTTATCGACTTTAATCTACAAGTGCTGTGTGCAAAAACTGACTAGCTACAAGCCACGCGAACTTAATGTATCTTCCAACTTAGTTTTTTTCGAAAATAATGCGTTAAATGAGAAAACGTTATCCTTTTTCTTTGTCTTATTTTTGTTGTGGTAGTTATGTGTGGTGGTCACTTTCCGTGTAAAGGATTAACTTGCCATGATGATTGCCATGATCCATGGTCCTCCTGACGAGTACTATACGATACAGGGAAGAAAGAAAAAGATTTGACCTTGATTTTCATGATCGAACTCAATTTTGTGCGAAATTTTTTTTAGCAGATTTTCATCAATTCAGACGTGTAGAATCCCGTGACACATAATTTTGTGACACCCTGCACATCCCTTGCCAGATGGACAAAAGGCGTTCAACAGTCGAATCGTATAGAATTATAGACTTAATTATAGATCATTATAAATAACATATATAGAATTATAGATAACAAACTTATCGCCGTGATATTTTTTAACAAGGAGAGGACGTGGATTTCTTGTCACCGATTTCAGTGAAATTTTGTTGGTAACTACGGACTGAAAACTATTTGAGTGAATCGTGTTCGAGCGGTTTGTGTGAAGTGACATTATTTATAGCGATATTTAATGTTTCAATTTCATCGGACCAAACGTTGCGTATAGATGCCGAAAACAATTAACAACTTCTACGATATTGGAATGACTATGTGGGTAACGTGTATTCGATCACAATTACGTATTTTTTCCTTTTTTTTTTGATACGAAATTTATACCGCTCCGGAACAGTTGTCACACGCGAGTCGTGAAACGCGACGGACGTTCGAAAAAAAGCAAGAAATTTATTTTATTTTACTTTCGTTACTCTATCACGTTCACACCGGTACATACATACACACACATCAAAATACTGAAGCGCCGCGGTGTGATCGTGCAAAAATGACTTTCACAGAAATATAATTTCCTACAAAAAATAAGGAGAAAATAAAAACCGCGGAAAAGAAACGAATTCGCTGCCTCCGGATTTGTGATCCAATAAGTTAGCCACATAACCATTCCGATAACGTAAAAGTTGTTTTTTGTTTTTACCATCTATACACAACGTTCGGTGCGATGAAATTTAAACATTAAATATCTTTGCAAATATTGCCCATTCACACAAATGTTCGAACATGACTCAAATGATTTTCAATCTCAATTTACAAAAAAAGAAAAATTCATTGAAATTGGTGACCCAAAGTCCGTGACCTCTCCTTGTTAGAAGAATTGTAAATTAACTTGTTCTCTCTTCTCTTACTTACAACATTTAACGTTTATTTATTTTGGTGTAAACAGCTGCCTTATTATATTCACGTATAAACAATTAAAATGTAGGACATATATCGCAGACGTCCTAGGTTGCAGGCAGCGTTAAGATCGAATGCTGGTAAGTCCGTAAAAAATGAGCACTATTTTTAGATTTACATTAGTTTGAACTTACAAACTATATACGCTCAGTCAAAGTAGTCTCCATAAACATAATAACGTTTTTGGAACGTAATAACTTCTTTAAAACTGCACTAAATGTCTTGAATTTTTTTTAGATGATAGAGGATCTTGTATACTATACAATAACTGAAATGCTTTTCTTTATTTTAATATTATTTGGAATTACAAAAGAAAATAAAAAACTCTCGTTTTTATAACTTTTTTATCTGAGCCTGTAATGAATATTTAAGAAATTCTGCCGATCCTGGTGATCCTGATGTTCAATACATGTACGTACTGAATATTTCATCGCATTCCGTTGACCGTGAAATAAGCTGCAAACAAGTAAAGATCGCGAGAATCTCAGTTTTGTCTCGATTTTTGACACTTCGAGCACTTGCAACTTGACTCTGCGTTAAACGATTTCGATGAAATGTTCAGCATGAATATAACTTACCGAGATCTACAAAGCACATTTTTTAAATTTTCATAATAGGCTTAAATAAGAAAGTTAGACAACACGAATTTTCTATTTTTTCTTTTTTTGACATTGCAAGGAATAGCAAAGTAAAAAAAAGGTAGCATCAGTTATTGTGTAGAAAACTATTCCCCCTGTCACCTAAATAAAATTTGAGTTGTTCGGATCAATTTTAAAGTCATTCCGTTTGAAAAGCTATCAACATTCTTCACGCGGCTAGTGTATATCAATTGCATTCGTCAAATTGTTGGTTCGTTTAATGCTTTCCCACAAATAAGCGATCATAGATATGAAGAAGCTCTCGTTTCACAACAGAATTTATTTTCATCCATCGGTCAACATGTACTGGATGATCCGTTTAACTGGACTCGATGGAATATTTCGCAAGGAATTAAAGTGATCAAAAACATGTTCTCACAGAAGTTGTTTGGTATAGAGGTGGACGTTAGATGGTATAAACAATATTCCTACAGGTGTAGCGGTGTGGGAGATATTGAAATGAAATTAATATTTTTAAATAGGACTCTGTATTTCTATTTTATCTATAATATAGTATTGAGACGAATACAATGATCTACCACATGATATCATTCCATATAATAAAATGACATAAATCGACACGTTTCAGCACTTTTCCTGTTTTCCTTCTTTTGTTTTCTTTCCCATTTCTTTCTGTGATTTCTTGAATTATTGGTGGCACTTCGTAGTCTGACTGTTAGGATAAAAAACTAAAAGCATCAGTCTAAGAAACCTAAAAGGAAGTGAAGAGGTTCGAGATAGTGCACAGTTGAATTGACGTTATTCGATACAGCCAGCTGCTACAGTCACGTAGAGTTCAGCTGGCGACTTACATTCATCTGTCCTATATACATTTCACTTATGTTATTTTACTACATGGAATAAAATACTACGTGGTAAGTCATTGTATTTGTTTCAACAAACGCTGCTATATTATAGATAAAAAAATACAGGGTTCTATTTAAAAATATTGATTTGCCTTCAATATCTCCCCCACTACTACACTTATGAGAATATTATTTATATTATAATATATAACATTCCACAAACATTTCATTGAGTCTAGTTAAACGGATTATCCTGTATCTATGTATGCACCAATATTTAGAGAGAAGTTTCTTGCGTCTTTTTGGTCGAATGGTTTTGGCAATGTTTTTAAACGGTTTTCAAATTAGCTGTTTCGTGGTGGTATTGATGTGACATTCGAAGTAAAAGATCCCTTATTTTGCTCCAACACCCCAAGCAGTTTCGAAAAATTAAATATTTGGATCCACTGGTTTTTCGCTGTCAAAGAATAGACTATTTGTTTTAGTGGTTTCTTCCGGTGCACTCATTTCAAGATGATTCGAATCCAGGTGTCGAATCGGGTGTCGTAAAATGATAGTATCATCGGGAAATACGGGGTTCCTAAGGTCATTTGAAGTAACTTTTTTCTTAGCGAAAATTTAATCCGCGGTTCTGTTCACGAGTTATTAACAAAAAACAGTGTCCAATGAGAGGCGAGCTCCGTTGGTGCTAAGTGGCCGAGACAACGAGCGGTCGAAGCCCAGTTCCACTCATTGGCTCGGCCGTCTCGCGCCAGCTGATCTCGCCTCCCATTGGTCACTGTTTTTCGTTAATAACTCATAAACGAAGCCGCGGATTTCATTTTCGCTAAGGAAAAAGTTACTTCAAATAACCTTAGAAACCCCTCATTTCCCGAAAATACTATCATTTTAGGACACCCTGTACATGAAATATTCGTTCACTGTTCACAGTATTATTTTATATTCTCTACAACAAATTAATTCTAAATCACTGTATGCTTATTCCAACGCTTCATTATTTGTGAGGATGTATCGCGTAGGCCAAAATAATCATAATATTTATTGATGTCAACAGATGCTGATAAGCAATATGCTATATGAAGATAACAATATATGTACCTAGCAGATTAAAATATCGAGGTAATTTAGAAGAGGATAAGATGGAGGATGCCAATAAAGTTGCAACAGAAATGAAAGGAAGCTTTGAAAAACACGTTCCTTTTGGAATAAATCCAGAACATTCTCAGTCAGAAAATCAAGAACAGAAAGAAGATATAACACAAGATATACCAGTGTGTGAACAAAGGCTGAGGATCGGTGAGTTATTTTATTTTAAAGAAATTGAAAACTGCTTAAAGCAGAGCTCGGAGACCGTGCCCGCAACATTTGTCGCGAAGGATACGCCTCCTGACTACCGCCGCAGCGCGTCGTTCCCTGCGTTGCTCCAATCGGCTCATAACACCTCAGGCGCGTACCGTAGTAATAACGAGTGGCGCATTAGGGCGACACTCGTATCAATAGATTTCCATCAGGTACTATTGTTAATGCGTTTTTTTTGTCAGTGGTATCCCTTGTCAGCCTACGGCACTGTCGCGTGATAATTTCGGATCGACGATAAATATGGAAAACAAATCTTGAAAACAGTTTTTAATTTAATTGTCAAAATTTTATTAAGAAATGTTCCCAATGTTCGTATCAAGTTATTTGGACGAATGCAATGCAGATCGCTACGCGATTCTTCATTATCGTTTGCGATGCAGACATTCATGTTCTCTAATATACCGTAATATATCAAGCATATCTAAACGGCCGCGAAAATAATGTTTTTTCTCATATCTTAACACTATACCATCCGCAGATCTTAGATATGATTCTTTTGTTTGACGCCGGCATAATAGCTTGGAAATGTTAGATTTTTAAAAAGTTTCGAAAATGGTGGTAATATAAATTCCTAAAATTAAAATAAGTCATCCAAAAATTTTCGTACCTAATTCCTAGTTAAATAAGCACGATGCTATAGTTAGTTTGCTGCCTTTTAACACCCAAGAAACATAGTTCAAATGTTATTTCAGTTTTTTAAAATGGCATCGAAGTGGTACCACCGGCATACAACAGATAGTTTTTGCATGGCACCAGCGTGGTGCCACCGGACGGCATAGTGTTAATAAAATTTCGACAATTAAATCAAAAACTGTTTTGAAGATTTATTTTCTATATTTACCATCGATCAGTAGTTATCACGGGATGCAGTGGAATAAGCCTACAGGGGTCACCACACTGACAAAAAATGAACGCAATAACAATAGTACCTTATGGGTGACGTGGAATTCAATTGACGCTCAGATTGTTCGCAAAATTGGACTATTTGGGTAAATGAGGTACGATTATTTGAGCCTTGCAGCTCGTTTTCATAATTATTGGCAATCGTTAACTATAAAAACGATCCGCGAGGCTCGATTAATCGTATCTCCTCCTCACAAATTGTCCATTTTTGTGTACAAGCTGAGCGTCGATTAGAGAGAATTTACTGTAGTTACTACGGTACGCGCCTAAGGTGCTGTGAGCTGATTGGAGGAACGCGGGGAGCGAGACGCTGCGGCGGCAGTCAGGAGGCGTAACCCTCGCGGCATCGATGTTGCGTGCACGGTCGTTTCGAGGCCTGGCTTAAAGAATGGAGTAGAAATTAACCCCTTGACATACAATGACGTCTGGGAGACGTCATTCCTTTTATGTGCCATTGTAGACATTGACGTCTCCGAGACGTCAAGAACTGTCTCCGGCGGACATCATGCAGTATACAGGGTGTCCCAAAAGATACTCGCAATCGGAAAATGACGGGTACCTCATCATTCATGGTCATTCGAAATAACTGTTTCCTTCGTACAGATGCAACCCGCACCTTTGTTTACGAGTTATTAAATAGAAAATTAAATAGTTTGTTGAGAATATTTTGAAGAATGTTAAGAATTTTCATCTTGATTTCATTGTAATTTAACACTATATATATATATATAGATTGTGCCGTAACGAGTCAATTTGACTTATTTATGATTTTATTGTTACATATATACAGAAAAACTCAATTTCTTTTATAACATATCTTGGTTATTCAAAACATATTTTAGTCATAATTTTATCGAAAAGCAAAATATGTTTTAAGTAAATCTAGTGTTAAAAATGATATTTTTCTGTTTTTATTTAATATTAGCATTGCTTTATTAATCTGTTCTATTACAAATGAAATAATGTCTGCATTCATATAAATACAGGGTGTCCCAAAAATGGCTCGCAATCCGAAAATGGGCACTTTTCAGGGCCACATATACTAACCCAGGAAATTTCGCCCGTAATTATTATTGAATAAGTGGACAGTATTTAGTGATAGTGCAGTAAAAGTGAACGTTAGAACAACCTGCCCGGAGATAACTTTCTTTTCGCCACCGTCGTATATGAATCAGCTATGCAATTCACTGTACATTCTACGAGGTCGATGCACTATTGATGACACATGTTTCCGATCATGAAGTGGATTTACAACTAAATGAGTGAGTTTCTCAACAATAATATTCTTCACATTTCTCAAACAAACGAATCCTTTACGTTCTTTAACGGAGTAATTTGTTAATAAAATAGCTTTGCAAATTATTCATTGAATTCTGTTCGGACACGGAATTATTTAAATTAAAGTATCATTTACATACTTCGACAGAGTTACTTATTGTTAATCTCCACTGCTCACGTCACATAAAAATTTCATATAGTACACATTTGGTATCATGCATATGAGAAAATTAAAACGGCTGTCACGGTTAAACTGCTTATTATTTCCGGTCCAAAAATTACTTGCTATTCTTCAGACATTCTAAAATAAGGATAAATAACGTTTTTATTGAAATTAACACTGTCACGTAGTAAACAAATTCGAGAAGTTCACGCTCTGTGATCTGTTCATTGCTTCGAACGCGATCCGAAGCCTGAGCCTAGCCCTCTCCTTCCGTCATACCCCGCGCTCGAAACCCATTTCGCAAACTGACTCGACCACCTTGCAGTTCTCGCGCGCGCCTCTCATTGGTCACTGTTTTTCGTTAATAACTCATAAATAAAGCCACGGATTGCATTTTCGATAAGGAAAAAGTTACTTCAAATGACCGTAGGAACCCACCATTTCCGGATTACGAGACATTTTTGGGGCACCTTGTATATTAAATACAAACAGCAATAAGTTAGTTTTATTTTTTGCTAAAATAAATAAATGAAATAAAAATTGTGTAATTAAATTTAATAAAAAATTTAATTGCCTGCACACACACGTTTCATTGAAAATAAAGCGTAAGACAAGGGGTTAATTTTCTAAACCGGGCTCGGAATTATGTAATGCGTGATAGAGGCAGAGCATTCTCGGCGATTGCTCCGAAATGTACTGCAGAGTGGGAGAGGAGAGATCTCACAAATGAGACTGGATGTTGCCACTCTGCAGCACATTTTAGAGCAGTCTCCGAAAATGTTCTATCTCTGTCATGTGCAGCTAATTCGGAGCCCTGCTCTAAATACAAGAGGCAAAACAGTCTTGGATATTGTTCGAAAAATTATAGCCATTAATTAGATCTTTTTCTGCACTAGGTTGTAAGACAGCATTGGATTTGGCAGATGATAGCTATAATGGCTCAAACAGAATTCAACATCATACTGATGTAAGCAGAACTAACTCCCAACAGCAGGTAACTTGACGCTGTTGATAAAAAGTTAATCGAATTACTAGGTTTAGCAGATGGTGACAAATTTCTGACAGAGGAACAATTGAAAAAGTTAAACGAAAACTTAGAATCCGATTCACTTGATAAAGATGAAACGATAGACTTTTCAATACGACGCGGAATTCGTATAAATTATCAAAACTCGAAAATGAAGCAAAGTGCCATAGATATAGCATGGGAAAACGGATACTACTACTCTATGTTGATGTTACTTGAGGCTGATTCAAAATTTCATCATGATTTTAATTTAGATTTTTTTTTATGAAGATAATAAAACTCCACGTAAATTAAAAGCCTTTGTTAATTGTAGACAAAATATACATAAATGGATTAAACAAAATGAGCTAAAGCAAGTTCACACGTTATCAAAACTTTTAAACAATGAAAACAAATCGGCTCTGGAGACAGCAGCGGCGTATGCAAATGTAGACATTTTAGCATCTTTAACTAATCTCCAATTACCTATAACAGAAATTACTCTTATAGAAGCTGAACTCGAATTGTTAAAACAAGTTAATGAAGAAGGTAATACACTATTATCAATAGCTGCTAAAAATGGAAAAAAGATAATGTAGACTTTTTTACTGCATGTGGAATAGATATAAATCATCAGAATGAATTTTTAAAAAGTGCTGTAGATTTAGCTTGGGAAAATAAGCATTACGATATTGTACTCACATCATTAAAAGCTGATTCGGATTTTCCTAATCACCTTGATCTAACTGTGTTAAATGAAGGAAATGCTCAGCAGGAACTTAAAGAATTTGTTGGAAGTAGGAATATTTTACATGAACAAATTAAAAAGAACCATTTGGAGTATATTAAAGATTATACGAATGCTGTTAGCGGACCAAAGCTTTATTTAAATAGTGAAGGTCATTCGACAATGTTCGCAGTTATTGAAAACAAAAGATTCGAGATTTTTTTGTTTCTTAAGTTCACTGGATTCGTGTTTAAAAATGAAGATGAGGAAGACTGCATAAATAAACTCCCTCAAGGAGAAAAAGATACGCTAAAAATGCAAATGATTCATAAATTTCCACAAATTAATCAAGGACATATTCTTTATTTAACATCAAAATCAAGATCAAAGAAACCTGTTGATAAAGAGCGAATCGAAAAACTTTATAGGTCTTTGGGTGCTATTCCTGAAGTTTCAATAATTCTTAAACTGATACAATATACAGATTACCTTGATATAGTTTTTGATTTTGATAATGAAAGCATTAAAGATATTAATCCTACTGCTTCGAAAACTACGAAAGGAACTACTGATTATAAAGACGGCAGAATTTACGTAGCAGCTAAGGCAGAAGAAAATAAACCATTGGGTACTTTAGCTCACAAGTTAACGCATCTTGCGATGTACATTCTACATAAAAATGATCGTAATCCATTCGATAAATTAGAAAGTCAGGGAAGGCAAACTTTTGAATCAATAACAGCGTATATTAATGATTATACAAAAGATAAAATTAAGAAGATAGACAGTAATATTGAAGATAGTCCGCTCATAATTTTAGCAAGAGCATTTCAATATCGAGAGAATGTGCAGCAATCTGAACTAATTGTAAGGATTTCACATATTCTTGCTCAATATCATGATGAAAGAAGAAGATGGTTGCTTAATACAAATAAAGAAATCAAGTCACTTTTTGATTATCTTACCTGAAGGAGGAACAGCATATCGATGTAAGGAATTCATTGAAAACAACTTCTTAATTAAGCCAAGAAATAGTATTCAAATTCTTAACGAAAATTTCGGAGAAATAAATGAAATAAGCAATATACTAAAACATGGGATAAATTTCGAAAATCCTATTGATATATATTGATAATTTTCTAACGTCAAGCAAGCAAGTGTTTCTTCTAAAAACAGAGAACACGTTAATAAGCATTTTTTAAGTATATATATATTTATGAAAGCTTGATCATTAAAAACAAAAATTATTCAATACAAGATAGTCTTTTCTTTAAATTGAGTTCTTATATAGAAAAGCGGGACGAAATCAACGACCTACTTTATTCTGTCGCAGGTAAAATGCTATGCATAAGATATTCCCTCGAATCAGATAAAGAAAGATTATCACATGTTTTAAAAATTTTAAATACACTTTTAGTAGAAAAATCAGATAAAAAGATCATATTCATAATATCAGAAAGTAAAACACAGGAATTTAATGAAATCAAACGAGTGTTTAACAACAAATGTTATAAAGCAGTAACAGACTGCAAGTTTTCGTTGAATGACCTAACCAAAGAATCACAGCAGAAGCTCTTGGAACGAGAAGTAATATTGCAAGGTGAAAAGATTAGTTTGAACATATTAATAGATAAGTTAGATAAGAATGCAAAACAAATAATTGATGCAGAAACGTTAAAGGGATTTGTAACCAATAAAGTAATCAATATAGGTAATAGACCATTAGGCACAATTGACTTAGAAGGGGCATATTGTGAGTTAGATGAGGAAGTCAATGTAGAAACTTTCGTTGATAAATTATTATCAGAAGAATCAAGTGATATTTATATTATTAGTGGGATACCTAGCGTAGTCACGAAGAACAAGTTAATTGAATACCTAATAAATGTAGATATAGATAAAAGCAGAAGATCAAAAGTTAATAATCTCGAAAGTCGAATAGCAGTATTCAATCAAGATACTACCAGAGTTATTAACACTAGAATACATATAACTTATAACTGATGAGCAATTTAAAAAAGTAGATTTTAAGCAAATATGTCAAAACGATCGAGAAAGAAAAGTTTATTGGATTAATCTAAAACATGAAGGCAGTGTATCTAAATTCATGCTACAACGAATTTACAATCCTGACTTTTACTTAAAAGATGACAGATTTAATAATGAAGTAGTTATTGAGAAGAATGTAAACGAACAGTTGGCGAGTTCTACACTTTCTGAAATATTTATTATTGGTGGCAAAAGCAAATTAGAGTTCACATGATGGCTTCAATTTAATGATTTAAAAGAACGTAAAAAATTTAAAAGAAATTACAAAAATCATATGATTAGGTTCCTAAATTCCCAAGATAATATGGTAGCTACCGTTCAAGAATTAGTTGCGCAAAATTACGATCAAACGTTTCATTTGCTTAAGTTTAAACAAGATCAGCTTATTTGGTGTAAAACTCATGGTTCATTAATGAATTTGAGTAAATATGGTAGTAAAGACCATAGGAATACTACAATCAGCTTTAATTACTGAAATTAAAGATGATGAAGTGATAATTATCGCTGGTGATCCAGGGATGGGCAAAACTACAACTTTGGCTAAGTTATATGAGTTAGAGTATGCACTACGATCTGGTGCGAAAGAGTCGATAATTAAGTCGCATTGGTTGATTACGGTCAATCTAAAAGATTACTTAGATGCTATTAAAGATATTGATTTTAATATACGAACAGAAATAGTAAAAAGTACAACAGATTTTTTATCACAAGTTGATAAAAGTATAAGCGATGATTTTGCCAGAAGATTATTAGTTATGGCGCTAGTAAAACACAGGATTTACTCTTTATTTATTATTATTATTATTTTTAACACTTGATGGATTTGACGAAGTTTTAGATAAAGCGGACAGATATAAAGTTATCTCATTATTGGAACGTTTAAAAAATAAAATTGAAGTTAAATTTTGGATCACTACTCGTCTTCATTATCAGCAGACTTTAGAGAGTACAGTGTCAACATTTGCTATAAAGCTTGACCCAATTGGTGATGATTCAGCACAAGCGAATTCATTAAAAAGTACTTAAAGAATCATCTGAGATTCGTATTAAGTCATGCGGAGTTTCAAAGTATCTTTGGCAACACTGATGATACAATAGAAAATACGAGAATGCAAGGATACACCAAGGCATTCTTAAGTAAAATGCACGAAGTATTTAAAGGCGATGTATCTAAGCTGATTGGAACACCATTGCAGCTCAATTTAATGTTAGAAGGTTCTACAAGATATTTTAAAGAGTGGATGCAAGATATTAATTGTGAAATCCTAGATTTTAGTTATCTGGGCATTGACATATGGGAAGTTTATGAAAATTTTGTCGATAGAAAATATAGTATTTATTTCAAAAAAAGCAGAAGTTAAAGAACGACTAAGGCAGGAGCAAGATAAAATAACATTAGATAATTATCATGAAGCTTTAACTAAATCTTTCATTCTTAAAGCAGCACTCAAACTGCGTTTAGAAACATTTAGGGATATAGTGCTATCAGCTGGGATTATTAGATCTGATGGTAGGAATATTCAGTTTATACATTCAACGTTTAGAGACTACTTTGCTGCTAAAATATTCATAAGATGGATACTAAAGTGGAAAGCAAGGGATCAGTATAAACTAACAAATTTAAAGAAGCAAGAGTATTTCTTAAAGGAGATTTTAATAAAGTCAGATTATCAAGTTATACGAACATTTTTAAACAGTAAACTTCTAAAGGAGAGAATTGCAAATATACATCTGCAAGAAGAATATTATGAGAAAAAAGTTTTATTTGTAGCAGCTAAGGAGAACAATATAGGAATCGCCTTTTTTTTTATAAATTATTCAAATCATTCAAGTTGCATTGTTGATGCTAATGACAATAATGGCAGAGCAGTTTTGCACAGGGCTGTTAACCACGGCAACTTGGAGATTGTTAAATTTCTGGTAAATGAAAAAAAGCCGATGTTACTGCTGAAGACAATAATGGCAGAACAGCTTTGCACGAGGCTGCTAAATCTGGTAACTTGGAGATGATTAAATTTCTGATAAATGAAAAAAAGACCGATTTTATTGCTAAGGACAATAATGGCAACACAGTTCTGCACGAGGCTGTTTTCTGTCTAACTTGGAGGTGGTTAAATTTCTGATAAATGAAAAAAAGGCCGATTTTAATGCTAAAGACAATAATGGCAGAACAGTTTTGTACTGGGCTGCTGTCTTCAATCACTTGGAGTTAGTTAAACTTCTGATAAATGAGAAGAACGCCGATTTTAATGCTAAAGACAATCGTGGCCGGTCACCTTTGCATATAGCTCGTCTACATGATTACCGTCACGTGGTTGATTTCCTGGAAAATAGAGAATCTCTCGTCCCCGAGGAGGAGCTTCAGCATCATTATCTAGTTTAGCAAGTATTTGTAAGCTGAGTGATAGTAGCAGTTCTATCCCAAACTCTCATTAGAAGCGAGCCACATAGGATTGTATGAGGAGGAAGAAGAATCAGGCAACAAAAATTTTATGAAGACGGGAAAAGTGGCATGAAGTAAGAAAATGTGAATATTTTTAATAAGGCTGTAATTGTAATAAATCAATAATCAAATATATTGTTTTAAGAGATCCCAAAATTATTGTATAAACGGGAAATGAGGGGTTCCTGAGGTCATTTGAAGTAACTTTCTCCTTAGTGAAAATGCAATCCGCGGCTTCGTTTACGAGTTATTAACAAAAAATAGTGACCAATGAGAGAGAAGATAAGCTGGCGCAAGACTATCGAGTCAATGAGCGGAACTGGACTTGGTGCGCTCGTTGTCTCGGCCACTTTGCGCCAACCGAGCTCGCTTCTCATTGGTCACGATTTTTCATTGATAACTCGTAAACAAAGCTGCCGATTGCATTTTCGCTAAGGAAAAAGTTGCTTCAAATAACCTCAGGAACCCCTCTGGAACCCCTCAATCCCCGCTAGCACAATAATTTTTGGACACTCTGTATGATATACATAGCGTAGCCTTTCAGAGTAACTATCATTTCTAAGATATTTTCAAAAATCTGCCAAAGAAGTGTCTTGTATATAAATTAAGTATTCTTCAGTGATCTTGACTTTCTAAAATTGACTTCACAATGTTGTAGATAAGAGGAATCCTTCAATTTACTATTCCATTACCATTGGATAACTTTAAATCCAGAAACTTAGGTACGGTAAATAAAATCGCGGATTGCATTTGCACTAAGGAAAAAGTTACTTCAAATGACCTCAGTAACCCATCATTCCCCGATTGCGAGTGACTTTTAGAATACATTGTATATTTCAAGCACATGAATCTCATTTGATACTTATCGATTTTTTATTGTATGACCGTTCTGGTTCTGCACGTTTCATGTGTGTCATCCAAACCATTATTATAAAGTATATATTATTATCATACTTACGTTTCCTTAATAGAAACGCAATACTCAGCTCCCGTTTCTTTAAATAAATAAATATCTTTTATGGATATAATTATCTTTCATTAAAAGGACTGCAATGAATTATTTGTTTAGAACTCGTCGATTTTCATGAAGACTTCGTCGACAAGGCGTTTTTAATCAATCACAAACGGATACACATAGACCCGCTTCACTGATAGTCATGCACATTTTCACATTCTTCGATAAAATTCCAGATTCGTCTTCTTACCGTCGAATCACTCATGGCATTTCCTCTATATGTTTCACATGACCGACAAAGAATGTCTTCGCATTCCCTGCATTCAAGAAACGGATAACAGATCGCGTTTTGCAAGCGGTGAACTGCTATACTTTCTTGGACATGCTAAAGAGACAGGAACTGCAATGCGCCAATACGATATGCTTGTCTCGGAATTGAGACTGTGGCTTGTCCATGGACAACGGAATGTTGACGGAACTAACTTTCTGGATCCACTTCGTACAAGAGAACACTGTTTATTTGAACATTTCGAGAGACGTGATGGATCCGATAACCGGCTAATTCATACAAAGGAGTGCACTAATTCCCGTTTACGTCAGTATTTGCCAACTTTGATCAATTTGAATAATTGGGACTGAGCCTTGCCTTGATCAGACAAATTGGGTACAAATAAACATAGTTCTATTGTAATACCAACGTCCATAACTTCTAATAACATAATTGTTATATTTCTGTTATATTTCTGGTTTGTTAATAAAATTATTAAGAATGTCGTCAAATATGGAATACCATTTTGTTTTTCGCGTGGCCTCCCTACGAATCAATCGTAACAAATAAAAGATTTGTATGGGCATTCAATTACATATTAATGCTTCAATTTAGAATAATTTTCAACTAACATTGTAATTTTAATTCCGTCAATTTTAATGCGTCCATATTTTTGAAAAATCGTTTGTACAGGGTGTACGCTTGGGTCTGTACCTTCCATTTTTTCAGATTTCTAAATATTTCAGTGCTATAAAAACACCGAATTTGCTTAAAACAATTGAAAGATAAGTAGCGAAATAATCAATTTTTTCAACTAAAATTATTTTTGTTAGTTACTCATACGTCTCTGGTATAACCGCCTACAAATTCATTTCCATCGGTTCTGTTCCGTCCTTCAACGGAATTTTCATGCCGCGTCCGTCTAACTTTCTCCGGGACGAATTACCTTTTTCTTCAATCCCTAAAAACCAGTTTATTCACGGGGAATCTTCGGCTCGACGAAACAAATTATAGTCCTTCAACGAACGACGTGCAATCGACAAAAGGTCACGTTCGTCAGGTTTTCAATTTCGTAGAGCCATTGCCTTCTTCATTGCAGTTTCTAAGTTTATGATTTATTTCGAGCCGTCTTCTTTCCGGCAATAAAGTCATTTCTGCACTTTCGAGTAATGTACGCCTCATCGGCAGCATTTTTTATAACAAGGTCGCCAGCATGCACCGTTTCGATCGCCCGTCCGGGGTTTCTTGCTGCTTGCGGCACTGTGTGCTACGTCACTTTTATATCCCCTTCCATCGCATTACTGGCCAATCAGTTTCTAGTCTTCTGTCCACGAAATGGTATGAAAACTCGAAACTGATTCTTGTCTTGTGACTGTCTAGTCTTGTCTATTCGTCGTTGAGTCTTATTCAATCTCGTCGGTCAGTCAGTGTCAGTTAAACTCAGTCATTCTCGCTCGGTCTCTAGTCCACGACTCTGTTTCAACAGGCACGCGCTGACCATTTCAACTAAGTTCTGAATCGCAGTCAATCTGCTTCAGCCAACTCCAGCAGACCCAGCTCACGCTAGTCTACTGCACTCAACACTTCAACTTCAGTACTCTCCAGCTCACGCTAGTATACTACTCAGATAATCTTTCAACCTTCGACCACCGAATTGAGTACTTTATAGTGCTTCAATTCATTCTTCAAAATTAAAACTGCTGTTCATCTTTAATTAGACGAACAGCGACACTAATCAATCCCGTCGCTTAGCGTAATCGGCCTTACAACCCGAGAGATTTTGTAATCGCGGAATGTTAGTATCGGGTGTACTCGCTGTGCACCCTACAGGTTCGGTAATTCAATAGTTATGATTTAATGAAGAAAGATTGAAACATTATTTTACAGGCCTGTATAATTAAGAAGTTTCAAAATTTGTATAAAATCCTTCGAGATTTGTTCATATGTAAATCCCTACAGACTACGACGCATTCAAATTTCATCAAAATCTGAAACAGTACTCCAAAAGGTACTCCGATTTCGCGTGGAGTGAGTCTACAGGGTGTCCCAAAAATGTCTCTCATTACAGAAATATGACTCGTTCGCGGATAATCGTTTATTTGACGCGTTCGTTCGGGAGTCGATGTTTCACTGCCGAAAAATTCAGGCCTCGAACGAGTCTCAGCGATCTTTCGTATTGATATTGATAATTTTCTAACGTCGAGCAAGCAAGTGTTTCTTCTAAAAACAGAGAATACGTTAAAAAGCATTTTAAGTATGTATGAAAGCTTGATCATTAAAAACAAAAATTATTCTATACAAGATAGTCTTTTCTTTAAATTGAGTTCTTATATAGAAAAGCGGGACGAAATCAACAACCTACTTTATTCTGCCGCAGGTAAAATACTATGCATAAAATATTCCTACGAATCAGATAAAGAAAGATCTTATTGAAAAATTCAGGCCTCGAACGAGTCTCAGCGATCTTTCGTAATATCCACAAGTGTTTTGGATTATCAGTGATTAATTAAGTGATCAATGTTTGGTGACACTGCAGTGTAAGTGAACTTCGTAAATAACCATACCAGAGGTTCCTCTGACAGTATCCCTCGAATGTTGCGGTCATCGACCTGGGATCAGCTGTACGTTGTACGAAGTCATCGTGAGCCACAATTCCAGCCAGCAAATGTATCCTCAACTGAATGGGTGAGTTTCTAATTGATAATATTTTTCATATTTCTCTAATAAACAAATCCTTTACGTCCCTTAACGCGATTATTTATTATTAAATCAGCTTTGCGAATCATTCGTTGAATTCTGTTCGAACACGGAATTATTTAAATTAAAATATCATCTACGAACTTTGTCAATCCTCACTGTACACCTTGCATAAAAATTTCATATGGTACACATGAGGTGTCATGCACACCAGAAAATTAAAACGACTGTCACGGTTAAACTACATATTATTTCGGGTCCGAAAAATTAGTAAATATTCTTCAGACGTTCTAAAGTAAAGGTGAACAGCATTTTTCTTAAAAATATCACTTTTACGTGGTAAAAAAATCCGGAAAGTTCACACTTCGTGACTTGTTCAATACTTCGAACGCGGCTCGAGCCCGTCCCGATCTTCCGTCAAAGCCTCGTGTTGCGGGCTCTCGAACTTCGCGCCCTCATCTCTCATTGGTCAGTGTTTTTCGTTAATAACTCGTAATCAAAACCGCAAATTGCATTTTCGTAACGGAAAAAATTACTTAGAATGATCTCAGCTACCACACATTTCCGTAATGCGAGACATTTTTGGGACACCCTGTATAATGAGTTAGAACTAAATTAGTTTTATTCGAAAAAACAAGTGCGTTTTATTCATGCTTATGTAAGTACTTACAATTTATACTATGTGAAATGTATATTTATATTTTTTAAATATGCAATCAGTTTGTTCGCGAGAATTCAAATGTTTTCATTTCTTCTGACAGAACACTAATTAACCGTATAGAAAACCCAGGCGTGTTTATGTATCTATATAAGGTAGTATTTACATGCACTTCAAAATTTTTACTTTATCCCAATTACATCGTGAGAAATTGAAGACAGCACGCGTATGGTATCTTTTGTCTTGGAGTGTAACAAGGTACAAAGCGAAGTCAATAAATATTCTCGTTATAAATAAATGAGAGAAGCTGCAGTGTTTCTGTGAGCTTTTGAAAAAAATCAATTTTTTTGCATATTCTTAAAGGATATAGTTTCAACAATACATCTCTAGAACCTTTCATGCGATTTTTTAAAATTAACGAAGTTATGGTTGTTTCAAACACGCGACGATCTAATATCATTATCGATATATTTACTAAACTTTAAAGGCATTTTTCTCGAAACTACGTGTTTTAAAATGATGACCAATTATATCACAAAATCTATTTGACTCAAAATTTTAAGTACGTATTTAGTACATGTCCGACTGCAGCCTCTACTAGAATCAACAAAAAATTTTCATTTTTTTCTATTTTTTAGGACTCCGAAGTTTAACAAAAGATTAAAAATCGATAATCGAAAAATGTGGAAGTATCGCCACTTTTTAAATTACCGACTTTTTTCTTTTGTTCTAGCATCTGCTATTCACTGTAATTCATAGTAATAGTATTCATAGTAATTAAGGTTATTTATATAGTAATTAAGGAACTTTCAGGTTTTTTTTTATTTCAGACAAGCGGAATAATCGGGATCATGGGCACCGTCAGACGACCTTGTTTAAAAGCGACTATGTTTGAGAGTATGCAGTGCCACAAAATTTTAACTTTCTTGTGTTTCAAAAAATTTTACGACGTCGTTAAAATACATACAAATAAACTTTGCCAATTTGACTGCAAAATGTGTTATAGTTGCTTTGCAAAAAATTCCCTGACAAAGTTAAAAATACACATTTTAAAGTAGAATACTACTTTAATCCATACAAAATGTTACTGTGACGTTCTTTTCCTGTATTATTTACGAATTATAACAATAAATAACGATTTATATAAAAAATTTTATTACCGCTTCGGTTTTACTCTTCACTATATTTGTCAACCTGATCAGTCTAATCAACCCAAGGTATTTAGGTGGACACGTAGACGGATTTAAGTTGACATCAGTGCGAATTAGACAACACAATTCTTGAGAAAACTACAAAAGGAACTTCTGATTATAAAGACGGTAGAATTTACGTAGCAGCTAAGGCAGAAGAAAAAAAATAAACCATTGGGTACTTTAGCTCACGAGTTAACGCATCTTGCGTTCCGTTTTACTCTTCACTATATTTGTCAACCTGATCAGTCTAATCAACCCAGGGTACTTAGGTGGACACGTAGACAGATTTAAGTTGACGTCGGTGCGAATTAGACAACACAATTCTTGAGAGTTTTCCTCGGCTAAGAAATAGGGGTTAACTAGTACTTCGTGTCGACTTGTAATCGATTAAACGTGGCGTCCCGTGTCGTAAGCTGTCACGGAGTAAGCCGGATAGCTGCTCGTAAGCGACGTCCGTTCTGTCTATAACTGCGGCACAGATCCGCCGGTTGACTTATCGACGAGTTCAGGCGATTTCCGCAGACGTACCTGCGAGTTTACATGAATCTCTAATGCATCAGCCGACCGTGGGTGTTGCGACCCCCAGTATCGCTTATAAGGCAACAGTATAAGCAAAAGAGAAATTTACTGCGCCTGATATTCATGTCAACTCGATGTTCAACGGAGAAATAATGGCAAATGGAATTTGTTGGTAACATTCAGACCTGTACGTACTTGTCAAACAGAGTGAAGTATGAAATCTCTATCGCCACAGAATAATTACAGGCAGTACTGCATGCACACAGTACGGTAAATTCTCTCCAATTGTCTGGCAATTGTCAACAACTATAAAAACGAAACGCAAGGCTCTAATAATCGTATCTCCTCTTCCCAAATTGTCCATTTTTTTTACAAACTGAGGAACAATTGGAGAGAATTTACTGTATATTCGGCCATTTTGTATGGTCAGTTGGTATGGTCATCTGCTATACAACTTTCAAAGCAACTTTTAGAGTGTAAATACAGATACTTCAATATGCACTTTAGAACAGATTTAGTCTGTACGCTACTAGTTATGTTCTATACACTTTTCTATATTAATTTATTTATAAATTTATTTATAAATTAATATGTAATTTAAATAATTAATGTATGACTTATTTATATATAATTTATTTATTTGTAATTAAATAATTTCATTAATTTCATACACATTATCGTTTATTTTCATATATATGTATACAATCGCTTATTTTTTTCACAAATATTACACATAATATTACATCTATTACACATAGTATTACACATATTACATCGCTCTCACTCGGATTGAGTTTTCTATGGGAGTCTATGGGGTCTTAATTACTGACATAGCTCAACGTTTCAAGTAGTCAGCATGAATCTGATCTGTAACATAAAGAAAGTAAAAATGAATAAACTGTTTCAATTCGGAAACCTGAAACGATCGAAAAAATTCGTAATTTTATTGCAAATGTCCGCAATGCTTCATTGAAAATGATAGAAGCGGCTATGAATATCAACCGAGGGATGATTCGCACCATTCTTCGCGTCGTATCCGCCTCGATTTTTGGCCAGAAATCAAGTATATATGCTCAATCATTCACCATAATCGCCTGACTTGGCCCCGCGCGACTTTCCATTATGCGCAAAATTGAAATTGAACTTAAAAGGATGCTTCTTGGAAGACATTCCGGTCATCCAAACAGCTTCAAAACGGGAACTAGAGGCAGTACCACAAAGTCAGCTGAATCGTGCACTTCAATCCCTTTCAAATCGTCGTAACAAGTGTATTGAATCAAGAGGAGATTATTCTGAATAAAACAACATGAGATTTCGTGTATTTTGTTTCTATCGTGTTTTATTGGTCGAGTCTTAAAAATTAATTGTCACACTTTGTGTATAAAGACAGCGAAGCACCGAAATGAACCAGTTTTGGTTTGGGAACCGAACGTTACGCGTCTTAACCCTTAAATGCATATTGTTGCCAGTTGTCTACATTCCAGTTCCACTTAATTTTATTCAAAAACCTGAGTATGTGCGTTTCCGAACACACGTTGATAACAATAGACAATAGACCATGTGTGAAATAAAAGACTTTACATTACTTTTGGCGAGTAAGTTATATGTTTTTTGACATTTGAATGTGGTGGGTGATAACCTTCAATGTGTTACTTGGTGAGATATTTTCTTTTTTCGAGTTTAAAAATTGCTTTGTGTCACAACAAAAATCGCAATTGCTTTGCTGCATTTCATTTATAAATAATGTGAAAATTCCTATATTAATAGATAATATAAATACATGACCATTTGTTTACGTCTACAATAATTTTAGTAATAAACGCATATTGTTGCCAAAAGTCTACATACACCTTTTTTTCAAAATAAATACTCAATATTATTACCTAGATTTTTTTATTTATTTTTTACGTAACCTATGACTACATTCCTATAAAAAACGATTTTTTAAAATTCAAAACAAAAAATCATGCATTTAAGGGTTAATACCTACTCCGTCAGACTTAACCCTTAAATGCATATTGTTGCCAACTGTCTACATTCCAGTTCCACTTAATTTTATTCAAAAACCTGAGTATGTGCGTTTCCGAACACACGTTGATAACAATAGACAATAGATCATGTGTGAAATAAAAGACTTGACATTACTTTTGGCGAGTAAGTTATATGTTTTTTGACATTTGAATGTAGTGAGCGATGACCTTCAATGTGTTACTTGGAGAGATATTTTCTTTTTTCGAGTTTCCTATAAAGGAGTGATTTATCTAATTGAAAAAAAAAATTACTTCTCATCTGTTGTCAGGTAAGCTATGAATGTTTGATGTTGCATTTGAAAATTTTATTTAATAGATAATATAAATACATGACCATTTGTTTACGTCTACAATAATTTTGGTAATAAACGCATATGCGTTTATTTATTTAATTTTTTTTCAAAATAAATACTCAATATTATTACCTAGATTTTTTATTTATTCTTTACGTAACCTATGACTACATTCCTGTAAAAAACGATTTTTTAAAATTCAAAACAAAAAATCATGCATTTAAGGGTTAATACCTACTCCAACGACTAGTACGTTGCTTTAAGCAGAAATCATGTGTTACCGCAAGACATATCTTGTTCGCGAACATCACCCCGTGACGGTTACAAATCAGGTAGTCGCGGGAAAGGTATCCATTTGTTGGCGAGCGTCAGAGGTAGCCGTCACACCTGTAATTACGAAGATTAATGTTTATTTTTATCGTGTGGACGTAATCATTTCATTTTTAAAATTGAAATTCAATTTAATAAATAATATGATTTTAAAATAAATATTGTGTTACTATCGATCAGGTGTCGAATTACAACTGGCTTGCGGTACGGAACGGTTGTAATACTTCCACCGGTTTCCATTTCTTGTTAATAACTCAAACATTAACTTGTTGCAAATCGAAAATGCTTGGCAACATTTTAGCATCAAACTTTTTGTCGTAAACGGAAAATTATTTGCGCAATCGTAGTCCAAAGTCAAACTGTCATTTTCACCCTCGCCCTCCCCTCCTACCATCCTGTTCCGTAAAAAAATGTCATGTGAAAGCATTTTTATATTTCGTTATTCCATTCACTTTCAACATTTACCTTACTTTTCCGTAGTTTCAAACAAGAATAGTACGTAACACGTAGAATGCACACAATCAATTATTGTCAGCATTCGGACTTCAACTCTTACGTTTCAATAAAACTCGGGACTTCCGAGTGAAACGGTGAAAGTACACATTTTTATGACCGTTTCATCACATTTCTCGATGAATTTTTCATTTCCGTGCGATATCAAAAATGGCTATTTTCTTCTATCATACTCATTCACGACAGACCGTTTAGCAGTAACTCCCTTTACCGAGGAAACCTATATTCCGCACTCTGTTCGCAGGTCTTCCTACGCAGCGCACTGTCAGAAAAATTCTCCCACTCGTTCTATTCCCAAGAAAGTACTCCCACGTGGATTATCCTATATACGGTGCCTTCGATGTAAAGAACAGGTAGGATGAAAGGAACACGTATTGGAAGGAACATGGCACTTATCTCGAAGATGAAGAATCTTCCTACAACGGCATCAGGACGATTCCAACTTCCAAGTTCTCGTTTTGTACAACAGTATTGCATACTTATTTATGTTTATGCATAATGAATATGTAAAAATCATATGCTATTTTTTTATTATATATGCGCTGGATGTCTATGCATAATGAATATGTAAAAATCATATGCTATTTTGTTATTATATATGCGCCGGATGTCTATGCATAATGGATATGTAAAAATCATATGCTATTTTTTTATTATATATGCGCTGGATGTCTATGCATAATGAATATGTAAAAATCATATGCTATTTTTTTATTATATATGCGCTGGATGTCTATGCATAATGAATATGTAAAAATCATATGCTATTTATGCACGGAAGATACGTTAATATGTACGAAAAATATGCTAGTATGCACTATATTTGTATATAGTAGAAGATGAAGAGGATTACTGTGCCCTATAGAAGTCTGGAGGAGTTTTCGCTGCTAGACAAAGCTTTAACAATTTAAATGACATTTCTTAAGGACTTAAGGGATCATGCTCAGTCAGAAATCTTAAAAAAATCAATTTTTTGATTTTGATTGTTTGTGAAGGTATTATATTTCGAGAATATTCTCCGAAAGTTTTATTGCAATCGGATGAAACTTGACGGAAATATAGTCGCTTAATTACTTAAAAGCTAGGACCAAGTTTGGCATGTAATTTAGTTTACTAGACCGAGAAAAACGGAAACAAATTTTTAACTCAAAAACTCCTAAGAGCGGTGAGAGGAGTGCCAGCTCATCAGCGAAAAAAATTAAACTGCAGAAAGATATTACTGTGCCGCAAGACAGTTCTGTGGAGTATAGAATTATCAGTTTTCTTACAGTCTTTGCAATAATTTCAATACTTCTGAAGTATTGAAATTACATCATAATTTTACTGTAAAATATGCGATGGAGAAATAAAATTTTAAACCAACAATACACGTGGACTTGGATTTAAAATTGTGTGCTTTGTGAAAGTCAACAACAAATAAATGTTTTGGAGGCTAGTACTGCAGCAAAAGATGGCCAATATGGGCCTGGAATTGTTGATTCCATGTGAGTAACAAATGAACATAAAAGTAAACATAAGTTGAAACTTTAAACGCAATTTTCTCGAAACTGCTGTATCGATTTGGACGAAATTTTTTGCATACAGAAAAAAATTTGTCCTTTGAACAAACGATTTTGTTCTCTGTTGGGTATTTTGGTTTTTACAGCTTAAAAGCTAGTTATTTTGCATTAAAAATCAAAACTTCAATTTTGAAAGCCGGCCATCTTGTCGAAAATCAATATTTCGATAAATCCTTCGTTCACGGACAAAACTATCAACTAAAGAAATATTTTTCGTACATGATTTCAGATATCCGTGGACCGAGTGAAGCTGACCACTGCGAAGTATGTTTTCTTTGGAAAATCTTCAGAAAAACTGCCATAACTTACACATTTCTGCATATTTTTAAATATAAAAAAATACAATTAGTTATAAAAAGCATGATGCATGACTACTTGGTCATGTAGTTAATTTTTCTGATCGCACTGGGCACGACAGTCGTCGCTTTAGTCGCACTATTTTCGCATCGTGTGATGTGAATGTCCCGACGTATCCCCACCCTGGGACCCGTGCATCATTTGGGAGTGAAAGCTGTGGGACACCTGATGGAGCCTAACCAAAACAGTTCAGAGATTTGAGGATTCCAAGTCAGTCGTTGCCAAAGATTCAATCTGTAAAAACGTTCCTTACGTGCCGTGTAGTAAAGATATTCTTATATCATAAAGTATTTAGCAGTGTACATTTAATTTTAAACCTGTTACTAATAGAAAGCAATATTTTTACTGTTTCTTTAATACATTTTGCAACGTTCTGTCACCTACAATCGATTTGTTAACTACTCGACTTTGTAGAGATTTAACATAATATATAATATAATATTGGGTTGGCAACTAAGTGTAATTGCCGATTTGTTCAATGAAATAAAAAATTCTTTTTTACTTGGAATGAAGTTTAATCTGTAATGTATTTTCCATTTTGTTCGATGACCTTTTGCCATCTCTCTGACAACTTGAAAATTCCACGCTCGTAGAAAGTCTGATCCTTTTCGGCCAAAAACTGAGTTAAGTGAGATTTTACAGCGTCATCATCATTAAAAGTTTTACCACGAAGGGAGTTGTCCAGGGATCCAAATAAGTGGTAATCCGATGGCGCGATATCAGGACTATATGGTGGGTGTAACATCGATTCCCAACCAATATCCATCAATTTTTGCCGAGTGGACAAAGACGTGTTCGGCCTAGCATTGTCCTGGTGGAAAATGACACCTTTGCGATTGACCAATTCTGGTCGCTTTTCCTTGACCGCTGCATTCAATCTGCCCAGTTGCTAACACTCACGGATAATAAAAAATAACATAATAATAATAATAATAATAATAATAATAATAATAATAATAATAATAATTTTATAATATAACATTTACGGATATCATAAAAATAGGAGTGAGAGACATCTATAACTGAAATCGGCAATTACTTAGTTGCCAACCCAATATATATAATATATAATATAGTATATATAATATATAATACGTGTTATTCGATGTACAATGTGACAGGTACTGTATGAGCTGTTTGATGAATGGATGATGTTTAACATATCTCAATATCATGGAACAACCATAGATTAGAATATTTTAATACTTAATTGCATGTACAAGTACGATACGAAGCACTATTTCAACTTGAACAGATATTTGTAGAAAAAACAACGTAAAATACGAAGAATGATTAAGTTGATATTGGTGCTTGTTATGTTGCCGCAATATCAGGAGAGAGTTTCCCAAAATGTGATGGCTTAATTTGGTTATAAGTCCTGTTATTTTTTTAAATATATTTTGCAAATCCGCGATAAAATGTGTGCTGAATGATAATTAGAGTTTTTTTAAAAATATGAATATCTAAGAATAGATATATATCCATACACATGTAATATATGAAACACTAGTACTATCGGGCCCTGAAAACAACTAATGCAGATTGTTTAATAATAATAACAAGATTAGATTTGTTTAAACTCCATACGATTTCTATTATAATGTATGCTTGAATATAAAGAAACTTATTTACAAAATTGTGCATGGAAACATTTTTATAACATCAGAAATTGTAATAGAAAAAATCAGAAACCAATCATTTTGATTGATTTACTTTGCAATGTTAGGTTTCGCAATATTTCTATACTCACTGTTAGAGTTAATTGTAATATTGTATTCTACAGTTTGTTGATTAGTTTCATCCTTCCATTCTCGCAGAGTTTACATATGTAGTCATAATATATGATTAATGATTAATGGCTAAAATTATGTTGTTCTTTTATATGGACCTTTTTTTATTGCAGACAATTTATGGAAATAATAGAATACACTTTCTTTAAGAAATAAAAAACAAGATAAATAAATATAGAACACAGTTCACAATTACTACCTGTTTTTGTAGTTTGACCACTCTATTGTTACTAATTAGAATTAAAAGTTATTTAGCTGTGTTGCTCTGAACTTAAATGCTCCTCTCGTGCTTTCACGCCCTTATATTACAATTCAACTGTAACTGTAATTTAATTCGTAGCCAACCATAACTATATCTTCATTTTAAACCAATTATAACTTTAAATTAATTTTTAGCTACCGTACATTTTCAGTTCTGGGCTATCAGTACAAATCTGAATCCACTGAACTTACTTTGTGAAACTTTGCCGTATTGCATTTAAGATCGAAACAACCATTTGTGGTACCACTGGCATAGTTGTTAAGTGCCGACTGTTACGAACGAACTCTGCACAGCTTAAATATTTATGCAAAGCTAATTCGATATATGAAGTGAAACTACTAACTGTGAAACACTAACGCGGTTGTGACTGAGACTTTGCGACATTATAGAACTTGCACGTCGACGAACTGCGTGATGCAGAAATTAACTTTTAATGCGGCTGTTAACTATTGTCAACACGGGCGTTTATTAGTTAGCCATGTTATTACCATGTTGGAACACTTTTGTATACAGGGTATCATGTAATTGGTGGTACAATCGGCAAGGGCATGAATCTGCATGGAAAAATAAGTAGAAAAAAAGAATAACATTTTTTCATTTAAGGCTTCGTTTTCGAGAAAAATTAGGTTGAATCGAGTGATGCGTCTGATCATGACATACCAATTCTACTTGTCGTCATACTACAAGCCACGCGAACTCGACGCATCTTTCAACACAATTTTCTCGAAAACAGAGCTTTAAATGAAATAATGTTATTCTTGTTTACCGACTTATTTTTTTATGTAGAATCAGCCTCCATCCAGTTGTACCACCAATTACATAATACCCTGTATTACAACATGAGTTAAAGTTTATGTCCATATAACTGTTACGAGCCAGGCAGCTTTGCGTGGCCGTAGGTTGCATGCAATTGGGATTCTTCTAAGGGAGATTCGTAGACCAGCCAATGCTTATTTCGGCACGGGTGGCTACCTTTAAGGTAAGGATAGGGTGCGTAGACCAGCCAATGCTTATTTCGGCAAGGGTGGCTACCTTTAAGGTAAGGATAGTATTTGCAGAAATTGGTATTAGGCTGTCTCGTAACTTTGTAAGAAAGAGAAATAAAGATATACCTCGAGCGGTAAAGATATATCTTTGTGGGTTATACCAACTACTGCTTCGAAATAGAAAATGGAAATAATTGAACTTGTAACCAAAAAAAACTGGTAAAAGCTAATTTATTACGCGTTTTGGGTTTTTACAAATGTATGTAGGTGTTCGCGGACTCTATCGCGCTCTCAGCTTTTCGCACTGAGTCGGCGGGGGCTTCTGATTTCATATCTAATTACCTACTAGATTGTTCGAAGGAGAATTAACCCTTTGCACTCCGCTATCCCCTCTCGTGGGACATCGTAATCCTAGCATATCACTCGGATGTCCCCTCTCGTGGGACATTAAAGTTTATTAGTGATTACGGGGAATTGAGTTATTTCAGCGCAACTTTTTGAGACTTGCATGTTTCCCTGAAGTTTTCTCTTGAAATGGCACAAGAAATCAAATCAAAATATAGTAAAATTTCTAAGATATATACAAGAAATGTCAGCGGGTTTTGACGAGAACGTGAGAGGCGTGCTCACGACGGTCCGAGCACTTCAAAGGCGCCATTTGAAAAGAGCGATAAGGCAAGTTTGTAGAAGAAAGGTAGGTATGCGAACATAGCACGCACTGTATAGTGAGATTTATAATCATAAAATCTAGAGGAAAAGATTTTCAAAGCTGAACTCGGTCTGGTTTGAAGCATCGAGCGGTATAGATAGATCTAACGAGTGAGAAAATGGGAAAAGTGATTCTTCTCTTGGTAAATAAATTGTTTGGTAAAAGTTTTTTTGGTAAATATCATCGTGTGAGTTAGTAATAACAATTAGAAATTTTCAACCTATGTATTTATTCATATTTTTTATTAGAACAATGGCAAAACGTTCAAACACGAATGAGTCTCATGACACAAGTAGTAGTGAAGATGAGCTCCAGATAGACGTTTATACAGATATGTTAGAAAGACTAACTGTAGAAGGTTTTCTTCTACAGTTAGTCTATCGTTTTGATAGCAGTGATAGTGATATCGTCCAAGCAACAAGGCGACGAGAGAAAGAGTTCGCATAGATAGCGATTACAACAACAAAACAAAATTACAAAACAAACAATAACAAAATAATAAAAAATAAAATATTGATTTTTTGCAAATTTCTGGGTTTCAGCCAAATTCATATAATTCCAATATCATTATAATATGTTAGTTAGTTCCAAAACCATACTAAATAATACGAGGGTCTGTAAATGCCCGTTTCTGCCGAAAAGTGGGGCTGAGTAGCTGGTAGCCAACGTCCAGAATGGTTCGGAGTGCTAAGGATTAAGACTTGATCTCACTAGAGTTTTCACGTCGACGAATGACTCGAAACTAGCCCGATTTCTGGTCGCCTTTGGGCCCTTTATATAGCCAGATTTTCTTTGGAAGAATGTTAGTGGGGGTGTTCCTATATGGTCCGATTCCAGAAACGTTCGTCGTCGTATCCCCTTGAAGGTACTTGTCTGGCGATATACAAATGAACCCCCGGCTGGCTAGCGCCAGCCTAGCGTGTGCCTTCAGGAAGGAATATAAAAAATTCGTGGGAAGAGATTCTCCGTACGTTACATAACGCACACGTTCCACTCAACTTCTACTCATTTATATGCCTGCATCGTACACCGATGTTTCATGCTAGCTTTGAACTAACGTTAACAAATTATTTGCAATTTGTCGACTTGTCGTATAGCGCTTGCTTTACACACACTAGAATTGTTGATCATTGCTGATCGCCCATTTTTCTTGCGTTTATGTTGCTGATCACTGCTGATCTCCTATTTCACTCACACTAATATTGTTGCCACTCACAATAGTATGCACAACTGTAGCAAAGTGAAATTAGATTTTTCAGTATCAAAGAAAACAAAATGTGCCATTATCTATATGTATCCGAACACGTAGCAAACTCGTATAATTTTTGTATTTACAGTTGCCCACAAAAGTGTTTGTACACCTATTATAACGCAATAACATTTTTCAGACTAGGCTAAATAATTCGAATTTTTTTAGATGATAGAAAACTACTATACGATGACTGAAATACTTCGTTAAATTATGCTATTACTTGAAATGACAAAAAACACCAAGAGACGTAAAAGAGTATCTGAACCTAAGCGCGATTAGATATTTTACATTTGACACCTTAACGCGAATTGTTAACCCGTTAACCCGACACTAAATTAACAAAGAATAGCTTTAAATAGGAGTCATACTAAAAATTGAACTTTTATATAATCTTTTTAAAGTTTATAATAAAGACTGTAATTTCATACAAACATATAAACTTATAACAAAAATTGTATATATATATATATATATATATAGTTTTGTGCAGAGAGTTTTATATAAATTTATAATACAAATTGGATTTATATATAATTTTGTATAAATTTATAATAAACATTGAAATTTCATTTAATTTCATATAAATTTATATTAAACAATGAAATTTTATGTAATTTTATATAAATTTATAATAAAAATTGAAATAATATGTAATTTTATATATAATTTTATATATAATATTATATTGTTATTATTTTATATATGAAATATATAATATAATTTTAATAATAATAAATATTAATAATTAATAATTAATAATAATAATAAATAACTATAATTAATAATAAATAATAATAATATAATTTTATATATTTTACATATAAAATTATAATGAAGATGGAATTTTTATTTAGTTTTACATAAATTCATAATAAATGCTGAACATTTTACATAATTTTATTTTATAATAAAGATTAAAATTTTATTTAATTGTATATAGATTTATATAATACAGATTGAAATTTTATTTAACTTTATTACACCATTTTTAGATTTGGATACATAAATATTGCAATTTTTTGGGATCCTGAGCCGACAGCAAAGTCGGGTACTCGAATTTCATAAACTTTCCGAAATTGCAGGTACCCGTGTGTCGGGCAAACTTTAACGATCTCGTCCGAAAAAATTCCCGTCCCTATCCTGACCCGTATTTTCCGGTACCCGCACGCATCTAATTTTAAATCGTACAAGCTTTCTACAAGCTTTCTACATGCTTTCTTTTTCCATGGGAATCTATGTTTCCTTTTTAATGAAGAATTCATTGTATCAAAAAGTTAAAAAAAATCTGGATTGACACCCATCGATGAAAATCATTGAGCGGTAAGGAGTTACAAAGAATATGCAGTTGTTACAAACTAGTTTTTATTGTATCATTTTAGTAGATAAATATTCATCGGAGCAGCAAATATATAACTTTATATACAAAATGATCGTGACCATAAAAATGTAACAAAATGATCGCTAATATTAACAAAGCTGACAAGCCAAAAAGATAATAGTCTGTGTATTGATTTTCACAAATATTATATAATTCAATAACAAGAGCTCTCGTACGATATAGCAAACACATATCATTTGTACAATTAGACAAATGATTTAATAATACATCAATAATTATTCGAACTTAACATATACTTGGATATTTTGATTTTTAAAGCATAAAGGTAGCTTCGTTAAATACAGTAGAGACTCCTTTATCCGAACATTTATTTTTACAATATTCTGATATCCAAACACCGAGAACCCAAACATTACTAGAATATTCAATAAACTCCGCCTTTTCTTCACATAAATAATTCAAAATATCTTCGATGTTAAAACCTTGTTCTAGCATTAAATAAATTGACTTCCAACTGTCTGGCATATCCCTGATAAAATCTACGTGTTTTATATTGAATTCGAATCACGGTTCGAATTTTTAAAGCGTAAGATTCCAGAGTTGCCGTCCACCGTTGCCGCGCATTCCCTTAAATGTCACCTGTCTCCATCCGTTACGTCACGGATGAACAGTTTAAGAGAGTAGGGGTAAGAGGGCGGAGTAGTCGACCGACGCGACGCAACGTGTCCAATCACAAACCTGAGAGCATCCTTGACAATCCTGCTGCCCTCTACCCTTACTACGTTCATCCATGACTCACGGATTGAGTCATGTGACATTCGAGGGAGAGCACAGCAACGTTGCTCTGGACTCATGAACGTGTTCAGGGCAAACACATATCTTTTGTACACTAATTTAACGGGGTATTCCAGTGTGAAATGCACGTTTTTTTAAACTTTGATCAGGAATTTTTTGCAACGGAATTATTATACCTTTTGCAGTCAAATTGACAAGGTTTATTTGTGCGTATCTCAACGACGTTTAAAAATTGTTTGGAACAAAGAAATGTTAAAATTAATAGCACTGCGTACTCTCAAACATGGTCGCTTTTAAAAAGGTTCGTCTCAGGGTGTCCACGATTCCGGCCATTCTGCCTGTCTGTAATAAAAAAAAAAGTGGAAGTTCCTTAATTAGTACGAATGTGACTATAGCAGTTACTAGAACAAAAGAAAAGTATCGGTAATTAAAAAAGTGGCGATACTTTAAAATTCGATTATCGATTTTTGCATGTTTTGTTAAACTTCGGAGGCGTAAAAAATAGAAAATAATAAAAATGTTTTGGTTGATTGTAGTAGGGGCTATAGTCACACGTATACTAAATGCGTACTTACAATTTTAAGTCAATTGGTCACGTAGGTTTTTGAGATATCATGGACACTGTTTTGACAAACATGGTTTCCAGAAAAATGCCTTTAAAGTTTAATATATCGATAATGATGTAAGGTCGTCGCGTCCATCAAACAAACATAACTTCGTTAATTTTAGCAGTTCGCATGTGAATTTCCAGAGATGCAATTTTGAAACTATATCCTTTAAGAATATGCAAAAAAATTGATTTTCAGAAGCTCGCTCTATAATATCCCCTTTAAGTAAAGGTAAAAACGTAGACATTGTTGCAAACCGTTGCGTCAAGATGATAGCATACCTGCGAATTTTTTCTTTCCCAATTGATGGCGAGTCCTTATACCGACGTATAAATAAATATATATATCTCTGACAACTTGAAAATTCCACGCTCGTAGAAAGTCTGATCCTTTTCGGCCAAAAACTGAGTTAAGTGAGATTTTACAGCGTCATCATCATTAAAAGTTTTACCACGAAGGGAGTTGTCCTGGGATCCAAATAAGTGGTAATCCGATGGCGCGAGATCAGGACTATATGGTGGGTGTAACATCAATTCCCAACCAATATCCATCAATTTTTGCCGAGTGGACAAAGACGTGTGCGGCCTAGTATTGTCCTGGTGGAAAATGACACCTTTACGATTGACCAATTCTGGTCGCTTTTCCTTGACCACTGCATTCAATTTGTCCAGTTGCTAACATTCACGGATAATAAAAAATAACATAATAATAATAATAATAATAATTTTATAATATAACATTTACGGTTATCATAAAAATGGGAGTGAGAGACATCTATAACTGAAATCGGCAATTACTTAGTTGCCAACCCAATACAATATTCTTTCCATAACTGCCGAGCCTATAGAAACTCAGCAGACACATGACACCTTTGATGATTCACAGGTTACAAAAAAGACCTCGCCATTGGCAGAGATAATATTTTTCTAGTTACGGTAGAGATCTTTTAGCCAGTTGAATCGTAGTCACAAAATCATTTACAATTCGTCAAGAATCGTAGAGAAATATGGGAAACAAAGGTTACACCTCGGCCAGAAGTGACAGTTTGTTGCGGGCAAGGTGCGATTTTAAAAATTATATCACATTATGTTGTTAGTGTAAGAAAAATTTCTGCAGAGGCTAAAGTAAATACTGAAATGCATAATGTGCAATTCATTATAATAAAATACATGAAACTTAGAAAATGAATGCTTCAACCAACAACAGTCGAGAAATACAAAGAAGTTCGTATACAACTAGCTGAAGAACAAGTACATTGATGGAAGATGTGGCGAAGAGTGATCAGAAGAGAATTATATTAGACTTCAAATTATATTATAGTAATTAGCAGATTATAAGTCGTCGACGATTAGATGGCGGAGAAGTTTGATACTATGGGGATCGAGATTCCTCAATTTCGATTTCCTTTGGAAATTAGGAAAGGTCGGAGGGTTCCGTAGGAGATGTCAAGAATTGATTGAGTCTCCAGGACCCGGGTTCGTGTCCTGTATGCGCGGTTCTTTCCTCTTTCTGAAATTCCTACGTTTGGTGTGCGAAGCGTGAGGGGGGAGGGAGGGGGGCACCGATCAGCGTTACGATGGCGACGGCAATTTAATGAATCTGGATTCGAGACCCGTATGCGCGATTCGCTCTCTTTCCTAAAATCCAAACATTTGGTATCAGAAGCAGTGTGACTATTTTGTCTGCAACATAGGGGCGCGCAATATTGTGTCACAGTGCTGCCACCTCCTAGTTACCGTGCCCTCACACTGATTTTACTTACACTTAAAAACAACATTGTTAATTGAAGGTATTGAATCTTTTAAATGAACTGTAATTTTCATAACCGAATCAAAACGTTAAGTTAGGAAGACCTATAAAATATGGAAATCAACTGTTTTTTCTGATAATGATTTGATGAGTTTTTGCCTTCATTTTGTTAAAAGCTTTTGTTAAACAAGCTATTATTTTCATGAAATTCGACCAAAGTACTGAAAAACAATAATATAATCGATTTCTTAGGTATCTTCCTCTATTTTAAGTAATTTAGTAATTGAAACAAATTTACGTCTTGTTTCTATTACTGTGCACTGTAACTGAATTAAGTTTTCATGTCTTCTTCGATGCGTGGGTTATTCCTGAGCAAACTCTCATGGCAAACAACGCGTTGCATCTAACTTAGTTCGTGAAATGTGTGCAGGTTACACATAAGTTTCTTTTCTTTTTTGAATAATATCCTAAGTATTGAAACATGAATGATAAATTATGCTAAATAATTTATTACAGAATATTTAATGTTTATAAATTTTTCTTATAAGATTATTTACTTAGAAGTGATCGCAGTAATTAGATCAACGTACAGAAATTGACGCAGTACATAAATCGCACAAAAATTTGTATGTATGTTTTGTTAAATATTCCGTTTTGTTTACATAATTCAATTATGAAAAAATTCGTACTTTTATAAAAGACATCAGCATAGAATTGACATGTTTTAAGAATATGATATAAGTAAAAAAAACTATTTGACCCTTCGAGTATCATGCCGGGGTCACTGATGAGTCGTCGTGCCACGTTGTTTTGAAAACGATTACGCACGCAGTGAGAAGCTATTTGTGCGAGGTGAAAACTGTTGGATCGCCTTACCACCCTCACCAAAGCTCCGCAGTAAAGTGTGAATCGGAAGTGACCCCGCCACGGTTTTCACTGCTGCGGTACTCGGAAGGATAATTTGTCGAATATTCTAGACATCGCTTTAATGGAAGCAGTGATTGATACACTTATCCTAGTCATCAAACTGAAGTGGAGTAATAAAGGGGATTCATTAATAAAACTGGACAAAACTAGAGACTTTTTGGGCAATGCTGGCAATAGCAAGAACAGTAAATTTCCCCTAATTGACACTCAAATTGTCCATAAAAATGGACAATTTGGGAAAGGGGGAAACGATTATTCGAGCCATGCGGCTCATTTTTATAGTTATTGAAAATCGTTAACTATAAAAGCGAGCCGCAAGGCTCGAATAAACGTATCTCCTCTTTCCAAATTGTGTATTTTTGTGTACAATCTGAGCGTCAATTGGGGAGAATTTACTGTATGTGGAATTTAAGGATTAAACTTCAGTCGGGTTATTGTTGGAATGCAAAATTGGCTATGAATTTAAAATTGATAGGACTAGCAACACTGGAGAAAGATCCGTGTGTATACAGGGTGTACCATTATTATGTTAACACTTGAAAAGACGTGATTCCTGAGGTCGTTTGAAGTAATTTTTTCCTTAGCGAAAATTTAATCCGCGGCTCTGTTTAGGAGTTATTAACGAAAAACACTGACCAATGAGAGGCGATTTTTTGAAAAAATGACTTTCATCGAAATAAATGTTCAAACACCTTCGCATCACAATTTAAACATTTAACACAATGCTTTTTAATTGTTTTCATTACTGAGTTAAGTTGGTGCCTGATTATTGCACTGCAATGAACTGTAATTTGTTCAGTTAGATCTTCTACTGAACAAGGTGATCACAGTATTGGAGACCGCGAACATTGTATGACCTCCACACGTCCACTTATGGGAAAACTACTTATTTCACATCATGATCCCTTTATGACCATCTATCATTCTCATTTTTTCCTAATTAGAAACCAAAACAAAAACATAGCTTGTTATAGTTCCCATGAATCACCCTGTATATGTGAACGACTTCTTACTAGTAAGGTTCATGTAATGAAGTAATCGAAAATGTAATGTCAAAAGTCAGCCAAGAGTTTGGGATAGTCAAGAATAAGGACAAAGTCTTCTTAAATATAAAAGAAAGGAGTCCAAGGAGGCATTAGAGCTACCATAGCGGGTATATATAGTATATGTATATATATATATACATCTGTACTGTTAAGTAAGTACAGATTGAAATAGTATAAGTTTAATGCCAAGCTTTCTGGACACCCCGTCTATTAATAAACTACAAAAACATTAATTGTTCATTAACCACTATATTGAGAACAGAAAAATAAATCCATTGATGCAAGCATGTAAATACTCGATCGAAAAGTGTATTTTTAGTAAAATAAATCGAAACTTTCTGTTATGGGCCTAAACGGCTCTGATATTTATTATACGAGATAGCTTAGTGATGGTTTATATCCAGTTCGTTCCATAAATGGAAGAAATCTGGAGATGTTCCAAATCATACTAAATGTACATATATTAGAAAGCCTCCTCAGGGACTGCAGTAAGGTATACAATGGGGTTATAAGATATGTTAGTTGACAGAACTGATGTATGCTTACTTACGCATACAAGGTGGTGCACATACGTGTATTATCTCAATCACTTGTAAACTGATAAGTTTCATTTTCGATTTAAATTTTTCGCTTAATAAAGTTATGTCTCAAACGTCATTCGATAGCTTTAGTTTTCTCCTGTTGTACGATTTCTGTTCACTTATTCGTTCCGCGAGGGTAATAAAATGATCAATTTTTTGAAAATTGTGAAGTGTCAAGTCAACAAGAATTATACGTTTAAATAGTAAATGCCACAGTTTCCAAAAAATGAAATACTTTAATACGAGTCTAATCGTATAACAAAACATGTCGGAGATGTTCATCCTTGTTGAATTGACACTAGAATTTTTATACAATTGATCACTTTATTGCTCACGTGGAACGAATAAGAAAACAATCGTACAACAGGAGAAAACCAAAGCTATCGAATGACGTACGAGACATAGCTATTAGACAATTATTATGCGAGAAACTTAAATCAAAATTAAAACTGCACGAATTTATGGACCGACAATATCTATTGTATAAAAGTAGTTGAAACTTAAGTTGTATGATATCAAAGGATAGACAATGCAATAAATATTTCTCTGCTATTTTATCGAGATATGAAGGTCGTTGTGAATTTTTTAATTACAATGAGTAACAGTTGTAGAAGATTTTGAATTGTTGAAGGTTCAATAATAATCAATAATTACTAATAGTTCCGAGAATTATGAATTTTTGAAAGGAACATTATAATTTAACTATATTCTTATTTATTTACATAATGAAAGTACATTATATTTCAATTACAGTGTAATTTAATTATGTATTCATTTCTTTCTCTCATTTATGATTTCATTAAGTGATCACTTAAATAAAAATTATTTGTTATTTCGAAGTTTAAATGAAAGATAAAAATAATTACTTATTATTTATATAGATCTAATTAAATTATTTGAAATAATAAAATTTATTTCTTGTTTATGAACAGAATGTCAGTTGTTGCTTATTAATTATCATTTAATTGATTATCATTTATTACTCATTCGATATAACGCGTCAAATAAATAATAATTACATTGTAATTACGAATAATAATAATAATAATAATAATAATAATAATAATAATGATGTAATTAAATTACATTGTTTATATATTTTATATATTTTACATTGTTTTTAATACAATTACATTGTACATTGTATTGTTAAATTACATTGTTTCAGTAATCCAATTGTAATTCTATACAACTATTTCTCATACAGCAAATAGTTTAGAAATAATTTAGTGGCATCTACGGATAGTGGGAATGCACGAAAATTATAACCAACGTGACACTTGGAGGTCGAAAGCGTTCCAGATTAGGATTCTCCTACTAGATTCTCCGACATATATATAGGGCTCGTGGTAGTGTTAGCTGGCCCGCATGTTAGTTAGGCGCTACATGAGGGTGTCAACAAGTTAAATTCAACTTGGTCATCATACTGTAGAGATAATAGAGTTTAGGAAAGTGATCCTCTGAGAGAGAGAGAGAGTCACCGATATTATGCATATAAAAGCTAAATGGGTGATAAGACTCTATTGCTAATGACCAGGGCCGCTGAGAGAGGACGATATCTGAGACTTTTGTTACGGGCCCGACATCGTGTGTTACTTGACTAGAACAGGACCGGGCAATGAAAGTTGATTATGATGACGAGGTGACTTCAAGATTTCTCTACCATAAAGTCAGGAAATGAATGAGGAAGACGAGACAGTTGAAGCAATACAAATTGAAATGTTTCATTTAATCCTTCGCACTTGCAGAATTTTCTAAGGTCGCCTATTAGCAACACGAATGTGATTATTCGTAAAGTATTGAGTAACATTTGAAATAAAATATACAATAATATTAGCGTCCCATGGAAATAACCTAAGCGATATTCACCGACAGCAATATTATATTAACCGACAACAACCTTAGCCAGCGACAATATCAACAGATCCAAACGTTAAATATAAGCACTGTATATAGGGTGTTCCATTTAAGTTCAGATCGTAGAAAATTTCGTAGACATGTGATTGAAAAAAAATACAAAGTATTTCGAGTAAGGAGTCAAATGACACAACTAATTTTTTATTGCGTGGGTGTTTTCAAGCTCATTTCAAGGTCATCTTTTTTTTATAATAAACATATATTTTTTATTTCGGAATCATATTCTACGTAAAAGTATGCACATCTTTTGTTTAAAACATTGTTTGTTCCACCATCATGCGGTGGTCCAAACAGCGATTCTAGCTTATTAAAAATCGTATTTCTTAAGGATGTTACAACTTTCATTGGATTATTAGTGTAGGAGAACACAAGTGTGATAGAAATGTTAGTTTCAACACTTTGACCGCCACACGCTACAACTTCAAAAATTATAACCAAACCAAAGTATTTCACTTAATCGAATTAATATTGAAAAGATAAACTGTGTGACACCAATTATTTGTTGAATATTCTTGCAAATATTTTCGTCATCCACATATATGTGATACGGCAGTCGAAACGTTAACCTGCTACCAGTTATAACAAGATGCTTTGTAGAACAACTGATTCTTTACGAAACCACCATGATGTATGTATGTATGTACAAAGTTCGCCGTGCAACTTCCTCGCGGTGTGCATTGGGTTAATGTCGGTTACACGTCAAGTTTGAAAGTTCATAACTCGATAACAGCTTATGTTGAAACTACATTTAGGTGGTGTTTCGGAAATGTTTCGACGCCAGCAATAGCAACATCGGTTCTAATTAAAAAATTTAGAGGTGACCCTCGTAGGCTTTTGCAAAATCATGCCGAGATCATATAGACAACAACATAATATTATGGTACGCAGAATTATGAATTCAAAGTAACTTTTACACTTTGAGGGATATTTAAACAAAAACTTAACGATATGTGAAATATTTGTATACTTCTATTTTCTATTATTTCTAATATAGAAATATAGAAATATAGATTTTTTCTTGGTTTTTATTGCACTGTAGTAGCACTGTAGGTGGTCTCTTTTAGCTGAGTCATCGTGCATATACAAGAAAAACTGAACAAAATATCGTATTCATATATTTCTATATTACAAATAATAGAAAATAGAAATATACAATTACAATTTTAAGTTTTCGTTAGATATCGAAAACGATGTAAAAGTTACATTCAATTTATACTTACACACACAACGGTATGTCTCCTACGAAATCATAAAGTTTCTCATAAATTTTCTATTATTATATCCATTTTAGTTATTTTATGTTATATTATGTTATGAGTTTAAAATAAGATACCTTATACAAGGTGTCCCAAAATTATGTTACTTCCGGGAAATAAAGGGTTCCTCAAAGGCCATTTATGGTAATTTTTTCCTTAGCGAAAATAAAATCAGCTGCTTTGTTTGCAAGTTATTAACAAAAAATCGTGACCAATGAGAGGCGAGCTCGGCTCGCGCAAGACGGCCGAGCCAATTTCGACGCCCGATTGGTCGGTCGAAACCCAGTTCCGCTGATTGGCTCTGTCACCTACCGTTAGGCGAGTTCACCTATCATTGGTCAGTGTTTTTCCTTAATAACTCGTAAACAATGCAGCGGATTGCATTTGCGCTAAGGAAAAAGTTACTTCAAATGACCTCAGTAACCTCTCATTTCCTAGAAGTAACATAATTTTGAGACACCCTGTATAATAGGGCAGACCGAGTTAAGTTGATACAAAAAAGGTAACAAAATATACTTTGATCTTTTCCGTTTACGTATTATAAAGGATGATTTGATAAAATACATACAACATAAATTATAAAATGTTTTCTGTAGTAAATGAGAAATGTATCAATGTACCCCATGCGGAGCAAATTGATATTACCTTGGAGCAGGTTAATACTCATTTAAGACACTTTGATTTGATGTTTAGTAACTGTTTTTATTACTCAAAATATGTGATTTAATTATGTTTATTATAACGTAATAGTGATTTAGTTACACGTGTGCGTAAATGAAACAATTTGATAACTACAAAACCTGCCCAAAAGTGTAGAGATCATTTTGGAAATCTACATAGAAGAAAATAAAAGAAATAAATATATTTAATAATCATTCGTGTTCCATAACAAAAATAAAGTTCTTTCAATATCCTACACTCTTTAAGTGTTCCGTGTCAGATAGATACCACATTTTGCCAATTTTCATTTCCTTTAATTTTTATATTACAATTTCAAAATATATAAAGTTCCATCATCCCTTCAGGCAGGTTTTATTAAAAATGTGCAAATTCCTCTGCTTGTGACGAACTTTTAAATGAAGTGTTACCATATAGGGGAAATTTCATCCTTCCAATTCATGGTTATTTGGGTCGCGAGAAAAATTTGTTAAGACATTCAACAGTCATTTCAGTTACACGTCATTTTTTAAAGGACCAATATCTTCAAGACAATTGAATTTAGGGGTACTTATAGCCATAGAGACTACAAAGTTTCTCATGAATAAATTCATGTTACTTCAGACATTATATACATATTTCATTGGAACTAACATTTTCTTACATATAGGGTATATCTGAAAGATTCATACAAGCGGGCACCTGTGTGTGTGGTTATTATTCATGAAAAAACATAATAAAAATATAGAATAATTATTTTTATTTAGGACTTAGTTTTCGGGAAAATTGAGTTAAAAATTGTAGACAGTATACATCGCTTGACGAAGCATTCTGTAGCTATAAGCACGTATATACAAAGCGAATATTCATATTCGATTTTCTCGGAATATAAGACCCAAACAAAAAAAAGTTATTGTATATTTTTTCATGTCTTTTATTCCTACAAATGATTCCTATCATTTGGCGTCCGCTTCTATGTACTTTTTAGGAATTATATACGTATACTTACATTTAACGTACATTTGTATATATTTAAACACGTTTATATACACTTATATATACGTGTGCATGAAATAAAATCTGAATTACGTATTAACTCGAAGACGCCTTTAATTTAATAATTACCATAATACTCCAATTGTAAAACGTTAAATGAGGTCATCTTATTATTTATTAAATAAAAATATGGAAATATACGACGAAGAACAAAGCTGTACTTTAACTTTAAGTAACATTTACATTAACTTCTGTTACTATCGTATACGTATGTTACAAATACTTAGAAAAAAAATGAAGAAATCATGACGTATATAGAGCTTTTTCAGGATTTGGAAAATATTACGTTATATTGAATTAACGTTAATTGGAGTAGCGTTAAATGGGCTTTTACTGCCATCAAAATAAAAAATTGCTATGTGCGACGAAAAAGTAGTTAAATGAATTTCGGAAAAATTATAAAATTAAACGTACCATAGCTTTGCAAAAAGTTTATAGAAACTACTATATTTAATGTTTACAGAAAAACATCCTTCTAAATTTTTAATCTACTTATTTAGTGATCAGCTTTTTTGTTTTATAAAATTAACATGTCTACATTTATTCAAGTTTTTTTGCATTTTTATTCATTACAATATGCACTTTATTAATTGAATTTATTCAGCAGTCTTCTGTAAAAGAATCTTCAATTAAAAATTTAAAAAGTGGAACTTTTTTTTTCATTGAACTCGCTAATCCTAGCGATTAGTAGACCGCGGATCTTTATGCAAAATAAAAATTGTCTGCATCTGTTGCGAAAGACAGGAGCCACTTAAAAGCTTTGTTCGTTCTTTAATCATTTCAGTAGATCAGTGTAATATATCGACATTATTAAATGCTTTTAATCTTTCTACCGTTACAAATTGCAGGCACTTATTTTTGTTATAAATGCATAAAATCCGCAGTCTAGTGATTAGTAATCCTTGTCTTCAGTAATCCTACTTCGTTCTTTCCGCTATTCCAGAGTTACGAGAAGTTAGCGGTATAACGCCACTCTAGAATTTAAACAAACATGCAAATTTTATGAAAAAGACATAGGGATCTTTAATTGCAATATAAACTTTTTTTTTATAAACAAGTTCTCACATAACTTTCTGTCAAAAATACAAAATTCAACTTTTGTCGTGCGCCATTCTTCCAAAAAACGGTATTTTTGAAATCCACTACGTTTTTCCCGAGAGAGATAATCTTACTTAAAACTAAAAATTGTTTAGGTTTTTTTTGCAGATTAAAAATTGGAGGAGGAAACTTTCCGGCCGCAATGTGCTATCCTTAAAGAGATGTTTTTTCGCTGCGCTCTGGTTCCGTCGTTTTGAAAAGAAAAATTGTAAATATTCTTCAAAACATGTATAATAAGGACCTTTAATCAGATTTTGTATTGTATTCACTATGTTGTCATATATAATTGTAAAAATTACTCCATTTTTAGGCTGCAAGAATGGCGTTACCCCTTTAGCAATACATTGCGGGCAGACACATGTAAACTTCGGCGGACTAACGTGTAATATCGAATTCGGTGTGCAAATTAGTAGTTTGAGTTTAAAGTGCAACGCGTAGAGAACCATTCCTCTAAGTGCCTCTACTTAGACGCCGCATGTTACGTGATCGATTAAACAATCAAATTACATACGAAGCAAGTTCAGCTTTTAAACGAACACGAGTAGGCTACGGATCATTATGCAAATATACATTTCTATGTCTTGATTTATTACATTTCCAGTGGCTGAAAGTAAACACGGATTTATTTACACTACTTTTATTACCACTAGATTCAAAACCAAATTTTTATTGAATTTTTGAAACCAATTTCACCAATTTCTAAATAATAAGCATCTATACGATTTTGTTTGATCGTCGCTTATTACAGGTTCACGTTAATCTAGTGGGTGTACAAATTAATTTGTGGCTTTCATAGTTAATCATTTGTAACCAAATATGAAAACTAAATTGTTTATTTACCGTATTGAGCTTTGGAAGTATCAATTTCCGAAATGGAAAAAGAATCATATAAGTAGATGATGCTCAGAATATGAAAATATAAGAGACTGTTCTCTCTCTCTCTCTCTCTTTGCCTTTCTATTAAAGAAATATAGTTAAGATTAAAGAGATAGAGTAAATGTACCAATTGCAGTGCCCATTAAAATGATGACCGAAGTTTTCGACTGATATAGTTTCTTTTACCTATATCGTATTTCTTAAAACATTTCAATTTTCGTACGAATTTTTTCATAAGTGAAATATATAAACAGTACAAAATATTTAAAAACGTATACATAACAGTTTTTGAGCGAATTACTATGTCCTTAAAATGATAAAAGGTTAATTACTGTGTGTCAGTTACTGAGTCTTTTCTAGATACTCTATGTCAATTTCCGTACACTAATCTAGTTACTGTGTGTCAATTTTTGTATCCTGATCTAATTACTGTGTGCCAATTTATGTGCACTGATCTAATTACTGTGCTTTATTTAATGTCATCAGTACTGGGTCTTACACCAAAAATATAAAAACATGAAATATTCCGTATTAAATTATTTACCATAATTTATTATATGTATATGATTCAATGCATGCAATATTATACAGGAAAGGAAAGATAATCATGTGTAGTATAACACGTGACTTGCCGTAAGAGGTCTGAGTAATTAATGCACTCATCGAAAAAGACATGAAAACTTAACCTAGTTACAGTGCACAGTAATAGAAACAAGAAAGAAATTTGTTTCAGTCACTGAATTACTTTACATAAAAAATATACCTAAGAAGTTGATTATATTATTGTCTTTCTGTAATAATGTGCTCAAGATTTATGAATTTAATAGTTTACTTTTTTCTATTGGGAAGCATCATTTTTTATTTTGTTCATCTTTATTTGCAACGTTCTTGTTAAGTCTTTTTTAAAAACACCAAGGCAAAAATACATTAAAAGACTTATTAGAAATTTAAAAGTTAGTTTCTTCATTTTATAAGTCTTCAAAATTGAAATTGTCGAAATGTTATGGAAATTACACATCAAAGTTTATTTAAAAAATTCAATATTTTTAATTCAAGAATGTCGTTTTTGGATATATGTAAAAATATTGTAAGGTAGAGTAACCAGGAGAACACAGTAATTGACGCACTTACCCTAGTATTCATTATTTTAAGTTAAAATTGTTAACCTCTCAACGGATTGGCCATGAAAGAAAAACTAATTGTGCCCAGAAAATGGTATTGCATTATACACCATATCATAAAAAATAGTACCTTATGGATATAAGAAACCAATGTAATATTACTGCATCCGCCCAGTGGACCAACGGGTATACAGTGGCTCACGAAATTGATCATTACACTATTTATAATGGAATAACTGTCTTAGAATTGGACCAAGTGACTTGTATTTTTTTGAGATGTTAGACAGACTAATTAACTAGTCAACGTTTACAAAACTTTTTTAAACAACTTCTACCGCTTGTAATGGCGAAACAAAATAAAATACTAAAATTCTTTTAACTTTTTTACCTGACCCCTTAACGAAAATTTAAAAAATGCATTTTGTGCGTCTCGGTTACTTATATGTGAGCTGAAAATTTCTACGAAATCCGAGAAACTGCTTTTAACGAATTTTAAATATTAACTGCTCATAATAAGGTCAATCGATTTCAATAAAATTTTCAGAATGCATATAAAGTACACAGATCTGTAAAGTGCATTTTTTAAATTTTCGTTACAGACTCAGATAAAATAGTTCAAGATACGTCCGTTTTTAATTTCTTTATCATCGAACCAATTTCACTTGCTGAAGCCAATCTCTTCAACCATTGTCTAGTATAAACTAGTCCCACTAACATTCAAAAAAGGTACAATTTTAAGAAAGTTAATCCGTTCCAAATTTTGTGTAATTAATTCCTTAAGCCACTGTACATGTAGGACGAAACTTAGGGTTTCACGAATAGAAGATTTATGTTTTTATACCACAATCAGCAATTCGCGAGTGGTCAATTGTGTTTTTCCAAAATTCCAATCCAAGATTCTCCTTTCTTCAAAATCCCTTTTACATTATTGTGAAGTAATTTCCAATATGCGGCAGCATAATGCCTATCACAGAGCAGAATTGTGCTAATTCAATTACTAATTGTTTTAATCACGATTGTAATTGAAATACAACGTATATATATATATATATATATAATTCAAATAAAATATAAGTGAATTACAATGTATTGAATTATATGTATTATAGTTATAGGAATAACTTTAACACATTTCGCTATTTGAATTTTCAACTAGAACTTTTATTTAATTAAAGAAGTTATAAAATATGTTCCCTCTTTATGAGATGCCTGCGTTAACTGCTTCAACTCGGTAAAAGTAATAACGATTAGAAAAGACGATTAGGTGGTAAATAAAAAACTGTTTGCTAGATTGATTTTTGTATTCAACCTATTTGTTGAAATTCAACGCAATGTAATTGCAATGTAATTGAAAAGTACGTGACGCTTTACCCCTGTTCCAAGTTTTATGTTAGAACTTTTATTATCCAGATATCCAGAGTCGGGCATCATTTAAATGATTATTTAAGAACAAAATCATTTGTCATTCACGAGTTTAAATGGAAGATAAAAATTGTTACTTTAATTTCCTATTCGTGAATACAACTTCAATTGTTACTTATTCATTCTCATCTAATTGTTTATTATTTATTATACATTCGGCGTCAAGGGTTCACTTCACATCCATGGTTTCTTCCAGACTTTTCTTTCTCTCAATGAGTATTATACGTTGCAGCGGAAAAAATTTGACCCTTTGACTTTGATTTTCAAGGTCCAAGACAGTTTTGTGGTCCATTTTTCTTAGCAGATCTCAACAGATTCAATAGTCTAAAATTACGCTATGGCAGTGCAGATATATAATTTTTATACACCCTTTACATACATTATATATCGTCAGTTCCGCTTGAAATTAAACATTTTTTGGAGTACTATACTGGATATCGGTGAAATTTGAATATGCTCTAATCCTTGTTGATATATCAATACATCTCGATGAATTTTTCAGGATTTTTTAATTTGTTAATTTTACAGGCCTGTGACGGTTGCATGTCTCATGTAATAAACGAACGGCAGATATAGCGACGCAACGTTCACTTGAACCAATTTTAATTTCGTCAATTTAAAAATGTCCGTATTTTTAAAAGTCGGTCCACAATAGAAACACTTTGGGTTACACCTTCAAATTCTTTATAATTTTTCAATATTATCCTAGTATAAGAAAATAGCGTTTGTTAAAAACAATTTCAATGTATTACCATGTTTTTGTAACCACCGAAAAGTACATTTTTATCGGTTTTGTAATTTTGTAGATTTCATAAAGAAAGTTGGCACTTTATTTTACAAGCCTGTAAAAGCAATAAATTTTGAAATTATGAAAAGTCCTTCGTGATACGTTCATATGTCGTTAAGGACTGCACACACATTCTAAGATATTACATATATGTATGTATACAACGATACAAATATCTTTAAAAACATATTACTCTGTCTGTATAGTCTACAAAGAGTGTATTGATTACTTCAAAAGGAGTTATACAGAGTGTTGAAAAAAACATTCAATATAAACATTCAAAATAATTTGTATGGTATATAGGACACACTGTGCTGAGTATGAAGGTCAAAGGAAACATAGGTCGAAAGGTCAACCATTTCTAAGATATAAACATTTTTATTTGCTAGCATTATGATTGACCTATTAGGGTAATGGATCCAGTTACTGCAGGGTAGCCAATTACTGTGTCTTTTGCTTATTTTCAAGCACAATTAGCATTATATTTATCATATAAGACATTTCTTACAATTAACGTAGCCAGTTCTTATTTTGCATAAAATTCTGTAGTGTAATTATGATTGATGGAAAATAATAGACACAATGATTATGTAACTGTCACCAGCCGGAGGGCTTAGCAACTTCTCGTGGCCGGAGGTTTGATACAATTTTGGTGTCCGGTAAGGAAATGCGTGTGGCCTGGCTGATGTCTATTTCATCACCGGTGCGCCACTAGGTGGAAATCGTGGACTACCGGATGTCAATTTTACCACCGGGACGCCATTTATGGAGTAAAAGAGTGGAAATTAAGGGTTTTCGCCTCGTAACTTTGTAATAGTTCGATGCATTTTGAGCGACAAAAGTACATCGTTGTTGGTCGAAGGATGTGACTGGAATCGAAGAGAATGTGACTGAATACATTAATTGAACTCGATATATATATATATATATATATATATATATATATATATAATTATTCATTTTACCGTCTTTTATTATTTCCTGATTCTATGTGTTTTTACCTCTATTTAGATCTCATTTTACACTATCAATTCAATTATAATTTTATTTTATTCCATCCTATGCTATATATTTTACTCTATTCACATTTCACTCTAGTCGACGTTATTTTTTACTCTTTCTTTATATGCGCTATTTAATTGTGAGCCACCACATATACTGTTGTATTTTACTTCATTTCATCTCTTTAGTATATATATATATATACTAATACTATAATATTTATTTTTATGTTCCCCCCGGGATCACTAAGCTTTCCCAGCGATAGCTTCAACATTAACGGCTTTTGGCAGAGGTTAAAATTAAGATAAATAGCGATAAATTGCTATAATGCATAACGAGATGAAATGAAGTAAAATACAACAGTATATGTGGTGGCTCACAATTAAATAGCGCATATAAAGAAAGAGTAAAAAATAACGTCGACTAGAGTGAAATGTGAATAGAGTAAAATATATAGCATAGAATGGAATAAAATAAAATTATAATTGAATTGATAGTGTAAAATGAGATCTAAATAGAGGTAAAAACACATAGAATCAGGAAATAATAAAAGACGGTAAAATGAATAATTACTTAAAACTGAGCAACAAGGTGCATAGACGTGATTTTTTGGCTTTTAGCTCGCTTTTACTCGATATATTAATATTGCTGTATAGTATACTGTCAAAAGAATCAAGATTTCACAATTGTTTAAGTATGTACTGTTGCGCGGATTCCACGTTCCGTACTGTCGATTTTCCAGCACTAAGGAATGCGGGAACGACACGATATACGCGTGGGTATCGATTCTAAGGTACTGTCCAGTGAGCGTCGGATTTGTGGCCTTTATATACCTCAAAATTCGTCCCAAACTGATGGTAAGGGATATGCGTACAATCCTTATGCGACGACAAGGCATCTTTGCGTTTACATTCCCCCTCTTACTAGCTGCGGCAGAGGGGCAGCTAATAAGAGGGGGAATGTGCCACTGCCGCAACTAGTAAGAGGGGGAATGTCCCACTGCCGCAACTAGTAAGAGGGGGAATGTCCCACTGCCGCAGCTAGTAAGAGGGGGAATGACCCGCTGTCGCAGCTAGTAAGAGGGGGAATGCCCCACTGCCGCAGTTAGTAAGAGGGGGAACGTAAATGCAAAAGTGCCTCCTTGTCGCATGAGAATTATACGTTCTCCGGGTTCTTGGAACCCCTGTTTACGCATTCCAGAGGACCATCAAAAGGCCCTTGCTTGAACCTAAACAAGCGAAACCGGAAAACTTCGTAGGGCGCACATGACTCCCAGAGAAAGACCAATAAAATCTAAATCTGAAGACAGTGCATGTCTTCTTCTTTATAGATTTTCTGTCTTTCTTTTAATATACATTTACGTATTCTATTCGACTTATGTATATAAAAACTGTACCTTTAGCCGAAAAGCTTATCGATAACAATAATGTTTATAAAAGTGAGAACGTATACTTTTAATCTGTGCCGAAACCATAAGATAACGTAATAGTTTTTGTGAAAACTGAATACTTTATGTTTAATATCCAATGATATTAATAAAAAATTAAAATTAATTAAAATTAATCCAACTTTATTTTTTATAACCACTGCCAGTCTTATTGATACAGATATGTTTTGTAAAATATATCAGACAATTTTGTAAACACTTTTTTATTTTAAACACTTCCAGTTCACTACCGTGCTCGTTTTCTGATTCCCGATATTCAAATCGTGTGTGTGTGTTTTCATCTAGATTCAAGAATCTATACTATACCTTTTCTGCTCAATAACAGTAGTGACTAATACAGTATTGAAATGAGCTTCCACGACCTTTGTTTTATGCAAAGCTGCACCGTTATATTGGAAAATGGACTTTACTTTGGCTCCACTATGCACATATATTCACAGTACCTTCTCATTATTGTGCAAATAAACTCTACAATTGTTTTCTAAATTCGTTGTTTTTTTTATGTTTAATTGAAATATTTGTAACTGTGCTTGATACGCTATATGGAAAATTTGAAATCACAAACGTTTACGGATGGTTACGTGTATTATTGGAATTTAAAATGTCATATTGAAGATATTAGATGTACCAAAGTTCTTGTACGTTAAGTATTGTCGACACTTCTACAAATTATATAGTTTCGAATAATTCTGTTACAAAAATTTGTAAAACGGTTCATTTATTTGTACACTCTGTACTTATTTAACACTTACGGAAAATAATTTGACGGCAGTCATATTTCATATATGTAGTTGCATAGTAAAAATAATAAGGTTGACTATCAATTCTTACATTATCTACAATTTACTGGAGTCATCAGAATAAGAAATACATTTTTATTTTTATTTTGTTCCTTACAACTGATTCAGGAAATGTCTATTTTTGTATACAAATCCACAGTCTACATATCACAAATGGTAACATTATGATTTTATCCTATTGTTCTATATTACTGCGTCGCGTTCATAGTTCAGAATTATAATGTACACTTGTTATGTCTCCCACTCCGTTGTACGGGAGACTCAGCGCGTCACGTGATCTATCCCCACTCTTTCGACTTGAAATCTAATTTATTCTTCTGGCTACCATAGGCACGATAAATACAGAAAGTAGGTTGGTAATCGCATGAGTGACTAAAAAGTGTGTAATGAAATGAATGATTCAGATAAAGTTATAATTATATAGGTGATTGTAAAACATGACCTTTTCCTTAGACGTAACACCGAAAAATGAATATATTATTATTACTATTACATGATGGGTATAAGTTTGAGCATCTTAATCACCATTGTCGTTGTCAGGTACTAATATATTCAATTCATTTTTTTTGCGGCATTCAACTAATTTTTATTCGTGAGAGTTACATGACATCAAAAGGATTAATAATACATCTTCAATGATTATTTTTGTCCACATTCTTTTTGAATAGTTTTGTTACGTTTCTCTGTAGCTAACTAGCATTCCAGTATTATTTTTCGGAATGATATGTTCGTTATTATTTTCAAAAGCTTATGTCCATGACAGCTGTAATAGTTGAATTCCTATATGTATAGGTTGTTTATTTTTATATTTTTTGTAATATGATGTTCTGAAATGAAATAAATAACCTTCCAGAAGAAAATAACGTTGTCATTTTATTTGTATATATATATTTGTATATATATATTATCCTCGACATAAGCATGAAAAATCAGCTAAATATCTTGAAAAATATTGAACCTACAAAAAAAATGTTTCAAACAAAAGTTGTTCATTCTTTTTGATAGAATATGATTTTAAAATAAAAAATATATGTTTATGACAAGAAAAGGCAAGATGACCTAAAAATAACCTTGGAAACGTTCACCCATTAAAAAACTGAACTTAAATGGGATAACCTATACATCGAAATTTTCTATTTCCGTTGGAAACAAATTAAGCTTTGCAAGGCGTGACTTAGATGTACAGCGAACCTCGCAAACATCTCACTCGGCAACTTAACTTTTTTGTGAGTGGCTTCACAGAAAAAGGAAGCTATTACCTTCCTTGGTTCTGTGGATTGTATTTACAAACTTGACTGAAGACTGTAGAGTAAGGTATGTGTATGAACTCCTGACTCGGTTTTTGTTTATCTTGCCCCGCTCCGCTTTCTCTTGTCTGTCACTTGTCGCTCACTTCTCTTTCGTTCGTGTGTTGATCTCTTCAAATAGAAAAGTAACCTGATGCAGTCATACTTCGTGGGCATGTACTTTATGAATCAATTTTTCCCACATGCCACGTCTTTGATTTGCGAAGTACTACCATCAGTCTTTTCAGCTTTAACATGCAGACTCGTCGGAGTTGGAAATCGTTTTTTGGAAAAGCGTATCTAAATTTTATGCTATATACTCAGCACTGAAATACCTAAAGAGCTGTTTTTGTAAATGGACTATCATTTTTGAGAAAAATTAATTGAAAATTGTTTTACGGTTAAAGGATAACGACTCAAAAAAATTTAACTAATTTACTATGACTAGGTAAATATATAAATAAATAGTAAATCCGCTATGTAGGAAACAAAAATTGTCTCGTTCTGTTGGAGGAAATTATTAAAGACGATGCTAATCAACGTAGCTGTAAAAGAAATAACAGTGTAGGGGTGTAAACTACCTAAAGCTATAAATCTTCAAAGAATCAGATTATTTCAAACAGAAAACTAACTTTAATTTGCTCCCAATTCAAATAAATTATTTCCGAATAGCTATTCACTCGAACAATTTTTGATTTCGAATAGTAAAAATGATCACATAAATCACAGCTTATACGCTTAACCTCTTAGGCACGACGCGCCACTATAGTGGCTTCCGCGGAGATCATCTTTCAGAACGACGCGCCACTATAGTAGCTTTCGCGGATATCATCTCTCTGAACGAGACGTCACTATAGTGGCTTTCGCGGATGTCATCTCTTTGAACGACACGTCACTATACCGGGTGTCCCAAAAATGTCTCGCAATCCGGAAATGGCGCGTTCCTCGGATCATTTGAAGCAACTTCTTCCTTTACAAAAATTTTCTCCGAGGTACCGTTAACGAGTTATTAACGAAAAACAGTGACCAATAAGAATCGAGTACGGCTAACGCGAGGCGGCCCAGCCAAGCAGCGCACGAAGCCCAGTTCCGCTCATTGACTCTGTCGCCTCGTGCCAGCTGAGCTCGCCTCTCATTGGTCACTATTTTTTGTTAATGACTCGTTAATGGTGCCTCGGAGAAAATTTTTGTAAAGGAAAAAGTTGCTTCAAATGACCTGAGGAACCCGCCACTTTCGGATTGCGAGATATTTTTGGGACACACTGTAGTGGCTCGCTCTAGAGTAGCTCACTCGCTCTCCGTTTGAATTAAATAATCATCTTCCTATGCATTGTTTTACATTTCTTTTGTCTTCGCATCGATTTACAACAGTGTTAACAATATACAGACGGAATATACAGCATCAGACTCTGTACAGTACATATCAGAATCTGCCGTCCAGGGAAATAGCCTCGCGCAAAATTCAGCCGTACCTAAAAGGTTAAATAACTATTATTGAATTAGATTTTCATTATTATAATAGTTAAAAAAACGAACTTTACCGCTTTTTCGGGGCAAATACCACACTGTGCGTCGCCAGGTAAGAACGAACAACCGAAAAATCACGCATGGTCCTTCACGCATGGTCCTGCTACACAATCGATCTATGGAATGACAACCTAAAAACAGATCACAATCTAATATAATTTGGTCACACAAATTAGCATTCAAAACCTACGAAAAGAAACATGGATACCGAAACTAGTTCGCAATCGTAAATATTTAATGAACCCGATTTTATTTTTGGCTATACTCCGTAACGAATGGTGTCTTATACGTAAAGGATCGCGGTCTCTAACCGTAGACAGAAGCTTCCTTGCGAACCAGTGAGCGATGGTTACTAATTTCTTAAAATGCAGCAACCGCCATTAGGCTAGGTAAACGGATTTCTTAAGTCATTCTGAAGATTGGCTGCAAAATGTATTAACCGGTACAAAGTTTTAAGTGCATATTTTAAGTAATTTAATTTTTATGGAAATTTAAAGAAGCCAGAATCTTCTCGGAAACTGTCGCGTCGTCTGAAAACTTCGTCGTTCCTCTGACGTCCTTGGTGACTTTGGGTAGAAAACTATTTATTGATGTAATGGTAGATCGTGTACGATTTAAAATATCTTCAGACAGTAATTATTATAATTGTGTGTGTGTGTGTGTTCTTTCAATACTCTCTCTCTCTATAAAGGTTTGCATAAAATTTATAAAAATTCGCCGTTTAAAGAAGTTTCAAGGACAAATATTGCAAATATTAGGTCTGTTCAATTTTCTATTTGAGAAAAACAGCAAAATTGCTTAGCTGACAAAAGTCATTGATATTATTATTTGACTGCGACGTACTTTAGCATTGAACCATCGATAGAAACGAAGTGAAGTAGGCATTTCAGTCGCTGTAACTGGCTGTTGCATATCATTACGAAGATAATCGTAATGAAAAATATTCGATATTGATAATGAATAACAAATTTCATTTAACGTGTTTAAAACAATAATAAGCTGGTGCAACAGTGAAGAAGTCCACAAACTGTAGAGGGCGTATATTTATACCTCTCGTACATATTAGTAGACTTGTGAGGATATATATACAGGGTGTCCCAAAAGTCGCTCGTAATCGGGAAATGACGGGATCCTGAGGTCATTTCAAGTAACATTTTCCTTAGCGCAAATGCAATCCACAGCTTTCTTAAAGAGTTATTAATGAAAAGCACTGACCAATGAGAGGCGAACTCTGCTGACGCGAGGCAGCTGAGCCAATGAGGGGAACTGGGCTTTGACCACTCATTGATTCGGCCACCTTGCGCCACCCAAGCTCGTCTCTCATTGGTCACTGTTTTTCGTTAATAACTCGTAAACAAAGCCACGAACTGCATTTTCGCTAAGGAAAAAGTTACTTTAAATGACCTCAGGAACCCCTCATTTCTCAATTGCGAATGACTCTTGGAACAGCCTGTATACGCCTTTCGTAGTCAAAGGGTTCATATACATGAAGTTCTGGAAGGACTCATACATTCAGTTAAATGATTCTGTATAATAAAGTGGTTTGTGGCAAAATTGTGTTCTGAGATATTTGGTTCCAATGTTTAGTTTCATTAATAACATCGTAACACCAATATTGTTAATTTTTCGTGTTTTTCTATGCAATTATAGCGATATAAAGTTGATAAGGTATTGACATATAAATATTATCAAGTCTGTAGTCGATTCTAAAAATGCGAAACATCGTTATAAGTTCTCGATTATAATAATAATATAGTGTTCAGACGTTGAGCGTGACGTATTTTATGCGACTTTTTTTTCATTAGTTTTTCGACCAATATTAATTGCATCTATCGTCATTGTATTTGTTTAACGTGCGTGCCTCGTATTTATTATCCTTTTGTATTCTACATATATTACTACGTAGTTCAGTACATGCTTTCTACTCAATAAATTAAAGTAATTTATACTGAGTGTGCTACATTAATTTCTGTCACATGGAATGAGCGCATTGACAAAACTGTGTTTTAAAATATTCCGTCTGAATGTTTTATATCATTAATAAACTCGTGATACCAATAGAGTTAATTTTTCGTATTTTCTGTACAATTATTGTGATTCTGAAAGTGCAATAAAAGTAAAAATAGATTTTCAAGAACTTTTCATTTTTAACAGTAAGAGTAAGTATAATAAATTGTTTAATAAAAAATTTATTATTATCAAAATAATTTCACGGTGAGGTTATTTTTTAAAAAGAATGCATATTCTTCAGGTTAGTTTCAATATTTCGTAGGGCACAACGTAATTACTGTACTGAAATTACTGTCCTTTATGCGTCATCTTTTCGTATTTTTGCATAATCTGATGTAAATATGTTAAAATGTACTCAAGCAAGTAGTGTAAATGTGAGGCATAAATAAAAGGTACTATTACTTTTAATATGGTGCAATTTCTATAAACAGTACTTTATTGTAATATACTTACGTATACATTAAAATTAACATCTAAACTAATGATTTTTTAACATAGATTAATACCTTTTTTTGTAAAGAATATCAAGGAGCTTCAACTACGTCAATAAAAAATATATGATTCTATTTAAAAATACGTTAATGACCTTCATATGTCCTCTATACGTCTACCTATAAGAAAACTAGTGTCATCAGAATGTTCCTCTCTCGAAATCTTTGCATAAAGATTCGCGATCTACCAGTTTTGTACTGTCTCCTTTTGCAGATCGTATTCACCTTTTTGCACTCAAAATTAAGCCTTTCTTAGAACATATTTATCTTTTTGCAAATCAAATCGTCTCTTTTGCACATTTTATTCATCGTTCTGCAAATTAAAATCACATTTTTGCAAATGAAATTAACCCCTTTGCAGGTTGGATTCATCGTTCTGCAAATGAACGCTTGTGTGTACAACAGGATACCTATAGAAATTGGTTTCTATTTTCCTTTAGTAATTTCTAGAAATTTCTTGTCATAATATTGCAAAGCCAGTCCGGATCCTGATTCTCTGTACACGTTTACGTCAATCAACGTCCTACGATAACAAATTTACGTAAATTATTTTAAATATTTGAGTCTGAAATACTGTCGACATTTTGGATGTACATACAAGGGTTCACCTTTCAGCAAATCAAATTGACCCTTTCACAGATTTCATTCATCGTTTGGAAAATTAAATTCGTCTTTCTGTTTTTCACATTTAAATTTAATATGAATTTATACATGTATTTATAAAATAATACGAATTGCATCAGTAATAATTCATCTTCGATAATGTCATTTAATTTTTAAATCCAATATGATGAATTTCATGACAAATAGTTACAAATAAGCGAATTCAAGTTGCGAAGAGACGAATTTTATACGGAAAATTATTACTATGATCTATAAAATAGTTAACTTGCGGTATGGAAAGGTGATTATATAATCTACTAAAAAATGAATTTTAGTGCAAGACTTGTATAATATTTATGACCGAAGATACGTTATTTATTTATTCTGGAAATAAATTGTACTTTTACTGACGTCCTTTGATAGACAAGAACATTTATCTAGGCAGACATTTCTGTTTGAGATATTGCAGAGTTCACGCAAATATATGTAGTGTTCTACATACGTACCATGTAGTGACAGCTTATGGTTCTGTCGGTAGAATGTGCTTGAGCAATATACGTGTCCATATGTCACCATTTAATTAATATCCTCTTCATTCACATATTTAGAATGTATTTTGAATCAATGTTTAATTCTTTACATTCAAAAGTATTTTAATTTTAGAATTCAAAATCTTCAATGAATCCAAAAAATGGATACAGTTTACACAATGTTTAATTCTTTACATTCAAAAGTATTTTAATTTTGGAATTCAAAATCTTCAATGAATCCAAGAAATGGATTCAGTTTACAACATTTTTAAAGTCAAATTGGATATATTTGTATAATTAGTTTACTCCTTTTTTGTATCGTTCATATAGAATGTAAAAATGAGGGGAACATATTTTGGAAGGTGATTCATAATTATAGTGTATAAATAACGTAAAAATTCAAGAAAATGACTAAAATTTATGTACATACATTTTTGACAATTTGTTAATTTAGTACACTCTCGGACAAGAATATAACTCACCCTAAAAATTATTGAATTTCTTTTCATTCACAAATGAAAAATAAATTCTTATTATGCACACTGTTTTCAGCTGGTCTTTAGAAATCTGTCCTCATGAAATAAATTTAAATACATCGGAAATAGACAAAACGATAGTCCACTTGACAAGGAATAGGTGACGGGAATAATTGAAACGATTCTGATTCATGTTTGATACTTCGTGGCAATCACTGTGCATTTAATTACCACAATCATTCTACTCGACAATCAATTATATTACGTAAAAAATAAATAAATTTTCATAAACAAATACGTCTACAAATTCCGAGTACTTCTTTAATATAATGTATATAATTTTTTAATGAATTTTTCTTATAATTGTACCTATATTCCTCACGCGACGAGAAGATTGCCGTCGGCCAATAGCGACCGCTAGCTACGGCAGTGGGGCAGCTAGTAAAAGCAAAGGTGCCTTCTTGTCGCGTGAGGACTGTAGTCATCCATGATACTCTTTTCCGAATCATTGTTATTCTCGAATTGTTTTCCATTTTATACACTCCTTCGTCAAGAATATTCCATAATTTTTTACGATATTCGAATCCCGAGATCTTGCTGGTTGTTCCAAAGTTTAAACTTTTTCACTAGAAAAATATGTTTCAAGAAATTTAATTTGCATTTCTCAATGAACATAAATTATTTCTTACTCGTTAATCCGATAATATGAAAATTGTTTTGAATTATAATATGATAACTTTAAGCGGCTCCTCATAATCGTCATGCGAGTGCAAAAGATTAATATTGTTTGACAGTAACAATTTCCTAGGTAAATATGCTTAAAGGCAATGCTTTCTACAGGTTTATTACATTATCTGGACCAAAATTGAGAACAATGCTTCTCGTCCATTTCTCTAAATGAAGTTATTGAAAGTTTGAAACTGTATCTATTTCAGAGGTCTCTATTCAAGCTCTATTCTGCTCAAAACTCGAGACCAAAAAGGCAATACACGCATGGACATTCCTACCCCTGTAACGACACAGTTCCGAAACTCAGGTCACTTGAATATTTCCATCGGGAATGAAGATAGAAGAAAATGTGTATCACGGAAATTTTATTGCTCCAAGAAGCAGATTTTATAAAGGATAATATAAAAATGTTTTTTACGTGATGTTATATTTATGTTGTTTGTAACATCGATGAACGATGAACACTAGTACTGCCAGACCCGTCAAAATGAAGGAATTCAAATATCTTATTTTACAATTGAAGAGACACTTTGTAAAAAGCACCAGAAATGTAATTTTCTAGGAGGATGAGAATGCACTGTTATCTTCAAGCTATTAATAAAACTTGATTTATTTTTATCTTCACATGTAACTAAGACCATGATAGCTTGAAAACATAACATTTTTTATTTCTTATATTAATAGTACATAAATTCATAAAAAAAAGAAAGTCTGCAAGCACTCTAAGCGCCAAACTATCACAAATTACTTAAGAATACCAAAGTATAGAAAATATAAAAAGAATTAAAGTTTATTTCCTTAATATAATGTCTTAAATTTTTATTTTTAATTTTTTAAAAATTTAATTGTTTTTAATTTCGTTATATATTTGAAAGAATCCCTCCGTGTTATCCCAAAAATCCTCGTTATATACTTGTTATTAAAATCTTATTTCAAATATAACAAATAATAATTGTTTTTTAAAAATAGGATTTTTTAAAAATTCACTGATTTTCCCCCGTTAATCGTGAGTAAAGCACGATCTGTAATCCGCAGACAGTGTATTAAGAGATATTGGAAGAATTTCGATTTTATGATATTTCAGGTAAACTATTGTAAAAGCCATGATATTTATTATCCATATTTTCCTATACGGCTTGGAGATCTCGGTTTTTTAAAAATACTTATTTTTAAAGTATACTCGAATAATGGAAATTCATGTGACATTGCTTGTCGTCCACACATACTGACAATGTCGTCTATTGACATTATTTACAACTATTTATAAAAATATATTATACCTAAATGGTATACTACCATATTTCCATTGGCACATAGGACATTTTGAGAAGAAAAAACAAAATTTGTCAATTTTGGCACATACATTGTTTTCTACAAACCCTCCTCAATTATTCAAATTGCCAAAATATTTTTGTTGATAATTACTAGATACATCTATTTATTAGGGTATATTTTGTTATAAAAATCGAAATTTATTGCGCTAACGTGATCTCAATAGACATACAAAAATGATGCAAAAAGCGCTTCTTGAGCCTCGATTCATTGATACTTGAGTACTTCATTAATACATTAGTACTTGTACACTATAGCAAATTGAGACATAAAAGGAAAGTAAACTCTGTTTTTTGTTCTAGGAAATTCTGGATAATAAAGGAGTTATAATCATCATGGACATCATTTTTAAGTAGAAACAACAAGCAATGGACAAATCATTTACTAGTCGTATTTAATAGACGCTTTTCACATAAAAATCCACAGTTTATTTATCAACATTTAACCCTCGTAGTAAATGCGAGCAGAGAAATATACGCTATTTTTTTCTTAGAAAACTATGAACATGTGCAAGTAGCAGCAGCAACAGTAAGTGAATTTGAAAACAACGCAAATCAGTCATATTTTTGGATCTCAAGAGATTCAAGAGGGTATTCTAATGCGAACTTTTAAAAAAAACATGAGTGTTGGAGGTTTACGAATTGGAAGGGTGAGGTCAGAGTTCTGAATATAACATAGCTGGGAAAAATGTTCGAATATGATGCGGCAAGAACAGAGGTCGAGGATGAGACAGAGTTTGAGGATCGCTCAAGAGTGAAATCATTGGTTTAAGATTTTTGATCACTGATTTCGTGGGATGTTTGATAAGAAGACACTAGATAACGTTGGTATACGACATAACATTAACTATACAATGACACTAATGGTAAATGACGCTCGTAACAGTAATGCTAATAATAATATTAAGAAGAAGAAGAAGAAATGTAGTTTGGAATTAGAAATTAATTGGAAAATAATTAGAATTAGAAATCTAATTAAGGGTGACATAGTGGAGTAGATGTAACAATATGTGAAAAAATAATAATAATAAACTTTATATTATTATTATTATTATGACATTTAATAAAACCTTAATAGAACTATCGAAGTTAACGAATTTTTGTGAATCCATATCAGGCTCCATAACCAAGCTTTCCGAAATTGTAGAGTTATTTCCAGCAATTTTCCAGAACGTAAATTATGTCCAGTCGGTTGTCAAAAAAAGCTGTTCCATACCGTGGAACGAAGCACCTGCTGTATTGATCAGAATTTCGAAAGTCAGAAATAGTTTTCCAATTCGTCGTCTGTTTAAATCCCACCTGAACTTACTTCTAAATGAGAAATTGAAGCAACGATAGCGATGTGAAGAAAAATGTTTGTATCTCGATCAATAATTGCGCAATGAAAAGTGTCACTATGCATTCAGCGATATTTGATTGATACATTTTTTTCCAGAAACTTGAAAATTAATTTTGATTACAATCCATTAGGTAAGCTGAACTTTATCAGGATTTATATACGAGGTTTGAGAGAGTTACGAAAACAAATGTAAATATTGTCTTTACTACGATTATATAATATTAAGAATCGTGATTTAAAGTTCATTATTCAAAATTGTATTAAGTGATAGTCTCATATACATATCTGTATCAGCTGCATAATACCAAATTGGCAATTTTTCGAATGCCATTAGACACATACGATGGAATATTCTGGTAGGGTAATACATTTAGTACCATCGCCGTATGCAAAATTCATATGAAATATGAAATATAAATTACCTGCTTAATGTGAAGTACGACGTTATTAAGATATCAACATTTCCTAAAACTGTGACACCTTCAACGTAGTTCAGTTGAAGAAAGTAAAATTGGAAAGTTTAAACTCATCAAAATGATTACTTCCTTAATCTACCTGTTTGCTAAAAATCCCAATAATTAAATCATATTTTACGCATTTATGGCAAATGTCCGTAAATAAAACACAAAACACGCAAATCATTCGAAAAATGTAAAAAATGCAACCGTAGCAATGTTACCATCATAAAATTAATAAAATAAGAAGTTTGTTTATACAAGTTTTGTTCTTTTAAGTCAATGCTGAGGATTTTCAGTTTTGCACAACGATCCGCTGCCAATGTATAATAATATTTACTGTGCTCAAATATTTCACACCAAAAATCTAATTGTTAACTAGATTAAGGAGTAGTGTAACATTCCTACAGAGTAACTCATTAAAATATTCGGACACCTTTTATACAGTAATAGGTTTTCAAGAATAAGATCAAAAAAAAAAAATTACATCAATCTTGTTTTTAAAATAATATAGGTACTAGATTCTTACACAATGACTAAACAAATTTTTGCAAAAATTCCAATTAGTTGGAATATCAAAATACAATAAAACAATTGTTTGAGAAAATTTGTTATCAAAAGTAATAACGAGAATTTAAACAATATGTTATGTAGGCTTTTGTAACTTATATGCATGTATAGTCCTCACGCGACAAGAAGGCACTTTTGTGTTTACATTCTCCCTCTTACTAGCTGCCCCATTGCTGCAGCTATCGATCGCTACATTGGCCGAAAACGGTGACGAAGATTGACGACGGTCGCTAGCAACCGATAGCTGTGTTAGTGGGGCCGCTAGGAAGAGGGGGAATGTAAACGCGAAGGTGCCTTCTTACTGCGTGAGGACTATATAAGTTCATTTTCTGCTTTATTTAGCAAACATATGCATATGTAAATGATTAAATGTTTACGGAAAGAATATTTAAGAGAGTCACATGGCCCAAATCTTTGCATTAGAATCTTTAAACTGATGATATACATAACAAAATAATAATTAATTAAATGATTAATTGGAAATACTAGTGATTTCTGTTTCATTAACATAGTACTTTTAAAAACTGAAAAAGCAAAGATTTCTCTAGCATACAGGATCTACTATTCTCCTAAATATCTCCATTATTCTTAATATTATGCAAAGTGATTGTAGCACAATTTAAATGGTTTTCAATACGGAATATCATAGGAGAAAATTATTTTTGTTTACACATGTTGTTCTAGTTTATCTCAAGCTCAACATTTCTGATATATGAAACGTTTATTTTTTTCTATTTTATCTTCCATATTTTTCATTAAAAAACTAACAATTGTGTCGAACATGTGGAAAATTTACCAAAGACCCTATTTTTCATGTCCGTATAACTGCAACTAATTCTCGTAACTGAAATATTTGAATAAAATAATTCCGAAGACATCACTCTTACATTAAATTAAATAATATATATAGTCTCATATTCGACTGCTTTGGATGAGGAGAAAACTGACTGTAGAAAAAGTTCTTTTATGTGAGGATTAATTTTTCATCTATAATGACAAGCCTACTAATTTAATGTCAATCAAATTATTTGATGCAGTGGCGATGTTCGCAGCCGTGATCTATCTTGATCACCGAGTTCAAAAGTGTGGTTTTGTAAAAAAACACGTTGAAAGTTTCATTTTCTCTTCGACTGTTATGTGATCACGTTGATCGATTATTATCGAACTCGGTAGATTTTAGTCCAATTAGCTTGCTGTTTTCGCGTCCGACAATGTGATGTATGAGAATAAAAAAGGAAAATCTCTGAAATAAATCTCCTCAAAATGATTGAACGAGAATAATCCTTTTAAGTAGCATCGTCTATTTTTATAATCAGAATTTATTCAATCGAACGAAAGGAGGTATGCAATCAGAGCTATTTTTGAAAATAAAATATTTTATCTGTACGAAAGAAAGTACTTTTAAAAATAAAATATTTGATTCGATGTGTGTAACAAATTTTTAAGATAATATTTCAAATAGCATTTTATTTGAGAAACAATGAAAATATTTATGCTATAGTTCGGAATATTTTATTTATTTAACTTATTTCAACAAATAGAATGATTTTATTTTACTAAATTATAGTGCATAATTTGTTTTGGTAATCTAAAACGAACGAAGCGCTTTTCTTCTGCATTATAAACATACATAAAAGGTACATTTTGTTACATGCGAATAACTATATTTAAAAAGACAAAAAATTTAATTTGTTATGTTTTATGTTATTAAAATAAAAACTATTTTATTTGATGTTTTAGATTATCAGAATAAAATATTCGTATTGAAGATTTAGCTGTGAATTATTAAAATAAAATGTTTTGTTTGCTAAAATTTGATGCCCTACTTGAAGTACTATTTTATTTCAATTGTGAAGAATCTATTACTTAAAATAGTATTTTTTTTCGAATAATTTCTCTATAAATATCACCCAGCTCTGTATGCAATGTATGCAAATACTATACATATATTTGCAACAGTAGAAGGTGTATGTTGCTAGGAGACAGTTTGGATAACAGTCCGTTCGGTTGTTGACCCCAAAGGTCTCTCATAACATGTATGATACATGTATACGTTAAATATCTGTTTTATGTTAAGAAATTTATGCTACAAGAACGTTCGAAAATTCTACTGTAAGTAATCATATACCAGTAGATCGCCTTTATGCCTGTGATATGCTAACTTCATTTTATTGCACTACACATTGTAAATCAATAATCTGAAGTAAGAAGTAGTACGTATGCTTGCCACGTGAATAAAAGTACCGTGCATTTTCACTGTATCTCGTCGACTACAAATAAGCTTAACACAAATAACAACTATATATATAATATATAATACTATATATATATATATAATACTAACTACAAATAACTTTAAAAATAAACATAAATTCACCTGAATGCTTTTCTCAACAAATTGCGTCCTATTGTGTATAATAATTTATTGACATGCAAAAGTATAGTAAAAATAATGTGTCTTACTTGCATTAGAATAGAGTGCACATCGTGTTAGCTATGTATTGCTGATAATATTCCTACAATTATCGGAACAATAATTTTCATACAAATGTTTATATTTGTTGTTTATTGCTGGTGATTCTTCTCTTACCTATTTTTCTGTAATATGAACGTTTTATTGTTTGATTCGCCTGCAAAACAGAAAAATATTACAGAAGTGAAAAATATGAAATGTTAGCGCGAGGTTAAATATTTAAACGATTGAATATTTCATTTGGAAAATAAAATCTTTGTCTGATTATTACTAAATGCTAAAGATTTTCAGCATTTGTTGTACTCATTTTTTTATATACACTGACATTTTAATGTCAATCTATTCTAGATTTTTCTACTTGTAATAGATTTAACTCTTAATTTAAGTCTTAATTATTAATTATAATAAAAGAAGTCTTAGTTATTAATTCGATTAATAATAAACATTCATTTAGTTAATAACAAGTATGTAATAGTTACGTTAACTGTTTTACAATTATACAGAATGTCACGCCTAACTTGAGAACATTTTATATTTATCATTTTCAATAACTGGAAAATATGTCAGGGAAAACGTAATATAACCTGAAAGGATCAAAAATTTTTTTTCGAAATCGTACCTTTTGAAATTCCAAAGTCATCGATGATTTTTCATGGGACTATACAAAAGACATTAATTAATTCCTTATCGGAAAATGAATTAGAAATATCATTAAAGGAAATACTTCCTTTTATTCAAACAATTGGCAAATGTCAGAAATGCTTAAAGGTTCGGTATGTAAATGTTTAAAACTTTCCGGATATATTAACAATATTGTTAATCGTACTTTATTTACTGTATTGTACTGTAAATATATTAATTATTGAACCACGGAACTGGGCTCCGTCCGCTCGGTCGCCTTGCGTCAGTTGAGCTCGTCTCTCATTGGTCAGTGTTTTTCGTTAATAACTCGTAAAAAAAGCCGTGAATTGCATTTGCCTTGTAATGTACGGAGAATTTTTTATATTCCTTCCTGAAGGCATACGCCAGGCTGGCGCCAGCCAGCCGGGTATTCATTTGTATATCGCGAGTCGAGTACCTCCAAGGGGGTACGACGACGAACGTTTCTGGAATCGGACCATATAGGAACACCCCCACTACCATTTTTCCAGAGAAAATCTGACTATATAAAGGGCCCAAACGCGACCGGGAATCGGGCTAGTTTCGAGTCATTCGTCGACGTGGAAACGCTAGTGAGATCGAGTCGTAATTCTCCTTCGAACAATCTAATAGGTAATTAGACATCAAGTCAGAAGCCCCCGCCGACTCAGTGCGAAAAGCTGAGGGCGCGTTAAAGTCCGCGAACACTTACATACATTTGTAAAACCCAACGCGTAATAAATTAGTTTTTACCAGTTTTCTTTGGTTCCAAGTTTAATCATTTCCATCTCCTGTTTCGAACCAGTAGTTGGTATAACCCACCAAGATATATCTTAACCGCTCGAGGTATATCTTTATTTCTTTTCTAACAAAGTTACGAGGCACCCTAATACCAATTTCTCCAAACACCTTATCCTAACCTTAAAGGTAGCCACCCGTGTCGAAATAAACATCGGCTGGTCTACGCACCTCATCCTAACCTTAAAGGTAGCCACCCGTGTCGAAATAAACATCGGCTGGTCTACGCACCTCATCCTAACCTTAAAGGTAGCCACCCGTGTCGAAATAAACATCGGCTGGTCTACGCACCTCATCCTAACCTTAAAGCTAGCCACCCGTGTCGAAATAAACATCGGCTGGTCTACGCACCTCATCCTAACCTTAAAGGTAGCCACCCGTGTCGAAATAAACATCGACTGGTCTACGCACCTCAACCAAAAATTCTAATTGCATGCAACCTCCGGCCACCCAACCTGCCTGGCCCTCGGCTCGTAACAGCGTTAAGGAAAAAGTTACTTCAAGTGATCTTAGGAATCCCTCATTTCTGGATTGTGAGAGACTTTTGGGACACCCTGTATATGTTAGCAAGATCTATAAAACGCAACGTTTAAATTTTCGTTACCAGCTCAGATAAAAAAGTTGAAGAAACGACATTTTTTAATTTTTATCTCAATTTAACCAGTTGCAATTGTTGAAAACAATTGCCTTTGTGGCGTCGCCTCCCTCTACCTGAGCGCGGCCGCTAGCAATAAAACAAGTACCGTTCCTAATCCTCAAAATTCCCTAAAAATCACGCACCCCTAATAAAACAATTCTCCTCACATCTGGTCACCTCGACCCGCACGGGACTTTCCCAACTTTCTCCTTTCCTACGAAAGTCCATCTATTCCTTTCTTCTCTTCCACTATAAAAGAGACAAACGCGCAACTCAAAAAGCTCAGTCTGTCCTAAGTTGTTAGTCCTACGACGTCACGCTAGTCGCGCCCGCGCTCATCGATAGCAATTCAATAAACTGCATTAATAGTAACCTTAAACACGCTCTCCGATTCGCTAACCTTCCCTTCAGTGCTAAACCTTGATTTTATATTTCGAAGGTTTGTAAATTTAATTGTTTATATCTTTAAAATTACCGAGTATCTGCACTTAATATTTTACATATATTATTAGAGGGACTTATATACTATCACCTTGCAAAGACCCGTCAATATCGAAGTCGGACAACTAGGGTCCTTCCCTTGTAAGTCCTACAACTTCAGTAGTTAATATCTCTTGACGGAAGGATTTACGAGGATACTTGCAGAGAAAACAATTGTTTGTTATACGGTCCTAAATCCATATCTAAAGTTCGTCGATTTAACCTTGAAACACCCTATATATTCTATAAAAAGCGAAGAGAAAGCTTAAATGTTTAATGAATCGATTTCTTGGAATAAAAGCAGTTTAATAATAATCGTCGCGTCCGTTTTCAGAAGGAAATATTAAATTTGTTGACGAGCGAGTTTGTAAGGAGGACAGTTTTATCCGTATTTGAATATAAAAGGGACAACTTCAAACCGTCTATGTACATTAATTACCGGAAGTTTTATTTAAATTTGTCTCTCGCTGCCAGCTCTAAAGTTCCTTGAATTTTAGATTCCTTTAGAATTCCTTAAATTTAACCTTGAAACACCCTATATATTCCATGAAAAGCGAAGAGAAAGCTTAAATGTTTAATGAATCGATTTCTTGGAATAAAAGCAGTTTAATAATAATCGTCGCGTACGTTTTCAGAAGGAAATATTAAATTTGTTGACGAGTGAGTTTGTAAGGAGGGCAGTTTTATCCGTATCTGAATATAAAAGGGACAACTTCAAAACGTCTATGTACATTAATTACCGGAAGTTTTATTTAAATTTGTCTCTCGCTGCCAGCTCTAAAGTTCCTTGAATTTTAGATTTCTTTAGAATTCCTTAAATTTAACCTTGAAACACCCTATATATTCCATGAAAAGCGAAGAGAAAGCTTAAATGTTTAATGAATCGATTTCTTGGAATAAAAGCAGTTTAATAATAATCGTCGCGTACGTTTTCAGAAGGAAATATTAAATTTGTTGACGAGTGAGTTTGTAAGGAGGGCAGTTTTATCCGTATTTGAATATAAAAGGGACAACTTCAAATCGTCTATGTACATTAATTACCGGAAGTTTTATTTGAATTTGTCTCTCGCTGCCAGCTCTAAAGTTCCTTGAATTTTAGATTCCTTTAGAATTCCTTAAATTTAACCTTGAAACACCCTATATATTCCATGAAAAGCGAAGAGAAAGCTTAAATGTTTAATGAATCGATTTCTTGGAATAAAAGCAGTTTAATAATAATCGTCGCGTACGTTTTCAGAAGGAAATATTAAATTTGTTGACGAGTGAGTTTGTAAGGAGGGCAGTTTTATCCGTATTTGAATATAAAAGGGACAACTTCAAACCGTCTATGTACATTAATTACCGGAAGTTTTATTTGAATTTGTCTCTCACTGCCAGCTCTAAAGTTCCTTGAATTTTAGATTCCTTTAGAATTCCTTAAATTTAACCTTGAAACACCCTATATATTCCATGAAAAGCGAAGAGAAAGCTTAAATGTTTAATGAATCGATTTCTTGGAATAAAAGCAGTTTAATAATAATCGTCGCTTACGTTCTCAGAAGGAAATATTAAATTTGTTGACGAGTGAGTTTGTAAGGAGGGCAGTTTTATCCGTATCTGAATATAAAAGGGACAACTTCAAAACGTCTATGTACATTAATTACCGGAAGTTTTATTTGAATTTGTCTCTCGCTGCCAGCTCTAAAGTTCAAGACGGACAGGCGCGGACGAACCTTGCTTTAGACCTTTTTCTGGATGTAGTCTGGTTCGAAATGCTTTAACAGTCCTAAAGGCATCACTTTCCACGTCTCGAGCTGCAACATCAAATTAAGGAAAGAAACATGATGTAGCCGTTATAAGACGACGGCGTCGTATTTGGTGCCAGCCGAATGCTGAGGGAAACATTTCCTTTGCTGTCTGTATTCCAAAATGCTTCGTTTCAGTTATTTATGCACCAATTTAAATTGTAACCGAATGCTTTAACCAATGATGGCATTTGAAGAACATTCAGCAGGGGATTAATGCAAAGGAAATAATAGGTCGCCGAATAAATTTTAATGCTTTTCATCTCATAATTGCGATTGACATAATAACGTATTTAAAATTGTCTGATCGAAATATTTCAAGTATAATATTTCATATATAACAAGTCAAAATGAACAGTTTCTAATTTTTTCTTTTACAATTCTTGATATTACAAGAATGCTCCCATGAGAAATTGTTAGATGAACTTCTTCATTCCACCATTTATTCTAATAGAAATCGTACGAAGTTTAAATAAATCCAATCTTGCCATTGTTATAAAACAACAAACATTAGTCATATTTAGGACACGATAGTTCTAGCGTTAATATTTAGATTTACGGAGCACTAAGAGCAGTTATTTTATGTTGCTTGATAAAAATAACAAGTGCGAATGGAATTAAGTATTCGATTTTGAACAAATTTTCCACACGTATAAATTTTCGTTATAGGCTCAGATAAAAAAGTTAATATACGAGAGTTTTTTGGTTTTTTTTTGCATTCCAAGTAACAGCAAAATTAAAAAAAAGTTTTAAAATAAGTTATTGCGTTTCAAAAGGTGTGCGAATACATCTTTTACCTACTGTATATCTAGATATTCTATTATTCTATTATGTTACATTCTGTTACATTGCACTTTATTATGAATCCTATTTACATTATGTTTTTCATTAATATATCATGAATAATATCATCAATAATAAAATAGTAATAAAATTAATATATAATTTTATTTGTTCTATTATATTTTATATTTGGTAAATGTTATGTTCGAATAGTGAATATAATAATTATAATAATTATATTATTAATTATTATTAATTATAATAATATAATAATTATATATATAAATTAAAAAGTTTTAATAATAAAAACTTGTCTTTCAATATTTTCGATTAAAGTCAACAGTAAATAAAATTTTGAAATCTCTCGTTTACAGCGACCACATACAAGCTAGCATAAGTAGCATTACTCATGAGTAGGATTTGGTATCTAGATTCGCCTTTTGCCTCACTGTGCGACTTTGGTGAAGGAGGCCTATGACGAAGAGCACGCGGAAGTTAATTAAAAAGATGATCAAGGTTCAACTTGACCAGACCGAGTTTCCCAAAGGCAGAGGCTCATAAAGCTATTGTTCGTCGATTCAGCGGTCGGAACCGGCACATTCTGGATCTACCTCGTATTGGATTAACTGTGGACCGATATCGTTGAACGTCGTTGTCTATTGTAGAAGGAACGCACGTACAGATCCTGATGAGCTCGAATAATAGATGTAGGTAACCTTCATTCAAGAGAAGTATGTCTTACGTATGCACTTCTCCTGGTTTGAAGTTTTATTGATTCAGAGCCACCTAAACTTCGGTTATGCACTTATGATAAAAATTGGTATGTGGAATCACATTTGAAATAAAGATAACAAACGAAAAACCCTTACCTGAAATAAGATAACAATTAAGTTTATTCGAAATAAACATGCATACAAATAAATTCTGATATACGTTTACGTATACTTTTTTTACATAATAAGCATATTCATCACAGATCATTATTGGCACTTAATCCAACACGATATCCAAACGTATTATCTGATAGTTGTCTGGCAGTATTATTAATAATTGTAACAAACGAAAAGAGTCGTTCAACTGAATCTGATGATGGGAGAGAAGTGTTATAACGCATAAGTATTTTCTGCAGCGTATGTGGTTTTTTAAATATATTTATATCTCTTTGCTTATCGTGAAAATACCGTAAAACAGCTGATTTCGCTTCTAAATTTATGAAATTTCTATTGGGCGCATTGTGTTCGTCTTCTCTGTCAGACCTAAAATTAAATTCATCATCATCTTCAATCTCCAGGCCTTGTTTAGATGGCTTACAGTTACTTTTATAAAGACATTACATAAGTGTTGCCGTTATTTTTAATTGATTACATTCAGCCATCTTGCTTTAACCCTTAAATGCATAATTTTTGTTTTGAATTTTAAAAAATCGTTTTTTATAGGAATGTAGTCATAGGTTACGTAAAAAATAAATAACAAAATCTAGGTAATAATATTGAGTATTTATTTTGAAAAAAAGTTGTATGTAGACTTTTGGCAACAATATACGTTTATTACGAAAATTATTGTGGACGTAAACAAATGGTCATGTATTTATATTATCTATTAGTATAGGAATCAAATGCAACATCAAACATTCATAGCTTACCTGACAACAGATGAGAAGTAATTTTTTTTCAATTAGATAAATCACTCCTTTATAGGAAACTCGAAAAAAGAAAATATCTCTCCAAGTAACACATTGAAGATTATCACCCACCACATTCAAATGTCAAAAAACATATAACTTACTCGCCAAAAGTAATGTCAAGTCTTTTATTTCACACATGGTCTATTGTCTATTGTTATCAACGTGTGTTCGGAAACGCAAATACTCAGGTTTTTGAATAAAATTAAGTGAAACTGGAATGTAGACAATTGGCAACAATATGCATTTAAGAGTTAAAGCGTGGATGAAAAAATGTACCAATGACGGCATTAAATGATTCACGTTCGAAAGTAAGTAAATGTGCAAAGCGTCTCTCTAAATTCAATATTATAGTTTCGGGAAATGGCTCAGAAAATTTCCATTTGCGTGATAGGAGTATTTCAGTTTTCCCTCTCTCATTTCTAAAAGACAAGGTACATACTTAAAACTGAATCGAACCATCACAATAAAATGTTTACCGTAAGTTTAAACACTATCAATACAATAGTAATGTAATAATATAATAATGTTAAAACTAACAATAATGAATATAATTATTACAAAAAATTGTTATTTTAATATTGTTGTTTAATTTTAATTTGTAATTGTAGTTTGTTAATAATGAAATTATTTGAGACTAATCTATTTCTCGAACATATTGATGATCAAATGAGATTATTTCAAATACAATTAGAGACCAAATAACAAATAAAATAAAAATTTCGTTCGAGTAATTATTTGAATAATATTTTATATATTTCAATAATGCCCATCATTGTGTGGAATTTAATACAGTGAAAGATGAAAAGAATTCAAGAGTGTCGATGCGTTACAGTTATTTAATTGAAATAATACTATGGTTTTTACTTCTATTTCAATGGACAGACACAATTTTTATTTTGCATAAAGATTTGAAACCTACTTATTCCTTTTCCAGAACTACAGCATCACAGAATTTGTATTTGGTTTTCAAATAATTCATTTGCTTCAGTAAATTACGTACTACTTATTTTATGCGAAACTTATGTAATTGCAATTAATAGTTATATATATATATATATATATATATATATGTTATCTGAATATATAGATGTTAAATACGTTGTCAATGATTAGTGTTTTAGGAGAAAAATAAACTTACGCATTAATTTTTATAATTATTCAGTTACTGCTACATAGTTACATAATCAGTTGCATAATCAGTTACATAAAAAAAATATGGAATATTTGGAAACTGATGTGTAAGAATCTTACTTGTACCAGCTTAAAAAGTTATTAACTATCGGTTTCATACGAGCTTGCCTTGTATCTCGTGCCAGATCACTCTTGGAATGCTTTAAATTGAATCTGTACCGTTCCAGGTTCAGTTAAGGCCCGTTTGGCCTCCAGCCATGAAACACAATATGTCTATTATCATCGATTGGTTCCAAATAACGCAATAAATTTCCTTGATATCATCCAGCTTGTTCTGCTTCATGCATTTTTAAATAAATGAAAAATTTAAATGCATAGATCGTTTAATGTAAACAGATTCATCTAACAAAATGCAATACATTTAAAAAAAAGTTTTGACTTGGACAGTTAATTAACTCCCTATAATTTATTTAATTATTTCTTGTGTTTTCAGCATAAATATTTTTACTTCAATTTTATATATATTTACTAATCCTGTATATTATATAGTACAACGAATGCAACAATGATACAATGTTTCTTCCCTACTAATTCAATAATATTACAAAATATTACATACAAACAGAACTGTAATTCGAAAATAATTTACTAAAGTAATGTCTGTGTAAAATCCTTATTCGCTCTTTTGTTTCTTGACACAGGTGACAGTGCGTGTATTTACTGCCAAACCTAATTGTTGAGAGAACCAAAAATTGATGATCAATGCTTTCAACGTCTCCTCTTTCTTTATGAACGCTTATTGGAAATTCAACAACGAACTTTGTACGTTTTTACGAAATTACAAAACCGAATTGCAAAATGGTGGTCGTATAGTTCTTACACGACAAGAAGACGTGTGTTTATATTTCCCCTCTTACTAGCAGCCCCACTGTCGCAGCTAATTAGAGGGAGGACTCTTGTCGCGTGGAGACTATACATGGATAATCATTGCGTTCGAATTAAATATGAAAGAATTGATTGAAACACGTTATGCGAATGACATATACATTTCTAAAACACGAAGGTCTGGTCTAAAAAGAAAAGCCCACAATTAGACGAAAGCAGCAACAAAATCATAAAACAAATGCAACGAGAAGAATATAGCTACATACCTTGACAAATATTACGTGCTTTTTCTCCTGTTCATTGAGATTAACTATAGGAGACACGACAATAGTTGCAGGAAATAATTATTACTTGATCGCATGAAACTTCTGGATAACAAAAACTTTGTCATGAGTAGGACTGCGGATCTTTATGCAATTATGTCAAAAGTGATTAGGTCAGGTGTAACATAAACCAATAAAAAGACTATAAGAATTTGAGAGTGTCGATGTGATACATTCGCCTGATTGGAATTTTTTAAATAAAAACAAAATCCCTATGTGGCTTCTGTTTTTTAAAATCGATGGAGGCAATTTTTATTTTACGTAAATATCCACAATCGACTAATAACATTCGATTAATCCTACTCAAAGTGAAATGTACCAATAATTAATCATGCTATTCGAAAGCCTACTACGTACGGAATAAAAAATTGTTAAGGAATACGGTTTTAAAAATTAATGTTTATCGAGATATCCTTTAGTTGATTTTTAATGCAAGAAATGTTCAAAATGCTATCAATTAAGCAATCCGAGCAATATATGCGTAAGGGTTTCATATTTTGTCGAGCAATCTTCACATTTTGATAAAAAACGGAAAACAGTAAAATATTAATTGTTGCCGTGTGTGCTCCTCTTTATACAGGAGAATAGTTCGAAACATTTTTTTATACCATAGATAGTTTACGAGAAAAGTTAGTGTGGAGGAGTTAAATGACTCACCCTGTGTACATTGAGCACAAAGTGTATAAAAGTTACTTCCGTAAATCCGTCAATTATTGTTTCCTTTCTTGAATATTGTATATACCTGTGCCACTAACTTTGCGTCGCACTGTACATCGTTGTGGAAGTTTAAAGTTATATAGCGGAGTAATTCAGTTCTGGAGAACTGTGTTCACCGTCGTCGATTCAATCAAGCAATAACAGATCAATTGGACAAACAGTTAAGAGCCTCTTACTTCGATTCGCAGTGTGGAAAAAGAAACGATACCGTCGGATGGCGGCTAGCAATAGCCACGGAAGCTTTATTTCGCAAGCGTGACTCCCAGTCTTTCTGGTCCTGATACGAAAAAAGCCTCGGGAATCGATCGTTGTCGCTCTCGTCATCGGGCGAGCCGTACTCGCACCATTCTCCTTAAGACGTTCGCGCCTCGTTGCAAGAGCGTAGACGGAGAAAAAGAGAGAATTAGAGAGAATAAGGGAGACAGAAGGAGAAATAGGTGAAGCGATAGTAGGACTGAGGAGGGAAGGAGGAGGCGGGAAAGAGAGAGAGAGAAAGGGAGAGCGAATAAGAGGGAGTGAGCATGGGAGTGAAAGAGAGCGAAGGAGTGTGAGCAAGCGAGGGAAAGAGAGATAGAAATAGGGCGAAGAAGAGAGAGAAAGAGATGACAGAGAGAGTGTGAGAGAGAGGAAGAAAGAAAGAAAGAAAGAGATGACAGAGAGAGTGTGAGAGAGAGGAAGAAAGAAAGAAAGAAAGAGAGATTGCGAGAAAGGGTGAGAGAGAGAGAGAGAGAGAAAGAGAGAGAAAGAAGAAGAGACAGGGAGAGAAAAACAGAGTGGAAAAAAGAAAGACAGAGAAAGAGAGAGCAAAATGTGAAATAACGGCGCAAATAATAGAGGAAGGGGATAGATGTACAAATAATGTAGTTCCAATGAACTTTATGGTTGAGGTTATGTTTAACTACTGCATTACCTACCCTATTACATACATATAGTAGAAACAGCAGAAATCTTGTGATGTCACATGCGCCGCTGACAAAGTATTTTGCCGAATATTATAAATTACTGTAAAATTACGTAAAAACTAGCATTTTGAAAACCAAAACGACCTAGATTGAACCTTTAGGAAATACAATTGACCACTCGCGAACTATGTTCGTAGCAATACTGAAGCGTTAAAACGAAATATCTGGAACCCTTGCAAGTTACTCGAAACCAGAAAAGAAAAATAACAGTTATGTAAAAATTTTGATAGGAAAAAATCATCGATAGAAAATTGATTTTTATTCACATTTTATAAAATATAATAATAGAGAAAATGAAGTTTTATGTGCTAGGGTTACTAATAACTATTATAAATAACGAAAATAGTGTTTGGTTAATAACAAATTAAAATTCTGTTCATTGATAATGTTTACTCATATTGTGTGTGTGTGTGAATATACATCATATTGAATATTATTCATATTGAATATTACCTATAACCATTTATAGTTAATCAAACACTGTTATCATCTATTATAATGGTTAGCTGTAACAAATGAAGACTCTCGTCATCGATAATTGTTACTTGTAACAAAAAACAATTTCCTTCATCTATAATGGTTATGTGGAACTAAAAACGGTTTCTGCCACTTATGATGATTATTGGTAACCAAAAATTATTACCGTCATTTATAATCGTTATTGGTAAGCAAAATCATTTTGAACAAAATTTAATGGTTATACTTCAATTTTATCTCGGTTATAACAGTTATGGCCTCTGCTTGAAACAGATATGGATGGATGTCCCAATTACTGTCAGTGTCCCTATAACTGCCACTTTAAATATTTTTCTTAATAGTAAAATAATGCGTGAAAAATTGTAGAGAAAAAAATTTTAATGTTGAACTTGGACTCAGTTGTAGGAAATAATAAGGAAACATTGGACACTTTTATTTATAAATTAATATTAAATGGTGAATTTACTATTAATGTAATTTTCCTGTTATCTCATATCTGCTTCAATAAATGAGTTACTAATATATTTAATCGCCAGTTTGATAATATAATCGAGTAAAAGAAGTAACTATTATTGTTAGTTTATAACAATTAGTGGCGGCAGCATTGGGGACAATGTTTTTTTTGTTTTGTCCACATAACGCGTCGTACACGTATAACTGCCACAGTATACCCAGCACACATAATCTCAATCTATGCATACGGCTTAAAATCTATTTTGTTTGAAGTATGTTTGTTCGATTGAAATCGTGTAATTTTTGTACGTTATACTTATTTATCGTCTGTGCTGTTTGTAATGCATGTACATTGCATTATGTTTATTTAAATACAATTATCTATTTCTTATCTTTGTTTGACTGACAGTACATTTAGTCGCGTTTGTGGCAGTTGTACAAACGCGACGATGTTTTAAATGACAGTTATAGGGTCATTATACTTTCTGATACATTTTCTATTAATTGGCAATTAACACATAATATTTATGACATAAAAAATTGTCTCTAATGAAAGAAATCTTAAGCATTATCATGCTGCAAATTGAAATGGTTTTTAGGTTACAGATCTTCTGAAATAATTAACTGAAGTTACGCGATCAGCTTAAGTTGACGGCAATTGGGGCATCTATCTTACGTATATGTATTTCTACTATGTATGTGTAGTAGGACATCAGTGTAGTAGGTAAATAAAGCCTCACCCCTTAACTACTGCGGACAGTGCGAACTAGTAAACAAGAAAAAATTGACGTGGTCAGCTTCAAAAGAAATTTTTATTTTTTCGGTGTATGTCTCGTAATATACCTTGTTGTCGTCATAAACGTTTTTCTGGATGATGTTTCAGCAATCTGACGCGATAAAATTATTACATCAAAGGAACGTTAACACTCTGCACCTGGATGTCCCCTTTCAGGAGACCTAACAACAACTGCCGACAATTGTGACACTTTCGAAATTAAAAACTTTCATTTTGTGTGATCTGTGTCAATGCAATTTTATAACAAGTTCTATTGATATAATATTTCCTTTGAAGCGTTGATTAGTATTATGCCACGAACACTTTATAGAAACACTGTACACTTACAAATTTATATACAATTTTATATAATAGTTATGTTCAAATTGTTGATATCTGTTGATATAAAATATAATATTCAGTCCAACGTTGATAATAATTGATAATAGATGCTGTCTATATCATGTAATGTGAAATAAAGAAATGAAATTGTTATACAAATTCACGCAACAGTAAGGATATGTTTACTTAGAATCATGAAAATAATTTTTTAATAAACTTCAAATAAGCTATGGTTTTTTAAAAAAACTTTAATTAGTCTTTTAAACCATTGTAACTCTTAACATGTAATTTAACGAAATTCTAATATAGTGTTTCTATTTTGTGTATTCAAGATTCAGATCGTAGAAGAAGCAAAACATGAAAAATCATTTTTGTTAAATTGTGTATGTAAAAATAAATGTATGTATACCCCTTATGCGTCACGAAGGCCCCTTTGTGTTTACATTCTCCCTCTTATTAGCTACGGCAATAGGACTGCTAGTAAGAGGGGAAATATAAACACAAAGAACACAAAGGTGCCTTCTTGTCGCGTGAGTACTATAGGTAAGGCAGCATAAAATTAATAATTTGTGTTTTGATTTGTCTGCGATTAAAGCTTTGAATATAAGAAATATTAACACTATATGAAGGAATACGGTCTGTTGAAAGTCTACTTACAGTTCAAAATAAGGGTTAAATTACATGTTATTTCTTATAAATTTTCAAAAAGAAAAAAATTATGAACGCATTTCTGATAGATCATTGTATGTTTTTTTATTACAATAACATCTTTTGAAAAATTCAATATACCTATTACTGGAAACAATCATTGAAGGTTATGTAGATGTAGCAAGTATAATACTGCAAGCATTTATTGTATCGTATCATTCGACTATCGAGTACAGTATTGATTTTAATTAGATTTCTGAATTTCCAGTTTCTTTATTCATTTTATCAAAGTCTAAGGAAGATATTTTCTTGCATCTATGGTAAAATTCATTGTGATAACGATAGGACAATAACGCAGTTCATTTTCGTTCATTAATGGAAACGGTTTCTCGCATGCTTCAAACCTGCACATATCAGAAATATATAAACATTCACTATGTAAAATATCTCTTATGGTATTAGCATTTTAAGATTGGTTATAGTGGATCAAGAAAATAATAGCATCCACAGCTTTTGTCGATGCTGAAAATGACAAGGATAACATATCATTACAATTTACAGTTCTCGGTAAAATAATATGCAATTTGTATGCAATAATTGACATGTAAAAATATGTATGCAAGAATAACAAGTAGCTAGAATATTAATGATTTATACCACGAAATACAATGCACAGAAAACGAAAATCTTGTGTCCAAAAAGAAAACATTAACACACCGGTGATTTACACATACACATTTACCAGCTGAAATATGTTTGTATGCGTTAGAAATTAAACCGGCGATATCGTTCAATAATCCAGGAAGAATGCGAGTGCTGAAAGTACGAGAATAATACTGCTCTCTCCCGGTACTTTTTCCCATGAGTTTATTGATTTATGTAGACCTAGTTTTACAAATCCCAACTGTTTCGCTCCGCTCTGATCATTAAGAGGTAGACTGCGGATCTTTACGCAACATTAAATTTTTGTACATCGATTCTAAAAAATACGAACATTTATTCCTGCCTTGAATAATTTTAACGAATTATAAATAATATCGGTAAATTGTTAAATTCTTCCGATACCGTGTCATTATTTTGTGTGTACTCATTATTGTCATAAATGCATGAAATGTAACAGCCTATTAATAAAGGCCTATCTTTTTATTGTTTTATTGTATAACTTAACACAATAAAATATACAGGGTGTCTCGTTTGAATAGGACGTTTGATTTACGTTACTATTTGGATTTTTAATAAAAGTATTTATTAGTATGTTTTTTAAGAGGAAACGGCGTTTTATAATGTTAATTGTCTGTAGGCGTTGCTTTGAAAATTCAAATTTTTTTGCTTCAGTCGATAGTAGCATACCTTAGATTATATACGGTGTGTCAGCTGATTTTGACATTTCGATTACGTCACTATTACGATATGTGAAACAAATATTTCGAGTGATTTTTTGATGGATTCAAAATGAATATATTACGAGATTATTATTTATTGAAAATAAAATCCATGAACATATATCAAACTCACGGGACAGAGTACATAAAATATACAAGTTACATACACTGCTTTGGTAACGTCAGGTGTCGACGAGTAAAACAATTACAATATTTAACAATTGTTCTAAACATTGCACTAAAACAACAGTGTTATAAAATTTCGCACTTAGTCAAACAATATGTAATCGTGTAGCTCTCAAAAGTTGTTACAGCCGTTAAAATCATACTTGTTATTAAGTATGATTAGCTTCGATTGGAACATCAACGGAAATAAAAGCGACTCAATTTAATTATTTATAACTAAACATATATTAAAAATCAATCTTAAATCATTTTAATTCTAACTTGTTTCTGATATTGCTTAAACTCAACTAAAAACATTGAGATAGTAGTGATTGGATAGTTATGTTCCCAGATAACACACAAAGATGTCTTTAAGATGTTTGGTATAGGACATTCGAGACGTCCATAACACATCCCGAATGTCTTATGAATGTCTACGAACAGCCTAGAAATGTCTTGCGTTACAAATCAAGACGTCTTATGAATGTTTTTAAGACGTCCTGTAGATGTCTAAACGATGTTTTCTAGACGTCCATAAGACGTATTTTAAACGTTTATACGACGTTTCAAAGACGACCATTTTAGGGCGTAGGATATTCAGATCTAAAATGGATGTAAAATGGATGTCTTTGAGACGTCCAGTGCTTATTGGGTTTTTACTATTAATAAAATAGGTTTTTACTATTATTAGTTCCTTACGGTATAGTTTCATTAGTTGTTTTTTTTGTAGGAGAACGCGTGAAGGCCATGTCAAGGTCAGTCTTGTTTTCTGTCAAACGAAATTATATATTCTCTAATACATTTCTCGATGCAGCTTAATATTTTCTATCAAAGTGTATTAACGTATGTGAGGGTCGAAATATTATTATTCCAGTAATCATGTTAATGTAAATATTGGTTACCTTAATTATCATCGAAACCATTCCAAAAAAGAACTCAAAATATTTTTGCTAGATATGATAATAGTGATGTAAACCAAGTATCAAGATCGGATAGGACACCCTGTATAATATCAGGAAGTGTGGAATAACAACTGTATGTCCGGAAGCTTTGTTTGCAATTAAAGAGTTTCAAAAGCCATTAGGTACGTTATGCAGTTACGGCTAACAAGAGGAGGTCAACAATTCGAAAATTAAATAAATTCTGCATTTTTGAGGACACATTCTCATTCGAATAATAGAGAAAAAATTCATATTCGAACAATTTGTTTAGAAAATTAAATTCATTAACTATCGTTTTGACAGAGTTATAGCACTTTTAACGTATTAATCAATATAGCTTTCCGTCTTTATTAAAATTTATATACATACATAGTTATATTTATTGTATTTATCACATTAAATACATCATATCCTCTTAGAAAATATGATAAAAATATCGTCAAATATTAATAAAAATAAAAAAAAAGATGTATAGATTTCTATAATAAAATAGAATATATAGAAGCTATAAATGCTATGTGTTACAATTTTAAATAATTATGTTCATAAAATCAATTTGATGTTCTTTACGTGAAATACAAAATCATGATCGTTACACATACGTGACGCTGGTAGCATACGTGTTAATAAACTGTTTTGATAGATTTATTCTCAACGTTCTATTATCGCTACTGTATTCCATATTTGTTGTTTCATTTCATCTTTACTGTATCACTTTACTGTGCACTTTGTTGTGAAACAAATCACGTATCATGCCATGTGTTGCAATTGTAAATAATTATATTCATAAAATTAATTTGATATTCTTTATGTGAAATATACAATCGTAACGAACGTGTTAATGAACAGCTTTGATGATAAAATTAATTTGATATTCTTTATGTGAAATATACAATCATAACGAACGTGTTGATGAACAGCTTTGATGGAGCTATTCTCGATTTTTTATATTCCCAATTTTTGTTGTTTTATTTAATCTTTATTTTACACATTACTGTACACTTTGTTGTAAAACAAATCATTTATCGCGCCCCCATTCAGTGTTTTTGTTGCGACATGTATGTTACGATGTATCACACTGTATACATACGCACGGTGTACCACGCGAGATGATCAGATTAATTTATTCTGTTACTAGCGTTTCGATTGGAAACTTGTTAAGCTAAAATAACATGGTTTAAGAAGAGCTTTAATATGATTGTACCAAATTTTTTCTCAACCCTTTCTTCCCAGAGTTGTCAAGATTTTTTATAAGTAAACCTACAATTTTTTTGTTTACATTCTGAAAGAACTACGTGTTATGATGCTTGTTGAATTCGTCTCAGCATTTCCTAAATAATGGGTTCAAAAAAAATTGTGGTCGATCTATAAAAAACTGAAGGTAACCTTGACAACTCCAGGGAAAAAAGGGTTAACAGAAAATTTGGTACAATCATCTTAAAGCTCTTCTCAAACCATGTCATTTGACCTCAACAAATTTCAAATCGAATGGCCAGCAACAGAATAAATTAAGCTGATTACGTTCTGTGGTTCACCCTGTGTATCCACCGTATGCAATTTTCATGCTACGTGTACAATAGAAGATAATAATACCTGTTGCAAAATTCCAGTAACGTAACCAGCCGTTAGAATTTAGAATATATTGCCGGCACATATCAAAGATGCTAGCTTAAAGCCTTCGTGAATATCTAAAGTAGCTATATCACAAGCGTATGTAAACAAGACCGTTTCTTGTGTAATAGGAATACCGACTATACATAATGTATGTATAATGTAGAACGTAGAATATGTTCCAATGCCCTAATCTGTAGAATTCCTGCTTGTATTGCAGTGTAAATATCAGCGACCGTATCATTAATTTTAGTAGAGAATGTTCTGCTTTCGAAACAGAGTTTAATATTGATGAAACATTTATAATTTATACGATCTTCTAAAGTTCAGTGATTATTTTGAATATATTTTTATTAAATATTATTTAATATTCTTAACTGTAATATATTATGCAGATAATTGAATTTTAGCTTTTAATTTCGTTAAAAATAGAAGCTTATTATACATTAAAAATTGACTAATATTCTCCGAATAAAATTCAATTAAAGCTGACATTCAATTAGAATCAAAGACAACTAATAGATACGTACAAACTGATATAATTGTATCATATTAATTTGTATATGTTCAACGAGAAAATTAGTATACATTCCATGAACATGAGAAAAATTATTCCAAAACTCTTCAGTGAATTAAAAAATGTGCCTTCATTTTAATTATATCAATAGTAAGGAACATATAATTAAAACGAAGGCACATTTTTTAATTCACTGAAGAGTTTCGGAATAATTTTTCTCATGTTCATGGAATGTATACTAATTTTCTCGTTGAAATGTATGAGACAAATGTGAATGCATAATATATAAATAATATATGAATATGCATAAACAATGAAGGAGACAGTAGGCCACCTATTGCAAAACTATAGTCATTTGTTCATAGAAAGGACAAATATAAACAATTCAAGCATTTTCTGTGCAATAGTCAATGCGAACTCAACAAAGTTTTCTTTAAAAATTTTAATAATTTATGAATTGTGTTTGTAGCATAGAGTATGTATGTGTATGTGTTTACATATATGAAACATGAGAGTTTATAAAGGAGTATGTGTTCAATGTGTGTAGAAATCGAGATTATATTATAGTAATACGTATTAAAAATATTGAAAGTATTTCTTTCATTGATTCATTAATGTTGATATTCGGAACAGGTTATAACAGTATTGTCGTAAAATGTTACATTGGATTTGATAAGTTATTTTTTCGTTTTCTTATTTTTTGTTAGATCAGGGTTTTTATGTTGTATTGCTAATGTTACGGAAATACGATATCGAAAAATTATGGTTTAATTTATATCATGCGATGTTTAATAACTGTTTTCTTATTTTATATTAAATATATTTCAGAGGGACGTTTATATTTGTGTTTACGTAACAAATACATACGTGTTACAATTTACCCTACATACTGTTACATTTGATCCCTAGTCAGGGCTTATTGTAAAAAAAATACTGATTTTATTAAAACGAAGCTAGCTAAATATCTATGCATTATATATTTGTTACTGTTTCATTATAAATCTGTCAACCAGGTATGTAAATAATAACACTTTGCACTAGTGTGCCGACTCTGAGATAAGGGAGACTGATGACGGTTCTAACACTTTGACTTTAGAACACGATTACACATAAACTCCTGTATTTACAACGACAATTATTGTGCGAGCCTCTTACCTACTTATCTGAAATTATTCGTTTGTCGTGCATTAACACTTTGCCGGCTGCATTGTTTTTAAACATTTCTTCGCTTGACGCCGGCACCACTAACTCTGTTACTTCGCTTGTCGCCGGCTGTTTTTGAGATTATTGGGAGATGATAAATTTCAAGTTTTTCTAAGAGCTTCACTGTCCGAAGATTCTGCTTCACTTTCATTTGTCGGATCTGCAATGTTTTCTTCCCAATCCGCAATGTCGATTGGAACGTCGAACAAGTCGTCCGCGCATTCCTCGTAAATAACAGTGTCTTCTCCTTCGTCTGTCGTGATAAATGGGTACAAGTACTCATAAAAAAAACACTTGCTGACATATGTAACTTATTCCACGTAAAGCTGTACAGCTTTATGCTAAAAATACTGTACCAAGACGGTACGGAATAAAAGCACAACAACAGAACCCCACAGATCATCAAGAGAATGCAAACGATACGAAAGTGTTGTCGTCGGCCACTGGGCGATACCGTGCGCACGACACCACTGTGGTGTCGCCGGACGGCATAGTGTTAAGGAATATCCAACTTATTAATAAAATATAGGAAACGAATAAAGTGTTATAATCGTCGCCGACCCCAGGTCAGTTGTAACACAGCATGGCATTCTTTATGTGCTCAGTCATTACAGTCACAGCATTGGACCTATTTTTCATTAAAATTACATATGCACATTATACAGCACGAATTAATTATGCTACATTATATAGCACAATAATATCTATCATAAACATATATTGAGATATTTAAAATGTTACAGCCGCCCCCGTGTTACAACCGTCATCGGTCTTGTCTATCATTAAAAATTGCCATAATTCATATCAATATTTACATCTCTCAATCTGTTTGTATTTAAGAAGTTACTAAAACCTTAACCCTTGTGCGATAAATGCAGGATTACGTTGACCCGCGAGCGATAAAACTGCTTAGTATGCGGTAGCATTCCTTACACGCATAGCGTTCGAAAGCAGTGTTAACACCAGTTTCCAATACAAAGTCTATTACGAGTCAAAGTGACCCTACATTCGTCTCTCGTGACCATCAAAAACCACTCGTCTATCGAGAATTAAATGTGGCATGTGATAAGAAATACTTCTTTCTGCGGAGTGCGTGGAGATTGACAATAAAGAAACACACATAACCGATACTCATATACACACTTTGATATAATAAATGATTATAGAAATATACAGAAACGATGCTGAGCAAGCGAGCACGCACGCAAGAAGCATTAAGGCACGATATACATAGACACGAAAAAGAAAACGGAAAGGCTAGGGTGCGCCAGTTATAGTCCTCACGCGAGAAGAAGGCACCTTTGTGTAAGAGGGGGAAGTAAGCAGTTGGCAAGAGGGGGAATGTAAACACAAAGGTTTCTTGTTGCTTGAGAACTGTACGTTCTGCGTGCTGATTGGCGCAATGAATTGCTCAACAGAATGAGTGAATGCGCTTAATTTTGTTTAAACGAAATGAAAATGATAGCTAGAATGAAAATATTAGATCAGAAGAAAAGTCTGCGTCGCAGATGTTAAGTGGCTTCGAGTGCGAAGAGGGTTAAGATTCTCAAATTATTCTTTCATTGAGAAGAGCATTTTCAAGGAGAAAACTTTGATAAACCTATTTGTTACCTGCTCTGATATCTCCCACGAAAATTGACTCTATATGATTTAGAATGAGGATTTGCGATTAGGATTAGAAACCTTTGAGATATTTCCGTAAAACATTTGTTTCGGTTAGCTCTGTCTACTTTTCTACTAAGGCAATTTCAAATAAGTGGTTTCAAGAAAAATGTGTTCAAAGTTTTCAGCAGATGTATCCTTCTGGGCGATACGTTACGGTCTCACGATCTGTATCTACGTAACTATCAAACTTAAATTGTCTACCTACAACTTTAGCGATTTAAGCCCTACGTATGACAACTAAGGATTAACGTAAATAAAATTGATCTTTAGAACTGGTAAAAATGCAGGGTATCATTTTCTTTCAAATTTCACTTTTTTAAATTAATCCACAAGCTCCAAACATTTATTGCATTGGTTTTCGAAAAATTTTCAAATGAAATTACACTTACATTTATCTAAAAATTCGAATTTTACATTCTCTTTTACCTTTAATTCTACAATGTATAATGAATTTTTTTTCAAAAAGAGGAAATCTTGCAAATTGAAATGTTTCTGAAAGCATTAGAAGATTTTTTTCGTTATTGCATTTGTCAATAGAATTTATATGGGTGTATGATCTTTATCTCGCTTTCTTTTATACAAAGCTTAATAAAACGATACGAAAAGATCGTATATACACAACAACTGGCAAAAAGTATTCGAACACCTTCTGAAACGCAATAATTTTTTCGAAACTGGATTAATTGTAAGTGATTTATATTTATTTTAAACGATAAATGAACTAGTTTACTGTATACTGACTACAATAGTTTCTTTTAATTTTATGATTACTTGGAATGAAAATTAAAATTAAAAAGTTATTGTTTTTTAACTTTTTTATTGGAACCTGTATCGAAAATTTAGAAAAATGCATTTTGTAGATCTCAGTAACATTTATACATACTGAAAATTTTATTGAAATCGGTTAACACATAGTCAAGCTACAGCCACTGAAATATGTAAAAATTATCTGTTTTTTGTTGAAATCCGCAAATAATTGCGATTTTCACGATCTTTAACTGTTTGTAGCTCATAAAACCTATTTTTTTAATTTTCGTTATATACTCAGATAAAAAAGTTGAAAAAGCGAGAGGTATTTATTTTTTTTGTGATTCCAAGTAATAGCAAATTAAAAAAAGTATTTTAGTCATTATACAGTAAACTAGTCCCTTTGTCATTTACGAAGAATTCACTGAGGAGAACCTTCAATTTTCAAATCTATACAAAATTTCAGTTTTTAGAAAGGTTTCAATTTGTATGATTCCATGACAAAATGTTATTTCTCACCTTTTATTTCCTTCCTCTTGTTTCTTACCGGATATATTATGTAAAAACGTGTTACAAAGAAATTATCGATGTAATGTGAAAGTAGAGCCTTCAGACTTTCCACTAAAACCACGTTTATTCTTATAAATATGCTGTGGATTTTATGCATATGTTACAAAAACGAGGGACTGCAATTTTAAAAGAGGGAAAGAACATGAGAATTGTACTATAATTACTGAAATGTTGTACTGAATTATTCAACAGAGGAAAAACTTTTTGAGAGACGTCTGTTTCTTCCAACAGATGCAGAGAACTTTCATTTTGCATAAGGATCTGCAGTCTACTTATAAAACTCATTTCTATGAAGTTATAACAGTTTAAACATAGACAATGTTTGACCATCGAAAAATTGTGCGCGGATGCCATGGGCAGATTTTAAAAATGTAGAAGATGTCTAAATTATCGCAGTTTAATAGCATTCTTATTCTGTTTTTATTTTTACAGCGAGTATTCTGGGTCTTTTAGTTGACGATGGAAATTTTTCTTAAATCCTAATTTTTGTTTAAATGACATATGAAAATGTGAATATACATAAAGATCCTCAGTCTAATAAATAGAGAAACGATATTAATCTGCTAGTATGACAGACTAATTCCATACGAAAACAATTGTAAAAATTTCACGTCAGTTTCACATAGGAAATTTTGTTACCGAGACAATTAAGTTTGAAAATTCGTTGAGTGTACATGCACTTCACAAACTACAAACTGAATATGGATGGAACCATCGACAGGGAATGATGTTACATACGAAAATAAACACACAAACATTTTCGTACGAAATATTTTTGTTTGCGTTCACATGTTTGGAGAACCTCTGTCGCAGTCCAAAAATAATTTTTTTATTGGTGGTACTCAACTCATCTCATTCATTGAAAATAATTTCTCTAGACATTATAAAAACAATTGTTCGTTCACATCAGTATCGTGTTTTATTATTGCAGTGAACGTGTAAAATTATGGATTCGCTAATCATTAGAGTACGTCGCACAGTGGGGTATTTGACCCGAATAGCTGGCCAAAAGTCAAAATCTTTATGTTCTTTTAAAAATAAATAAAACTTCTTCTTCTCGATTATATGTATATGCAAGTAATCTACAGTAATATCTTGTCATGAACAGTAGTTGTCACAAACATAATAATAATAATAATAATAATAATAATAATACACACAGTGGGGAATAAATATGTATATGTGAACATCCATTAAAACAGTATAACCTTTTTAAAACTGAAAGGATTTTTTTTAAATTTTGCTATTATTTGGAAAGACAAGAAAAATAAAAAATCTCATGAATTTCATCTATTTTATATGAGCCCATAACGAAAATTGAAAAAGGTTGCAGATTTCTGACAGGTATTGGTTGAAAGTGTAAAAAAAAACGGGACAAAACTGCGATTTTCGCGATCTTTAATTGTTTATAACACGTAACAACGTCAACCGATTTTACCATTTTAAAGTTCGTCCACATATATTTTTTTGTGCTCAACTTTATTTCAACTTCACTGCTAACAAATTGGATTTGGTTTATATTAAAGCTAAACAGGTACAATTCTATTTTAATGTGTTTCACGCACCCTTAATCTCAATTCCTATTCCCCGCTTCCTATGTCTACCTTTTAAACTGTCTGCCTCCTTCTTTTCTGTTCTCCTTATTGCACCTTCCTCCTCTTTGAGTTTTTAATGGTCTCCTACCATATTATCCTTTTCTTCTCTCTTTCCGTCTTATCATGGCAAACCATTTTTCCACCGCTTATTATCTCCTTTATCCCTCCTTCATCTCCTCTATATTTTGCATTCTCTTATCGAGTGTTTTAGAGACCCGAACATCCCTCTTCTAGTACTTATTACATCTTTCCAAATTTCCACATCTCGCTTTTGCCGCTAATCGCTAACTTTATTCTGTTCCTTCCATTTTCAGGTATTCTAGTAAACCTAAAACTTGGATATACTATTTGTACCGTGATGATTTAATCGCAAAATACTGAGTAATTCAATTAAATTAATTACGAATTACGATTTGATTTAATTAAAATTACGAATTGCGATGTAATTTAATTAAAATTACGAATTACGATGTCGCTTAAAATCACGAATTAAAAAGCAATAATAGGTATAATAAGAAGTTGAAAATACTATGTGAAGTTTTAAAGAGGAGGATATTATTATTTTGTCCTCTATGTATTCCAGTAAATAACAAATCACAAATTAAATTAATGCTTTAGTGGCAAACAATAGTGAAATTATTTTCTTAAGTAAAAATCATGAAAACGTATGCAACTTCTTCAAAGTTCTGGGTTGTATATAATTTGAAGAATTGTATTTCAATTACATTGTACTTCAATTACATTGGATTTCATTTACACTCGTGATGAAAATAATTAGTAATTGAATTAACTGTAAAGTTCGAATTACATGATTGAATTACAATGTAATTGAAATTAAATGTAATTAAATTACGTAATTGAATTTCAATCTAATTAAATGAGCACAATTCTGTATTAATTATCCCCCATTTTGAAACTGGTATTTCAAATAGTTGTTTCAAATTAGGGAGATTGAATATGAAACTCAGAGAAATGGTACGAAAACGGTGTTTCATATTAAGAACACGCTCGTACTTTATCAGTTTTCTCGTATTATTTTTTATTTGTATTAAATAAACATTTCGAAGTTCATCACGTTATCTAGAAACATCAATCTATCGAACAGTAGCATAAATATTCAACAATAATACTTTTAATCCTTAGCACTCCGAACCATTCTGGACGTTAGCTACCAGCTACTCAGCGCCACTTTTCGGCAGAAACGGGCATTTACAGACCCTCGTATTATTTAGTATGGTTTTGGAACTAACTAACATATTATAATGATATTGGACTTTTATGAATTCGCTGAAATCGAGAAATTTGCAAAAAAATCAATATTTTATTTTTTATAATTTTGTTGTTGTTTGTTTTATAATTTTGTTTTGTTATTGTAATCTCTATCTATGCGAACTCTTTCTCTCGTCGCCTTGTTGCTTGGACGATATCACTATCACTGCTATCAAAACGATAGACTAACTGTAGAAGAAAACCTTCTACAGTTAGTCTTTCTAACATATCTGTATAAACGTCTATCTGGGAGCTCATCTTCACTACTACTTGTGTCATGAGACTCATTCGTGTTTGAACGTTTTGCCATTGTTCTAATAAAAAATATGAATAAATACATAGGTTGAAAATTTCTAATTGTTATTACTAACTCACAAGATAATATTTACCAAAAAAAACTTTTACCAATTTATTTACCAAGAGAAGAATCACTTTTCCGATTTTCTCACTCGTTAGATCTATCTATACCGCTCGACGCTTAAAACTAGACTAAGTTCGGCTTTGAAAATCTTTTCTTCCAGATTTTATGATTATAAATCTCACTATACAGTGCGTGCTATGTTCGCATACCGACCTTTCTTCTACAAACTTGCCTTATCGCTCTTTTCAAGTGGCGCCTTTGAAATACTCGGACCGTCGTGAGTACGCCTCTCATGTTATCGTCAAAACCCGCTGACATTTCTTGTATATATCTTAGTAATTTTACTATATTTTGATTTGATTTCTTGTGCCATTTCAAGAGAAGACTTCAGGGAAATATGTATGTCTCAAAAAATTGCTCTGAAATAACTCAATTCCCCGTAATCACTAATAAATTTTAATGTCCCACGAGAGGGGACATCCGAGTGATATGCTAGAATTACTATGTCCCACGAGAGGGGACAGCGGAGTGCAAAGGGTTAAGTTATAATGAAACTGATGATAATGAAAAGCTATACTCCATGAAAAGCGTTCTACCATAGGTACTTTTATTATCGCGCTACGCTTCCGTGTTGCTTAGATTGCAGCACTTTATTCTTTAATCTTCGTTTCAGCTCTGTACTTATATTCCAGCCCCCGCCCCTTAGCTATACGCACCTGGCTCCATCCGATCCCTTTAAATATCTATCTTTTTCCATCTTGCTTTTAGTTTGCAATATTTCGATTCTCTCCTTTTCTTTCAAACATTCTGAAACAATTTCCTTTTCTCCCCATCTTTTCAAACTCTCCTCAAACCTTAAGGGAGAATTTTTGTCTAGTATCCTCAAAAATCGATCTTTTTTATTTCGTTCTTTGAAAGTATATGCTTTGGAAAATATTTCTATTAAATGATAATTTTGGATTCAAAAAATTGCTGAAGTTGTACGGGGTGACCTAAAAGTTATTCAAAATTGGGAAATGAAGGGTTCCAGAAAACGTTCTAAGTAACTTTTTCTTTAGCGCAAATACAATCCGTGGCTTTGTTTACGAGCTAGTAATGAAAAACAGTGACCAATGAGAGGTGAGATCAGCTGGCGCACGGCGTCCGAGCCAATGAGCAGAACTGGGATTCGTCCGCTCGTTGGCTTGGCCGCCTTGCACTAGCCGAGCTCGCTTCTCATTGGTCAGTGTATTTCGTTAATAACTCGTGAATGAAGCCGCGGATTGCATTTGTGCTAAGGAAAATGTTACTTCAAATGTCTTCAGGATCCCTTCATTTATCGATTTTGAGTAACTTTTGGGAAACTCTATATTAGCAATAGAATACATGTGTCTCGGACACAGTGTATAGGGCAGACATCCTGATCCATGCAAATCGACAGAAGAAGAGGAAATTCAGAGTCTCTTTTTTTAACAAATGGAACGTCCCCACTATTGTTCTAGATTGGCAGATAGCTGTAAGTACGATTTTTGTCTAAATGAAACAAAAAAATTTCAAACGCGTTTTTCTCAAAACTGTGCTTTTCTAACTTGGTTGCCATGATATCTCATTCATTCTTATTTGTACCTTAAGTACATGTGTCGCTATAGTCCGAACCACAATCAAGTCAAAATCATTATTATTTCTGTATCTTTTAACATGTTAAATCTAAGGAACCAATAAAAATCTATATTTTAACTTGAAAATACTATCATATTCTTAATTATCACTTTTTTTCTTATCTCCTTGTTCCAACGACAACCGAACACATTCTGATTAAGAAACTTTCTTTTCTTTTTGTTTCCGATAAATAAAACGGTCGCTATCATAGTAACCAGACGGTCATGTTTTTGATACGCGATCGTTCTGCTACCAATTATTCACTATTTCTCGTTGTAAAAATTTGAGATTATCTTTGAAAGCTTAACAAATGTATGTGAAGAACACCGACGCAAGAAGTTCCTTTATAAAAAAAGTACCAAAAAAGAATTAAAAAATCGCATTCTAGACCAGAATATTCCTTTTAAAACACTTAGTCCTGTGCGTACGCTTATTCTAATTCTCGTTACTTCTTCTTGAACCAGGTAACTTGACGTGCGGATATCCAATCCCGGTGTTCACTTTAAATATTTTAAGTGCACTCGTCCCCTTACCGTTTCCTTCTTCTTGCAGCCCCATAGCTCCAGTCCGTGTAATAATACACCTAACACCAACATGTCGAACAAGAACATTCTCATGAGGAAGTTGTCTTTGAATTTACGCTCCCCTATGACCCATACCTGGTTTAAAACGATATTGGCTCCCTTCAGCCACTCCCTTATACGTCTCTCTATATTCCCGTACCTTTGGAACGTTACCCAGAGGTAACAAAATTCTCGGACCAACTCTATGCCCTTCCTCTTCCATTTCCACTCCATCTTCTTGGTCTTACCTCATCCTTTCCGGAATATCACCATTTCAGTTTTTTCAACATTCAATATTAATCCTTTCCTGTCCAAGTATCTTTCCAAGCTTCTCATCATCGATGCAAATATGAGCCGTTTATTTTGAAAGTGGCATAAGTCACTTTGTTTTGAAGTCGATATATTTAAGGGTTTGCGTTTTAACACGTTTAAAAATATGGATGCTAACTTTCGAGAAGATTTACTTGTATTTGTTATCTCAGGATACTGATATTTTTCTCAGTATAAATAATTTCGTATAAGCATTAAAAAATCACCACTCTTCATAACGGTAAACTGACTTATGCCACTTTCAAAATAAACGGCTCATATATAAAATGCAAAAGTAAATCAAATGTTTGTACATTTCAAAGTTGTATTTACAAAAGTAGAAAAAAATAGTAACAACAGCGAGGATTCGAACCTATTACCTACAGCTTTCTAGTCAACCATCCTATCGACTTACCCTATTTCTAGTCAACCACCCACAATTTATTCTATTAAAGTGTGTTAAATAATTCATTTACCGGGTGCGTACAAAACTTTAAATCGAAATATCTCGGAAATGGAGGCCCATTGTGAAGAAACGTATTAGGGTGTCTTGACACTTGGTATGTACATGTTCTATAATTTGTACCTACTACAGTAAAGTCTTCCTCATTGACGCTCAGATTGTGCACAAAAATGTATAATTTGGGAAGAGGAGATACGATTATTCGAGCCTTCCGACTCGTTTTTATAATTTTTGACAACCAGTAGCTATAAAAGCGAGCCGCAAGATTCGAACAAACGTATCTCGTCTTTCTAAATTGTCCATTTTTATGCACAATCTGAGTGTCAATTAGAGGGCGCGTATCAAAAGCGATTTCCACTGCCGGTCCTCTTGTCAGCTTGTCTTTCGTTCAGTGTAGCTGCGAAAATGTTGTATGCCGCGCTTAGAAGACTTATATCTTGATAATTCTCTGACACTTCTGTGTCACCTTTTTTATGTACCCTGACGATACTCGCTTTCCTCCAGTCCTCCGGGAAGCCTTCCCTACCCCAAAGCTTCTTAGCTAATTCTTTTAGCTTGCCCCTTGTATTACCTTCGCTATACATAGATCCAAGTCTCATTTGGAATGTTATCCCCTTCTGACGTCTTCTTCTCCTTCAAGTTCCCTATCTGTTTCTCTATTTCATCTTCCATCAGTTCCGGCCTGGTTTCCTCTGACTCCATTTGTTCTTCCTTTTTCTCTTCTATTATTTGTTCTTCACCCTCCCTCCTCCTCTTCTCGAGCGACCTCATGAAGTGTTCCCCCAATTCTCCAACGATATATTACTTCCTTTTCCTGCTTCTGTTAATATACCTTCAAATTTGTTTTTCTGTCCTTACCCGTTTCGGACTTATGTGTATAACACTTTGAAAAACATCGCGTCATTGAATTTTTGCTTTCCTTCGCATTTTTATAAGTCCAATAAGTTCAGAAACATTGCATTATAGTTCAGTTTCCAAATGAACACCATAAAAATATATGTAGGATTATGTATAAAAGATATAAAATAATATATATAATATATAAAATATTATATTAAATAATACTATATTTAATATTGTATTATATAATATTATAATATTATATTTATGTAGTATATTAAATAATTTTACGAACTTTGTTTTATTTTCTTCGACATTTTCATTCGAAAAATTGACATAATATACCGCTATTCTTTTATACTCCACAACCCCTCGAAATTTCTCATTTATTTTTAATGTTTAGACATTGCTTTAGACAGTCTTTAAAGAATTGTAGGTGCCCAGGGATATCTGATCTAAATATATTTGAACCATTTTCGCCAACTGAGATGTGAAGAGTATAGCATGAACCAACTATACAATATCATTTAAGTTTTGCAGCGAACGTAATATTAATCGTTCAACAGGATCTCTCGTGCGACTGTTTGTGAAAAAATATACATATAGGTATGACTGAAATACATATCTACTTATTAAAATATTTTAGGATCATTCAACATAATTTCTACGTAAAAATATTCTCCAGGTATTCGATGCAAGTACTTCACCATTGTTAAATATTATTTATAAAAACTATTTATAAAAAATCAATGTAAGCTCCATAATTTCTATGTTATAATGTACTTTTAATTTCACAATGTTGTAACTACTGCTAATGTAAATTCAACGACATAATATTATGACTCTGAGACAATAAAGAACGCCGGAATATTTGTGGCCAGCTATTCGTATCAAATATTTTTTAAAATACAAACATAATTTTTTTAGATACTTACATCCTTCAAGATTATCAGAGAAAAATTGTGACTTCGTATCTTTAATAGTTTCAGAGATATAAATTGTAACGTGAAGGCAGTTTTCGTAAAAACCTACAATTTCGAAATTAGCTTTCCATTTCCGTTTTATTGATGAAATTTTACTCGATAATAATTTATTGTTTCGTCATTCTTATTCTTATCTTCCTTTCTCTTCGTGTATTAATTTCTCTCAATTATTCACAAAGAACAATGTTAGAAATTGATCAACAATTATTTATTCTGCGGGTGATACAAAAGCAAAAGTAAACGTTATCTTGTGTTTTTTAAGTAAAATGTTATATGTATGTATTGTTATTGCGAAAATGTAGAGAAAGAGAAGTTAAACATATATCCTCGAGAATAAAAACATAACATTCAATTTAAAAACGTATAACGTTAAAAAATTAAAGATAATAAAATTTGTTCATCGCAGTAACATTCTACGTGAAGAATGATGATAACAGTGTCTAACATTTTTGCCTTATCGCTTGCGGTTAAATAATTATATTAAATGTCACTAACCGTAAGACACCAGATACATACATGTAAAATATTGTAACGCATAACATTAACTTACTTTCTCTAACATAAAAATGTGTTTTCAGTAAAATAACTATATTTTATTTCGAACTAATATTGTTAATCAATATTGACTTGGCTTTATTTCAAACTAAGAATTAATTCTTACCGCAAGCTATTGAAAAAAGACACATTAATCAGTATTTGCGAGATTCACGAGCGTTGAAGAAATGTGAAATGAAACGTCTTGCGGTTCCCATTTCGTTCAATAAGCTGCTTTAACTTTCTGGTATATTTATGGATGCTGATTTGGCAGTCAATATGTTAAAGGAACGTATACCGAGCAAACTTTCAAATTCAATGTTCTTCAAAAGGAAGCATTGCATGAGAAAGGAATATTTGAAAATTCCAACTTATTTTTAGCGGGGCATTATCCTGACGATCTTTATTGCTCAAAGAGCGCCATGCCTTATATACATATAGCGACGGCAAATACTTCCGTATACTTTGTATTTAAACGTTAATAATTTCTTTGAAACATCTGCAGCGATTGTTTATATATTGGGTTGGCAACTAAGTAATTGCCGATTTCAGTTATAGATGTCTCTCACTCCCATTTTTATGATATCCGTAAATGTTATATTATAAAAATTATTATTATTACTATTATGTTATTTTTTATTATCCGTGAATGTTAGCAAGTGGACAAATTGAATGCAGCGGACAAGGAAAAGTGACCAGAATTGGTCAATCGTAAAGGTGTCATTTCCACCAGGACAATGCTAGGCAGCACACGTCTTTGTCCACTCGGCAAAAATTGATGGATATTGGTTGGGAATTGATGTTACACCCACCATATAGCCCTGATCTCGCGCCATCGGATTACCACTTATTTCGATCCCTGGACAACTCCCTTCGTGGTAAAACTTTAAATGATGATGACGCTGTAAAATGTCACTTAACTCAGTTTTTGGCCGAAAAGGATTAGACTTTCTACGAGCGTGGAATTTTCAAGTTGTCAGAGAGATGGCAAGAGGTGATCGAACAAAATGGAAAATACATTACAGATTATACTTCATTTCAAGTAAAAAAAATTTTTTATTTCATTGAACAAATCGGTAATTACTTAGTTGCCAACCCAATATTATCCCTAAGACATAAGTATCCTGATGTGTACATGTCGAGGCACCTAAAACAGGCCATCTGAATAACGTGCTTGCTTAAAATGGTAGAAAAGAAAGGATCTGGCAAAAGTTATTTGACTTCGAGGGGCACATAGCGTGATTTGAATAGTTTTTTTGGAAGTGCAGAGACGTAGCTGTTAAGGAGGTATAAAACTTATTGTTTCGAATGAGATAGCTAGATAGTTTTTTATTTATATTCTGATGGAGTCCTTCAAGGCGAATATAACGACATGACTGCCGATGTTTATGCAAAATGAAAAGTTCGTGCATCAGTTTTAAGAAACGGGAATTGCATAAACATTTGTTTCAATATTGAATAATTTTAATGACTTACAAATAATATAATGATATTATTAAACTTTTCTAGTAATGTCACTGCTTTCTATTAATTTTTGTCATAAATTAATCAAATCCGCTGTCTAATAATGACTTATAATTGAAGATCATTCAAGGGTATGCAAGCTCGACTGTAATAGAATATAATTGTTTCCAATCGCAAAACTGAATCGTGTGTAGGTGTGCTGCGTAGGTGTGCAGCAGTTCTTGGAAATAGACGTTTATCGACTGAATATTAATGTTTCATAACTTTAAGTATCTAAAAACTGTAGAAATAAAAATGTACCATATATTAACCTATCATTATTTTAAGTTACGATTAGGTGACACTTAGTTTATTCAGACTATTCAGAAATATACTGAAATGTAATTAATTTAATCTAATCTAATGTAATTAATTAGTGTGAATTTAATAAATTATGAGTTTCGTTTCAATTAACTTACAAATTTTCTACACGTATCATGTAAGTATTTACAATCTATTTGATAGATTACGTTCTATTAATAAGAACGATTCTTATTTGGTTAATTATAGTACGCTATCTTTCTCTAGAAAAATTAATTTCTTGTTAATGCGAATATTATTTTTAGACTGCGAAAGTTAATTAACATTAAACAAAATATTGCTTTCTACATCAGCAATTGTAGTAAGCAAAAGTAGTACAATTTTATATTCACTTCTGTAACATTGTAATTTACTTGTAACTTAACATGCAAATTAAAATTTTTAGAGATTTAAAAATAGGTATAATTCGAACGCAATATTAAAAATAATATTAAAAATCTGTGAAAAATATGGTTTTATATAATTGTATTGCCATGTAATTTTTAATTGAATCTTATCGATCGCAACGAATACTATTTATGGCAGAAGATAAAAACATTACATGCTTCCGTGTAACTTGAACAATTAGCAAGAATACTGCAATTCACCAACTCGTTCAAGTTTCTGCATTCACACATTTTAAGTTCATAAATAACAAACTTCGACTAACGCTGTCACTGAATTAGAAATTTAAATAAGACTGCAAGGATCTCGAGAATTCTATCTTGTACATAGTTTCTGCATCCTTACAGAGAATAATAAGCAGACTACAGAATTTACGTTCTATTTAGAACATAACTTAATTTACGAAACAGAGAAGTGAAATATCTCTGTGAATTTTTAATCTGCTTATACGGTACTATTAAATTATACAGTTTCTGTATATCACTGAAAACCATTTCACGCATAAAGTTATATGCTTTCCACGATGAAGTTTTAAATAGTTCATATAACAGCTATAAAATATCTTAAATTCTAAAAGAGAGATATATTTTAATTATGCAACTAATTGTAATTCTGTAATTGCTGTAATTGCAAACTTATAATTATGCAATATATACGTAATTATTAAATTCACTATTACATGAACATATAAATATTATTTACCCAAATATATATGAATAGAATTAACCATAGTGTGAGTCATGACATAAATACGTTTAGATAAATTCTACTTTGAATAAAGTATCGGTTCTGTTAATAGTGGCAACATTGACGGTAAACAAATGAAACGTAAAAAAGAGTAAAGCATATAAAGCATAAAGTAGTATATATATATATATATATATATATATATATATATATATATATGTATATGTATATAAAGCACTATAGAACTAATATCTCTTATTGAGAGGATGAATAAATCAGAGTTGAGGATTGTTCGAATTCTTTCGAATAAATATTTATCTCAAATAATTGTTCGAACAAATTCATGTTAATCGAATATTTTATTCGAATAACAATTATTCATTATTCGTAACAAATTATTCTATCTGTTTATTTCAACAAGTTTTCATTTACTGTTCGAATAAATTATTGAAATAGATATTGTAAAATTGTTCGTATAATAATGCGAATACTTCTTGACCGTTTCTTGAATATAATTTTATAAAAATACACATATATGTTGTAAATATATATCCTGCAATGTACGATGACTTGTTTTAGACTCGAAGAAAAATTATTTATTTATGTAGCAATGATTAATCTACCCAAAAGTAATTGAAAGAATTAACACAGAAGAAATTAATCAATGAACTACGGAAAAACACCATATTCTATGATTTGTATTCGAAACAATTGTTTTTTTTTCGAATTACTACATAAATTCTTATTCAGATAAATTGTTATGTAGGTACATTTTTATTCTATTTGATATTTATTCGATAATGTCGAATAAGATTAATTGTTAATTCTAATCTCTTAACCGTTATTCGAATAACATTCTGCCTAATTCTGGTATAAATATTGCGACTTCAGTATTGGAAATAATTAATAATTACATTCTTCTTGATATTATACAAACACAGATGTTGTAACGCATCGTAAATATTTAACTAATGAAGCAATGTATTAAACCATTGCACGTATTTCCCTTATCTTGAAATCACATCACTTGACTATTTCATACAATCGGAGATGTATATTACGCATAATATTTTGAAAATATTTATTATGATTCCATATACAGGCTGTTTCATTTATGTTGAGATTGTAAAAAATCTCGTAGATACGTAATTTAAAAAAAAAAACTGTGGGTAGTCAAATGGCGTTGCTAGTTCTTAATGCTTGAGCGTTTTCAAGGTTAATTTGGTCAATTAAGGTCATCTTGATTTTTTTTCATAAATCTATATCTTTTATTTCGAAATCATCTTCAGTCATCGCTATCTCAACTTAAATGAGACACCCTGGATACACTATTTAAATGTTTCTCATGCTTTTCGAATTATGAAACTATTTCTTTGCAAATAGTCCGAAATTCGAATTCATATTATAGCAGTTACAAATTTAAAGCATTCGAGTTTAGCAGATTACTACAACTAAATAATTGAGTGGAGTTCGCCATTGTTGTTTCTTTAATTCTCTACAGTAATACCATTATCCGGTCTCTGAGGTAAGGAAACGCTGCGGCGAAAGTACAAAAGACGTAATTGAGATACTGAAATCCTTTGTCTTGTAAATGAAGCAAAGAGTCTTTTAGCGTAACGACATCAGATTTCTCGTAAGAAAAGACATTTCAAACAAAAATTCCATGCTATGCAATAATCATTTTCCATTTCATAATTTTTATGAAGATCTAAAGAAAGTGTGGTTCACCTAAACGTTTCCACCTAAATATCCGCTCCAATGGTGATGATAGAAAAAGTGTTTTATATAGAATTTGACTGGTCTCAACAGACGAACTTGATGCAAAATGTACTTTTCCCAAGGTCATTTTTTTCGGGGTTTTCAAGATCGTCGATGTTCATTTGCGTATAAATGTATATCTTTTTTACTGCATCGTGTAACCAACGTTGAAATACATTCCGACATGTACTATGGGTTGATCTTGAAATCTTGAAACTTCAAACATGAAAAGAAAGCGAGAAATTATTGACTATCGGTGTCCTTAAATTTAGAGACAAATGCAATAACATACGATGCTACATAAAGCATAAACAGTTTCGAATAACTCACACTGTAAAATTACTGGACTGCGGATCTTTATGCAGAATAAAAATTACCTGCATCTCTTACAAAAGACACGAGCTGCTTTGAAAATTTATTCCTTCTTTAACCCTAGAAAGATAACCATATGACAACGTACGTAAAAGATAACCATACGCTTCAGAGGCGCATGCTTTTCTAAGGCGTCAATTTTATACTAACAATGGATATTTATTTAAGTTAATCTAGTCATTTTAAAGGTTTGGCATTATTGTAAAAATAAAACGCATTTATATTATATTTTTTTATATTTTAAGTAATTTTAAACTTAAATCACTAGACCTCTATGAAAAATTAACAAAAATCAACAGTCTTTCGCAGGCGCCTCTGCGACGTAGGTTATCTTTCTCGGGTTAATAATTTCATTAGTTCACAAGTAATGTGTCGACATTATGAAATGCTTTTAATCTTTCTACTCTTTCGAAATGCAAAATACATACTATTGTCATGATTGCATAGTATCTGCGGTCTAATACTTACGTTTCACACCGTATATGTATTTGTAACACCACTTCTCCTGCAATATTATAGTCCTGACGCGACAAGAAGACAGCTTCGTGTTTACATTCCCCCTCTTACCAGCTGCCTCACCGCCGCAGGTGTTGGTCGCTATTGGCCGAAATCGGCGACAAATAATCGACGGCGATCAATAACGACCGATAACTGCGGCAGTGGGGCAACTATTTAAGCCTATAGGGACGTAGTCGTTCGATGAGCGTCGTTGTGGACGAGAGGTATTGGTGTGCGCAGTTGAGAAAATATACACGTTAAACGTTTGCGTTATAAAAATTAAGACTTTATTCAAGTACAACAAAAATTTTTGTCAAAATCCAAGGAAACATATTTAGTTTTGCTATATTTATTTTATATTTGCTATATTCTTGCATGGTGTGGTATCTTTCGAAGCAGTCGCCTATATGCAAAGCTGATCTAGCTGAACAAGTAGTACAATAGTACCCCGATTTTCTTCTTCTACCTTTGATTTTCCGATTGTAACATACTACACAGTCTTTTTACTCCTTCCTGTATCGTCTCGCCGAATGATGTGTAAAACAGATTCAGACTTTTTGCTGTTCCAGAAATTGATGAAGTATTCTTCGGGTCAGCGTCACGAAAAATGCCAATTGAACCACCAAGCGACGTACAAATTTCAAACGCGTTATTTTCACTTTATTTTGTTCCTCCTGGTTTGCGTCATATAATAAGTAAGAATTTATTGTTGATATCTCCAAGTCCCAAAAAAATAATTTTCGCCATCAATATTGTCGTCACTATTTAATTCATGATCACTGTCATTATCGCTGGAAATATTGAAACGTTTGAGCCGATTTCTTGTTCCAACAATTCCGCTTCTATTATCTGAATCACTGCTGTCATCTTCGAATTTGTCAGATTCAAGATAATATTCGTCATCGCTACTATTATACTATCACTATTGAAAATGTCCTCTCTGGATATTTTAAGCACCGTGTATATGATGTTATAAAGTATGAAATAAAGTATAAAGTAAAATATATAAGATTCGTTCTGTCTCGGCCATTATCCCGTATCGTGAGTTTGCATTAAACGGAAGATAAGAGTTCACCGTTAAAGATCTCTCAGAAAGATAGACGTACGTGAGCCGCTTTATAATACGTGATCGCAACTATGAATAGACTTGGGCGACTATTTGCCGACACTCGTCCGCAAAGGGCTAAGAGGGGGAATGTAAACGCAAAGGTGCCTTTATGTCGCGTGCGGACTATACATGAACACGTTTGATGTTAGGAACAGATCTGTTTTATTGTAACAGACTGGCGATCAATCAAGAATTTCCAATCGAAAACTTTCGTCTGATTTCTTCACACACACACATACCTCCAATATCAATATCTTCTTTGATTGAAGTTTATTTAACCATGGCTACTTTATTCGATCGCTTCTTATCAGTCGATAAATTCCGTTCATTTATTTATGTATAAAGTGTGGCCGTTCGTTGTGATACGAATAGCAACTTAATGAAAGATTGGAGAAACTTCTTGGGCAATCAAAGCGTTTGTTTCCGTATGCATTGGCTCGAATGAAAAGTTCGTATCGTTTTTCACCACGAGGCAGTTCCGCATTTAAGGAATTGTAATCAACCTCACTTTAATTGGCCGAACCTAGTCTCTTTTGATAGCTTACATTTCATTGTGCAACGTAAAATGAGATTTCCGTAGATTGGTTGCTCTTGTTCGCTTTCAATTCAACCACAAAAAACGATACGAACTTCCTGTTGCACCCGATAGTTTCCTACACAATTTTGGTTCTTGTACACGCACGTTTTCCATTTATTTCGAACAAAGAATGTAATTACATCTCTACATTGTGGAGTTAACAGTATACAAGGTGTCACGTGAGTGATGATACAACTGAGAGGAGATGATTCTAGGTTATGAAATGAAATGAATATGTTCAACAAAATTTAACGAAAAGAAAATTAATAATTTCTAAACCAATTCAATTTGGACTTGGAACATCTAATATTTATTTGGATAGGATACAAATTAAGCAGACCTTAGTTTTTAATATAATAAGGAGCATTTAATACATTTCTATTATTGCTATGCATTATTATGTAATTATTGATCAACTTTAGTTTGAAAATTTTGTTATCAATCTGTTAGAATTGTGATAAAAATCGAAATGGTTGTACATAGGAAAATGAGAAATAGATAATCAGATACGAAAAATTTTTACAATGTAAAAAAATTTCTCGTTTTTTGTCCTTGAACTGTCAAGTTTAAGATTAATTTTGCGGTAAATTGCTTATGGCAATATTCTCCAAACCGTAGGTGTAGAATTACTTTACAATAGCATCTACACATAATTTTGTGACACATTACCCGGTAAAGGCTAAACTAATTCTTTATATTTTGACAAATCTCACTGTGTGAGACGTGTATTTCATATGCAGGCTGTATCAGGAATTACATTATAAGCGACGTGCATACGATGATTTGTCAAGTACGCGAACAATTTATTGATGCAATTGTGTCACTCGGCGTAGTCCATAATAATTTAAACTAATGATTGGTCAGATAATAATTGGATAGGCAGAAAATGATCAATAATAGAACCCTTTATTTTACACATAAAATATGCCATATTCACAGTTCAATGTGCTAAGTTCTTTATGCTATTCATGTTTCAATATTTCAAATTATTTTTATGAGTTATAACTTTTTTTATATTATAATTTATTGAATGACGATGCGTATCTATGTTCATTTCAAGAACTTATCTGGCAGAACCAATTTATTTCTAGATTACGAATTTTTGACAAAAATAACCACGCCAAATAAAAAACTCTAAAAGCATTAGAAAAGCTTTTTGATTATCTGTTATACAGGATCTATACTGTTACCATGAAAAATCATGGTATAGCACTACCGACAGTGTGACAAATAAATGTTTCGAACAAAAGTTAACCAGATTTTGGTCAGCTATAGATTGCAATGTAAAAAGTTTCAGAAAAAATGTTACATTCCAAAAAATCAAGGTTACCTTCATTTTGTTAAATTGCATCGTATATTTTTTACTTCACAGTATTGTAGCTCGTGCCAAGACGAATTCAATGATCTGTTATACTATGACCTTCGGATGACTTTGACGGATAAAAAAACAAATTGTTGCTGCTTCAGATGTTCCACACTTTGAATTGGTACAATGTAAACTAAAACAATTTTCAACCAAAACATATAACTTCAATGATTTCATTTTGTTTACGATAGGGTCATCCGAAGGACATGGTGTAATAGGTCATTGAATATATTTTAACACGAAGTAAAAAATATGAAGTAAAAAATGCAATTTAGATAAATGAAGATGACCTTGATATTTTGTAATCAAATATTTCTTCTGAAATTTTTTATATGACCAAAAACTGATTAACTTCTGTTCGGAACATATATTTCTCACACTGTCGGAAATACTATAAAAATTGTAGCAACACTCTGTATACAATTTATTAAAAAGTCTGTAAAGAGAAAGACATTTTCATTATATTTATGTTCGGTAGAATTAACTTAGACAATCTCAATTTTGCAGAAAATCTAGTTATTGCAATAATGACAATAGTTATAACAAAAATCTTAAGTTTTGTATGAAATTCATTTTTCACTTCTTAAAATTATTTTTTAATAATTTGTTAGCAGAAGATGTGCTTCTACTTTCATTTTAAGAATGTAACATCAATATTCGTAAGATATTATCGCATTTCGTGGACTATTAAAGAGACAGAGCAGTATTAAAGGTTGAAAATGGCTTTTACTTCGTTAGAACAGGTCACGCAGTACATTACTTATGACACAGTCATAGCCAAAACCAAGGAATACTTTCCAAGTAAGTACAGAGCAGTGGTGTCAGGCAGAATCACGGTGCAAGAATAAGAGATGGTCCGACGCCGCCCCCACTCCTGCGATCTTAATGAGGCAATTCTGGTTTTGCTCGCTAGGTGCTCTAGTGAAGATAAAATCTCACTCACTGGAGCTTGTATATGCACAGTCGGAGACAGATATATGTAGATACTCTTTAAAACGGTATTACCTTTTTAAAAGTGGACTAAACGCCTTGAATTTTTCTTAGATGACAGAAAAACTAACATATTACATAACGTTTGTAGTACTCCTTTCCTTTTTTTAATTTTAATATTATCGGAAAGGACAACAAATAAAATACTCATGTTTTTTAACTTTTTTATTTGAGCCTACAACGAAAATTTAAAAACTGCGTTTTGTAAATTTCAACAGTGGCATAATTATAATAAAAATTATAACTCAACAAAATATTATATTTGTATATTTTTACTTATTGTTTAAATTTCTAACATAGAAATATACAGATATGATATTTTGTTAAGTTCTCTTTAAATATACAGGATGATAAATGATTAAGTTTGCAGATATTAAAACAAACAAACAAAGAAAAACATTATATTTGTATATTTCTATATTAGGAATAATAGTAAATTGAAATATACATATAAATATGTTATTTGGTTAAGCTTTTGTTAAAATATCACTAAATGTGTAAAAGTCACTTTGAGTCTATAATTATTCACATCACTGTCTATACTTATTGAAACTTTCATCGGGTATTGATCGAAAGTGTAAAAAATCGGGACGAAACTGCGTTTCTTTAATTATTTGTAACTGATAATAACGTCAACCGATTTCGATGAAATTTTCAGCATGCGTATTAGTTATCAAGATGTACAAAATTTTTTATTTTTATTGTCATTCCAAGTAATGGCAAAATTAAGAAAGGCATTTATTCATTGTCTAGTAGACGAATCTCTCTATCATCTAAAAAAGATTCAAATCGTTCAGTCCAATCTTAAAAAAGTTACACTCTACATTACCGAAAATCAATAACGTTTTTATTTTCGTTTCACTAGACGGAATCTTCTAATCAACGAAGTAAATAGTTCTTCCTTTTGAATTTTTAACAATCGAATATCGAAAATAGAAAAGTGCATAAAGATCTGCACTCCAGTAATAGTTATTACAGTGCTGTATTAAGATGGAGACCGCGTAAAAAAACAAAAGAACGATGAAATACAAGAAGTCGGTGACGATGAAGAAAATAATGTAATCCTCGTCTAAAGCAGATTTAATTCTTAAATTCAAGCAATTCACGTGTTTTATTATTTGGTGCGTTGCACAGTGAAATTAGTATATGGGCGTTCGGGACAAAATTCATAATTTACTAAACTAATTCATTTTCGATCTAAGAACCTTAATATTTTTTTAAAGGAGATACAAATTTTTTTCGATTTATGGAAAAAAAAGCAATTTTACTAATAAAAAATCAAGATGGTCTTAATTTTTTATTAAATAAAAAATTGTTAATTAATTCTTTCTATTGCAATTTATTGTCACATGATTACATTTTGAAAAATTTTGTTATCAGTTTATCGGAAGTGAATGTAAAATCAAAACGATTGTTTAGAATATATGTATTTTGGGACAAAGGAAAAGAATTAACACTTGTTTGAAATTTCTTTTTAAATATATTCTTTATTTCAGTTATCTGATTTACGATGCCTACAGCTGAATCAGGACACGAGTTGATGTTTATATCTGATGATTCAAGACGCGATTCTTCTATTATTAAATATTGTTTTATGTCTCTTAATTCACGATTCTTAACTTTCCTGTATTTTTGCTTGTAGTGAAAACAAATTCCTATTGCTATTTATTCTTGAATTACGAGACAACGGGTGGAAACTTCGAGACTTCGCAAAAAGCCTTGACCTTGAGCATCTTAATAATGATTTCGAATATTTTTTCCATTTTGAGCAACTTTGAGCAGCTAAATTTGACGTGAATATATATATATATATATATATATATATATATATATATATATATATATATTAATTTACAAAAAAATCACGGATGTTCTCTTTTTGAAACTCAAGTCAAAGTTGATGAACATTTAACGTACAAAATTAGAACAAATTGTTAATACTGTAAAAGAATTGTTCTACAGCTTGGAAGGTATTATTATACTAAACATAATTTATAAAAATCCGATTAATCACATAAACATTCGACTAATGGCATGTGTTTAAAAAAATGCACTGAAAAATGGAATAAATTTCAAGCATCAGTTTTGTTAACAAATCGGAAAATTCAGTAACAATTGTGAACAACATTTAAAAATCTACGTTCCTTTATTAATATTTTATGATACAATAAGCTGGGAATTTTAGACTTTAGTTTCTTGACTTTTGTCCATTGCTTGTAACAAGAATCGCATTGCATGAAAACAGTAATCGCAATATCTTCGTCGTGTTCAAGAAATTCGTGTTGAAAAAGCTCTCATTATAAGAGAGTCTAATGTATAACTGTATACTGATGATTATATCGTGGATTTTATGAATGCATGACAAAAATTCATAGATCAAATACAAAACCGTGAACACATTACAAGAATTTAAGGATATTATTACATTGTTATCAACTTATTACAATTATGAAATGGAGAACGACATTTTCATCTAACTTTTGTTTCTTACAATTAACACAGACAATATTTATTTCGTATAAAGAACCGCAATCTGCTGATAATGGTTGCTATCATGGCATTTTTTTAAATAACGTAAGTCATTACGTCTGAAATTATAAAACGATTATCAATTAGTTGAATGATAAATTATATTTTGTTCAGCTATACGAACTTCTACTTTATTCGACTATTTCCGATTTATTTTCACGAGAGGAAGAACTTTCACATTTATTAAACTCAGTTTGAAATTCTCACAAAATGAAATTCTCGATGTTATAATCGAAGAGCTGAAGCATCGCGGTATCGGTGAACATTTACAGCGCCGCGAAATAACGATTGGAGAGCCAATGGAGCTTTAATTCCTTTTATTGCCAGTCTTAAGTCTTTTAACATTTTTTTTTTCAGCAAAACTGATCCCACGGGTTCTTGAACGTTGTACGAGGACAGGAAAGGAAGATTCCTTTCCCACGCGAATTTCTATCTTCAAGTGACACACCCACACCCTTGTGGCTGCCAATCAGTCGCAAGGGAAAACACCTACACATTCGCGAAAGTAAACCAACGAAGAAAATTGTTCTCGGTATTATAACTTTCACGGTGTCGTTCTGAAATATCTCCAGATGCCCTGAATACTCCTACAAAACATTCGACGGTCCACCTAGTAGCACGCTCGAATGTACAAATATTTGTTGTCGTACATCTCGGCGTGGTTACGTTTTAATAATATTTATTAGTTGTTTATGGGATGAGTTGTAGCTACTTAATTTACTCGTTCAAAATAAAGGTGCGGTGCGAGGATTTGCACAGAAGTTTACTAATATTGTATGAGAGTGACCTGTGCGCAGTATATCACTCAGTCACTCCGATGACGACGGAATTGCACAGCGTATTTTATGCGTTTATGATAAAAATGAATAGCTAGAAAAAAAACTGAAAATATGTTAGTAATATGTTACGGATATGTCATATTATTATCAACTTATTAATATTATTGAAAATGCCATACATTTTCTATAACTGTGTAACTGTATAACGGTGTAACTATATAACTATATAACCGTATAACTGTATAACTGTATAACTGTATAACTGTATAACTGTATAACTGTATAACTGTATAACTGTATAACTGTATAACTGTATAACTGTATAACTGTATAACTGTATAACTGTATAACTGTATAACTGTACAACTATATAACTGTATAACTGTACAACTGTACAACTATATAATTGTACAACTGTATAACTGTACAACTATACAATTGAACAACTGTATAACTGTACAACTGTATAATTACATAACTCTACAAATGTACAACTATACAACTATATAGACGTACAATTGTTCAACTGTACAACTGTATAACTGTACAACTATACAATTGAACAACTGTATAACTGTACAACTGTATAATTACATAACTCTACAAATGTACAACTATACAACTATATAGACGTACAATTGTTCAACTGTACAACTGTATAACTGTGTAACTGTATAACTGTATAACTGTATAACTGTAGAACTCTAGAACTGTAGAACTGTAGAACTGTAGAACTGTAGAACTGTAGAACTGTAAAACTGTAGAACTATAGAACTATATAACTATATAACTATATAACTATATAATTGTGTAACTGTCAAGTGTACAACTATATAATTGTATAATTGTATAATTGTACAACTGTGTAACTATGTAACTGCAACTGTGTAACTGTACAACTATACATGGTGTATAATAATTATATATCATGATCACCATAGCGTGATTGAACACCCCTGGATCGATGGGGATCTGCTATAAGAATGGACTGCAACATTGTCCGTGACCTTGAAAATCAAGGTTATTTAAATTTACATTTATTTAAATAACATTTTTTTATTGCCACATACAGTACCAATCAGGAGGAACAGAACTCTAAAAGGAACCATGAGTATCAAATCAACCCTTGACATAAAAGACGATATTAAAAACAACATAAAAATTATATGTCACAACCACCAAGCCCAAAATCGGTGGTATAATCGACCGGGTAGTGATTCAACATGCAAAAATAGGTCTAGAAAAACAATAACATTTTTTTCATTTAACGCTTCGTTTTCGAGAAAAATTAGATTGGAAGATAATATTATTGAATAGGAATTAAGAAGCGCGTCTGGCCATGACATACCAATTCTACTTCTCGTCACACTACAAACCACGGGAACTTGACGCATCTCCCAGCTCAGTTTTCTTGAAATCAAAGCCATAAATGAAAATAAGTTACTCCCTTTTTTGAATTTAAGCTCACATGTCGAATCACATTTACATCGTTCTGTAATGTAGACTGTTGACTTAAGGCCCCACATGGTTCCTATCACATTATTGTTCCTTTTGGCGAATTTCATACAGTACAGGATAAAAAAATTTGACTTTGATTTTAAAAATAATCATTGTTCTACGCCCTCTAGTTTTGGGGTATTTAAAAACGTATGGTTCCTTACCTTCGATTTTGAGGGCAAAAACCATTTTCTTTCAATCCCCTAGACATGGACCATTGCTAATATAACAAAAATACGTGTCATATATTTTTCAACAAATTGTATTACACCGAAATCTAACTAAATTCGGCGTGTTGCGCTTGCAAACGTTCTCTTGTAAGAACATTCTCAAACACGGAAAATTTTCGCTGTCTTGAAAGATATTGTACCACATTCAGCTAAATCATATTTACACTCGAATGCAAACTGTGACAATATTCCTCGTAATATACAGGTATGGACTCCAAGGAATACTGGGAACCAAGCTGCGACGTCGGAAACTACAGCTGGCAAAGTTGGAAGTAAAAAAAGTATTGTCCCTGTGCAACGAAAGAAAACTAACGGAAAATAGCCTCTCACGTAATCGCTGAATTAGTTACCACATACGAAAACAATATTGTATATATTACACTCACAAAGTGCAAATTTTCATTTTTAGAGTACGACTATTAACAGTGGTCACAATCTAACTAATAAATCGAATTGCAAGTGTGTTAATCTGTTTTACGTGTAATAATTAGACTGTAAATATTTATAACACTAAAGTAGTGTTTTTGGTGTTTTAAGAAACGAAACAATTAGAGAAACTCAACTTAATAACGTTGCATCAGGGTTGGGGAAAACTATATTTGTGGAACAGTAAAGAAATTATAAATATATGTATCCTCTCATGTAATACAGAATTTTGCAAGTAAACATGTTTTTTAAATGACAATTACATATGGAAATAATATATCTTATGTATATTTTAATAGCAGCTCATAGAAATGTTATTCTGAAATAAGTATTTCATTAAAATATAAGAAAATAATATTTCATTAAATGCATAGTAATATTTCACGGAATAGTATTTACAATAATGAAATTCCAAGTAGTAGTATTGTACATAAAAGGTTTCTATCTTTTAACTTTTTATTGTATCACGAACCTACTTTTATTGATAATATAAAAATTTTGTAAACAAGTGACTGCAAATAGTATCGATAACGTAAGACGTATATTTTCTGGGTACATAACTAGAAACATCATAGAAGAGTAATTTATATAATAAGTAACTGATTCACTTTGTTTGCTTTAAACAATACACACTTATGAACATTCTGTCTTTTAATGAATTTTGTTGACATATTTCCAAGTCACTGTTTTAATAATATGTTTTTTTTAAAAAGAGTTTGGTCGGTGTGCCGAAACTACTCTTATTAAAAATCTGCATTTTTTCTAACTATGTTTATTTCATTTTTGACAACTAGGATTATTAACTTAAAAATATGAAAGAATGTGACATTTCACATATTTGTCAAAATGTTTGCATGCATTTAAACCGAAGATACTCTATAAAAACGCCTCTGGTGACGATAAAGAGTTAAAAATATAACGAAATCAGTTTCTATTTATGCTTCACCAAATGACACATCAGCCGTTTAAATAGACTCAAGGACACCTTTGACCAGCTATATTTTTTAACAAAACAAAATTTAAAAAATTTTGAACTATTAAAAAAATGTATTTATTCTTTTTTTCTTCTTTATTTATATAATTTTTAATCTAGTTCTTAGACATCATTTAAGTAACTCTTAATTTAAATGATTATTTAAATAAAAAATTTGTTACTTGGAAGTTTTTAAATAAAAGACAATGATCATTACTTATTATTTCAATATACATGTAAATAAATTATTTAAAATAATAAAATGTATCTCTTATTTGAGCCGTTTATTTTGAAAGTGGCATAAGTCACTTTACCGTAATGAAAAGTGGTGATTTTTTAATGTTTATACGAAATTATTTATACTGAGAAAAATATCAGTATCCTGAGATAACAAATACAAGTAAATCTTCTCAAAAGTTAGCATTCATATTTTTAAACGTGTTAAAACGCAAACCTTTAAATATATCGACTTAAAAACAAAGTGACTTATGCCACTTTCAAAATAAACGGCTCATTTATAAACACATTTTTAATTATTACTCATTAATTATCATTTAATTGCTTAATATTTATTATTTATTCGACACAATACGTCGAGCGCATGCAGTAGTCAGGAAATAATGGTCTTCAATTGCTCTAAGTGATATCATCAAGTTCACGAAGATGTAAATTCGTCAGTAATAGTAAATGGAAATTACTATTTATTACACGATAAACGAAAAAAAAAACAAGTCTTACTTATTATTTCATTTTCACCTAAATTTGAATAAAAAATGACATTTTATTTGTAAATGAAATATTAATTTACTTTGTAATTTGCGCTATTTGTTATTTAAAATAAAATTTGCAAAATTCTGATCACATGTAACTATTACGAATAACTAAGAACATTTGAATGAAAGCAGTAATAGTTACGCAACGACTTTTTTATACTATGAGAATGAAAAACGTGTATCGTTTGACTTTCTCTTTCGCCTTTATCGGCTATCGTCAACTTTTCATTTTCGCGTTTCCATATCAATCAATCGTCGATGAATGGTTATGTTGCATTTTCTTCCCCGCGTAGAATATTTCTTGAAAATTGTTTATCAGTATGTGCTGTACGTTATTTGATAAATTTTTTCATGTGTATATATTTCTGTTTGCGTTAATAATAAATTCATTAATTTCCAGAAAATATGGATATTAGTTCTTCTAACGACCGAAAAATTTCAAATCGTTAGGTTCAATTTAAAAAATGTCATTCCGTTTTCAGAGTTCCATGTAGACTTTTTCTGCTGAAAACTTAGTTGAGAACTTAGTCGAGTTTATATCAGGGTTCAAGAAAGTTCTGCAACTTTTTCATAAGATGCCTTATTATTTAAAAAAATGTCTCGTATTACAAGTTCCAATGAGAACAGATATGAAACAATTTTAGAGGTTAAAGGTATTGGATTGACTAGAATTAATGAACAATTGAACGACAAATATTTTTCGATAACACGAACAAATATTTCGTCAAATAATATAAAAAAATGTCTATTGTCATTGCTACAAGTTTTAAATATTATTTAATGAATAATATTGTAACGATATCAGATTATTATGCTATTTGTGAATCAAAAGTTATAACAGTGTTTAATCAATCCAGTGTATAATAATTCAGTGATTTATTTATTTTATAGGGATCATGGAACTTTTAATGTAGATATTCTAAAATGTCTGTTCCATGACAACATTTATTGAAGACATTCCATATTGTTTTCGAAAAAGTTCCACAGGGACAGATATTTGTTCACAACAGCAGGTATATTATATATATTTTTATTTATATATATTGTAAGACAATAATATTGAAGCCATATTGTTTAAGGAAGTATTCTAGTGTAAACTATTAAAAACTTCAATTTTTTTGCATACTTTTAAAGGATATAGTTTCAAAAATACATCTCTGAAACCTTACATGCGATTTATTAAAATTAACAAAGTTGTGGCTGTTTGAAAAATGCGACGACCTTATATCACCATTGATACTTTAAAGGAATTTTTCTGGAAAGTATGTTTTTTCAGAATATTATTGTACATTTATGAATAATATAATCATTTTCTGCAATTACGCGAAGGGAGAAATAATTTCAATCAATAGTAATTGTGGTAGCATCATTTTATTACATTCAACAATACATTTACAACAATTTTCAACAATGCAGAACGTGTTTTACCTAATATTTCTCAAATTCTGACGGCAAGTGAAGAAACAATAAATCATTAGTACAGCTATCTATAATTAAAGAAAAATAATTTAATAAGAAAGGAAAATAACAGATTGCATCTTTCTGTAGTCGAACTATTGGATTCGTCGAAATACTTTTTTATTTCGTTATAAATTTAAAACTGAGATATGTTTGAAAGAAATAACCGTAACGACTTTTTTTGCAATGTGCAGTGGAATAAGTCGTTCAATGATATTTTAATAAAATTGGATTCATTAAGATTCTCTAAAAATAGAACTAATATTTCGTGATGTCAAGCGTACAATTCTATATAAAAAAAAAGTGTTAGGTTGGCAACTAATTGCCGATTTGTTTTAATCTGTAAGCCGAAGTTTAATCTGTAATGTATTTTCCATTTTGTTCGATCACCTTTTGCCATCTCTCTGACAACTTGAAAATTCCACGCTCGTAGGAAGTCTGATCCTTTTCGGCCAAAAACTGAGTTAAGTGAGATTTTACGGCGTCATCATCATTTAAAGTTTTACCACGAAGGGAGTTGTCCAGGGATCGAAATAAGTGGTAATCCGATGGCGCGAGATCAGGGCTATATGGTGGGTGTAACATCAATTCCCAATCAATATCCATCAATTTTTGCCGAGTGGACAAAGACGTGTGCGGCCTAGCATTGTCCTGGTTGAAAATGACACCTTTACGATTGACCAATTCTGGTCGCTTTTCCTTGACCGCTGCATTCAATTTGTCCAGTTGCTAACATTCACGGATAATAAAAAATAACATAATAATAATAATAATAATTTTATAATATAACATTTACGGATATCATAAAAATGAGAGTGAGAGACATCTATAACTGAAATTGGCAATTACTTAGTTGCCAACCCAATATTACACCAAATTCAACGATGTTCGAACTGCTGCCCGTTGCCATCAATACAATTACGTGATCCTATTATTGTAAACGAGAAGCATTTTGAAGAGTTTCTGCTGTTATTGCAAAACATGCACAATTAATACGTTGTCACTTATGTATCATTTAGGATCGTATTACGAGATTTATCCCGTATATTACATCCGCATGTAACCTTACAATTGCAGTCACACAAGCGGTCGTGAATTGCCATTAAGCAGGTGCGACGTTGAATAAATAAATTAAACGGAGAAAATGCTGCCCTTTGTTAATTTAGTGTGCCTATGGCATACATAGGTATAAACATTAAGGAAACGAATTCTTCTTTCATATTTGACTAAAATGAACGAACTTATAGACCAATCCAATGGAACTGAAAAATACAATAGACGCGAACTTTTTCATATCGGCAATCGTTCAGTTTGAAGGGGTGGAAACAGCCCGCGAAGCTGAGTATGAAAAACACGTTTAAGCTTTCCACATCACTTACGCCAGGTGTTGCCGATGCAGATTGTTTTACCTGCTTGGCTGATTTTGACCGTTTCGAACACATTAATAACTTCCCGTCTACTGTACTTGCCAAAAACATTTCTAAAATCAATATTAACCTGCACAATAGTATATAATCCAAACGTGTTATTAGTAAATTATGTTTTTGTTTAACTTCTTGGGGGATTTTTTTACAAAGAAATCGTAACACCTTTTGCAGTCACATTTACAAGATTTATTTACGCATGTTTCAATAATATTTAAAAAAATTTTGAGTTAAATGAAGATAAAATTGGTGATAGCATCTGCTTCTAAACATATTCGAATTTCATTTTGTTCATCTGTAATGAAAAGATTCTTAATGCAAGATTTTTAATTAGTATGAGTTTGGCTCTAACAGGTATTAGAATAAAAGGAAATACATAATCGTAAAATTAAAAAAATGATGACATTTTGAAACTTAATTATCAATTTTTTCTATTAATTTTTGGGTTGATTCCAGTTTGAGATATAGGCACAAGTATATACTGATTTTTTAGTACATTAGTATATTAGTATATAGGTATATCGGTATATTGGCATATTGGTATATAGGTATATAGGTATATTGGTATATTGGTATATTGGTTTATTGATTTATTGGTTTATTGGTTTATTGGTTTATTGATATATTGGCATATTGGTATATAGGTATTTGGTATATTGGTATATTGGTATATTGGTATATTGTTATATTGGTATATTGGTATATTGGTATATTGATATATTGGTATATTGGTATATTGGTATAATGGTATATTGGTATAATGGTATATTGGTATATTGGTATATTGGTATATTGGTATATTGGTATATTGGTTTATTGGTATATTGGCATATTGGTATATAGGTATTTGGTATATTGGTATATTGGTATATTGGTATATTGGTATATTGGTATATTGGTATATTGGTATATTAGTATATACTGAAATGGTTAAAGCAATTGATTAAGCTGAAGCATTAAGGGATTAGATCACTTTGACGCGATCAAAAATTATTTACATTTTAAAACAACAGCAGAAGGGAAGTAAACATTTGATTCATATAAGTTTTTATGACTTATTTTACAATACTGTGAACTATAAAAAACAGTGTTAATTTTGTTTTAAGTGTTGGTTGTTTAAATTTTAAGTGGCATTGCTCTGAAGTCCTTTCTTAAAAGTTAGCTCGACTGTATGCAGGATTTCTGCCAAACGGTATTACCTGGTATAAAAACTGGAAAAATGCTTAAAACTAGGATATATTCTCTAGGCAACGACGATCGAACATTTTCATTTTTGTGAAAATTATCAAAACAGCAGCTATTTGTGTTTGACGTATTGAATTTGTACAAAAAATTCGTATGTTTTTTATGCATATCTTTCGAAATTATTAAAAATTAAAATAACATGGGTCGTCAAAATCTAATATCTATTATACTAAAGGTATCTGCAAAATTTTAATGTAATTGGTCGTTTAGATCTCAAGATACCTTGCACACCGTTTTTAACGACTCAGTTTCGAGAAAAACGCGTTGAAGGTTGCCAAACGTAATTTGCCAAATATTTAACGCTACTGCACACAAGTATATGAATCGGTTACAGGCTTCTTATTTCTGAAAATAATTTCTTTTAATGGCTGAAACCTTTTGCAATTTATTCTCAAGACTTCAAACTACTATTTCGGACAAAAAGAGAATTTGATTTTTTCAAAATTTCAAAGTGGTCCGATCCCTTTAATCGCGTGACCCCAAAAGCGGCTATCATTAGCTTCAGTATTTGAAGTTCTATCATTGTGCAAAGGCTGATCGAAAAGTCAGAGTTACACTTAGGGTTCTATCCTTGTTGGTTACAGCGCTAGGGTTAATCTTTATCGATTTATACAGTGAGTCGTTTTGCATAAGGGTTGCCTTAGATTGAGCTGATTGCATGCGAAACGTTTTTCGATAACAGTGAAATCTGATGTAGGAGAACCGGATAATCAAGATTCTACCGTACTTATAAATACTAGGGTACATAAACATTACGAATTTTCAAACTTACTTCTCCCGCAAACAAAGCTTTCTATACGAAAAATTGTAATCTATATAACCGTTTGACTTTTAACGTAATCACGCCATACTTTGTTGAACCACCAGTAGCCTGGCACCCTATACATACAATAGCGGACATATATGTATTTAAGACCACTTGAAAAACGGTATAACTTCTTTTAAAATTGAACTAAATGATACAAATTCTTTTTAGATGATAGAGAGATCAGTCTACTAGACAATGACCCTAATACTTTTTTTAAATTTTGCTATTATTTGGAATGAGAGAAAAAAGTAAAAATCTTATGTTTTCCAACTTTTTGATCTGATTCTATAACGAAAATTTAAAAAATGCATTTTGTAAATTTCGGTAAGTTACATGCATGCTGAAAATTTCATCGATATTGGTTGACCTTGACAGGAGCTGTAAGAAATTAAAGAACGCAAAAATCGCAGTTTTGTCCCGCATTTTGACACTTTCGACCAATAAGTGTGAGAAATTTGCAGTTTTTAAAATCTTTTAACGCTTGTAACTTGACTTTGCATTAACCGATTTCGATGAAATTTTCAGCATGCATATAACTTACCGAGATCTACAAAATGCATTTTTGAAATTGGCTCAGATAAAAAATGTTGGAAAATGTGAATTTTTTAATTTTTTCGTAATTCCGAGTAATCGAAAAATTTTAGAAAAGTATTAGAGTCGTTGTCTAGTCGACTGGTCCATCTATCATCTAAAAAATTTCAAATTATTCAGTTTAGTTTTTAAAAAAGTTATATCGCTTTCCAAGTGGTCTTAAATATATGCCTCTAATTGTTCACGTACTCATATCTGTAAAAGAGTTTATTACATATTATCACGTATTCATATATACTGTAAAAGAGTTCAAAAACTGCTTACGTTCTCTAAAAATTTCATTTTCTAAGTAAATTGGAACAGATTCTACAAAGCTGGTGATGCTCGTCATGATTTTTAACTAGGTTTTATTCGGTAGGTGAACCAACATTTTTGATTATAATAGTGATACTGATTATAATAATTTCACAACTTTGTAAATACCTGTGCAATAAATTTCGTGATTTTCTATCTCTAATGTATTTATATTTTCGGCTAAAAATATATAAACACCATCGTAAATACTTCAGTGTATGTATAATATTGTAAGGAAAAGCAATGAGAAGGTTGTAACACTTTGATTTTAGTACACGATCACATAAACTATTGTATTTACAACGACGATTATTGTACGATCCTCTTAGCTGTTTATCTCAGATTATTCAGTTACAATGGTTTTGTTGCGCGTTAAGGAATATCCAAGTTATTAATAAAATATAGGGAGGGAGTAAAATGTTACAATCGACCCCGACCCCGGGTCAGTTGTAACACAGCATGCCATTTTTTATGTGCTCATAGTCAGTGTAGTTACTGTTATTCATAGTCGCTCATGTCATAGTCACTCATACTCAGTCATTACAGTCACAATATTGGACTCATTTTTCATTAAATTTGCTTGTGCCATAAGGTTCCTAGCCATTTTCGTATGCTTTTATATCCATGGTTCTTTTACTGGTTTTTCTCATTTTTGTACGAGGCATTCTAAAAGTTTAATTATGATATTAAATTATAGCAATTTTAAATATATTAGTAACCCAATAAATATAGGTACTTATTTACATTATAAAATGAAGAAAATTAGGCACAATATAATCTCTTACAATCGACTCCAACTGTCGGTGGTACAATCATCCCCGACCGCACTTTCAAACTTTAATTCTAAATTGTTATTTATAACATGTATATTAATGCAAAGTAACTTTTAGTATTTCTTTATGATATATGAAATTAGAGATTTAAAACAAGAAGGAAGAATATGTTCTCGAAAAAAACACTTATATCGCAATTTTAAATCAGTAAGGAAAGTTAGCTGTTCGATACCGAAAAGTTATTTTCTTCCTTATGCAGATGTATATTTCGTCTTTACCTAAGTATGATAGATGAATGTGTTCCAAATGTCATTTTACATTATATATCTGAACCGTGTAATAATATCTATTATATATTTTGAGATATTTAACGTGTTACAACCGCCTCCGTGGTACAACGATCATCGGTCTCCTCCTCTACTGTTACCTTATATGATCTCAAGAAGCGTTGCGGTTACCTCGCAGTAACCCTTGTACGTCAAAAAGTATACTCGAGTCCCCGTGCACCTGGCAGCTATCCAAATTCAATTTTCTGGAAAGTGATGTCCTTTATGGCGAAATTTATTTTACGCTATCATCTTATCTTCTCAAGTAGGATCAAATTCCAGTACGTTTAAAATAATCGATAACTCGTACGTGCTGCATAATCGAATAAATTGTGTATAATTCGAAGTCATAGTTTCAAACGGCATATCTAATTGTATTTTTTTTTTATTTTCGTGGCGGAATAATGATTTAATATTACTGATTGCAATGAATAAGAGGTTAGTTGTGGCACATTTTTGTAATAAAGAGAAAGGACTGGTATATTGTTGTAATCTGAACCTTCCAATGTTTTATTATTGACAGAATTTGAACAGTATAATAAATAGATTCAATATAATAGAAGGAATATATGTATGTTATAAATACAGGACATAGAACAATAAAAGCGTACAATTTACATATAACGGAGACAAGTGGAATCAATAATAACGTACATGTACATAATAATAACAATATATAATAACAACGATACCTAAATTATACGATTAAATAACTATACGACTAAAATAATAACACGAGTAATTAACTGATGGATTCGCTTCCTACTATTATATAACAACAGTGCTATAATATTGTGTAGATATTGCAATTCAAAATTTATAGAAGTGTGATATTGCATAAATGTTAACAACGGGTTAATAGGTATTCTAGTGCGAATCTTTGAAAAGATCGATTCTTTTTTTTTTACATTTTCTTGAACAATATAGGTTCAAAGATACGTTTACAAAACCTTACATGTCTGAATTCTTAAAATTAACTTTCTTAAGCCTTTGCACTCGAATGTCAAATGGCACTCTGGGCACAACTAAACCTTGTTACATCATTTTGCAAAGTAATTTTTACATGATTAAATTGGTTCATATTTAAAGTGTTATTAAAATTATAAGTGTTGTACCATGGCAAATAATTTTAACTTCATATGCATGCAATACAAAAATAAGACAAGATCTAAATACTGTACGTTAGTAATATATATATAAAATTAACTAAGCCCGAAAACGAAACCAAAGGCACAGCAAATGGTCACCCCACAGTAACCGGTTCGACTATTCCATACCAATACTAATCATCCATGTTATGAATAATTAACTCTTTGTTTCGAGGTTATTTCAAATTTAAAACTAAGCTATTCTTACTAACGTACAGTATTTAGATCTTGTCTTATTTTTGTATATATATATATATATATATATATATATATATATATATATATAATACATATCGAATAAAACAATTTACATTACTTTATTTTGTTCATTTTTCTTATTTAATAAATATAAAATTATACCCAAATACTTTTTCTAAAAAGTATGTTTTTCAAAACGATGACTATGGTATCTCAATTCTACTTAACCAATCACTTTCAAAATCTGGTTGCACATTTAGTATATAGTTAAGCATGTAGCCAGTAATCAACCTAAAATTTGTATCTTTTTACATTTAGTTAAGCCCCAATATTGAAAAATCAATAGCAAAAATGTATAGTCTTCCAAAGTGTCGCCATTTTTTAATTATCAACTTCTTTGTTTTGTTCTCGTGCCCGTCATAGTCGTACTTATACCAATTAACGACATTACACGCTTTTTAATTTCAAATAAACAAACTGACCGCAATCATGGTCACCATGGTACATTTTGCAATTCGACTATGTTTCGAAGTAATGCCACCAATTTTAACATTCTTTAATTAAGCAAATTGTTAGATGTTGTTAATATCATAGTTTCTTCGCAAAAAAATGCCAAAGGAAGTTAAGACAGGCACTTAAGGCAATTATGTATCTCTCTTAGATTAATGTCGGAATACATTCTTTTGGGTAAGAATTATGTAAAATAAATGGAAAGAGAGTATGTTAATAAGATCAAATGTGCGTTATGTCATGAAAATAAAGAGAAAACGAAAAATTGTGGGAAAATCGTAATTTGGTGCTCCAGAAAGGAAATCGCCTCAGGGTCATTGCACTTTTTTTTGACTATGTGCGCAGATGTGTGGCCGAACGTTCGGCTGACTCTGGTTTCAACAGCGCGTCCCGGAAGTTGCGCCATTCATTTTTAAACTGTTAATACCTCGGAAATGAAACCTCAACTTGCTAAATTGCAAAGGACACCACGATCTGCATTTTCATGGAAAATATTCGGATTTGATGGCGATTCCATATTTTTATATAGTACCTTGTACCGTGTTCCTGAAATATATGTTCTCGTTTAATCGAAATGCAATCAATTTCACAGCAAAAAATACATGAAATACGATTTTTAATTGGCACAGTTTAAATATAACAGCATCGACAGAATGTGGAATTTCGGTAAATGAACTGCTTTTATTTTGATAATCTAAAATCTAAGATAAAATAAGTGTAAATAATAAGTGTGTTGACAAAAGTATTACGAAACATCAATAATGTTGTATCTGTGTCCCTCGATATCATAAAAACTAAAGTTCCTATGAAAAAATGCTTCAGACAAATGCTACTCCTTTTTTTAAATATAGAATTAGATTTCTAGATTAGATTAGATCCACCCATCACAAAATTTTGATTACAATATTATGTGCCCCTTAAAGTCAAGCAATTTTTGTTTGGAACTTTTTCGTCGATTCTGAGAGACAAACGAGTATTATTATCAATATGCAAACTGTATGCAAGATATATACAAAGTATATGTATCATAGAGTTGGTAAATATGCACTTCCGCAGATACTAATAAATTCGTAAAATTGTGTTTAATCAATGTATTTTGTACGGTGTACAATGTGATGTATATAAAAATGTATTTCATATTACACAAACTATTATAAAAAAGAATTGTGTTATACATATTGTGCTCATTATTCAAATATTAACTTTTTTGCATCGGAAACAAAATATCACGTCGTTACATTTTATACAAATATAATTTGTATACATATTTACAACTACATGAAACTCGGTTAATTTTTTTTTTAACCACTAATTTAATAAATTTTTAAAGTACTAAACCTTTAACACGTTAAGCGCCGAAAAACAACCCCTAAAATATTCCCATAACGTCAAAACAATTTAATCAATGAAACCGAAACTAGAAAGTTACAATTGATCATAGTGGATGACATTAGAACGCTTTGGTATCCGAGACATCCTAATTAAATTGTGATTATTCGAATATATTACAACGAAAATGAATTCTCAAAATTGGTTAAAAATTAGTGTCACCCGTATGTGGTCGATGCGGGGCTCAACGTGTTAAACACCATTAACTTTATAAACTTTTTAAATATTTCATAATTCACATTACACTGTTCATATTACTTCTATGTATTAAGTTCAATGCATAATTTAAGTGACGATAAATTATAATATCTTTTTCCAAGTTCTCAATTGAAAATTGATGTCTTTTGTTGGAAAACATTAGTTTAAGCAGAAAAAGTGACCTTTCAACATCACACAATATAACTGAAGCATGTTTAGATTTACTTGAATGACATCTTGCAAAATCATCTAGGTGTTTCGTCGGCAGTTCTTCAAAAATTTTTGAATTTTTTTACATTGTTTCCTTGCCGTAAACGCTACGTTATGAGAATGTGATAGAGAAGAGCACAACAAAATCGAAATATAGTCCTCACGCGACGAGAAGGCACGTCTGTGTTCACATTCCCCCTCTTACTTGCTGCACCATTGCCGCAACTATCGGTTACTATTGGCCGAAAACTGTTACGAAGATCGTCGTCGGCCAATAGCGACCGATAGCTTCGACTGTGGGACAGCTGGTAAGAGGGGGAATGTAAACAGAAAGGTGTCCTCTTGTCGCATGAGGACTATACTTTACTCTTTAATGACGAGTTTAAGCAAATTCTGACAATTTCGACGCTAATTTGTACAGAAATTGTGCATATCCATGTAATATACAGAATATGCAACTTCTATGCAAGAATATGTAATATGCAAAATATGCAAAAAGAAAAAAATATATTTTTTACATTCACTAATGATGGAAGATATTTCAGTTAAAGTTTTATTTGTTTATTTATTTTTTCTAAAACATGCATTTACATAAACTTCCGTAGTCTAGTTATTGTGATAAAACATTTACAAAATGAAAATTAGAATAATAAAAGAATTTAGGGAAATTAGTTTTGGGAAATGTATTCTATAAGAATAAAACGAACATTTTGCATAAAAAATTTCGATTATCCGTTCGACCTCGATTTATCCGGGCTGTTTGTCCCCCGTTTAAGCCGATTTAATCGAGGTCCTATTGCACTTGCAATTAGGCTGCTCCTTCATGAACTAGAATTAATTCGGCGGTAATATACAGTTTTCCAATTAACGCGCATTACAAACTACAGTATACGTATAGACTTACCTACCGACCTATGAGTGCTTCTTCCATGACGACAATATCATAAACGGAAAATCAAAGAGCATAAGAAGCATTCAACAATAACAAGAAAAGAGATGTTGATTCTACGTTAATATTTTACATTATGAAATTCGTTGAAATAAATAAAACATTTCAAATAATAATAAACCTGAGTATTTTCAATAATCGCGAAATGCAACATTAGTTTTTCTTTTCACGTGCTATCTGAAATAAAATAGTCTATTAATTATTTATAATTATGTGCTCACACATCTTCAACGCATAAACTTATATTGTTGCACGTTTATGAATACGTTATGCAATACGAATTTTCTCTAATTACGCGAAGGGCGAAATAATTTCAATCAATGGTAATTGTGGTAGCGTCATTTTATTACATTCAACAATACATTTACAACAATTTTCAACAATACAGAACGTCGTTTTACATAATATTTCTCAAATTCTGACGGCAAGTGAAGAAACAATAAATCGTTAGTACAGCTATCTATAATTAAAGAAAAATAATTTAACAAGAAAGGAAAATAACAGACTGCATCTTTCTGTAGTCGAAATACTCTTTTGTTTCATTATAAGTTTAAAACTGAGATATGATTGGAAAAATAACCGTAACGATTTTTTTTTTTAAATGTGCAGAGAAATAAGTCGACCAAAGGTATTTTAATAAAATTGGGTTAATTAAGATTCTGTACGAATAGAACTATTATCTCGTGATGTCAAGCGAAGTGAAGTTTTCACTCGATATATACAAATGGCATTCGTACGATCAATATACTTCTTAATCCTCGTCTCTTCGCCGTCGTCACGATTTGACACATTTTTCACCGATTTCAGAATATATAGGGTGTCCCACGTAACACTTTTCACAAATTTTTCAAGTACTCGCAGCAATCTGACGAAAAAATATTTTAAACAAAAGTCGATCAATTTTCGATTGGCTATACAATTTCAAAGTAAGGATTTACAATGTTAATTACGTTTCGACACTCACTAACTAAAATATTCTGACACCATTTAACGCATTGCGTGCTTTTTGGCATATATACTGCTCGAAAAAATTCTAGCATGGAAAAATTTTGGACAAAAATTGGCTAACTTTGACTGACTTTTTTAAAAAATTAAAGCCTGGAACCTCTACTTTAAAATAGTCTTTCTGGATTCTAAGTTTGCTGCACCCTCACCACTGTAACCCTTTAAATGTTTGACTATGTTTGTCATATTGAAACGTTCCAAGTTCGACGAAATGCAGGAACTTAGTAAAGCTCTGTAACTTTGCGAAACATCGCAAAGTTTTTTTATTCAAGCGGAAGAATCGCACTTCATTCGACTGCAAACGGCGTCTCCGAAACAAATTTTACAAAGTCCGTAATATGATAAACATAATCTCACATTTAAAGAGTTATAGTGGTGAGGGTGCGTCAAACTAAAAATCTGGAAGAAATTATCTCAAAGTATACGTTTCAAGCTTTAATTGAGAAAAAAGTCTTCATCCTAGGATGATGTTTTGCGAAGTTATCGTCAAGATTCACCAATTTTTAGCAAATATTTTACTATGCCATAATTTTTTTAGCAGTGTACTATTATTAACATTCATCCTATGTTTCATGCAATTGAAATAAGTTATAACAATTGAGCTTCATAAATTCATGAATAGCATTGTCTCGTTATCGAAACGACTACGTTTGCAATCATTGTTACGATGGTGTAATACTAGCCTTCATTCACGAATGAAACAGTATTAGTTGAGCTAATTAAATATAATCATATAATGAAAACTACATATCATATATATATCATATATATGAGAATTGTTTACTTCGTGAAAACGTCGATCGGTTTGTATAATTTACGATATTTATAAGTACGCGGCCGCTGAAACATAATAACTAAACGAAATGAATCCTATTATTTAGGTTTATCCAATGAATCCTATTATTTAGACAATCCTAATTGTCGTTTATCATTTTATAAAAGCCGGGCTGAGGAACAAATTGAAATCACCGACTAAAATATTCCGTATGATAAAAATAAGGTAGCTTTGTCGTTAATGTTCGTTAACCCAGTCAATGTTTAGTTCGTATATGGTACAGGCCACATTGTTTCATTTGTGGAATTTATGGAAAAAATTGATCTACCACGATCTTTATATGATTTATAATAGGAATAAAATGTAAGTACAAGTAATATCATCTGAATGATATTCATATAATAGGAACATAATGTAAAGTGATAAAAATGATACAAAAAGTAAATATTTCTTTTACCATACTTCTTACGACACTTTCGCACCATAATATACGTGTTATATAATTAACGTAATAATTGACACAATAATTGACGTAATAATTGACGTAATAATTGACGCAATAATTAACGTATGTACTAACGCAATAATTTACCTAATAATTAACGTAATAATAGACGTAGTAATAGACGTAATAATTAACGCAATCATTGACGTAATAATTGACATAAAAATTAACGTAATAATTAGCATAATATTTAAAGTATTAATTAACGTAATATTTAAACAAATAATTAACGTAATAATTAATGTCTAAGTGAGTAGACTTTGATCATAGCTTTCAGGATTTCTATCATAAAAACAGTATAACATTTGACAATTTCCGTCATGTAGTATAAAGATAGAATATACGTTTGTATTTTTATGCATAATTCTGATTCTCAAAAATTGACACGAGTCTAAATAATATGATCCACTGCGTTTACGTACCCATGAGCATCAAATATACACATACAGGCTGGCGTTTTTACAAAGTAAACAATTCTGCTTCAAAATTAATGATTAATTAAATTCTGGTGAAGTTGAAAGACCGACATGCGTTATACATATAGTTCACGTGAAAATTACAACTGATATTGTTTTAATCGTGAACAAGGGTTCGAATATTATATCGTCATAACAACGATTGCAAACATAACTGTTTCGAAAGCAGGACAATGCTATAGATGGATTTTGAACGAATTGAGCCCAATTATTATAACTTATTACAATAGCAATACAATGATAACGAGAATGCACGCCACCTCTTGAATACAAAGGCAACATAAAACAAATGCTTACACCGGTCGAGTGAATTTCTGAAACTCCAAAGCCGATCGGCTATTCCTGGAGACATTTCTGCTGAAATATTAGGGTATACGAAATAAACAAAGACTGTAGTAATTGTTCAATGTCTCTGAAACGAAATCGGTCTAATAGGTACGGTAATGTGAAATGTCATTTTGTGTCTAAAAAGATATACTAACTGTTAATTTTCAAAATTAAACTAAAAGAGTGCCCTTCTGTATTTGTATCTGATGATCACAAAATATTAGTCATTCGTAGGACATGATTATAGTAGTCATAATTGTCATTAGTCATTCGTAAAAGACTAACTACATTATTAGCTATTAGTCTACTTTTCCATTTAAAAAAACGGAGGTTGATTTTGAAATTTCTCTCGTCTACATTATGCTGCACTATTTACAAAATGCAGTGAATACACCGTCGGACAAAAAGATACCACACTTTAAAATCAACCTAATTTTTATTTATTTAACATCACGACCAAGGTTTTTGTATAAATACAAATTTATAAAATATCACTATAAACATACATAAATGAAATATAATTGAATTTCGCCAGTCTAAACAATTTTGTTTGAAAAAAAATAAAATTTTTATGGAAATACAGTGGGACAAAATTATAGCACATTTAACTAAAAATTATGTATAGCAATAAATCAACGAACGATATTTAATGCTTAATATTTTGAGGCTCCTCCTTTACACTTATTAACAGTCGACATTATCTTTGGCAAATATAGAGTTTTTATTATTATTATAGAGTTTTCATAGAGTTTTTACTCTAATTGCCCCCACTCACCTCGAATACATTTTTTTTTATTCAGCAATTTTTTAAAATTGTCTGCTATTTGCAGATATAACTCGGTTAAGATTTTCACAACAATTTTCAACGGTATGACCTTGCTGGCCAAACCAAAACGCGACTTTTTTCTCGAAAAAAGTACTCGCAGTGTGCGGTGCCACGTTATTCTGTTGAAAAATACAGGGTGTCCCTGAAACTATGTAGAAAAGAACATCAGGTGATTCCTAAAAAAAAATATGAAAAATATATAGAAGAACGTTCTTTGTGTGGGACCTAGCTTTCGAGAAAATCGAGTTTCAAAATTTGCTTTGAACATACGTCCTTGCGGCTATAGGTGATATACGTCACTCGACGAACCATATTGTAGCGATCTTTCAAATTCAATTTTTTCAAAAACGAAGTCCTAAACAGAAAAAAGTTATTGTATATTTTTTTCATATTTCTTTCTGAGGAATCACCTGATGCTCTCTTGTACATACTTTCAAGATTCCTGTGTATGTAATTTCGAATCTTAATAATATTAATTATAATAATCTTGGTTACAATTTTTTCGTTGAAATTTTTATTTATTTGCCTTCATGGTCATCCGAATGTCATGGTACACTAGGTCGTTGAATACGTCTTGATGCTATTAACAACATGCTACATTACTATTAAGTCAAAAATATAAAATGACATTTAAACAAATGAAGGCGACCTCGACAATTATCGAAAAAAATTCTGTTTTAAATATTTTTGCTGCACTGAGTAGTCAATCGAAAATTGATGAAATTTTGTTTAGAATATTTTCTTCTCAGATTATGGCAAGTACTTGAAAAATCGTGAGAAGTATTACCTGGAACATCCTGCATGTTGAAAATACGAAAAATAAATATTTCCTAATTATTATGTAGAAATTATTTTGCGTTTCATTAGCTGTACTAAATTGTCTATTATCTGTAATCAATTGGAAAAAGAATATAAAGTTTAAATATATATATAAAATATATATATATATATATATATATATATATATATTTTATATATATATTTAAACTTTATATTCTTTTTCCAATTATATATATATATATATATATATATATATATATATATATATATATAAAGTTTAAATATATATATTTATATATAAATATAAATCGACCAGGTTTAGTGTTAAGGATCCCAAATCTTTTTAGCAATTATTATCGCATATGTTTTTCAACATAAGTAACTGTAAAATTGCATTCTTTTGCTTCATTGTTCTAGTGCTTTCTCGCGCACCGTAATCACAGAAATTGGTACGATTTTGCTTTTTGTTATCCTCATTATTAAAATACAATATTATCAAAACTTTGATTTTGTGGATTCGTTAAACTTTTTCGACGTTTCTGTTTTATTATGTCTGTGTTTAGTGACATAGTATAGTCTATATATATATAGTCTATATACTATAGATATAGTATAGTGTTTAGTGACATTTAGTGCATCAAAATTGATGCACATCCACCGTTTTCGAGCTCATTTATTGTTTCATGTTCTATTTTCAATAACCTGATATCCCACGTTACTGTTTCATTGCCATTGTGACGTACTCGCTAAATAGAAAAAAGAACGTTTGGAGAATAAAACCTTCATAATTTGTAGTTCTGCGGATGTTTATGCACGAAAAATATGAAAAATATCCACGAAAACATATAACCATGCACGATATGATGATATTTTTTTTCCTGATATTACGTATCAGGAAACATTATACAGTCATTCTGATTTATTATACGTCAAATTACAGTATAGAAGCACTTTTTCCAAAATTGATGACGTTAATTGGCGGCATTTATCGGTAAAAATTGATTTGTGCACCGGAAATTGAAATTATATCAAGCTACGGCATATGCATAGAACTAATTGTGATTTTCGATCACACTTTACATTTTTATTGCATGTAATTGACAATAAATATTTCCTCCGCTATATACGTCAACAATGAATTTCGGATCGTTTTCGATCCAGGTTTTCATTAACACGTTGAATGCCACGGGGGTCACCGGTGACCGGCACTTAACTTGACGGTGACGCCATGGGGGCCACAGGTGACCGACGCGCCCAAATTGATAGAAATATGTATAATTTAAAACAAATGTCAATATCTAAAATTTTGTATTATTACCATCGTCAATTCAAACAGTGACCCCTGTCGCAATTAACATGTCAAACATGGTTATACACTGTAACTTATCTACTGCAGATAATATTTCAACATTATATGTATTACATAAAAGAAGATTCATCGTGGCGCCACGGACAATTTCTGTAAAACCGGCATGGCATTCAACGTGTTAATGAAATTTCACATTACCGAACTTTCGGCATTTTAGAAATATTGAAATGCACAAGGACTAAATTCACTTTGTTACTTCAATAATAAATCTGGACTGTTCGAACTCGAAATACTAATAGCTACACCCAGTGTTCGATTATAAACCCAAAATTTTGAATACATATTATGCTGACTGATAGACCAAACAAGATAGATGATTCAGATGAGCATGATATATTGCATGTACACGGCAAATAACATAATTTGCAAAGAATATATTATTAGATATGTTTTTAAACATAAATAGGTACGTAAAACGTATGCAATGTGCAGAATATGAAAAATAAAAAATACATTTTTACAATCACCTGAACGTAACGTAAATTTCTGTTCACGTCCCATTGGTCTGCTTATTTTCTAAAAAAATGTGCAATTACATAAACATCCATAGTCTAATGATTAGGCCACGTGGATGATAAGGGATCGGATACGAGAGGCTTCACTGTAATTTAATGAGTGAAAAAACAATAGTCCAAAAATATATTTACAGACGAAAATAAACTTATCTGGTTCGGTTTCGTTAACTAACGCTACGCGGAATGCCGAGCGAAGAATATAATGAAAATATAAAACTGTGTATAAAATCAATAGTCAATGTTGATTTTTTATTGCCGTTGTAACCGATATTTCCCTGTATTTCTTGAAAAGAAAATATTGAATAATCGGATCGACCGGGCAGATAACGACCTAAAAGGGATTGAACAATATACAGTGGTCTGCTCAATTACCAGATCTCGTTTATAGCTAACGAAGAAAAAGCAATCAGTGTTTGTACAAAATCTGTGACTAGAAATCATTTTACATTTTCAACTAATTCCTTGCTGACGAATGTTTTGTTAACGTTACAACAGAACGATTAAAAAATAACGAATATTAGTCTTGAATTTTTTTAAATGTCTAAGAAATGCGATTAGAATATTATAGAATTATTACAGAATTAAAAATCGTGTTCTTAAGTATGAGTCGCTAGAAATTAGAAAATTATAATTTTCTAATTAGATTTGCATATAGATTTAATTAATGATGTAATAATTACACATAGAAAACCGGTTCTGCTATTTAACAGTAGGATAGATCAAGTTACCCGTCTAATAAGTAATTTAATAAGTAATTTAATAATCTAATAATCTAATAAATAAGCTTCAACGAACGTGTTACTGTAACATGTTTTATAGAAATTATTTGTTACAATATTGTGCAGAAAAAAAAAAAAAAGTAATCCATTACGTTCGAAAATAAAATTTACACATTTCTCTAGCCTTCATTGATTGAAAATAATGAAAACACTCCAGTTTTCAAAATCAATGAACAAAATTTACAATTCTTTTTTGGCTGCCCTTTTCATTTTTTTCAAAACTCGTTCAATGTATAAAAAGTAATAATACGATATAAAGGACGCAGGCAGTTTAAATCTACAAGATCTGCTTAATATGTTTTCCGATGCAATCAAGCATTGAAAAGATTGTCAAAAGTATCGATTTTGTGATCATTTAAACAATTGTTTTACTATTTAAGAGTTGATAATTTTATTTTTTTCTCAAAATTTCTGTAGCATTTTTCTCGAACCTTAATGAATTATTAATACATACAATATATAATAGAAGGTTAGAAATAATTAAACCATTTAAATAGAATTTGATAGAAGATTGTATCGATGAAATTGAAAATTTTAACTTTTTAAAAGTACCATAATTATTGGCAATTTTGTTATGCTGTTAAGAAAGGTCGTCCGAGTACAAAGGGTTAATAAACTTTTAATGATTTTCCATTTAACAACGTCTGCGCTCATTGAGAAAACGAAATCTGCTGCTGCTATTTAAAGTAAATTTCGGGGAAAACAGGAAATATATTTGTAATATTAACACATTTTAGAATAATAATGAACCTAACATTAATAAACAAATGCAACAATTGAGAAATAATGAGGAACAATATTTTTTCCAAATCTTCGTTTATGAAACATGAAAATATTTTCAATTCGACGAATCGATTATTCGTTTTACTTACAAATTAATCAAATTAAGAATTCTATAAACAATACAAATGAATAAACCACAAAAATATAAGCGAAAAGTAACTAAATAACAAGGCATTGCTATTTTATTATAATTTACTTCAATTTTACTACTGCTCTACGTTCGTAGAATGTACTCTTCGTGGATTAAGAAAGGTTAATTTTCGTTGCAGGCTCAGATAAGAAAGTGAAAAAAGTTCTTTTACATTGTTTTTATTCCAAGTATAGTATAAAAAAATTAAAAACGAATTTAGTTATAGTACGGTAAACTATATCCTCTATATTTACAAAAAAATTCAAGTCATGTAGACCAGTTTTAAAAATGGTGTACCCTTTTAGAAGGTGTGTGGGTCTCAATCCACTTAAGAAACACAGAAATTTTCGAAAAATCGCACGCTTGGTAATTCACGGAGGACAATACACAACAATGAAAAGCACAGAAGCGTAACAAACAAGGGAACATACCGAGGTGATAAATGCCAAGTTCGATGTAAGTTCACCAAGTTTTTAGAAAAATATTCGACAGATTTATTTCTTGTCGACCATCGTTTGCATTGAAGGGATGAAAACAGCCCACTTCGGATCCAAACCTTTTTCGTGTAATATCTCAGAAATTGTTACAGCTAGAACTACAGTTGAAATTACGAAGTTGTATTCCTTTTAATACATTGACGGTCATGTTTCTTATACAGAATGGTCGATAACTGGTGGTATTATACAACCGGAAAACGGGACATTCTGCTTGCAAAAATAAATCGAAAAGAAAGAATAACATTTTCTCCTTTAATGCTTCGTTTACGAGAAAAATGAATTGGAAAATCCGCAGGTTCCCGTGGCTCAGAGTTGTGCTAATTCAATTAGATTATAATACAATTACGTAACTGAATTACATTATAATTCAATTACATTGTAATTCAACTACAATGTGATTAAATCAAGTAACTCAATCCATTCAGTTAACTCAATTACTAATTATTTCGATCATGAATGTAACGGAAGTACAACATAATTCAAATACAATGTAATTGAATTACAATATAATTCAAATACAATGTAATTGTGTGAATTACAATATAATTCAAATACAATGTAATTGAAATACAATACTATTTAATTATAACATAATTCCAATACAATGTAATTGTGTGTGTGTGTGTGTGTGTGTGTGTGTGTGTGTGTGTGTGTGTGTGTGTGTATGAATTACAATATAATTCAAATACAATGTAATTGAAATACAATACTATTGAATTACAACATAATTCAAATACAATACTATTGTGAATTACAACGTAATTCAAATACAATGTAATTGTGTGTGTGAATTACAGTATAATTCAAATACAATGTAATTGAAATACAATATTCGTATTCTCCTTATCGCCATTCATAGTTTGTGATATTATCTTATGGTTATGTTTTTTGACTACCCTTATTTCGTGTTTATATTAAAACTTTCATTATCCGGAAATCCAGAGTTGGGCATCATTCAAGTGATTATTAAAGTACAATATTATTTGTTATTTGGAAGTTTAAATGAAAGATAGAATCAATTACTAATTATTTATATAGGTTCATTTAAATAAATTATTTCAAATAATAAAATTTATTTCTTATTTATAGAAACAATTTCAATTGTTACTTATTAATTATCATTTAAGCGTTTTCATTTGGCACTTTCATATTTTCATCTCGTTTGCATATGGTACTTCGCGTCGAATAAATAAAAATTATATTGTAATTATTAATAATAATTTAATTTATTTATTAATAACATTGTAATTAGTAATTAATCTAATTCAATTACATTGTAATTCGTAATTAATTTAATTCAATTGCATTGTAATTCATAATGAATGTAATTCAATTATTCCGCGTACTTCGTAATTATACTCTTATTGAATTACGAATTACATTATAATTGTGGATTACAATATAATTGAATTATAATGTAATTAAGTTATTTTGTGATTATAATTCCTTGGGTAATTCATTCTGCATACCTGAAAAATTTTCATTAAAAATGAAAATTTTAATTAAATTATCAAATATTAAAATATTTTAAATTAAAATATTTCACTCAATTAAACAAAAATTAAGAAGCAAACTTATATGGCACCAATTACTTCTTCAGCATTCGTACCTCTTGCAAATCTTAATAAAATTGAGCAATCATTTTTAATTTTTCATTAATCATCCATTCGGTCATCAATCGACTGAATTTAAAATGGGGAGATCTCCTTATTGGGTTGGCTAAGTGTTAAGTATAACGTGAAGTAGAATTGATAGGTTACGATCAGACGTGCCATTTGATTCCTATTCAATAGTATTATCCTCTCCAACAATTTTTCTCGAAAACGGAGCCTTCAATGCAAAAATATTGTTCTACATTTTTCTCTTATTTGTGTGTGTAAGGTCACCCCCTGCGGGTTGTACCCCAGTTACTGACCGCTCTGTACACGAATGACGAAATGATTTGCTCAGATTTCAAAATTAATTTGTTCTCTTATTTCCTTCCTAATTTTATTACAACCAACAGAACATATAAGAATGTTCAAAATGTAATTGATATCATAGAACATCAATTTCTATATTACGAAAAAACGAATGAATAACCAATGATAAATACTTGAATGAAAAATCACTAAGTATTATAACAATTGAAATTGTTTTCGTAAATAATTTTTATGGAACTTTGGGGTGGCTGGCATAGCCAAAGTGTTAATAAGAAGTCTATAGTTACACAACTTTTAGATATCTCAATGTTAATTTATTTTGTTCAATATGTGTGCGCGAGAAGTGTATACCCAAGTACAGAACACTGTGGAATTATTATTATTAAGTCAGTAGAATTAAATAAACGAATGATGTGACAAGAGTGGAAGTCGATGATGATCGAATGATGAATGAGAAGTGAGTGGCAATAGATATTATTATTAATGTATGTCAAAATGTGTCGTGCGTGAGATTTAAGTTAACATTTCGATTTTGTATTTGACATGATTTATTAAATACTATTAACAACAAATACGGATAAAATGGAATTATAATTTCCGTATTTTAAAGAATAATAATTTAACTTGAATATTTTGCCATTTTCAATAATGCGAAAGCCTTAGGTGCGCATAATTAATGAAATAGGAATTTTCATGATATTTTTAAGAATTATGTGATGGTGGAACTTGATATTTCATTTGAAATGGTATACAGTAACTCTCATTAATATTCAGATACCTCCTAAAACACAATAATTTTCTTAAAACTGGACTAAACTACTTGAATGTTCTTTTTAGATGATAGAGGGACTAGTATACTACTAATAAAACAAAAAAAAGATCTCGTTTCCTAACTTCTTTATCGGAACCTATAACAAAGATTTAAAAACTGCATCTTGTAGATCTCGGTGATTTGTATGCACGCTGAAAATATCATCGAAATCGGTTAACGCATAGTTGTCGTACAAGCATTGAAAGATTTTCTGCAGATAAGAATGATAACTGCGGATTTCTGACAGTTATCGTTCGAAAGCGTCAATAAATGAAACAAAACTCCGATTTTCGCGCGGTTTATAATTCTTCACAGCTCATATCAGGGTTAATCGATTTTCATTGTGCAGATAAGTTACCGAGCTCTACAAAATGCGTTTTCTAAATTTTCGTTGCAGTCTCAGATGAAAATGTCGAAGAAACGCAAGTTTAGTTTTTTATGATTTCTAATAGTAACAAAATTTGAAAAATAGTATTTTAGTCATTGTTTAGTGTTATGTTTAATGTTATTCCGTTTGAAAAAGTGTTCGAATATTAATCCCCGCGCAGCCGACACCGGGTCACCGTTGACTCGGAACTTGAAAATATGTTTATTAAATTTTACACTTTTTGTTAACAAACTCCCTTCTCCTCCGCGTTTTAGAGATCATTAAATATCACTCTGTACCAAAGAGTGGGGCGCAAAGCAAGTGTACTAAAAATTCAGCTACGGGTCAAAATTGACCCGGTGTCTGCACGCCGCGCCGCGCCGCACATTTACGTCGGCTGTTCGAGGGTTAATGCGAGTCACTATAATTTCACGAATAACATTACTCGTCGCCGTCACTATACTCCGTGCTCCGCAGGAAACAGTGTACAGGTCTTATGGCGTGATCAATAATGACGTGCTGCATTCCGTAGTAAAAAAAAAAACACACACACACGAAACCTTACAATTGGAATCACTTTTCCAGCTCTAATAGTTTCCGAGATAGTTGGCCAATCATGATTCGGCCTCTCAAATTTGGAGATTGTGTTCACCCCTTCGACGTAAACGAAAGCCGAGACAAAAAAATACTCACTTCCATATTCTTTATTATATTTGTAAAATATTACGAAGAATTTCCTAGCAGAATTTTCAGTAATTGCGGAAACTATCACACGAGTTGAAAAATATGAGATAAGTCTGTTACTTGAATCTATTGTTTAACCCTTAACCGGATTACGGTGGACGCAGCGGCCACGCGTAACTTTAGACAAGTCACTGTTAATATACGCTGATGTAATTATTTAAAAATTCATGTAATCCTGTCTATTAACTTGTCAAGTTCGCAATATTTCAACGTAAAACGTGCAGTTACTAATTTGCATGCATGCAATATTTAGTGAAACAATAATTGGCAGTAATTGGCAGTCCGGTTGAGGATTAACCCCTTGCCATACTTTGACGAGTCTGACACGTGATGGAGATTTCTAGTAATAACCTGTTATGCATGAGTGCTATCCCGTTCTTTTCGGTCTGAATATAATTCTGATTTCTTGTCATCAGTATTTAAACATTTACGTAAACGTAGACACAGAATAAACGTAAATTGTCATTCATCTTCTTAGAAACGATTACAATTGAAAATCTTCTAACCATTATAACCGTGAAGAAAATGGCACGACAGGGAGTTAAGTCCATCGTACAGTGCCTTTTGAGTCTCCGGATGTGACCAGATCTGTTTACGGTCATCGAAAGTAAGCGTTAACCGAAGTTTGCAATTTCTTCTTCGACTGTAGAAATCGTAAAAAACATGACGCGCCACATGTTTGCCCAAAAACCAGCTTCCGTAAAAATCGACGGGTATCACATCGACGTGTTTCCTCGATCGTGCCAGTACCTTTTCGAATTCACTATACATTCGTATCACCGAGGTTTTCCTTCTTGGGATCCCGGGAAGCAGGTCTCAAAACATTTCAGCAACTCTCACGCTCGACAATTCACGGAGAACAAGCGAAACAATCGAAAGCAGGGACGCGTAACTAAGTAGCGGCAGGCGGAGAAGCGGCAGCCGTCGGATCCGAGTGAAACGGTAAAAGGCAAGTCCGTGTAGCGGATTTGCCAGCGGCTGGGTTCCGGGTCTCCGGGCCTCCGGGTTCCGGACGTACGGGGATCGAGGTCCGGGGTCCGGCCGACGGGACGCGACGCGACGCGCCGCGCCGCAGGAATAAAGAGATAATCAGCAGCGGAAGACTCGGGGAAAAAATCGGTGCTACGGCGTGACTCGCAAAACAACGTCCACTTTGAAGCCGCGGCGTGCACGTTGAAGCCGTTGTCGTCGCGAAGACTACCCTTACGCATACGCACTCGAGACTCTGCGCGCGCCTCTGTTCCCCACCCTTACCGCAACGGCACACCACCCCTTCGCAGTCACCGTCGTCTTCCGACGGAATCAGCGACTTGGTTCGAGGTCAGTTCGGTCCGCGCACGAGTCGAGGCAGTCCGAGCCCCATCGTCCTGACGACACGGGACGGGACACGGATATATCGAAACGCCGAGAGACCGAGAGACCGAGAGACCGAGCGACCGAGAGACCGATATCGAGACGGCTGTCGGGACTGAAACGGGCAACGATGACCTTCTGGTTGTGTCGGGTGGTGACACGGTGAGCAGGTGAGAGAATCAACCGGTAACCGTGTAGCCCACGAGACCGAGGGATCAGCCCCGGTGATCGAAGACTGTGAACGCAGACGGAGACGACCCGGCATCGTCGAGGACCTCGCCGAGGCAGAAACTAGTGTCCACTGTGCCAGTGCAACTCTCGACCAGCGCCATCGCCACCGCCAGCACCGACATGGAGGATACGGAAGCGGAATAGTATCGTTGAGATGCCGCAAAGGAGTCTCGAGACATGAAGAGAGCGCGACCGAGGGTAAGTAGGTTTTATTGTCCCTTCTGACGGTATCGCTCCGTCCTCTCCAGCGAACTGCCGCCCCGAGGGGCTTACCTGTCACCGAAGTCACAGCGAGTCTCTGGCAGTCTCAGGCACCTAGAGCCGTTTCCTTCCACTAGCGGACTAATTATATTCCCGTGTTCTTACGAGTAATTACTCGATGAATGTTCCCTCGTCGGGAACGTCCTCTGGCGAACGTCCTCAAGCGAATGTCCTCAAGCGAACATCCTCCAGCGAACGCTCCTACAACTGTTGCCAGACGTTTCTTTGTTCCGACCTAGCGAGAGGATTTCCATCGGTCCGGCACCGATCGTCTTTCCGCCCGGCGCGTATTCACTCGAGAGTCCACGAAATTGTACGCGGAGAAGCGTGTCTGGGAACCGCGAGGTGCCCGCCTGCCAGCCCCGATGGTTCGTATCCTCGCGTGGTGTGCCGCCCGAGAGGATCTTTATTCCTCTCTGGTAACCGGATAAGTACGTAGGAGGGAATCTTGGATCAGTGGCGGAATAGTTTTAATACGTATCGTGTCTCTCTCTCTCTCTCTTTCTCTCTTGGTCATCGTTGCTTCCCGGCCCGATCGAACAGTCACTTAACCGAACGGTGTCGAGTAGCACCGTTAAGAGATTCCGCGATGGAGGAAAGTTTCCGAAGTCGATGACTGCCCGTATCCCTATCAATCTTCGCGTAAACCACTGGTTCGATGCACTTGGTCGGCGTGTACTCCGGTTTTCCTTGCCAGCGACTCGGCCGTCCCCCATCCACCGCTCGCATAAAGTATTTTCGTTCATTGATTTATCGGATTCACCAGTTTCTCGCTTTCTCGCTCAATTGCCGTCGCTTCCCTGCCCGTACCCGTGCCCGTGCCCGCCCCCCGCGAGCCTTTTTGGTTCGATTTTGTCGGTGCTTCAACAACCTAGTCCCTCCTGACTGCCTCCTCCTCCTCCTCTTCCTCCACCCTTCTTTTCCTTCTTGCTTCTCTTCTTGCTTCCCTTCCTTCGTTCTTTCTTCCATTCTTTCATCCATTCTTTTCCCACTTTCGTTCCCTCCCTTTTCTCTCGCTCTCCCGGCCCGTTCCTTTCTCCGGTTGTTCGTGCACCTCGTACCTCGGGTTCTCTGGCCATTTCTTTTTCATCGAAGACGGAATCGCGGTTGGAATGTCGTTGGGCGTACCGGACTGCTTATCGGCGTTTCGTGCACGCAGACTATCGATTCCCGCGACAAGGGGTCGACTGATACTGCCGCCGCTCAGGCTTACTTGTAAACCAGCCTGCACGAGCTGGTAAAACGCTCCGCTCCGCTCCATTCGTCGGGCTCGTGACAGCACGCGGCTTGTCTTCGCATACGCGCACACTGTCATGGTGGTCAACAACCTTTTCGAATGATGTCAACCTTCCCCTGGTTGCCCCAGCCACGGAGTCGCTTTCGACGGAGTTCAGCGGTGCTCTGGTGGGGGCAGGGTGCCGCGAGGGGGGTTAGGGAACGAGGGTGTCGACGGGGGAGACGCGGAGGGGTGGCGACTATGAGAAGCTTTTCCCTTGGCTGGCACGAGAAACACAGGTACGCGAGCACGCCGTGATTTTGCTAATCGATGTTAGGCAGTTTGGCTGTCGGCGGTGCACGGTTTTCGGGCACGTTCAGAAGAATCCTAGCCGGCTGCGGCCGCCGGCGCCGAGTTTCGAAAGTTCGAGAATTTGGCGGTTCGAATCGTGGGCCGATCATGCAACAAGCCCTGCGATAGAGCCCGGTGTACGTCGATATCCTTATTAGGGGCTATTCCAGTGGAAATTGCGTTTTTTGCTTAACCCGCCGCGGTCACAATTCCTAGGCGAAACGCGAACAGTGACGCACGAAAGTGTTCGAACGCTTCTCGAAACGATATGAATTTTTCGAAATTCGACCGAATGACTTGAATTTTTCTCGAGATTTCAGGCAAAATCTTATCGTTTAGTGGACGATTTCTGTATGTGCATACTTAATATTTATGCGACACCAAACTCGCATAAATTTTGAATTGCAATACCTATACAATGGTATAGGAATAATGTTCTATAATAGGATGAAACGTATTAATCAGTTGATTACTCTCGTTATCGTTTTAAAATCACTAAAATTTCACGCATGTACTATAAACTTCAACGATTACGTAATTCATCTGTATTAAACTTCATTACAATAGATTGCACGGTCATTAATTCTCGTCAGAGTGTAAAACAGCCAATTAATATTACAATCGAATCGATTTTTAATGTTGATTCCTTATTATGTGCACTGTATCCTACAGATTTTACCTAATGCTTGCGTATGTACGAATTTTAATAGATTATTTTGATAGAATAAGAATGCAATTTTATTCCTCCGCTGTCAAACTTCCTATGCGAAACGCGTACAGTGAGACTTGACCAAGTGACTTGAATTTTTTGTGATTTTAGAAGCATTAGTTTGGTAGACAATGGCTAAGATATTGTTTTCAATGATTGCAATTGAATGGAATGGCAAATAAAATAACAAACTCTTGATCAAACGAATTCACTTGATAAGAGACTTGCGATTATATCAATTTATTAAATTCAGCTTCATCTTATATATTTACCACATAATTTGTCTTAAAATATTTATCAATATATGAGTATTTATAAGCTAGGAACGAATGAAAAAAAAACGGATCATTAAAGTGGCTCGAAACGTAATTTATGCAAAAGAATTAATTGACCAATGGTATCCTGCTTATAAATATGTAATTATAGAAATGAGTCAACGATTTTACAAGTGTTTTATTGTTACCTAAGTTAGAACTACTTACATCAAATTTATACCATCAAAATAATGTTTCTTTACATCCGCAATAATTCAAGTTATAAACATATTATTATCTGTCATAACGTACGTGTAGCGAATACTATAAATACAGTGCCAGACGAAAGCATTCGTACACCTTCTAAAACGATATGCGTTTTTTAAAACTCGATTAATTTTATGTTAAAGGGGCTCGTTTACTGTACATTGAATAAAGTACTTTTTTCAAATTTTACTACTAACTTGAAATCACAAAAAAAAAATAAAAAACTCGCGTACTTCAACTGTTTTATCTTAGTCTATAACGAAAAGTTAAAAAACGCGTTTTGTGGTGCTTTGAAACTTATATGCATGCTGGAAAATTTCATGGAAATCGGTTAACGCAGAGTCAATTTGTAAGCGTTGAAAGATTTTAAAAACTGCAGATAGTTACCATTCGAACGCGCCGATAATCGGGATAAAACTGCGACGTTCGTGATTTTTAATTGTTTACAACTCATATTAGAGGCAACCGATTTCGATAAAATTTTCAGCGTGGATATAGTATATAGGATATAGGATATAAGCTACCGCGCGAGATCTACAAAATGCATTTTTTAAATTTTCGTTATTGGTTCACATGAAAAAGTTAAAAGTCCCGAGTTCTTTATCGCTTTTACTATTCCAAACATATGCAATTTTTGAAACAATTCTTTAACCATTGTCCAGTAAACTAATTCCTCTAACATCTAAAAAAAAAGTTAGATCGTATGACCCAGTGATAAAAATGTTATTCCGTTTTAAAAGACGTTCGACTATTCTCATGGCTCACTGTATATCGTACTAGGTCATTCAGATGCAGTCCAGTATTCAAATTATTGTTACTAAAAAACTAACATAAGTCGTAATTAATGTAGAATTAAACGTAATCGTAGGTGAAAAGGTTAAAACATTGGTGACAAGAGAACAGAATATTGAACTGACTTATGAATGGAATAACATTCGAACTTAGCAGCGGGTGAATGAAACTGAAACTAGAAAGTTTATAATTAGGCTGCGGATTTTTATGCGAAATAAAAATTTAATGCACCAATTGCAAGAAATGAAAACTAAATAGAAAATGTTTTCGTTTTTTAATCATTTTGTTCGACTGAAAATAATACAATGATATTTCAAAATTCGTTCAATTTTCCAACTATCTTCATCGAAATCATTGACATGATGCATAAAGATCCGCAGTCTAGTTATGATTATATCCATTCGAATTATTAGTTTTACTCTTTTGTATTCCAAGGATTGTTCAATATATTATATTACAAAGTCATATGTGATATATTCATTTATATTTTCATACAATAAGAAAATAGAGAAAACTTAATTGTTGCCGTGTATGCTCGTCTTTATACCGAACAACTTTCGTTCGAAACAGTTTTTTCTACGATATTACAGTTTACATGAAAATTGAGGTGAAATAGTTAAATGACTCACCCCGTATAGAATTTCGCGAGAGCTTCCTGTTTTCGCCGACACATCAAGCTTGAAATTTTCAGTAAGAAAAGTAGGGATTCGTTATTGAAAACCGTTATTAACATGATTATTCGAAGAACTTTGACGCGTTGACTGGCGTGTTACTCATTTTCATTTTTCTTAGGGAACTATTTGCACAGAATGGAAAATATACTTTAGCCCTGGTATATTAAGCATAGTAAAGTGGTTCACGATCTGTGAAGTGCAAGAGGATCGACAGAGTAATTAATATCGTAAATCTTCACTACTTAATGTAAGGGTTGATAAAATCTGCAGGATAATCTCCGGCTTCCTCAAGCTTTAGCAACCGGTTGTTATTATTTATTTAGATGTTTTGATGACAAGGATAAACTCTAATGTTGGCTTTTGTTTTATGCAATAAATTGTTCTGACTTTATTTAACGTTCGCGGTTAAATCATCGTTAAATCGACGATTAAATTAAACCTCCCAATATGATATCATACATTTCTAAAGTAAAATTGTATACGTAGAATATGCTAGCATTAGGTGCAAAATACACCTAAATGCAAAATGTGTAGAGGTTTTTTTTCTATATGTATAAACGATTCTATTTTATTATTTCATAAAATATCCTGATACTAAGAATAACTTATACAATCAATTATATGAAACGTTATAAACTGTTATTATTGTTTAATTTGTCGTAATTATAAAAAATTTGATCTGTCATGGCCCTTATATAATTTATAATATGAATATAATGTATTCACGCACGTGTAATATAATTTTTATGACATTCATATAATAGAAATATGATATTATATAATATAATGCCATGAAAATCATATATTAGGTCGTTCGGAAAGTTGTTTCGTTTTTCATAAAAATTTCATTTTGTAAGGGTGTTAAAGAAACACTTGATTCAATATTTCTCCAAATGTTAAACAATAAGATTTCAAAGCTACCAGAAAAATGTCGAAAAGTTTGCTTTTACTCGTAACATTAAAAAAATCGACTTTCATTTTCTCGCGAAAGAATGAAACAACATTCCGAACGACCTCATAAATAATTATAATATTTATTTTACTGTACTTCCTCATTTTAGTCAATCCTTAAAGGATTAACTTTTGTTTCATACTGTCGCTAATAGATGGATTTCTCATTTATAAAATGCATCTAATTTTTTTAAAAATCTAAATCGAATACTTTTGTTTCTTTATGAATCTCGTACATCAGAATTGAACAGAAATTGTACTTGTCATTTGCAACATGTCATGTTCTCACTTTCTATAATTCAAAACGATACTTTAAACGAACATTTCCAAACAGGTGTCAAGATGTATTTCATCATTTTCATCTATTTCACATGTTGTATTCGTAGGCGTTTAACATTTAAACGAAGTTCATTCCACAAAATAATGATGCTTTCTCTGTCTACTAATTACAAAATTACTTATTAATTCGTGTTTATCCATCGCCATTTCCAATTATTACGTTACAATCTTTTAAACATTAAATTATGTTATTAACACTTCTGCTCGTATTTTATTGTGAAATACATACACACTCCTCGTCTTGTGGAATACACGATTGTCAACCTACCAGCTGACAAAACTTGAGTAAAAATGAAATTTATATAAACCGTATCTTTATGCTAATACTAATGCGCAACATTTGTATGCACAGTTCAAGAGCGTAATTAAGTACAGGAACTGCGGCACTCTGGTAATTACAAACGATATCATATATACAAAATACAAATAATCGGTACAATATTACATTCCTTATGAAGCATATAAAACATTGTTGTGTACAGTAGATTCTTGTTTTTATCGAATGGTAAATTAACCCATTACACTGTAGACTATTTTAACTTCAAAATAAAGACATTTGTTTCAATCTACAGTTTTCAATCAGTTTGCTTATAGAAGACTTTTATTTTTAACAATTTAATGAGTGGAAACGAATTGAATAATGTGAACATTCTTTTGAAAAATAGTACAATAATTTTTAGTGGCGGCTCAGTCTCACCGCTCGAGTGCAAAGGGTCAAGAATGCGCTTTAAACGACAGTAGTATTAAAACTAAAAAATTAGAACATTCATCTGCATACTATAGTGATATGGTTGAATCATTGGAAGATGTTGATCAAATACAAACTTACAATCTGATTTATATTCTCTATTATACAGATATAATGAATTTATTATAATATATTATATATTATATATAGCATCATCATTTATTACATATTATAATATGTTGTATATTATATATAATATTATATTATACATTATATTGGAATATTATATATTATATTATAATATTATACATTATATTGTAATGCACAGTACATTATAAACTAGTGAAGAGTGTTCGTAAATATAGATACCAAACAAAATGTCGCGATATTGCCTACGCAGTTTTGGACAAAATCAAGTGTGCAATTTTATTGAATTTTTTACATTTTTGGCCGTTCAAGTAATACATATTTTGCAATATTACAAGCTGTTCGACATTCGAGTTGGTCATGCATCACTTTATTCTTTGTATTTCTAAATTAATAGCTGTTTCATACTTCGCGTAATCAATCAACCTGTTAATTAAGCTTTCAATCGTAAATATCTGTCTAGACGCAATTAAAGTTGGATAATGGTAGTCCAATGCAAATCGTTGCGGAATAAACATGAACCGAATTCAATGTTGTCTGATTTGAATGTTACGATTCTGTGAACTAGAGGTATACAGGTTGTCTGATTTAAGTTAAGACTATAAAAAATTTCGTTTTTTAATGCGTAGTTGTATTCGAGGTTATTATAAGATCATCTTGCTTTTTCTTATATCGTAAACCTATATTTTTTATTTCGGATCATATTCTACGTAAAAAATGCACTAATTTCGTTCGAAACATTTTTTTGTAATATGATGTTCCCAAATGAAATAAAATACCATCCAGAAGAAAGTAACGTTATCACTTTAATAGGAAAATGAAATTATCCTTCACATATACCTGAAAAATCAGTTAAATATTTTAAAAGATATAGGAGTTATAAAAATATGTTTCAAACGAGAGTTGTGCTTTTTTACGTGCAATATGATTCCGAAATAAAAGATATAGGTTTATGATAAAAAGGCAAGATGACCTTGAAATAACCTTGAAAACACTAGATTAAAGAAACTAGTAGTGCCATTTGATTTCCCACTTGAAATACTAAAAGACAGGTGTTAGTTCGTTTTTTTTAAATCACGTGTCAACCTTAAATTAAATAAGACACCCTGTATGTAATTATGTGCATAAATGAAAATATTGCAAATTATTTGAAAATATTGATGTAACAGCAAATGACCTAACTTAGAAAAGATGTTATACTAGTCTTCCTCTATTATAAATCCACTAAATTCAGACTTTCACTCTTAAAGAAAATCTCGAAAAAAACATCTGTGTTACAATTTCATAGTAAAAAGTCCTAGCAAAATCGAAAATTTATTTCCACATTGGTAAGCGATGTTCGATGTGCCTTATAGATCCATTTCAATACAAAGCTGACACGCGCGGATCGTACATCACCGGAGATTTTCATGAATTCCTCGCATGCTTCGTATTGTAACACGTGCGTTACTTATAGAATAGATTTTACGTTGAAAAGATTGATCGCGTTCTTCCAGCGAGGATGAGCACCGATTATAAGTCCCTGAAATGTTACGCCCTCTTTTCACCTAAGTAAATAGCGAGTTGATAAGTTTTCATCGCCTTACGAATTCGGTGCTGTTTACTCGACTATCTAGAATCTGCGAATTCATACTCTGTAGACTAATAAATCAAAGAGGGCAATAAAATTTCGCCACGTGAAGTTTCATTTTAGAGGACACGGATGGAACATTTATCTTCTTCGCGGATTTTGGTACGTGAAGGTTTGACGTATCTAGACAATAGTTGCAATATCCGTTGTCACAATTCCGTTTTCCATCGACCTTGCATTTTTACAACTGACAGTCAGTCTAAATAAGTAATTAGCATCAAAATGTCATTGTGTGAAACTATGCTTTAAGTAGAGAAGAGAAACTCAAGTTTTTATAACGTTAACGTTATTATTGATCGGATGATTTTGTAATTCTATACTTTCATAACAGCGTAATATAGGAGATGAATAAAATAGTCGTAATCAAAATTTTATAATGCAATATTATAATACAACTTTATAACACGAATGTGATTTCGTTGAAAATCAGTAAAATATAAATTACAATGTGTTATTGACACGAAGAGTCAATTCAAGTGCATGTTTTGCAAGAAGTTCTAATTTCTGATCAAATAAGGTGTGATAAAACTATAAATCAATGTATAGTTTTATATTTTGATGTATGTATATTTAATCTTTACTCTTTATAATGCTATGCAGGATTGGTGAAAAATCGTGAAAAATAACCGGTCAGGGGATGATTCTACATGCAAAATAGGTCGAAAAAAGGGTAACATATTGGGTTGGCAACTAAGTAATTGCCGATTTGTTCAATGAAATAAAAAATTTTTTTTACTTGGAATGAAGTTTTATCTGTAATGTATTTTCCATTTTGTTCGATGACCTTTTGCCTTCTCTCTGACAACTTGAAAATTCCACGCTCGTCGAAAGTCTGATCCTTTTCGGCCAAAAACTGAGTTAAGTGAGATTTTACAGCGTCATCATCATTAAAAGTTTTACCACGAAGGGAGTTGTCCAGGGATCGAAATAAGTGGTAATCCGATGGCGCGAGATCAGGGCTATATGGTGGGTGTAACATCAATTCCCAACCAATATCCATCAATTTTTGCCGAGTTGACAAAGACGTGTGCGGCTTAGCATTGTCCTGGTGGAAAATGACACCTTTACGATTCACCAATTCTGGTCGCTTTTCCTTGACCGCTGCATTCAATTTGTCCAGTTGCTAACATTCACGGATAATACAAAATAACATAATAATAATAATAATAATAATAATAATAATAATAATAATAATAATAATAATAATTTTATAATATAACATTTACGGATACCATAAAAATGGGAGTGAGAGACATCTATAACTGAAATCGGCAATTACTTAGTTGCCAACCCAATATTTTCATTTCAGGCTCCATTTTCGAGAAAAAATAGCTTGAAATAATAATACTATTGAATAGGAATCAAGTGGCACGTCTGGCCATCACATACCAATTCTACTTTTCGTCTAACTACAAGTCATACAAACCTAACAGGTCTTTAAACCTTTTTTTCTCGAAAACGCAGTTTTAAGTGAAAAAATGTTACTCTTTTTTTCAACTGATTTCTCCATGTAGAATCATCTCCTGGTCGGAAGTACCACGATTTTTCACACACTCTGTATAATAGGCAAATTCTACAACAAAAAATAAGCCGAAAAAATAACATATTTTTTCATTTAAGACTCGGTTTTCGAGAAAATTGAGTTCAAAGATGCGGCAAGATCGCGTGGCTTGTAGTATGACGAGAAGTAGAATTGGCATGTCATGATCAGACGCGTCACTTGATTCCTATTCAATAGTATTATTTCTTCAACCTAATTTTTCTCGAGAACGAAGCCTTAAATGAAAAAATGTTACTCTTTTTTTTCGACTTATATTTGAATGTAGAATCATGTTCTTGCCGGTTGTAGCACTAGTTACATGACACCTTGTGTACATGTTAAAGAATATGTTACATCTTTTATGTAATAGTCTCCGATTCTCATACTTTTTATATAAGTTTATTCTTTTCCACTATGTTCAACTCAGCGTATTGTTATACAGCATATTATTAGTCGGAAGTCGTGTGAATGTCGACTCCGAGTCGACCCATTCGTATTTCAATTCATGAAGTTTCAAGTATTAGGTCATTAAATATGAATTGCATAGATTTCGTAGTAAAATGATACAGTAAAGTATGCATTTCATGCTTAATTACCCAATAATTTAATTCAATTTAAACTAATTTATTAGAGAGTTTATACTAATATTAATTTTATAACACAGTAAAGTGAATATATCGATAATAAATAATATGACGGGAAGTATATTTGGCATGTCATGATCAGACGTGCCACTTGATTCTTACTAAATAGTATTATTTTCTCAACCCAAAATTTTTTTCGAAAACGGAGTCTTAAATTGAAAAAATGTTACTCTTTTTCCTCGCCTTATTTTTGCATGTAGAATCACTATCCGAATAATAAAAATAACACAAACTATTAACGAATGTTAACGCAAAGTAATACATTAAAATTAACAGAATTCTATGGAATTTGATGCATTTGTGATACAAAATCTCCATAAACTAATGGCATAAAAATTTTTTGTGTTCATTAACAAATGCAATGTAGTTTTTTTTCGATTCGGTGAAAACGTTAGCAAACGACGAGTTTTATTTGGTTTCTGTGTCTTTCACTTCTCGTATAAAAATGTAAATTCGTACAAAGCGTCGCAGTCTACGAAACGAGTAACGGAGAGAAACGTAACCCAACCGTCACTTCACAGTGCACGTCGTATTAGATGAACTTTTTAATTCAATTTTCTTAAAAAATGAGGTTTTTACGAAATAATGCCAGTCCGTATCTTGCACGTAGAAAATCCTTCATCCATGTATCTTATGTCCAAGGAATATGAAACGTGAATCATTAAAGTTATTATTGTATGAACGTCATCTGAACAGACGCAAAAAAAAAATAAATTCGTATAAACTTCGTTTAGTTGGAAAATAGAATTCGAATATTCGTTGCTTAAGTGTGCCAATAAAATTTGATTCATGCTAGTCTGCCCATCACTTATCATTTCTACTTACACATTGGCTGTCTAAAATCATTCAACAGTAGGGTGGTCTTTATCTTTCGACTTTCATTTTTTTTTTATTTCGAAATTCAAATTTGAGTATCAAATTTTACACACATCATTTTTTCGTCATGTATCACACTTTATGGTGGTAAGGCCCAAAAGGTCTTCAAAAATATTCTTGATCCCTGAGCTAAATAACCCTACTGTACAGGGGGTCACAAAATTATATATCACGACCACCATAGTGGGATTCTACATCTCTGGATCGGTGGAAATCTGTTAAAAAAATTTCGCGGAAAATTGACCTTGACCTTGAAAGTCAAGATTATTGTTGCTGTATCATAGAGTACTCATCAGGAAGAACAATAGCCTCAAACGAACCATGGGTCACAAGTCATCCCTTTACATAAAAAACGATGTTAAGAACGATGTTAGGGCCAAGTGGCCAGGATTTATGGCAGGGGCCATGTGCTTGGGTACCCGGACGGTATGGGTCTGTCCCGGGCACATGTGACACCGTCATAACGTCTCCTGGTCCTTGATTACGGTCCAGTCAATGACGGTTGGGTCTGGCATTGTTCGGGCACGTAGGCCCATCAGCGCGGGAGGTCTCGCAGGAGCAGATTTTGTCACTCTCCCTCCTAACTCCCGGCCCACCGTTTTGGGGCAGTCTCGCTGGATTTGGGATTGCAGTGATTGGACCGTAATTCCTTGCCGCCCACCCTAGGTTAAGAGAAGTAGGGAGGACCGAGGTGATATGAGACATGACTCCGGTCCTCTAGAGCACAGAACATTCTCAGAAGTACAGACAGAACATTCTTACAACACAGAACACTCTTAGACAGACAGAACATTCTCAACAGTACAGACAGAACAGTCTTCGAGCGATAGACAGACACACAGAACATACAGAGAGTACAGACAGACAGAACACTCTTAGACGCACAGAACATACAGAGAGTACAGAAGACAGAACAGTCTTAGAGCGATAGACAGAACATTCTCAACAGTACAAACAGAACAGAACACATAGAGAGATACGCGTAACGGTTAGGTTGCGCGTTACAAATAGTCCCACTACAGTGGGTGGTCCTTCGAGATAGTCGGCACCAAGTGCAATATTCAGAGGATCTCCGTCATCCATCTGATGAGTCCTCAACAAACGACATAAAAATTATATGTCACAACCACCACACCCAAAATTGCGATACAACTGGCCGGAAAGTGATTCTACATGCAAAAATAAGGCAAGGAAAAAGAGTAACATTTTTTCATTTAAGACTCCGTTTTCGAGAAAAATTGGGTTGAAAAGATAATACTATTTAGTAAGAATCAAGTGGCACGTTTGGTCATGACATGCCAAATCTACTTCTCGCCATATTATTTATTATCGATATATTCACTTTACTGTGTTATAAAATTAATATTAGTATAAACTCTCTAATAAATTAGTTTAAATTGAATTAAATTATTGGGTAATTAAGCATGAAATGCATACTTTACTGTATCATTTTACTACGAAATCTATGCAATTCATATTTAATGACCTAATACTTGAAACTTCAGGAATTAAAATACGAATGGGTCGACTCGGAGTCGACATTCACACGACTTCCGACTAATAATATGCTGTATAACAATACGCTGAGTTGAACATAGTGGAAAAGAATAATCTTATATAAAAAGTATGAGAATCGAAGACTATTACATAAAAGATGTAACATATTCTTTAACATGAACACAAGGTGTCATGTAACTAGTGCTACAACCGGCAAGAAAATGATTCTACATTCAAATATAAGTCGAAAAAAAAGAATAACATTGTTTCATTTAAGACTTCGTTCTCGAGAAAAATTGGTTTGAAAAGATAATACTATTTAGTAGGAATCAAGTGGCACGTTTTGTCATGATATACCAAATCTACTACTTCTCGTCATATTACAAGCCATGTGAACTCGACGCATCATCCAATTCAGTTTTTCGAAAACAAAGCTTTAAATGAAAAAATGTTGAAGTTATATTTCACATTTAATGACCTAGTTGAAACTTTGTTAATTAAAATCCGAATGGATCGTCTCAGAGACACATAATGGAGATATAGTAATAATGTGCTTTGATATAAATTTGGTCTTGATTTTCAAGATTATTTTGCGCGATGTTGTTTTAACAAATCTCCATCGATTCAGATATGTAGAAACTTGCTATGGTGGTCTGGTCGAGACATATAATTTTGTGACACCTTGTACAATCGCACGGTGTGACTGTAGAGCGACTGTTTTTGGCCAAAATAGTAAAGTGTTTCCATTATTGATTTTTCTATGAACAAAATGTTCTTATAATTTTTATCATATTCCCGGATGTGTATGTTATAACATACATATTGTTATTGTAATTGTGATGCAAAATGACATGATTGCTATAACACTCAAATTTGTAAGCCACATTTTTAATTATTGTGCACTTTAATGTAATTGTTTAAGAAAAAAATCACCTATCTATTTCTTACTGCTGATTAAAATTTTTATTGTCGTAACTTTGAAAAAGAATGCACATGAAGGAATGCTTACTAAATTGATGTAAAAGAGACCAATACAATCTTTGGACATTAAATAATATTTATTTGAGATTATTATTCTGTTATTTGAGATTAAATGATTCTCATTACGAAATTCTCTTGTATTTATATGTATATTATTACCCTATGCTATTATTATTCATGATAGAGAATTATAGATGAATTTCGTAAAGAGAACTATTTAATCTCAAATAAATGCATATTTTCCATGTCCTTATTTTGTGCCTTTTTTAGTCACAGTTACACATTATTTGAAATAATAGTTTCCTGTTTTTCACGACTCCATTGTAAAAAAAAAGTTGATCAAGGAGTTAAACAACTTTTTTAACAGAATATTGCTACACCGCGTTTCATTGTCATCCACAAAGTGCGTGTGAGCAAAATTTGAGCTCGATAGCTTATCAAGAAATAGTTTTAAATTCCTTGTCAAAATTTCGATCATAACGATAAACGACATGTGCGAGTTAAATAAAACCGTATAAAACAAATTTATCGATAAGCAGCCTTAAATAAAAAATGTAATTTTCAGTCGTATCAAATCTTCAGAGACTGCAATAATAATAAAATCCGAAGTGATTGACACGTTTCGTAATAAAATTGTTACATTAAATAAATGGCAAATATTAATATTTACTTAATACGCACGTGTACTTTCTACTAGATACGAGAAATAATTATAATTTCCAATTAAGCATAAACATTATAACTATGATGATCAATAAAAAGTTGTCACAAAAAAAAGTCATTGCAATTCCTGGAAATGATGAGGAGAATGGACTGAAACCGAATACATCGAGGTACAAACTTTCTGTCGAAACTTCCGATGGAAAATAATTCACGTGGAAGTATTTGACAAGCAATTTTTTTCTTGCTGTCGCTGTCGTGTCGGTTGGGTGCTAACAACCCTCAAACGCGGGAACGGACACATATTTGATCGTATATCTCGGAAACTGCGGGAACAGGAAAATTGTTATAAATGAAAGCTTTGTGTATCGCTCAATGAGAAACCTAACTGTGCAAAATTTGATAGAACTTCGTTTATTTAACACGTGCCGCGTCGTTTATATATACATATATAAAATTCCAAAATTCGTTTTTATTACAATATATTCGAAAAAATACAATTTTACTCGTCCACTTTTACATCAACTATGATCAATTTTAACATCCCACAACTCCTGGCAATATGTATTTAGCTAGAAGCAATGGTTAACCACTTCATTTTTAGAAAACGAGATTGTTTGCACCTCTAATGCTACGACATAAATATAAAAGTATTGACATCTTCAAATATCATCTTTAAAAAATCTTTAACAATTTAAAGTTACTCAAAGTAACTTTTACATTTTTAGTGATATTTAAACAAAAACTTAATAAAACATCAAATTTGTATATTTCGATATTAGAAATAATAGAAAATAGGAATATATAAATACAGTTCTTTTTGATTTTTGTTTGAACATCAGTAAAAATCTAAAGGTTGCTTTGAGTTTATAATTATTCACAGCACAGTATATGACCTCCTTTACCTGAGTAACCCTTTACACAAAAAAAAACTTAACAAGATATCGTATTTGCATAATTCTATTTTATATTATTTCTAATATAGAAGTATACAAATATGATGTCTTGTTAAGTTTTCGTTCAGATATCATTAACAATGTAAAAACTTCTTTGAGTCTATAATTATGCATATTACTGTAAGGATAGACCTCACACGCGACAAGAAGGCACCTTTACGTTTACATTCCCCCTCCTACTAGCTGCTCCACTGCCGCAGCTAGTAAGAGGGGGAATGTAAACGTAAAGCTGCTTTCTTGACGCACGAGGACTATACGTGACACATAATTAATATTTTAGTTTATTTTCTTGAAGAATTCAATGAACAATGATAATGATGTTGAGGAAAAGAAGTATTTGGCCAAACAAGATCCTGGAAAAAAGTATTTGGCCATTCAAGTTTGCAGAGTGAAGCGAATAATAATTTGCTTTATATTCGTAACGTCTAATATTTTAGAATGTTTTTACGTGTGTATGGGACTGTTTTAACTCTTTTGGGCACGGTGAAATTAAAAATGTCCCATTTTTTTATGTGTGGTAATGCATGATGTGACATTTTTAGACCCACCTCGAAATATTGCAATACCTGCATGCGCATTCATGAACCCATGTGATACGGTGGCAACAAATTGAATTGAATTATTATTATTATTTCATATTTTTATATTATGTGAGATTCCTTTGTTAATAAAAATATACCAATTTTGTTTAATTTGAAACGTAATACAATTTCTGTGCAACATGGATCTATTTTATTTTCTGAAATCCTGTGCCCCAAAGAGTTAACGAGTGCTGTTGCTAATTTTATAAAATTTTCAATTTTATTCATGAAATTTTTCTCAATCATACTGTATTGGTTCGCCATTCTTCTTCTTCATATCTTCTGTTTTACTGTACTAATAAATTAACCTCTACGTTATTCACAAAGGTCAGTGGTAGAAGTTGACCAATTTTGATCTCGACTATGACAACGAACGTTTTGTACGGGGTATGTCCAGAGTAATTCGAAATGCATAATTATTTACCATGGAGATGCTCACAAGTCAAGAAAAAATAAACACAATACTGAAATTATAAATTGATAATACAGTAGCGTACATAATTAGAGGAACCAAAGTAACTTTAACATTGTTATTGATACCTAAACGAGAATTCAACAAAATATTATATTTGTATATTTTTATTTTCTATTATTTCCAATATAGAAACGTACAAATATGATATTTTGAAGTTATTTTTTAAATGTATAAACAACTCGGCTAAAAGAGATCACCTACACTGCTGTGAATAATTACAAACTCAAAGCAACTTTCACGTTTTTACAAATATTTAAGCAAAAACCAAGAAAAGAAAACTATATTTGTATATTTCTATATTAGAAATAATAGAAAATAGAAATATACAAATACGATATATCGTTAAGTTTTGGTTTAAATATCACTAAAAGTGTAAAAGTTACTTTCACAGTCTATAATTGTTCACACCACTGTTTAAGTTGGGGTTAGTTAGTTCTGGGGTAAGCTGGCGATCGTTGCATAAAGGTTACGACTGGTGTGACATAAATATGTATATGTCGAATATATTCGAAATCTTTTTGTAAATGTTCGTAAATGGATGAATGGCTGAACTTCATTCATAACAATTGTCACGCGGTTGGCCATGGGATTATTTGAAAACGTGATCGTGCATTAAACTGAATATCAGCGGAATTTGAAAATAATTCAAGATCATGTACGAGCGGTTACGATACATTCAGTACAAGCCAGTATTTACGGTGTGTTGCAGTTATTCGAGCGCAAGCGACATTAATTATTATTTTTACGTATTGCCTTGTGTAAATACCGTATAGGAAATGTTTAACGCATTTTTCGTATGATTTGAAGGATAACGAGAATTAAATGTACCTCGAATTTGAATTTTATGTTTTGTATGATCGCAATGAATGTGGCTCCAGGGGTCAATATTTTTATTCATTTGGCAGGCAACGCGTAAAGAATTAAATCGTACGTGCTTGGGCGAACAGAATATTCATTTGTGTAAAGAACGAAAAAGTATTGTATATGAACAATACCTCATGGTTTCGCTGACCGTTTTTCTATCGTATGATTTTGATGATCATCACGTTGACACTTCATCGAGTACTCTTCTTCTGAAATATGTTAATACTAAAGTGTAATAACGTAAGTGATATTTATGTAAAATAAAAATCTTTCGTATCGATCGTAACACATAGAAGTTAACCCTCGTATAGCCAATATAAACGAGTAACGCGGTAATCCGACGCTGGATCACTTTTGACCCACAGATGAATTTTTACTATACTTACCTTGCATTTAACTTCTTGGTACAGGATATTAATACTATGACAGGAAGAAGTGTTGGTTTAAAAAATGTAGATTTTACGTTGTCGCTTCTTCGCTGCGCTCAAATTCTGGGTCAACGATGACCCGGTGTCGGCTATGTAAGGGTTAAACAGAAATTTTATTCATTATTTCATAGTTTTGTCAATGTTAAAATAGTAATAATAATAATAATAATAATAATTACCTTTGACAGATACTTTGCCGTTATTGCATAAAATTCGAAGCCTACTTATTAATAGACTGCGAATGCTGTGCACTTATAACAAAAATGAACAAATCAAATACATTACAGTGAAAACATTTAAAGAATTTAAAAACACTGTTGCATTATTTTCAACTCAAAAAGGTAGTTAAAGTAAGAAATGTCGATGTAGCTTTTCAATCTTGCAGCTAAGGCAAACAATTTTCACTTTGCATAAGAATTATTACTGATAACTGTTATTAACAACTAAACTGCGGATTTTTATGTAAAACAAAAATTCTCTACCTCGATTACAATATATATGAACTACATGAATATTTATGCTCATTCTTAAAATTGTTAATGATATGAAAATTGCTATAAATGCATACAATTCGCAGTCTACTAGTAACCTTCGTAACAATAATGGAATTGTAAGCATCCAATATTAATAAAATAAGTGAGTTCGGACGGACCAATGTAGTGTACATTTGATATTAAATAAGATAATAAAGTCTTTTGAATGAATTCAGTACTTCAAATACTTTATTATATTTCCTTCTACAAAATGACATATGAAAAATTGTTTTATCTCGCGCTATATAGAAATAAATTACTTTTCATTAATTTTTGTACCTCAAACGCTTGAGATAAAATAGAAAACAGCAACTAGTTTGACGTGAAATATTGAACTACGTTTCTTTGAATTAGTTTTATACGTTTGATTTAATTAATTAATTTTAAAGTGTTTACTGTTTCGCCGCATTTGATCGCAAAAGTTCTACAGAGGAACATCCATACGAAGATAAATGTACATGGAAACCTGTATCTTTGATTCAGTCGGCGATGATTGACATAAACAAAGAGTAGAGCAAAGGCAGACGAAGTGTATTTGAGATTTTATTTGGAAATAATCTGGTTAACAAAATAATCTATAGAAAAATTATTTGTACATTGAAAGTGTAGTCATTCAGTATGTCATTTCAATGATAATTTTTTAATAATTTATTTGGATAATCTCGGATTCTGATGTATGCATATACTTAATACGACGTTGTTTTGGAATTATAACTGTCTCTGCACTGTTTAGATTACTCCTCTGCCTTCATGGAAACTGTTCAATGTGACCTTCTGACTTCCATTGACCCTTTGACCCTTCCAACATTGTCAGATACTGTTTGAATTCGCCGGTAAATTCCCTTAATACGCTGACGAAATATGTCAACGTTATCTATACCGTGTTGTAAACACGAAAGCTCAGTTCGTTAAAAGAAATATTGGGAAGCATAAACAGCTGTAATTCTGAAACGAGATCGTATTTGATGGATTATAATTAGACTGCGGATGTGTATGCGTAACACATGTTTATAGGAAACAGATAAATTAATAGGACCTGGACAGAAATTTGTTTTATCATTAGTGAATTCCAAAAATATAATTTCTTTTTTGCATATTTTGTTTACTGCAAATTTCGATGTACAATTTGGTATGATCGTTTTAACGCGCTACTTATACCGTGTTACTTTAGCTTTAAAAATTTCCTAAACGGATCTAGTCGATTAAGACGGTCAAAATTGCTCTTAGAGATTTTTTAGTGACTATTATACCGTTCGATAGCTGACTACGAAATCTCATCTGTGCAAAATTTCAATAAGGATAGTTACAGGATAAAATAGATTGCGCACTTTTCCGCCCATTCGCCCCTACGGTGGCATCTTAAAATTTTGAAAAAATGTGGCTTATTTTAGACGTCAAGCTGCATATTATAGAATTTTTTCAGATTTTTCGGTTGCAAGCTGTGGTCATCAAAAATGAAAAACCAAAAAAGAAATCGAAAAACTAAACATTTCTTGAAAATAAAAATATCTTTTTTATATTAATTCCCTGTTAAGATACTATAACAAGCAGTGTGTTCAATTTTTCTCAGATTTTTCGTCCGGTTGCGGCATTATAAAAAAGAATGAAAATCGAATTTGTCGATATTTTTGCTATTACTACTTGTTGGGTTTGCCGCAAGTTTAGGTTAAATAATTTTAAACGCTATTACATTGTAACAAGCAAATTTTTAACCTAGAAAATGCGATTTAAGGGAAAGAAATAATTGTGATGTGCACATTGTGATATTTGTGTACCTAAATATTCATTCATGTTGAATGAAATACGCTGGGAGGCAGAGTTTTTTTTCGTAAAGCATACTTTATTTCTTCAATTTTAAATCACATAGTTTATTCACATGACTTTACATAAAAATATTTTTTTTAATAAAAAATATAAAAATATTCAGTATAGTCAATATATGCAATGTAAAAATATTCAAAATTATATGATTCTATTTGAAGAAAACAAAGTTGACATTGTATTGCAAATTACGGTAAATAGTGGAAATGTTATTTTAGTAGTAGCAGTAGTAAGTGGTTGTAAATAATGCAGATATTAAAACAATTAGCATATAGTTTTATATTTTTTACATATATATTTCATATTCCTGAATATATATGCCGCATTGATTTTGCATATATTTTGTACATGTTGACATATAAATTTCGCATAAACATCCGCAGTCTAATTATATTCAATAGCGTATAATAATAATCATATTATTACAGGTAACAATATAACTCGAAGTTATAATTCTGAAGTTACGAATACAAAATAATCGATTGTTGGTGATACACCAACAATATTCCACTATTTAACCCTATATGGTTCAAAGTGTTTTCATTTCAATTTAAAATTTGTTATAATATTACATAATTGAATAATTCAAATCATTTCCATTTGAAACTTTGTAACGTATTTTAAGAATTGAAAAATGTTACAGTTATTCTTCCATACCGTGTAATTATGACATTATTCGGGAACATAATGTAAATCAGCAAAATAACTAACTATTAGTGCAAAGGAGTCTATTAGTGTAGAGACTGGCTCGATGTAGGACTACAAAGGGTTAAGGGCAAAGTACTGCAAACGATTTTCCAAAACTCATTACGTGGTAACTAAGCCATTATCTCATTATCGCGTTTGACTCAATTGGATTTTCTGAACAGTGACATATTCTGGTTGGTTATTTGAATTTGAGGTATAAATTATATCGAAATTTCACGAAATTATGTATTTCGTGTTAATGCGATATTTCTATAAATATAATTATACCTTATTTTCTTCATTTATGATTAGTAATGTATCATTGAAACTTTTTATATTAACATTTTATCAATTCAAAAAATGTACTCTTGTCAAATATTTCTTTTGACAATGACACACACGACATATTGCTGAATAATTATATAACAAAACAAAATAGAGAGAGATTCGGTATAATAGATGTAAGTGGGATCAGTGAAAAATGTAATAATGCGCAATATAATAAAAGCTATGCGAATTAGAATATTTAGGATATGTCATTTACGCATGTACAAACCAAAATCTATTTCATGACCAAGGAGGTTGAAATAAAGATCTATCTACCTGTCGACTATACATTTTAAAGTAAATTTAACCTTTAATTTAAGGCTGACTGAATGCTTATTAGAAAATTTAAAAAAAATATTACTATATTTTCATACACACAAATTTTCTTCTTTATTGTTATTTATTTAGAAACTCTCAAATGAGATATATATGTACACGTGTATAGTCCTCACGCGACAAGAAGGCACATTTGTGTTTACATTCGCCCTCTTACTGGCTCCCCCACTGCGGCAGCTAGTAAGAGGGGAAATGTAAATGCAAAGATGCTTTCTTGTCATGTGACGACTATACATATTGTTACGAATTACAACACTTCTCCCGCGTCGCGGCATTTTATTTACAATAGAGAACACGAACTATAATACAACTGAATTAGAATATGTTAGAGATCTTTGAATTAGATGGTGTTGATCGCTCGACGGTCCGATCCCGACTCTCCGATTGTCCGTTGATAAAACACCTCCGTGGCAACCCCTCTCTTCTATTTTTCTTTAAGGAGTTGCTCACAACAGGGCAGTTTCACATTACAGCGACTTGATTTGGACAAGTCGCCGTAACAATATGTTATGTACGTTATATATGTGTACGTGAGTGTACATATGTATACTGTATAAATATACAAGTTTCATCTTTTGAGAAAATAGAAAACGTATTAAACAGGTTACATTCTATCTATGTTGGAACCGTGACTTTTTAATACTTTCGCTGCAAATTAGCGACACGTTCATATTTTGTTCTTGTTGCAGCGTAATGAATCCATAACGAAATTTATGGCTACATACTCTGATATAGTACGTTGCATAATTCAAAATAGACCAAAGACGATACAAAGTGTTGGTATAGCAATCGCAACTCTTTGTTCTTCAATTATCCGCGACATTATCAAGTTATGTAAATAGAGTTTTTATGATATATGTAATCAGACATTTTTATGTGTTCCGCTCTTTTTGCAGTGAAGTTCTTTCTTATTTAAATGTATAAATAAATAAACTCAGTTCATAAATAAGTTTAACTTTTTTCCCCTTAACCAAACAAAAATATTATCCAAATTTTATTATATCTTTGCTTTATTATAGAACCGTATTCAATGTAATACATTCTACAAAAATATGAAGGTTGATAAATTGAGGTTATGTCATCATTGTGAGTATTTGTTCAAAGTGTTATGGGAACAATAATTTGGAACATTTTCTATCCATTATTTAATATATTAGACAAAATCGAACATTTCTTTGTTAAAGAATTTAATTCATTGAAAATAGAAAGATACAGAAATCGGTTACAGGTTACCATGGAGTAATATAAATGAAACTTTTTATTTCAATATTGATAATAAGATTAGAAATAAATTTTATGGTTTCTTTATATACTCTCTCTTTTTAACTGTATAGTAATTTTCGTGACTATTGATTTGATTATATTGATTAATAAATCCACAAATTTTGTAAAATTTTTATTTATTTCATTAGGAATATAATTATCAGCATATATTATCGTTAATACAATATGAAGAAAACTAATGCAGAATATAAGAATCCCAGATGAACGAGGAAAAGTCCTAGTACTTATGAAGGGAATCACACCTCAGTAATTAGCCTCCAAATGGTTGAAATTAACGATGAAATAATTTCAGCCGTACTGACTACTGACTTCTCGTGTAAGAGACGCAAGAGGCGTTAGAGTGGTAAGCGGCTTATGTCTTATAGAAGCTAACTACTCTTCACCAAAGGGCCATGTCGCAAATAGTAAACCCTTTCAAAATTTACAGACTTAGATTTATTGTGTGGATTGAAACTAATTACATTTAAGAGAGATGATACAATCTATATTTTCAGGTGTTTTTGTTCATACTAATTATTACATTTCGTTTAATCTACGTTACAAATGCATTTACGTTTCTAAACGTTCTACACTTAACTTTACGTCTTTAATATTGGTTCTATTCGACCCAAAATGAAGCTACAAATTATTCTATTACTTCAACTGAAACGTTTTCATAAGTTCAAATGTATGGTAAACATTAATAATCCTTACAGAAAGGAAAGAAATTTATAAACTATTTTTTAATGAACATGATTATTTTTGTGTTCTCACATGGAATTTATGAGTCAGATTGATTCACTGTGTTTGTGCCATAAAACACTACAGAAATTAAAATAATGTGAGAATATCAATATAGCATCTTAACCAAACGACGAGGCTGGGGTCCATTTGGATCCAGATCATAAATATTGTTATTCATCTAAGATAGTGAATTCTTGTTGCTAATAATTAGATTAAACTTTCATATGTTCCAATTAAGGTCTATAGAAAAAACTGATTTCAAAATGAGTACCTTAAATAATATGTTGTATAAAATTGATAAATAATTTTCTAAATAATGCTAAGCATTCAACACATATAAATCTCGCCAGTTTGATTACAATAATCTATAAATAATGATGCTAAAAATTCATTTAGGACTACATCATTTTATATTTTATATTTATGACAGAGTAGATCTATTGGTTTGACGTCTATAAATTTACAAATTTTGTTGTCGCGAAAAACGTGGGGTAAAAACAGACCAGATGTGATATCTGCTATTATTTACACGGTACCGAAACATTTTCGATGGACGCAGATAAGATTTCATCTATAATATTTCCCTTGTCAAAAATTGAAGCGTAATCTCTGTTACAGATATGTGACGTTTGGACCTCGATAGCAATGCGTGTAACTGTAACACGTGACAGTAAACGTAAATTTCGTTACCTCAATTGTATCAACATTATCCATTAACACTAACAGTGCTGGATATAAAAAGTGACTCGTCTGTGTTGCCTCATACAAATTACAGTATTTAATTTATTTAGACATTTTCCAATTTTTATATTAACATATGTTGGGACGAATAAATTTATTGAATGATTTCCAGTGAATGTGTCTTTATAATTTGAATAATTGTAGTATAGGAATCGTCGAACCGATCATTTAACTGGCAATGATACGATTAGTCTGAATAAATATTTTTGTGACATACATGTACTTTAGAACCGTATCAATTTGTGCGACTACGTCGACTGCATAGTGTCCTTTGTTAGCGGTTTTGCACACCCTATAGCTTATCTTGACCATCATCTAGGGGGTGGAATCCCTCGAATTACCGAATGCTTTCTTCCTCCAGTTTATTCCCTACTAAATGGCATGGAAGATAAAGTGAGGGTCATTGAGTGTGAACGAGATATACATGTATAGAAAGCTCATTTAGTAAGATAAATGATGATATCGTAAGGATAAACTGCAACCACTATACGGGCTTCCATCGTTCCCTCAGTGATAGAGACTTCATACTTACGATATTTCATCAATCCTCCTAATGTTGTCGCACAGTGGGGCAGAATCCCGAAAATATGGCATTCATTAAATGATTTCGTATTTTTTAAAAGTGTTCACGCAGTTATACGATAATTGTGTAATGTAATATTGAGATAATATTATATATTAAAAAAATATTTATTAAAGAAACATCATTTGAGGAACTTTTTTTTCAAACACAATTTATTACTGTTTTGTTTGGTAATGTACTAAGGCAAGTGGTGGATTGTGGATTGTGTCTACTTGTAAATAGAAAAGAACAGCCATAAATAAGAAATTGTTCAGAACGAACTTGATTTCAAATGAAGAGGCAAGTCAGTTGTTATTAATAATAATAATAATAATAATAATAATAATAATAAGTTAAATAATAATAATGTTCAGAATAAACTTGATTTCAAATGAAGAGGTAAGTTACTATATAATATTAGTTATTTATTAGAAGTATTGTTATTAATATTAATAATAATAATACTTCCAACCTTTCCTTCTATTCATTATACAGTAACTTACCTCTTCATTTAAAATCAAGTATATTCTGAACATTATTATTATTATTTAACTTATTATTATCATTATTATTATTAATAATAATAGTAATAATAATAATATGTATATTGTACGTACATATTACGTATACTTAAATAATCGTGGCCGCGTCAGTTACAATTTAAAATTGCTGTGTTTATGTATACATTTATTAATATTCTTAAGGAATTATACATGGTGTTTCAACTAAAGGAGTCCACTTACGTATTTCTGTTATTTTTGGAGATAACGAAAAACTTTATTAACAACAATTTTTCAGTTCATTGAAATATATAATACGAACGTAATAGTTTTTTCGCAGCTGGAGAATTTTCGGAGATTTCAAGGTTATCTTCACTTTTTTAAGCACATGTATTTTTTTAACATTAGTTGATGCAGCTCGACATTTTCTATAGAAATGCATTTACCTGTTTATGTCGAAAAGTGATTAGTTTAACAGATATTTAGTGGTATTTCTCGATGAAAGTATATTTATGAATCGTGGAAACTTTAACGTCTCTTTTGGCACGGCAAAATGCACAAAATTAAAGTTAAAATATCTTCTAATCCAATAAATTTTCGACATATATAAATTAATACTTTACTAATACCGTGGGGAACTTGTACTGAGAGTACTTACCTGAGCATCTAGTGTCGGGACTACCCACGTGGAGGTCTAGTAGACTTCTACAATTGACAAATTTTTGTATATTTTAATCAGTCAATAGTAATTTTTTCATTGGGGATCCGTGAGAGCACGTAATATAATGTAATTAACCTACATTAATGTAATTAACCTACATTAATGTAGATAACCTACATTAATGTAAATGTAGGTAATCCCGAGTTAAGAATCCTCCGACGCATGTTCTCAGGTATAATTTTATGACGATAAGCCGCGGATTGACGGACCTTCGCGTCTTGATTTGATGATTTATAGGCTTTTGTCCCACCGTCCGGGTCAACTCGAACTCGACGTACTCTTATTTATTTATTCTCCTTATTTATTCTTCTTTTCAACATATAAAAAGTAAACATATTTTTGTTCTCCAAATTCGATCCGAGTTCATGCGTTTCTATTCCAATTTTTTAATTCGCGGATACGGAAACTGTAATTGGGGTAGGGCGGAGAAGGTGGCTGCGCGCCCCGATTCAGGTAAACGGACCGTGCGCTCCACTTTGACGGTCAACTAACCGTACTCCTACCACCTCATACTGTTTGAATGAAGTTGTAGAATTGAATCGACAGATTTCCAAGACAGTGTATTTTATACCGTTAGAAGAATTTTAATAATCCACTCATGGCCAATGGCATTCTTTTATAACAATCATACTTGTGAATACAATTTGCATTACTTTCAGTAACTTCATCAATGATCTAATAGTAATTATACAGGATGTCCCATAATTATGTTAACGCCCGGAAAGGAGTGATTCAAGAGGACATTTGAAGTAATTTTTTCTTTAGCGGAAATACAATCCGCGGCTTCGTTTACGAGTTATTAACATAAAACAGTAACCAATAAGCGGAACTGGGTTTCAGCCGCCTCGACCGTATATTTAAATAAACAAATTTGATATATTATTAAGTTTTTATTTAAATATCACTAAAGATGTAAAAGTTACTTTGAGTCGATAATTATTCTCATCACCTTTTACTTCGTTATTATTACAATACTTCCACGTGAGATAGTTCAATGTCATGAAGGCTATAGATTCTCATTTCTCTTTGTTTATGGTAGTATATTACTTACTGTGGCTAGTTTTTTTATTGGTATAAAGCTAAGGAAAAGAAAGATCTTACCTTTATAGTGAGATGACAGCATTAGGTATAACTGTTTTCTCAAATTTAACTGGGTAAAACTCTCAAAATTTCTCTAACAATGGACTGAATTATTTATCAAATTTGCCAACACTTGCTAGCCATTCGTTTTGGAGTGTCGCTGTACAATACTTAGACACATACTGAAATACAAATGGTCGAACGGTAAAGAACGATAAAGAAAAACGACGCGACGTTATGACGACGACGATGGCAAGGTGGATAAACTCATGAGGACGCGAGGATGAATTTTATCCATCTAAAAAGTAAAAAAGCTGTATGTGAACAGTTTCTTCATGGGAAATTTGAAATATGATCGTTACATATACACATGGTCCCAGCATTCGTAGTGCAACCAAGATATTAGGAGAAAACGTTGTCCCAAAATGGACTGCCATTTTAAATAGCGCGACATTTTCTTTAGCCAGACCAAGTAGCAATTTCTTAACAGTTGTCATCGGTAATAATCGAGATTGAATTATGAAAGGATACGGAAATGAGCAACGCATAGGAAATGTTAAAATTCGCATTAAAAAATGATAAAACTTTTGCAGAGAATTTGTAAATATCTCGCTTTTGTTGGTAATCTTAATGCACCTCCGTCTCAGTTCAATCAATGCGACTTGGAGCCATTAGACATTTTTGTTTGTGGTTATATTAACCCTTTTACAGTGCAATAAAATTATGAATTTCAACAAAATCATGTGCATCATTTTCATCGCTTTAAATGATTCCATCGGTGATAATAAGTACAAAATAATTTTTAAACGCGTTTTACAAATGTTATTGAGAAAAAATAATCGTTCAATTACACACAGTTACGTCTTGTGTCATATATGTGGTAACACGGAATACATAAACCTATACGTCGCAGTCTGAACAATAGTATCTCGTATTCTTCTTAATTGTCTTTCCACCAATCCGACGTGAGAAGCATACTGCACATAATCCAATCGGTTTTTCTTTGTTAGCAGTTGTCAGAATATATTCAATAAAAATGTCTTTTTATGTAATATGCCAGCACACCATACTGCTTGATCTAAAAGATGTACGAAAATTTTATAATAATATTTCTATTCTATGCTTCGTCTTACATCATAGATATGTTGATCCGATTCATCAACGCTTCTCATTGTAAAATTGCAATCGCGTATGGACCCTAGAATATTCTTGATTTTATTGCTTTTTTCTTTACTGGAATGAACGCTGAATTGTGAATAATGCCCGAAAAATTCTCGGGACTGTCATTTTGATACTTGACGCTTTGCCCGAAAATATCTCGAGATTCACTGCGAAATGGTTAATTTAGAGGTAAATTTTATCTCCGAAAGGAACATGTAAAATTTATAATAAATCGTTGGGGTCGTTTTGGAGGTATCATAACATTACTGTCGTAATGTTTTTTTTGTAAATGATTAAACTATATAATATCAGTATCCTCTGCAAAGTAACTGCATTGGGAAACCGTACATCACCAAAGACGGTATTTCCACTCTCCGTAACAGTGCTGAAATTGTTAACTCGAAACTTAGAACTTGGAACTGCCTTCAGTTAGTCTGTCAGAACAATCCGGATATTGACCACAGTTTCGAAACTACGATCTTTCAGGTAGAATTTGAATTTGGGGAAGCAGAAATGAAATATGACAAGTATGAAAGCCGCGGTATTTCAATACTTCATTAGATCTTTCAGGTAGAATCTGATTTTTCGGAAGCAGAAATGAAACATGACAAGTATGGCGGCTCCGGAATTTTAATACTTCATTAGAATTCGATCTATCTGTTACACGTCAATCGGACATCAGGAGTTCTCAAATTAGCAACATTATTTTATGGCTTTTAAGGGAGGACATTCAAGCGAAAACCGACTATCAGTATTTTCCTAATAAAATTTGGAAAATATGCATTTTGACAGCATTTTTTACGCTTATTTGAACTACGTACAAATTATTTTGCTAATTAGTTTTTTCAACTGTGAACAAATTTTTCTTTTATGAAAGCAAAATCGGATTGAAAATTCCGTATACAATTCTCTTCAATATTATGTACAGAAAAAATTTCAGCTCGAAAACTTTGTTATTTCGATTTTAGTAATACTAATTGGAATTACGGCCGTCAAGGTACCTATCGGAGTTGGGCAAAATTTTATTCCGATCACGAATAAGAGATGGAGACTTAACGAGTAAAATTTTATTCGACACTATCCAATGGAATATCCAATGGAATTCGAATAAAACTTGATCTAGATAAAAATTTACCCGAGGATGGAAATAGTGAAAGAACCATGATAGGAGGATCAATGAAGAAAAATTGTATTTTAACACATACTCAAAATGATGACCAGCAATTTCGATACATTTTACGCAGTAACCAGCTCCGCTTCTCTAAAGTGCAGTACGCAGCTCCACTATCCTGAAGAATTTGTGTATGTGGTCTCTTGTTTTCATGAAATTCATTCAAAAAGTGTCAAACATTAGAATTAAGAAATAGAATTAGAAAATAGAATTAAATAAAATTCAGAAACATAATCTAAGGGATTATCCGTGTCATATATAATCTGCAGGCAAGTATAGGGCTAACTAGAGTGGATAACATCTAAGAATTTTCGGCCCAGCATCAAAAGGGTTAATCGATATTGAGTTCTGTTTTAGAAGCAATAAGACAGCTTCATCGTTAGTAAAACATGATTTGAGAATGAAGATTGTTTATGACAAGCTCATTAAACGTTTCGTTGATCATAAATTTAAGTAAATTAGGCAAATGAGGTAGATGAGTCAATACAAATTTTTAAATTCTGTTTTTATGTAGCCCTTCGCACCTAGGAAAATTTTTATTAAATCACCTAGAAGCACCACGAATCTAGTTATTCGTTAAATATTAAATAATATAATCGAGTATTAAGTATATAATAAAATATAAAATAATATTACGTTTTGGAAATAATGACTTCATTCAAACAGGATTCTGCATAATATTGTATTTGTACCGATGGTGTAGAACCAAAATTGTTAACCTTGAAATTAACGTGATTACCAGCTGTCTTCGTATGTCCTTTGAGATGGGACATTCGAGTGCAAGAGCTTAATATTTGTATTTTGTATGGTGTTTATGAATCGAACATTGAACTTATTGTACACTTTCTTCACTTAAAGATTAAACGTTTTATATGTTTTGTCTTTTTTGTTACGTCTCCGCTGTCACACTGGGTCAAAATGACTCACATTTCATATTTCGGAAAAGTGAAATTAATAATTAATTCAATATACATTGGAAATGAGATATCGAGTTCTAATAAAGGAAACGATCTTTTAGAATCTTGAAGCTATATTCTCTAATGCTTGCATCTGGATAATATTGTTAGGTTTTGAGTGGCAGCTGTTTGAAAATTGTATGTGTGCTTGGTATTGGAAGTGTGAGAGCGGATGGTTAAAGAAAAGTGATGCAATTTTTAAAGTGGGGCTCCGATCACAGACTTGTCACGGGTCCGATAATTATTTCACTCGAGTTAGCGACACTCGACAAATATAATAGATAAACGCTCGGACTTTTATTCTTTTTAGAGACAGTTCGTGAGTTATTTTTTTCGATACTTTTTACTGTTCGTTTCCATGTCCTTCTCAATTTTCACTTTCATTTCTCATCCGACGCTGTCAGAGCGCTTACCCACTTAGTTTCAATTACTAAATTCTATCTATATATGAGCCGTTTATATTTTGAAAGTGGCATAAGTCATCTTTTCAAAAAAATCGAGTTAATGGTAACACTAATTACAATTGAACGGTATCTTTTCATTTTAAACAAATTTGTAATCAATAAGTTGAGAACTATTGAGATTTGTTCGAGAGAGGTTTTGCTAATTAACGGTATAACAAACATGTTTATTTTGAAAGTGGCGTAAGTCGCTGTACTCAGGAAATTAATTGCAGGGCTTAGTGTAAAAGAAATAGAAACGTGTGATAAGTGTGTGTGAAGTATTGTTTTGAATTCTTTTCAGTATTTTTAAAAAGGTTGTGATCACTGGACTTATTTTTATAAGTGGGAAAGAGAATAGTGCAGTTTTGTAAATTATATTATAGTGATGTGGCGACTACCTCCAGATCCGCCAGCGGATGGCTATAAAATGTTTTATAAACTAACTTTAGATGAGAAAGATGAATTTGTAACTTTGGATTTGTCACCAAAAAGAGGAAGACCTAGGCGTTGTTCACAAATAGAAATGGATCCGTTATACGCTGGATCTCGTCCTGTTTCTTCAGCAAAATACAAAGACATGATGGACTTGCTTAATTATATACCCCCAATATACCACAGTTATTTTAAAATTTCAAACAAAACACGATTTCCGAGGACTTAATCACTCCTATTGATGACGAAAATTAAATTGAACTGATGTATTTTCATATAAATTACTTATACTTATGTTTCAAAATGTACTAATTATTTTTGTATTTTATGGATATTAAAATAAAAAATACTTAAATCAAACCTTTGTATTAAATATGTTCATGGTATAAATTATTATTATATATGTAATTTATTCAACAATTTTAGTAAATCACTGTCCTTTCAAAACATCACTTCAGTAAAATACGTCGGACAAAATTAATATATGTCAGTCATTTTTCTAAACTATTTAATTTGAAAGTGGCTTAAGTCACTTTACCGTAATGAAAAGTGGTGATTTTTTAATGTTTATACGAAATTATTTATACTGAAAAAAATATCAGCATCCTGAGATAACAAATACAAGTAAATCTTCTCGAAAGTTAGCATCCATATTTTTAAACGTGTTAAAAAACGCAAACCTTAAATATATCGACTTAAAAACAAAGTGACTTATGCCACTTTCAAAATAAACGGCTCATATCTATGAATTCTATTTATGTTCGTACCTACCAACGCGCGACACTTTTATTTTTATTAATTCCTTGAAAACAGACAGCCATGCATTCAAATCCTTTCGGGGTCGTTTTACTACGAAATTGCCCTCACAAATCATTCGAATTCTTACTATGGCATGTACAGTGACTAACGAAAGCATTCGGACACCAGTATAAATTGGACCTCTATGCCACATATTTAAATTAATATAACATTGAAGGGGTAAAATCCTTTACGGGATATTAAAGGATTAAAAAGATACAAAAAGGTATAAAACGTTATATGCTAAATCAAAAGTTTTTTGTAATTTATGGTACTTCCAGGAAATGAGTGGTTCCTGAAGTCATTTGAAGTAATTTTTTCCTTAGCACAAATGCAATCCGCTATTTTGTTTGCAAATTATTAACGAAAAACAGTGACCAATAAGTGGCCAGCTCGGCTGGCACAAGGCGGCCGAGCCAACAAAGCCCAATTCCGCTAATTGGTCCGGCTGTCTCGCGCTAGCTGATCTCGTCTCTCATTGGTCACTGTTTTTCGTTAATAATTCGCAAACAAAACGGCGGATTGCATTTGCACTAAGGAAAAAGTTACTTCAAATGACCTTAGGAACCCCTCATTTCTCGGAAGTATCATAAGTTTAGCACAATCTGCATAAATGTCAAAATACAAAAAATTTTCGATTTAGCATAAAACGTTACTTACATAATTAAAAAAATATAAATAGGCATCGAATTTTCATGCCACATAAGTATTCGAATGCCTATAAGATATAAATATAATATAAGTGCCTATAAGTTGAAAAGTTATAAAAATACATTTTTTTTACTTTTTATTACTATTATAGTTTCATACCTCTTTTCTTTAACAATGTGTTTCAAGAAATTTGACAGTTTAAAAATTATTATTTATTTATGATCGATGGTGTTATGATTTGTTTATAGTATGTATTTTGTAGTATGACGACTGAATTCACTGTATGGGAATGGACAGTCATTTATAAGTCGCGCGTAAATATAATTTGTTGATTTTTGAATTTGATTATTCACATATTACATCAATATTAGCTGGTAAAGTTATACTTTTTTAATTCTGTAGGTAACGATTTTTACTAAATCGAAAGTTTCTTGTATTTTGACATTTATATATTCTACTTTAATATACCGTGAAGGATTTTTCCTTTCAATGTATGTATATTTATTTATATATATACATATATATACATATATATACATATGCTTCAGTATTATATATTATATATTATATATTATATATTATATGTTATATATTATATGTTATATATTATATATTATATATTATATATTATATATTATATATTATATATTATATATTATATATTATATATTATATATTATATATTATATATTATATATTATATATTATATATTATATATTATATATTATATATTATATATTATATATTATATATTATATATTATATATTATATATTATATATATAATAATTGCTAAATAATTTAATACGGAATAATTCATGTTTTTACATTTTTGCTTTAGGATTAATTGTCTAGAACTGATCATAGTAATTAAGGTAGGCACAATAATTGGATCAACGTATAGAAATTGACACAAAGTAACTAGAAAAGGCTCAGTATCTGAGATATAGTAATAAATTGTTCATCTTTTTAAGGGCACAGTAACACGCACAAAAATTACGTATGTATATATATAATAGTTTATATATTTCATTTATGAAAAAGTCGTAATTACATAAAAAACGTCAAGATATAATTAAAATGGTTTAAGAAGTGAGACGTAGGTTAAAAAATCCGATTTAATTCATTGAAAACTCTGGACGTCACTTTAATGAGTACAGTAATTGATACGCTTACTCTTCTTCCAGTAAAAACACATCTTCCGTTTTGGACCTGAAATGATTCACGCGTCGTCTATCTTTTAAATGTCATCACAAATGCTTAAACAAAAGCTAAACACAAATGCATTGCAAAAACTCATTACTTCGCAAGAAATGCAAGGTAAGGTCAAGTTTGATTATTTTTACTTATTACTCTCTATTAGCATTTTCATAATAATAACAACAATAATAACAATAGTAGAAAACTCTATACATTTGTTAGTACAACGATTCTTTGAGTGCGAACACCAGTGTGATCAGATGGAATACCAACGATCGGACAAAATGTATTGGATATTAAACAATTAGTGTTCCAGTATATTAAACACACATTTACTTTGAACAGTAAATAGATAAATCCAGTCGTTTACTACATTATTACTCTTCGTCACATCCTACACGGAAACCGCACACAGTTAAATATTTATCGCGTAAAGTTGAAATTACATTTTTTAATGTTCGCATAATCTATAACTGGAATATTCTGCACGAAGTTTTCCATATAAAAGGAGGAAACAGCTGTGACGTTCGTTGCCTACTGACTAGCTTAAGACAATAGAACTTGCAGCCATGGAGCGAAACCATCACTTCTTTCTTCTATTTGTTTGCCTTACACTTTTATCTGGATATTTTGTAATACCAGTCGTAAGTTACAAATATGTTTGATATTATTGCATCACATATGCATCAGTTTTGATATAATGATACATTGTATCGACTTTTGTTTAGCTGTCAGCGCCGTGCTATAATATTCCATTACATGTAATCTGCAACAATCCGTCACTCCGTGCGAGATGTCCGGTATGATCACAATTGATTACTCTTAATAATTATCTTGTTTTTGTCACTTTCATTATAATAAAATTTCTGTACATTTCTTTCTTTAGGCTAACTGTCCAAAAAAAGATTGATTCCAGTTCCAGACGTGCCAACTGTCATTAATAATGTAATATTGATACTTCAATAAAATAATTTTCAGAGAAAATGTAGTTTCACAGTTTAGGTTAAATTTATAATGTTAATGTTACATACTTTGCATTATTATATATGTGTATCTTATGAACCAATATAAAAGAATTAAAGGGAAAATTAATTATTCATTGAAACCCATTCTGCGTCAATTCAATTATCTTACACTCAATAGACGGTTCAAGTCGATGCTTGCAATTGAGAATATGTATGAATGTGTTGTTTGTTGAAAATGGAAAGCCGGGACATGGCATGAAAACGGTGTTCCGTAGTAGCATGGAAGCGTAGTAGCAAAGTACATGCTCGTACTTTATTATTTTTGTCGTACTATGTTTTATTTATATTACAAATAAATATTCCAAAGTTCACTAGATTGTCCAGAAATATCAATCTATCGAGCAATAGATTATGCCCCCTGAAAAGCGTTCCATAATAGGTACTTCTATTTTAGTTTCTTGCTTGCTACTAAATAGAAAATATCGTATCGTGTATGTTTCATTCGAAATGAATATTCCTATCCCAATTCGTTGAGTTAACTATTAAACAAGAAGAGAAGGGAACTCATTAAGGAAAATGTTTGAAATCATCAAGAAAACACATTTTTTAAAATATATTTGTCAAAGATATGATGAAACTGATCAAACGAGAATGGATAGCGTATGGGGAGACCACAAAAGTTAGAATGCGCCATCATAAATGTGCTATTCTAAGAACAATTACATTTGATCCGGGGAACTGTGGCGTCGCATCGCTCGCCACTGCTCATCCGCTACCTGAGCGCGGCGGCTAGCAAAGTAAAACATCTGCCTTCCTAGTCCTCTAGCGGGTCCCGGACGAAACGTTTCCCCCTCTCTTCCCTGTTTTCCAAAACATGGCGTCATAACCGCCAAAAGTACTATCCACGGCCGTTGTAACAATTGAATAAAGTTGCCTGTTTATATTTCTTGTTTTAGAACGTTGTTTAACTCATTTTAGTTTTCATTCTAGTAATACTAAAAGCAGAATAAAGATCGCACGTTCTCATTTACCACGAACCGCCAAAGAACAAATACTGCAAAATTGTCATCGGTGTTAGAAACAGATTCTAATGATCGACTGACCAGAAACAGTACGCAATGTACAATAATTAGAAAAGCAGGGTACAGTGAACGTATAACGAATTCGCCAATGCACACGATAAATATTTACGATAATACACGACTGTATTTACGATAATACAGTCATTTTTACGATAATCTGTAAAAAAATCTCATAGACGCGTGATTTAAAATCGCATCACACATGTTTTAATATTTTAAGTGGGGATTCAAATTACTTATTTTTGAGACGCAGATATCTTAGATTGCGGATGAATATGCAAATGAATATATTTTTAGAAAATATGCAGACCAATGGAACCTAGGCAGAAATTTGTCATGACCGGGTGATTCTGCAAATATATTTTTTATTTTATATATTTTGTATATTGAATATGTCATATACGTTTATTTTATTTCTATAAATAAAAATAATACTTACAGGCTTTCGAACATGATCTAGTTGTTGATGACAGATGCAGCTGCGTATATGATAAAAGCTAGAAAACATTTAAAGGAGTGCGTTAATATTTTTCACTTGTAAATTCATTTCCTCGAAATGAATCGTTTATTCAGAATTTCATATTTATCAAAATCCACTTTCAAACTTTCCCGGATCATATGAAAGAATTACAAACTACTGGTATGCTTTTAACTGAATCAATAGAATTAGTGACAAATGTAGATCGAAATTTTAGTAGCACTCCTGAAATTTACAGAGAAAAAATTATAACAAATTGGAATGCAGTTTCAACAAGAGGTCCCGATTTCGAAACAATATTCAAGATTAGTGAAGCTTTGCGAAAACAGATTGTTAAAGAACGTAAAAGAATTAAAGCATGCTACTTGAGCGTTCCTTCTCAGTCTATAAATTTATTTTTTTAATAAACATCATGAACTAACGCTTAATAGTATTGAAAAAATACTCGTAACACATTTTAATTTAAATAATAATTGATTATTATTATGTTTAAGTAATAAAATTATATCTACATATTTCGAGTATATTTTGCATATTCTCGTATGTATTGACATATTATTAATACATAGTTGATATATGTCACTTACATGTTTTGATATATTTTATTGACATAATTTCCACAGTTCACCAATAATAAATACTATGTTTCTGTACATCATACTGAGCAAATTATTTATTCCCGATCTTCTGGTTGAAATGTTTGTTTCCGTTACACTAAAAAAAAAAAAATAATAAACGTAGTCACTGCCTCCGATTATTACGCTCGGTCACGTTCTACACGAAAAGTGCATGTTCTTAACCATTTATCGCGCGAAATTGCAGTTTATCGTGTTCGTAAAATTTATATTTCTCATATACGTGTGTGCTCTATATAAAAAGAAACCGGAACAGTAACAGTCACTGACTAGCGAAAACCTTTGAAGTATAGAATACGCAATCATGAACCAAAAGTTGGGCTTACTTTTCCTATTCGTTTCACTTATCTTGCTGTTTGGATCACCCATGACACCAATAGTTGGGGTAAGTAGATGTTTGTCTAGTTTTCTGTGCTGTATTTCGACACATTGTTAAATAAGGGTAGTGAAAGAGTAGCATGAATGGGAACACTTTCGTTTCGAACATACAAAAAACCGAAAAATGTAAAAAAAAAACTGAAAGACCGTTCTATTTTCTCTTGTCACCCTTGGAAAGGTCAATCATTTGACTATAAGTGTACGTGGTATCATTAACTTGCTTCCATATTTACATGTCATTTATATTCGATTTTTCAACTCATTCTACCCGAGCTTTTCCTATTGATATTTAAGTTAATTGTCTGTAACGTCTGTACTTCTAAATAAATGCTATCCAGCATGTCTCTATACTACTAATTGTCATTATTACCGATCAAAAATAATAGTAAGGTAAGTCTGTCAAGTACAGGATGCCTATTACTATGCTATCCCTTGGTTACTGTGTCCTCACATTATTTTACCTATATTTAAAATAAATATGATTAAATTACGAATATTAAATTTTTTCAATAAAATTTTACCTGTAATTTTCATATAACCGAATCAAAACTTTAATTTCATAAGGCCTATAAAATGCGGGGAAACCAATTTTTTAAATTTCTGATAGCGGTTTCTCCCTTGATCTTCTTCAAAAACTTAAGAAATACAAAAACAATGCTTTCCAAAACAAAAGGAATAAATTACTGTGTTAAAAAAACTCTCGTCTAAATTACAGAAAAAAAATAATATACACGACTTTGTACATACATCTTTTTACCTAAACTAATTTAATAACTGAACAGAGCGTCTATTTTACTGTGCACTTTAACTGAATTAAGTTTTCATGTGTTTTTTTATGCGTGCATTGGTTACTGAGCTCTTTCATTGCAATCCACGTGTTACATCTAACCTTACTTTCCCGATCAGTTGAATATGTGTATAGTCCTCACGCAACAAGGAAACACCTTTATGTTTACATTCCCCCACTTTTTAACTGCCCCAATGTCGAAAACGATGACGAAGATTGCCGTCGGCCAATAGCAACCGGCAGCTGCGACAATGGGGCAGCTACTAAGAGGGAGAATGTAAACACAATAGTGCCTTTTTGTCGTGTGAGGACTATAAGTATCTACGCGTGATTTTCTGTCATTTTCTGAATAATATCGTAAGTACTGAAGCATATACAATAATTTAGGCTAAATAATTTAATACCGAATATTTCATGTTTTTACATTTTTGTTTGGGATTATTTCCTTAGAACTGATTAGAGGAAGTAAAGCATAGTAATTAGGATTTTTGTACAGAAATTGGCACACAGTAATTAGATCAGGACACAGAAATCGACACACAGTAATTATATCGGTGTAGAGAAATTGAAACACAGTAACTAAATCAGTATACAGAAATTGACACATAGTAATTTTATGATGTATAGATATTGATACATAGTAACTAGAAAAGGCGCAATAACTAACACACAGAAATTAACTTTGCATCTTCTTAAAAAGGTACACTAACTCGCTCAGAAATTTGTGTTGTTTATATATCTCAAATATGAAGAAATTCATAGTTATATAAAAGACACACACATCGCGCGCGACATGTAATTGAAATGCTTTAAGAAGTGCGATATAAGTAAAAAAAGCCCGTTTAATTCGTAAAAAATGTCGGATGTCACTTTAATGGGCATAGTAATTGATTATCCATACGTTTATCATATATGTGAGATACGTATTGTTCTTCTAACAATAAAAAAAGATCGCTGAGAAACGTGTGTCCCGCTTAGGATCGAAAGGGTTAAAAGATGTATTTTGTTTCTCGCAGAACTTTATAGTATCAAGAGCAGAAGGTAATCGAGGAAGAGATATTCTTGTGGCTGTAAGAAAAAACGTCGCATGTCGCAAATTAAAATATTTTAGTTTATGCAATATTAATATATTAATATATTAATTGAGTTGCGAAATGTATGATTTACCTATTTATCAAAAGACAGATCATAAAAGCAAATTCGATATACTGAAAAATAATAATGGGACTTGAAACACAACTAATACGATGAATTAGTGATCAGAACTTTAAGTAACAATATCTCGAAAATGAGATCATGTGACATGCTATGAAAGAGAATAATATTGCGGATAGCATTATTTCTTTAATTATTATGTAACTAAATAGTCAAAATGTATTAGAAGATTTCGCAGTTGATCTTACTGAACTTTCTTTCTGTATTATGTACTTCATTTACCATATCTTACATTTCATTTCTATTAACACCATCTCGTGTTTGCATTGCATTTTTAAACTGGAAAAACAATGATTAGAAAGAAATTCGAAATTCGAAATTTGTAACTTGTATGTGTATTCTTTTGTGTATTCAAAAATAGTGAAATTTTCAAAGGGCAGTTATGAAAGAGATATCTCATACATAACCATTTGTTGTGTCTCGTTCAGATTGTTACCAAGTAAATTGAGAACGTAACCAATAATTAGATTAATATTAAAGCAAAAATAGCGAACAAAGCGAAAATCAGCCAAGAAAAGATGAGTTACGGTAACATTAATTTCAGAAACGTTTTTACTTTCACAGTCGAAAAAATTCAATCGTGTATCAATGCTAACGAATACACCAAAATATTGCTATTAAACAAAAATCAACCGGCCTGAGAAGTCCTCCCATAGTTAGGATATTTAAAATGTCCCTTTCATAGTACATATCTCTCCTACATTCCTCTTTTCTTAGTCTTAATAAACGTATATTTACCTCAAAGGTGGAAGGAGCATGCGGTACTTTGTCACGAAGGACTCTTTGTCGCAGCGACAAGTATAGAATAATGTGCAAAGTACGATGATGCCTAATTATTAATTACTACATACTCATCCATTCGATAGAGCTATTATATTGATTATATTTTTGTTTTTTTTTTAGCTCACGTGTACTAGAGAGGAACGAGGATTGTAACGGATGCTATAACATTACGAAACGTTGTTTTAACGATGATTAATACGTTGTATAAATGATGCAGATACAGCAGCTTAAATAAATAAATAAAGAAATACTGTTTACGACCATCGCCTTCTCTTCCATTCGGTCCTGCACCTCGAACACACATTTTCATCGATGTTATGAAAATAAATATTGTCCATTCAGTGTTCAGCACATTCGTTTGTTTTGAACCATAAAAATGAAAAACGGTCATTTTATCGGATCAGTACTATTGGAAAACTAAAAGAAGGCACTCTACCCAAAAGCTAAACGACGCAAGGTGAATTAGCCGGTCGCTCCACCTGATCTCTTCCACTTTTCAGATCCTGGGTCATTATTGGCTAAGTTAGGCTATGGATAGAACACGTGATTAGGTGAATCGGGCAGGACTGATAGAATGACCAAATATGTATTCTTTTATTGTGTAAGATAAAAGTACAGTGAGGAACAAATATATAAGTATTATTCATAATATAGATGATTAATATTGGTATACAGAGTGTTCCAAAAGTCACTTGCAATCGGGAAATGAGGTGTTCCTGGCGTCATTGGAAGTAACTTTTTCCTTAGTTCAAATGCAATCTGCAGCTTTGTTTACGTGTTATTAACGAAAAACCGTGACCAATGAAAGGCGAGCTCGGTTGGCGCGAAGCCGATGAGTCATTGAGCTGTCCCCCTCATTGGTCAGTGTTTTCTATTAATAACTCGTAAACAAAGCCACGGATTGCACTTGCGCTAAGTTAAAAGTAACTTCAAATGACCTTGAGAAACCCTTATTTCCCGATTACGAGTGGCTTTCGGGACATCCTGTATATCGAATTTGTTTTAGAAGATACAAGGACTAGTTTACTTGAAAGAAAACAAAAAAATATGAAACGCAGGTTTTAAAACATTACTTATCTGAGCCTATAACAAAAAATTTAAGAAATGCGTTTTCTAGATTTCGGTAACTTGAATACGAGCGGAAAATTTCATCGATATCGGTTGACGTTGTTATGAGTTACAAGCAATTCATGATCGCGAGAAACGTAATTTTGTCCCGATGTTTGACACTTCTGATCAATAATTGAGCCGTTTATTTTGAAAGTGGCATAAGTCACTTTACCGTAATGAAAAGTGGTGATTTTTTAATGTTTATACGAAATTATTTATACTGAGAAAAATATCAGTATCCTGAGATAACAAATACAAGTAAATCTTCTCGAAAGTTAGCATCCATATTTTTAAACGTGTTAAAACGCAAACCCTTAAATATATCGACTTAAAAACAAAGTGAGTTTTTGAAATCTTTCAACACTTGTAGCTTGACCCTGCGTTGATCGATATTGACGAAATTTTCAGCATGCATATAAGTGACTGAAATCTATAAAACGCACCTTCCAAATTTTCGTTAGAAGCTTGGAAAAATTTTTAAAACTAGAGCTTTTATTTTTTGTTCTCATTCCGAATAATAACAAAATTTAAAAACGGTAAGTTATATATTGTACAGTACATTAGTCCTTCTGACATCAAAAAAACATTCAAATCAATTTAGTTCAATTTAAAAAAATGTATACTATGTTTTAAAAGGTGGCCACATATATGTCCCATAGGTACAGTAGCCACTGTACCTAATATATGAAACAATTTTCAGGATGTACAACATTATCATCGATTTTATTACAATTGGAAGTCTTTATTATTATTGTTTTATACTACTGTTCCATATATCGGTGTTTCTAACTAATTTAACCCTCTATGGGTTGAATTTTTTTCTTAAATATAAAAAAATGTATGCAACGGAAAATCTATTATTATAAACCTATTTATGCTAATTAAACCTATTTATCTATATTATGCATTTTATATGAACTACTATTAAAAACTTCAAATCCTAAATTCACATTTGTATCCATTATCAAAAGGGCTTGAATTAGTGTAGTCATTTCGATTCAACAATTTTAATGATGGTTGCATCAACCACAATAAATTTTCTGTAAAATCAGCAATTTTAGACAATACATATTGCACTTGGCGAAAATCAATTTAATCTCGTACGTACGTTTTCCAATCGCTCCTTTCGGAGTATTTATTCAGGCGTAACAGGAAAATGTTGATACATAAAGTATCAGTGCAGTGGATTATTTCAGTACACCTACATACATAGATATGTAAAACGCTCGATGTACGATTTTTCCTACCGAAAAGACAACTTTTGATACATTTTTATTGCGACGTGTTTTCCAAGCTTTATTCGAACAGTTTATTTTCATTTATTTTTAGCCTACCTTAAAACTCGTGAAACATCTCAAAGTATCTGACGAAGTAACATTGGTTCCCATGAAAACGAGACGTTAATAACAGGAACGGTCTTCCTGAAAAAAATTCTATTTAATAAGAGAAGTAAAAAGCTCTCTAACCTCTTTAAAGTCCGGTAAATTCTTCTATTTCTTCCGCTGCGTCTCAAAGCGCGGAAAATGTAAGGGAACTTTTTACGGAGTAGGTTACAAAAACTTTATATCGTAAAGCAACTATCCTTCTTCCACTTCGACTGACAATTAATTTTTCCAGAGAAAACAGATTGAATGTGTTGTATCGTGGGAATATTCTTTTAAATTCACCATCACCATTATTTTAAGAAAAATGGATCATTGTACAATATTATTTTTCCACACAATCTTGACAATTTTGATAATTCTTTTTATCTGCTGAATTTGATACGTTCAGTGTGACCTATTTAAATCGATCCAGTCAAATATCTTTGAAATCATTGATGATACTAGAAAATGTTTCAAAGGGAATTTAAAAGGTTTTAAGGAGCACGTAATCTGATACTAATAAGATTTTCCTAGGTGTATGCGTTGAGGACAAATGAAGCTCAACTTAATTTTTTTAGTGGAATCATATATGTTCCATTAGACTACTTGATTCGGGTCGTTATTCTCTTCATAAAAATACTAAAGCATTTATTGCGAAAAATCATTTGTTTAGAAGATACTTGAATTTTTGTATCTTTTAGTGACCATTCAAATTTCATTCGAGATATTTTTTAATATCATCGACAGTTTCGAAGATATTTGACTGGATCGATTGAAATGGGTCACCATGTGGATTGAGCATCTGCAATAAACTTGTATTGTATACATACATTGATTGATTTTTGCGAAATGCGTTATTCACGCATGAAATTTTAAGCGGAGACTTATTTTTACATATTAATATCGTTATCGCTGTATGATTAAAGCAAACAATATTTTGCTGAATTCGGTTAAAGCCTTTATTTCACTACAAATTGTATTTTCGTTTATGTTAGAAAGACAAAGAAAACAAACTAATATTGAAAGTACTTTTTTTACTTGAACCGTTATATATTATATTTTTCTTGTATTACATTCATAATTAACTGTTTGATTTAATATTTAATACTGAATTGACGATGTTTACGACGATTCCCAGCTTCATTCATGAATTTTTCAAAACATAGTTTTTAAGATACTTCTGATATATACTTCTTATATATATACTGAGTTAAAAAAATGGCAAGAACTCAAGGTTAATCCAACAGTAACCTATGCGACATGCTATATAAGAATTACTGCGGATTTTTATGCAATATAAATAATTTCTACACTAATTGAAGGTAAGGAAGTTACATATAGGTATTTTGTTTCTGAATCAATTCACTAAGTTGAAAATGTTGCAACTGTTTCTATAAAATCGTAAAATCTACTGTCCTCTACAGCAGATAATTGTAGTGGATTATTATTATAAAGTCAAATTGTAGTAGATTTTTATTAGAAATTTGAATTGTAATAGATTTTTAATAGAAATTTAATTTGTGGCCAATTCGAAACAGGGGTAAATTCACTACAATAAATTTTTAATACAAAATTTTTATTATAATACATTTTTATTATAAATTTCCATTATAATCGATTTTTAATAATATATAAATTATGGTACATTTTTATAGGTATCTATAATAGATTATATGTATATATATATATATATATATATATATATATATATATATATATATATATATATATTTGTATGTGATATTACGATGTATTTTAGATCACATTTGGTGTAATACTATTTTATATGGAATTCAATGCTTTATCTTTATCTCCATTTAAAAAATTGAAGGTGACCAATTGAAGTAGAATTGGTATGTAATGAACGGACGCGTCACTTGATTCTTATTCAACAGTATTATTTTTACAATTAACAACACTAATACAACATTTTTCTCCAAAAGGGAACTTCGAATGAAAAAATAATTAATTCTTCAGCTCCTGCAGTGAAGAAGCTACGTGAAAAAGTTCAATTGATATTGATTTAATTGCATTCAGTCATAAAAAAGACAAAGTCTCATCAATCTTACTTTTTGCCAATAAAGTTATGAACGAACTGATAACCGTTCCCGAGATTCTCTCTCTTAGACATCGTCATCACCCAAGTATCTTCACAGAATTATTAGACATGCAACAACATAAATTTTTTTTGTTACCCTCAAATTTTACGACGCAATTTACACTATGTAATTTCGAATTAAATCACTGAATATATAAAAACACTTTTTACAGTTTCATTAATAAATAAAGTAAATAATCTAATAAGTATACGAATCTTTTATATGGCTATCATCTTGCAGAACGTTCCAAATAAAGAGATTATGAAAATATTTTAAAACACTATTCCCCAACTTTACACAATAAATATTTAACTGTGCGCGGTTTTCGCAAAGAACGCGATGAAAGTTAATAAGCTGGTAGAAAGATTGCGTTTATCTGTTCCTTGACCAAAGAAAATGTACATTTAGCGTACAGGAAATATTTAAAACAAGTGTAATAATTTCAATGCTCACTACACAAGGTGAGTCTCGTAACATAACGATATGTGATAACTCATAAAATACGTTGTACGAAAAAATGTTTCAGATAGAAGTTGCATTGTTTGCAGGGGTCATATAGTATTGTAATCAGTTTTACATAATTTTATTTTGATATCGAGATGCGAAGGTTGCCTTCAATTTTTAAGTGCGGTATTACTACGTTGTGTTAATAGTCACATTGATTGATGATTTTCATAAAAAAATCAAGTAAATAATCTAATAACTAAACAAATCTTTCACTTTATTAAACATTCTTGTAACATAAAATTTCAAACGGAATAGTTAGTTCGACCAGTTTGTTGGAGAACAAGTAATAAGAAATTTTCTTTAAGTTGCCACTGGTCGGAATGATAAACAAATTCAAACAACTCACTTTTCTCAACTGTTTTATCTCAACATATAACGAAAATTTAAAAAATGCGTTTTGTATATCCTTGTAACTTATATGCTTGCTGAATATTCTATCGTAATCGGTCGACTTTGATGTAAGAAGTAAATAATTAAAGATCACGAGAATCACAGTCTTGTCCTTATTGCAATTTTGCAATTTTTGTAAATCTTTTAATGCCTCCAGCTTCACATTGCTTCAATTGATTTCGATACAAATATGAGTTACCGAGATCAAAAATACGCACTTTTTTAAATTTTTCTTCTAAGCTCAGATAAGAGAAAATTGAGAAAACACTATTTCTTAATATTTGTATCATTCCGACCAATTGCAATCTAAACCTATATTGCTTACTCATAGAAAACAAGCCGGACTAACGTCTCAAAAAGATTCATGTCGTTTGAATCAATTTTAAAAATGCTATTCCGTTTGAAAAACTGTCAACATTCTTCCCGCGACGAGTATATGTAGCTCAATGTTCATAGGTTTACGGGGTACAATACAGCTGATAGCAATAATAAAAATTAAAATGCTAACTTACTCCAACTGCTGGTGTTACGAATATTCGTCACAACGAAATCATGGAAGCGAACATAAAGAGTTGAAGATTGCAAGTTCTATTGCCCTAAGCTTTTATATGGAACACTTCGTGCAGAATATTCCACATGTAGATTATGAGTTCAGTTGAAAATGTAATTCCAAGTTTACGAGATAAATGTTTAAACGTGTGCGGTTTTCGTGTAGGACGTGACAAAGGGTAATAATTTAGTAAAATGGTTGTATTTATCTCATCATTGTCCAAAGATAATGCGCATTCGATATACTGGAACATTACCTAGTTCATTTAGTATTCGGAACATTTCTTTCAATTATTATAGTGACATTATCATTAAAAAAATCGTTGCCAAATAACACTTTACCTAATCAAACAAATGTATAGAATTTTTATTATTAATATAATGAAAGTGCTAAAAGAGTGTAATAAGTAGTAGTATCCAAATGGGCTCATACTCGGCAGACAGTACGTGTAAACGAGTACAATTTGCACGATGATGGCCATTAAAAGAATAGATAACACCAAGAATTATTTCAAGTCCCCCCCCCAAAACAGAAGTTGCGGTTGTATTAGAAATACAGTAAATTTTCCCCAATTGTCCTTCACTGTTTATACAAAAACGAATAATTTTAGAAGAGAGGGTTCGATTAGTCAAGCCTTGCGCCTTGTTTTTATCGTTGTTGATAATCAGCAACTATAAAAATGGTTTACGTATAATAATGGTTTACGTACTGCACTTATCGCGTAGCCCGTTCGGACTGCTACACGAATCTAACATACACGGAACAGAATCTGTCAGGATTTTTTTAATTACATACGAACCTAATCATTATAATAATAATTGGCTAATACCATAGAGGAATGTCATACTACCAATTTAAAAATCCTCCTGAAGAATGAACAATCCAATTTTCAGTTTATCGTAAATGAATTCAATTTCAAAAATCAACATGAATGCTCAGCCAAATAGCACGAAAACGTCTTTAAGACTTCTTAAAAACGTTTGGACCCAATAAGCACTGGACCTTTCAAAGACGTCTATTTTACGTCCATTTTAGATTTGAACGTCAATCGCCCTAAAATCAACGTCTTAACTACGTCTGTTTCTGGCCGTTTTTAAGACGTCTGCTTCGAACCGTCTATAACCCTTTGCAGTCCGCTGTCCCCTCTCGTGGGACATCGTAATTCTAGCATATCACTCTCATGGGACATTAAAGTTTATTAGTGATTACGGGGAATTGAGTTATTTCAGCGCAACTTTTTGAGACCTGCATGTTTCCCTGAAGTTTTCTCTTGAAATGGCACAAGAAATCAAATCAAAATATAGTAAAATTTCTAAGATATATACAAGAAATGTCAGCGGGTTTTGACGAGAACGTGAGAGGCGTGCTCACGACGGTCCGAGCACTTCAAAGGCGCCATTTGAAAAGAGCGATAAGGCAAGTTTGTAGAAGAAAGGTCGGTATGCGAACATAGCACGCACTGTATAGTGAGATTTATAATCATGAAATCTGGAGGAAAAGATTTTCAAAGCTGAACTCAGTCTGGTTTAAAGCGTCGAGCGGTATAGATAGATCTAACGAGTGAGAAAATCGGAAAAGTGATTCTTCTCTTGGTAAATAAATTGTTTGGTAAAAGTTTTTTTGGTAAATATTACCTTGTGAGTTAGTAATAACAATTAGAAATTTTCAATCTATGTATTTACTCATATTTTTTATTAGAACAATGGCAAAACGTTCAAACACGAATTAGTCTCATGACACAAGTTGTAGTGAAGATGAGCTCCAGATAGACGTTTATACAGATATGTTAGGAAGACTCTCTCTCTCTAACTGTAGAAGGTTTTCTTCTACAGTTAGTCTATCATTTTGATAGCAGTGATAGTGATATCGTCCAAACAACAAGGCGACGAGTGAAAGAGTTCGCATAGATAGCGATTACAACAACAAAACAAAATTATAAAACAAACAATAACAAAATTATAAAAAATAAAATATTGATTTGTTTGCAAATTTCTCTATTTCAGCCAATTCATATAAGTCCAATATCATTATAATATGTTAGTTAGTTCCAAAACCATAGTAAATAATACGAGGGTCTATAAATGCCCGTTTCTGCCGAAAAGTGGCGCTGAGTTGCTGGTAGCCAATGTCCAGAATGGTTCGGAGTGCTAAGGGTTAATACGTCTGTTTCTAAACGTCTTACAGGCACTTGAAGTATGTCTTCAAGACGTTTTTTATATTTTCATGGATTTTTCAAATAAATCAGTCAAGCGCTATTAGATACAACATTAATATGGACGATGGAGCAGAAGATAAAAAAAAAAAATTACGATATGAATTTTGTTCCTTCTTATACAAATTGGGGGTCGTCAAGAACACACATCAATCAACAATTTATTTTTTATAAAAATAGTTTTTCTAGAAATTCACACGTTATGATAGTGGCCGTTGAGAAAAGTGTCATTAAAGTGCCGATCATTGAGATCGTTACTGTGTAAGGAGTCATATATTTACGGTATGATCATGTGCCCAGGCCCTTTGAGTGGCTATGGTGTGGGCTTCTCACCCACATCGGTAAAACACACTATGAGAGAATGTGTTTTCGGGTGGCCAGAGTACCTTGATCGATTAAAATAGTTGCCCGGCATATGCCAAAGATCATAGGTTCGATACCAGGTCCCGATTTAACTGTTGGATTCTCCCATCACGTCTTTAAGACAGTCCAATACTTATTGGGTAAAGGAAGAAATTTTTGTATACCTATACTTGTGGCTGCAAATAAAAATATATTGTTTATATGCTAATACTACGTTGAACTTTCTTTTTAAGATAATGGATTTGTAAGCAACTAATAGTACTAATTCTACTACTCACTGAGTGTCGATTCTGCCCTAATGAAATTTGTAAAACGGATAACTAAAATGTTCGTTAATGATTCAAATACAAGGTTTAAAAGACGTAATTTTCTTTTTTCTTTTTAATATTCAAACTAATCGAAATTTTTCCTCAAGTTCTGTTACATATTATCTAGTAAGCTAGTCCTTCCAAAATCCTAGGAAACTTAAACTCATGTTGCTTCTTTTCCTTACAATGATGATTCTCCTTCTTGATTCTCCGAATGCTATTCTCTACTCTTATTATTACTATACTCGTCTATCGATAAGTATCTGCTTTCGAAGAATCTTTACTATTTGATTTTTTTCTACAGATATTTTAGACAAAATTAGGCAAAGATCCGCATGGGATGTGATCCACACATGATCAACACGTAGATGACAAAAGACCGAGATGTATTGTTCACATTAATCATAATACAAGTCTTTGATACATAATCTAGGTTTTGGAAGAAAATTTTCTTGGCACTACGAACAAGTTTCCAACGCAAAGAGTTAAACATGATTGTTCTAGAGTTATAGCTAGACTGCGAGAGTTTATGCAAATGAATAATCCAGTAAAATAAACTTAACAAATGAAGCAACTGAAGTATATTTCATCATTAAAAGATATAAAAATATATATTTTCCTGTTACATATTTTGGAACATCCAGAAATTCAAAAATTTTTACAGCAATGCGAATTATTCTCTCCAAAAATTCTGCATGCATTCTGATACATAAAAGTATTATGTTTTGTATTAAATTATTAAGCAGTTACTTTGGAGATTTAATACTTTAAACATGTATAGAGTTCATAAAATAAAAAGTTAATACAATTAATATAGTTGAAAAGGTGTAGAAATATTTTATTTGTATAACATGAATAATATTATATTTTGATTTTAATGTAAAAACGTTAATACTTGAATTTGTGTAACGTTGAATTCATTTTTAAGTACGTCACATTCTATGCAAAATTAGATACGTTGATGAAACATGATTTTACGAATTTTTTAGTATCTATGCAAATGCATATTTATTGAGTCTATGTGATGTATATAGTTTGTATATATCTCGCACACAGTTTGCACATTCTTGCATATACATAGTCTGCATATTCACTACATATCGTAAGTGCATAAACGTCCGCAGACTAATTATAAGACCCTAAGAACTATGTGTTATGTCGGATCAGTCATGAGAGCGTCCGACTTAGTTATTATACTCAGTGCTTACACATTAACGAGACGCAATACTCCTGAACGAACATAATATGAAATAAAATCAATTTTGTTCGGAACGCAGTTTAAATGCAGTTTAACTTACTCCAAATGCTCCTGTCGCAGAAATTTCTGGCTACAATATTATGGAAACGAACAGAAAGTGGAGCCGTAGTTTGTAGTTCATGATTGCAGATTCTACTGTACTACTGTACTACCAATGATTGTCACATTGGTTTCATCTCCTTATATGGACAAATTCATGCAGAACATTTCTAATGTAGATTATTAGAATATTTGAAAATGCAAATCCACCTCTTCGCGATAAATGTTTAACTATGTGCGGTTTTCGTGTAGAACGTGACAAAGAGTAGTAAACTCGAAGGGTGATTCCGTTTATCTGTATATTGTCCAAAAAATTGCGTGTTTGAGATATACGGGAACACTATTTAATTATATTATATTCCAGTACATGATTTCCTATTATTGGTGTGTCATCTGGAAGTGGCGTTCATTCCATATCGATGCTCCATTTCAAAGAATCGTTGGCAATTAATACTTCATCGATACAAACGAATACACAATATTTTTATTATTACTATTTTAATGAAAATGTTAAAAGTGAGTAATAACTAGGAGTAATCAGACGTTACCATGCCTTGCATATTTCACGTAGTGTATCGTATCCGCAAAAAAGTTTTCTTGGTATGAAATCACACACTTGTGGCTCCTAAGAGAGGTAGACGACACGCGAATTATTTCAAGTCAAAAACGCAAGATATGTTTTTATGGAAAGTATAATGTTTTACGTATTGCACTAGTCGCGAAGGCGTTAAAACTGCTACACTATTATTTTGTTTTTTTATTCAAAGCAGTTGAAATTTTTCCGAAAATTCTTTTACACGTTCACTAGTAATCTAGTTCTTTTAACATCCTCCAAAAATTAGACTCATGTAGCACCTTTGCCATCCAATACAACCTCTTCTTTCTTACTCCCCGAATGCATTTCTCCTCTTCTTTAATTACAATACTCGGTAATAGATAAGCTGTTTGGTTTCAAAGAACAATTTCGATAATAGGTTAAAAATAAATCCAAAAGCGATTGACAATAATATACAATATACAATAATATATACAATAATATATACAATACGGTAATATAAATACAATACAATAATATATACAATAATATAATATTTTCTTCGGAACGTACCAAGTACGATAATATAAAATACAAATTAACTTACTCCTACTGCTGGTGTCATAAAAATTCCCGACGACAAAATCATGGAGACGAAAAGAAAAAGGAACTGTAATCTTTGTTTCATGGTTGTAGGTTCAATTATCTTAAACTTTTCAGTAGCCAATGACTGTCGCAGTCAGTTACTCCTTTTACATGGATAACTCCGTGCAGAACGTACCAAATATAGATTATGAAAATATTTGAAAATGCAGTTCCAAATGTACGGAATAAATCTTCAACTGTGTGCATTTTTCCTGTAGGATGTGACAAAGGCATTTACCTGTTTATTATTCAAAGAAAAAGTGCATTTGACGTACAGCAACGATTCAAAGTGCAGTATTCGGAATATACACTGTATATATTTTATTTTTCGCAGCAATTAATACCTCATCAATTATTTAATTATTTAGAATCCAAAACCATATTTTTTATTATTTATCTGTCATACAGAATTCGACTCCATTCTAAGAGAATACCAAAATTATGTTATTTCCGGGAAATGGGGGGGGGGGGGTCTATAAGATCATTTGAATTAATATTTACCTCAGCGAAAATGTAATCCACAGCTTTGTTTACAAGTTATTATTCAAACACACTGACCATTGAGAATCGATATCGGCTGACGTATGGCGGCCAAGCCAATGAGTTTCGTTGGAAATCGAAATGTGCTCCGACCGATCGTTGGCATGGTCGCTTTGCAGCAGACGAGCTCCCCTCTCATTGGTCTGTGTTTGCCGTTAATAATTCGTAAATAAAGGCACGGATTGCACTTTCCTTGACAGAATTTAGTAATCAAGGCATGCATCGAAATAACTATAAAATCTTAATATAGTTACATTGCACCGTAATACAAACAAGACATAAATCTGTTTCAGTTAATAAATTAGCTTAAATGAAAAACTATATCCAAGAAGCCGATTATATTATTGTGGTCCTTGTAATTTGGTGGAGTTTTATGAATATAATAGCTATCTTTCTTGTTCGCAAAGCTTCATTTTATCTTTTTTTCATTTTTATTTGTTACGCGTTTCTTAAGCGTTTTCAGGATTCTAAAACTTTAGATTTTGTATTTCCAAGGTCTTTAGAAACCAAAAGATTTTGATTCGCTTATGAAAAATATAGATGAAATTTTATTTGTAAAATTCAACATTTTTAATTGAATAATGTTGTTTTTAAATATAAATAAAATTATTGTGAGGACACAGTAATCAGGGAGGAGTATGGTAAGTGATACACTTACCTTATAATGTTTTACATATTGCCAAGCAGCTATCGCGTAGCACGTTCAGACTGCTACATAAATGTGACGTGAACGGATCGTGTTTTCACGCAACAAGATCAGCTAGGATCATTTAAACAGTCGTAATTCTAAATCCCTTAACATAGATGGAAAGGGAAATTATTTTTTGTTCCAGATTAATATTTACAACGATTACGCCGCAAACTTCAGAATAGCACGTAATGCTTCGTTGTCGTCATATTGAAACAATTAAATTCATCAAAATTTATTCTGCATTCTACAAAACATTTATAAGAAAGCACTGAAAGTGGACTTCTCCATTTCTTTGTTATTCATAGCAAGTGTATGAATGGGTTAGTATCATAGTGGCGTAAATCACATAACGAGAAACAATGAGCCTTTTTATTTACCAACACGTGTATTGTTTACTGGCAAATTTATTGTTCGGATATTTTAGAGTTATGTTAATTTATGTTAGACAAGTGAAAGGAAATAATAAATTCTTCAGACATTTAATAATATTTTTTGTGGAATATAATTTCCGTCGTTACTGCTGACCTCTCGCCAGCGCGATGGCAATTTGTAAATATCATTTTTGAGAAATATACGTATTGAAACTTAAAATCACATTAATGTATAATATATATTATAATCACATAATAATAAGTTAAATCCTATTTCTAGAATCGATATGAATGTTCAAAAGAAAAAATTACTCGGTATTTATAATTATAATTGTAGATGGAGATGTATTGCGGATATGATAATACTGGATTGAACTTTTGTAACATAATGCATTTGATTGCAATTAGTAATTCGGCTTATCAGCGAGCGACGTTTTTTTGTTTGTTTATTGTCATTTATACCTCTGAAAGTTATAAATCGCGGTGCTTAAATTCTCATTATTGGATCAGATATAAGGTTTCTATAAGGTTTGTGTAAGGTTTTTTATTCGAAACAGTTGAGATTTTTCCAGAAGATTTTTTTACACGTTCTTGTTCTAGTCCTTTTAACATCCTACAAAAATTGAACTCATATAGCTTCTTTTCCTTCCAATATAATTTTCCTTCCACGTGAAGAAATATTGTTGATATTGATTTGTTTGCATTCAATCATAAAAAAAGAAGTCTCATAAGTCTAATTTTTGCCTATAAAATTATAAACAAACTAATAACCATCCCGAAGATTCTATATGAACTGAGCTTTATAACTTCTTATTGGTTCCTTCGACATCGACTTCTCCCAAGGTAGGAGCCCCAACGTATTCTTTATGATCACAACGATTATTTTAGCAAAATTAATTGATGTGTAAATTCCTATAGCAACAACATAAATTTTGTCTGCGGCTCTCAAATCTTCCGACGCAGTTTACACTATGTATTTTCCAATTAAATCACTGCATATATTATATTCTGTAACGTATAGTGTATTTTGACCGTACCATTAATAAATAAATCAAATAATCTAATTAGTAAACAAATTGAAATTTGTCCAAATGACTTGCATTTTTGTGAGTTGTTAGCCCGACTACTTTACTGAAGAAAAACTAAACAAAAAAAATAAAGAATAAAAAAATTTCTTTTGATTGCAATTGGTCGGGATAATAAATAAATTAAAAAACTCTCGTTTTTAAAATTTCTTATACGAGTCTATAATATATAGAAATATAATAGAAGCTCTAAATAATTAGAGATCACGAGATTCACAGTTTTTTCCCCGATTTTTTTACACTTTCAGCCAATAACTGTCAGGAATCTGAAGATTTTAAAATCTTTTTATATCTCTAGCTTCATTCTGCATTAACCGATTTTGATTCAATTTTCATCATGGGAACGGGTTACCGTGACCATCAAAACTCAATTTTTAAATTCTCTTTATAGGTTCGGATAGAAAAGTTTAAAAAGAACATTATTTCTTAGCATTATATTATCATTCCAATCAATTGCAATCTAAAAAAATGTCGTTTACTCGTAGAAAACTAACCGGAGTAACGTTTTAAAAAAAATTCATGTCATTTCTCTCTCTCTCTCTCTCTCTCTCTCTCTCTCTCTCTCTCTCAACTTACTTTAAAAATATTATTCCATTTGAAATACTATCAACATAATTCCAGCAACAAGTGTATGTTTGTACCTCTATGTTTTCACGTTAGCGGGACACAATGTAATATACAGAGCACATTAACTTACTTTGACTACCAGTGTCACGAAAAGCCTTAACAAGAGAATCACGGAAACGAACAGAAAGAGGAACTGTATACTCCTTATATAGTGAGTATGTATTACACATACACCTTTTATATGGAAAATTTCGTGCAGAATATTTCACGTATAGATTATGAGTTGATTTCCAAAGGCAATTCGAACTTTACAAGATAACTACTTAACAGTATGCGGTTTTCGTGTGCGATGTGGTGAAGAATAATAACCTCGTAGAATATTCTGTTTATTGTCCACATAAAATGTGTATTTGATATACAGGAACACTACTTTAATTCATTTAATATCCAAAACATTTTTTTCGATTATTGTATTGACATCTGGAACCGGTGCCCATTCCATATTTATGTTCCCGTTAAAAGTGCCGATTAACACTTTTTCTAAACAAACAAATGTATAGAGTTTTTATCATTATGCTTATAACGAAGATGCTAAAAAAGTGCAATAAGTAGACATAATCAAATGCGACCTTACCCCGCAAATCTTAGCTACTACCGGATGTTCGCATAACAATTTTTTCGGCAATTTACACGCAGGTGGTAGTTTCTAAAAAATAGACGACACCAGAATTATTTTGAGTCCAAAATAGAAGATGTGGTTATATTGGAAGTACAGTAAATTTACCCTAATTAATTTTCAGGGTGCAAACAAAAATGGATAATTTGGAAAGTGAAGAAGATTATTCGAGCCTTGCACCTTTTCCTATAGTCGTTGACAATCGGCAACCATAAAAACGAGCCGCAAGGCTTGAATAATCGTATCGCCTCTTCCAAAAAGGTCTATTTTGTTTACAAGCTGAGGGACAATTAAAAATACTCCTGAAGAATGAACCCTCCATCTTCAATTTACTATAAATAAATTCAACTTCAAGAATCAATATGAGTGCACAAAGAAAGAAAATATTAGATATTTATACTTATAATCGCAGATAAGCATATATCGTAGGTATGATAACACTACGTTGCACTATATTTTTAATATAGTGGCTTTGAAAGCAATGCATAGTACTAATTCGACTTCTTACAGAGCGGCGTTTGTGAACACACACACACACCTTTGAAATTTATAAATCGAATTATTAAAATTTTCCTTATTGACACAGATATAAGGTTTCAAAAAATTTTTTTTTTTCCGTTAGTCAAGCCAGTTGAAATTTTTTCGCAAGTTCTTATACGTATTATCTAATAAACTAATACTTCTAAAAACATACAAAAATTAGACTTATGTTGCTTCTATTTGTTACAATTATGTCCCTTCTTCTTGATTCTCCGAATGCTGTTCTCTACTTTTATTATTACTATACTCGTCCATCGATAAGTATTTGCTTTTGTAGAATCTTTACTGTTTGATCTTTTGCTACAGATATTTTAGACAAAATTAGGCAAAGATCCGCATGGGATGTGATCCACACATGATCAACACGTAGATGACAAAAGATCGAGATGTATTGTTCACATTTATCATAATACAAGTCTTTGATACATGATTTAGGTTTTTAAAGAAAATTTGCTTGGCACTACGAACAAGTTTCCAACGCAAAGAGTTAAAAATGATTTTTCTAGAGTTATAGTTAGACTGCGAGAGTTTATGCAAATGAATAATCCAGTAAAATAAACTTAACAAATGAAGCAACTGAAGTTTATTTCATCATTAAAAGATATTAAAATATATATTTTCCTGTTACATATTTTGGAACATCCAGAAATTCAAAAATTTTTACAGCAATACGAATTATTCTCACCAAAAATTCTGCATGCATTCTGATACATAAAAGTATTATGTTTTGTATTAAATTATTAAGCAGTTACTTTGGAGATTTAATACTTTATAAATGCATAAAGTTAATAAAATAAAAATTTAATACAGTTAATATAGATGAAAAGGTGTAGAAATATTTTATTTGTATAACATGATCAATATTATGTTTTGATTTCAATGTAAAAACGTTAATATTTGAATAATATGCGCAATATATATAATAAAATTAATTTTTGACAAATTTGTGTAATGTTAAATTCATTTTTAAGTACGTCACATTGTATACAAAACTAGATACGTTACTTAAACACGATTTTACGAATTTTCTCCGAGTTGCATTAATGAAAATGATATTATATACATAAAAAATCGTGAGTGCGTGCGATTAAGAACATACATCAGTGTTTACATATTGACGTGGTGCAATATAACTGACCGAAAAGATACGAAATAAGATGAATTTTATTCTGAACGCAACAAATGCAATAATATAAAATGAAAATCAACTTACTCCTACTGCTGGTGTCACTAAAATACCTGACAAAAAAATCATGGAAATCAAGAGAAAGAAGAACTGTAATTTTTGGATCATGGTTGTAGGTTCCTTAAGCTTCTTGTTGTTGTTGCATTAAGCTTGTCAGTACTCAATGACTGTTCCAGTCACTTACGTCTTTTATATGGGTGCGGAACATTCCAAATAAGAATTATGAAAATATTTTAAAACGCAATTCAAACTACACTCGATGAACGTTTAACTGTGCACGGTTTTCGCGACGGACGTGGCGAAGTTAATAAGCTGATTGAATGACTATGTTTCGCTATCTGTTTCTTATCCAAAGAAAGTGTTCATTTAACACATAGGAATTATTTAAAACAAGTGTAATATTCTCAATGTTCACTACACAAGGTGAGTCTCGTAATATGACGATATGAGATAACTCATAAAATACGTTGTAGGAAAAAAAGTTTCAGATAGAAGTTGCATTGTTTGCAGGGGGACATATAGTATTGTAATCAATTTTACATGATTTTATTTTATTATCGAGATGCGAAGGTTGCCTTCAATTTTTAAGTGCGGTATTGCAGTCTTACTACATCGTATTTTTTTTTTTAATAGTCACAGTGAGTTTATATCGTATTAATAGTCTATTTGAATGCAACTTAATTTATTGTTTCTATATTTCAGTAACTATTTATTTTGGATCCGATTTGGTATAATACTTTTCATGTAGAATTTAATGTCTTACCCGAATACGAGAAGAAATACAAAACCATTCAATTTAAAAAATTCAAGGTGACCATCATATTTAAAATAATATTTCAAATAATTATAAAATAAAACAGTGTGTCATTTAAAATAATATCACAAATAATTATGAAATAAAATAATGCGTTATTTGAAATAATATTACATACGATGTAATATTATGTGATCCCAGGCATAGAAATAGTTATTAAATGAAGTAACATGTAAATTGAAATAATATTTAGAATATTGTCACTTCATGTGTACCTAGCTATGGAGTATCTGTGTGGTATAAGTGCTTTTGCACATTGTTGTTTCGTATCACCGATAGTCTGAGTAAGTAAAATACTCCTCGTAATTTTTCTAAAGTGTCTCATCTTATCTCTATTATGCATTTTAAATAAACTACTATTAAAATCCTCAAATCCTAAATTCACATTTTTATCCATTATCAAAAGGGTTTCAACTAGTGTAGTCATTTCGATTCAACAATTTTATTCATGGTTGCATCAACCACAATAAAATTTCTGTAAAATCAGCAATTTCAAACAATATATAGTGGACTTAGCGAAAATCAATTTAATTTCGTTCGTACGTTTTCCAATCGCTCCTTTCGGAGTATTTATTCAGGCGTAACAGGAAAATGTTGATACGTAAAGTATCAGTGCAGTGGATTATTTCAGAACACCTACATACATACGTATGTAAAACGCTCGATGTACGATTTTTCCTACCGAAAAGACAACTTTTGATACATTTTTATTGCGACGTGTTTTCCAAGCTTTATTCGAACAGTTTATTTTCATTTATTTTTAGCCTACCTTAAAACTCGTGAAACATCTCAAAGTATCTGACGATGGAACATTGGTTCCCATGAAAACGAGACGTTGATAACAGGAACGGTCTTCCTGAAAAGAATTCTATTTAATAAGGGAAGCAAAAAGTTCTCTAACCTGTTTAAAGTCTGGCAAATTCTTCTATTCCTTCCGCTGCATCTCAAAGTAAGTTACAGAAACTTGAAACCATAAAGCAACTATTCTTCTTCCTATTCGACTGACAATTAATTTTTCCAAAGAAAACAGACTAAATGATCGTGGGAATGTTCTTCTATATTCACCATCACCATTATTTTAAGTAAAATGGATCACTGTACAAAATTACTTTTCCACACATTCTTGATGATTTTGATGATCTTTTTTATCTGCTGGATTTAATACGTAGCGTGTGACCTATTTAAATTGATCATGTCAAATATCTTTCATATCGTTTATAACACTAGAAAATAGTTCAAACTAAATTTGAAAGGTTTTAGGGGGCTTGTAATCTGATACTAATAAGATTTTTTTAGGTGAATGCGTCGAGGACAAATGGAGTTGAATTATATTTTTTTAGTGGAATCATATATTTTTTATTATACTACACGATTCAAGTCGTAATTCTCTTTATAAAAATGTTAAGGCATTTATTGCGAAAAAATCAATTGTTTACAAGATATTTGATTTTTAGTATCTTTCAGTGATCATTCAAATTTCGTTCGAAATATTTTTTAGTATCATCGACATTTTCCAAGATATTGTTTAAGATACTTCTGATAGATTTATTATTCTCTCTCCGATGTTCTTTTTGTTAATGTAACAGCAATTTATTTCATTTAATTGCTGAAAATGTGTCATTTGGTAGCGATTTATGTACACTGAGTTAAAATGGCAAGAAATCAAGGTTAATCCAACAGTAACCTATGCGACATGCTGTACAAAAATTACTCCGGATTTTTATGGAATATAAATAATTTCTACGCAAATTGAAAGTAAGTTAAGCTACATGTACATATTTTGTTTCAGAATCAATTTAATAAGTTGAAAATGGTGGAAACATTTTTATAAACTCGTAAAATCTGCTGTCTTCTAAAGCAGATTTTTATAGGAGTTTAGATAGAAATTTTAATTTTGCAGTGGATTATTATTATAAAGTCAAATTGTAGTATATTTTAATTAGAAATTTGTATTATAATAGATTTTTAGTAGAAATTTGAATTGTAATAGATTTTTAATAGAACTTTAATTTGTAGCCAATTCTAAACAGGGGTAAATTAACTACAATAAATTTTTAATATAAAATTTAATTATAATAAATTTTTATTTTATTATATATTTCAATTATAATCGATTCTTTATAATATGTAAATTATGGTACATTTTTATAAGTATCCATAATAGATTATATATATACACAGAAACACTATTTAATCATTTAGTATTCAATAGAATTTTTTCAATTATTAGTGTGTCATCTGGATGTGGCGTCCATTCCACATTGGTGCTCCATTTCAAAGAATCGTTGACAATTAACACATCACCGAAACAAACAAATGCATAGTTTTTTTATCATTACTATTATAATGAAAATGTTAAGTGAGAATTTTAAATAAAGATAATCAATCTTAACCTTACCTTGCGTATCTTACGAAGTAGCGGGTCTTTGCAAGCTACTTTTCTCAGTATTTCAGTAAGTATTTCAGTTCTAAACCGGAAGACGTGTTTCTGTTGGATTTATGGTAAGTGTTTCGATTATTGTGCCCATTAAAGTAACGTCCGTTGTTATTATCGAATTGAATCGGTTTTTGTACGTACATCTCACTTCTTAAAACATGTTAATTATATGTTAATGTCTTTTATATAAGTACGAAGTTTTTTGTAGGAAAAATAAATAAACAATAGGAAATGTGTAATAAAATATACAGTACAATTTTTGAGCGTGTTACTAAGCCCTACAAAGATGAGACGTTAATTTTTGGGAAAGAGCACATCAATTGTCGAGCATACATTACTTTTAGTAAAGGAGTTTGCACAACGCTGATCACTGATAATGTAAACTACGTAACAATTCTTATAGTTAGGCAATTCCGAACCAACGTGCTGCGATGTTCTTATGTATGGTGTTCACTTCAATTGTCTAAACATAAACAATCTCTAAATATAAACATCTCAGAAACAACACGTTTTTCCAAGAAATATTAAGTACAAATCCTTACATCCTTACACTGCGATTTTTTGCGTAGAAAAAGGCCACGTGAACAAGTGCAATTGATATTGATTTATTAGCTTACAGTCAGAAAAAAATAAAGTCTCATCAATCTAATTTTTGTCCGTAAAATTATAAACGAAGTGATAACCATCACCGAGATTCTATATGAACTTATCTTTATAATTTCTTGTCCGTCGCTTATCAACGGTCACTTCCTAAGACAGAAAACGCATCGTACCCTTTATGGTCAGTGCAATTGTCTTAACAGGATTATTTGATATGTAAACTCCTATAGCAACAACATAAATTTTGTCTATTACTCTCAAATTACACACACAATTTACAATATATATTTTCAAATTAAATCACTGTATATATATTATATTTTGCAACGTAAAGAGTATTTTGTCCATTTCATTAATAAATAAAGTAAATAATCGAATAAGTAAACAAATTTTTTCCTTCATTAAATATCCTTGTAAGATAAAATTTCAAATGGATCAACTTTTTTTAAATTTGATGGAAAATGATGATATATATAAATGACTTGCATATTTTTGAGTTCTTACTCTGACAAGTTTAATGGACAAGAAGTAAATAAATATTTTCTTCAGGTTGCATTTTGTCGGGATGATAAATTAATTAAGAAACTTATTATATATTTTTCAATTTTATTATATCAGCCTACAACGCTAATTTAAAAAATCTGTTTTCTTGATCCTGGTTACTAATATGCATACGGAAAATTTCATCGTAGTCGGTTGATCTTCATATAAGCTGATGACTAACAGCCTTGTTCTGGACACTCGACCTAAATAAACAAATGTATAGAGTTATTATTATTATTATTATTATTATTATTATTGTTATTATTATTATTATTATTATTATTATTGTTATCATAACGAAAATGCTAAAAGAGAATAATAAGTTAAAGTAATCAAACATGATCATACCTTGCACAGTTCAGCTATGCGCGGGTCTGCGCAAATATGATGTTTTGGCCATTTGCACGCAGATCGCTGCTCAGAAATAGACGATGTCAAGAATTATTTAAAGTCCAAAACAGAACATGTGGTTGTATCTGATGTGCAGTAAATTCTACCCAATTGTACTTAAATGTACAAACAAAAATGGACAGTTCATGGAGATACGATTATTCCAACCTAGCGACATTTTTTATAGTTGTTGCCAATCGGCATATATAAAAACGAGCAGCAAGGCTTAAATAATCGCATCTCCTCTTCCAGAAATGACTATTTTGTTTACGAGCTGAGGGGCAATAGGGGAGAATTTACTGTATAATGATTTACGTATCACACTTGTCGCGTAGCCCGTTCTAACTGTTACACAAATCTAACAAGCCTGTACTTGTTTGCACGGAACGAGATCTGTCAGAATTCTTTAAATTACATACTAACGTAATTGATTTGATAATAATTGGATAATACCATAAAGAAATGCCATACCGCCAATCTAAAACACTTCTGAAGAATGAACCATGTACCTTCAGTTTATTGTAAATAAAATCAATTTCAAGAATAAATATGAGTGCTCAAAGGAAGTAAACATTAAATATTTATACTGTAGCAGACATAAGTTTAAGACCCTGATATACGCGTGCAGAGATTAATTGTTTCACTAGATTTATGTAAGGAATATAAGGTGTATGCTGTACTGATTAGAACATAATACTCCGACATATTTCTTACAAAAATATAAATTGTGTTACTGAACATATTTGGAGGAATATGTAATAATAATGAAAAATTATTCTGCAGTATCCTCGGTTCCGTAAAACTTCTGCACATCTTTTCGGAACAGAGTCTATTAACATAATAATCCACTGAAATGTTGTTCCATGCTGTTTCTACTATCGAAGAAAGCTCGCCGAGATTTTTTGATCTTGATTGCTGCACTTGGCGTTTCACGATACCTTAATCGATTGGATTAAGTTCAGGAGATTGCGATGGCCACGGTAACAAAGTAATTTTTTCCTGTGCGAAGAAGCTTTTCACGATCTTGGACGTGTTTTGGATCATTATCCTGTTGAAATATGAAATTATCACCAAAACAGTCGCGTGTATATGATATCATGGTTTCTCCATGATTCCTTCAATTCGTCGAATTGGATCTACGCCGTTACGTGAAAAACACGCCCATATCATTACGTTTCCGTCACCGTGCTTTACGGTACTTACAGTGCATCTTGGCTTTGGGTCTTCATCAATACGACGTCTAACATACCGTACACCATCGGATGATAATCGGTTAAACTTCGATTCACCAGAAAATAACATCTTTTGCCAATCATTAACTGCCCAGTGCTTGTGAGCTTCAGCAAAGATGATCCGCATTTTCCGATTCTTAGCACTCAGCAATGGTTTGTTGCGAGCGATACGTCCCTTCAATCCGAACTCTTGCAGTCGTCTTCTAACAGTTCTGTCGTGAATGTGCACACCACTTGTGGCTATTTCCGTTGCAATGTCCATAACTGCGCGAAAACGTTCTTTTTCGCTTAAGCGATGCATAATACGGTCCACGTGTGCGGTAGTTTTCGTGGTAGTTTTTCTACCTTGCTTTGGGCGATCATAGGGAGATCCAGTTTTCTTCCACTTGTACCACGCTTGCTTGCAATCAGTCGTTGATCTATTGAATACTATTGTTATTTCTAAAAATGTTTTGTTTTCTTTGCGTAACGTATTAATTACTTTTCTTTTGTCCGCATCTAAATTAACGACTTTACCCATGGTTTGGATATATGTAAGTATCTTGCAACGATAATAGGTGTAAAACGAAAGGAATACACGAAGATGGAAAATAGAGGAGAGAGGAATAATAACGTCGTGTGTTAGAGTAGTCTTAACTAGTCTAGTCTTAAACTATTGTCCGCCAGGAAACTGAGCATCGACTATACACTATTGATAAAAATCAACATTGTTTAGTTTCAAAGGTCAGGCGTTCGCAGTTAGAGAGAGCATGATTCTGTGTACACAGGGTGTCCAAAAATTATGATATTTCCGGAAAATGTGGAGTTCCTGAGGTGATTTGAAGTAACTTTTTCGTTTGCAAAAATTTTTTCCGAGCCATCGTTTACGAGTTATTGAGGAAAAACAATGACCAATGAGGGGCGAGCGCGCCTGGCGCTAGGCGGCCGAGCCAATAAGCGGAACTGGGCTTCGTGCGCTCGTTGGCTTGGCCGCTACGCGCCAACCGAGCTCGCCACTCATTGATCAGTGTTTTTCGTTAATAATTCGTTAACGATGCCTCGGAGAAAATTCTTGAAAAGGAAAAAGTTGCTTCGAATGACCTCAGTAATCTCCAATTTCCCGGAAGTATCATAATTTTGGGACTCCCTGTATTGTAGCAAGAAATAGAAAGAAACAAGCTACATGCAAACTGCATAGGTTAAATCATATTTACAACTGTCGGTCTTAAACTTATGTCCGCTACTGTACATATAGCTGCTGATAAAAATATATCGTAGATATATAGATATATATGATAACACTAGGTTGAATTTTCTGTTTAAAATAGTGGATTTGAGAAAGCAACTAATAATACTAATTCGACTACTCACTGAGCGACGTTTGTGCCCCAATGAAAATAAATCGGATTACCAAAATTTTCGTTATTGACTCAGATTGAAAAACGTAATTTTCTTATTTTTTTTGTTACTCAATTTAATATTTATTATTTTTTTGAAAATTCTTGTACGTATTATCTAGTAAACTAGTCTTTCCAAAATCTTACAAAAATTATACTCGTGTTGCATTATTTCCCTACAATGATATCTCTCCTTGATTCTTTGAATGCTACTCTCTACTCTTATAATTACTGTTCTCGCCGATCGATAATTATTTGCGATAATTTATTAATTAATCATATATATAATTATATTAATCGATAATTATTTGCTTTCGAAGAATCTTTACTATTTGATTTTCTGCTACAGATATTGTAGGCATATTACAAACAAACGTCCATATGGGATGTTTGAGCATGTAGATAACAAAAGATCAAGACCCTAAGTCTTTGATACATAAGCTAGGATTTTGAAGAAAATTCGATTGACACTACAAACAAGTTTTGAACGCAATGGATTAAAAATGGTTGTTATATAATTATGACTGGATTGTGGGAGTTTGCGCGAATGAATAATCCAGAAAAATCAAACTTAACAAATGAAACTAATATATTATAAAAAATATAATATATATAAAATATATATAATATATATAAAACATATAAAATATATAATATAATATAAAAAATATCTATTTTCCTGTTAAATATTTTGGAATATCAAAAAATTCAAAAATTTTTAAAGGACTGCCGACGAACATCCAGAGGATGTTGCGTGATGCCATTGGAGTAAATTGAAATATGTTTCAGATACAATGTGTGATGTTGAAAAGTCATTTTCTATATTGAAACTAATTTTTTCCGACAGAAAGCATCAATTTTCAATTGAGAATTTAGAAATAGATATTATATTCTTTTCTCATCATAATGTTAACACCTCAAAAAGTTAATAGAGTTACTATAGTTGCAAAGATATAGAAATATTTTATTTGTTTAACACGAATAATATTCGATTTTGTTCATAAAGCGAACATGTTAATATTTGAATAATACGCACAATATGTATAACATAATTAATTTTTCGTCTAATTTGTGTAATGTTAAGTGCATTTTTAATGTACGTCACATTGTATACAAAATTAAATACGTTCATCAAACACAATTTCACGAATTTTTCAGTATCTATGCAAATGCATATTTGCCAAATATGTGCTGCATATAGTTTGCATATATCTTGCATATAGTTTGTATATTCTTGCTTATACATAGTATGCATATTCACTACATATCGTAAGTGCATAAACGTGCCCAGACCAACTATGATGATCGTGAGAACTATGTGCGTTGTCGGATCAGGCGTGAGGTTTAGGTCACTGTTAGAACATCGACCGATTTGCAGAGATAAAAATGATATTATATAGACCAAAAATCGTCACCACATTAACGTGGCGCAACACAGATTTTGTTCCGAACGTAACAAATGTAATGATATTAAATGCAGATTAACTTACTCCAATTGCTTGTGTCACGGAAATTCCTGACAACAGAATCATGGAAATGAACAAAAAGAGGAGTTGTAGTTTGTGGTTCATGGTTGCAAGTTCTGTTGTACTAAGCTTGTCAGTAGCCAATGACTGTCACAGTGGTTTCCTCTTTTTATAGGAAAAACTTCGTGCAGAATAATCCTAATATAGGTTATGGGAACATTCGAAAATGTAATTCCAACTTCACGCGATAAATGTTTAACCGTGTGCGGTTTTGGTGTAGAACGTGACGAAGGATAATAAACAGGTAGAATGATTGCACTTATCTATTTATTGTCCAAGGAAAATGTGCGATTGTATACACAGAAACACTATTTAATTATTTCGTATCCAATACATTTTTTCCGATAATTGGTGAGTCATCTGGCCACACTAGTGTTTATATTCGAAGAATCGTTGCTAATTAACACTTGACCGAAACAAACAAATGTATAGAGTGTTTTTATTATTATTATGAAAATGCTAAAAGAAAATAATAAGAAAAGTGTCGGGTTTCTGCAAGCTACTATACTCTCGGTATAACAGCGCATTTGATATCTAAGAGATCGACGATGCGTTGGTCATTTCAGGTCCAGAACGGAAGATGCGTTTTTATTGGAAGTTACCAATTACTGTTATTACTGTGTCGATTAAAGTAATGTCCAGAGTTTTTAACGAATTAGATCGGTTTTTTAACCTATGTCTCACTATTTAAAACATTTTAATAATAAATTTCATAAGTAAAATATACAAGCAATACGAAATATTTAACAAAATATACATGACAATTTTTTGAGCGAGTTACTGTGCCCTTGAAAAGATGAAAATGTAATTACCGTGTCTCAATTACTGAGCCTTTTCTAATTACTGTGTGTCAATTACTGGGCTTCAATTATCGTGATGAGTTCTTTGTAAATAAGTGTAACAAGAACGTAAAAATATGAAGTATTCGGTTTTAAACTATTTAGCATAAATTATTATAAAATATATGTACCAATACTTACGTCAAAGACTTGTGTCTTTGTGTAACTGTTTCAGTTACTGAATTACTTTATTTAAAAAAATATGTCTAAGAAATCAATTATATTATTGTGTTTCCTGTGATTTGGTCGAGTTATATGAATATAAAAGCTTATTTTTTTTGTTTGGAAACCATAATTTTACCATTTCTTCATCTTTATTTGCTACATGTTTCTTAAGTGTTTTAACAAGATCAAGGCAAAAACATATCAAAGCAATTTCAGGAAACTAAAACTGTTGATTTCGCATTTTAAAGGTATTTTGATTCGGTAATATTTTCTTACTTCTATTAATGTTAATCAAATCAATTGAAATTTTTCCGCAAGTTTATATTCTGCGTATTATCTAGTAAACTAGTCCTAAAATTGTACAAAAATGAAACTCATATTGAGCATGTTAGTTGAATAACGTAAAACGCGTATAGTAAAAGTGTTTCCAAAACGCTGAGTATTAATAATATGAATGACATAACAATTCTTAAAATTGAGCCATTCCAGTCCAATGTGCTTTGCCCTATGAAAAAGCTTCGTTCGCAGTGGGATAAAAATTTATTAAAAAGTTGTTCTACAATTGGAACCAAACTGCGGGAATTTATGCGAATGAATAATCCAGAGAAATCAACAAAACAAATAAAATATTAACAGAAATATGTTTCGTCATTAAAAGACATAAAAATTATATTTTTTTCTCTTGCACATTTTAAAATATAAAGAAGTTCGTCTATTTTGTAAGGACTGCCAATCAGAAATTGTTGCAAGATGCTTTTGCTGTAATTTGAAACATGTGTCAATTACATTGTGTAATATTAAAAAGGTAATCTTATACGTCTGACAAAAGGCATCAATTTTTAATTGAGAATTTGGAGAAAGGTATTGTATGTTATTCTCACTAAAATCATGCATGCAACCTAATGCATAGAAGTATTATGTACAGTGTAATATTAATAATCAGATACTGAGAAAGTTGATAAAGTTAATGAACTTTGAAAGATTAATTCTTTAAAAATGTATAGAGTTAATACATAAAAATGTTAATACAGTTTAAAATAGCTGCAAAGGTATACAAATATGTTATTTGTATAATACGAATAAAATTATATTTTGTTTCTAATGCAAAAAAGTTAATATTTGAATAATTTTTTAGACAAGTTTGTGCAATGTTAAACACATTCTTACGTACGTCACATAAATATCACATAAATATCATCTACGTTCTATATAGATGATATACATTTTGCATATAGTTAGCATATTCTTGCATGTACGGTGTTTGCATATTCGCTACATATCCTGAATGTACCAAACCTCGTCAGTCCAATTATATAGTTCGTGAGAACTATGTGCGTTGTCGGATCATGCGTGAGGTTTCGGTTACCGTTAGGACATCATCCGAGTTGCAGAAACGGAAATGATATTATACATATCAAGGATCGTGAATGCGTCCGATTAATAATATATCTCAGTCCTTACACATTACCGTGGCTCAATACAGCTGGCTGAAATAATATGAAATAATGTGAATTTTGTTCGGAATTTAACAAATGCAACAATACTAAATGCATACTAACTTACTCCAACTGCAGGTGTCACAAAAATTCCTGACAATAAAATCATGGAAAGGAACAGAAAGAGGAGCTGTAGGTTGTGGTTCATTATTGCAGGTTATACTGTACTAAGCGTGTCAGTAGCCAATAACTATCACAGTGATTTCCTCTTCTTATAAGGAAATCTTCGTGTAAAATATTTTTAATGTAGATTATGTGAGAATGTTTGAAAATGCAATTCCAACTTTACGCGATAAATATTTAACTGTGTGCAGTTTTTGTGTAGAACGTGACGAATGGTAATAATCTGGAACGGATGTGTTTATCTGTATAATGTCTAAATATGCGTATTTAATATATACAGGAACACTATTTAATTATTTAATAACCGGTACACTTTTTCTGATTATTGGTGTGTCATCTAGAAGTAGCGGCCATTCCACATTGATGTTCCATTTCAAAGAATCGTTGACAATTAACACTTCACCAGAACAAACAAATGCATGATATTTTTATTATTACTGTTATAATGTTAAAAATGTTAAAAAGGAGTATTAAGTAGAAGTAATCAAACGTGACGATACCTTGCATATTTTACGTAGTACGGGGTTTGAGCAAGTCACTTTTCTGGGCATTATAGTGCATCCTCGTGACTCCTAAGAAATAGACAACGCGCGAATTATTTCAAATCCAAAACGCAAAACGTGCTTTTATTGGAAGTATAATGATTTACGTATTGCACTTGTCGCGAAGGCGGTTAAAACTGCTACACTATTACTTTCTTTTCGATATTCTGAACAGTTGAAATTTTTCCGAAAGTTCTTTTACACGTTCATGTACTAGTAATCTAGTTCTCCGAATGCATTTCTCTTTTTCTTTAATTGCAATACTCGATAATACATAAGCTGTTTGCTTTATAAGAACAGGTCAAGATAACAGGTCATGAATACATCCAGAAGCGATTAACAATGTTTGAGAAAGAGCATATCAATTGTGCAGCATACGTTATTTTTAGTAAAGGAGTCTGCACAACGCTGATCATTCATAATATAAACTACGTAACAATTCTGATAGTTAAGCAATTTCGGAATTTTGGTCCAAAATCAATTGCCTAAATATAAACATCTCAGAAACAACACATTTTTTCCAAGAACACTATTAAGTAAAAATCCTCACATCCTTAAGTACAAATTCTACAATCGCTTACATCTCCATAACATAGACACTGCGATTTTTTGTGTAGAAAAAGTCAGGAAAAGATGAAGCCTCATCAGTTTAATTTTTGCCCGTAAAATTATAAACAGTCTGATAATCATCCACGTGATTCTATATGAAATTAACTTTATAATTTCTTGTCCGTCGCTAATCGACAGTCATCACATAAGACAAGAAATAGACCGCACCCTTCATAGTCATTACAAATTGTCATTAGATATGTGAACTCCTATAGCAACAACATAAATTTTTGACTGTTATATCGAAGTATACAATTAAAACTAAAAAAAGCATTTTTAAAATTAAAAATGCTCAATAGTTATACATTAACGGAGCAGATTTAAAGGCAATAGTATAATAGAATTTGAAATGAATTTTTTTCGAAACAAAACAAGTTCGATAATATAAAATGAAAATTAACTTACTCCTACTGCTGGTGTCACGAAAACTCCTGACAACAAAATCATGCAGACGAAAAGAAAGAAGAACTGTAATTTTTGCTTCATGGTTGTAGGTTCCCTTGCCTTAAGCTTGTGAGTAGTCAATGACTGTCCCACTCATTTACTCCTTTTATATGGAAAGCATCGTGCAGAACGTTCCAAATATAGATTATGAAAGTATTTGAAAATGCAATTCCAACTTTACACGATAAATGTTCAACTGTGTGCAGTTTTCGTGTACATCGTGACAAAGGGTAGTAATCTGGAAGAACAATTCCATTTATCTGTTTTTCGCTCAAAGAAAATGTGCGTTTGACATACAGTAACAATTCAAAGTGCAGTATTAGAAATGTACCCTGTATATGTTATTTTTTGCAACAATTAATATCTTCTCAATTATTTAATTATTTAGAATCCAAAACCATATTTTTTTATTATTGGTGTGTCATATTGAACTGGACTCCATCCTACAGAGTGTCCAAAAAATGTTACTTCCGGGAAATTAGGGATTTCTTAAGATCATTTGAATTAACTCTTACCTCACGGAAAATGTTATTCACGGCTTTGTTTACGAGTTATTAAACAAAAGCGCTGACCAATGAGAATCGCTGTCAGTTGATGTAGGGCGGCCAAGCCAATGAACTTCGACCGAAATTGAAATGTGCTTCGACCGCTCGTTGGCTTGGTCGCTTTGCACTAGCCGAGCTCGCCTCGCATTGGTCTGTATTTGTTCTTAATAATTCGTAAATAGAGGCACGGATTGCATTTTCATTGATAGAGTTTTGTAATCAAGGCACGCATCGAGATAGACATAAAATCTTAATTCAGTTACATTGAACCATAATACAAACAAGATCTGTTTCAGTTACTTAATTACTTTAAATGAAAAACTATATCCAAGAAGCTGATTATATTATTGTGGTTCTTGTTTTTTTGTTCGGAAAGCAACTTTTTTTCATCTTTATTTTCTTCGTGTTTGTTAAGCGTTTTAACAGCATCAAGTTAAACATGTATCAAAGCAATTTCAGAAATCTAAAACTTTCGATTTCGTATTTTCAAAGTTTTTAGAAATTGAACTTTTTGATTCCGTTACGAAAAATATAGATGAAATTTTATTTTAAAAATTCGATATTTTTAATTGAATAATGATGTTTTTAAATATAAATAAAATTATCGTGAGGACGCAGTAATCAGGGAGGAGCACAATAAGTGGTATACTTACCCTATACTGTTTTACATACTGCCAAGCAGCTATCTTGACGTAGATGAAAAGAGAAATTATTTTTGTTCCATATTAACATTTACATCAATTATGCTGCAAATATCAGAATAACACTTTATGTTACGTTGTCGCCATATTAAAACAATTGAATTCATCAAAATTTATTCTGCATTATTCGAAACATTTATGAGAAAGCCCTGTAACTGAGCTCTTCCTTTTCTCAGTCACCTATACATAGCAAGTGTATGAATGGGTTAATATCATGCTGACGCAAATCACGTACTCCACATTACGAGAAACAGAGAGCCTTTTTATTTACTAATGAGTGTATTGTGTTTACTGGTAAATTTATTAATCGGATGTTTTAGAGTTATGTTAATTTATGTTAGACAAGTGAAAGGAAATAATAAATTCTTCATGCATTTAATAATATTTCTTGTAGAATATAAATTTCGTCGTTACTTGCGACCTCTCCCCAGCGTGATGGCAATTTGTAAATATCATTTTTGAGAAATATACGTATTGAAACTTAGGATCACATTATTTGACAGAACTTTTCTATATACCTAATAATAACTCTAGAATTTAGATCACTTGCTTTTTATCATCATGGCATATGCAGATTACATGTCAAGACATAAATCAAATTTTCAAAAATGCCACTTAGCCCACTATGATTCTAACCTACTCAGATAAGATGCGTACTGAAAGAATTTGTTACAGTATTCCAGTTCCAGGAACATACTGCAAGATTAAAATTATTCTCTTAAAAATCTAATTCTCTACTTTGCCGCACGGTGGGACCGATTCTGATCCTTGCGGGCCAAATGGCTTAAAACGAACTGAGTAATATCTACAAAATAAGCGGCCATATTAAAATAAGAAAGATAAGAATAGCATCAAGAGACCGCAGAAATAAACATTCAAACTGAGACATCTCTAAAGTGTCGCAAGTGAGTCATTATTCGTATAGTCTTCTTTCTGTTCTTACACTTGAATAGTGACTACAAAATTTTGTAGGAGGACAGGGATAACAATCAGGGTGTAATATAACGATTTCTTTAGCAGAATTATTTTATACGTGAATTCCTATAGCAACAACATAAATTTTGTCTGCGGCTCTCAAATCTTCCGACGCAATTTACACTAGGTATTTTCCAATTGAATCACTGTATATATTATATTCTGTAACGTAAAGTGTATTTTAACCGTCACATTAATAAATAAAGTAAATAATCTAATTAGTAAACAAATTGAAATTTGTCCAAACGACTTGCATTTTCTTTAGTTGTTAGTCCGACTACTTTACTGAAGAAATAATAAACAAAAATTTCCTTTACATTGCAATTCGTCGGGATAATAAATAAATATAAAACTCAGGTTTTAAAAATTTCTTATACGAGTCTATAATGGAGATTTAAAAAATCCGCTTAGTAGATCTTAGTAACTTATATGCATAGAAGCTGTAAATAATTAAAGTTCACGAGAATCACAGTTTTGTCCCGATTTTTAATAGTATAAGCCAATAACTGTCAGGAATCTGAAGATGTTTAAAATCTTTATATATCTCTAGCTTCATTCTGCGTTAACCGATTTTGATACAATTTTCATCATGCGTACGAGTTACCGAGATCATCAAAATTCAATTTTTATATTCTCTTTATAGGTTCGGATAAAAAAGTTAAAGAAAAACATTATCTCTCAGCATTATTACCATTCCAATCAATTGCAATCTAAAGAAATGTTGTATTACTCGTTTACTCGTAGAAAACTAGCCGGAGTAACGTCTAAAAAAGATTCATGTCATTTCAACCTATTTTAAAAATATTATTCCATTTGAAATACTATTGACATACTTCCTGCAACAAGTGTATGTTTGTACCTCAATGTTTTCACGTTAACAGGGCACAATATAATATAGAATGCATATCAACTTACTTCGACTACTAGTGTCACGAAAAGTCTTAACAAGAGAATCATAGAAACGAACAGAAAAAGGAACTATATACTCCTTATATGGTAAATATATATTACATATACTCCTTTTATATGGAAAATTTCTTGCAGAATATATCACGTGTAGATTATAAGTTCATTTCTAAATGCAATTCGAACTTTACAACATAACTGCTTAACAGTATGCGGTTTTCGTGTGCGATGTGGTGAAGAATAATAATCTCGTAGAATGATTGTATTTATCTGTTTATTGTCCACATGAAATGTGCATTTGGTATACAGGAACACTACTTCAAATCATTTAATATCCAAAACATTTTTTTTTATTATTGTATTGACATCTGGAACCGGTGCCCATTCCATATTGGTGTTCCCGTTAAAAGTGCCGATTAACACTTTCTCTAAACAAACAAATGTATAGAGTTTTTATCATTATGCTTACAACGAAGATACTAAAAAAGTGTAATAAGTAGACATAATCAAATGCGACCTTACCTTGCAAATCTTAGCTACTACTGGATGTTTGCATAACAAGTGTTTCGGCAATTTACACGCTGCTGGTAGCTGGTAAAAAATAGACGACATCAGAATTATTTCAGGTCTAAAACGGAAGATGTGGTTATATTGGAAGTACAGTAAATTTACCCTAATTAATTTTCAGGGTGCAAACAAAAATGGACAATTTGAAAAGTGAAGATACGATTATTCTAGCCTTGCACCTTTTCTTATAGTCGTTGACAATTGGCAACCATAAAAACGAGCCGCAAGGCTTGTATCATTGCATTGATTCTTCCAGAACGGTCTATTTTGTTTACAAGCTCTGAGGGACAATTAAAAATACTCTTGAAGAATGAACCCTACATCTTCTATTTATTATAAATAAATACAACTTTAAGAATCAACATGAGTGCACAAAAAAAGAAAATATTAGTTATTTATATTTATAATCGAGATGAGCATATATCGTAGGTATCATGACACTAGGTTGAACTTTATTTTTAATATAGTGGTTTTGAATGCAATGAATAGTACTAATTCGACTTCTTAGAGAGCGGCGTTTGTGATCTCTCTCTCTCTCTCTCTCTCTCTCTCTCTCTCTCTCCTTTAAAATTTATAAATCGAATTATTAAAATTTTCCTCATTGATACAGATATAAGGTTTCAAAAATTATTTTCTTTTTGTTAGTCAAGCCAGTTGAAATTTTTTCGCAAGTTCTTATACGTATTATCTAATAAACTAATACTTCTAAAAACATACAAAAATTAGACTTATGTTGCTTCTATTTGATACAATTATGTCTCTTCTTCATGATTCTCCGCGAATGCGGAGAGAAATCTACTTTTATTATTACTATACTCGTCTATCGATAAGTATTTGCATTTGAAGGATCTTTACTATTTGATTTTTTGCTACAGATATTTTAGATAAAATTAGGCAAAGATCCGCATGGGATGTGATCCACACATGATCAACACGTAGATGACAAAAGATCGAGATGTATTGTTCACATTTATCATAATACAAGTCTTTGATACATAATCTAGGTTTTTGAAGAAAATTTTCTTGGCACTACGAACAAGTTTCCAACGCAATGCGTTAAAAATGATTGTCCTAGAGTTATAGTTAGACTGCGAGAGTTTATGCAAATGAATAATCCAGTAAAATCATCTTAACAAATGAAGAAACTGAAATACATTTCATCATTAAAAGATATAAAAATATATATTTTCCTGTTACATATGTTGGAATATCCAGAAATTCTAAAATTTTTAAAGCACTGCCAATTATTCTCACCAAAAATTCTGCATGCATTCTAATACATAGAAGTATTATGTTTTGTATTAAATTAAAAAGCAGTTACTTTGGAGATTTAATACTTTAAAAATGCATTGAGTTAATAAAATATAAAGTGAATACAGTTAATATAGTTGAAAAGGTGTAGAAATATTTTAGTTGTATGACATGAATAATATTATATTTTGACTTTAATGTAAAAACGTTAATACTTGAATTTGTGTAACGTTAAATTCATTTTTATGTACGTCACATTGTATACAAAATTAGATACGTTGATCAAACATAATTTTACGAATTTTTTAGTATCTATGCAGATGCATATTTATCGAATCTATGATGTATATAGTTTATATATATCTTGCATATAGTTTGTATATTCCCGCATATACATAGTCTGCATATTCATTACAAATCGTAAGTGCATAAACTTCTACATATTAATTATAACGTTCATGAGAATTGTGTGCGTTGTCGGAACAGCCGTGAGGTTTCGATTACCGTTAGGATATTCTTCGAGTTGCATTACAGCCGATCGAAAAGATATGAGATAAGATGGATTTTATTCGGAACGTAACAAATGCAATAATATTAAATGCAGATTAACTTACTCCAACTGCTGGTGTCACGAAAATTCCTGACATCAAAATCATGGAAATGAACAAAAAGAGGAGTTGTAGTTTGTGGTTCATGGTTGCAAGTTCTGTTGTACTAAGCTTGTCAGTAGCTAATGACTGTCACAGTGTCACAGTGGTTTCCTCTTTTTATATGGAAAACTTCGTGCAGAATGTTTCGAAAATATAGATTATAATACTCGAAAATGCAATTCCAACTTCACACGATAAATGTTTAACTGCGGTTTTCGTGTAGGACGTGACAAAGTGGTAGATGTGTTATCATTGGAAGTAGGGTAAGTGTATCAATGCCGATTAAAGCGACGGCTAAAGTTTTCACCGAATTAAGTCGGTTCTTTAACCTACGTTTCACTTCTTAAAACATTTTGGTTATATGTTGATACATTTTATGTCAGTACAAACTTTTTCATAAGTAAATCATGTAAACAATACGAAATATTTAACAAAAGATACATAACAATTTTTGAGGAAGTTACTGCCCCTTGAAAAGATGAAAGTTAATTACTGTGTCTCAGTTACTGAGCCTTTTCTAGTTACTGTGTGTCAATATCTGTTGACTAATCCAATTACTGTGCTTCAATTACCGTGATTAGTTCTATATAGATAATTCTATAACAGAAATGTAAAATCATGAAATATTTCGTTTTAAATTATTTAGCATAAATTATTATAAAATATATATTTCAATACTTTCTATATTCTTCAAAATAGGAAAGACAACCATGTGTAGCATACACACATTTTACGATTTAAGATTATAAGGTTAGGAGTAACCCGCTGTTTGCCATGAGAGGGCTCAGTAATCAATGCGCACATCGTAAAAGCCATGAAATCATAATCTAGTTACATTGCACCGTAATACAAACAAGACGTAAATCTCATTTAGTACATTAAATAAAATATATTTCTAAGTAGTCGACTTATTATTGCGTTTTCTGTATTTTAACCGGGTTTATTAATATCATTTTTTATTTTTTTAGTTTGGAAAGCATCATCTTATCTGTTTTCCATCCTTATTTGCAACGTGTTTCCGAAGTGTCTTAACAAGATCAAGGAAAGTACACTTCAAAGCAATTTCAGGAATTTAAGACTGAAGATTCCGCATTTTCTAGGTAGTTTAATTTGGTTATAAAAATTAGAGATGAAATATAATTTCAAGTATTCAATATTTTTAATTGATTAATCCTATTTTGAAATATAAATAAGATTATTGTGAGGACACAGTAATCAGGGAGGAGCACAGTAAGTGTCACACATATATATTATAATATTTTACATACTGCCACACAGCTGTTGCATAGCACGTTCAGACTGCTACATGAATGTAACGTGCACGGATCTTGATTTCACGCAACAAGATCTGCTAAGAACATTTGGATATACTTAATTCTAAATCCATTAACGTAGATAAAAAAAGAAATTACGCTGCAAGTTTCAGAATAGCATACAATGCGAATGGATTACTACATTCTTGCTCTATTGAAACAACTGAATTCAATAATTATGCATTCTCCGAAACATTTATAAGAAAATCCTGTAATTTAAAGTTAATTTAATTTATATTAGTTCTACCGAAAAGTTTTGTCCATTTGTGAAGTGAAAGGAAATAATAAATTATTCATATATTTAATAATATTTATTGTACAATATAATTTGCGTCGTTGTTTATTAGAATTTGTAAATATGATTTTTGAAAAATATATGTCTCAAATAAACATGTGCATTTTTATGATTTATTTCACCCGCTTTTTTAACATTTTGGCATGTGCAAATTACATTTTAACATATAAGTATATGAATTTTTGAAAATGTCATTTCATCACAGGCCACTGTGATTCTAACCTATTCATATAAAGATGCTTTTTGCAAAAATTCATTATAGGTTTCCACTACTAGGAACATAGTACAAAATTTATATTCTGTTTTTTAAAATGTGATTTCGACGTGAAAGTGAGAAGTTCTACGCACACTGGTACCTATTTTGATTCTAGCGGACCGTTTGAAAATAAGTAAGATAAGTAGCATTGTAATTTATTCCCTCACACTACGACCCCTTTCGTAGCTATGATGATGAAAAACTTCCTATAGGCGTGAACAAAAACTTTTATTTATTTCTTGCTAACCTTTACATTAATGTTTAAATGTTGATGATTAAGGAGTAGTATTTTATATCGCTGTAAAAGCAGTACGTAGCATCCGATAAGTATATCTGACATGATATCGTAGTGAAAGTGGTTAACATCAGAATTGTCCTAGTAATTAAACGATATAACCTTCGGTTTTTGCACGCACTAAAGTGACAGAAATACGGTATACAATATGTTGTACAGATTACACCCAGTTCAAATTGATCTGCATGTTCTTACCCGTTTCGTAGAAATAACATAATCAGATTTAAGAAAGATAAAATTATTGACATCGATCTCGTCCATAATCTCATTGCATGAGAACATAATTGATATAATAATAAAAAGATAAATCCTATTTCTAAAATCAATATGAGTGTTCAAAGAAAAAAATTACTAGATATCTATAATTGTAATTGTAGATAGGAACGTGTGTATTGCGGATATGAATTAATACAGTAAAGTCTCCCTAATTGATGTTCAGATTTTGCACAAAAATGGACAATTTGGGAAGAGGAGATACGATGATTCGAGCATTGCAGTTAGTTTCTATAGTTACCGATTGTCAACAATTATAAAAACGAGCTGCAAGGCTCGAATAATCGTATCTCCTCTTCCCAAATTGTCCATTTTTGTGCACAATTTAGGTGTCAATTAGGGGACATTACTGCACTAGGTTGAACTTTTGTAACATAGTGCATTTGATAGCAATTAGTAATTCAGCCTATCAGCGAGCGGCATTTGTGCACCTCTGAATGTTATAAATCGCATTGTTTAAATTCTCCTTATTGGATCTAGTACAAAGTTTGTATAAGGAAACAATTTCGATTGCAGGTCAAAAATATATTCAGAAGTGATAATTGGTTGGCAGGAAACAGCATGTTTGTTACACAACGTAAAACACGTACAGTAAAGGTGTTCCCAAAACGTTGAGCATTAATAATGTAAATCACATTACAGTTCCTACAATTGGGCCATTCCAGTCTTATCTGCTTGGCCTTATGAAATGATAATTACATTAAAACCAAATTGCGGTAATTTATGTAAATGAAAAATCCACAGAAAATTATCAATCGTCATTAAAAGATATAAAAAATATATTTGTTTCTCCTGCATTTTTTGTAAAATAAAGAAATTCACATATTTTGTAAGGACTACCGACCAGAATATGTTGCAAGATGCTATTGCAGTAATTTGAAACATGTGTCAGTTACATTGTGTAATATTAAAAAGGTAATCTTATACGTTTAAACTAATTTTGCCCAACAAAAGGAATCAACTTTCAATCGAGAATTTAGACAAAGGTATTGTCTGTTATTTTCACTAAAATTATGCATGCAACCTAATACATGCCGTGTGTTTATGTAAGCTGTGTTTATTAATACATTTCGAAATGTATTAATAACCGTTGTTGACAATACATGATTGACAACGATCGAAGATTTTTTTTATTTTTCATTTTTTTTTTTTAGTTGATTACTATTCCTATTCTGAATTTTTGTTATAACTTCTTAATACAGCTCTATATGGCCAATGTTTACATAACATTTTTTTCTTACTTTGTGCCATGGAATATACTGACAAAGTTTGAACATTAAAACCTGGGACACCCTGTATATACCACAGATTGTGAATGCGTCCAATTAATAACATATTTCAGTCCTTAGACATTACCGCGGCGCAATACAGCTGGCCGAAATAATATAATATAATCTGAATTTTGTTCGGGATTTAACAAATGCAATAATACTAAATGCAACTTAACTTACTCCAACTGTTGGTGTCACGAAAATTCCTGACAAAAAAATCATGGGAACGAACAGAACGAGGAGCTGTAGTTTGCGATTCATTATTACAGGTTCTACTGTACTAAGCTTCTCAGTAGCCAATGACCGTCACAGTGGTTTCCTCTTCTTATATGGAAAATTTCGTGCAGAATTTTCGTAATGTAGACGATGAGAACAGTCGAAAATACAATTCCACCTCCCGACGAAAAATGTTTAATTGAGTGCGGATTTCGAGTATAAAGGATACTAATCTGGAAGGTTGAATGCATTTATCTGTATATTTTCCAAAAAATTCGTGTTTAAGATATACAGGAATACTATTTAACTATTTAACATCCAGCACATTTTTTCCGATTATTGGTATGTCATCTGGAAATGGCGTCCATTCCATCTTGGTGCTCGATTTCAAACAATCGTTGACAATTAACACTACACCGAAACAAACAATTGTATAGTACTTTTATTATTACTATTATAATGAACATGTTAAAAGAGAGTAATGAGTAGAAGTAATCAAACGTGATGATACATTGCATGGCTAATGATAATATATAAGCACTTACGCTCTTTATATGGTTAACAACGTGCGGAACATTCCAAATAAGGATTATGAAAATATTTTAAAACGCAATTCAAACTACACTCGATAAATGTTTAACTGTGAACGGTTTTCGCGACGGACATGACGAAGTTAATAAGCTGGTAGAATGACTGTGTTTCGCCATCTGTTTCTTATCCAAAGAAAGTGTTCATTTAACACATAGGAAATATTTAAAACAAGTGTAATATTCTCAATGATCACTATAAAAGGTGAATCTCGTAATATGACGATATGAGATAACTCATAAAATACGTTGTAGGAAAAAATGCTTCAGATAGAAGTTGCATTGTTTGCAGGGGGACATATAGTATTGTAATCAATTTTACATGATTTTATTTTATTATCGAGATGCGAAGTTTGCCTTCAACTTTTAAGTGCGGTATTACAGTCTTACTATATCGTATTTTTTTAAATAGCCACAGTGATTTTATATCGTATTAATAGTCGATTTGAATGCAACTTAATTTATTGTTTCTATATTTCAATAACTATTTATTTTAGATCCGATTTGGTATAATACTTTTCATGTAGAATTAATGTCTTACCCGAATACGAGAAGAAATATAAACCATTCAATTTAAAGAATTGAAGGTGACCATCATATTTAAAATAATATTTCAAATAATTATAAAATAAAACAGTGTGTCATTTAAAATAATATCACAAATAATTATAAAATAAAATAATGCCTTATTTAAAATAATATTACATACGATGTAATATTATGTGATCCCAGGCATAGAAATAGTTATTAAATGAAGTAACATGTAATCTGAAATAATATATAGAATAATGTTACTTCATGTGTACCTAGCTATGGAGTATCTGTGTGGTATAAGTGCTTTTGCACATTGTTGTTTCGTGGCACCGATAGTCTGAGTAAGTAAAATACTCCTCGTAATTTCTAAAGTGTCTCATCTTATCTCTATTATGCATTTTAAATAAACTACTATTAAAATCCACAAATCCTAAATCCACATTTTTATCCATTATTAAAAGGGTTTCAACTAGTGTAGTCATTTCGATTCAACAATTTTATTCATGGTTGCATCAACCACAATAAAATTTCTGTAAAATCAGCAATTTCAAACAATATATAGTGGACTTAGCGAAAATCAATTTAATTTCGTTCGTACGTTTTCCAATCGCTCCTTTCGGAGTATTTATTCAGGCGTAACAGGAAAATGTTGATACGTAAAGTATCAGTGCAGTGGATTATTTCAGAACACCTACATACATACGTATGTAAAACGCTCGATGTACGATTTTTCCTACCGAAAAGACAACTTTTGATACATTTTTATTGCGACGTGTTTTCCAAGCTTTATTCGAACAGTTTATTTTCATTTATTTTTAGCCTGCCTTAAAACTCGTGAAACATCTCAAAGTATCTGACGATGTAACATTGGTTCCCATGAAAACGAGACGTTAATAACAGGAACGGTCTTCCTGAAAAGAATTCTATTTAATAAGAGAAGCAAAAAGTTCTCTAACCTCTTTAAAGTCTGGCAAATTCTTCTATTCCTTCGGCTGCATTAAGTTACAGAAACTTGATACCATAAAGCAACTATTCTTCTTCCTATTCGACTGACAATTAATTTTTCCAAAGAAAACAGACTAAATGATTGTGGGAATGTTCTTCTATATTCACCATCACCATTATTTTAAGTAAAATGGATCACTGTACAAAATTATTTTTCCACACAATCTTGACGATTTTGATGATTTTTTTTATCTGCTGGATTTAATACGTAGCGTGTGACCTATTTAAATTGACCATGTCAAGTATCTTTGAAATCGTTTATAACACTAGAAAATATTTCAAACTAAATTTGAAAGGTTTTAGGGGGCTTGTAATCTGATACTAACAAGATTTTATTAGGTGAATGCGTCGAGGACAAATGGAGTTGAATTATATTTTTTTAATGGAATTATATATTTTGTATTATACTACACGATTCAGGTCGTAATTCTCTTTATAAAAATATTAAGGCATTTATTGCGAAAAAATCAATTGTTTACAAGATATTTGATTTTTAGTATCTTTCAGTGATCATTCAAATTTCTTTGGAAATATTTTTTAGTATCATCGACATTTTCCAAGATATTGTTTAAGATACTTCTGATAGATTTATTAGTCTCTCTCCGATGTTCTTTTTGTTAATGTAACAGCAATTTATTTCATTTAATTGCTGAAGATTGTGACATTTGGTGGCGATTTATGTACACTGAGTTAAAATGGCAAGAACTCAAGGTTAATCCAACAGTAACCTATGCGACATGCTGTACAAAAATTATTGCGGATTTTTATGGAATATAAATAATTTCAACACAAATTGAAATTAAGGTAATCTACATGTACATATTTTGTTTCAGAATCAATTTAATAAGTTGAAAATGATGGAAATATTTTTATAAACTCGTTAAATCTACTGTCTTCTAAAGCAGAATTTTATATGGATATAAATAGAAATTTTAATTGCAGTGGATTATTATTGTAAAGCCAAATTGTAATAGATTTTAATTAGAAATTTGAATTATAATAGACTTTTAGTAAAAATTTGAATTGTAATAGATTTCTAATAGAAATTTAATTTGTAGCCAATTCAAACAGGGGTAAATTAATTACAATAAATTTTTAACATAAGATTTAATTATAATAAATTCTTATTACAAATTTCAATTATAATCGATTCTTATATAATAATATGTATATTACGGCACATTTTTATAAGTATATTTAAATTTTTTGAGATTTCAAGGTCATCGGTATTTTTACAAATGGGATTACATATTTCTATCACTATATCATGATAGCTAAGATCAAGACGAATCCAATAACCTACAATACCATGACCTTCATGTGACCTTGGGTACGAAAAATGAAGAAATTTTTAGTCATGGGCACGCATAATGAAATAAGTACAACAGGGAAATCAACAATAAAAAGTTTATTGTAAAAAATGTTCAAAATTATTTCCATATCCAAGAAGCCGATTATATTATTATGGTCCTTGTAATTTGGTCCAGTTTTATGAATATAATGGCTTTTTTTTTATTCAGGAATCTAAAACTTTAGATTTTGCATTTTCAGGGTTTTTAGCAACCAAAAGTTTTGATTCGCTTATGAAAAATATAGATAAAATTTTATTTGTAAAATTCAACATGAATGAATGAAATCAATGAAATTTTATTTTAAAAATTCGATATTTTTAATTGAATAATGCTGTTTTTAAATATAAATAAAATTATTGTGAGAACACAGTAATCAAGGAGGAGTATCGTAAGTGATACAGTTACTTTATAATCTTTAAATATTGCCAAGCAGCTATCGCGTAGCTCATTCAGACTGCTACATAAATGTAACGTGAACGGATCGTGTTTTCACGCAACAAGATCAGCTAGGATCACTTAAACAGTCGTAATTCTAAATCCCATAACATAGATGAAAAGGGAAATCATTTTTGTTCCAGATTAATATTTACAACGATAACGCTGCAAGCTTCAGAATAGCACGTAATGCTTCGTTGCCGTCATATTGAAACAATTAAATTCATCAAAATTTATTCTGCACTCTACAAAACATTTATAAGAAAGCACTGAAAGTGGACTTCTCCATTTCTTTGTTATTCATAACAAATGTATGAATGGATCAATATCATAGCGACGTAAATCCCATATTCCCAATTACGAAAAACAATGTGCCTTTTTATTTACTAATGCGTGTATTGTGTTGTGTTGCTTACTGGTAAATTTATTTATCGGATATTTTAGAGTTATGTTAATTTATGTTAGACAAGTGAAAAGAAATAATAAATTCTTCATGCATTTAATAACATTTCTTGTAGAATATAATTTTCGTCGTTACTTATGACCTCTTGCCAGCGTGATTATCATTTTTTAGAAATATATGTATTTAAACTTAGAATCACATTATTTGACAGAAGTTTTCTATATATGTACCTAATAATAACTCTAGAATTTAGTTCACTTGCTTTTTATCATCATAGCATATGCAGATTACATATCAAGATATAAGTCAAATTTTAAAAAATGTTATTTAGCCCACTATGATTCTAACCTACTCATATAAGATGCGTACTGAAAGAATTTGTTACAGTATTCCAGTTCCAGGAACATACTGCAAGATTAAAATTATTCTCTTAAAAAAATAATTCCCTACTTTTCCGCACGGTGGGACCGATTCTGATCCTTGCGGGCCAAATGGCTTAAAACGAACTGAGTAATATCTACAAAATAAGCGGCCATATTAAAATAAGAAAGATAAGAATAGAATCAAGAGACCGCAGAAATAAACATTCAAACTGAGACATCTCTAAAGTGTCGCAAGTAAGTCATTATTCGTATAGTCTTCTTTCTGTTCGTACACTTGAATAGTGACTACAAAATTTTGTAGGAGGACAGGGATAACAATCAGGGTGTAATATAACGATTTCTTTAGCAGAATTATTTTATACGTGAATTCCTATAGCAACAACATAAATTTTGTCTGCGACTCTCAAATCTTCCGACGCAATTTACACTAGGTATTTTCCAATTGAATCACTGTATATATTATATTCTGTAACGTAGTGTATTTTAACCGTTCCTTTAATAAATAAAGTAAATCATCTAATGAGTAAACAAATTGAAATTTGTCCAAATGACTTGCATTTTTTTGAGTTGTTAGTCCGATTACTTTACTGAAGCAATAATGAACAAAAATTTTCTTTAGATTGCAGTTCGTCGGGATAATAAATAAATTTAAAAACTCAGGTTTTTAAAATTTCTTATACGGGTCTATAATGGAGATTTAGAAATTCCGCTTAGTAGACCTTAGTTAATAACTGTCAGAAATCTGAAGATGTTTAAAATCTTTATATGTAGTATCTCTAGCTTCATTCTGCGTTAACAAATTTCATCATGCGTACGAGTTACCGAAATCATCAAAATTCAATTTTTAAATTCTCTCTATAGGTTCGGATATAAAAGTTAAAAAAAACATTATCTCTTAGCAGTATTACCATTCCAATCAACTGCAATCTAAAGAAATTTTTTCTTACTCGTTTACTCATAGAAAACTAGCCGGAGTAACGTCTAAAAAAGATTCATGTCATTTCAACCTATTTTAAAAATATTATTCCATTTTTGAAATACTATTAACATACTTCCTGCAACAAGTGTATGTTTGTACCTCAATGTTTTCACGTTAACGGGGCACAATATAATATAGAATGCATATTAACTTACTTCGCTACTAGTGTTACGAAAAGTCTTAACAAGAGAATCATAGAAACGAACAGAAAGTGGAACTGTATACTCCTTATATGGTAAGTATATATTACATATACCCCTTCTATATGGAAAATTTCGTGCAAAATATTTCACGTATAGATTATGAGTTCATTTGTAAATGCAATTCGAACTTTACAAGATAAGTGCTTAACAGTATGCGATTTTCGTGTGCGATGTGGTGAAGAATAATAATCTCGAAGAATGATTGTATTTATCTGTTTATTGTCCACATAAAATGTGCATTTGATATACAGGAACACTCCTTTAATTCATTGAATATCCAAAACATTTTTTTTGATTATTGTATTGACATCTGGAACTGGTGCCCATTCCATATTGGTGTTCCCGTTAAAAGTGCCGATTAACACTTTATCTAAACAAACAAATGTATAGAGTTTTTATCATTATGCTTATAACGAAGATACTAAAAAATTGTAATAAATAGACATAATCAAATGCGACCTTACCCTGCACATCTTAGCTAATTCCGGACGTCTGCATGCAAATTTTTTCGGCGATTTGCACACTGATGGTAGCTGGTAAAAAATAGACGACGCCAGAATTATTTCAGGTCTAAAACGGAAGATGTGGTTATATTGGAAGTACAGTAAATTTTCCCTAATTAATTTTCAGGGTGCAAACAAAAATGGACAATTTGAAAAGTGAAGATATGATTATTCTAGCCTTGCACCTTTTCTTATAGTCGTTGACAATTGGCAACCATAAAAACGAGCCGCAAGGCTTGAATGATCGCATTGATTCTTCCAGAACGGTCTATTTTGTTTTCAAGCTCTGAGGGACAATTAAAAATACTCTTGAAGAATGAACCCTACATCTTCTATTTATTATAAATAAATACAACTTTAAGAATCAACATGAGTGCACAAAAAAAGAAAATATTAGATATTTATATTTATAATCGCAGATAAGCATATATCGTAGGTATCATGACACTAGGTTGAACTTTATTTTTAATATAGTGGTTTTGAATGCAGTGAATAGTACTAATTCGACTTCTTAGAGAGCGGCGTTTGTGATCTCTCTCTCTCTCTCTCTCTCTCACTTTCTCTCTCTCTCTCTCTCTCCTTTGAAATTTATAAATCGAATTATTAAAATTTTCCTCATTGACACAGATATAAGGTTTCAAAAATTTTTTTTCTTTCCGTTAGTCAAGCCAGTTGAAATTTTTTCGCAAGTTCTTATACGTATTATCTAATAAACTAATACTTCTAAAAACATACAAAAATTAGACTTAAGTTGCTTTTATTTGATACAATTATGTCTCTTCTTCATGATTCTCCGCGAATGCTATTCTCTACTTTTATTATTACTATACTCGTCTATCGATAAGTATTTGCTTTTGAAGGATCTTTACTATTTGATTTTTTGCTACAGATATTTTAGATAAAATTAGGCAAAGATCCGCATGGGATGTGATCCACACATGATCAACACGTAGATGACAAAAGATCGAGATGTATTGTTCACATTTATCATAATACAAGTCTTTGATACATAATCTAGGTTTTGGAAGAAAATTTTCTTGGGACTACGAACAAGTTTCCAACGCAATGAGTTAAAAATGATTGTTCTAGAGTTATAGCTAGACTGCGAGAGTTTATGCAAATGAATAATCCAGTAAAATCATCTTAACAAATGAAGAAACTGAAATATATTTCATCATTAAAAGATACAAAAATATATATTTTCCTGTTACATATGTTGGAATATCCAGAAATTCTAAAATTTTTAAAGCACTGCCAATTATTCTCACCAAAAATTCTGCATGCATTCTAATACATAGAAGTATTATGTTTTGTATTAAATTAAATAGCAGTTACTTTGGAGATTTAATACTTTAAAAATGCATAGAGTTAATAAAATAAAAAGTTAATACAGTTAATATAGTTGAAAAGGTATAGAAATATTTTAGTTGTATGACATGAATAATATTATATTTTGATTTTAATGTAAAAACGTTAATACTTGAATTTGTGTAACGTTAAATTCATTTTTAAGTACGTCATATTGTATACAAAATTAGATACGTTGATTAAACATGATTTTACGAATTTCTTAGTATCTGTGCAAATGCAGATTTATCGAAGCTATGATATATATAGTTTATATATATCTTGCATAGAGTTTGTATATTCCCGCATATACATAGTCTGCATATTCATTACAAATCGTAAGTGCATAAACTTCTACATATTAATTATAACGTTCGTGAGAACTGTGTGCGTTGTCGGAACAGCCGTGAGGTTTCGATTACCGTTAGGATATTCTTCGAGTTGCATTACAGCCGACCGAAAAGATATGAGATAAGATGGATTTTATTCGGAACGTAACAAATGCAATAATATTAAATGCAGATTAACTTACTCCAACTGCTGGTGTCACGAAAATTCCTGACACCAAAATCATGGAAATGAACAAAAAGAGGAGTTGTAGTTTGTGGTTCATGGTTGCAGGTTCTGTTGTACTAAGATTGTCAGTAGCTAATAACTGTCACAGTGGTTTCCTCTTTTTATATGGAAAACTTCGTGCAGAATATTCCGAAAATATAGATTATAATACTCGAAAATACAATTCCAACTTCACACGATAAATGTTTCACTGCGGTTTTCGCGTAGGACGTGACAAAGTGGTAGATGTGTTATCATTGGAAGTAGGGTAAGTGTATCAATGCCGATTAAAGTGACGGCCAAAGTGTAGAGGTGCGTCGTGTGAGCACCTGATATCGTTATTCCGCGATATTAACTATCTATCGGGTTGTAAGGCCGACTACGCTGCGCGACGGAATAGGACGATATCGTTGGCCGTTTACTTAAAAATGAACAACTGTTTTACTTAATAGATCGTGAATTTATAGTTTGAACGAATCGTAGACTAGAGTGACGAGCGACGTTGAACGATATGAACGAGGTTACGCAGGAGTAAAAAATGACTGACGTGAGGTGATCAAGAGTTCTCGTTTTTATATGTTTCTCGCCGGGAGAAAACTTGAAGATCATTGGTTGATCGCGAGGTGGAAAGGGACCTTAGGTGTCCCGGTCATACCCAGTGTCGCAGGTAGCAAGAAATCCCGGAAGGGGTGACCGAAGGAATTAGAAATTTAGAAACTGCAGGCGAAGGCTCTACGAAATTGAAGGCCTAACGAACGTGACTTTTGTCAATTGCACGTCGTTCGTTGAAGGAACGTCAATTTGCCACGCTGCAACGAAGGTTCCCCGTAAATAAACTGTATTTTTAGGGATTGAAGAAAGGTAGTCCGTCCCGGAGTAAGTCAGGCGGACACAGCCGGAAAATTCCGTTGCAAGACGGAACACAAAGTTTTCACCGAATTAAGTCGGTTCTTTAACCTACGTTTCACTTCTTAAAACATTTTGGTTATATGTTGATACATTTTATGTCAGTACAAACTTTTTCATAAGTAAATCATGTAAACAATACGAAATATTTAACAAAAGATACATAACAATTTTTGAGGAAGTTACTGCCCCTTGAAAAGATGAAAGTTAATTACTGTGTCTCAGTTACTGAGCCTTTTCTAGTTACTGTGTGTCAATATCTGTAGACTAATCCAATTACTGTGCTTCAATTACCGTGATTAGTTCTATATAGATAATTCTATAACAGAAATGTAAAATCATGAAATATTTCGTTTTAAATTATTTAGCATAAATTATTATAAAATATATATTTCAATACTTCCTATATTCTTCAAAATAGGAAAGACAACCATGTGTAGCATACACACATTTTACGATTTAAGATTATAAGGTTAGGAGTAACCCGCTGTTTGCCATGAGAGGGCTCAGTAATCAATGCGCGCATCGAAAAAGCCATGAAATCATAATCTAGTTACATTGCACCGTAATACAAACAAGACGTAAATCTCATTTAGTACATTAAATAAAATATATTTCTAAGTAGTCGACTTATTATTGCGTTTTCTGTATTTTAACCGAGTTTTATTAATATCATTTCTTATTTTTTTAGTTTGGAAAGCATCATCTTACCTTTTTTTCATCCTTATTTGCAACGTGTTTCCGAAGTGTCTTAACAAGATCACGGAAAGACATGAATGTAACGTGCACGGATCTCGATTTCACGCAGGAAGATCTGCTAAGAACATTTGGATATACTTAATTCTAAATCCATTAACGTAGATAAAAAAAGAAATTACGCTGCAAGTTTCAGAATAGCATACAATGCGAATGGATTACTACGTTCTTGCTCTATTGAAACAACTGAATTCAATAATTATGCATTCTCCGAAACATTTATAAGAAAATCCTGTAATTTAAAGTTAATTTAATTTATATTAGTTCTACCGAAAAGTTTTGTCCATTCGTGAAGTGAAAGGAAATAATAAATTATTCATATATTTAATAATATTTATTGTACAATATATTTTGCGTCGTTGTTTATTAGAATTTGTAAATATGATTTTTGAAAAATATATGTCTCAAATAAACATATGCATTTTTGTGATTTATTTCACCAGCTTTTTTAACATTTTGGCATGTGCAAATTACATTTTAACATATAAGTATATGAATTTTTGAAAATGTCATTTCATCACAGGCCACTGTGATTCTAAGCTATTAATATAAAGATGCTTTTTGCAAAAATTCATTATAGGTTTCCACTACTAGGAACATAGTAGAAAATTTATATTCTCTTTTTCAAAAAGTGATTTCGACCTGAAAGTGAAAAGTTCTACGCACATTGGTACCTATTTTGATTTTAGCTGGCCATTTGAAAATAAGTAAGATAAGTAGCATTGTAAGTTATCCCCTCACACTACGACCTCTTTCGTAGCTGTGATGATGAAAAACGTCTTATACGTGAACAAAAACTTTTATTTATTTCTTGCTAACCTTTACATTAATGTTTAAATGTTGATGATTAAGGAGTAGTATTTTATATCGCTGTAAAAGCAGTTCATAGCATCCGATAAGTATATCTGACGTGATATCGTGGTGAAAGTGGTTAACATCAGAATTGTCCTAGTAATTAAACGATATAACATTCGGTTTTTGCACGCACTAAAGTGACAGAAATACGGTATACAATATGTTGTACAGATTACACCCAGTTCAAATTGATCTGCATGTTCTTGCCCGTTTCGTAGAAATAACATAATCAGGTTTAAGAAAGATAAAATTATTGACATCGATCTCGTCCATAATTTCATTGCATGAGAACATAATTGATATAATAATAATAATAATAATAATAATAATAATAATAATAATAATAATAAGATAAATCCTATTTCTAAAATCAATATGAGTGATCAAAGAAAAAAATTTCTAGATATCTATAATTATAATTGTAGATAGGAATGTGTATTGCGGATATGAATTAATATAGTAAAGTCTCCCTAATTGATGTTCAGATTTTGCAGAAAAATGGACAATTTGGGAAGAGGAGATACGATGATTCGAACCTTGCAGTTAGTTTCTATAGTTACCGATTGTCAACAATTATAAAAACAAGCTGCAAGGCTCGAATAATCGTATCTCCTCTTCCCAAATTGTCCATTTTTGTGCACAATTTAGGCGTCAATTAGGGGACATTACTGTACTAGGTTGAACTTTTGTAACATAGTGCATTTGATAGCAATTAGTAATTCGGCCTATCAGCGAGCGGCATTTGTGCACCTCTGAATGTTATAAATCGCATTGTTTAAATTCTCCTTATTGGATCAAGTACAAAGTTTGTATAAGGAAACAATTTCGATTGCAGGTCAAAAATATATTCAGAAGTGATAATTGGTTGGCAGGAAAGAGCATGTTTGTAACACAACGTAAAACACGTACAGTAAAGGTGTTCCCAAAACGTTGAGCATTAATAATGTAAATCACATTACAGTTCCTACAATTGGGCCATTCCAGTCTTATCTGCTTGGCCTTATGAAATGATAATTACATTGAAACCAAATTGCGGTAATTTATGTAAATGAAAAACCCACAGAAAAGTATCAATCGTCATTAAAAGAAATAAAAAAATTTTTTTTTTCTCTTGCATCTTTTGCAAAATAAAGAAATTCACATATTTTGTAAGGACTACCGACCAGAATATGTTGCAAGATGCTTGAAATATGTGTCAGTTACATTGTGTAATATTAAAAAGGTAATCTTATACGTTTAAACTGATTTTGTCCAACAAAAGGAATCAACTTTCAATTGAGAATTTAGACAAAGGTATTGTCTGTTATTCTCACTAAAATTATGCATGCAACGTAATACATGAGTAGTATTATGTATAGTGTAATATTAATAATCAGATATTGATAAAGTTAATAAAGTTATTAAACATTGAGAGATTAATTCTTTAAAAATGAATAGTGTTAATACAGTTTAATATAGTTGCAAAAGTATACAAATATTTGATTTGTATAATACGAATAAAATACGCTCCGTACGAATATGAGAATTATTTTTTTTAGACAAGATTGTGCGATGTTAAATACATTCGTACGTACGTCACATAGATACAAAATCTATATATTCTATACAGATGATACACATCTTGCATATAGTTAGCATATTCTTGCATGTACGGAGTTTGCATATTCACTACATATTCTTAGTGCACCAAACTTCATCAGACCAATTATAAGGTTCGTGAGAACTATGTGCGTTGTCGGATCATGCGACATTTTTCGGTTACCTTTAAGTCATCATCCGAGCTGCAGAAACGGAAATGATATTATATATACCACAGATCGTGAATGCGTCCAATTAATAATATATTTCAGTCCTTGCCCATTACCGTGGCGCAATACAGCTGGCCGAAATAATATGAAATAATCTGAATTTTGTTCGGAATTTAACAAATGCAATAATACTAAATGCAACTTAACTTACTCCAACTGTTGGTGTCACGAAAATTCCTGACAAAAAAATCATGGGAACGAACAGAAGGAGGAGCTGTAGTTTGCGATTCATTATTGCAGGTTCTACTGTACTAAGCTTCTCAGTAGCCAATGACTGTCACTGTGGTTTCCTCTTCTTATATGGAAAACTTCGTGCAGAATTTTCGTAATGTAGACGCGATGAGAACAGTCGAAAATACAATTCTACCTTCAGACGAAAAATGTTTAATTGAGTGTGGATTTAGAGTATAAATGATACTAATCTGGAAAGTTGAATGCGTTTATCTGTATATTGTCCAAAAAAATTTGTGTTTAAGATATACAGGAACACTATTTAACTATTTAACATCCAGCACATTTTTTCCGGTTATTGGTCCGATTCCATCTTGGTGCTCCATTTCAAACAATCGTTGACAATTAACACTATACCGAAACAAACAATTGTATAGTACTTTTATTATTACTATTATAATGAACATGTTAAAAGAGAGTAATAAGTAGAAGTAATCAAACGTGATCATACACTGCATGGCTTACGTAGTTCCTCGATTCCGCAAACTACTTTTCTCGTCCATGCAAGGCACACATCTGGCACCTAAGTAGAAGACGCACGAATCATTTCAAATCCAAAACGCAAAACGTGCTTTTATTGGAAGTATAATGATTTACGTATTGCACTTGTCGCGAAAGCGGTACAAACTGCTACCCTACCATTTCGTTTTTTTTTATTCAAAACAGTTGAAATTTTTCCGAAAATTCTTTTACACGTTCATGTACTAGTAATCTAGTTCTCCGAATGCATTTCTCTTCTTCTTTAATTGCAATACTCGATAATAGATGAGCTGTTTGCTTTCAAAGAACAATTTGGTTAACAGGTCAAAAATACATTCAGAAGCGATTATCAATGTTTGAGAAAGAGAATATCAGTTCTGCAGCATACTTTACTTTTAGTAAAGGTGTCTGCAGAACGCTGATCATTGATAATGTACATAACAATTCTGATAGTTAGGCAATTCCGGACCAACACACTATGATGTTCTTATACAGAATGTTCATTTTAATTGCGTAAATATAAATATCTCAGAAACAACACATTTTTCCAAGAACTATTAAGTACAAATCCTTACATCATTATGTAGAAATTGGACAATCCATAATATAAACACTGCAATTTCTTGAGTAGAAAAAGTTAGGAAAAAATGAAGTTACTGTTATATCGAAATATATTGCCAAAACTTACAAAATACGTTTTTAAAATTAAAAATGCTCAATGCTTATATATTATCAGAGCACATTTAGTGACAATAATATAATAGAAATTGAAATGAATTTTGTTCGAAACGAAACAAGTGCGATAATATAAAATGGAAATTAACCTACTCCTACTGCTGGTGTCACGAAAATTCCTGACAACAAAATCATGGAAACGAAGAGAAAGAAGAACTGTAATTTTTTTGGTTCATGGTTATAGGTTCCTTAAGCTTGTTGTCGTTGTTGCCTTAAGCTTATCAGTACTCAATGACTGTTCCAGTCACTTACGCTCTTTATATGGTTAACAACGTGTGGAACATTCCAAATAAGGATTATGAAAATATTTTAAAACGCAATTCAAACTACACTCGATAAATGTTTAACTGTGCACGGTTTTCGCGACGGACGTGACGAAGTTAATAAGCTGGTAGAATGACTGTGTTTCGCTATCTGTTTCTTATCCACAGAAAGTGTTCATTTAGCACATAGGAAATATTTAAAACAACTGTAATATTCTCAATGATCACTATACAAGGTGAGTCTCGTAATATGACGATATGAGATAACTCATAAAATACGTTATAGGAAAAAATGTTTCAGATAGAAGTTGCATTGTTTGCAGGGGGGCATATAGTATTGTAATCAATTTTACATGATTTTATTTTATTATCGAGATGCGAAGATTGCCTTCAATTTTTAAGTGCGGTATTACAGTCTTACTATTATACATCGTATTAATAGTCACATTGATTTTATATCGTATTAATAGTCTATTTGAATGCAACTTAATTTATTGTTTCTATATTTCAGTAACTATTTATTCTGGATCCGATTTGGTAGAATACTTTTCATGTAGAATTTAATGTCTTACCCGAATACGAGAAGAAATACAAAACCATTCAATTTAAAAAATTCAAGGTGACCATCATATTTCAAATAATATTTCAAATAATTATAAAATAAAACAGCGTGTCATTTAAAATAATATCACAAATAACTATAAAATAAAATAATGCGTTATTTAAAATAATATTACATACGATGTAATATTATGTGATCCCAGGCATAGAAATAGTTATTAAATGAAGTAACATGTAATTTGAAATGATATTTAGAATAATGTTACTTCATGTGTACCTAGCTATGGAGTATCTGTGCGATATAAGTGCTTTTGCACATTGTTGTTTCGTAGCACCGATAGTCTGAGTAAGTAAAATACAAAAATACTACTCCTAATTTCTAAAGTGTCTCATCTTATCTATATTATACATTTTATATAAAATACTATTAAAATCCTCAAATCCTAAATTCACATTTTTATCCATTATCAAAAGGGTTTCAACTAGTGTAGTCATTTGGATTCAACAATTTTATTCATGGTTGCATCAACCACAATAAAATTTCTGTAAAATCAGCAATTTCAAACAATATATAGTGGACTTAGCGAAAATCAATTTAATTTCGTACGTACGTTTTCCAATCGCTCCTTTCGGAGTATTTATTCAGGCGTAACAGGAAAATGTTGATACGTAAAGTATCAGTGCAGTGGATTATTTCAGTACACCTACATACATAGGTATGTAAAACGCTCGATGTATCTACCGAAAAGACAACATTTGATACATTTTCATTGCGACGTGTTTTCCAAGCTTTATTCGAACAGTTTATTTTCATTTATTTTTAGCCTGCCTTGAAACTCGTGAAACATCTCAAAGTATCTGACGATGTAATATTGGTTCCCATGAAAACGAGACGTTAATAACAGGAACGGTCTTCCTGAAAGGAATTCTATTTAATAAGGGAAGCAAAAAGTTCTCTAACCTGTTTAAAGTCTGGCAAATTCTTCTATTCCTTCGGCTGCGTCTCAAAGTAAGTTACAGAAACTTGATACCATAAAGCAACTATTCTTCTTCCTATTCGACTGACAACTACTTTTTCCAAAGAAAACAGACTAAATGATCGTGGGAATGTTCTTCTATATTCACCATCACCATTATTTTAAGTAAAATGGATTATTGTACAAAATTATTTTTCCACACAATCTTGACGATTTTGATGATTTTTTTTATCTGCTGGATTTAATACGTAGCGTGTGACCTATTTAAATTGACCATGTCAAGTATCTTTGAAATCGTTTATAACACTAGAAAATATTTCAAACTAAATTTGAAAGGTTTTAGGGGGCTTGTAATCTTATACTAATAAGATTTTTTTAGGTGAATGCGTCGAGGACAAATAGAGTTGAATTATATTTTTTTAGTGGAATTATACATTTTTTATTATACTACACGATTTAGGTCGTAATTCTCTTTATAAAAATATTAAGGCATTTATTGCGAAAAAATCAATTGTTTACAAGATATTTGATTTTTACTATCTTTCAGTGATCATTCAAATTCTTTTTGTTAATGTAACAGCAATTTATTTCATTTAATTGCTGGAAATTGTGTCATTTGGTGGCGATTTATGTACACTGAGTTAAAATGGCAAGAACTCAAGGTTAATTCAACAGTAACCTATGCGACATTCTGTACAAAAATAACTGCGGATTTTTATGGAATATAAATAATATCTACACAAATTGAAATTAAGGTAAGCTACATGTACATATTTTGTTTCAGAATCAATTTAATAAGTTGAAAATGGTGGAAATCTTTTTATAATCTCGTTAAATGTACTGTCTTCAAAAGCAGATTTTTATAGGGATATAAGTAGAAATTTTAATTGCGTTGGATTATTATTGTAAAGTCAATTTTAGCCAATTCTAAACAGGGGTAAATTAATTACAATAAATTTTTAACATAAGATTTAATTATAATAAATTTTTATTATAAATTTCAATTATAATCGATTCTTAATAACATGTAAATTATGGTACAGTTTTATAAGTATATTTATATTTTTTGAGATTTCAAGGTCATCGATATTTTTACAAACGGGATTACATATTTCTATCACTATATCATGATAGCTAAGATCAAGACGAATCCAATAACCTATAATACCATGACATTCATGTGGCCTTGGGTACGAAAAATAAAGAAATTTTTAGACATGGGCACGCATAATGAAATAAGTACAACAGGGAAATCAGCAATGGCTTTTTTTTTGTTCGCAGAGCTTCATTTTACCTTTTTTTCATTTTAATTCGTTACACGTTTCTTAATAGTTTTCAAAGCAATTTCAGGAATCTAAAACTTTAGATTTTGCATTTTCAAGGTTTTTAGAAACCAAAAGTTTTGATTCGCTTATGAAAAATACACATAAAATTTTATTTGCAAAATTCAACATGAATAAATGAAATCAATGAAATTTTATTTTGAAAATTCGATATTTTTAATTGAATAATGTTGTCTTTAAATATAAATAAAATTATTGTGAGGACGCAGTAATCAGGGAGGAGTATAGTAAGTGATACACTTACTTTATAATGTTTTACATATTGCCAAGCAGCTATCGCGTAGCTCATTCACTCTGCTACATAAATGTAACGTGAACGGATCGTGTTTTCACGCAACAAGATCAGCTAGGATCATTTAAACAGTCGTAATTCTAAATCCCTTAACATAGATGAAAAGGGAAATCATTTTTGTTCCAGATTAATATTTACAACGATAACGATGCAAGCTTCGGAATAGCACGTAATGCTTCGTTGCCGTCATATTGAAACAATTAAATTCATCAAAATTTATTCTGCATTCTACAAAACATCTATAAGAAAGCACTGAAAGTGGACTTCTCCATTTCTTTATTCATAACAAGTGTATGAATGGTTCAATATCATAGTGACGTAAATCCCATATTCCCAATTACGAGAAACAAAGAGCCTTTTTATTTACCAACACGTGTATTGTTTACTGGCAAATTTATTGTTCGGATATTTTAGAGTTATGTTAATTTATGTTAGACAAGTGAAAGGAAATAATAAATTCTTCATGCATTTAATAATATTTCTTGTAGAATTTAAATTTCGTCGTTACTTATGACCTCTCGCCAGCGTGATAGCAATTTGTAAATATCATTTTTGAGAAATATATGTATTGAAACTTAGAATCACATTATTTGACAGAACCTTTCTATATATGTACCTAATAATAACTCTAGAATTTAGTTCACTTGCTTTTTATCATCATGGCATATGCATTCTAACCTACTCAGATAAGATGCGTACTGAAAGAATTTGTTACAGTATTCCAGTTCCAGGAACATACTGCAAGATTAAAATTATTCTCTTAAAAAACTAATTCTCTACTTTGCCGCACAGTGGTACCGATTCTGATCCTTGCGGGCCTAATGGCTTAAAACGAACTGAGTAATATCTACAAAATAAGCGGCCATATTAAAATAAGAATGATAAGAATAGCATCAAGAGACCGCAGAAATAAACATTCAAACTGAGACATCTCTAAAGTGTCGCAAGTAAGTCATTATTCGTGTAGTCTTCTTTCTGTTCTTACACTTGAATAGTGACTACAAAATTTTGTAGGAGGACAGGGATAACAATCAGGGTGTAATATAACGACTTCTTTAGCAGAATTATTTTATACGTGAATTCCTATAGCAACAACATAAATTTTGTCTGCGGCTCTCAAATCTTCCGACGCAATTTACACTAGGTATTTTCCAATTGAATCACTGTATATATTATATTCTGTAACGTAGTGTATTTTAACCGTTCCTTTAATAAATAAAGTAAATAATCTAATGACTAAACAAATTGAAATTTGTCCAAATGATTTGCATTTTTTTGAGTTGTTTGTCCGATTACTTTACTGAAGCAATAATGAACAAAAATTTTCTTTAGATTGCAGTTCGTCGGGGTAATAAATAAATTTAAAAACTCAGGTTTTTAAAATTTCTTATACGGGTCTATAATGGAGATTTAGAAATTCCGCTTAGTAGATCTTAGTTAATAACTGTCAGGAATCTGAAGATGTTTAAAATCTTTATATGTAGTATCCCTAGCTTCATTCTGCGTTAACCGGTTTTGATACAAATTTCATCATGCGTACGAGTTACCGAGAACATCAAAATTCAATTTTTAAATTCTCTCTATAGGTTCGGATATAAAAGTTAAAAAAAAACATTATCTCTTAGCATTATTACCATTCCAATCAATTGCAATCTAAAGAAATTTTTTCTTACTCGTTTACTCGTAGAAAACTAGCCGGAGTAACGTCTAAAAAAGATTCATGTCATTTCAACCTATTTTAAAAATATTATTCCATTTCAAATACTATTAACATACTTCCTGCAACAAGTGTATGTTCGTTCCTCTATGTTTTCACGTTAACGGGGCACATTGTAATATAGAATGCATATTAACTTACTTCGACTACTAGTGTCACGAAAAGTCTTAACAAGAGAATCATAGAAACGAACAGAAAGAGGAACTGTATACTCCTTATATGGTAAGTATATATTACATATACCCCTTCAATATGGAAAATTTCGTGCAGAATATTTCACGTATAGATTATGAGTTCATTTGTAAATGTAATTCGAACTTTACAAGATAAGTGCTTAACAGTATGCGATTTTCGTGTGAGTTGTGGTGAAGAATAATAATCTCGTAGAATGATTGTATTTATCTGTTTATTGTCCACATAAAATGTGCATTTGATATACAGGAACACTCCTTTAATTCATTTAATATCCAAAACAATTTTTTTTATTATTGTATTGACATCTGGAACTGGTGCCCATTCCATATTGGTGTTCCGGTTAAAAGTGCCGATTAACACTTTCTCTAAACAAACAAATGTATAGAGTTTTTATCATTATGCTTATAACGAAGATACTAAAAAAGTGTAATAAGTAGACATAATCAAATTCGACCTTACCCTGCAAATCTGAGCTACTACCGGATGTCTGCATAACAATTTTTTCGGCAATTTACACGCAGGTGGTAGTTTCTAAAAAATAGACGACACCAGAATTATTTTGTGTCCAAAATAGAAGATGTGGTTATATTGGAAGTACAGTAAATTTACCCTAATTAATTTTCAGGGTGCAAACAAAAATGGATAATTTGGACAGTGAAGAAGATTATTCGAGCCTTGCACCTTTTCCTATAGTCGTTGACAATCGGCAACCATAAAAACGAGCCGCAAGGCTTGAATAATCGTATCGCCTCTTCCAAAAAGGTCTATTTTGTTTACAAGCTGAGGGACAATTAAAAATACTCCTGAAGAATGAACCCTCCATCTTCAATTTATTATAAATAAATTCAACTTCAAGAATCAATATGAGTGCACAAAGAAAGAAAATATTAGATATTTATACTTATAATCGCAGATAAGCATATATCGTAGGTATCATAACACTAGGTTGCACTTTATTTTTAATATAGTGGCTTTGAAAGCAATGCATAGTACTAATTCGACTTCTTAGAAAGCGGCGTTTGTGATCTCCTTTGAAATTTATAAATCGAATTATTAATATTTTTCTCATTGACACAGATTTAAGGTTTCAAAAAATTTTCTTTCTTTTTGTTAGTCAAGCCACCTGAAATTTTTTCGCAAGTTCTTATAGGTATTATCTAATAAACTAATTCTTCTAAAATCATACAAAAATTAGACTTATGTTGCTTCTATTTGTTACAATTATGTCTCTTCTTTTTGATTCACCGAATGCTATTCTCGATAAGTATTTGCTTTTGAAGAATCTTTACTATTTGATTTTTTGCTACAGATATTTTAGACAAAATTAGGCAAAGATCCGCATGGGATGTGATCCAGACACGATCAACACGTAGATGACAAAAGATCGAGATGTATTGTTCACATTTATCATAATACAAGTCTTTGATACATAATCTAGGGTTTTGAAGAAAATTTTCTTGGCACTACGAACAAGTTTCCAACGCAATGAGTTAAAAATGATTGTTCTAGAGTTATAGCTAGACTGCGAGAGTTTATGCAAATGAATAATCCAGTAAAATCATTTTAACAAATGAAGAAACTGAAATATATTTCATCATTAAAAGATACAAAAATATATATTTTCCTGTTACATATGTTGGAATATCCAGAAATTCTAAAATTTTTAAAGCACTGTCAATTATTCTCACCAAAAATTCTGCATGCATTCTAATACATAGAAGTATTATGTTTTGTATTAAATTAAATAGCAGTTACTTTGGAGATTTAATACTTTAAAAATGCATAGAGTTAATAAAATAAAAAGTTAATACAGTTAATATAGTTGAAAAGGTATAGAAATATTTTAGTTGTATGACATGAATAATATTATATTTTGATTTTAATGTAAAAACGTTAATACTTGAATTTGTGTAACGTTAAATTCATTTTCAAGTACGTCACATTGTATACAAAATTAGATACGTTGATTAAACATGATTTTACGAATTTCTTAGTATCTATGCAAATGCAGATTTATCGAAGCTATGATATATACAGTTTATATATATCTTGCATAGAGTTTGTATATTCCCGCATATACACAGTCTGCATATTCATTACAAATCGTAAGTGCATAAACTTCTACATATTAATTATAACGTTCGTGAGAACTGTGTGCGTTGTCGGAACAGCCGTCAGGTTTCGATTACCGTTAGGATATTCTTCGAGTTGCATTACAGCCGACCGAAAAGATATGAGATAAGATGGATTTTATTCGGAACGTAACAAATGCAATAATATTAAATGCAGATTAACTTACTCCAACTGCTGGTGTCACGAAAATTCCTGACATCAAAATCATGGAAATGAACAAAAAGAGGAGTTGTAGTTTGTGGTTCATGGTTGCAGGTTCTGTTGTACTGAGATTGTCAGTAGCTAATGACTGTCACAGTGGTTTCCTCATTTTATATGGAAAACTTCGTGCAGAATAATTCGAAAATATAGATTATAATACTCGAAAATACAATTTCAACTTCACACGATAAATGTCTAACTGCGGTTTTCGTGTAGGACGTGACAAAGTGGTAGACGTGTTATCATTGGAAGTAGGGTAAGTGTATCAATGCCGATTAAAGTGACGGCCAAAGTTTTCACCGAATTAAGTCGGTTCTTTACCCTACGTTTCACTTCTTAAAACATTTTGATTATATGTTGATACATTTTATGTCAGTACAAATTTTTTCATAACTAAATCATGTAAACAATACGAAATATTTCACAAAAGATACATAACAATTTTTGAGGAAGTTACTGCTCCCTTGAAGAGATGAAAGTTAATTATTGTGTCTCAGTTACTGAGCCTTTTCTAGTTACTGTGTGTCAATATCCGTAGACTAATCCAATTACTGTGCTTCAATTACCGTGATTAGTTCTATGTAGATAATTCTATAACAGAAATGTAAAGTCATGAAATATTTCGTTTTAAATTATTTAGCATAAATTATTATAAAATATATGTTTCAATACTTACTATATTCTTCAAAATAGGAAAGAAAACCATCTGCAGCATACACACATTTTACGATTTAAGAATATAATGTTAGGAGTAACCCGCTGTTTGTCATGAGAGGACCCAGTAATCAATGTGCGCATCGAAAAAGCCATGAAATCATAATCTAGTTACATTGCACCGTAATACAAACAAGACGTAAATCTCATTTAGTATATTAAATAAAATATATTTCTAAGTAGTCGACTTATTATTGTCTTTTCTGTATTTTAACCGAGTTTTATTAATATCATTTCTTATTTTTTTAGTTTGGAAAGCATCATCTTAACTTTTTTCATCCCTATTTGCAACGTGTTTCTGAAGTGTCTTAACAAGATCAAGGAAAGATCACATCAAAGCAATTTTAGGAATCTAAGACTGAAGATTACGCATTTTCTAGGTACTTTAATTTGATTATAAAAATTAGAGATGCAATATAATTTCAAATATTCAATATTTTTAATTGAATAATGCTATTTTTAAATATATACATAAGATTATTGTGAGGACACAGTAATCAGGGAGGAGCACAGTAAGTGTCACACATATATATTATAATATTTTACATACTGCCACACAGCTATTGCATAGCACGGTCAGACTGCTACATGAATGTAACGTGCACGGATCTTGATTTCACGCAACAAGATCTGCTAAGAACATTTGGATATACTTAATTCTAAATCCATTAATGTAGATAAAAAAAGAAATTACGCTGCAAGTTTCAGAATAGCATATAATGCGAATGGATTACTACGTTCTTGCTCTATTGAAACAATGAATTCAATAATTATGCATTCTTCGAAACATTTATAAGGAAATCCTGTAATTTAAAGTTAATTTAATTTATATTAGTTCTACCGAAAAGTTTTGTCCATTTGTGAAGTGAAAGGAAATAATAAATTATTCATATATTTAATAATATTTATTGTACAATATAATTTGCGTCGTTGTTTATTACAATTTGTAAATATGATTTTTGAAAAATATATGTCTCAAATAAACATGTGCATTTTTATGATTTATTTCACCCGCTTTTTTAACATTTTGGCATGTGCAAATTACATTTTAACATATAAGTATATGAATTTTTGAAAATGTCATTTCATCATAAGCCACTGTGATTCTGACCTATTCATATAAAGATGCTTTTTGCAAAAATTCATTATAGGTTTCCACTACTAGGAACATAGTACAAAATTTATATTCTCTTTTTCAAAAAGTGATTTCGACGTGAAAGTGAAAAGTTCTACGCACACTGGTACCTATTTTGATTCTAGCGGACCGTTTGAAAATAAGTAAGATAAATAGCATTGTAATTTATCCCCTCACACTACGACCCCTTTCGTAGCTATGATGATGAAAAACTTCCTATACGCTTGAACAAAAACTTTTATTTATTTCTTGCTAACCTTTACATTAATGTTTAAATGTTGATGATTAAGGAGTAGTATTTTTATCCCTGTAAAAGCAGTACATAGCATCCAATAAGTATATATATATAATAATAATAATAGGGTAATACCATAAAGTAATACTAAATCATGAATTTTTTTAAAAACACTCACGAAGACTGAACTTTCTGTTCAGTTCATTATAAAGAAATCCAATTTCAAAAATCAATATGAGTGCCTCAAGGAAGAAATTACTCGACATTTATAATTATAGTTGTAGATGAGAAAGTATTGTGGATATGATAATGCAACAACTATAAAAGCGAGGCGCGAGGCTCAAATAATCTTATCTCCTCTTCCCAAGTTGTCCATTTTTGTTTACAAGCTGTGGAACAATTGGGAAGAATTCAGTGTTCCAGGTTGAACTTTTGTAACATAGTGGATTTGGAAGCAATTAGTAATTCAACTTATCAGTGAGCGGTGTTTGTGCAGCTCTGAAATTTATAAATTGCATTGCTTAAATGCTTGTTATTCGCTCAGACACAATGTTTGAATAACGTAATTTTCTTACTTTGCTTTCATTATTCAATCGATTTGAAATTTTTCCAAAAGTTCTATTGCGAATTCTTTTACTAGTGTTTTCAACTTTCAACAAAAATTAAACTCATGTAGCTTCTTTTTCATCGAATGATAACAGGTCAAGAATATAATCAGGAGTGATGATCTATTGCTGAAAAAAGCATATTAGTTAAACAACGTACAACACATACGACGCTACGTATTTTTACAAATTAAATCATCGTCTAAGGAAGAGCATTATGTCCGTTTCATTAATAAATGCAGTAAATAATCTAATAGGTAAACAAATTTTTCACCATATTAAATATCTTTGTAAGATAAAATTGCAAACGGAATAACTTTTTTTAAGCTTGTCCATGATTTGAATTTTTTGAGTTATTAGTCCATCTAGTTTACTGGAGGAGAAGTAACCGAAAACTTTCTTTAGGTTGCAATTGGTAAGAATGATAAACAAATAAAAAAATTTATGTTTTCCAACTTTTCATCTGAGTTTATAACTAAAATTTAAAAAAATGCGTTTTTTAAAGTAAAAATGCTCAATGCTTACACGTTAATATGAATTTTGTTCGGAACGTAACAGATGTGATAATATAAAATACACATTAACGTTATTAATTAAGAGCGCTAGTGTCACGAAAATTCCTGCCAACAAAATCATTGAAACGAACAAAAAGAGGAACTGTAATTTTTGCTTCATGATTGTAGGTTGTTATCTTAAGCTTGTCAGTAGTTAATAACGATCGCAGTCATTTATGCCTTTTATATGGAAAACTCGTGTCCAAATATAGATTATGAGAACATTTGGAAATGTCATTCCAACTTCACGCGATAAATGTTCACTTTTATGCTGTCATAAGTGTGCAGTTTTTGTATTGAACGTGACAAAAGGTAGTAATCTGGTAGAATGATTCGATTTATCTTTTTATTGCCCAAAGGAAATGTGCGTTTAATATACAGCAACGATTCAAAATATCAGTGCAATATTCTGTAAGTACGCTTCTGTGAGTCCTCGAAAATTATTTAATTATTTAGAGTCCAAAACCAAATTTTTTATTATTGACGTGGCATATGGAACTGGACTCCATTGTATGTTACTACATTGTATTGTTTGTTACATTGTATGAATTGTACTCCGAAATTATGTTACTTCCGTGAAATAAGCGGTTCCTTAAGGTCATTTGAACTAACCTTTTTCTTAGCGAAAATGCAAGTTTTTGAGTTATTAACGAAAAGCACTGACCAATGAGAGGCGATCTCGGCTGACGCATAGCGGCCGGGTCAATGAGCACAATATTTGTTTGAAACATTTTTTAGTAATATGATATTTTTTAATGAAATAAAATACCTGACAGAAAAATGTAACGTTGTTATTTTAATAGAAAAATAAAATTATCCCCGACATAAACATGAAAAATCAACTAAATATCTTAAAAAATATTGAACAAAAAAACAATAAAAAAAAATGTTGTACATGTGGATAACAAAATATAGGTTTATTTAGATTATTTAGGTTTATTTAAAAAGCAAGGCGACCTTGAAGTAACCTAGAAAACGCCCACGCATTTAAAAAGTGGTAGTGCCATTTGTCTCCCCACTCGAAATACTAAAGGACACCTGTCAGTTTATTTTCATTAAATCATGTGTCTCTCTACGAAATTTTTTACAATTTTAGCTTAAATGGGACACCCTGTATAATAAAGCAATATAAAGCGTTAGAAAGACAAATTAATTAAATTGAAAGTAAAATTAGTTATTTTAATTATTTGCTATTAAAGATAAAAATACAAGTTTGGGCTACATTTTTATGTACGTGAGCACTTATATTTTAGTTACTTCATTATGGTAAAAGCATCTTATGAGGCACATACAAATACTTCAAGGTTTACAACACTTAAAACATTAACAAGGCTTATACATTTTTGTATATACATTTGTTGCATAAATCCAATAGCATTCGTATGTGTGTACATAAAATGATTAATAAAAAAAGATGCCATGAAGAATAATAATACTTCCAAGAATAATACTTCCTGGTAAAGAAAAGGCGTCGATTAATGCAATTCGTGTTGAAGGTGGAGGCTGAGGCAACATAGCGCAAAAAACTGGTCGTTCCAACAATACGATTGTGGACTACGTTACTAAAAGACGTAATCATGGCAAAAAGAAGCTAAGGGAATGTGGGGCACAGTCGGATACGCGGGTCAAACCTGGTGCCATTGCTTTTCTGAAAGAAGAGCTAATATAGGGTGTCTCTTTTAATTGTGACCCTAAAATATCTTCTTTAACGCTGAAACCATCAATCTAATCAAAATAACTGGTTTCCAAATTCCTCTTTTACAGCGACTGGCATCATGCAAATGTTTCTACGAAAATTTTGTTGACAATCTACTATATTAAATCACACGTTGTTCCTGTACCAATTCTGACAATGCAAAAAATTCCGAACCCTTATTACGCAAAACGAAAAATTTCCACACCTTCAAAAAATTTTTGTTTTCCCCTAAGGATTTTTTCCAAAAATTTCTCCTACATTCTGATTCTAGCGGTGTGAAAATACTGTTGTCTGACTTTTTGTTAATATCATTTCTGACCCACATCGATATTTCGATAATATACATACAGTGTCCCACAAAAGTATTCGTATACCTTTTTAGACACAATAATTTTTTTAAAACTGAATTAAATCACTTGAATTTTTTTTTGGGTGGTAGGCGGACTACTAGACGATGACTAAAATGTTTTTTTTTTAATTTTGCTCTTACTTGAAATGACAAAAAAATAAAAATCTCTCGTTTTTTAACTTTTTTATCTGAGCCTATATCAAAAATCTTTGCATGTTGAACATTTTATCAAAATCGGTTCACGTTGTTACAAGGTACAACAAATTAAACACCTCAAAAATCGTAGCTTTATCACGATTTTAGCCGAAAACTATGAGAAATCTGCTGTTTTTAAAATTCTTCAACGCTTGTAGTTAACCGATTGCGATCAAATTTTCAGCACGCATATAAGTTACCGAGATTTACAGAAGACATTTTTTAAATTTTCCTTATAGACTCAGATGTAAAAGTTACAAAACGAGAGTTTTTAATCTTTCCTTTTCATTTCAAGTAATAGCAAAATTTAAAAAAAATACCGACTAGTAGACTTGTCCCTCTATTATCTAAAAAAATTCAAGTTATTTAGTTCAGTTTTGAGAAAGTTATTGCGTTTTAAAAGGTGTACGAACTCTTTCGTGGGCCACTGTATATTCATTGTAAGTTCTCGAAACTGTCGTTTTAGTTTCAAAAGGACGAGTAACCAGTGAATTCGATGCAGTATAGCGACGATTAAAAGAGGTAATATGCAGAGTGTTCCACTAACACTATTACAACATGATATCTCCGCTAATTTTAATGCTACGCAAAATTGTGAGGTTGTCAAAGATGGATCTCTGACAGTTTAGGACAACCTTAAACTTAAATAACCTTAACTTTAATATACAAACTTAATTATATATGTAACAACGTATTATTTACAACTGACGCAACTACTTAACAAATAACCGATGGAAAGACACATTGAATAACATAAACGTAAAACCGAATCGTATCCCAGCTAGACGACTCAATCACGACACGAGCTCGATGAAGAGCAATTTCTCATCCAATCGGTCGAATGCATATCGATCGATAAAACAAAAAAGGCCAGTGAGCCCTAGTCGCGTTTTGTTTTAAACCTTAACATTCTGGTAATCGATACTAGCGAGAACGCTTATTTCCTCGTAACAAAAACCGTTACATCTCACAATGATACCATTATTACAAAATATCGAGAGCCCAAATTATTTGGTATGGAGGGCCACATACTATGCAAATAATTTTTCCTCAAATTCATTTATTTCATTTATTTTTAAAACTTACATTTTGCGTAGCAATGAGAAATAATAGATACATCGCCTTTTAACAGAGTTATTGAGATATCCTGTTAGGGTGTCCGGCTCTATTCTACGTTCACCTGCTTCCAATTCAACTAAAAATAGAATGTCAATTGCATGTATCGAAAAATAAGATTGACAGGTATATTTTTGATCATTACAAATTGTAACAGGAAAAATGACATTTGCATTATGGGAACAAGCAGCAATGTCAGTTTCAAAAAATCTAGAAAATATATTCTGGAAAAAATACTTGTAGAATATTATTCAAAGCAATATTGGTAAAATCAGAAAGATGAAAACTTAATTTTTATGAAAGACGTAAAAAAAGAAAAAAAATTTTTATTATTATTATTATTATTATTATCATTATTATTATGATTATCATTATTATCATATTCTATCTACATGTAGCTCTACGCAGTCATCATATGTAAGCCCGGAAACTTTTCATTTTCGAGATAAATACTTTTTGTTTGCGGGATTAGATTTTAAATAATCTCGAAGTATCTCACCTATTTCGGCGACACCCTGTCAAATTGTCTTTTGTCGTTTCAATAGATCAATTTGCTTAGGGGAGACCAGGGCATAGCGAGTCATGGAGCAAAGAGAATTTCATTGAACGTTTATTTATACAATTAAAATTCATATCTTAAATTGATTTATCAAGAAATACAATGATGATTGTATCGCTTAAATTATAATAATACTTTTATTTAATAAATTAATAATATAAGTATTAAAGTGTCAACACGTCCGATCGATAATTTTCTAGAAATTCAAATTTCGATAACTAAGTTATTTATTTGAGATTTGATTAGAAATCCTTAACTGTGTGTTCATAATTTCTATAGATAGTAATATTTTTGTTAATAAGTATGCAAAATGACTAAAAAATTATTAAATCATTAATGAACATGTTATTCGGAACAAATTCGGTGGAGCAAACTGAACTGCATTGGAAAACAGACGAAAAATGCGTGATGGAGATGTACAGTGACGTAAACTAAAACTTCTACATTTCTTAGCCAAAGTTTTTTAAGATCAAAAAATATAATTAAATATAACTACCTAAAAGTAGAGTAGGTGTAGACAGCAGAAGGGTTGTCAGGGTCACTTTCATTGTGATTGACCATGTTGCACAGTGGTTTAAGAGCGGAAGAAGCCCTATTTTCACAACGTTGGAAATGTGTATTATTTAATTTGATTTTAGATAAACGAATAAACAAATGATACTATTCTAAATAGTTCTGCTACTTCTTCAAAATTAAAGCACTGCATTTTTAGCATCAAAGTCAACTTGAAACTAACCAGTGTTTTGCACTTGCAATGAAACGCTTTAATGTTCATTTCTACTTTACGAAGAAAAAATAACACAATGAACATCCTTGTTTGTTGCGTAGTGTAACGGTATGTCTTAAAATAATAACTACTATAAATATTTTTACGAAAGAGTACCTTAATTGCTCAGTAGACTACCGATTTAGTAAGTCACCAAAAAGTGACAATTAAACAGCATATGTTCATATAATATTTTTTTCTTACATGCTGGCAAAGTTATGCCGATTAAAACTGGGACACTCTGTGTATGGCGTTTACTTTCACCAGGCTGAATCAATAAAATTGTCAGAAATTTTGACATATTTATCGAACGCACAGTACCCCAGGAATTATAACGCCAACCATACAATTATAAAATACGGTGCGCAGAATTTTACAAACTAACGAGAGGATACCTAAAAACGTAAACTATACTTTATTACACCTAGTAACACGTAAAAACTGAAATTGCCCGAGATGCAAAGGTCACGGGATTTTACAGCCTGTCCAATTAACGTTGCAAATTTCAATTAACGCCGACAACATTTCCCGTGCCATAACTTCTTTCCAGTGTTAGTGCTTAATAAACGTGTCCACGAAATGACTGGTTTGAAAATGTTTATTCCGGTATCGCTCGTCCTCGGATCTTTTTCTCTTTCGACTCCAGAAAAGTTGCACAACGACGACGCGCGCGCACTGTGTCGCGTTATGTCGGATATTTACGTGTTAACGCGACACAAATTTTCCCGGAAATTTCGCCGACGTAAAAAATTACACGGCAGTCAAATGTAACCGTGTTCGTCTTTCTAATGCTAAGCGTTCCTTCCTTTTTTTTTGTTTTTTTTTGTTAATTTATCCACGCGTCACGACATAATGCTGGCGCGGCTGGTCTGGCGTGATGCCACGCGCATTTCATTGGCAATATATTATCACACAGAGCTCGGAGCCATTCATTGCGCTAATTACACAGATGCTCACCTTTTTCGCGTTTCGACCGGCGGCACTCGGCGTTGCGATCTTTTCTCTGACCACGCTCGTAGTATACATAAATATAATACATACAGGGCGAGTCTCGTAACATGATGACATTAAATAACTAATAAAATATTTGTTGTACAAAAAGATGTTTCAGATACAAATTGCACAACTTCCCGGGAGATATATGGAATTGTAATCAGTTTTATGTCATTTTGCTTTTTTTTATCGTGGTATGGAGGTCACCTTCAATTTTTTAAGTGGAATGGTTAATATTTCTTCCCGAATTTGCGTTGAATTCTACGTAAAAAAGTGTTACACCGAATGGGATCTAAATGCAATCCGCGGCTATGTTTAAGAATTATTAATGAATAACACTGATCAATGAGGGGCGAGTTCGTCTGGCGCGAGGCGGCCGAGCTCGGCTCTCATTGGTCAGTATTTTTCGTTAATGACTAGTTAACGATGCTTCGCAGAAAATTTTTGTGAAGAAAAAAGTTGCTTTGAATGACTTCAAGAATCTCTAATTTCCCGAAGGTACCATAATTTTGGGATCCCCTGTATATCATTACAGAGCTTGGCCGCTTCGCGCCAGACGAACTCGCCCCTCATTGATCAGTGTTATTCATTAATAACTCTTAAACATAGCCGCGGATTGCATTTACGCTAAGGAAGAGAATTTATTTCAAATAACTTCAGGGAAGTACCATAATTTTAGGACAGCCTGGATAGTTAGTGAGAAATTAGCGAAAATAAATTATGTTCATTAGGGGAGACCGTTAATCAACGTATGCAACAATATATTAATCGTGCATGTTCTGTGATGACAGCAGGAACTCTTGAAAATGTTTCTCGTTCACAATAATAAAATTACATGATTGTATTAATTACAACAGACGTCGCTTAAAATAAAACATATTTTACTAATATTTCAGTAACTGTGTATTTTAGACAGCATTTGATGTAATACTTTTTTATGTAGTATTCAACAATTCTTTATCCGAGTTCGAAAAGAAATATTAACAATTCCATTTGAAAAAATAAGAATGATCTTCCTATCTAGATAGAAAAACAAAATAACATAAAACTGATTAGAATTTCATATGTACCCCTGGAAGCCATGCAACTTCTATCCGAAACATTTTTTCGTAAAACAAATATTTTATGAATTATTTGAGTTCGTCATGTCACGATACTCTCCCTGTATACGTTATTTACCGGCGTAAAAATATTTACGAAAAATTGCGTACGAAGCGAACTCCGGTAACGCGTTTCGGCCAGAGCTGCGCTGAAATTTCTCTTAATCCTCTCCGATGGCAGGTTAGTTTTTTTTTCGCTTCGAAAAATCGTTTCAGTAGAATGAACGGGTAACGAACGTTCGCAGGAAATACAGTTTTATATCCATCCGAATTGAAATGCAGTCTAGAAATTGTAGAAGTGATCTCCATACGTAGATTTATAGTTATATTATTGAATTACTGATTTCGTTCATTGATAAAATATAATGTAATATTTGAATCAGTGACTAGTAATAAATCGGTTGATGTTCACTGTGACTTTTATTTTACTTAGTGCGCGGAAAATCTTTGCTGCAGTTTAACGAGTTATTCTCAGCTTATGAAGTTCGCCTAACGAATTCGTAGAATAATTTAGAATGATTTAAATTCTGTTGACCTACCCAGAACATCATTTCATTACGAACGTTCATACTATGGTGAAATTAAAATGGAGATTATCCGAGATTATTTATTACTAGACTGCGGACTTTTGTGGAAAATAACGAACATCTTCGTTAGTTACAAGAAACAAAAGTTGAATAACGATATACTTTTTCTTACAATAATTTTATTCATTTAAAAATACTGTTTCTATATTCTTGCATTATTCTGATGTGTTTGCTATTTCGTGTTTAATATTATCATTCTTTTTATGAATTCATAAAGATCAACAGTCTACTTTTTTTTTAAATACAAGATGATAATATCGTTACACCAATACAGATTATGTATACATTAATGAACCATCGAAATTGTTGTGCGAAATCTTTTAGATTCGCCTTCTTTCTTCCACTGTAGCTGACTGGGTTTATTTGATAATATTTTTGTTCTTCTCTTGTGTATCTATACATATAATGGCGGTGATATACTTACGACCAGTGCAATCATGAAAATCAAATACGCAATGCGACGCATGCGCAGGGAGTCCCGCACAGTGGCGTGGGGCGTTCACCGTTGCGTCGCCATCGTAGTTCAGAATTACAATGTTCAGACGGTAGACGCCCCACGCCGCTGTGCGGAACTCTTTGCGCATGCGTCGCCTTGCTTAGTTATTTACTGACTGCACTACTTACGACCATTTGAAGAATGATATAAATCTATTTAAAATTCCATTAGAAAAATACCGATGACTTTGAAATCTCAAAAAATGTGATCTATGAAAAAGGTTATTTTCATGACAAAATGTGCCCCTTCGAACCAAACAATTTGTTTCTCTAACATTTTTGAGTATCATTAACGGTATCAGCGATATCGCTTTGTATCACTTTTAATGGAACACCCTGTATATCTTAAAAAATATTAAACCTACAGGAAAATATTTCAAACAAAAGTTGTGCAGTTTTTTATAGGAAATAGAACATAGAATGTGATTCCGGAGTAAAAATATAGGTTTCAGAAAACGAGATGACCTCGAAGTGATCTCGCAAATGCCTATGTATGAAAAAACATGTAGTGACATTTGAATCCCTACTTAGAATATTAAAAGATGTGCGTTAGCCTTTTGTGCGTTTTCTTTTTCTTTTTAAATCATGCATCTATGATATTCTTTATAGTCTCAACTTAAACGGGATGTCCTGAATAAGAACAAAGTTCCTGAAGAAATGGCTCAATTTTACATTATGACGAGTATTCTCGTCAAAAACTAACTGGTTAAATCTCCGATCAAGTTTTCTGTACCATTGTCTGCCACATTGTTTCGATTCGTTTGAATCTGCCGTCAGCTGACAAACTTTTTTCTTCGATACTTCCACCCTTACGATTGACAATATCCCTCCTGCAGTTTCTATTAGAATTTCTTTAGTGATAAAACTTGCAATCCGCATTCAACAACGAGTTCTGCTATTATTCCAGTAGATAACATTGTCGTTACGGGGGCGTAGGTATCGTTATAATCTACCTCTGGTACTCGAGTGAAGCCTTTCGCTAAAAACGTGCCGTTCGCCTTTTCACGCTTCCGTCTACATTGTATTTTATCTTCAATACCTACTTCGACTTTACAATCTGCTAGTTCTTGGGTCGATCAACCAGGACGCATGTATCATTTAGAATCGAAGCATCGCTTTCAGCATGCACTTTCACACGAAAGTTTTTCTTTTACGATATGTATAATACAGTAAACTATCTTTAATAGTCACGCAGCTTGGAATCGGAAACGGACAACTTAGGCAAATCAAATACTATTCTTGAAGCCTCGCGGCTTACCTTTATAGCTGTCGATGTCTCGTGTGAGAGAGAGAGAGAGAGAGAGAGAGAGAGAGAGAGAGAACGAACATCAGAGCACTCGCAAACTTAAAAACCAGCGACCAACATATCGGTGTACATTACCACAAATACACAATAATGCTGGAATACAAACGATGCCATAACTTTTTGATTTATACTTTTTTACACTTGTAAAAAAAAATTATTCTACCATATCAGTCAGATTCTTCTAATTAAAATGAGACCAAACACAACATACTGTAGGCCATATTTATTCAATTACATCGCGATTGATTTTACTTCTTGTAATCAGAAATATTTATGTCATGTTTGATCTCGTTTTAATCAGAAAACTATTAACAATATATTGAACAAGAATCAGTTAAAAATGTTAAAATTAAAATTATGAGATGTCATTCCGAGAATTCTAGTCATAGGAAACCGCGTCACATGCCGCATCATACGCTTGACTGACTCCGTCGAACCTTTGCATAGGTGTAGGAATAACTCATATAGGCGTAAGAATAGCACAGGGACAATGCAAACAAGCCTCTAATAGGGACTGTTATGAAGAATTTATTGTATTGCTGTCGTGTATGGACGAAACATTTTGTGAAGCCGGTTACTGAGGAGTGACTAATTGCTGTGCCTTTGGTTTTTTTTCATAGTTTAACTTTGTATTTATCGAATAGGACATGTAACGTTTATTTTGTTTATTTTTTGATTAACAAATGTAATATGTCTTACTTGATAAATATAAAAACACGAAAACAAAGCAGAGACATCCACTGCAACAAGGGGAGAGTTGCCCAGAAATGTGATAAATTCTTGCCCCGACTGGAGAAGTTCACAAGACTCGTTTCGTTTTAAGTTCCTTTTATTTTTACAGAGTTACTGTTACAATAATCTTACTCATATTTAAAAGCAACATTATTCAATTAAAAATATTGTATTGCTGAAATATGATTTGATCTACAACTTTTATGAACGAATCAAACCTTTAACTTCTTAAGACCTATAAAATGAAGAAACTAAATTTTTTAATTCCTGATGATGGTTTGATGGTTTTTGCCTTGATCTTGTATAAATAAATATGACAAAAATGCAAATACAGATGCTTTCCGAAACAAAAGAATGAGCTATTGAAAAATTTTATTTAGGGAAGTTGTTCAGTTCAGGGAGGTCTATAATATAACGGTAATAATTTCTATGCAGCTGAAGAATCACTTTTTTAATTACAGTCATATATTTTTTTATAGATTAGTTTATGCAAAAATGATTAGTTTATCAAACAAACGACAGAAAAAGACTTTTGCTGTGTTAAGATCGTTACTTAGTGTTCGAATCCACCAAAGTTAAATCTAATGCAATACATTTAAATAAATAAATAAATAAAATATGAAAAAATACGCATACGGTGCTGTATCTTTTTATCTGTGTATGTATAAGAGGGAACACGTGCCATTCACTAACTTTTTTCGAATGCCTTCTTTGGACTGAACTCGTCCGTTAAATTGTTTACCGTCGGTTGCTTAATCCTCTGTGTTTACAAAATACATCGCGAAAAGTGTATGCTTATTCGCGGCACGAACTTATGGGATGACCTAATATGTAGAACTAGATCTTTCTAATGCCATGCAATATTTCTTCGCAGGTCTTCTCAATTTGCATATCTGAAACTTAATTGGATGTCCATGACCTCTTTCGCTTGCAAATTGATTGTTGAATACATTTTCAACAGGGTCGAGGAAATTCCGGAACTTTCTCATACGCTACATTGAAATTTATTGCATGAGGTACTTTTCTTTGAATAAAAGTTCTCATATTACAAGTCTTACAAATTTTTGAAATTTAAAAATTTTGGCTTGACCAGAGTTAATAAAATTTGAAAATAAAATTTTTTCTATAACAGAAACGGATATTTCGTTGACGAATGTAAGAAAATTTCTTAGATATTATAACTAGTGTCAATTATTATTTAACAAATAATATTATAAAAAGTGCCAATTATTATTTAACGAATAATGTTATAACAATATTAAATGATTGTTCTGGTTATAAATAAAAAGTGATCGTTTTAATTTTTCTTAAATTTTCAGCAACGATGCTCATACTGAATGATTATAGAAATAATTTAAACGCGTCACAAACCTAGAAAATGTTTTGCTTCTGAAATGAAATTGATTTAATTTGAAATAAAATATTAATACTTACGTTTTGCTTATCGTAGAATTTCTTTAATTTGAAAATAATATTCCATAATATTGTTTGTTAGAAATTTTTGGTGGATAGAAATGTAACTTCTTCAATGGTTAAAATATTGTTTGGAAAAATTGCAATTGGTTGGCATGATAAAGGAATTAAAAATGCTGTCTTATTCAAATGTTTTGTCAGTCCATAACGAAAATTTAAAAGATGCATTTTGTAAATCTCGGTAACTAATTTCATCGAAATTAGTTGCATAGTCAAGCTACAAAATGCATTTTATATAAAACTCTGCATTTATCCTAAAATCCTTGTGAAATGTTTAATGTAAAATCTGCCAAGTGGTGAGAACTCTTTTCGCAAGAGAACCACAGGGATAGACATTGTGTCGCACGAAACATATAAATCCGAATAGAAGTTTTCCTACAACTGAAGGTACCTGCTTATGTCGAATGCTGCTTATAATATTTCTTGCACTGTTACTGGATCATCCATTTCAATTGAACGAACAAATTCTGATGAAGTTGCTGCCTCGTTTATTTGACTGTTAATGATTTCATGATTTTTTGATGATTTTCATGATTATTTGATTAGCTGAGAAAGATTCTTCTGGTGCCATGCATTTCCCTTACAGATTCTCGTGATTTGTATGTCATATACGTACGTAAAATATGTCCAAGCTTTCTTTTCTTTTCAAATTGATTACTCAATGCATTTTCAATATTACATCTTTCACAGTGTAATAAAATTATTAAATTCGACAAAAAATGTGTTATTTTTTATCGTTTTAAATGATTCCGTAGGTGATAATAAGTGTAAAAAAAACTTTTATACACGTTTTACAAATCTTATTGAGAACAAATGAACATCCAATTATACATAGTTACGTCTTGTGTGATATATATTGTAACACGGAATACATAAACCTACAGTCATCAGTCGACGTCACAGTCTGGGCAAAAATATCTCGTTTTATTTCTACCTTTCTTCCCACCAATTCGACGTAAACAGCATACTATATATAATCTAGTCGGTTTTTCTTTGTTAGCAGTTGTTGGAATATATTCAATAAAAATGTCTTTTTATACAGTATCCCAACATATCATACTGCTTGGTCTAAAAAATGTACGAAAATTTTATAATAATATCTCCTCCCTCTGCTATATGTTACATCATAATATTTGATATTTTGATCCGATATATCAACGACTCCCATTGTAAAATTGTAATCGTGTATGGCCATCGGAGTATTCTTGATTTTATTTTTTTTTTTCGTTACTGAAATGAACGCTGAATTGTGAATTGTGCGCGAAAAAATCGCGAACTCTCCTTTTGGTACTTAACGCTTTGCCCAAAATATTTCGGGATTCACTGCAAAAGTTAATTTAGTGCTCAATTTTATCTTCGAAAGAGACATGTAAAATTTATAATAAATCGTTGCGATCGTATTCGAGATATTACGATCACCAGGAATTGCAAATGTGATCTTGTGAAAAATTAGGTGTGTCTATAATGTCATGAGACTACTGCCATACTTTTTTTTATAAAGGATTAAACTATTTAATATTATTATCCTCTGCAAAGTAACTTCATTGGAAAATCGTACATCATCAAAGACCATATTTCCACTTTCCGTAACAGTGCTGAAATGGTTAACTTGAAATTAAAAACTTGAACCTGCCTTCAGTTGGTCTGTCAGAGCGATCCGGATACTGTCTGCAGTTTCAAAACTGCGATATTTCAGGTAGAAATTGAATTTGGGGAAGCAGAAATGGAATATGACACAAGACGGAAAGCTGCGATATTTTAGTATTTCATTAGATCTCTTTCAGGTAGAATTTGATTTTGTGGAAGCAGAAATGAAACATGACAAGTATGAATTTTAGTACTTCATCAGAATTCGACCTATTTGTTACACATCAATCGGACATCGGGTGTTCTCACATTAGCAAAATTATCTTACGCTTAATATCTATGCTTTTAAGGGAGGACATTCAGGCGAAAGTCGACTATCAGTAATTTTCCAAATAAAATTTTGAAAATATGCATTTTGACAGCATTTCTTACGCTGATTTGAACCACGTGCAAATTATTTTGCTAATTAGCTTCTTTAACTGTGAACAAATTTTTCTTTTATGAAAGAAAAATTGGATTGAAAAATCCGTATCAAATTCCCTTCAATATTATGTACAGAAAAAAATTTCAGCTCGAAAACTTTATTATTATTCAAGTTATTTCGATTTTAGTAATAATAATTGCCATTACGGCCGTCTATGTACCTATGGCAAAAATTTTATTCCGTGTACGAATAAGAGATAAAGACTTAACGAGTACAATTTTATTTGGCACTATCAAATAAATATCCAATCGAATAAAGATTGATCTATTGGATTGGGGCAACTAAGTAATTGCCGATTTGTTCAATGAAATAAAAAATTTTTTTACTTGAAATGAAGTTTAATCTGTAACGTATTTTCCATTCTGTTCGATGACCTTCTGCCATCTCTCTGACAACTTGAAAATTCCACGCTCGTAGAAAGTCTGATCCTTTTCGGCCAAAAACAGTTAAGTGAGATTTTACAGCGTCATCATCATTAAAAGTTTTTCTACGAAGGGAGTTGTCCAGGGATCGAAATAAGTGGTAATCCGATGGCGCGAGATCAGGGCTATATGGTGGATGTAACATCAATTCCCAACCAACATCCATCAATTTTTGCCGAGTGGACAAAGATGTGTGCGGCCTAGCATTGTCCTGGTGGAAAATGACACCTTTACGATTGACCAATTCTGGTTGCTTTTCCTTGACCGCTGCATTCAATTTGTCCAGTTGCTAACATTCACGGATAATAAAAAATATCATAATAATAATAATAAGATAATAATAATAATAATAATAATAATAATAATAATAATAATAATAATAATTTTATAATATAACATTTACGGATATCATAAAAATGGGAGTGAGAGACATCTATAACTGAAATCGGCAATTACTTAGTTGCCAACCCAATAGATAAGAATTTATCCGAGGATGGAAATAGTGGAAGAACTATGATAGGAGGATCAATGAAGAAAATCTTTATTTTAACGCATACTCAAAATGATGACACCAAACTTAAATACATTTTTTTATACGAATAATGATTGTGAATAGTGGACGCGAGTCGCTACTGTGCCTGAAAATATCTCAGGATTCTCCTTTTAGTACTTGATGCTTTGCCCGAGAATATCTCGTCGGCATTCACTGCGAAAGGGTTAATGCTATTATCATGATCATAAAGAGTTTCATCAGCAGTTCCACTTACAATTCCACTTGTGATTCGAAGTGTATTATTTTCCATAATTCCATTCGTTAATATAAACTGATGCTCGATTTCGGTGTCGTTTACAGCTGTTTTTCCTAAATATCATAAATAGACTGCGAACCTAAAACTTTTATTTTCATACATAACATTACATAAATTAGAATTAAAGATACTTCTTCGTCGACTAAAATGTTTGTAGGATTTGAATCTGGCAAGCCTGCCGATGAAAGAAGTGTGCCCTCGGTGGAAGCATCGCCTACTATTGGTATTTAGTGTCTGTACGAGGAAAACGATGCTTTATTAATGTTAAATGAATTAGTATAGTATTTTTCTGTGATGTGTGTGTTTCATGATTATTTTGTTGCGATTATTATGATACAGTCGTCTACCCTATAACACGGTTAATTCGTTCCCTGCTGTATCGAAACCGTGTTTAAAAAAAAACCTAGAAAGGGGAGAGAGACGAAGGGATCCCATGGTTTGACGAAATCGATCGGATACGACGCGAAAGGTCGTTGGTTCGAGACCCATGAGCGGTCTCGAGCCCTCTTTTTTTCCCAAGATTTTTTCACCGTTACTACATGCACAAGGTGAACGTCCTGCTCATGTCAATAAAAACCGTGACGCGCGATGGAGGCATTTCTTCTACCAATATGAGCTGTTCCAGAAAAAAAATCGTGTTATAAGAATACAATAAATTTTCTCAAATTGTACCTCAGCTTGTAAAGAATAATGGACAATTTGGGACGATTATTTTTATAGTCTCATTTTTATAGTTGTTGACGATCGACGACTATAAAAACGAGCCTGAATTTTTCAGAGATTTTAAGCTTTCACGACCAGCATCAGTTGCCTAGCGTTAGCCGAGCTCGGCTCTCATTGGTCAGTTACTTCATTTGATACCTCAGGAATCTCTATCCGGGTATTAACTTATACATTAAATTATAACTTATATATTATATTAATTATGGAATACCTTGTATATCAGCTATGATTAGGGAGATGGGTGATCCCATCACTGCTCCTGATAATTGTTCGTAATAAGTGTCCCAGAAAAGGAAATAGATGCACTAAGAGTACAAGGTTTCCAGGTTACGTCATTTACTGGGACATTACTGAATGAAAATTATACGTGGAAGCTGATTAGAATGGCTCCTGATTGAATTCGTATATTCTGTATTTGTTGAATAAAATGAAACAAAAAGAAGAACATGCCTGTTTGTATTATCTGTTAGGGGTTTGAAAATGGATGTGAGGTATTTTGCTAGTTTTTGACTAGGTGATCTGATTTAGGTTTCTAATTTTAGGAGTCTATAAAGTCTAGATGCCTTGGATTCTTGAGCGAGGATTGATTTTTGTATGTCATCGGGTAGTTTGGCTTGTTTTATCACAGCAGTTGTCAATATTCCTATTCATTAATGTTTTATAAGTTTCGACGTTGAGTAAATTATATGTCTTGTTTATGTGTTCGCCTTCGTTGATCGCTATGCTATTATTTCACATATTTTTTACATTACTCAGAATTCATCCGTTAAACGATCTCTTTGGGCGATGATTGTTTCTTCCATGTTTTTTTTTGACACAACAGTTTCAGTCTCTTTCTGCAACCGAAATGTCTTCTTCAGTTTTCCGGTTTGTCATGACCGCTTCATTTCTTCGGAATGTTACTTTATATCTCTGATTCTTGCAACTCAAAGTAAATTCGAACGAAGTTTTGGTAGGAATAATGTTTCTTGAAGTATCATTGCGCAAACTTTCCGTTCGGGCTTATTTTCATTGTACCTTGGCTCTTGATTCGCGTTCAGATCTCATATCTCACGTTGAGATATTGATTCGAATTTTCATTTAGATAGTCGAATATTCTTTTATCGAAATAATGGAATAAATAATGAAATGAACCTGGTTGCCTCATAATTTAAATACCTTCTGTCGTTAGATTAGCAGAATATCGCATAGTGACTTTATTTTCCTCGGTTATAACGACATACAGACGCCGCTGAAAGAATGTCGACACCTTTCAAATCGGAATAATTTCCTTTAAAATCGAGCCAAATGCCTGGAATATTTTTATGAGTTATTAGACTCACTGGTTGATTAGAGAATGAGTAACAAATTATTTTACAAAAATTGCAATCGGTTAGAATGATACAAAAATTAAATAATTATGTTTTTTCAACCTTTTTATTCGAGCTTATAACGAAAATTGAAACACTGCGTTTTGTAGTTCTCGATAACTTATACGCATGTTGAAAATTTCACCCAACTGGTCATCTAAACGAAAATTCGTGTCATCTAGTAAGATTTTTAAAAAGTATTCGAGAAGATATCAACTGTCAACATACTTTCGGCGGCGACTGTACTTTGAATCTTATGTGTTCAGTATTGGTTCAGAATTAGTTGCCATGTTAATCGTTATGTTATTGTCGCTGTAGTTTCTGCCTTAAGAAATGACATTAAATCAACTTTCAAATTAAACAAAGCTTTTCTTATGAGCGATTATGTACTTTTGGCATAATTAAATGATCAGACTGTACTTTTTGTAAAACTTATTCATTTTATTCTGAGATGTAGGACTCGTATTACGTCTACTCTTGACAAAATCCATCAACTAATTTTGCGTTGTTGTTGTTATTAAAATGTCGTTACCAAAACGACCGTGCAATAAAAAAAAAATAAATGTATCGATCAATTATCTTAGAAATAGGATAGTGGAGCCAATTACTGTGGGGTAACCGATTACAATATTTTTTGTTAATTTTCAAGCATAATTATCTTTATATTTATCGTATAAAACATCAATTGTTTATTTGAATTCAATTAACTATTTATTTCTTAAAAATAAGCATATAAAAAAAGACGGAAGTTCTTAAAACACCACAATAATTATTTCAACTTTTTGATAGTGATTTCAATTTTTTGTAAAGCTTATAAAAAAGGTTACGAAAATACTCAACGAATGAAGATCAATATTCAATAAAATAAATCGTTCTAAGTAAGTAAAAACGTATTAAGATTACGGAGAAACAAAACAGTGATTATTTATTTGAATTTTTGTTTTTAGTTTGAATTTCAGTATTTTATTTACTGTGCACAGTAAGTGAATCTATTTTGCACTCGATACACAGTAAGTGAATCTATTTTTCACTGGATGCGTTAGTTGTTGCGCTGGTTACCAACCGGATAGGCCTACATAACCTCAAATATGAAATCATCTCTGCCATATTTTTAAAAAGGAGAAATGTAAATATGAAAATTTGTTAAAGTAGTCATCTCTAATGTAAACTTTTAATCGACTTATTATTATATTAAATTTCTTTTTTTGTAGATTATCACATTTACGAAAGCATCTTAGGTATTCAATTTCCATTGCGCACAGTTACTGAGGCTCAGTATTCAGGGAGGGAGCACAGTAATTGATCCACAGTATTCAGGAGTAGTATTCAGGAAGCACAGTATTCCATTTCTATCTCGATATTCATTCAACATTTTTAGGTATTAAACTTCTATTGTGCACAGTTATTGAGGCTCAGTATTTAAGGAGGGAATACACTAATTGATGCACGGTATTCAGGAGTAGTATATTCAGAAAGCACAGTATTTCATTCCTTTTTTGATATTCATCCAACATTTTCAGTTTCATTATTCAGATTTCGTCACTACTCCTAAAAAGTTTAAAAGATAATAGTAAACTGAATAATATATATAAAAGAATTACTTGACATTTGAATTGATTTTACATTTATTTTATAGTGTACGAATTTTTGCTGTAATATTGTCTCTCGCGAGTTGGCCTTCTCACTCGCATATATTTTTAAATTTAAACCAGTAGTTCTGCTGATCTGCGGCGCCCGCTGACATGTTTTATCTGGTCAGCACTTGTGCTAAGAATAATGTCCGACATCGCATTTTTATCCACAGCATTCGCATACAGCAGCTGGTTTTACTTTAGTCAGTTTCGTTGTTCTTCCTGTAAAAGAACCTCATGCATTATTCTTCACTAATATCGCTTTTACGTCTGTCTGGCAGGTATGAAAATTTTCTTTTCTTACTCAAGAAATTTCTAATTACAGCTTTATTCATTTTCTCAGTTTCTATTCTCGTTTGCGAAACGATATTGCTATCCTAAACTTACATTTCATCGTTTCTGGACCCACAATGCGTTATAGTATAAATTGATATAGTTGGTATGATTGATATAATTATAACCCTTCGACTATTGAAGTGCGGGCCTCCTGTGCCAGAGTCACTTCTGATTCACGCTGACATTCTATTAATACATATTTCCGGTCCTCCCCATTTTTGTCCGTCGTGACTCCAGAACAATAGACGGATCTATCAATAGATCAATAGACGTCAATTATTAAATAAATGATATCTTGATCTAAGTAACATTTCAGATTACGCGCCGTCCTTTTCAGAAAGATCAAGCAGAAATCTTTTGGCAGCTGTCACCAATCGTCGCCGAGGTTTGACCCTCCGTCTCCTGTGCCGGAGTCACGGCGAGCAAAAGTAGGGAGGACCACAAATGTGTGTCGGTAGAATATCAGTGTGAATCAGAAATGACTCTGGCATAGGAGGCCGCGCTTCACTAGTCGGAAGATGCACAAATAAGAAATGTGTTGAAATTGTTAAAGTTCATTCTTAAATTGGTGATAATATTACGAACACGGTTTCTAGATGTCTCACCTTTTTTGATCATTACAATGCACTTTCGTATGAACACTGTGGTCATTTAACAAAAAAAAAACTTCTAACTAAGGCGATTTGACGACATTAAACTTATTCTCTTTGGGATGATTTGAAAAATTCTAGATCAGGAGAAGGAAACTCGGCATAACATTGCACAGCAATCTGGAAAGCGATCATTTGTGGCTAAAAGTCAATTTTCCTACTTTTATAATACAAATAACTTTTTTCCATTGAAATGGGAACCTATTGAAGCTTCAGAATCCAAAACATTAGTTCCTTCAGATATCTCCATGCGACGATATAACGTTATAAAATCAAAATCCTCAAGTCAAAATTAAAATTCAATAATGATTGTTCTTATTCCCTATAGAATATCAAATGCAAAGTGTGTAGTACATTTTTATACATATCAACAACTACATTTCTGTCTCATTTATGCATTTCATAAGAATATTTTAATTCATAAAGAGAAAAGACTATATTACGGAAAGCCTTATACAAGTAGGTTGTCACAATGTCAATACATTTGAACAAACGAAAGAACAAACGATAATATCAATACAGAATAAATAATAATATTATTTAACTACAAACAATACAAATCGATAATAAAGCTGGACGAAGAAATATTAAAACGTCGTATCGCATAAATTGCAAATTATTAATGTCAATATTAATCGATAAGACAGGAAAATTATTTTGTTTTTACGTTTCTTACAATAATGAAAATAAATATTCAAAGTAACGTAAAATAATACTTTTTGAAATTACAAGGTCATTCATATTTTATTATCGAGTGCATATCATTTTTAATGCATCAATCGATGCAAGTTATCATCGCTGGGCTTTTACCGCTCGTTGACTCGGCCGAGCTCGCTTCTTATTGGTTAATGTTTTTTAAAAGTTACTTCAGACGACCTCAGGGATCCCTCGTTTCCCAGAAATAACACAATTTTCGGAAACTCTTCAGAATCAGTCTCTGCCCAGTTGTACCACCAGTTACGTGACACCCTGTATAATCCTGTAATATAATCTAGTAAGCTCTGTTTCAAAACAACAATCTTTCAGCTGGAATTAGAATTTTGGAAAAAAGAAAAGAGACACGGCAAGTGTGGAGGTTACATTATATCTAACCTAACTTATTATCCTCATCCTTGTCCGTTTAAATATCTACTTTGCCAAAACTTAGTCATTGCCTGTTGTTAGTTAATTTATTTTGTATTATCTAATGTGATTTCATTTATTCTACTAGTTTTATTTCTCATATGTTTCGAATAATCTCCACAAACTATGTTATTTTAGCTCAAGAAGTTTCCAATCGAACTACTAGCAACAGAATAAATTAAGCTGATCACGTTACATGGTCCACCCTGTATATCAAAACCGCCGTGACTGAGCAGCTTAACGTTGTACCAACTGAATAATCTCAGCGCTTTCACTGAGGGTGAGAACAACAGTTTCGGTGGCACGTGGCTTCGAAAGGTAGCTACTTTAGAGAACATAATGTTATTGTACAGTAGAGTTGTCCAGAATCATAACTGGATCAATCAAGGACTTACAATTACAAAGTAATTCAATTACATTATAATTCGTAATTCGAATCTCCATCCAATTAAACTACAATGTAATTCGCAATTCAATAGGATTAAAATTACGAAATACTAAATAATTCAATTGCATTAATTACGAATTACAGTGCAATTGAATTAAAAAATTACTGATTAAGTAATACATAATAATAAGTAATAAGAGGTTGAAAAAACAATGTAAAGGATTCAAACAATAGGATATTATTGTTGTGTCTATTGTGTACAGTTATTCTCATAAGCAACAAATTACGAATTGAATTAATATTTCATTTGTAAATAATAATTAAATTTTCTATTTATTAAAAGATCATTTAATTAAAGAACAAAAGTGTAACTCACTTCTTAAAAGTTATGTGCTGTATTTTGAAGAACTGTATTTCAATTGCATTGTATTTCAATTACACTATACTTTAATTGCATTGTATTTCAATTACACTATACTTCAATTGCATTGTATTTCAATTACACTCGTGATTAAAGTAACTAGTAATTGAATTAGTTGAAAGTTTTGAATTGCCCAATTGAATTAATTGCGTAATTTAATTACAATGTGTGTGTGTGTGTGTGTAGTTGAATTACAATATAATTGATATTCAATGTAATTAAATTACGTAATTGAATTACAACATAATTGAACGACGATGTAATTAAATTAGCACAACTCCGTCGTATAATCCAACTATATGAAAAGACCTAAAGACCAGTTACAAACTTTGTAGTTATTACACTATTGACTAATGCAATTCTTCAGCATCGAGAATATTCTGCTCGCTTCAGTTCAGAGATTAATGTTCTCTTCGACGACGAGCACCGCTCGGTCTTCGAATGCTGTTCTGCGTTAAATTCGCTTGTAGTTATACGCATGCAGGAGCGGTGTGGTTGGCGGTGCATGGAGGCGCACATGCGCGAACATCATCCGCCTATACGTGACGTCACGGATGGCGAACGACCTAGAATCCGACCACACCACCGTAGTATATTCCGGTGCTCATCAATTGAACTACGCTGTGGTAGAGGAGCATCCGCGATAGTACGTGACACGTGCACCTTCATTCCACATTTTATCCCCGTTTAATCAAAGTTGTCGCACTGTCCTTTCCGAATGGTTTCGAGTGCAGCCGGGCTAATGCCAATTTGCAAATCCGAACCGGCCGACCTCATGCATTTCCTATACACGATCCGCATGGCGCGTCACGATGTTCTCAGGTCCTAGATACTTTTGTATTCCTCCCCCGGCTCGCCTTTGCTCATCCTTCTCGGCTTTTAGCTCCACCAAAACCTACTGCTAAATTATTTCGCGAAATGTTCTCACGATTACGAGCGAAACTGGTTTACCGACTTTGAAAAATCAATTTCTTTTTCGTTTTAATCAGAAGCAGCGCACATTGCATTATACAGGATGTCTCTGAATTAAACCGACAAAATTTAGATATAAACTAGTTCTGGCAGTATATATGCACGCAAATGCTTCTTTCAAGAGATACAGTAAATTCTACCTAATTGTTCTTCAGTTTGTAAAAAACAATGAAAATTTGAGAAGAAGAAATACGATTATTCGAGTCTTGCACCTTGTTTTTATAATTGTTGATAATCGGAAACTGTAGAAATGAGCCGCGATGCTCCAATAATCGTATCTCCTCTTCCCAAATTGTTCATTTTCGTTTACAAGCTGAAGGAAAATTAGGAAGAATTTATCTGTACTACTAAAATTGTAGGACTTACAAGGAGAACTTACGATCGTGGAAATCGCTTTGGGAGCGAGAGTGGATTAAAGTTATAGTACATATCTAATATGAAAGAACTCTCATAGGATTTTTCAAAATGCGCCCTCGTTCTTGAGTTATATTTTGATTTAAATATTAATATAAATATTTTATTTTGATTTACAGGATGATCATTTGAAAACTTTAAATACAAATATCTCGAAAACAACATATTTTCGGCATAAATGTTCATTACAAAAATTTATTCTTGTTTGAAATCGAGTGACTTTTATATTTCACATTTTTCCTGAAAATTTGTTGTTTTCGAGATGTTCAGATTTAAAGATTTCAAATGAACATCCTGTGTATATATCCACATGGTTGCGTACAAACTTTAAATCAAAATATCTGTAAATCTGGAGGCCTATTTTTAAAATTCCTATTAGGCTTTTTTGATATTATTATTTAGGTATGTTATATTTAGCTATGTTATTTAGGTGTGTTATATTTATTATTTATTTATTATTAATTAGGTATGTATTATATATAACTTTAACTCATTTTCGATTCAAAAGCGATTTCCATGATTGCAAGTTCCTCTTGTCAGTAACTTATGCTATCAAAATAATTCGGATTTATCATTATATGTTGGGAAGAATACATTTATTGAATGGTTGTATTGAATTTCAATACTGTAATTTATATAAGGCAACACAGACAAGTTACTTTTAACGCCATGCGCGATTAATATTAACAATGTTACTGTTAAATATCTGTCATTTTTTAATAATCTAGTAGAGAATGTTGAATCGAACATGAAATAATTCTTTAAACACGTAAAAATATAAGTACGTGGCATCAATGAGCGCTGACAAAATTTGTATAATTTGTATAATTTCATTTGTATAAGTAACTCAGTTGAAGTAACTCTATTGAATGCTTTTTATTATGAAATATTATATTGTATTTGGAGTTTTGTGCAGCTAGCATACGCTATTTGAACACTGAGAGACGTCTGCCGAACGACCTTGACGTCAGCTTGATAAAATCCATTAGAAAACAAACGAACTCGAAGTACTGAACACACTAGTATGCTTTCGAAAGTTTTTAATCAGTATATGCATCAGGGACTGTGCTTTGAGATCTTTGAATACTTGGAACACATTTTTCTCGACTTTAATTATCCTTTGAATCATGAAAATAGGTTTTAGCAAACTTTTTAATTCATAAGTTTTAGCAAACTTTTTCAACTTTTCTTTATTTATCCTGGATATACGCTTACCGATAAAAGACAACAAATATGTTACGCAGATGTATATAGGATAAACATAGGATAAGCATTTGTATTGTGTCAACGAATATATTAATTTTGGGTTTCCATAATTTTTTAATTTTTAGTTCTTAAAATCTTTTTGAATCTCTCTTTACTTTTATTCTTTCTTATCTGTCGTATACACTAAATCAAACAACATTGCAATACAAACAATGTGTTATATGCTTTACTACAGTATGTACTTTTAATTTAATGAGTCGTTTATTTGTGAAAATATCAACAACGATATCTAAAGCTTCGTACAACGAAAACTTAAAAAATGCATTTTGTAGAACTCGGTAACTTATGCACATACTGAAAATTTCATTGAAATCGGTTGATGTCAATTTTAACAATGTACATAAGTTACCATGATCTACATAATATACTTTTTAAATTTTCGTTATAGTTTCAAATACTAAAAAAAGTTGAAAAACGTTGATTTTTAATTCTTTTATCCTCCCGACAAATTGTAATTTTTGAAAGCAATTTCTTAGCCGTTGTCTAGTAAATTAATCCATCCAATATTCCAAAAATAAACAAGACATTCGATTCAATTGTTTAAAAAAATTATCGTGTTCTAAATCCAAATTAAATTCTACTCTTCAATTATCAATATTTAAACATTAATGTATAGATCAACATACAACAAAAATAAGTTTTTCTCGTTCGATGCAATTTTAAACAAGTTATTCCATTTTAAAAGCTCTGCGGACACTATTTACGTTGATTGTACACGTCATCCCGAGATTTTACAGTGTAAATCGTACGATATTACAGTGTAATAGGTTAAAAAGCTTCATGCTTGCATTTCACGGTATCAATAAACACATACTGTGTAAAACAAAAAGCCTGTATTTTCTGAAAATCAGTTTCAGAAGGAGGACTCGATGTTGGAGCAATTCGATTGCCTAGTCCGTTTAATACCGTTTTTGTGGTTTTGTAACGCGCGGAATCCCGAACAGCGTGCGGGCGGATTTTCCTTTAAATTCAGCCGAGATCGTAAATTCCAGGTTCACAACCATTGTGGTGCGCGACCGACTCACTGCGATTATTACCCATCAAAATAATATTGGGCAATTGGATGAAACGGAAAAGCGGTGGCTGGGCGTTACGCTGAAAACGACTCGCGAATTATATTTTTCGATCGATAGTACCCCAACGTTTGTTGAAGGTTGAACAGACGGTTTTTGTCAGAGTGCTGTCGCTGTCGACAAAGCATTTCGTAATTGAGATGAATTAGGGGCACGTGCGGTAGTTAGTTTCAGCGAGATGTATTGTGCCTAACGGAAGGTTCCGCTCTAGAAGCCTAAAAAGAAGACCATTTTTGGGTCTTTTTTAAATAACAAAAGCAAATCAGATCTAGAGTTTTCGACATTTTATTGCGCATCTACTGAGCACACAAAAAATTATTTAACTTTTTACTTTTTCTAACTGTTAAGATTAAACGGGCCTCGTTACGTAGGGGTTGAAAAATTCTGTTTGGACGATGTGACGTTTAGCTTCTCGTCTGTAATTCCGAAACAAAAGAATTAAATACATTCTTAAACTGCATTATATTTCCAAGACAGTGAACCTATGAATGTATAAATAAAATCTTTCCTTTTATCATTTTCTGGCATTTTAAAGTTAGACATCACTTTTTTCAGTTTTCCACAATTCCGCGTTTCTTAAATAATAGCAAATTTGAAAAAACTCGGGATATTATAGGTTCATCGTCTGTATAAAAGTATATTCATCTAGTGTGAACTGGGTGCGTTTTTAACTTTGTTAGGGAATGTTTTGCAAAGAAACTACGATATCTTTTGTCGTCAAAATTGCCAAGGTTTATTTGTACGTATTTCAACGACGTTTAAAAATTTTTTGCAACAAGATCAAGTGTAAATTAGTGACATACTCTTAAACGTAGTCGCTTTTTAAAAACCGTGAAAATTCCTTAATTAGTATGAATTCGGCTATAGCAGGTACTAGAAGAAAAAAAAGTCGATAATAAAAAAAGTGTCGATACTTTGAAATTCGATTACCGATTTTTGCATGTTTCGTTAAACTTCGGAGGCCTAAAAAATAGAAAAAGATACAATTTTTTAGTTGATTCTAGTAGGAGCTGTAGTCGAATTTTGAGTCATTTAATGATGAAGGTTTTGAGATATCATGGGCACTGTTTGGAAAAAAAATAGTTTCAAGAAAAATATCTTTAAAGTTTGATATATCGACAATCATATAAAGCTGTCACACGTTTTTCAAACAACCATAACTTCTTTAATTTTAGGAGTTCATATGTAAGGTTCTAGAGATGTATTTTTGAAACTATGTCCTTTGAGAGTATGCCAAAAAATTGATTTTTTCGAAAGTAGTTCAGAAAACTAGTTTTCGAGATATTTGTTACACCAGTTCGAAAAAACGATGCTTCGAGAAAAACGCGTTTAAAGTTTTATGTGGTGAGAAAAATCCATGCAGTATCTGTCACTTAAATTCCTACAAGTTTGGCAGCGTTTAAAATTTTGGAATTTCCTTTTAAAACTGCAGATTCTTAAAGCATCATAGAAAGTGGAAACCGAAAAAAAAGAATCGATTTTTTTAAAGCTCTAGACCGGAACCTCACCTTAAGAGTTTTTATAGATAGAAATCGGCGAATTTGTAGCACCGTTTTGTTTTTCACACTGCGCTCTTTACAAATCAAATACACGAGTACAATAGCAGACAATTTTTATTTTATTATTAATGTAAGGCATCATTGTTCGAAATGCGATAAAAGCAAACACTGAACTCCACCGAACTCATAATTAAAAAATGAAATGAAAATTCAACATATTCAACTGGACACAACTCAAAAAGTGTCCTGTGATATAGTTTAGGTACATATTAAGTACATTAAATTCTGTAAAAATTATTTATTTTCAAAGATCAGAATAATTATAAACGATGATATAAATTTAGAATGATTTGGTGATGGGTTACTTTGAAGTCATGTTGCTCTGTTCGAAATGAACAAATGATAAAAAAGATCATAGTAAATAATGAGCTACATGTTTAATTGACTATTAGTGAATAAATTACGCATTATGGGGATATTTTTTAAAACTGACTTTCTTTCGCTTTTTATGACTACTGTGCGACGATCAGTTCCTATCTCTCTGTTATACTTTGCAACTCAATACAATACGCAGATTGATTTTTGCATTCAGCCTACATACTATGAAATACAACAGTAAAAAATATTTCCTTTTACTAATTAAATGCTTTGGTTATAACACCTTTAAAATGAATTTAAATAAATAATATTTATCTACAATAGCCACATATATCCATGTGTTAAATTCGCCAGTGTATTCGGAGTGAGCCATTTTTGCTTCGTCCCATTATATTTCGTTGATGCTTCGTCACGTTGGAAGAGGGGACAAGATAATAACAAATAAATTATAAAACAAAAAGCACAAACCAATTATGAAACATTCCGCAATTGGACCGCAACCGAGTGTCCAGATTTGAAATTTCACGAAATTATATGTCTGATAATTTGTTTTCAAAACACTCACTTACTACAAGCAGTCATACGACCAATATAATGACAGATGCGAAAAATATACTAAATTTTATCTTTGAGTTTTTCAACAGCGGCAAACAGAAAAACGGCTAATAAATTTCTAGCATTAATTTCGAGTAAATGTGTGAAACAGTTTGTAACAGTTTCACCGACATTCATTCGTTTGATTCTTAAAAAATTGAACAATTTCATATTCGAATATTATTTCACATTCGCCGACTTCTCTTTACGAGTTTCCGAATTTTTAAATCTTATTTATTCGCTAGGGAAACTCAGAAATGCTGCCTTCGTTTAGTTATCTTCTGGAAAGTCAAAGTTTAAAGCTATCTTTCTGGAAACGGGATTCGTGACGATTTTATGTTAGATCGTGATGCAAGAAGCATGCTGTTCAGTACGGAGCGTGCATGAAAACTTAACACTTTATTTAACGGAAGCCTATTAATAGGCTCCGTAATGACTGAACTGTGTATAACAGAAGCTCGATAATTTTCTTTCAACCTACAAATTCAGAAGCAGTTATTGCATAATATTATTCTATATTCTTGGTTAAACGTTCGTGTAAAATTCTTATTGCTTTCGAACGAGTTTTTCAGAAATTGTTTTAATCTTCGATTCTAACTCTTAACTTAACCCCTAAGTTTAAATGTCGACTAACGCGAGAAAGTATACTAGAAGAAATTGTATTTACTTTCCGTATTATTTTTATGATACTATGATCGCATTATATTGTTGAATTAAGGAAAAGAAATCTTACTTTGTTTTGTCAGAAGTATAGAGTTACTAGTGAACTAATTGTATACCAATATTGAAAAATAAGAACACAATATTTAACGATAAATTACAGAAAACATTATTAAATGACGCGAAGGTTACAGTTGAAATCAACAATTATGACAGACAAATAACAAACAACAAACATACCTTCGATGACATATTCGAGGATATAAACTTCACATTTTACTACTAGATTCATTCATAAGTCAACTTAATTGATTTTATTTGAAGACTATATTCATCTCAAGACATGGATTCGGGCAAATTGATTCTACTTAAAAACTATATTCAATATGTTTTAAACAAAAACTAAACTTATTTATTTTAATAGCGAAGCAGAAAAGGAAAGACATTATTACACACATGTGCATATTACATATACAGCGTGTCCCAGATAAAGAAGGCCATTCAGATATGTCTGTTATTTTTCAAGACATTGAAAATCTCTATCAACAAAATTGTTTCAGTTTAAAATGATGTATATTGTAATCACATGTTTGTATACATTAGTTGATGCTGCTCGTCATTTTCTATAAAAAAAAAGTTTTGACTTATTATGTCGAAAAATGATTAATTTACCAGACATTTTAACATTCATCTTGGTTTTTAAGGTGGTATAATATTTCAACAGAACATTAAGATTTTCACAATTCGTAAATGTACATTCATTGGAAGATATAATAACTTCAATACAATATAATTATAATTAAAAACGTGAAAGTAGCCTTGAAATTTTCGAAAATTCTCCAGCTGGGAAACCACCATTTTGCCGATATACCTGTCTTGAATAATTTTTTGGTTCATAAAGTTCTTCAATATTTCCAAAAATAGCAGAGATATTTAGATCTCCTTTATCTGGAACACCTTTTTTGAATTTGAATTTGAATTAAAATTTATTTCACGACTGATACTAACATAGATTTCAAAGCTGAAGCTTCCTCTTTACAATGACCCCTTAAACTTTAACGTAGATTCTTTTTTGCTCACTCTATTGAATTTCGAATGAAAGGTGTGCTGCCTACTTTACAATAAGACAAGGTTCACGAGGGCTCTACACGACCGAACTTGTTCCTCGTTTCTGTTTCATAAAACGGCTAAGAAGGGTCGCACATCAAGTTTTGAGAGGTTATTGTAAGGGGGAAGTTTCACTCTTCAAACGTGCGATCGATATATTTATGAAAACATTTTGACAATGGCTTTGGAAACATTTCAATTTGTAACGTTACCGAGCAAATTTGTGTCTTCAATTTTACGTTTGCTACGAGTTGGAAGAGCTTAGGTAGGAGGAACTGATCGAAGAATTACGAAGATGGAGACTTCAAGTTGCAAAATAAGTCGAGTTTTATTATGGTATGACTCCTTTTTATGAAATTATAACAGTTCAAATATCGACGATTTGTTAAAAATCTGAAATTCAGTGTACGAACAATTTTTACACTGACTGTATTCGGCGAGGCAATTTCAAAATTTGATAAACTGCGGAGCCGCAATGTGTTGCGGTCCACGGTTGCCATATAATATATTTCAAACTTTAGACATATTTTTCGCAAAACTATTCTTGGTTGGTGGAAGCGATGTATCAAAAACTAAATGAGATATTATCTCGAAATCCTGGTTGTGTATAAACTACAAATCTCTCCCAGGCTAAAATGCTTTTTATTTATTAACAGGAACAGTCAGAAGTTTTTAAAGGATTTTCACCACATAATTTTTCGTGAACTGCTACCTTCAAAATTTTCAACGGATGATGTTATTTGTAATTTGAACTCTGAAAATAATTGATGGCATAGTACATTGCTATCGCAACTACAACATTATACAGGGTGTGGAATCGTATAACTTGCACACCCTATATAAGCTTTAAATCACGCATCTAATTAAAAACTGGCAAATACAAAAGTTGTAGAGTTTTAAGAAGGGGGGGGGGGGAGGAAATAACGACCTATTCACATTTTTTGTAAATAGTATAGTTTTCGAAATTCCAAGGTCAACTTCCTTTCTTAAAATGGAAAAGTATATTTTGTTCATCTTATAACGAAAGAATATTTTATGTTAAGTAGAAAAATATAGATACACGTTCATCCTAATGTGGATGATAAAGCAGATTTTAACTTCTCTGACGATGTCACGATGTAATTATTAACTTTGGGATGGACATATAGGTCAATACTTTTCTCCTTAGAATTTAATATTCTTCTGTCCTATCCTGAGCAGAATATGCTTTTAAAGCATTAAAAAAGCAATTTAAAACAGAAAGTTGACCTTGGCATTTAAAAAAATCCACTATTTAAAAAAAATATGTATACGTCCTCACCTCTCATCCTTAAAACTCTAAAATTTTTGTACTTAATACTTTTTAATTGGATGCATCATTTAAAAGTTATTTGGAATGTGTAAGCTATCTATCTATTGTTGGTTACAAAATGTAAAATGACTGAGGAAAACAATAGTGAAGATCTGCTGGTTTCATGATAATACTGCTCAATTATGCATTCTCTTCCCTCTATGTCCAATATTACTACAAGGTATCCCAAAAGTCATTCAAGAATTGAGATTCCTGAAGTCATTTAGAATAACTTTTTCCTTCGCGAAAATGCAACCCGCGGCTTTGTTTACGAGTTATTACCGAAAAACAGTGACCAATGAGAGACGAGATCAGCTGGCGCTAAACGACCGAGCCAATCAACGACAATGGGCTTCGTCCGCTCGTTGGCTCGGTTGCCTCGCGCCAGCTGATCTTGCCCCTCATTGTTCACTGTTTTTGGTTAATAACTCGTAAACAAAACGACGGATTGCATTTGCGCTAAGGAAATAGTTACTTCAAATGACCTGAGGAACTCATTTCTCGAATGCGAGTGATTTTTGGAACACCTTGTATATGATCGTCCCACTCTGTGCCAGGTCACGTTACGTACCCCCACTTCTTCGGCTTGGAATCTAGCTTACTTTTCTGGCTACCATGGCAGGAGCGTATAATCATATTAAATTTTGTTGAATGAAACGGCTATTTCTAATTACGTAATTATAATAAATAGAACAGTAATAAAACGCGATGCGCGCACGCCAATCTATTGCAACGAACGTAGCAACAATCATCTAGAAAAATAGTAAATAGATGATCGCATATAATTTGTCATATAATGAATATCGAGAATACATTGCGATGTTCACTTTGGTCTAATAACGTAGAAGAACAGGAAGTTTTTTTTCACGAATGTATTGTGTCTTAAGAAGTAAATGTTTAATAAATTTGAGTAATCTTCTCTTCTAAAAGAAAAATAGTCTGCAGATTTTATACATTTATGACAGAAATGAATAGATCGAATACAGAACTAAGAACATGTTAGAAGAATTTAAGAGTATTGTTATATTATTTTCAACTTATTACGATGTTAAAAGAGTAAAAACATTTGCATCTAATTTATATTTCTTACAATTAACTGAGACAATTTTTATTTTCCATAAGGATCGGCAGTCTAGTAATAAAATTCCTAAGAGATACACATACACACATATTGTAAATGTATATCATGTTCTAAAAAGATTTTTCGTTTCCTAATTTTTAAATAACGTGTTACATTACATCGGATTTAACGAGGCAAACTGTTGGAAAATTAATTAGTAGTGAAATTACCGTATTTCGAAGCTAAACCACGATCTTCTCCCGAAAGGCCACTCGTTTTTTGTGTGTAAAATTAGTTCTCGAACTTTTACCCCCAAAAATAAGATTAAAAAGTTTGTAGTAAATTGGCTTAGTGATTTCGGAGATACTGTGGTCCGGGGTTTTGGAAATACGATTCCGAGGATTACGCGTTCGATAGTCTCAGAGAAATGTGGATCTCGTCTTTAATCATTTATGACTTCGTGAATTTTGCTCGGATTTGCTTGAGATTTTCAAGTAGCATTCCCAAGGTATTACGTAATGTGATAATATAGAAGGTACTGCAGATAATGTAGAATAGATAATGAAGATAATGTAGAAGGTACTGCAACAAAAATTTAAAATTCTGCTCCAATCACTGCAATATATTTTGAATTTGAATATTAATGAAATAATTATTGAGATGAATTCGCCAAAATTTTCTTCCAGATTATATATTTTTATCTCACTTTATCATTGATAGTCACAACAAGGTGGTCACACCAGAGATTTATATTATTCCAGAAACCACAATTATTAACTAATGAGAAGTGTTCATTTCGATTTTGATAATTTTAATGTAAGGACTGGTTCGATAACGTTTAGTGGTGACGATGGATTTACTTCGTTTATGATTCGCAGGAGTTTCCACTTCATACTTTGCGCAATTGTTTATAAAGAATCTCATGTATCTTAACCTAAAATACTTATTTACTGCTTATTAAGTGATATGTTTATTTTTGTTGTTAGTTTATAGACGCATCAGCATCGTTGGCTATGAGCGATAAGCATATCTTTGTAATTTAAACAAATTATTGACAGGAAACTTATCATCCACAAATAAAGAAGGTTACGGAGAAAGCTTTGCAAAAATTAATGTTTCGTTGCTTTGTCTGATAGCGCGCGTGGAGATTATATTCGTAATAGAACGATCACATAAAAAAATATAGATTATAATAAAATTTATTTTAATCGAATACAGTGTAATAAAAATTATCTTCTAAACCTGACGAAAGTATATGTATAATGACATTCATATATAAATGCGATAATACTAATTTTTGTTTAATATTATCTATTACTTGTGACGCTAATTTGAATACTGAATACGTAGTTGCAACGAGTGTCCCATTTCAAAATAGTCATCTTAATAGTTCATTTATATCTGTATACTAGTTCATACTAATTTTTACTACCAATTTATGTTAACATTAATTTATATCAAACAAGAATTAGTATTAGTATTATATAATTACTGTTTATTAACAGCTTCCATAAATAGCTTCCATGTAAATATTGCTTAACTATTTCTATCGAATTTCGCATTTTCGTTTCAAACTCTTTAATGAAACATTAATCAACCTATACTTAAATAACTATTATACAGAAGACTTGAACTCGTATTCCTACCTGACAGCATTTTCGCTACAAATTACGCTGCTAGTAATTTACGAAAAAAGATCGTTGAAAACCATTTCCCCAGCTGCTTATGGCAGACTATGACACCATTTTTCTAATGAATATCAAATTTTCTAAATTTTTCAATGATACCCATATCAGTTAACAGGAGATGAGATACTATAACTTTTAATCGTTAGTTTTCCAAAGCTAATTGAACAACAGTGTAATCTCCATTATTAGCGTTGTGATAATCTCTGGTGTCGGAATTGAATGATGGTTTACTGATCTGCATGTTTCGAGTGTTTGGTGAATATTGTATTACAGGGTGTCCCAAAATTATGTTACTTCTGAGAAATGAGGGGTTCCCGAAGACATTTGAAGTAACTTTTTCCTTAGCGAAAATGCAATTCGTGGCTTTGTTTATTAGCGAAAATCACTGACCAATGAGAGGCGAGCTCGGTTGGCTTAAAGCGATCGAACCAATGAATCGAACTGGACTTCGACCGCTTGTTGACTCGGTCGCCTAGTACCAGGCGAGGTCGCCTCTTATTGGTCAGTGTTTTTCGTTAATAACTCTTAAACAAAGCCGCGGATTGTATTTGCGCTAAGGAAAAAGTTACTTCAAATGACTTCAGGAACCCTACATTTTCCGGAAGTACAATAATTTTCGGTCACCCTGTATAGTAAAGGGACCTTCTCCTGCACGCTTTTCTTATTCCCAAAGTTGGCGCGCACATCCCCACAATTTTACTGTGCGCCTAACCTGCGCCTAACCTCCTGTCTCAGCAATGAATCGTCAGCCAATCAGAGCAAAGAAAATTTTTATATCGACCCTCGCTAACAAATCAAGCTGCGGCCTAAATAGGATCCATTATTGCAAATGTTATGTTCCTAATTTTTTTTTGCTGAGCCTATGACCGGAAGTTAAACAATGCACTTCATAAACCTCAGTAACTTATGTGCTTATTATTGAAAATTTAATTTAATTAATTTTGCACTTAAACAACTATTAAATGTTGAAATGGTGGAAGAATAAGTGAAAAGAAAAAATACACATCGGACACTGCATCTAAGTTTTGTTCGATTTCAATGTAGAGTACTTTCATTTCAATGCATTGCACCTTTTATGTTATTAGTTTAATAACCTTCCTTCACGTTACCATTCTGGAACGAACTAAGAATACGTTTTCCTAAATTAATCCTACTACAAAATTGAAAAATTTATACACTCTGTATAAACGGAGCCATATGTTTATACGCTATAGTACAAACGTTCGAAAAGGTAAAATTGTTAGGAATTTCTACCAGCCGCTTCGAAGCTAGCAAATATTTTACTGTAACTCCAAAGCAAGAAGGTTGTATCGAGCAAATGTTAATATAAACTTTTCTTTATTCTTTAGTATACCAAATTTACCGATGCATGGACTAACCGTATTTAATTCATACGTTCAATATCGTTGGCAACACGTTCAATTTTGATTTCGTCTAAATAGAATTTGTTGGCCTTTGCAGCCTGGTGAATTCGCTTTTACTCGTCGAGTATGTGGAGCGAAAATATTTTTTAACAAATTCTCGTCAATATTTGATATGTTAACAATAGGTTTCGTAGCACTCAGTGAAATTGAGAACATATAACGGTCGCTTTTATGTACGTTAACGTCGAAAACCTTGGAATATTGACAATATACAGGCTGTCCCAAACCACCCGTCCGTCCCCATTAAAATGGAGTTGGACTTTTTATCGAAAACTAAAAAAAAAAATTCATAACGAATACGAGTACGCTCTATCGAATGATGATAGTTGTAATGTTCAGTACTGATCGGAAATAGTTTTCTTTTTAATGGAACCTCTTATTTTTTGTTGCATATTCCGATTGTGCGCGAGAAAATATAAAAGGTTTGTAGGAAACATTTTTTTCGAAAATGCGTGTATCAATCACGAAACGATTATTAATGTTCCGATTTCACCAAATATTTGATTCATGTTTATTTATCAGACCTATCATATCGTTTTTAATTGATTCTCGTGACTCAGCTTGTCAGCTTCAATTATGTTATATTCAAATGAGGAAGCATTGCAATATGTTACAAGTTATTAATTGTGAAAAAGACCTGCCGTATCGAGAACGTCCAACAACAAGAGCTAATATGACGGAAAGAATAAAAGAAGCATTTCGATTGTTAAATGCTGATGAAATTCTCCCTGCTGTAGATACCTTCCAAAACAGGGTAAATCTCTCTATCACGCAGGATGGTGGCCCATTTGAACACTATATTAACCCTTTGTACTCGAGTGACGACTCTGAGGCGCCACTAGAAATTGTTATACTATTATTCTAAATAATTGTAACAGTATCAGATTTGTTAGTAATTTTAAAAACTGTTGAAATTGCAAGTATTCTACTTGCCAATATGCTCAATTTCATATGAATAAATCGTATTAAATCATATAAAAAGGAAATACTGTGGATCAGAAAACATGTTTTGGATTTCGAATTAAGATAGCTTCGACTGCAAAGAGCTAAGACTTTTCTATTTACATTCGTTTTTTCAAATTACGTGAACTAATGTTAGATATCTATTTATTTCCTGTTTATTTTCAAAATTGATCTTTATTATTCTTTTGTTTATTTCCTCAGTTTTCTTTTGTTAATTTATTCATTCATTTATATAAGAGAAATTATTGTTCATTAATCTATATTTTGTAACTTGTTCAAATTCATTACTAAAAATTAGAATTTATAACAATAATAAAATATTATAATAATAATAAAATCATAATAAAAATTAATCGGTAAACTACGGAAAAAAACATTTTGCATTCTATCATTTTATTATTTGTCGAATGAATTTCTGTACGAATGTTACTTGAGCAACGAGCAACTTCTGATTCGAATAAATCGTTACTCAGATAAATTGTTATTAGATAATTTCGAATCAAATTTGATTCATTCATGTTATTATTTATTCATTTATACTCATTTAAAGTTTTTATCTCTTATACAACATCCGAATAAAATTTCGTACAACTCTGTTTTACGATTAACAAACATTAACGACGCTCCAGATTCCTTATTCTAGGAATTTAAAGAAATTTTAAATCCTTTAAATGCTAACAATATAATTTATATATTATATAATTATATTATATTATAATATAATTATTATATTATATATTATATTATATTATAATATAATTATTATATTATATAACATATAATATATAATTATATAATAATATAATATTATATAAAACATATATATATATATATATATATATATATATATATATATATATATATATATGTTATTAGCACACCATGTGCGGGAGAGATATTAATACCTTTTGAAAAAATTTATTTTTTTATAATTCCGTTAAATATTCGAAAGAATCCCTCTGTGAATTCCTTAAAATCCTCGTTAAATATTTGTTATCGAAATCTTATTGTTAGTTTTGCAAATATTAAATATTTTTTAAATAGAGGATTTTTTCAAAATTCACTGATTTTCCTCCGTTAGACACAAGTAAGGCTGAATCTGTGATGATCCGCAGAGATATTGAAAGAATTTTGATTTTATGATATTTCAGGTAAACCACTGTAAAAGCCACGATATTAACTGTCCATATATTTTTACATGGCTTGGAGGTCTCGCTTTTTTTCGATACTTATTTTTGAGATATGCTCTAATAACGGAAGTTCACACATGGGGCATCTTCTCCAAGCCCAAGTCATTTCGTAGTACATTCCTTGTCCTCCACATGATGCAGTGGTACTTACATTATTTTCTACAAAAGCGACGTTGGACGTACAAGCACTGTCATTTATTAACATCATATGTAACTATTTATAAAAAGAAATTGCACCTAAGTGGTATACCACCGTATTCCCATCGACACATGGAATGTTTTAAAAAGAAAATACAAAATTGTTGAATTTTGGCCCTTATATTTTTTCCTATCGCCGAAAATATTTGCTATTATTAAGAAAAAAATATTGGATTAACTAGGAATTTTCACCCTGCTTTATAAAGTAGCCCTTTGATCGATTGATTTAAATACAGGCTGACAGCGTGTGCGTTTTTTGTTTATTTGTCAAAATAACATGTTCGATATGAAATAAAATATTTAGATTTAAGCAGTTACCTCTCCTCTGAAAATAATTATTTCTGCTAGTCGTGTGTGTAGGAACGACAACCATATGTGTATAAAGTAAAATCTAATTGAAATTTTTGATGTCAGATAAACTAGAGGACAGACATCATGTCGACAGTCAATGAAATCAGTTTCGCGCAGCGTTCTAGTTTTCAAGCGACACGAACTGTATTTTCGAGTAAACGGAATTGGACGAACGTGACGAAACAACCTACGTCACAAGATTATAATGAAAACGTACACAGAGTTTCGGATAAATTAATGTAATTTGTTTTGAATTAAAAAATGTTGAAGTATCGCAATGTTTCTTCTTTTTTATTAATTTGCATTGTAAATCGCACGAAAGCAAGCTCGACACATTTTGAATACGGTTACGTAATTCCACGGTAATGGATTGACAACAACTAAATACGAACTTCCTTACCTGGAACGGCACTAAATTCCATAAAATGGGCCGCTTTAGAACGCTGCATTGGGAGATGCTGGCATCGATCCCGATTTGCGCATGTGTGAACGTTTTGAAATTGTAATGACCCCATGCGAGTAATTAAAGGTTAAAATTGCAATCTCTCGGTTTTCGCGTTCCTGGGAAGTTTATACAGAGTGTTCTGCATAACTTAGTACTGCGAGCCAGAGAGTGATTCTACGTAGAATAAATAAATTGAAAATTCACTGCTGCTCGCATCTATAACATTTCTAGTGGTAACTAAAAATTAAAGCGTATAATAGAAGAAATATCTATTCTTTATGTATTCTTTTAATCATTTTATATCACATTCGTATATTACACAATGTTGGACGACTATAATATTTATTTACTCGATTTAGTTAGGCAAAAATGTATTCATCCTTCTGATTCTCTTTATTCATTTTCTCATATACTGCGACATCTCGGCTTTAACTTCAAAAGCTGCTTCATCGTACCATCTTCATTCTATCAAAAGTTTTACGATTCTGTCATAAAAACGTCCAAATATTCCCACTGTGCAATCCACACTGACCGTGGAAAGGATCAGTGCAAAAGTTCGTGACCAATTTCGATACGTGCCACTAAATTACTTATTTAGGGGTACTCGCACGTCGAGCTCAATTTATGACTATGTTTTCCGAAGCACGGACATGTGGTTAATCTACTGATATATCGAGTATCTCTGAAATTTCGTCAGTTGTAATTCTGTTTTGCAGTAAATTAACCATTATTTTGTTATTAAATCATTACTTCAAATTATAACTCCTTCATATTCTCAACCATATAATAAATATTAATAACCTTATACGATAATAATCACATAATAATATTAATAATCTGTATGTTCATAACAACTGCATACATAGGATCATTTGCAATGTAAATCGATATTATAATGAATTAAATTTTGATTGTCCATATCGCACGTTCCGATAAAACATATTTATAGAATTATTTAACTATTATCATGTGAATATCTCGTAACACTATGTTCATTTCTGTACGTCTCTTACTTATTGTAAACTAATGAGCTTAAGCTCGTAAATAAATATTATTATCATCGCTATTGTTATCATCTTTGCTGAAAGAAAAGTAATTTATTATTTAATTTCTTAAAAAAAAATGATTTTTATTTTTGTATACATATTTGGAATCTATGGATCAGGTTAACCTACTCTAGTTGTACTATGTACCTTTGAGATTTTGATGAATTTTCGTTGTGTTACGATGTTATTGGTGTTACGGCGTACAGCAAGGAACGTACATTCGTTCGAATAGACATGTTTATACTACGACATCCGTTTGCCGTTTGTTCTACCGTCGCAAGTTCGGTGCAAATTCTACAACGACAGGTGTAGCACATCGCGACGTATTTGTTTATTGACAAAGAGTTGCTTCTTTATCATCTGAGCAAGTACAAAGTTATTAATATTAAAATTATGTTATATATATATATATATATATATATTATTTATTATTTATATTAAGATTATATCGTGTAAGTCTAAAACTTGATTAAAATAATAAATTGTAACAATTAAATGAATTAAACTTATTCTTTGTGCTTATTTCTCGTAAATATGTGATACTAGGTCAATTTGACTCTTTACTTACTCGTTGCACCATTTTCATACAAGGGTTTAAAAATAGTGTCATCATTTATTGTGAAAGCAAATTTATTTATAGCAATTTAAACAAATCGTTTTGTATATATCGCTGCTGTAATTCAACAATAATGAAATTTAAAGAAAAAGCCATGTAGAATTTCATTTTGCCAATAATTTGGTTTTCGAAGATATAATGAAATATTTTCACTGAATTTTGCACTAATGTATATTAAATAAAATAAAATAAATATAATAAAAGTAATCTATGTAAATATTGACATTTTAATATCTCAATGTTTCTCCAGATACACATAAAGAACGTACAAATGTCTTATACATTTAAAGATATATCAGTATTGCATTATTCAGATAGTACCATTTGGTATGAAATAGTAGAATATCTATGAATCACGTTTTCTTTTTAATGATTCAGTAATGAATTAGAACAGCGATATGTTTGAAACTACAGTAATTTCTCCCTAATTCGCGCTCAGATTGCTCATAAAAATGGACAATTTAGGAAGAGGAGATACGATTATTCGAGCCTTGTATCTCGTTTTTACGGTTACCGATTGTCAACAACTATAAAAACGAGATGCAAAGCTCGAATAAACAATTTTCCAAATTGTCTATTTTTGTGCGCAATCTGAGCATGAATTAAGGGGAAATTACTGTACTTATGCTTTAAGAAAATTCGAAAAAATTTATTTTTGGTTGGTTCAAAACCGGAATACTTCCTTAATGTATCATTTTACTATGCCAACACTTCGTGAGCACCTTCTGAGAGACCATGAATGTTTTAAGATTTCAGCTGAAGGTGTTAGGAAAATAGTTAATCTTCTATAAATAAATGAAACCACACGGAGCCTTCCGAAATTATGAAATTCGAGGAAAACAATAATGCCGGATTGCATGATAAGGAAGGATTTAAAAGTGGTTTCGTTTCTGTCAAACAATTCAAATCTGAGACGCGTCTAACTATACGCGAGATACAAATTCGCGTGCGAATAAAAGGAGCAGAATTTCACGGCTGCATATCACGTAAGCGACCATTCATGAATGAACGGTGATACTCAGGAAGGTTGAGCATTTGCACAACAATTTGAGTACGAAACGATGGAATTTCCGAGATAAATTACAATTTGACTGCGGATTTTTATACAAAATAAAAATGGTGCGCATTAATTGCAAAAAGGAAAACAAAACGAAAATTTTGTCCTAAATGTATAATGACGGATGTAAAATGTGTGACGATCAAAATTTTTAATTTGCTCATTCGAGCAAAATTTATATTCATAAACAAGAAAATTTGAAGAAAAGTGGGAGAACGAAAAGTGTTTGTTTTGTTTGCTTCTTATAAATTTACTCGATATGTATTGATATGGATCTTTGAAAACAAATTACGAAGAACTTATGAGTGATAAATATTCTCTCTCTCCTAAATTGATATTCGATTCTCTGTCGATTTTAATAATTCAATTTTAACTCTATCGTTTGACAATAAAGAGTAAAACGCGCTGACATTTCCGTAACTTTAATTACACTTTGCGAAACATTCAACAATTTCGTTGTGATTTTTCGAAATTCTATAGTTTGATGTGTGAAACCCTACCGTATATTTTGCAGCCGTTGCTATTGACCACTTGCACGGTTTGCTGACTCTCTCGTTTATTTGGACGGAATATAGAACCCATTTATTTGATAACAGGATAACAATTCAAAATAAACTAATAAAATTGTAACCAATTTTTTTAACGGAAACCACGTACATTTGTTATTATGACCAGCACAAAATGTAAATCATATCTGTGTAGTAATTTGTCCAGTATACTATTTATTGAATGCTGTAATGTCTATTAATGTGATAATTTTTTCAAGTGATCTTTGGAAAAATATTTTGATGAAATTTTAACTTCTTGCAATCGACTCATTTTCATAGAAGTAGACTGCGGATCTTTATGCAAACTCTCATTTGGAGTAATCATTTCCCAACTATGTGAAAAATGAAAAACATTTCGCATTGAGTAAGATATTCTTTAGAGGGAATTTAGAATAATAATAAAATTAGTTTTCATCAGCATGCGTGTGTAAGTACCTTTCTCCATTTGCATCTCTGATTATTGATGGACTACGTTGTAGTTTTAAATATTCGCCGTTCCGGTGCAATAAATTGGTCCTTATCACACGTTTCTTTAATTTATACACGTGATCAATGCCGTTGAGATTCATTTCTAGAATGAATTACGTAGTATAAATTTATTTCTACGAAACTCACATTTATCTTAGGGACACATAAAATGTTGCGAATACAATTTTATCGGATGAAGTTTAATTACTCGAAAAATCAAAGATAAAGAGTCGTCGCACATTTTAAATAGAATTTTCAAAAGAAAAATAGTACAGCTTACGTATTAGATGTTTTGGAATTTGGAGGGAGAAGGGAGGACGTTTCAAGTTGCATATATACAATACAATATGGAAATACATTTTCTGACAAGCCAGTGCCGTATCTAGAGAAATAAATCGCGTTGACATTTTTTTGGACTCGGGGGTGCTTTAAATTACAATAAAAAGTCAACTTTTATGTACGTAATTTTTGAAATTTTAGCTCTTTTCGATGTCACATAATTTTATGCACTGACGATAAATCGGCTTATTTTAGAATTATTAATGATGACATTAACGGAATTATTAATAATGACACCTTTATTTGATATCGCTTCGATCGAAAATTATACTGTTTTCGTTTCAATTCTTCTCGTTCTAATTACTTCGTTCTAATTTTTTTTGCCCTACTTTCACATATTTTGTAATTAATTGATATTAATTGTACACATATAAAGTTATGATTCCACAGATTTTTCAATTTAATATTTGTGGTTGTTTCGAATTTGCTACGAGATCCCAAGAATTCCTTGCACAATTAACATCCATTCGTTCACATTTTAATTTTTGGAACACTGTAAACAGTCTGATTCTTTTTACCTGCAGTGTAAAATGTATTTATTCGAAATGTTGTATTGTAAATAAAATATAGTTTGTCGACTTGAAATGTAATACAAAATTGTGCCAGGGAATACTAAAGAAATATGTATTAATACTAAAGGAATATATAGTATGTACATAAAGGAAATAATTACGTTTATGTCGTTATTAAGGTAGTAAAGCAGTTATTATCAGTGATGGCAAAGCTTGATTATTGTTATTATTCGTAATTCTTTAATATTACTATAAGTAAGAAAATTTAATCTGTACATGTTAGTTATATTCATAATTTCGATGATGAAGGTAGATCAATTTGCACAGAAGTGAGTCAAACCAGTTACAAATATTACAATTATTCTTTATCTCAGTATCACACCACAATTAAGAAACGTTAATAATAAGGCCTCAAAGCATAAGTAACAAATAGTAGCACTATAGATTTCTCTAATTCGCATAATAAAAATATGAACCAAAATTTCTGAAAATACGTTGATATTCTGTTAAAATATGAAATAATATATGCCTCAGAATATTGAAAATTGTTAACACTACAACATAAGTATATGTTTGCTTGTATCCTTCACACGTTCTCCGCTTATCTGTTTGTACGCGAATTCACCAAAATGTCTACTAAGTGCTTCGGCTAAAACTGAACTAAAACTTTAACAACCGTTTCAGTTATTTACATACTGCTCGATCCGGTGATATAAACAAATCATTAACTGAAACTGTAAGCGGAAGTGAAACGTGTACCAGAACTATAGCGGAACCCTCTAATTAAAGATACATATGTACCATGTACTACATTTTACCTGGAAAATATATCGTCTACGTTTAAGTTAGTTAAATTACCTTATACACCTGTTGCAGTTTGTCGTGCATTTCAGATATCATGCCCCACTTGCATAATTATTCTCCTTATTATTGTAATAGCATGTTCTTAGATTTGAAAATTAAAGATTTCATATTGGCCGTAGAACCTTTGAAACAGGCATTTTTATTTGCTGCGTTGAAATTCAAGAAATCAAATATTGCTTGAAATTACCCTTGTAGAGTAGCCTCGTTTGATGCATTTAATAACGTAAAAATATCGAACATAAAGTTACATAGTACTTATTAGTATTTCTGTACTATTGTACTTTTAACGAGTTAATGCATTCGCGTTCGTTCTTATTTGAATATCGGTTGTAAGGGTGGGATTATTCGTATTAGTTGGAGCGTGTGCAGAAACTTATGTAATATTTTAATAATATATTTAATAAATGAGTAAAATATATGACAGTGTATTAAAAAATTAATACACTGTCATTTATTTCCATTAAAAAAGTACAGAAGTTTGCCAAGCAGTGATGCATTAATAAAATAATATTGGAAGTAAGTGAGAGAGATACGTGAAACTATTATATAGGATGTTCCAAAATTATTGTAGAAACGAGAAATGACGGGTTCCTGAGGTCTTTTGAAGTAACTTTTTCCTTAGCGAAAATGCAATCCGCGGCTCTGTTTGTAAGTTATTAACGAAAGACAATGGCCAATGAGAGGCGAGATCAGCTGGCGCGAGGCGGCCGAGCCAATGAACTGAACTGGGCTTCGTGCGCTCGTTGACTCGGCCGCCTCGCGGCAACCGAGCACGCCTCTCATTGGCCACTGTTTTTCGTTAATAACTCATAAACAAAGCCGCGGATAGCATTTTCGCAAAGGAAAAAGTTACTTCAAATAACCTCGGGAACCCATCATTCCTCGCTTATACAATAATTCTGGGACACCCTGTGTATTATTTTATGAAGATTTTAATTAAAAGGTGCCCCCTCACACATTTGTATCATTTTTGATAATTACAGTCGGTATAGACAGTATTAGTATAGTGATCAATTCAAAGTAAAACTATATATATATCCATGCCAGTAATTAATTTTATGACGACACAATGATTAATAAATATCCTTAGACGTTCGTAGAATATATTTTTTTATACAAAATTTTATTTCCCTTCGGCATTACAAAAATATCAACAAAAACAGACGTATGGTTAGCAACAGACACGTAGAAAGTATTCGTACATCTCCTATTTTGTGTATTTAATAAAGATATAAATACTATATGACTTTCCGAATATGGGGAGTAATAATACAGCTGGTCAATTTGCACGCAGCACTTGTAGATTAAATCGATAATTTGAACTGGTCTCAGCATGGGTGATAAAGGTTCCAAAACAACGGAGAAGTGCGTAATATTGTTGTCAGGTTGCACAATCAATACAAATCGCCTAACGAAATTGCTCGCATAGTAGGTAGATCAAGATCTACTATTCAAAGTATTATTGACAGATTTGGATCACGAAAAACATTTCAAGATAAAAAACGATCTGGACGACCGCGAAGGATAAACGAGTACTACTTCGTCTGCTCGTTACCTCGGCTGCCTAGCGCCAGCTGATCTCACCTCTCATTGGTCAGTGTTTTTCGTTAATAATTCGTAAAAAAAGCAGTTAATTGCATTTGTGCTAAGGAAAAAGTGACCTCAAATGACTTCAGGTATTTCTCGATTTTGAGTAATTTTTGGAACATCCTGTATAAATAATTACGTATTACTATAATGAAACGAAGATTGTAAGACACAGTAACTTGTACAGTGGCCGAAATAAAGATGGTGGCTCGTTTAATGTTATTGTTTCTACCTTGCTCCACCTTTTGCGCCGTTAATTTACGTTCTAAATAGGCGTATTTTAACTACTATCAATGTTTAGTTTAGTTTCGACAATACAAGTGTTCACGCGTAGCTAATTACGAAATTTATTGAAAATTATTCTGATATTGGAGCGAAATAAGTAATAAATTCACAAAAATTTATTTAAAAAATATTTTTGTTAATACACATTTGGATAGAATTTTATAAGGTAATTATAAAATTCTTTCAATCTAGATTTGATCTAAATTCTTTCTAATCTAGATTATAATATAAATTATTGTTAGTTAGTGCTTTTAATTACGTAAAGCACACTGATATATCAGAAAAATAAGACGGACTTATCATTATTTCGGCCACAGTAAACTGAATAAACGACTAGAATTTCAGTTGGAAACTTTTCAGTTTCTTTTAGAATTTATTTTTCCGTATGAAATCGTTTTGCCCGGAATCACATATCCCGAATAACGCTCATTGCATGTTAATATAAAATACAGTATGAAAAAACTTGTGCCACCGTGTCCTTATCGTTTGTAGGTTATCGTAATGGTTCTTCAGCCTCTGGGACTAGCTTTTCTTATCTGTGAGAACAGTCTTACGAATGCGCAATGTAGCGAGCATTACTTTTATTATAGTTTATCGTCCTCGTTTCGTGTCATTGTATTTTACCACGATGCTCCGTTAAATATTCTCGTTAATACTGAATTTTAAACGGAACCATTACATTCTTGTAGTTTCGTTAAAGAAATTTCCATTCAATGTTGCTGCTGTAAATTTGCAACAAAAGTAAATGTAATTTACTTAATGTTTTGGAACAAGTCTTACATACAAAATATTCAATTGATTGTTGATAATAGTACAGTAATAAACTGTTCACACGTGCGTATTGGCACATTGGTTTACAAAAAGATTGATTAACAATGTTTTATGCTGGGTTATTTTTGTCCGTTTCAGTTCATTAGCACACAAATTAATTAGTCTAATGGAAGTATTGAATTTACGTGTATCTTAATAGGGCGATTATTATTTCAATGTAATTATTATTCTAATATAACTTCAATTGTTCCGGTTTACCCTTGTTTCGAGATAAAAGTTTAAGGAAACTATCGGAGAATTTTACTGGCCATTGGTAGCCAATAACCCAGTAAACCGTAATTAGTTGAAAGCGGCCGTTGAGCTCTGCACAGGGTGATAATTAAACCGGGCCAAGAGCTGCAGCAATCCTGAATTGTGAATCTCCTCGTAATCTGATAAATGCAGATTACAGTAATAAGATAGATAAGCCTTTAAACGGGATACGGCTTTAATGTACGGGTTACATGCGATAGTTTAGCATGCATACATTAAGTTCAATATTGTACAACACGACGCACAGTACTACGCTTGATGGAAAACATTCAAAAACTCAATATATTTTTGTTTTGATAATTTATAATGTGTCCGTAATCTAGAATCTTTATTCCTACCAAACAAATTTTTTTAGAAGTAAGAAAAATTATCTTCAATACCTGGAAAACGCATTAGTATGAAGAATGAACTATTTACCTTTGAATCTTCAATCGTTTGCCGAAATTTGTTTTACGCATCTAAAATTCTCTATTCATCAATGCAGAATTTAAAAAAGATCAAGTTCTTCCGACTAGTAGTTTTCGAGACTTTAAGGACTGCTTTCATTAAAAAAATATTTGTCAAATATTATTCAAAGAAGTATGTCACACGCAAAGTTCACTAAAATTGCCTTGTGTAACCTGTATATATTGTTCTTGTAAGTAAAATTATGCCGAAAGAAACTAACTTAAGAAAAACGTCTGTATGATAAGCATTCGACGAAGCGCATTTGTTATATTAATGTCTTTAGGATTTGGGATACAAATTACATTAGAAATTACAACCGAAACTGGAAGAAAGAAGAGAAAATCTGAAAAATGTCAGATTTTTTTCTTCATTTTCCTTGATGCTTGAATAAATTGTATTAGTCAGAGAGGAAGAAAGTAAAAGGAGAGTAAAAATGAATGGAGCCAGTGCATTGATACCAACGAAACACAAATAAAGAAACCGTTTGCGTAATTTGCTGACGATATTCCCGAATGCTATGACCAATGAAAATTTTCATTTCCGTCTGTTAAAATTATATAATAAAGTTTAATATTATTTTAACTGAAGTATTATAATAATTTTTGTGTATCTTGATTTTATTGTTATTAACGTCCAAAAACATTTCTTTTTATTTTAGAATGCTATTACTAAATAATCATGCAAGTATTAGTAAAAATTGTGAAGATACATCTATTCAAAAAATTCTTGAACTTTTCTAATTCTAATGGAAAATGTTAAAATCGTAGCTCCGTAACTCGTACCTCAAACAAGTAAAATAAATTAATGATTATAAAATATTAAATAAAATATTATATAAAATATTATATGAAATATTATATGAAATATTATATAAAATATTATATAAAATATTATACAAAATATTATACAAAATATATGTAACTAGTACGATGAAATGCCAATTTGTTTACAATTATCGTGACAAGTAAACGCAACTGTCTGTCAAACTAGTATCCGTTATTTCTGTCTAATTTTGTATTGAGAACACATGTTGCCCGACGTTTCGCCCGATTTAAACGACGCGTCGAGCTAAAAACCGCAGAAAGTGCTGGCCATATTGATTTACGTGGCCGTTTCCACAAGGGAGGAGACCACGAAAGAAAATAGAAAATAACATGACGAATAAGGTGGATTTGGAACCTGTCCAAAATAATTCTCAACCCTCTATTAACTCTCATTTAGCACGATAGGCGAGTGACGTCAGAGGTCGAGGGGAATTATGATAAATATCATTTCTTCTTTCCAGTAGAAGAATCCCCCCTTAATTACATGAAAATTTCATATCGTTTTAACCGAAAGCGTTCTCTTTGTGAGCGTATATTAATAGGCATAATTTATCTCGATTTTGTAGTATACTTAATATAGGAAAACGTATTTTTAGTTCGTTCGAGAATAGTGACGTGAAGGAACATTATTAAACTAATAACATAAAAGATACAATGCATTCCAATGAAAGTGTACTCTACATTGAAATCGAACAAAACTTAGGTGCAGTGTCTTTTCACTTATTCTTCCACCATTTCAACATTTAATAGTTGTTTAAGTGCAAAATTAATTCAATTGATTTCTCAATATTAAGCACATAAGTTACTGAGATTTATGAAGTGCATTTATGCATTTATGAAGTCCAGGCCGCAGCTTGATCTGTTAGCGAGGGTCGACATAGAAATTTTCTTTGCTCTGATTGGCTGACGGTTCATTGCTGGGACAGGAGGCACTGTAGGTTGGATGCGCAGTAAAATGGTGGGGATGTGCGCGCCAGCTTTGGGAATAAGAAAAGCATGCTTTATTATACAGGGTGACCCAAACTGATTGTACTTCCGGGAAATTTGGTGTTCCTGAAATCATTTGAAGTAACTTTTTCCTTAGCGAAAATGCAATCCGCGGCTTTGTTTACGAATTATTAACGAAAAACACTGACCAATGAGAGGCAAGATAGCGGTGGAAGCCCAGTTCCGTTCTTGGCTCGGTCGCCTCGCAGTATCTCATCTCATCTCTCATTGGTCTCTGTTTTTCGCTAGAAACTGTTAAACAAAACCGCGAATTGCATTTTCGCTGAGAAAACAGTTACTTCAAATGATCTCAGAAACCCCTTATTTCTCGGTAATACCATAATTTTGGGACACCCTGTGTACGGTTCTTACTGTCTAGGTTGTTGGGTATAAGCCATATCCTAGTGGAATCCCATCGTACCGCAAGCATTGCAGCTAGCTTCATCAGTGGGTCAAAGACACACTGCTACTTGCTACTGCCATGTGCCTGTATTCCTCTTAATACAGTGGAGCCTGTTCACGTTTCGGTGCATTGCTTACAAAAAGACTTTTTAATTGGTCAGCCGAACAATTAAAAACCCGGGTAGAGGAAACTCCAGGTGGGGCTCATGTAGTGGCCTTTATCTCTGTTGATGTTATTAGGGTGCCTCACTATCTCCAATGTTTCTCTGTACTTCCTCGGAAAGTGTCCTCTGGTTTTGGCTATGACTTTAGCTTCGTTAGAAGTACTGTATGTTTTGTTTTAATTTCATGTTCTGGTACAGCTGATTGAATGTAACCCCGCCTGGTGCAACGTTCGTGTTCCTTCAGTCGAGCTCTCACGCTCCTCCCAGTTTCGACAATGTAAACTTCGCCGCATGAGCAGGAAATTTTGTAGACCTCCGATGATGAAAGCTGGGGCTGCGGATCTATGGCAGACGTGAGCATCTGTCCGATTTTAGCATGAATGGCGAAGATGATTTCAATATTGTTACTCGTGTATTTTACTTACGTAATCGGTTGTACGGTATGTATGTTGTGTTCTTGCTATTGCTTTCGTCAGAGATGAACTGTCTGTCTTTGGAATGTGCAGTGAGGAGTAAAAGTGACCACACATCTTTTGAAACGGTATAAATTTTTTAAAACTGGTCTAAATGACTTGACTTTTTTGTAAATGTTAGAGGAACTAGTTCACTGTACAATGAGTAAAATACTTTCTTTCCTAATTTTGCTATTACTTCTTTTACTTTTTTATCTGAGCCTATAATGAAAATTTTAAAAATGCATTTAGTACTTGTCAGTAACTTATGTGCATGCTGAAAATTTCATTGAAATCGGTTGATCTCTACGTAAGCTGTGAATAATTAAAGATAACGAAAATTGCGGTATTTCACAAATTTCAATCGGAAACAGGTAATTTTTATATATTTCAGTGACTGTATAGCTTGATTATACGACAATCGACCTCGATGAAGTTTTCGATATGTATATAAGTTGTCGAGAAGTATCGAACGTATGTTTTAAATTTTCATTATAGGCTCAGATAAAAAAGCGAAAAGATAAGATTTTTTTACATTTTATTTATTTCAAATAATAGCAAGATAAGAAAAAATCCATTTTAATCATTGTACAGTGAACTTGCTCCTCCAAGAAAAAAAGGTCAAGTCATTTAGACTAGTTTTAAAAAAGTTATACCGTTTCAAAAGGTGTATGGTCACTTTTGCTCCTCACTGTATGATTCTGTTTGTTGCGCGATTTATTTCATTTCTGGAGAAGCCGTTTGTTGAAGGATAGTTCTCATGCGGTTGAATTCCTGAGGTAAGTGTTCCTTTTTTTACGAAACTGATCACAGAGTTCTTGTGGGTCGACTGATGTTGAGAAGAGGAGCATAAATACATACCTGGTATGCCTTCTATATGTATACTTGATGTTCTAGAGACCTATCAGGTGTCCTTGTTGTATTGATTGTTGTTCTGCCTCTATTTCTATGGTAAACTGTATTTTGGGATTTAGAGTGTTTGAGTAATTGCGGAAGTTGTTGAGAGTGTTCCTATCATTACTTCATGCTATGAAATCCATAATATCTACCACCCCCATAGCTGAACCATTATAATAATTATAAAGGAGCTTCCGAAAGTATCCGATATCCTTGATGCTCTATAGAACATTTAGCTTAGTTATTTGTTATAACAAATAACTGCTATATGTTTTTCAACTAGTTGCCATTTTTAAAAACTATTTTGTAAACATTGCTCGATAAACTAGTTCTTTTAACATCTAAACAAAATTGAAATTATTTCGCCCAATTTCGAAAAAATCGTTCTCTTTGGATGAGCGCCTGACTATTAATGGAGTCAGTGTATGTAACAGTTATAGAGTAGTGGGGCCAGTTATTGTAGGGTGACCAATTGCTATTTCTTTAGTTCGTTTTCAGTTGTAATTAACTTTATATTTATTGAATAAGTGTATTGAAATTGTTTCATTCATTTATTTCGTTCATTTTTTAATACAAAAGTTTAATCTGTCTTATTCGATAAACGCAAAGATAATTATGCCCGAAAACAAACCGAAGGCCCAGCAATTGATCACCCCACAGTAACTGGCTCCACAAATTTGGCTCCAAAAATTTATCTATATTTTTCTAATTACAATAAATTCTTTCAAATTGTCCCACAGCTTGTAAATAAAAATGGACGCTTTGGGAAGAGGAGATACTTGCGGCTCGTTTTTATAGTTGTTGACCTTTGACAGTGACTGTTTTCTTTTTATTTAAAGGTTCGAAGTCGCATCGACATCTAAATCTTTAGCGACGTGTTCTGCTAGTAGATGTTAGTCGAAAGGAATTGATTATCGTTAAAATCATTTTCAGTATATTATTGAAAAATATCGTGGCTGAAAATGATCGTCGGAACGTATACATTTTATATTTGCACTGATCTGAAGTGAGTGCTCCAAAGATTTATGTGTAGCTAATCGTTGTTAAGAACTCATAAAATGGAAGCGTCCGTATTTTTGCATATCGATTTACTGTCCTTCCATGTTGTACATTCATTTATATATAAAAACTCTACTGCTTTATCTTGAAACCTTGTCAGCGACGATATTTCCTGTACTGATCACTAGAGAGCTCGTCAGCCGACATATCTCGCTGTACCTAGTCGATCCATCAACGATTCCAACACATGTATGCTTTCCTTTATCGATTAAAGAATATCTTCACGTTAGGTAGGGTCGGTTAGGTAGCCTTACTATTGAATCTGGCAGGAACGGTTCAGGATCAGGGAGGAACGGTTTTTTCCCCTCCCTGTTTCCAATCCGGTTCACATATCTTTCCAGCCGCCATAGCGTTGACACGTTTCCCCACTTTTGCTCAAGCCTTACCAGCGATTATGTGTGTCTAATTAATTATAATAAACTCCAATGCAATACTTTTAATTCACTAAATTCTAATCAAATTTTACTAATAAGCAAATAAAACACAAAAGCTTTGTACAGCTATTACATATAAGTTTGCACTTCCATATTAAAAAAGTTACTAGAATATTCATATTACTGTTTTAATAAGTTTTTTTTTTAGGTATTTGTTAAACGATGCTTTATTTAGATATAATAATCATGTAACCATTGTACCATGTATGTACTTATAGCATAATATGTACCATATTATAGCATATAATATTTATAGCATATACAAGTATGCAGAATATTAAAAAATAAATGCTAAATTGATTGTGCGTATAATTCTGATTTCATTTCTAACACATCAAAATTAATCACAGGTTTTAATAAAAACTCATCCATTCGCAAGTACTTTTGGCGTTCTAAAGTAGTTTAAAAAGAAAAATATGTAAAATACAAATAGTATGAAATACAAAAAGCAATCATAGTGATTACGAAAATATATTTCTTCTTTCCAGTAAAATTTCAATTTCTATAAAAATTTCGGTTATGTAATTATTTTCTGCTGCCACGATCTGGGATGGAAACATAGTCTCGATTTAATAATACTCTAGTTATTACCTCATTTTGAAAAAAAGTACGTGTTATCGATTGGAACGTAGATCATGTAACAGGTAATGTATCTAGCCATGGCCGAACGTATTCTCATCTCATCGTACACGTACACATCATATCGTAAGCGGAAATACATTTTCTGACAAATAGAGTACCCGCTATTGTGCAGGCATTCAATTACATTTATAGCTCTTTCTCCCCGAGCTTCGATTGTTCGTTGGCTCTTTATTTAACCGAACCGTTTGTGTCGCGATTAAGTCGGATAATCAAGGACATACTGGATCTCGTAAGCCTGTCGAGCTTTTCTGATAAAACAATGCGTGGTTGCCAAGGAAAGAGGTGATAGAATGATAGGCCCATCGTCTCCCATTGTACAATTTTCGCTTTTTATCGATAAAACATTGTCCGAGTAGAGGTGCTTATGTTCTTCTGAAAATATGATAAATGTGCGCTTTTCACTTCTATAAGAAATCTACATTCTTCGGGCTGTTTCATTCTTTGCAACTAGGATTAGTAACTTAAAAATCGGAGAATGTTCTCAAAAACGCACCTCGGCAACCATTATGTGTCACATTTTTTTCAAAATGTATGCATGCATTTGAAGAAGCAAATGCGATCCGTAGCCGTTAAACCGTGAGCACCCAATAACTACCCCCCCCCCCTGATCATAATATACGGTTAAAATTTTATATCAGACGTTCCCTTTCCATGGTCTATCGAATGGCACATCTGTCGATAAATCGGCTTCCAAGTTTCGTCTTTCATGTACACTGCTGCTCAAAAGTATGTGGACACCTTCTAGACTCTTACTATCATCTACAAAAAATTATAACTGAAATTATTATTGCCGTAGTCAGCGCAAGATTTTGATATACTCATTTTTCTTGCAATTTACCTTACAGAATATCCTTCGTTTAGATAGTGTAAGGATTGTGGAACGCATTTCTACATTTAATTCGTTTCTCTGAGTACCCAACGTGCAATCACGAGCGTTCACAAATCGAACTGACTCCGAAAGAAGAACAGAACGGTCCTTACGCTTTTATCTGAAGTATGTCTTCCCTGAATCACGTTTTAAAATATTTACATCAACCTAAGGAAGACTGAGGAATGCTCTACAGTAGGTCTGTCATTGTATAATGAAAGAAGAGAGTCATAGAAACCATCCACACAGAGCAGAGAATAATGCAATGTTATTTCAAAGTTATCTTGCGTAAACTTTTATTTATTTAAATTTATTTAAATTGTTCACTTTCACGTTATCAAGGTGCATTACATATACACTAAATTCTCCCCACTTGTCCTTTTTTTAGCTTGTAAACAAAATTGGACAATAATTAGCAAATTATTTGAGATGTGGAGATACGATCGTTTTTATAGTTGTTGACAATCACCAACAATTGAAGAGAATTTACTGCACATGCATCCACAATACAATTTAGCGATAATTATGAAACAATAATAACACACATTATATTTCATTGTGTCTATAAAATTGGTGTCCATATACTTTTGTACACACAGGATGTCCCAAAATTATGTTACTTCTCAGAAATAAGGAGTTCCCGAAGTCATTTGAAGTAACTTTTTCCTTAGCGAAAATGCAATTCGCGGCTTTGTTTACGAGTTATTAGCGAAGATCACTGGCCAATGAGAGACATGCTTGGTTGATGCAAGGTGACCGAGTCAACGAGCATAGCCCCCACCTTCCGTCGCACTTCGGACCTTGCAGTCCTCGCGCTCGCTTCTCATTGGTCGCTGTTTCTCGTTAATAACTCGTAAACAAAGCCACGGGTTGCATTTCTGCAACGGAAAAAGTTACTTGAAATGGACTCAGGAATCCGTAATTTCCCGGAAGTAACATGATTTTGGGACACCCTGTATATACGTACACATCTTCCTACAATATGACTGTAGTAACTCTGGATTAGTTTCCTACACCCTTAATGTGTTGATGTTTCAGTCTTGGCGTTCAATTCTCAGTCGCTGCACTTTCGCTTCCCCTTTTTTCGGTTCGCAGAGGTTTCAGATGGTCACTGGGAATGGCTCTACGTAATCGAATGTGTACGGGGGGTAACGAAATTTCCCCGAGCACTGCTCCATGCATCGGTAATTGTTGCTTTTAAAGAGTTCCTAACATCCCGCTGGGATGAGGAAATAGCCCCGTTAATAGGTACTGCAGAAACATCGTTTGCCGCTTTATGTGCTGTTTCGGTGCTACGAATGACCCGAGGCGATGGGATCCACGTTAGTATGATTGAGTTACCAATCTCAGACACTTTACGTTTGTTGTATTTTTCTAATCGTGTCGTTTCTATTTCCTGGAACGTGAACAGCTTCTAGTACACTTAACTCTTTCAACTCGAAGCTATTTTAATCGTAAACCTAAAATAATTTTTCTGACTTATAGTATCTCCATTTTTATATGACAAAGTGCATTTTATGCATATGAAAATGAGTCTTATGGTGACTCGTACAACAGTTACACTTTTAACAATTTCTTAAATGTAAACTTCGTTAATATAAAAATTATCTTGGAATATGATATAACAATTTTTTTAATGGTACCTCAGAGTCACCACTCGAGTGCAAAGGGTTAAAGGGTCAGCGTAGACGACGCGCTTTCTTTGGGGATTCTTCTTTTGATGCATCCGAGGAATGTCATTAAATACAGTGATGCCCACTTAACTTTTAAAAATCTGTTACTATTTACTTCGAGCGACCCATTCCCCTTCTTCTGTTATCACTGACAATGTCGAGCTCAGGCAACGGTAAGGTTTCCTTATCTCACTCACAGACAAAGGACAGAGAATACTGTCACCAAAGAACAATACTGTCGCCACTTTTACAATCCGTTTATTTTCGAGATCTGATGTAATCTATTGCGTTTAACAAAATTCTTGGATGTCAAATTCTATATTTCGACCATCGTGAAACTAACCTCATTTCGCACACGGGATGAGTAGAAGGCGGAGCTACAATGCCTAAACACCCAATTTTCCTTTGGGTTATTTATTAATACGGATTTTTATGCAAATGCATAATTTTTAGAAAATATGTAGATCAATGGCATCTGGACAGAAATTTATGTCATGATCAAGTGATCCTACAAATATATTTTTTATTTTGCATATTGCATATGTGTCGCATGTCTTTTATAAAAAACAGATGTCGAAACGTAATTGCATGTGACATATACGTTTATTGCGTTTCTTTACATAAAATTAATACTTATAGGCTAAGGAACATTATTTAGATCTTGATGATAGATGCAGTTGGGGGTGTATGATGAAAGCTAGAAAACATTTAAACGTGTTTTATCCAAGTATGATGCACCTGACTTGTATGATTTATGGTTTGCATACGGTATGAGCCATCTGACTTTTACAAAATATAAAGGAAATAAGGAATATAAGAAAAATGCGTGTTTAGTAATTGTTGCCTTGCATTTATGATTACAGAATCAATGAATAGTTGAGATTGTTCGGATTAAAACGAGTCCAAATACGATGTAACTCGGATTAATTTAAGCTATTCTCGGATTAATTAATTAGCATTCTATAATGATAAGCTCTTCGATAAATGTAATCCGATTTACACCATGTTTGGACTCATTTTAATCAGAAGAATCACGGCCATCCATCGGTGCTGCTATTGTGAAAATAAGATAAAATTACAATTCTATATTTTTTCAATACAGTATGTTTTCCTCATTGTAAATCGAAAGAATATTAAATTCGAAGTAGAAAAGTATAAACTTATGTTGATCCCAAACTTTTTGATTAACGAGATGTTAGTCAGTGAACAATTTCTCTGACGATGCTACGCGGCTTGGATCCTACGATCTACTTATCTTAAAATCTTGTCAACCATTTGGTTTGGGCTCATCATGGGTTCATACTTTTCTGCTTAAAATTTCATATTTTTTCGATCTACATTTTGAGAAAAATATACCTTTCCATTTAAAAAACGAAAGCTTTCAGGAAGATACATAACATAGAAGTTTTTGGGGGTGTGCAAGTTAGTTATATGATCCTCCCTGTATATTGAATCTTACGGATTTCATGTAAATTTAACCGTCTACCATTGATTGATAGGCAGTGGTGGACGAATGCGTAAATCAGTTGAAAATCATCCGTAAAATGATGTCACACTGGACTCGTTTCACGTGAAGATACAATAAATTCTCTCTAATTGAAACAAAATTAATTAATCAATTAATTAAATTCTCTCTTGGAAACAAAAATGGACAATTTGTGAAGAGAAGATACGATTAAACGAGCTTTGTTATCGATTATCAACAACTATAAAAACGAGTCGCAAGGCTCAAATAATCGTATTTTCAATTCTCAAATTGTTTACTTTTGTGTATAAGCTGAGAGTGGTCAATTAGGGACAATTTACTGTACTTGTATCGCGATATGCGTTCGATGATTACGCGTTATTTTTTTGTTCATATTGAACGCTCTATCGCATATGCGTATCGCAACACAAGCATATTCGCGTGAAATCGGTCTTACCGTGAACCGAGTATACGTCGTAATACAATCATATGCAATGATATTCACACAATAATAAATTTATTATCGAGCAGCAGTAATTATTCGATAAATAATTCCGAATTGCAAATTCGTGAAATTTCCAAATCTATTGCCTGTCTTTCATTGCAGTGGATCATATTCTGTACTACGTCACGTAACAGAATACCTAAATAAAATACCTTAATAAATGGAATCAAATATAGTGATAATGATAATCTCTATGCAATGTTAGATCGCTGAACACTTACCGACTGCTTATAACAACTTCGTATTATAATAGTTTCTTAAAATAAGTGTACTGTATCTGAGAAAAGAGCTTAATACTTTTTCTGTAAATAACAATCCTAAAAATAAATAACTTCAAGTAAGTACTAATTTCGGCGACGATTAATAAACGCGTTCCAATCTGAAGAATTTAATTATGCTGATTATATTGCACGTAAGCGATGTATAGTATATTTAATAAAAAGAAAGTCACTGTTTATTAATGAAGCAATCAATTTTGATTGAAAAGAAACATTAAATATTACTCATCTATTTTATGTTACGACCAACTCATTATTAAACTGTACTACTGGAAACAATTTGCTGATTTACAAAATTCACGTTGCAATTGAGCATTCAATTACTAATCGTTGCTGTTTGTAAGGCTATTGATTACAGGCCAGATTTCGCGAAAATGCGTGACAGAACATTGAAGAACGATAGTGCTTATAAAATATTAATCTGCTTTTCGTGAGTGCAAGTTGTCGAATGGTGAAAAGCTTTCTGCTGTGACAGCAGAGTTAAGTATAGGTCGAGTATAACGAGCGCCACTTTGTACGAACGGATTTCGGTCAACTGACAATCAAATCATTTGTCTAATTATCTTGATTTCTCCGTCCAGTTCCGAAGAGTACCTTTTATGCTATCTCGGCTGCTGCTTAAGCACATATTCTAATTTCAACCATTTTTCCGTTCAGATGTTATAATTTGAGAGTGATTGTTTTCAATATTTCCTTGCTATTTGAATTTTTCTTTTCATGTACATTGCATGTATATTACATTATTAAATGCAATAGAAATGATTTGTTTTCTTTCGCGCTACTAATTACGCTATTTAAGTAAACGTTCATAAGAAATAGATAATTATGAACAGTATCTGACAACAAATTTTATACGATATTTTTGTATACTCTTGAAAATTATGAAGTTGTAGATGAGGTTTATATAATATGTACCTACTTTATTTGTTTCCGATTTTAGTTAAATAGTTTTATATTTAAATATTCTACAGATTTATACCATTGACGAAAATATATCTGGTTTTAGATAACAGCTAACAAACGTGCTTATAATCAACTTGTTTGTAACTTACTTATAACTCACGTATAAAACTCTGTAATGTTATTGTTGGAGAAGGAAGGAACTTTTAACTGGCACTGTGAGCCAAAGTTAGAGCGCACCTATAAGTTGAAAGTAATTTACGGCAGATTAAAACTTGATAAACCGTTCTCGCGTGAACAGTAAACGAAATATGGCATAATAGCAGTATGAAATTCAAGAGTAAGTGTAATTCATGAATTTGCAAAAATCGTGTCCGTAAAAATCCAGGCGTGTGTGGAAAAATTTCTTTTGTTACTCTTTAAGATTGTTTCTTTTTTAGTTATACTGTTTTCTAGTTAAACTTTCACTTGGAATAAGTGCACATCATATTTAAAGTAAAATGAACAAATGAATCAGGATGTTTTGAATAATAACACTACATTTAACTATAAAAATAGAGATGTAATAGGAGTAAAAGATAAGGAGTAAGGATCGCATCAAATATGTACAGTGGCCCACAAAAGCGTTCGTACACCGTTTAAAACGTAATAAATTTGTTAAAACTGGTCTAAATAATATGAACTTTTGTTAGATGATGGAGGGACTAGTTTGCGAGAGAATAACTAAAATGCTTTTTTTTAAATTTTGCTATTACTTGAAAAGACAAAAAAAGATAAAAAAAACTCATATATTTTAACTTTTTTATCTATGCCTGTAACGAAAATTTAAAAAATTAAATTAACCCAGAGGAGTTGAAAGATTTAAAAACTTTGAGATTTCTTACAGTTTTTTGTCAAAAGTGTCAAAAATCGTGACGTTATCGAGATGTATGAAAGACATTTTTTAAATTTCCATTATAGCCTCAGATTATAAAAAGTTACAAAACATGAGTTTTTTATTTTTGTTTGTCATTCCAAGCGATTGCAAAATTAAAAGGAAGTATTTTAATCATTGTCTACTAGACTAGTCCCATTATCTAAAAAAATTCAAGTCATTTTGTTGTAAAGAAGTCATTGCATTTTAAAAGGTGCCCGAAAACTTTTGTGGGCCACTGTATGTATCAACAAATCGTGTATAGTGTTATCATTCTAAAGCTCCTAACAAAATATGAGTCGAGAAGGGCACGTGAACACTTGCTAAAATCAATAGACGCACAGGATTTTAACGCAATTCCAACATTATATCGCTCAACTTAATTTCATTGATCTCCGTTCAATGTTAAGCACTAGAATATAATTGCATGTACTTATTAACCTACATTTTTAATAACCCGCTAAAAACGTGAAATTTAATATACCTGCAATCGTACTAAAATATTCTGTAATAAAAAAGGTGAGAATTATTCTGATACGAAATACGTATTTTTTGGCAGCGGGATAATATTGGAAAATTTTTTTAATGAACTGTATATTAATTCTAGTATTTAACTCCAGTAATTAACTATCCTTGTTGAATTCGCAAATACTAAAATTATTAAAATTAACATATAAATATTAAATATTATAACGCCGAAAATATTAAAATTAAAATATATTCTAAATCGATGATTTTTCGCAATAAATGCCTTAGTATTTTCATGAAAATAATGACGAGCTGAATCGACTAGTGTAGTAAAGAATATATGATTCTATTTAAAAAAAATAAAGTTGAGTATCATCGACGGTTTCGAAAATATTTGACTGGATCGATTTAAATCGGTCATCCTGTATATCATAGTCTTTTTGATTAGTGGAATTAAAAATTGTGTAGCTTTTCTCTTAACAAATTTACATCAGGTTTATAAAGAGATTTTTTATCAACGAGTATTCACACATTTCGTAATTAGTAATTCGTTGCCTGCGGACTAATATGCGAACTAAAAAATTTCCTGCCAAAATTGCAAGTAATTGAAGCAAAATAGAAATTTCTTTGTGTCATTAATAAGTTAAATAACTTCGAAATGAGATATTGCAATATTGAAATGCTTTAATCATTGTATTATTTTAGATTTCATTTGTCCATTTTCGTCATAAATACATAAAATCCACAGTTTAATAATTAATAATGAGATCAACATGCTAGTTTCTTTAAACGTTCAGTCATACTTATATATTATGTGAAATTATACGTATTATATATATTATGCGATGTTTATTGAAGCGAAATTCTCTAAATTAAATGTTCAGAAATAAAACGCTTTTATGCAGTCTTTTGAATTTCGTCGAGAGAAGGAAATTATTAATTAGGTCATTCCGGACCGTGAAATTGTATGCATACACGAATTCGTATAGGCGCAGCAGTTGAAGAGCCAAATATGTGCTTTGGCTATACTTGATAATTCATAGCAAACTGCTGTGTACGAATTGTGCAGTGATTGCGAAAATTTTAATACAAACTCAATTCTAAGAAAAATCATACAGTTATACATATCTCGAAAGGTGCCTCTAGGATTAAATAAGGTAGGAATGTCACAAATTGGCTGCTGACAGAATTCAAAGACCATTCGGGTATCTCAATACAGCAGTACTAAGTATAAAATGTTTTCTATAATAATGGTAAAGATAATAATATACATATTACTACCGTATACATCATCACAATTGTTAAATATAGTTAATTAATTCAAAAATATGCAGTTTAAGTTCGCTAAATTCTATAAAGAAAACTTTTAATTTTTAAACAATATTATCACATTCGAATTAATTCAGAACATCCAAATTTTTCTCGTAACAATTGACCAGTGTATAATACTTATAAACGACGTAATTTTTTAAAAATTGAACGATACGGCTTGAATTTTTTTTTATATTAGGAGAACAATTTCATTATAAGATATTCAAAAATATTTCTTCAAAAAATTACAATCGATTGAAATTACAAAAAATCATGTTTTATAAAAATTTGTGTATCTGATCCTAGAATAAAAATTTGAACAATATTTTATAGATATTTTATGTTATACTTTAAAAGATGCAGAAGTCTCCAAATTTCTATCTGTTTTCAGTTGAAACTGAGAAAATTCGTGAAATTCTGCCATTTTTGCTATCTCTAATTGTTTCTAACTCTGAACAAAACGTTAACTGACTTCGATGAAATTTCCAGCATGTACGTAAATCACCGAGATCTAGAAAAGTTATAACACATCTTTACAAAGTTAGAAAACATCAGTTTTTTAATTTTTTGTCAATCCAACCAACTGCAATTTTTCAAAAAATTTTGTAAATATTTTTTAGTGAAATAGTACCTCTAATATCTAAAGAAAACTGTATGTCGTTTGATCTAATTTTAAAAAAATTATTGCGTTTTAATCCTCGGACGGCGGATCATTCTTGTAGTCATGCTAGCTTTTCTGTTGTTCCTAGTGTAGCGACAATTTATTTGATTCATTTGCCGAAAATTCAGTAATTAAGTGAACGATTTAAATACTCCGGTTCAAAATTTACCCGGCAACCACCTTGCAAGGGTTCAGAGGTAATCAAAATAATCTCTCTATTGAACATCGAAATTACTCTATCAATTTGATTCCAAGCAATAAGAACATTAGTATTATTAAGGGTACACATTGAATATGTCAAGAACTGTTTTAGGGACGTTTTAAGTGTTAAGTGCAAATATTTAAGAATGTGCAGAAGCGTGTAAATTAATAGGATTACATAAGTATTGTTCACAGCCAATTAGGGAAGTAGTACATTACACAAAATTGCCGACAAAAGGTTACGTTAAGTACTCTTAGAACCAGATTATGGATGACTCGGTCTCTGCTTACTATGTATAGTCCCCACGCTACAAGACGGCACCTTTGTGTTTACATTCCCCCTCTTATTAGCTGCTCCACTGTCGAAGACGGTGACGAAGATCGACGGAGATCAATAGCAACCAGTAGCTGCGGCAGTGGGGTAGCTACTAAGAGGGGGAATGTAAACACAAGTGTACCTTCTTGTCGCGTGAGGATTATACGTAGTAACATGCACCGTATGCACAGAGAATATGTAAAAGACTTACATAAAATAGTTCGTCCCGCATCTAACGAAGGCAGATGATTAATATGTAATCTAAAGCGCCTTAAAACTTCCAAAATCTGAAGCCCTCTAATAATTTAAACAATAATACAAATACAGTAAATTCTCCCTAATTGATACTCAGATTGTACACAAAAATGGACAATTTGGGAAGAGGAAATACGATTATTCGTATATATTACTAATTTTTATAGTTACCGATTGTCAGCAACTATAAAAACGAGCCGCAAGGCTCGAATAATCGTATCTCCTCTTCTCAAATTGTCCATTTTTTTGCACAATCTGAGCGTCAATTCAGGAGACTTTACTGTACTGGATGGAACAAAATGATAGGCGGGGCCATCGTAACGTGATTCTACAATCCGGATTTGGTGAATATTGACATCAGTACCATAGCAACTGACTTTAAAAATTCGAGATCAAAAATCGACAAAATTTTGTTTCACAAGACTCAACTTTGCAAAATTTACATTTACGTATTGACAGAACGGAGATAGAAACTGACAAATGAAATTATAATTTACACGATTAAATTTAATAATATAATATATGATTACAAAACACATATGAACACGATGGGTTTTAAATACCGAATGACGTGAACAAATGTCAGAAAATATTAGAAATTATAAAGGAAGTTGAAGGCGTCATGTTCAACCGGAGTTCCGGATAACATAGTTCCGTGAATAATGTAACAGATGTTGATTGTATATTACATTATGTATATTTTTATATTTTTATAAAGTGAAATATGTAAATGAAAAGAAATTTTGTTACCTCTGTCCTTGAATTTTTAAGCTAAGTATAACAATATCAAACCGGGGAGGTAGTATCACGTTATTATGTATAATTTCGTGACACCCTGCGCAATCGCTTCGAAATTCTAAAATATTCGTCAAAATAGTGATACAACCGTTACATTCTAGCTATTATTCAATTATTCGAAAGTTGAATTACGTCCAAGAATAATCAAACTCTACGTTAAAGAAATGTCTTCAGAATAATCAACATAATTCATTGTTACACGTTTATATGAATATCGATGGCTATTCCTTTCGTTCATTTGTTAATGCTTTCCGCGAATGGAAAATAAAATGAAAATGTATCAAATTCTATTATATCGTATATTCTATTTTTTTATTCCTCTAAGTATGTATATTGTACATGCTTGAACATCTGAAATCTATTCAGAACAATTTACTTATCGTTGTAGGTTAATAACATCATAGATCAGTGATGCAATGGAACCACAATTATACGAACTAGTCAGGCGGCGTGCTGTTCCCGTAATTGAATTTCCGGATAATCGAATGACGTCTGCAAGAACGGATATTTATTTCACAATGTCCATATACAGAGCGAGTCTCGTGACATGACGACCTCAAATAACTCAAAAAATATTTGTTGTATGAGAAAATGTTTCAGATAGAAGTTGCATGGCTTCTAGGGGGACATATAGTATTGCAATCAGTTTTATGCTGTTTTGCTTTTTTTATCAAGATATGAAGGTCACCTTCAATTTTTTAAATGGAATAGTTAATATTAATAAAAAAGTGTTACATTAAATAGGGTCTAAAATACATAGTTACTGAGATATTAGCGAAAGTAAATTACGTTTATTAGGAAAGACCATTAATCAACGAGATAGTAAATGCATTTTGAGTACACTCTTGATCTTATGTTTCTAGCGCATCTTTATAAAGCATCGCTTATACAAATTTTGTAAATAATCTAATATCTTTTCAACAAAGCATTTTCCGGTACAAGTTTATATGAACATTTTTCATCTACTTTACCTCAATAACGCATAGAATAAGTTTGGTCCCAACCATTCTGGACACCATATATAAGCAATTATAATTTAATGTTGTATACTCATTTATATCCTCTACTACTGGATATGTATCCATTATTATGTATGATATAATACATATGTATAATGGATATAAATGAGTAGTAGAGGATATATGGTGTCCAGAATGGTTGGGATCAAACCAACTGAGAAGTGTATATAATATATATTATATAATATATATAATAATGGATACATATCCAGTAGTAGAATATATAAATGAGTATACAACATTAAATTAATTGCTTTTAGAACGTTAAATTACATCATTGTGTAAAGGACCTTCATTGATGGATCATTATAGGATTAGGACCTGTGTGTGATGAGCGTGGCTAATGTGCGAAGGAATTATAACGTATATTAAGAGAAATGGAAGGAGTTTAAGCATAGAGAGTGTGCGAGGTAAGAGTCCGGGTCGGAAAGACGAGATGTGAGTGTAGACATAGATATGGAAGTAATAATAACATAGAGGGAAGTTAGGAAAGTATGAGCGTGCATATAGAAGTTAGGGAGACGGGGTTAAGATTACGAGAGGCGGGATATGCAGGAGTCGATGAATAGATCGGTAAGGAAGAGCCCTGGGATGGGAGGCAAAACAAAGAAGCAAGGTAAGACCAAATTACAGGTTAGAAAAGAAAGAACAGTAACGATGGAAAAATTACAAGGCGAAGAGAAGAAAAGACATGACATGGAGAAATTTGTAAAGTTTGAAAAAGGAAAGACAACAGAATCAGTGAAAGGAAGGAAAATAGCAGAGTGTTCGAAAATGGAACAGAAGGCAGAAGAGGTGGTAATGACAAATGAAGAAAGAGAGGAAAGTAAAGTGGAAAGGGAGAAGAATACGATACTTATTGCAATGTTCTAAGAAATAAGAACATTCCTCAAGATAATGAGGAAAAAACACAAATGTACGGTCCCGAAAGGACACATGCTGCTGCCCCCACAAACGACCAGCGGCCAAGGGTCCGCATCCCTTGCGCCGCACGTGCGACCGCTCGAAATGCTCTCGACCTCGGGTTTCGAGAAAGCGGTCGCCCCCTTGAGCCTTCGGGACCGTCGCCAGGCCAAGGGCCATAAAGCCTTCGGGACCGTCGCCAGGCCAAGGGCCATAAAGCTTTCGGGACCGTCGCCAGGCCAAGGGCCATAAAGCCTTCGGGACCGTCGCCAGGCCAAGGGCCATAAAGCCATATCGGGCCGTTCGGGCCCACGTCGTCATGCTGTTTCGGGGTAACGTCTCGCTCCGGAAGTCTCAGCCGTTTTCGGCACGTTTTGGGGGTTTCCCACCATTGACTTGAGGGTGGGCTCGCGTCCTCCGCCGAAGAGGGGATCGGACGAGAAAATTCTCCTCCCTCAAGTCAATCGGCGAATGGGAATGACGTTTCCCCCAAACGGGGCCTTATCGAGACATTCCGCGAGGCGATAAAGGGACGATACTCCGACGCAGCATGACGAGACGGTAGAAGGCGACGAGACGGTAGAAAACCACGAGACGGTAGAAGACGAGACGGTAGAAAACGACGAGACGGTAGAAAACCACCAGACGGTACAGACAACTGAGACCAGACGCAGAGACGCAGAGACACGAGAGGGACACTAATTTAAGACACGATTCACAACCATTCGATTGGTTAAACCGACCAACACTGCCAACCACGGATCCTTGAAACAGTCGCCCAAAGGTAAATCGGCCGGCGACAAGTGCAGGATAAACATTATTCAACAAATTTGTTATTGTTGAATCGAAGAACTTTTAATATCCTCGGCACGACACAAAACAACAAAGAACAAAGTATGACTTAGTGAAAGATTGGAAAGAGAAGGAAGAAAGATGGGGAAGAGGCAGGGAAGAATTATTAGAAATAGTAGATAGGTGGAAATTAAGCTGCTAGGGAAAGTGATTAAAAAGAGATCGATGAAGAGGATAAAATAAGAATACAGGACGTGCAATATGAAGTAGAAGAGAAGATAACAAGAATAATAGAATCATCCATTACGAAGAATTCGAATAGGTTGAAGAAGATATTAGAAACATAGAGAAAAGAGTAAAGAAAAAGGAACATAGTAATAAGATAACTGGAGATAGAATGACGAGGAGTCAAAAAACTGGTGGAGACGTTTATAGGGAAATAAATAAATTTACAATGTAGAATAGAATGGGTTAGAACGATGAGACGACAGATCAGGAAGATAATACTGGCGAGATTATGAGAGGAAAAAATGAAGAAAAATAACCTAATGAGAGAGAAGAGGGAGCTGCAGAGAGAGAGAGAGAGAGAGAGAGAGAGATTGTACGGTTGGCGAGGAAAAAAGGAATGGAGGCAAAGTTAAAGTGGAATATAGAAAAATTAACATTGACGGTAAGTAGATAAGTTGACAAGAAATATGGAGGAGAAGTGGAGAACGAAATTTTTAACATAAGACAAAGGAGAAGAGGAGGGAACGGAGAGGAAAAGAAGACAAAAATGTTGTTTCAGGACACATCGGAGGATTAATGGGAAAAGATTGGGAATTTTGGAGATATATAGACGAATTCGAATTTGTTGATTAGGTACGCGTTCGAGGAGCAAAAGAATTGAGAAAGAATAAAAAATAAACTGCCAAAAGAATAGACGTGGAAAGCATTAGAAATGAATGGGATGTGAAAAAGAAGAAGAGGAAGAGGAATTGATAACCGGAGGGGACTGGAATGCGAGAATAAAAAAGAATGGAAGTATGTACATAGGAGATGAGGTAGAAGACGAGATGGGGAGAGAATCAAACGATAAGGTGACAAATATGGAAGTCGAGAGAATGTTAAAGCTGTCGGAGGAAAGGGGATGACAAATATTAAACTAACAGACGTAGGGAGATGAAAGAGGCGAATACACGTACGTATGAGAGCGGGAGGCACCAGTTATATGTAGATTATATAGTAGCGAATACAACAGCCAGTCATAGTATAAGGGAGTTCAGGGTTGAGGAAAGGATGGTGACGGATCACTTGCCGCTGGGAATTCAAGTGGAGGGGGTGTTAGAGGAGAGGGGAGAGGAAGAAGAGGCACGAAAGAAAGTACTAGAGCAGTGGATAAGGAAGCTATACAGAGGAGTACAAAAAGGAGGCGGAAGAACAGGGGTTCAAGGCGGAAGGTATAGAAGAAAGTTGGCAAGAAATGAAAGTAGTAATGAAGGGAGGAATGTTAAAGAGAGACGTGAAGATAAGGGCAAAGAAGATATGATGGATTAAATAATGGGATCAGGAATGCAGAAAATGAAGAAGAATGGTAACAAAGGCATGTACAAAATGGAAAAGGCGTGAGATTGCAATAGATGAATGTGTAAAAGAAGAGGGAGTCGAAAGACATGATAGAGACAGAGAAAGTGGAAATGCAGGAAAAGGTATGGGACGATGAAAAGAGGGAAATATTAGGTCTACCGAAAAGTTCTCTCCGATAGTGTCACTTCAAGTTTCAATCCATATGTACATGTTGATTTGAGACATATATGACTATCTCTCTTTATCATTGCATTTGCACAAATGTACTCTCCTAAATAAACTGAAACAAAGGTGTCTCATGTCATTATTAAGTGAGACGCGATCGTGAAAACACGGCTACCGATGATAATGCCAGACCACATGCTGCTTTGGCGACTCGTCAAAAATTCGCGTCACATCCACCATACTCCCCAGACCTAGCACCCTCCGATTATCACTTGTTTCTCTCTTTGCAAAACTTTTTACAGGAAAAAAAATTCAAAACTGAAGCTGATGTCAACCAAGCACTAGTTGAGTTCTTCGCCTCTAAAAATAAATCATTTTTTAAAAATGGCATTTACAAGTTGCCATCACGCTGGCAAGAAGTCATAAGTAACGATGGAAAGTATATTCTACAATAAATATTATTAAATGTATGAAAATTGTGTTATATTTCAATTCAAAAACGGACAGAACATTCCGGTAGACCTAATATTAATGAAGACATAAGAAAGAAGGGAGAAAGGGTGACGCAAATACCCGAAGCATAGTGGCTAAAACATTTTGTGAAAAAAGCTGGGGAAAGTCGATGTTGACGTTTTCATCTCCTCTACGCCACCCCCCTGCAAATAACTATTGACATCGCATTATGCGTCCCTCGAAATCAAACAACGTTTGCTTGATCCTTCTTTTTCTTTCATCACAAGCAAATAAGTTATACAGTTTGCCTGTTTTAGGTGCCTCACCCTGTAAAAACATTTTGGAAGCTTTGTATTATGCACAGATCTACGCTTTTGTTTAGTATCCTCAGAAGTTATCCTCGAAAGACTGTAATTATAAATAGAAGGAATGAGTAATTGCTGTTACAATAGAAATAACTCTTGTAGCCAGTTATAAAACCTTATTTATGAGAACATTGCTAACACTCGGCTGTCTCGTAAATTACCCGGATAATCGGCTATCTCATGAGATACCGCGGTTATTATTCCTCTACCCGGATGCCTCATGGATACTCGGGTATCTGAGTACAGGTAATAGTGCTAATCGGAATGATAATAAAATTGTCGATGATATAACAGAACCAAATCTGTTACAATTGTCGTGAAGTGCTACGCTGTGAGCTGTATTTTTACTTACCCAAGTAGGTACAGTAAATTCTCCCTAATTGACGTTCAGCTCGAACACAAAGGTAGACAATTTGGGAAGAGGAAATACGATTATTCGAGTCTTGCAGCTCGTTTTTATAGTTACCGATTATCGACAACTATAAATACGAGCCGCAAGATTGAAATAATCGTACTTCCTCTTCCGAAATTGTTCATTGTTGTTTCCAAGCTGAGCATCAATTAAGGAGAATTAACTGTATTTACTATTTCCGCACATCCAACGTATACGATGTCGCACTGACGATAAAGAGATTCGGTGTAGTTGACGACTTTACAGAAAATAGAATATTATCCGAACTGGTAGAATCTACGATGCTAACTTGATTCCAAAGAGATAGTAAACCTGTTCTCATCGAATGTAACCAGTTTCAAAACGTGATTCACTATAACGACGTTCACTGCCCGTTTGTATTTTGTGTACCATTCAAAGAGAGTTTGATTTCAACGGTTTATATACTATGCAAAATGTGTGCACTTCCTTTCAAAATGTCTGTACATGCATGGAAATCATACGAGGTTCGTCTTCTACTGAATCATGCTTTCCACCGACTGCTTCTAATCGAAGCATAATCACTCTTTCGTCGATTATAGGTTCCTTTACGTCCTTAGAAGAGAGATTTAGGGAATTCCGAAACGAATGAGAAAAATTTCACCACGTTACATTAATCTCATGAAATGAGTCGATTTGTGTTAAATCAGGTGTGTAACACGACGAGGAACGAGAAAGTGCCAAGGCACCTCGACACCGCTCAATGAAACAGAAGAATCGCGCTGGGGCATTGAACCGAGGCAGTGCTGCCGAAATCTAGTGCGGCCGGATTAGAAGAAATTAGGGGAATACAGCTATTTTTAGCCTGCTTGTTGCGACGCACAGTGGTCGGTTTCCACACGAAAAGCGGAGAAAAACATATAACAACTACAATTATATATTTAAGCCTTACTTTTTTATTTTATATTACTAGTATATATATTTGGGTTTTTGTTGAGATGGAATAATGAAACCAAAATGCAGTGTTTTGATTGTTTATAAACAAATTTTAAAAAAATACAATTATTGTTTCCAATTCAATTGAATATCCTCTTCATTTTCATGTTGCAAACATTGTTCCGAAACCAGTAGTTCGATTGTTTCTTTGAGCAACGGTTTCGATTTCTTGATCGTTCTTTTCTTTATACTCGACATGAATGGATCGAATGTGAGCAAAAGTCTGCATATAATCTAAAAACATAATTTATAATTATTCTTAGTAATTTCAATAGAGTGCGAACAGTTGAAATATTGATATATTTTACTCGACCTATTCAAAACATCTCGCGTAACTAAATAGCCCATCGATATCACGGTATGCTTCGTGGCACGTGTCATTTTGGTATTATTCTTAGATGATTTCTCCTACAGCAGCTAATATGAGCCAATTTTTATTTTGTTATTAACACTATGCCGTCCGCAGATCTTAGATATGATTCTTTTGTTTGACGCCGGCATAGTAGCTTGGAAATTTTAGATTCTAAAAAAAATTTCGAAGATGGCGGTAATATAAATTCCTAAAATTAAGATAAGTCATCCAAGAATTTTCCTACTTAATTCTTAGTTAAATAAGCACAATGCTATAGTTAGTTTGCTGCCTTTTAACACCCAAGAAATATAGTTCAAATGTTATTTCAGTTTTTTAAAATGGTACCAAAGTGGTACCACCGGCATTACTATGCCACCGGACGGCATAGTGTTAATATAATATAATTAATTATATATATATATTTATTTATTTATATAATTATATATATTATATATTAATTAATATAATCACTCTTCAAAATGTGATCAAAGCGAACACTGAACTCCGCCGAACTCATAATAAAAAAATGAAATGAAAATTCAACAAATTCAATTAAATATATTTATATATTATAACATAACTCAAAAAATATGAGAGATAAAAAAGTGTTCTGTGACATAATTGAAGTACGTACTATGTACATTAAATTCTGTGAAAATTATTTATACTCAAAGAACAAAATAATTATATACGATGATATCAAATTAGGATGATTTGTAGATGGGCTACTTTGAAGCCAAACTCTAGATTTTTTAATCTTTTTATTTGAGTTTGTGTAACGTACGGAGAATTTTCCGACGTATTTTTTATACTCCTTCCTGAAGGCAGACGCCAGGCCGGCGCCAGCCAGCCGGGGATTCATTTGTATATCGCGAGTTAAGTACTTTCAAGGGAAAGACGACGAACGTTCTGGAATCGGACCATATAGGAACACCCCCACTACCATTTCCATTAGTTTCGAGTCGACGAAGAAACTCTAACGAGATCGAGTTTAATACTCTTTCGAGCAAAATAATCGAGTAGGTAATAGATATCAGATTAAAAGCCCCCGCCGATTCAGTGCGATAAACTGAGAGCGCGATAGAGTCCACGAAACACTTATTCACATACATTTGTAGTAAAACCAAAACTTGTAATATACTAACTTTTACCTTTGGTTACAAAATTCAATTATTTCCACTTCCTACTTCAAAGCAGTAGTTGGTACAAACCCACGGAGATATATCTTTACCGCTCGAGGTATATCTTGAACTTTTTCTTGCAAAAGTTACGAGGCAGCCTAACTCCAATTTTCCCAAATCCTATCCCGATCTCTATGTAGCCACCCGTGCCGAAATAAGCATTGGCTGGTCTACTTATCCTATCCCGATCTCTAGGTAGTCACCCGTGCCGAAATAACTATTGGCTGGTCTACGAATCTGCCTTAGAAAAATCCCAACCGCATCTAACCTCCGGCCACGCAAAGCTGTCTAGCCCTCGGCTCGTAATATTTGTAATGAAAATTTAAAAAATGCGTTTTGTAGATTTCGGTAACTTGTATGCATGCTGAAAGTTTCAGCGAAATCGGTTAACGCAGAATCAAGGTATAAGTGTTGAAAGACCTGCAAATTTCCCACAGTTATTGGACAAAAGTGTCAAAAATCGGGACAAACCTGCGTTTTTCGCGATCTTTAATTATCTATAACTCATAATAACGTTAACCGATTTCGATGGTAATTTTCAGTATGTATATAAGTTATCGAGATCTATAAAATGAAGTTTTTAAATTTTTGTTATAGGCTCAGATAAAAAAGTTGAAAAAAGATGAGTTTTTATTTCTTTTTGTCATTCCAAGTAATAGCAAAATTAAAAAAAAAAGCATTTTAGTCATTATGTAGTTGCCTGGTTCTTCTATCTTCGTTTTAAAAAAGTTAGACCGTTTTAAAGGGTGTCCACGTGTATTTGCCCCCCACTGTACATTTATATTCTGCTTTGAGAGTAGGTGGTACAGTATTGCAGGATGTGAATACGGAAGAGAATAGGTTTGAATATGTTAAAACTGCATCGCTGTGTCGCGCGCATATGGGCGAAGAGTGAGGATGCTCGCCGCCGAAAAATTGAGGGTACAGCATCGTAGAAGGGGATGGTTGGAGTGGGAGAAAAGTTTTGATCTGGCCACCAGTGGTAGTGTGGAATGCCATGCAGAGTAGTGGAGCGAAGACCTTACAAATGCGATTGGGTGATGTGAAGGGATTTCAATGGCAATTTCCAATGAACTGTTGCCAGCACACACCGGTCGCCCCTACACCACTCGACAGCACGTTCCAGTCCACCACTGCTAGCCACACCGCCGAAATCTCGAGAAACTTCAAGAAGACCGCGGAGTCGAGAACCTTCTAGCCCCTCGGTAAGGCGTTGTTGATAGTGTGAACAATGACTTGATAAAAATATCGCTGAATTGAAGCGTGGCGACTACTCACGTTGCACCTGTGGGGGAGTAAGTCCACGGCCGCCCATAAGAAGGGAGAGTATGAAGTAATGTTATCGGACGCCCAGCAGACAGGAGAGCACAGGGGTTATTCCTGGACGCTGCTCTGGATAAATGGGAGAGGGCAGTTGAGAAAGCCGGCCGCCTGCCGAGAGGAAAGAACAGAGTAGATTCCTGCCTGAGAGTGTTAGTCTGGACTACGGTATACAATGTATTGGGTTGGCAACTAAGTAATTGCCGATTTCAGTTATAGATGTCTCTCACTCCCATTTTTATGATATCCGTAAATGTTATATTATAAAATTATTATTATTATTATTATGTTATTTTTTATTATCCGTGAATGTTAGCAACTGGACAAATTGAATGCAGCGGTCAAGGAAAAGCGACCAGAATTGGTCAATCGTAAAGATGTCATTTTCCACCAGGACAATGCTAGGCCGCACACGTTTTTGTCCACTCGGCAAAAATTGATGGATATTGGTTGGGAATTGATGTTACACCCACCATATGGCCCTGATCTTGCGCCATCGGATTACCACTTATTTCGATCCCTGGACAACTCTCTTCGTGGTAAAACTTTTAATGATGATGACGCTGTAAAATCTCACTCAACTCAGTTTTTGGCCGAAAAGGATCAGACTTTCTACGAGCGTGGAATTTTCAAGTTGTCAGAGGGATGGCAGAAGGTCATCGAACAGAATGGAAAATACGTTACAGATTAAACTTCATTTCAAGTAAACAAAAATTTTTTATTTCATTGAACAAATCGGCAATTACTTAGTTGCCAATCCAATAGATGTATTTACCTGAAATAAAACCTTGCGATTTTCGTGAGATTGTTTATCGAATGTTCGTCAGAAGGCGTATAAGTAACGAAGCTGCATCATGGTGGCTTCATTTAACCCTCGTCGTAGGACGTCCGGGTTTTTACGGACCCAGAGCTCGAAACCTGCCTTGACCGTTTGACACTTGATGCTGTCTTCCGTTTGTTTATGTTAGAGCAACAACAACAAATACAGAAACAAATGTAGCAAATGTAATTACTATGTAAAAGAAAGTACGGTAAGATAATAAGATAATAATAATAGTACTAATAACAATGATGATAATAACAGCAAAATTTTAGTTCAATATGTTTGTACATATAATATCATGGGTCCGTTTGGACCCAAACGTGAGGCTTCGCGTGTACGCCCAATTGCCGGTACTGCGAGGATTAAAATCCCGAAGTTACGGTATCATTATTACAAATCAGTCCCATGTTTTATGTAGAAAATTATATATTTCATGTTAATTAACCCTCGAAAGTCGATTACTGGGACAATTGTGACCCAGAGTATTTAAATCGTCCACTCAATTACTCAATTTTCGGCAGTTAAATAAAATAAATTGCTGTTACACGAAGAACAATGGAAATGAACAACAACAATGAAGTGTTTCGAAAAATTGTTAAATAAAGCTCCAGTATTGTTATAAACTTGGTCGATAATACAGTTACGATAATGATCAGCCATCCGAAGGTGAAACTTAAAAATCCTAATCATATATATGTATATATAATAAATAAATATACTTTCTGTATAATATTAGAAGTAAATGTGAAACAATGATTTTTAATGAACTAATATAGTAGTTGAACGAGCATCTGCTGTACATAGAAGGTTAAGTAGAAATAGTTTGAATTAAGTTATTAAGTTATTTCGTGTCATTAAATAACAAATATATACGGTGTCCCAAAATTATGGTACTTCTAGGAAATGAGGGGTTTCTGAGATTATCTGAAGTAACTTTTTCCTTAGCGCAAATGTAATTCAGGGCTTCGTTTACGAGTTATTAACGAAAAACAGGGACCAATGAGAGACGAGCTCGGCTGGTGCATTGCGGCCGAGCCAACGAGTGGACGAAGCCCAGTTTCATTCATTGGCTCGGCCGCCTCGCGCCAGTCGTTAATAACTCATAAACAAATCCGCGGATTACATTTTTGATAAGGAAAAAGTTACTTCAAATGACATCAGGAACCCCACATTTCCTGGAAATATAAATTTGGGACACCCTGTATACATATTGAAGACAGACCGAGAGCATTTCACTTTATCGAATATTAGCAAACATTGTATTATCACAAGAACAAATTTGTGTTTGGAAGTGAATGGATAACTTCTCGAACGTCTAATCAAATAATTGTTAAAGTAAAATGCATCTAAAGATTTTTCCAATGTGACACCATAATTATGCAGAATAAAAAAAACTGTTCCACATAAAAACTAATAGATTTGATTACATCATTTCGAATGTCGAAAAGTCTAATACGCTATTCTATTTTAAAAAATGGAGGTTACATCTTTCCCAGGCCTAAGAAACTCAACCTCACAATCTCATATATTCTCAAATGTTTTCTGTTTTATACCATTTAAAACCTGAATATTACAAGTTCCTATTTATTAGCATCTTCTACAGAGAAGCATACGGAAATATAATTTGTAACTTTGCTACCATAGAGAGATACCGGGTATTTTTTACCGATTCGTGTCACTGCCTGTCGGCTTTAATTTCCGGTTGGAACCTAACTCAGACGTTCATATTACTGCAAATTGGTACAGAACAATTTTGCTCAGATCAGTGGTGATCATAAAATAGTGTGAATCGTGAAAAGAAAGTAATTTACAGTAACATGGAAGTCCAGATTGAGTCTAGGTTAAATATGAAGTTGATATTACGTTGATTAAATTTAAGTTAATACAGTATAATATAATATTAAATAGACATAATAACGAACACATTTTCCAATATCTACTCTTTTCAGATTTCTTTATTTAATGTTCCTAATTTTATCCTTATCATGATTTATATTAGGTGCGGATTTTAACTCGTTGATGAAAAAAAAATCTATGGATTATTAATTTAAATCAATATAAATTTTTTTTAAATGACATGTCAACGTGATTTTTTACAATCTCAACTTAACTGCGATACCCTGTATGCTGCATACATTGTAATATATATGTCTCTTGTTTTCTGTTTAAGTACATGAAAGGCCCTTTAATATTATAAAACTGATTGTTGTTCTCCGAACACTTTTGTCTCCCTATTAGTTTGGATTTAGGAGACCCTAATTTAACCAGTTGCACTACAATTTCTTTTACAGCTACGTTGATTAGCAGCACTTCTTCGACCTCAACTTCCCCAATAGAACGAGACAATTTATCTTCTTTGTATGCTTTCATTTACTTCCATTCATAGATTTTGATAATGGAAGAATCAAATTTTATTTCGATTTAGAAAGAATATATACCGTTCATACTTAATAGATTATCTATAAAATCTTCAACACGAATGTGACTCCTCCAAGGAGGTCCTTCAGGGTGGTCCATCAAGATCTACAACCTAAATTGTTTGAAAACTATTTTTTCTACAAAAAAATGTTTGAAACAAAAACTTTAGAGTATGAAATAAAAAATACGCTGGTATAATTTATTTTTCCTACATTGTTCCTTCGTTGAGATTTGAAGATCACTTTGAATATTTTAATCATAATGTGTAAAATATGGCTAGACTACTGAAAAGAGTATACAAAACTTAGTGAAAAACTATAAGATAATACAGGTTCCAAAAATCAAATACTTATCGAAATATTGATTAACTTATGTTCAATGTAGAAAATACTCAAAATGTTGCTCATTCTGTTCAACACACGTTATCAGAGTGACCTTCAGATCTCGATAAAAAAGCAATATAGGAAAAAATTAATTATATCAGCGTATGCTTCATTACAAACCTTACAATTTTTATTTGAAACATTTTTCTAAAAAACAAACGGTTTTCGAGTAATTTAAGTGGTAAATCCTGGTGGGCCATCCTGTATATTGTCTTACAATAATTATACAAGATAGAATTTGTTTAAATTTCGTACGATTTTTATTATAATTTACCGTTTATTCTAAATACCTTTTATTATAATACATACTCGAATATAGAAGATTATTTCAAAATTTCTTCTAGAAATATCTTTATAATATCAAAAATCGTAAAACAAGGATCAAGTCATTTTTTTCCGTGACATTTTGACGAATTCTGGTACAGAGAACTTCAATGAATTCTGTTAAAATTTCACTGTACGAATGAAAGCTTCTTCTTAAAGGAGAAAATTTAAAAAACGGATGAAACACACTAGGGGATATGTGAGCCGTTTATTTTCAAAACAGTCTTAAAAATATTGATAACTGATAACATGGTGGTATAACATTTTTATGTTTCTAAGGGTTATTGTATTCTTAAGGCTTTGCTGAAATAATATTATATATAACGTAAACATTTAAATATTAAAATAGCTGGCTCGATGCGTTTGTGAAATGGACTTAGGCTACTTTCAAAATAAACGGCTCATATGAAAAACAGATTTAACAATATTAAACGTTATTTAAGCAGATCATTTTCTCTGGAATATATAATTATTGCAAGTCAAAGACGCAAATTTAAAAAGTCTGGATAACGATGATTCTCGGTAACTTTGTTCTCAATGGCTACACGATTATTAACCCATTTGCATCGTGAGCGCATGTATGCACTCTTAGACGATGTTCAGATTTTCAGTGAATAGCATGACGGGCACGAACTCGTTAATGTTATTCATACTGCGCGAGATAATGTTAATTAGACCCATAATTAGATTCGTGAAACAGAAACGCGATTAAAGTTTACACGATGTCAATAACTTCGGTCAAACTTCTATCATCTTCGTATGTGTTGACCATGTTTTTAATCTTTTATAGATGTACTAACACCGTTGAATCTTAACGATCCGAATCGTTAATTTTAATAAAATTAAAAATTAAAAACTAGAATTTTGTTTTATCGAATATTCCAGTGAAAACAATTTAAGAAACAAATAACTGGCCATTTTTACAGCTGTACAGTTGACGATGTTTATGATCATTGCTAGATTTATTAATGAATTCTTAGAAAAATATTTTTGATAATAAATAATATAATTAAGGTTTGAGTTTATCGTTGTTGATCTCTCAGTTGAAGTTATTTCATTGTTCGTCTCCAATTATAAATGTCTTAGAAGTTTTAGTATTCGAGATCACATGAAAGTCGTGGTATTTACAGGTAATTGGATTCGTCTTGATCTTAGTTACTATGAGATAATGATAGAAATATATTAATCCCATTAAAAAAAAAACACCGACGACATTGAAATAAAAAATATGATCTACGTATCGATCGATACGTATCGAAAAACAAGTAGTGCCATTCGAATCTCCACTTTTAAAAAAAGCAAGCCCACAAAAGCGTTCGTACAACTTCCAAAATGCAATAACTTTTTTGGAACTGGTCTAAGTGACTTGAGTTTTTTTTAGGCGATAGTGGGACTATTCTACCAGACGATGACCAAAGTGCTTTTTTTTAAATTTTACTATTACTTGGAATGACAAGACAAAACAAACTCTCGTTTTTTAACTTTTTTATTTGAGCCTATAACAAAAATTTTAAAAATGCCTCTCGTAAATAAGTTAGAGTTGCGCTACAAGCCTTGAAAGATTTAAAAAATTGCAGATTTATTCCAGTTTTCAGTCAAAATCGTGATAAAACTGCGATTTTTGCTATCTTTTATTTGTTATATCTCATAACAACGTCAACCGATTTCGATAAAATTTTCAACATGCATATAAGTTGTCGAGATCTACGAAAGACATTTTTTAAATTTTCGTTGTAGGCTCAGATAAAGAAGTTAAAAAACGAGAGATTTTTATATTTTTGTCATTCCAAGTAATAGCAAAATTTAAAAAAAAAGAAGAAGCATTTCATACATCGCCTAATAGATTAGTCCTATCATCTAAAAAAAATTCAAGTCATTTAATATAGTTTTAAAATAGTTATTGCGTTTTAAAAGGTGTACGAACAACTTTGTGGGCCACTGTATGAACAATTCGGAAAACGTTTCGTGAACTTACCAAAAATTGTACTTTTACTGCTTAAACAATTCAATCGTGTGCCAGCGTATACCTGTATCATAACAATTTGTAACTAACCGCGGATGCATACGCATAGAAGTCATAGCAAAACGAAAATCGATTTCCTTCTGTAGTTCTCCCATCTTCAGGATATTTACAATGTCTCCTTCAATACGTGTTCCTTTCATAACATCTCCACCCAATACCCGGAGCGATCCAAAACAAAATAAAACAAAGTTTCCCGTCAGGACAGGAAGAAAGATACCTCAAAAGAAAACGATGTTGACGCTGAATATATTGTTCGTGGACATTTGTTCCCTAGGAATCCGTAGAAATTCCATTATACTTTTCAAATGTTGGTATTGATCTCACTGATATTCTCCGCCATAAGAATTAGGCAAATACATGCGAAGAGTAAAACAAATATTTCAACTGTTTAGAAAATTAGTAAATGCAAAGATCCTGTCGTCTAAATTCGTACAGCATTCTTAAGTTTCTATATTTTCAAAAATTCCAATAAGTTGTTTAACACTTTTCCGTATTCCTGAAATATCATCCAATAACATTTTAACTAATCATTGTTACATATTACCTTTCTCGAGTAATGTAACATTTAAAGGGAAATATAGAAAAAATGAATATTTACTTAATGATTCATGATATTTTGGGGTTAAGTATAATAATTATAATAGTAAATGAATTTATAATGTAACACACGAACGGGGCAATGCGAAGAAAAGAACAAACAAAGCGATAGACATTTACAGTGTTCGAATCATTCATATCAAAAAGTGATTATTAATATCCAAACACGGTTCAATTCTCATAGAAAATGCAATATGTATGTTATTTTGTTGTTCTCAATTTAACAATAAAGGTGCCCTTTAAGGGGTCACACACATGCTCAATTAAGAGTTTAAAAGATCGTGTTTTTTGGGAATTCTTTTCTCAAAATGTTCATGACGATTTTCAGTCAATGTTCCTTAATTTGAAAAAGCAGACTTTTTATTACTAATTGTATCTATTTAATTTAAAAATATGGAGAAATGTGTAAGTTAAGGCAGTTCACGATGGACGGTTTCATTCGGCCCATGGTTATCTGAAATGATGTACGAAAAATATTTCTTTATATAATAATCTAAATTTGTCCTTGAACGAAAGATTTTTCGAAATATTGATTTTCAACAAGAGATGGCAGGCCTTCGAAGTAAAAGTTTTGATTTTTTATGAAAAATAGCCAGTTTTTTGGCTATAAAAAGCAAAATACTCAACCAAAAAAGGCTGCAAGATTTCATCCGAATTGATACGATAGTTTTCAAGATATCCTGTCCACTGATGTTAAAAATGCAGTTTTGAGAAAAATGCGTTTGAGGTTTCACCTCATGTTCGCTCTTAACCCTTTCGCTACTACGGGCCACTATAGTGGCCCTCCATAAGATGTCACTGAGGTACTACGGGCCACTATAGTGGCCTTTCGTATGATGTCACTGAGGTACTACGGGCCACTATAGTGGCCTTTCATAAGATGCCACTGAGGTACTATGGGCCACTATAGTGGCCTTCCATAAGATGCATTATATTGCATAATGTTATTTCCTCTCATACTGTAAATTAAAGAGCGCATGCTAAGACGTTATAAATACCCTGGAATACCCTTTATTTATAGATACCCTTTGGAGAGAAATTTTTTCGTACGAAAACATTCAAGCAGCTTGGGTTCTCCGCCGCGGTACTCCCGCTGACGATCGGCGTCGCGTAGCGTGCAGTGATGTCGCGGCGCTCCGTTCAGCGGAAGTATCGCGGTGGAGAACCCGCCCGTAGCGAAAGGGTTAAATGTTTATTTTTGATTCACATGTGGAATCGACAATTCCGAGCCTATATTGGTTATTTCCTGCTGAAGTACTAGCCTCCAAAACATTTATTTGTTGTTGACGACGAAGCATTCTACCCTCGTGCGTTGCTTCTTGCATGTGGCGGTCGGCACATGTTTTAAAATGCACAAGAATTTTAAATCCAAGTCGACGTGCATTGTTGGTTTGAGATTTTATTTCTCCGTCACACACTTTACACTTCACAGGTGTTGCAATCGTTGCAAAAACTGTAAGAAAACTGATATTATAATTTTACATTCCACTATCTTGAGACACAGTAATGTCTTCCTGCAGTTTAATTTTTTTTCACTGAAGTACTGGCACTCTTCTCACCACTCTAAGCGATTTTTGGATTAAAAATTTGTTTCTGTTTTTTTCGGTCTAATAAACTAAATTACTTGTCAAACTGAAATCTTCCCAGTCCTTAAAAATAGCAGTTATATTCGCTTGTACCGAGAAACTTTAAGAGTTCTTAGAAATAATTATGCGACTTGTATATCTCCGTCAAGCTTCATCCGATTACAATAAAACTTTCAGGGAATATCCTCGAAATGCGATACTTTCATAGACAATTAAAATCCAAGAATTGATTTTTTTAAAGATTTCTAACTTAGCATGACCCCTTAAGAAAAAAAATAACGTGATTACTTGGAATTAAAACAATACAATCGTGACTAGAAATGAGAGTATTATATTTATAAAAAAGAGTAATTTAATTTCATTACAATTGTAATTTATAAAGAGTAATTTAATTTCATTACAATTGTATTTTATAAAGAGTAATTTAATTTCATTACAATTGTATTTTATAAAGAGTAATTTAATTTCATTACAAAATTATACTAAAGACATAACATTTTAATGTAATTCAGTGTCGTTAACCTCTATTAACTCATACAAATGAATTTTCTTCATTCTGAGTAATAATTAGGTACACATTTGTGGGCAACACTCATCTGCAATTGGAAAAGCAGTATTTTTTCATGCGCTTTATGCGACAAAACGTACACCTTTCACATATTGAAGCGTAATACACCTTGGGCCGTTTACAGATTACTCTTCAGATACTCATGTTATCTGTTGAATACGAACTGGCAGAATGTGATGCTACATTTCTAGTATAAATTTCTCTTAGGAGGAGAACTGAAAAGCCTCGCGTTTGCTACTTTGAAGTAGCTGCAAAGTCAAAAGGAGACTACGTTAAAGACTACCTAGTATGCGGATGGAGGTTTAAAATGTAATAAAAATAAATCCTCTTCCGATTTATGCATACGTGCGTCTGCCATAAAGACAGTAAAGAGTACGTTTTTTAAATAATTTTTTAAGTAAAACGTTTTTAGAAATATCTCACTTTAGAGACGGAGTTATTATTTTTTCTCCATTCTTCTATATGATTATTTCGATTTCTCACGAATTAGCGATAAGCTGGCGAATATTTTTCAAGCAAAAGTTGCTGAATAATTTTATGACAGCAAATTGCAAAAATAAAGTTGATAAAAAACTTTCTAGTCTGTCTATTTTAACTGTTATTAGTATAAACGTATGCTTTTGTTCCTCAATTGATAGATCTTCATACGCTCCTTAGGAAAGTATCAGGATTCCTAGATCAAAATTTAATTAGATTGTGAGTTATGTTTTTGTTCCAAAATCCCCTGTAGCATCGATTACTGTGTTTGCGACGAGCCACTCAAAAGCTGTAAAAAATCGCGGTTTATAAATGCCCTCGAAGTTAAAAAAGAAAACCATTAACTATTAACACTTAGGTCACAATGTGGTATAATCTTTTTTTATTTTTATTAATTATTAACATGGCTACATGATTCCAAAGGAGTCCATCTCAAAATGACTGAAACGTAAAATTATTATTTGCAGTGCTGTTTTCTTAATTGAAATCGGTATATTTTGTTTGTTGTATCGGTGTATATGTGTTCGATTTGTGCAGAATTTAATTTTGATACTATTCATTTTTATTGACTTATATACAACATCGGCCAACAAGATAATATCTTTTTATATCTAATAAACAGTATATATGTCATTTAATATTTTTATTTTCATTCCTTCACTGCCGCAGCTAGTAAGAGGGTGAATGTGAACATAAAAGTGACTATACATAATTAAAATAATTGATTTCGTCTATATTAATGAAATACACATGAGGTAAAAGTTTTCAAACTATTCTTAGAATTTAGTGCAAAACATGTACAAGCACATTCTTATTTTTAACTCCATAAAGATATATTGTTGTTATAATATTTTTCAGGCAAGTTATTAATATTTCTGACTGTAAAATGTCGTCATATTTGTAACCATTTGGTTTAAAGCATTAATAAATAAATAACTTCGACTGCAACGAGTTAAAATGATCTCGGTCTGAATGAATGAATTTCTTAATTATACTATAAATCGATTAGAGATTAAGCAATCTTTTAGCCTAAATAGTTTATACGTAAACGAATATGTACCTATTTATAAGTAAAATGTAATATCAAAAATTAAATATTCTTAGATACTGCCAAAGCGTAATTTCTCTCCTACGTAAACATTTGTACAGCATTTATTGCAATTTGATTTTTTGTAGATTCCAATGCAATAGACAATGCATTTTCAGTTTCGTTGTGTGTTATACTGGAACCTTCATTTATACTGGCATTCGTATTATCACTTGTCTTAAGCACAGATGGAATAATATCATCATCGCTCATAATTTTAAAACCTGGATTATTTTTATCTATGTGCATCCATACTTCAATATCATTGCTACGATATTCTCGAAACCGGATATATTGTGTGTTAAATTTTCTAGTTCCTCATCAATTTCAATTTTGCGGGCACTATCCTCGTTATTAACACATTAAGTGCCCAATATTATCTCGAAAAATTCACACAATATCAAAATCGTTTAATTAATGACATCGAAACTAGAAAGTGAAAATTTACCATAGGAAATATTGGTTCAACTATTTTGTATTCCACAAATCCTAGTAACATTCAACTTGTTCAATATATTACAATAAAAATGAATTTCAAGAACCTAGTTAAAAATTAGTGTTACCCATACGTAACTTACGCGGCACTGAACGTGTTAATATACAATTTATTCCATGCTCGAATAAGAGCAGTACTTGTTAATTTTTCCCACGCATCATCCAACATATGAATGCAATCTTTTAAATTAAGTGTCTTATAAACCTGTCAAACTTCTTCGTCAACAATGTCACCAGCATATAACGGACACCGCAATAAATTCTTTCGGTGATGTCTCTTGAAAGCTTCAAGAATTGGCTGAGCCATTGGCTGATGTAATGATGTTACATTAGGGGGCAAAAAGAGAGAATCTCAACGAAATTGCATTCGAAATGTAAATCTTCTTCAAAAAAATGTGCTAGAGCATTATCTAATAACAAATGTACTAAAGCTGCACACACACACGCACAATCGTTTCCTTGCTGATAAGTTTTACCAGAAGCCAACACAAACATTGTTAAACGTGTTGCTGAAATACGTATGCAGGGTGGGGAATTTTAAACAGGTCACCTGAATAACTCGCTTGTTTTTGAAGATAGGAGAAAATGAATTAGATTAAACTTACTTGGTATCGGGGGACTCGTATATAATCTGGCATTATCAATTTTTCTGTAGGTGGAGGCATCAAGGAGATATGAAGGCTAATTCTGTTTTTTTAAATGGAACAGTAAGTTTTTTTACTTACATTCTGATAGAGTGTTTCGAGGCGAATACAATGAACTATTATGAAGGTCATTCAAGGTCACCCAAAGTCAACTGCAAGAGAAAATAAAGTGTCTCAGAGTACTTTTCGAATACTTGTGTATCACGTGTGTGTATTACGTGACACGGGTCACAAAAGATAAACAAACATTCAATCACATTGTACGCTTATCTGTATCCTCAAACATTATTGGTAATTTTAAATTATCTGTTTTAGAAAATAATTTGAAGAAAAATTCAGAGATTTATACATTTCAGCGAAGGATTAGAAATGTCGTAAATATTTCTGGACTTTTCGTACTAAATGTCATATGGTCATAGTATTGTGGTCGTTGCAATGGACTTGATCTTAGCTTTTACATTATGACCATAAAAATTGCACACAAGTAAATAAATGACATTATTTTTTGATTAGATTTATAAACAAATTTGTGCGATTATTTGCCATTTTACTGTATTTTAGCTTTGCTTTTCTGTGTCACTTTGGGTGACCTTGAATGACCTTCATAATAGTTCATTGTATTCGCCTCGAAACACTCTATCAGAATGTAAGTAAAAAAACTTACTGTTCCATTTAAAAAGACAGAATTGACCTTCATATCTCCTTGACGCCACCACCTACAGAAATATTGGTAACACCAGATTATGAGCCCCCCGATACCAAGTAAGTTTGGTCTAATGTATTTTCTCCTATCTTCAAAAACAAGCGAGTTATTCAGGTGACCTGTTTAAAATGCCCCACCCTGTATACGTGACTCATTTTCATTCGGTTAATCGGTCAGTCGGAGTATCGATATTCGGATAATCGACGTAGGGATAATCGACGCTCTACTATATGTATATTTTGAATATTTTTTTGAAGACAATCTCTCCCATAAATCCGATGGAAATCGGCTTGTGTAACCTGAATTTGTTCCCTGTTGGTTCAGCATGAACGATCACTTAATTTCTGGTTGGACCACGAGATCGAATACAACCTATATAAATATTTCAGTAAAGTCTTAGTTTAATCCTCTGCCGCAAGCGTGCGGTTTATTATCGTTACGCCTGCGGGTATAATATATTTCGTTTATCCTACACCTGCCCACCTAATGCGCTGATGATCAATGTAGTGGTGTGTAACAATGACGCAGAACATTATTAACATTATTGATAGTTTCCAGAAATGTATGACGATTTTTATGGATAAAGTTTTGCTTTTAATTATTTTGTATTAATTTCCAGCTCTCCTCTATTTTTTATTCAATGTTATACATATCCGATTGTATTATATATAATATAACTATAGATAAAAGTGTGGCACCTACATGCAGGGTATCTCAGTATATCTGTAATAAAGTGATATCTCTGTTATTGTTTAGTTAGTTTAAAGGAAAACATGTTGCGGTGGAAATCGCTTTTTTTTAAAGGTTATATTTTTCGAGATTTTATGGTCATCGATGTTTTCTTAAATGGGATTACGTATCTCTGTTATTATGTCACGATAGTTAATATCAGATCAAATCCAATGGGCTGTAGTAACATAACCATCACGTGACCTTAAGCCGATCGAACATCGCATTGCTTATCATCATTTGAATTGTCGCGCCGAAATCGGTTGTGACTTGAATACAAAACCCAATTAAAAACTGTATTGAAGTCAGTGAAATAATTTCCCTGTCTCGGTTGTAGTTGTTTCAGCATTCGCGTTCGTTTCTAAATGTTTTAAGTTTAATTTATTAAACTATAAAGATCATGTTTTTACAGATCATTGAATTCGTCTTGATCATAGCTATCGTAATATGACAGAAATATGCAATCCTATTTAAAAAGAAACGATAACCTTGAAATCTCGAAAAATATGACCTTTGAAAAAACGATTTGCACCGCAACATGTGTTCCTTTGAACGAAATAATCTTTGCATATATTTATTATATGTAAAATTATACAGTACACAATTATACAGTAAAGTAATACATATATTTATTTCATATTTCATTATTTATTTAATTTATTTCATAAATGTTATATTTGTTTATATTCATTTATTTCGCACAGATGCAGACTTTTTATTTTACATTATTTAATATTCTGCAAGAATATTTTGACCACTATTTTTAAAATAAATGCTCTAAAGGTTATTCTCGTCTCTAAAGGTACTCGCTTTTTTATTGACTATAATATTGGAAAAAATGTCGATATCCTCAAAGTTTCAAATATATTGCTTTCAGAAAAAATGTTCTCTATCGCAATAACTCTGAAATGTCATTAGAAGTAACGGAGATATTTTCGTTTCAAATGTTAGGTGATTTAACCCTGGTATACGATACAATGTAATGTTAAAAATGGAGGATAATCAGTATGCATGTAAGATATGAAATTCTCCCTCGAAAACGTATAAAGCAACTCTACTTTATGAAATAATTAATTAAAATAAATAATTAATTTTGAACCGCGAGCGGTTCCAAAACATATTTTATTTTGAGTAAAAATGACCTTGCATTCGTCTTCCACGATCATCGAAAACTATTCGCCTTCCGAGAATTAATAATTGTTTAGACATTGAAACCTTTACGATTTAACAGGAAACATGAGCAGATAAACGAAATTTAATTAAGACACACAAAATTGACCTATTTACATATGCCGAATAGTGAACTTCCTTTTACGAATTATGCGGTGTACTTGTATCGATAAACGATTATTGGAGAATGTGGAAAGTATAGCCTTGGAAAAAGGAAACTAAATGTTAATGATAACGTGCTTGATACACTCATATCGATGAAGCACTCGGGTAAAATGATCAAGCTTAAACTTTATTGATTTATTAGTCTTATTTAATATCCAGGAAACGGCACATTTTCTTTCTTTGAAATAGAAAACTAATAATTTGGAATAATAAATTATTATTATTTTTATTTCAGAAATAATATAGAGAAGGCTACTTTATTTTATACGAAATTAAAATAACTTGTTATTTGTGATAATTGAGTTATCCAGAACAAATAACGAATAGTCTTACAAAAGTAGTTTCGATGAGACTATAATCTGTCATAAAATTTCAACGAATTTATTTACTAATCGAACTCAGATTATTTGAATTTTCACAATGTAACCACTAGATTGCAAATTTTCATGTAGAGGGTGACCCACTTAAATCGTTTCAGTCAAATGTCTTGTGTATGAAATGTCAGAAATATTTCAAACGTAATTTGAATGATTTTTCTAGGTGAACACGTCGAGAACATATGAAGATCAACTTTAACTTTTTAAATGAAATCATATATTCTACATAAAAATATTAAGGCATTTATTGCGAAAAAATCATTTGCTTAAAAGATATTTGAATTTTAGTATATCCTAGAGACAGGTGTAAATCTTTGCATTCAGGCTGAAGGTCGTATTTTTTAACACTACCTTTAAACTATGCGTTACGAAAATTAATATATCTTCTAAGCCAATGATGTTTTACAATGAAGCTGAATGGACTAGTTTAATAAAAAATATATGATTCTATTTTAAAAAATGAACCTGACCTTCATATGTTCTCGACGCGTCCACCTAGAGAAATCTTATTAATATCGGATTATTGAACATTAAGAATTAGGATACATAATATCACAAGCAAGTCTGAACTGAAGAACGTTCTTTTGTAGGAATTCACTGAAAAATTAATCCACTAACATCCAATACTCATGTAGCGCATCCGGCAAACACACCCTTTGTATTACCGGACTATCACAAAACATAACTTCGGTCACGCCATGACAACCATAGACCCCAAATTATGACAAACGTTTTTGGCTACATTGCAACTGGACTAAGATAAGGGTTTCAGACATCACGTCATACCAAGGAGTTATCCTTATTGGACCTTAACCTCCAAGAAGAGACGACCACACCCGGTAAGCTAGGCGATTTTGTACAAATACCCCTCTTCACCGAAAATGAACTCAATCTACATTCTTGCCTGAAGTAAAACGTGTCGTTATTCTAACCGATCCGTGATCTAACTTCGTGTACAGATAGCTTTTAAAAAAAGTCACAACTAGTAAAGTAATAGAGTAATTTATCTCGGAAATACCAAATTTCGGCTTACTGTGAATTTCCCTGTGCTAGTTCTACGCCTATGTATTTTATCGCTACATCGATGCTAAGGATTGACAGTGTTGGTCAAGCGTGTGATTTCCGGAGGACAATATAAAATGGTCTATTTGGGTGTGAGTCAGCTAAGAAAAACTGCGGAGCTACAACTTCCGAATTTCCTTCTAATCGTGGCATGTGCTCTAGGAATTGCCTTCGAATCGTGTCACGTGGCCTCCGAATTGCCTTTGAATCGCGTCATGTGGCCTCCAAATTGCCTTCGAATCATGTATGTGGCCTCCGAATTGCCTTTGAATCGCGTCATGTGGCCTCCAAATTGCCTTCGAATCGTGTCATGTGGCCTCCGATTTGCCTTCGAATCGTGGCAAAATATTAGAAATAAAAAAGTTACGTCATCGTTTTTATTCTAGCATTACTATAATGTACACCGACATGCTGGCCGCTGTCTTTTTTGCCGATTGTCCGAGTTTCGCCAGGCTCGAAGAATCGGGACTTAGCATTCTCAGATATGTCGGTTTCAATTACGACCTCCGAACATTTTTGGGAGAAATTACTGTACTACGAAGTACAGTACAATTACCCTACTCTACGGATAGACTAATTGTCTCTATGGTTACTTTCCACGGGATAATATTCAGTTTAGTATACAACTTTAGTATAGTCTCTCTCTCTGTTATTACGGTCAAAGTAGGTCAGTCGGATCATACTGCATTTAATTTGTCCGGTTCGCAGTCCCGTGACATAATTTGGCGATTCAGCCAGGATCTATAGGTGCTTTAGTGAAGAGTGTAACTAGACGGCCTTCTAGGGACGACCAAAACGGATCTGTTTATAGGTAAAAAGGTCTTCTCTTTCTATATATACATACATATATATATAGAGAGAGAGAAGGCCGTCTAGTTACACTCTTCACTAAAGCACTTATAGATCCTGGCTGAATCGCCAAATTATGTCACAGGACTGCGAACCCGACAAATTAAATGTATTATTAAACAACAAATTAAACCCGACGAATTAAATATATATGATAATATATAATATAATATATAGTATATAATAAATGTATAATAATACATAATAACATATAATATATATAGTATATAATATATAATAATATTATATATAATATAATTTACGATATATATATTATCATATAGCAGTTTTACTCTCTTCGGACGAAAAAAAAAACGAATTGTCTAACGAAATTCCAACAAAGCGAACCAATTATTTATTGTCGTATTATCCCAAAGTAAAAAAATTACAGAACTCTATAATAAAGTAAGAAAAGAGAGGAAATTAAGAAACTATACGAAAGGGCTTACATTACGCACTCTACAGACGCAGAGGAGAGTCACACTACCCACATTGGAATACCCGACATCGATGAAGAAGAAGAGTCTGCAGAAACCGACGAAGCAGATAATCCACAATGGCAGCTGTTCCAAACTATTCGAACAGCACCAAATAATCAAGGAGCTAATATTTCTGGAAACTCCCATCGAAAGGATTGTATCCTGATTACTATAAAAGATTAGAAATCTATTTTTTGTTAATAACTCGTAAACAAAGCTGCGGATTGCATTTTTGCTGAGGAAAAAGTTACTTCAAATATCCTCAGGAATCGCCCTGTTCCAGGTGTTAACATAATTATGGGACACAATGTATACATATGTGTTTCGTCCCATTGTGCACTGTGGCCAAAAAGCTGATCTAAAAAAAAGTCGAAACTAAATCGTCACGTAACGATTTAGTGCAGCTAACGTGTCCCCTCCGATACTGGACTCAACTTCAGTTTGTTGACGATTGTGCCTTCAATTACGCCCGCGCCATCAATTCCCTGGCAACACTGATCCGAACAGACACAATGAAACTTATTATAACTTGAATCATTCTTTTTGCTCGTATCTTTATTTACAATGCCTTATTTATTAATTAAAATAAAAGAGCTATGTTGACAAGACACGAAGAACGGTATTCTTCATTTACATTCCAAATTAATCATTTCCCAGATCATATTTATCTTTTAACAAATAAATTTCACTTCTTCCCAGATCTCATTCATGTTTTTGTAAACGAAATTCATACTTTTGAAAATAAAATTCATTTGTCTGTAATAATTATGTGTAATAAAATTCGTACGACTCTTAGAAATCGAATGACATTTTACGAATAATTACTGAAGATTATTTATTTGTAATAAAATTCGTATTATTTTACAAATAAGTACATAAATTGATATTTTTAAAAATGAGATAAAAATGACTAATTGTGATTTGTGAAAGCACCAATTTTATTTGCAAAACTGTAAATTTTATTTGCAAAAGGATGAATAAAAGAAGCAAAGGAGTTCATTTAGTTTGCAACATGGCGAATATGACACGTAAAAGGATTTGGAGTGCAAAAACCTGTGGATTCTGTCAGAAAGAAATGTTTGTCCATCACACGTATCATGTATAGGTATTTTTTATGTTTCTAACTGATACAACAATTAATTACATTTGTATTATTTGTTGTTGTAAAATCTTGCCGATTTCGATACATTTACTGATGATAGGCTACGTGACGGCGATCGCCAGCGGGAGTCGGGGCGGGCGGCGGAGAACCCAAGCTGTTTGAATTGAATGAATTTTTCGAACGAAAAAATTTTTCTCCAAAGGGTATTCCAGCGTATTTTATAACGTCTTAGCATGCGCTCTTTAATTTACAGTGTGAGAGGAAATAACATTATGCCGCTATAGTGGTCCGTAGTACCTCAGTGGCACCATATGGAAAGCCACTATAGTGGTCCGTAGTATCTCAGTGGCACCAAATGGAAAGTCACTATAGTGGTCCCTAGTATCTCAGTGGCACCAAATGGAAAGCCACTATAGTGGTCCGTAGTTGCGAAAGGGTTAATCTTCTAGGAATATCTGCATAACAGTGTTTAGCAAGAGGATTTGTGGTTCCTGAATGTATATACAACAGGGCATCAAGTGATTCCCCATAAAAAAACATGAAAAAGTGTAGAATAACTTTTTTTGGGATCTAGTTTTCGAGACTATCCAGTTTGAACATTTGCTTCGTGCATATGCCCTTGCGGCTATAGGCTACATACGTCGCACGACGAACCGTGTCTTAGCAAATTTACAAACTCGATAGTCTCGAAAACTAAATTCCAAGCAAAAAAGAGTTATTCTACATTTTCATCACATTGTTTTATGAGGAATCACCTAGTGCTCTCTTGTACTCACATTCAGGGACTGTCTGTATTTTTTAGCAGGACAGTGCCGCTCCGCACAATACAAAAGCAGTAAAAACATACTTTTCTCGGAAAAAAGATCTTGTTTCGGATTGGCCAGCAAGGTCATAGCGTTGAAAATTGTTGCGAAAATCTTAACCGGGGTGTATATGCAAATGACAGACAATTTAAAAACATTACCGAATGAGAAAAATGTATTCAAGACAAGTGGGAGCAATTGGAGCAAAAAACTATTAAAAAACTCTAAAAATCGTTGCCACAGATAATGATGACTGTTAATAAATGTAAAGGAGGAGTCCCAAAACATTAAGCATTAAGTATGATTCGTTGATTTATTTCTATACGTAATTTAGTTAAATGTGCTATCATTTTGTCTCACTGTATTTCTATAAAAATTTTTCTTTCCAAATAAAATTGTTTAGACTGACGAAATTCAATTCTATTTCATTTCTGCATGTTTATATATATATATAAATTTTGCAAATTTTTATAGAAACGAAACCTTGGCTGTACTGTTAAATAAATAAAAATTACTTTAACTTCAAAGTATGCTATCTTTTTGTCTGTACATATTTGAGCCATTTATTTTGAAAGTGGCATAAGTCACTTTGTTTTTAAGTCGATATATTTAAGGGTTTGCGTTTTAACACGTTTAAAAATATGGATGCTAACTTTCGAGAAGATTTACTTGTATTTGTTATCTCAGGATATTGATATTTTTCTCAGTATAAATAATTTCGTATAGACATTAAAAAATCACCACTTTTCATTACGGTAAAGTGACTTATGCTACTTTCAAAATAAACGGCTCATATCTACGGTGTACGTATAGGTGAAGAGAAATTTGGGAATAGAGGAATGAAACTTTTACATACGAGTACACGTAATAATTGTATAACTTGTTTTCATTTCACGCGATACAGGATTCCAGGTCACACTCTAATTACGTCTGATCGCTATATACTGTGTGTTCACGAAATCGTACAATTAATCTCGAATTACGTCGGCGAATAAAGGATTAATTCGGCCTTCGAACGTTCGCAATTACAGACAGCTGTCCTCGTGATCACGGCAAATGAAGGACACCCAGAGCAAACCGCATGGACCTCGTTGTCCGTGCTGTTTGCGAAATCGGAGTTCCTTTTCGAGGGAATCCTCCCGTGCGGAATTGGTTTCAAATTACTCAAGATCAAAGTTAAACTTTTCCACTCCCTCTCCCCCCCCCCTCCTCCTCTACCACCGGTTCTATTGTTTGCACCCCGGAGCGCTCCAATTAGCTTTGATTCGGTGAAATGGAGTAGCCGAATTGAAATAAAAATGGCCGATTCACCGTCATTCTCGAAATGAAATATACCAAATAGGTCAACGCGTCGATGTCGCTGCATATCGATACAGATTGAATTAAATGGCCAATTTCCTTTCGTCCGAAAGAGAACACGGCAACTGCAAAGGGAAAAACGCTAATGAAATATTTCCATTACGTTTGTATTCGTGAATGGTCGCGTCGGGTGTGTGTTTGCACCGAATTGGTCAAAGTGCGAGTGCGAACGATAGGATTTTATATCAGCTGTTCCAATTTATGCAGATTCTATTCGGCTTTTATACAAAGGATGGTTTATGTACATTCTCGTATGCAGATTTTTCACACCGAACTCATCTTTTTGCAAATTAATATTCATCGGTTCCAAGATCAAATTCACCCTTTTCCAAATTATGTTTATTATTTTTCCAAATCGAATTCATTTTTTTTACGAATCGAGTTCATCATTTTGGAAATGAGATTCATCTTTTTCAAATCAAACTCATCCTTTTGCAAAACAAATTCATCTTGTTGAAATTTGTTGTTCAGGGATCTTTTATTATGTTGCGCGTGCATATGTATTAACAAACTTAAAGTACTAATTTGACAGTGAACTTCTTCTGCAATAGAATTATTAATACAAATTTTATACTTCAAATTCATCATTTTACTAATTATAAGAATACAACAATTGATGTATACCTACTTCTACCAGATGGATAAAAATTACTTGTTTTTTAAATTAACAAGTCATTTCAGAAAAACCGTAGCATGCGTTTAATAATAATAATAACTGTGGAAGTTGATTACTTTATTAAAATGGTCATGCAAAAACTTCATGTCAAAAGGTGTACTATCATTATATAATTAAACAACTACTATTTTGTGTTATACTTATCATAATAAACTAATAAACTTTGCAACAATAATATTTAAAGAAAACTTGGATCTTTTTTCATTTTCCATGCAAACGTCGAAATTGAAATGACAATCGGATGTGTGTGTGTGTGTGACACTCTCGTTTGTATTTTCTTTGTACACTAAGTTTCACTATTTACTAGATCACTTTCATCATAATCGGTATCAAAACAATTTCTTTCCAAATTATTTATTGTTGCCAGTAATATACTGCTTCGTGAAAATTTTCCCATTGTTCCTAATTTTATAGAAACATTTGTTCGGATCACGATAAAAAATAGAATTTCGATTTTCTAAGAGTATTATGGCCCAAAATAACGAAAATAATAATAAAGATAACTACTTTACATAATTGATTATTTACATCTTTTAGAAAAAGTTATAAAAAATTTTTTAAAACAATATCACTGAAAATAAGTAAATCATTATAAAAAAATGTCAAACGAGTCATTTCGACCCCTTTGGTAGTTCTAGTGTTAAAATCAAACTACTTTCTTATACTTCGGAGTCATCTTTTTGCAAATTATGTCCATCCCATTGCAAATAAAATCCACTTTTTCACAGTGATCATACTAACCTTTCAGCAAATCAAATTCTTCTACTTCGTTCACTTAAACTATTGTAACAAAAATCAAGTCCAATGTGTCGTCCTGAAATTTAAAATTGTATTATATGTATATAAAAATCAATTTGAAATAATTAGTTAATAGTGAACACACCTTCGTCTGGGTGGGTATTTTTTAATTTTTTAAAAACCTTGAACCGAAAGTGGGGTAAAGATTGTAAAATAAATCTTGTCTGACCAATAAGGTCACGCAGTTGCTGGATCGTTTAGACACCAGAGATGCCACGGGACGGCGCCCCATCGATTTTCGACACCTTGCTCTTCCCCGTCTCGCCCACATGTGTCCTGCCGGGTGGCCCGTCGCTTCTCCCACTATTCTCGCCGGTACTGCAACGGGTGCCCGTTCAGAACCAATTCTCCACGTAAGGTGATGCGCTTATACTTCCTCCAACGACAACTGGCACAATTTATAAACAGCTGACAGGACCGAATCACAATTTTCAGACCCTTCTACATGAGGCTACTCTACATGCATGGGCCCCCGATGAGGGTCCACTCATAATTCGTCCACTAAAATCCGTCCCTGAGCATTGTCGTCTAACAGCCATTCAGCTGCAACCGCAGCGCCAACCACGTGAACGTTCTGTTTACATTTTGTGCCAGTTCCCGTTGAAGGCAGCATAAGAAACCGCGTCGCGTAGCAGAAAGAACAACGATCACCCGGTAGTCTGGCCAGATAGTATCGGAGGAAAAAGTGGGGAAGAGAAGAATCGCCCGGCGGGCACATGTTGGCGGGACGGAAAAGGACAAGTGGTTCGCACTGGCAACGCTGATAGAGACTTACTATTCAAAAACCAAAAGATGGATCTCTAGCAACAAACTTTGGCGACTCTGAAATGGCTCTGTGTGGAAGAAAAGGAAGGGAGAGCGTTTCGTCCGGGACCCGCTAGAGCAGGGATGTCAAACTCAAAAGCTAACTTGGGCCAAATAAACAATGCTTAACTTTAGGTGGGCTGCAAAAAAATCAATGTTCATAGGATCAAATATTTTTATTTTGACTAGTACATTGTAATAAACATATATAAAGTTAAATTATTGTTTACGTCCTGATACTTGACATCAAAAATGTTCATCTCGGGCCGCGAGTTTGACACCCCTGCGCTAGAGAATTTATCAGTAAGACTATTCTAGCGGGCCCAAGAAGGACGGACGAAGTCTGTATACAGTGGGAAACGAAAGTATTCAAAAACTAGTATAACTCTATTTCTACACCATATATTTAAATAAATATACATTGAAGGGAAAAAATACTTTACGCTATATTAAAGTAGAGTATATAAATGTCAAAATATATATGCAAGAAACTTTCGATTTAGTATAAACCATTATCTTCATAATTAAAAAGATATAAAGAAACATCGAATTTTCGCGCAACGTAAGTATTCGAACGCCTTATAAAATTCAATCAAAAAGATATGAAAATAAATTTTTTTATTAAATTTTATTACTAATTTTATTTCAAGAAGTTTGACAGTTTAAAAATAAGTATTTATTTAAGATCGATGTCGTTTTTTTGTCTCTATTTTGTACGATTTTCGATTTGTTTATAGTATGTATTTTTTTTGTTGCAAGTCGAATGATTGGATTCACTTTATGGGAATAGACAGTCGTATATAAGACCCGTATAAATATAAATTATTATCTGAATTTGTTAATGCATCTGAAGAAATTTGTGAAATTAGAATGCATTTTTGGTTGATTTTTCCTATGTTACATCAATTTTAGCGGCTAAATGGGCCAAAACTGCATTCTAGTTTTACAAATTCCTTCAAATGCATCAACAAATTAAAATAACAAATTATATTTACACCTAACAGTCACTACAATTTTGAAGTCATACTTACGAACAATGATTTTGAAACATCTTTTGCATATGCAAGCGCATAATGTTAATTGTTTCATTATTTTTAAATATCTTTAATATGATAACAACGGTTTTCATCTTGGAATTTACCGATAAACACTTCGTTTTTATAAATTACTTTATTATTTTTTTAATACAACTTCGAAATGAAAAAGTCTTTTATTTACTTTTGCATTTAATGTTTATCCTAAATGACACCAATATTAATTGTGAAACAAAAAACAAATTTTTAATATAGGAAATAGAAGTACAATAATAAAATAGCAGTATGTGACGCGTATATTTTTCCGTATTAGTCATTATCAGGTGAATTCTGTAGGGTATCTTAAAATTATTGTACAAGCGAAAAATGAGGCGTTCTTGAGGTCATTTGAAGTAACTTTTTCCTTAGTGAAAATGCAATCCGCGGCTTCGTTTACGAGTTATGAACAAAAAATAGTGACCAATGAGAAGCGAGATCAGCTGTCGCGAAGCTGCCGAGTCAACGTGCGATCGAAGCCCAGTTCCGCTCATTGGCTCGGCCGCTTAGCGCCAGCTAAGCTCGCTTCTCATTGGCGAGTGTTTTTCGTTAATAACTCGTAAACAAAGCCGCGGATTGCATTTTTGCTAAGGAAAAAGTTACATCAAGTGACCTCAGGAATCTCTCATTTCTCGCTTGTACAATAATTTTGGGACACCCTGTATATTAATCGATCACATCGCCATTATGAAAACTAATAGTCTTCGGTTACATTTCAAACAATTTTTGAATAACGGCAATGACTGGATATCTAGCAGGGATATCCGCAAACATACCTATTTAATTTGGACATCCATACTGCACTTTCCAAGCCATTACAATTCCTCAGTCATTCGGCTATATAAGCTTATTGTTAATGGGAAATACTGTATATAAAAAAAAGTAAAACTAAAGATAGATAACAGCAGCGGAAATGTGACGAAATGTATTAGGGATTTTTGATACTAGGTATGTACTATAACTTATTTCAAAAGCGACTTCCATTACGGAAGGCTAACAATACTTTAGAAATTGTATTTTGAAATTCTTGTTTATTCTGTAAGAGAAAATACCAGGACAAATCCTCGGAAACAGAATTCAGAACTGAAAATTCCTCCTAAGACTATTTAATAAGAAATGTAACATTTCTTGAGAGCTTGAAAATACGACATATCCTGCAGAACCAACCAGCTGCCACGGGTTGATTGTTAATGTTTTGTGGAAACTCCTGACCTAATGGTAACTTTATCCATTCACTGCAGACGCAAATACCGCCTGTGTCGGATCGATCATAAAATAGCAATTCGAGAACTAAGCAGGGATTTAATTCTTTTATTACCACCAGCTTGTACTCGGGTCAAGAAAGACAAAGCATCAACTGACCCGACAGTCTTGAGTGTCTCGAATATAACAGTGAGGATTTCGTTATCTTCATTACAACACTGCGGATTACAAATATGTTATGCATTTATGACATCTGCATATTTAAAAATTAACAAGGTCTAATTGCAATTTTATTTTCGTTTTATTGGGTTGGCAACTAAGTAATTGCCGATTTTAGTTATAGATGTCTCTCACTCCCATTTTTATGATATCCGTAAATGTTATATTATAAAATTATTATTATTATTATTATTATTATTATTAAGAGCGAACGTAAGTTGAAACCTTAAACGCGTTTTTCTCGAAACTGCATTTTCAACATCGGTGGACAAGATATCTCGGAAACTATTGTATCGGTTCAGACGAAATTTCTGCAGCCTTTTTTGCATACAAAAACCTTGTCCTGAAACGAAGAATTTTTTTCGTTTGAGTATTCAAATTTATTATTTTGATTATCAAATTTTGAGTATTTTGGTTTTTATAACTTAAAAACTAGCTAATTTTCATTAAAAATCAAAACTTTCAATTCGAATACCTGCCATCTTGTCAAAAATCAATATTTCGAAAAATCCTTCATTTAAGGATAATTTTAGACTATTAACTAAAGAAATATATTTTTCGTACATCATTTCAGATAACCGTCGGCCGAGTGAAGCTGTTCACCGCGTAGTTTATATTGGGTTGGCTACTAAGTAATTGCCGATTTCAGTTATAGATGTCTCTCACTCCCATTTTTATGATATCCGTAAATGTTATATTATAAAATTATTATTACTATTATTATTATGTTATTTTTTATTATCCGTGAATGTTAGCAACTGGACAAATTGAATGCAGCGGTCAAGGAAAAGCAACCAGAATTGGTCAATCGTAAAGGTGTCATTTTCCACCAGGACAATGCTAGACAGCACACGTGTTTGTCCACTCGGCAAAAATTGATGGATATTGGTTGGGAATTGATGTTACACCCACCATATAGCCCTGGTCTCGCGCCATCGGATTACCACTTATTTCGATCCCTGGACAACTCCCTTCGTGGTAAAACTTTTAATGATGATGACGCTGTAAAATCTCACTTAACTCAGTTTTTGGCCGAAAAGGATCAGACTTTCTACGAGCGTGGAATTTTCAAGTTGTCAGAGAGATGGCAAAAGGTCATCGAACAAAATGAAAAATCATTACAGATTAAACTTCATTCCACGTAAAAAAATTTTTTATTTCATTGAACAAATCGGCAATTACTTAGTCGCCAACCCAATACAATGTGTAATCTTTTAGTTGATAAAGCAAAGTTTTCTTTTATTTTAATTTTTGTCAAATGTCGTATAGAAATGGGAATTCAAAGAAAGGTCCATAGTCTACTCATCAATATCGTTTAATACACTCCCTCGTCACAGTTTTTAATTGTTCGGCTGGCCAATTAAAAAGTCTTTTTGATTGATAAGCAATGAACCGGAACGCGAACAGGCTCCACTATCTGGGTGGTTCATCTAAACAAGGCCACCTAAATGTTTTCAGCAACAGTGATGTTACAAAAAATGTTGTATATGGAATTTGATTGGTATCAAGAGACGAATACGATACAAAGAGTAGTTTTTTACGAGGTCAGTTTTCTCTAAGTTACCAAGGTCATCGATGTTGATTTGCACTGTAAACATGAAATGTTTTAATTCGTGCACGTAATATACACGATATATAATTACCTAGCACTCTCTCTCTTGCCATAATTTTTTAGGCACTTCTGTTAGCCTGCCAAAACAAGTTCCAAGTTGTTTCTTCGATAGGATATCAAAGTCACGTTGACATTATTTAGTGAGTATTTTACACAGTATTTTTAAGTTCGTACTTAATTCGACTTCGATCTCAAAGTGACCTCGACAATCCAAATTTTGTCAAGATGAGCCTGACGTCTTGTCAAAAAAACAAACAACTTTCTGACAATTTCTTATACACCAGTTTGCAGCCAGACAAAAGCTCATTTAACTAATTAACTGATAAACAAAAACCAGTTTTTAACGAACCCATGTTTTTTCTCAAATTACAGACCCATGATTTGTTCCTCTTCAAGATGCAAAGCTCACGTTTGCTTTATGAATATCCCTGAAATATCAGATCAATCTTTAAAAATCGGATAACATTATTGTCGGATTTTATGAACTGATATTGTAGCGATCTGATCGCTACCAAAGCCCGGAAAATTTCGACGGTTATTATTATATTCAATGGTATTTTTACCTAGGCCCGTTGCGAGCATGCTTACGACGAGTCCTGTGATACATCTGACAGCCAACATAGGGCGGTTGTAACACGTTAAATATCTCAAAATATATGACAGATATTATTACACGGTCCAGATATATAATGTAAAATGTCATTTGCAACATGCTCATCTACCATACTTAAGTGAATACGAAATATACGAAATATAAAAGCTAGCTTTCCTTACTGTTTTAAAATTCTTCCTTCTTGTTGTAAATCTTTAATTTCATATGTTCTGAAGAAACACTGCTAGTTACTTTGCATCAATAAGCATGTAAATATCAATTTATAATTAAAGTTTGAGAGAGCGATCGGGGACTTCGGTCCTCATCTTGTAATTTAAATAAGTACCTATATTTATTAAGTTAACTAATAAATTTAAAATTGCTTTTGGAATGCCTCGTACAAAAATTAGAAAAACTAATGAATGAACCATAGATATAAAAGTATAACACAAGCAAATTTAATGGAAAATGAGTCCAATGTTGAGGCTCTAATTACTGGGAACATGAAGAATATTTTATTAATAACTTGGATATCCCTTAACTCATAATAAAACCATTGTAACTGAATATTCTCAGATAAATAGCTAAGAGGATCGTACAATAATCGTCGTTGTAAATCGTCATCGATCTCCTCTACACATATACCCGATAGCCGGCCACGTACGACCAAGGGATTTCCGCTAGGTCTTCATCACGCCTGACACATTTTTCCAAGCGTTTGCATGTCCTTGTCTGAAAGGATATACTCTGTCCTTCAGAAGGACAGTTTAAAAAGATCTTCAAATACGTCGCTAGGGGCATTCGTTTCAACGACACAGAGAGAAGTTCTTCCTCGACACGACGTTCACCCCCCCCCCAATTTCAAGTTTAAAATCTAGCAGTACCATACGATTGCATTTAGTTCAATAGTGTTTCGAATAAACTTGTTTTAGTCGAAGCAGAGAGAGAATAGGAGTCACAAGTTTTTTAATCACTGTCCACGATTTTAATGTCCCAAATATTTAATCAAAGGGAGATTATTTTAATTGAGAATGTTGCTGATGCACCAATAATGGGCGTGCTGTAAGCTAACAATACGCCAGAAAATGCGCAGAGGTGATGTAGAATACGAGAGACGGAGATAGAGAGCTGGTAACGGCCGCCATTGGTAGACATGAATCGTTAATAACTTGAAACCGCAGTTTTGTCACCTCTCATTTTAGGTCAGTTTGCACAAGCACCTTTTGAAATATTTATGCACCGGGTAGGACAGATAAAGTGTAATGAACATTTTTCCCTGAAACCACTGCTGGGGGTGCTATTTTTATTTTCAACCAATTCGAGATTATTCAGATTTTTGAAAGTATTTAATATACTTAATTTTCTCCATTACATAAAAATATACTTTCTATCAGTTTCTTTTAGAATTGAACACATTATAATACAAAGTATTATGCTACTGTTGATAAAAATTTCTAGATGGTCAAATCATACGGCATATTAATTTGTCGATATTAGGAAAAATATTATTAAATTTAATATTTTCTATTATACATAGTAGTAAAGTTGAATACTGATTTAACAGTTATTTTATCACATATTTAAGGAGTACGAAACTACACAGGTTTCGCATACAAAATTAATTCCTTTGTAGATCATATTCAACTTTTTGCAAAAGAAATTCAGCCTTACACAAATTAAATTCACTTACTTCTAATTATATATAATATAATCAATTTCAGAAATTTAAAAATATAAACTTCACATAAATTAAGAAAATATTGAATGTGTGTGTGTGACATTGATCAATGATGACTGATTTATAGAAAAATGAATAAAACCTAGAGGAGGGTTAATTTCAGTGAATATGATATATATATATATACAAAAAGATTAATTTTCAGTATAAAACCTATAGAATGTATGACTGATAAACAGTAAGAGATAGAGGAACAATGTTTAAGAAACAATCACTTGATAAAAGATTTTTCAGCTATTTATGTAATCAGAAAAATGTATGACATAAAATCGAAAAGTTGCGATTTTTTTGTAATTGATTTTATTCTCTATGAGTAATTTTGAGCAATAAAAGAAATTTTATAATATACACTTACTGACAAAAGTTAAGAAACAACGTAATCGTTTGATACATTTCGGTATATTCTCTATTTTTTTAGATACGTAGATTGGAACTAAAAATAGCATAATGAGATAGAATCTTAAACATCAATGATCAATGAGTTTTTTCTGAAACATACTTGTACAAGAGCCATAATTAAATTGAATCGGAGAAATAAGGCAAAAGCTGCGCGGCATAAGTTAAGAAACATACATCGCTTAAGTTATATAATCACTTTTAATGAAAATCAGCGATGTTTCAATGTCTGTAGTTTTCATAACAATCTAATAAGATGTTGGATAACCCTTGGATTTGAGGACTGCATTGCATCTGCGTGGTATAGATTCAATTAATCGAACACAAAGCTCAGTCGATATTTCTGACCATATTTTCGTGATTGTTTCCATTAATTCTGCTTTATTGTTAAAAGAGTGACTTCCCAACCGACGTCCAATGTAATCCTACAGATGTTTAATTAGGTTGAAGTTCGGGGATTGACTTGGCCACTTGATTACATTAATATTTTGTTTTGCAAGAAACGTTTTAACCAACTTGAAAGAATGTTTGGGGTCGTTATCGTGTTGAAATAACCAACCTGATGACATTTCTTCATTGGCAAATGGCAGTATATGATTTTGTAAGATGTCACGATACACAATTCTATCCATTGTTTCTTTTATTTGTACTAATGGACCAGTGCCGTAACGCGATAAACAACCCTGTACCATTACATTGTCGACACCAAATTTAACCGTCGGTTTTAGGTATTTAAAATGAAATCGTTGTCTAGTAGGGCGCTCGCGCGCACACATTTTTTTAGAGTCGTTTCCAAATAGGTTTAACGTACTCTCATTGCTCCATAAAATTTTTGACCACTCGGTAGCAGTCCAATTAAGGTGTTCTTTAGCAAACTCCAATCGAACTGCTCTATTTTTCTTCGACACAAGTGGTTTCTTGCATGCTTTGCGTGAAAAAAGATTATTTTCATCTAAACGACGATTAATTGTCCTGTTACTAATGTTTTCCAGATACAGTTGATTTTTAATTTCAGAAGCAGTGTAAAATGGATTCAACTTTGAAAGGCTTGCAATTCGACGATCTGGTTTTTCATTTGCTTTTCGTGGTCTGCCAGTTCGTGATGCCGTTTTAGCAGTTCCATATTCATCGAATTGTTTTATAATTTTGGTGGTAAGTCACTCTTTCAACAATAAAGCAGAATTAATGGAAACAATCACGAAAATCTGGTCAAAAATTTCGACTGAGTTTTGTGTTCGATTAATTGAATCTATGTCACGCAGATGCAATGCAGTCCTCAAATCCAAGGGTTATCCAACATCTTATTAGACTGTTATGAAAACTACAGACATTGAAACATCGCTGATTTTCATTAAAATTGATTATATAACTTAAGCGATGTATGTTTCTTAACTTATGCCGCGCAGCTTTTGCCTTATTTCTTCGATTCAATTTAATTGTGGCTCTTGTACAAGTATGTTTGAGGAAAAACTCATTGATGATTGATGTATAAGATGCTATCTCATTATGCTATTTTTAGTTTCAACCTATGTATCTTAGAAGATAGAGAATATACCGAAATGTATCAAACAAGTACGTTGTTTCTTAACTTTTGTCAGTATGTGTATGTATATACATAGTGCTTATTTTATTCTACACATTAAAATATAATATCTTCGTTATTATTGCTGGTATAAAAAAATATGTGAGGACAACTTTGTTTAATTTAAAGTTAAGAACATTATGATTCATGTATTCATTCTCTCACGCTCATTTTTTCAATTATTTAAGGTCATTGCTATTTTGTACACACATTTTTTACACACATATGTACTTTACAACGCAGAAGTGTGGTGCACATTAAGACCTCTGACGCTATAACTTTTAAATGATTTTGAATGAAAAAATTTAACAATTTTGTTTTTCACATAATAGGCTAAATACCTGTCAGTTCAAACTACATCTTTCCTCTGTAATATTCAAGGATACATTATGAGAAATCTTTTAAATTACATTGGAGGTCATTTCAAGATCATAGTGTCAGAGGTCGTTGAATTCATCTTGACGCGTACCACAGGGCTGCGTTATAAAAAATGGTGACCTAAAAAAAATGTGACCTCAAGAAAAGAAAAGATGAATCATAATATTCTCAACATTGGTCTAAACAAAGATGTCCTGAGACATTTTTTTATATCATCAACAATGTCGAAAATATTTCAATGTGCAGGATAAAATGATCACCCTGATCATGATATATCTTTACATCCTCTATACAGAGTGTCCAGGAAGGTTGGATCTAAACTTATATTATGTAATACTGAGGTCAAATAGATGAAAAAGGTTTATATAAACTTATATCCGAAAATGCTTTATTGAAAAGATATAAACTTCTAACAATGTTTATGATTTATTGTAACAGTTATAAGGAATGTACGAAAATTATTCCCACTGCAAGAACTCAGGCTTTTATTCGTCGAATTAATGAGTGTCGAACTCTTTTAAATATTCCACCAGTATTGGAAATGACAGTAAATGCATTTTGAGTAAATTCCCAAAACTAATCTGTTTATATCGTAAGTTTATAAACCAACGCTTTCATAAACTTTGAACGCTTACATCTTTTCAATACCTTTCTATTGTTTTTCCTATACAAGTTTATGTGAACATATTTCATTTATGTATTTCATCTCAGTAATATATAGTATAAGTTTGGTCCCAACCTTATTAGAAACCCCGTACATCAACCAAGGATTTCTTAATCTTCTTAATTTGTGTATCAAGAATCTTCTTTACTAAGTCCCTCGAAGTATACTATAGCGGAACCTCGTTTATCGAAAACCATGGACATTCGGATAATAGAACACTTGCTTCGGTTCGATGCTACGTTAAACCCTTATTGATTATTCACAATGAATGGTGTTGCATATCGATTGCCATAGTCATAGTTAATAGCGAATTCACGTATCATAGGTTCATGTAGTTCAGGTTATACTGTATTGGGAGAATCATTGATATTTGCGTTTTCAGATATGCCGTGTTAACATCAACATCAGAAGTTCCTAATTTCCACAGCACCTACACGAACTAGGCCATGTTTCGAAATCCAGAAGTGAATCCACTGCATGTATTTTATTATGTATAACATCGTTTCATAGATTCCTGTGTAAAAGTTGCGGGCTTCTCTTCAACATTCTTTTCCCTGTTCGTTTCTTCTCATTTTTCATCAAGGTTTATTTTGAGCCGCATTAACTTCCATCGACTTTTTAGCGAATGTATGGTCTCTTATGCTAATTCCAATTTATAATTTTGTCTCCTGTAGGTATTCAATATTTATGGGTAATTTTAACTTCTGTGAGTAGTATTCCTGAAAAAGTTTTCTAGAATTTTATATTATTTAATAAACATTTCTTGCGAGAGTAAAGATTGAACAACATAGGAAAAAACAAGATTCCGCTATAGCAACTACATACTTTTATAATCCTCTCGCGCCTCCTAGATTTTAACAAGATACGGCTACTAAACGTATTTTAATTCTAAAATTTTAACATTCTAAAATTAATTCCCTTTTCTGACAGATCATTGTCCAAAGAAACTTTTCCATCATTTTCAGAGTAAATAATTATGCATTTCGGACACCTCTGCACTTATCTTCTACGATATTTTCGTTACCATAGTTAAGGCAAAAATTAATCAGTTTCTACTATTGCTCTTTGCGAACAATTTAGGGAAATTACTACACTAACGAAGATAAGAATAAGAATGACAAAGCAATACATCATCATGGACAAAAAATGTCATCAATAAAAAGGAAAATTTGATAAAATCAGCAGCAGCATTCGTTAAAACAGTCCTACGCACACGTAAGAACGTCCTAACCTATTAGATATTGCGAATATATAGTAAATTGTTGTTCACTTCAACGGAAACTTGAATGGCCAAATACTTTTTTTCAGGATCTCGCTTGGCTATGTATTTTTCTCCAAGCATTGTTTTCTTGGTTCACTACATTTTTCTAGAAAATATACTAAAATATGTATCTATATTCAGTATTGAATAAATAATTATTCAATATATGCTCAATTTTAAGTTGTCAAAACTTTCATATTTATGTCGTAGTACTTGAGATGCAATCTCGTTTTCTTAAAGTAGTATTTTAGCGTGAAGAGCGTGTGTTTTTAACTATGTTAGGGAATTTTTTGCAAAGAAACTATTATACATTTTGCAGTTAAATTGACAAGGTTTATTTGTGCGTATTTAAACGACGTTTTAAAACTTTTGAAACACAATAGAAGTTAAAATTAATGGCGCTGCACGCTTTCAAACATAGTCACTTTTAAAAAAGGTCGTCTCGTGGTGTCTATGATTCCGGCCATTCTGCTTGTCTGAAATAAAAAAAAACGTGAGAGTTCTTTAATTAGTATGAATTTGACTACAGAACAAAAGAAAGGAAGAACAAAAGAAGAAAGTCAGTGATTAAAAAAGTGGCGATACTTTGAAATTCGATTATCGATTTTTGCATGTTTTGTTCAAATTCGGAGGCACAGAAAAGAAACATAATTGATTTTAGTTGAGGCAGTACTAATGAGACATTACAATCAGACCTGAACTAATGCTTATTTAACATTTTCAGTCAATTGGTCAAGTAGATTTTGTGATGTCATAGACATCGTGCCTTTAAAGTTTAGTATATCGACAATAATACAAGGTCGTCGCGTCTTTCAAACAACCATAACTTCGTCAATTTTAGGGGTTCGCGTGTAAGGTTCCAGAGATATATTTTTGAAACTGTATCCTTTACGAACATACAAAAAAAAAATGATTTTCAAAAGTTCACACGAGAATACCCCCTTAATAAATTCTAATATTAATTCATTCAGAAGTCTGATAGAATAAATGTGGCAATGACACACAATTAACATGGCATCGAACGTGTTAAAAAAATTGACGACGAACGTAACTGATTACATTAACTGCAAATAGATAGCAGTGGCAGGTTCTTGTAACACCGCAGTATTCCGTATTAAACACGTATTTTCTACTAGGATGACTCATCCCACTGCCAAGCATAGCGCTCAAGTGAACATAATTATTTCTGAATTACTCCGTAAGTTATGCTCGCGTCGTTTAATCCAATTAGCAAAGCTAGCTTATATGCGAGAAAATGGAGGACCTCCCACCTGTTATTGGACGACTGTCGAGAGGTCGTTCAAGACGCCGCACCACGCCGCACTGCTTTCTTTGACTCCGCCATAGCCAAGCGAGAATTTCAGGACAGCTGCAAGCCGTAACTACTCGGGTTACACCATTAGCAATTTTTAGACAATAGCTGACTCCGGAAATCCCAGAACAATGCAAGAAGCGAGCACGAAGCCATCGTTTCTTCCTAAAATCCTAGAGGGGCGCAACCACTACATTCAAACTACCAATAAGAAGTAAGGAAAGGGTACTACTGCCGAGTCGTACTGTGGCATTGTTATGGAAATTTATACAAATTCCCGTCTCTAAATACGAATCTGAGTAATTGGAATTAGTATGCAAAAGTTTTCGCCTTTTCTTTAATCGGTCATGTAGAAATATACTTATCGTGGTTATAATCTTTGTTATAATCTCTCTTTAAAATTGTTTGTTTGGTATCGAGATGTTTAAATTAATAACATGATTATTAGTCAGTGACTTATTATCTACGCTGCATCCAGTACGAGTTTCATCAAGATAAAGACGTTGTTGATTTTACTCTGATGTGGATTTGGTGGAGAAAATGATGAGTAATAATATGTACGCTGCGTATTAGGGTGATCCTCAATTTTCTATCAGCAATCTTTATTTTGGCATCAGTTTCTAGAATGTTTCCATTTAATGAAAAAATAAGATTATTTCAAACTCTTGCAAGTTTTTGGAGTTACTAATGAATTTTTTGAAAGGGCACGTTTTATTGAAATTTTGTTTAAATAAGATTGAAAGAGAATATAGTTCTCAACAAGTTTGTTATGTATCATTTTTCTCATATTTCTAATCGTTTCCAAGATAATAGTGTTTGAATGTTGAAAGATTTTCACTAGTGCGAATCTCTCTCTCTCTCTCTTTCGCTTGCATAACTTTGCTCGACGCACGAATGACATGATATTTCTTACGTGTTTAGTGAATTGTTATTTAAACCAGCATATTTTCATAAAAGTCGAGGGAAAATACATAATAATTATATTTATTATATTTTATACATAATTATATTTATTTACATTACCATTAAAGTGTCATTTTTAGCACCTGAGAAATTGACGATAATTATTGTAGCAGAAAGTGTTTTTTATTCCTCATATTTCGTTAAATAGTTAGTATAATCGATTACTAATTTAATCTTTCTCTCTCTCTCTCTCTTCCTCTCTCTCATTTACCACCCTTTTTTAATTATTTCAATTCCTTCTTCGAAGCTAACTTCATCCAACCATGCTATACTCTAAAGTTTATGTTTATTCTTTATAACATTCCCATCATATCCATGGTAAAAAGGTTTCCTCAGGACAGATCTTGTACAAAAGTTTCATTAGCATATTCAAGGTCAACCTTGGCCAATTTCTGTCATTATTCTTTGTGGAGTTATAGAAGTGGACATAATTATCTATTAAAAAGTTACGAGATTAACGTTGGATTCTATTCTATTCCAACAGTATCAACTCAGTACTGAAAAAGACATTGGCAAATCCGCCATTTTCCTAATAAATGGCAACTCAGTGATGAAAGAGGTACAATAATTTCTCCTTAATTTGGGCTCAGATTGCGTACAAAAGTGGACAATTTGGGAAGAGGACATACGATTATTCGAGCCTTGCGTCTTGTTTTTGTAGTTGTCGACGATCGATAACTATAAAAACTAGCCGCAAAGCTCTTCACAAATCGTCCATTTTTGTGCGCAATCTGAGCGCGAATTAGGGAGAAATTACTGTATTGATAAATCCACTAGTGGTGAAACAGGCATTGGCAAGTTCATGACAAATGATTCCTAAAAAACCTTAGCTCTCGTCTCGTAACAGGCTGGCCATTTTATTGATCCAAAACTAAAGATGTGACTATCGATTATCAATATTGTCCTGATATACGATTCCGCGCTATTCACAGATCCGTCTACCCAGATCCATACTTAAAGACCCGTGTACACAGATCCTTAATTTCTTACTGCACGTCTCACCTATACACACGTATTTTGGTAATCAATCAAACTTGCGGTCTCCATGAATGTAAATATGTGTATATGCGAGGACAAAATAAAGGGGAAAATAAGTATGATTGAATATGAAAAGCATAGAAGGCACACATGTATGATTGAGATTTTGTTAACTGTGTATTCGGTCGAATCATAAATAACTTCCGTTGTCTTATCTCAGATATTTACTTTGTTTTTCGTTTACTTATATTTGTTATTTCTTTATTTTGTTTATTTTGAAACCTTATCTGTTTAGAGAAAGCAAAAATACGTTTGTCCCGGTGACTCATAGTGGGTAGTTACAAACAATAGATTCTATCTAGCTGTATCGGAAGTAATTTGTGACTCGACCTAATAGTTACCGAAAATAAAATCAAAGACATTTAGTTTGAAATAATATTTAAATAATGAAAATATATGAAATCGGAACAGAGAAAATAAGTGGACAAATGGTTTTTGCCTAGCAAACATAACAAGAATATTTCGAAGGAAACATGCGGATGACCTAATTACAGCTGATTAAGACTAAACGCACATCTACAAACGCAGAATCTAATTACTCAGCAATGAAGTAGGGATCAAAGCCAAAGTACATCTGCGTTCTCTGCATTCTGAAGCGAGCCACACAAATTCACTGGATATACTTGTGGAAATTGTGAATGAATAATGTTATCGTTAAAATAAAGGAAACTTCCAGTGTAAAATATTCGGATCAATATAGAGCGACACTATTTATATGGCAATTGAAATAACTCATGAATTATTTTCTGAAGAAGATGTTTCCAACAAAAAAGTTGCACGATTTTCAGAAAATACAGTAGCGGAGCAAACGCTCTGCAGTTACTTTTTATATCGAGATATAGAAAATTCCTCCGTTTTTTAATTTTTGAATGAAATGCCTAAGCGCTTTTAAATTTGAATACAGCAATTTTGCAGTCTAATTTTATTCGACGGTTTCCGAAGGAAGAAAGTACGCTCTGTCGCATGATGTTTTTGGATTTTAGCTCAGGACCGTAACTTCAAAACAAATTAAAAAATTTTCGAGAAAAACAATACATTAAACGCGTATTGCTCTTTCTAGACATTATTTAATCATATTTAAAAACTTCTAAGAGGAAAAATTCTTACAGTTGAATGTATGATTTTTCTTTGAAAATAAATTTCTGAAAAACTGAGGGTAATTAAACAAAATGTCTTTCAGATTCTTATTCAGTAACGAAAACATTTTTTAAGAATCGCATATTAGTTGTCGAAACTCGAAAAAACAGTTGAAGTTTATTAGACAGTCTTATTGATTCATTGACAGCGCTATATAACAATATACGAGCTTCGTTATTTACTAATTATTAAAATAAAAATAGTTGAGCTTCGTACTCTTTAGCTGGTCTGTTAAAAAACCGGAAGGACGGTTTGTCAAATCGGGTTGATGTGGTACTCCCGATCTGTGTTGAGATTGTTTGGATGTTTTAATAGAGCAATTAGCTTCATAGACCAGTTGATCTATTAAAAAACTCTTTATGATTGACTGTGGTGCACAGTTCCGCATCACTTACCATAGCTATACGGGGTGTTCTATAATTATGTTAACATCGGGAAAGAGGTGATTTCTGAGGTCATTTCAAGTAACTTTTTCTGTAGCTAAAATGCAATCTGCGGCTTTGTATACGAGGTATTGACGGAAAACACTGACCAATGAAAGGCGAGCTCGCCTAGCGCTAGGCGGCCGAGCCAATCAGCAGAACTGGACTTCGACCGCTTGTTGGCTTAGCCGCCTTGTGCCATCATATCTCGCCCCTCATTGGTCAGTGTTTTTCGTTAATAACACATAAACTAAGAAAAAGTTACTTCAATTCATCTCATGAATCACCACTTTTCCGGGTGTTAACATAATTATGGAACACCCTGTATAAAGACTTCCAAAGTGCCCGGGGCTCTAGTATCAGAGCTCCCTAGCCCTGAAGATGCAAGCTGGAGACGTTTGGCAACTCAAACTGGAGCTCCCTGCTCCCAATTTTTTAATTGTTCAGCTGACCAGTTAAAAAGTTCCTTTGATTACTAACCAATTCAGCGGAACCAGCACTCCATTAAGTGAAACACTACTTGATGAAGGTAACTACAAAGTTTGCGAATAGTTGGAATTCCACACAGCTTAAAGTCTCAAATCTTCGATTCGAAATTGTTAGTTTGATAATCTAGGTACGTGTTCACCTGCAAGTGGTGATCACTGTTTTCATACAGTAGTGGTAACGTGATGTCAAATTGACTCCGTATCAACAATATTGACTTGGTGTCAAATTGACTTCATACCAAATAATGGTGACTTGATTTCAAATTGATTTCGTATCAATAATAGTACTTGATGCCAATTAGACTCCTTATAAACATTGGTACCACTATTGATTCAAGTCACCACTAAAGATACAGAGTCAAGTTGACTTCAAGTCACAACTATTGATACAGAGTCAAATTGACTTCAAGTGACCACTATTGATACGGAGTTAAATTGTCTTCAAGTCACCACCATTGATATGGAGTCAATTTATCTTCAAGTCATCACTATTGATACGGAGTCAATTTGACTTCAAGTCACCACCATCGATACGGAGTCAATTTGTCTTCAAGTCATCACTATTGATACGGAGTCAATTTGACTTCAAGTCACCACCATTGATATGGAGTCAATTCGTCTTCAAGTCATCACTATTGATACGGAGTCAATTTGACTTCAAGTCACCACTATTGATACGGAGTCAATTTGTCTTCAAGTCACCACTATTGATATGGAGTCAATTTGACTTCAAGTCACCACTATTGATATGGAGTCAATTTGACTTCAAGTCACCACTATAGATATGGAGTCAATTTGACTTCAAGTCACCACTATTGATACGGACTCAATTTGTCTTCGAGTCACCACTATTGATATGGAGTCAATTTGACATCAAGTCACCACTATTGATACGGAGTCAATTTGTCTTCGAGTCACCACTATTGATACGGAGTCAATTTGACTTCAAGTCACCACCCATCGATACGGAGTCAATTTGTCTTCAAGTCATCACGATTGATACGGAGTCAATTTGACTTCAAGTCACCACTATTGATACGGAGTCAATTTGTCTTCAAGTCACCACCATCGATACAGAGTCAATTTGTCTTCAAGTCATCACGATTGATACGGAGTCAATTTGACTTCAAGTCACCACAATTGATATGGAGTCAATTTGTCTTGAAGTCATCACTATTGATACGGAGTCAATTTGTCTTCAAGTCATCACTATTGATACGGAGTCAATTTAACTTCAAGTCACCATCATTGATATGGAGTCAATTTGTCTTCAAGTCATCACTATTGATACGGAGTCAATTTGACTTCAAGTCACCACCCATCGATACGGAGTCAATTTGTCTTCAAGTCATCACGATTGATACGGAGTCAATTTGACTTCAAGTCACCACTATTGATACGGAGTTAATTTGTCTTCAAGTCACCACTATTGATACGGAGTCAATTTGTCTTCAAGTCACCACTATTGATATGGAGTCAATTTGACTTCAAGTCACCACTATTGATACGGAGTCAATTTGACTCTAAGTCGCCACTATTGATAAGGAATCAGTTTGTCTCCAACTCGTCACTATTGATAAGGAATCAATTTGACTCCAAGTCGCCACTATTGTAGTGATATGGAATGAATTTGACGTATATCACCAGTTAGAGTCAGTTTGACGTACACAGTGTGACAATTAATTTTCAAGAGCGGCGCCATATCTCAGCAAGTAGTGACGACATCTGTTGAGTGAGTCTTCTAAGAAAGATCAATAATCTTTAATTGTATCATGGAACAAAAAGCGGTTATTAATTATTAAATTAATGCAGCAAATGTATGACTATGCTTGTTTAAGTCGGTGAAATGTTTTCTTGTCGCATAAACGATTTCTGGATGATAGACAATCGCTAGAAGATGATCAATATACGAGAAGGACAATTTCAATTGAAAAATCTGGAACGGTCGAAAAAATACATAATTTTATTGTAACATGTAATATTCTATTGACTCGAAGAATTCTTCGCGTCGTATCCATCCATCGATTATCAAGATCCAAACAGTTGGACACTGTTGCACGATAACGCATCATCTCACAAGTCACTCATTGTTCGTCAATTTTTGGCCAGAAATCAAGTCTGCGTGCTCTACCACCGTATTCACCCGGTTCGGCCTCGTGCGACTTCCCTTATTTCCAAAATTGAAATTGGAATTAAACGGATGCTTTTTCGAAAACATTCCGACCATCATAACACGGGAACTAGAGGCGATACCACAAAAGGAGTTGAATCATGCATTTCAGATTATTTTGAATAGAACATGAAATTTGCTGTATGTTGTTTCTGTCGTGTTTTATTGATCCGATCTTAAAAATGATTAATTTTGCAGTGTGTATATCACCACTCAAAAGTTAGTTCCCTATCAAAATTATAATTTTCAACAGCAGTCTGGCTTTATATTTGGAGGGAAACGACCATCGTCGCTTCAATGATATCCCTTTGAATATTCTCAAATGATTCTTTCGACCACATATTTGTTGATGCCACTCCATTTCCCTGCAAATAGCCTAACACTTATAGCACACCTATTGAAAGCATCACGAAACAGTTACAAGTATATGACAGTTGATGCATTAATCACGCTTTGACAGGACTGAAATATCGCAGCAACAGAGCTTTTGATACGATTTCATGGAAGCCTCGTGATCCTGACGTATACTATCATGGCTTGTCACTGTGCCCCTATCGCGCGGGATTTCAACCAATTTGATATTCACTTCCATCACGTATTCTCGATCGAAAGCCTTTCAAACGTCAATATTATTAAACCGTCAGATCAGTGTAAATACGGAAAACTATTATCACGTAATAACATTAGGAATAATGTAAGTTCACGTGAGAACAATAATAGCATGAAGAAAAATAAGAAGATTTTGCACTAATATATATTGCAGTAGAATGAGTTATGCCTAATACAATATTCTTTTAAACAGTATTTTTTCGTACAGTTTTTTAGGTACAATAAAACGATGCAATTTTTCTGTCAACTTTTTAAAAATAATATTTGCTATTCGTGAGATATTGATGGGCTAATTTCACCTTTCTAGGCCGTTCACAAACGTTCTTTGTAAGTTGTGTTGTTTTTTATATTTAGTAAAATTAATTATTCAGTAAACTAATAATCCTTCGACATCAATGTAAATGTACTAATGTATAACAAAATTTATGATTGTAAAAAGTGTAGGTGACCTTGAAATCTCTGAAAATTCACTAACTGAATGAACTGAATAACTTTTGTTAATAAAATTTTTCAGCATTTCCAAAAATATCAGATACACAGGGTGTCTCAAAATTATGTTATTTCCAGAAAATGAGACGATCCTGAGGTTATTTGAAGTAACTTTTTCCTTAGCGAGAATGCAATGCGTGCTTCGTTTACGAGTTATTAACGAAAACCACTGACCAATGAAAGATAATCTCGGTTGACGTCAGCCGAGTACGCCTCTCATTGGCCAGTGTTCGTGTTAATAACTCGTAAACAAGGTCGCGATTCACATTTACGTTAAGAAAAAAATTGCTTCAAATGTCTTCGGGACCCTTATTTCCCGGAAGTAACATAATTTTGAGACACGCTCTACTTAGTTGGCTTCCCCCATCAGATATGTTTAGTTATGATTCCCTGTGTACAATTCGTTATACCCATACATCAGCTAGCTCAAGTGTGATTAATCATTAGAATGACAAACGTGACATTACCGTTTGTTCCCAAGATGGTGATTATTTATGTTTCAACATGTTATTATAAATAATGGACCCACCAATGTCAGCAGAGAAGAGAACAGGGTGGAATAATACAGAAACGTAACAGAATAACAAACATACAGAATACTCGCAGGACATTTAGAAAGACGTAATGCAGTAACTAAAATGATAAACCATGGAAATAGCTCGAAACTACTAACACAGCACGTAAAACTCACTATACTGCAGATAAAACCATAACTCACCGCGGACCAAATGACGCTGGTGTATAAAGTAGTAAAATTAACATGAATATTGTGTCCGTTCTTAAATGTAAATGTTATCCGAATGCATTGTGACACGAAAAACATCTTTGTGTAAAAGTTACATGAAATGTTTCAAAGTTATTGAGGATATGTATCGTGATGGTAGGAAGCTCATAGCATCCTTCAAAAACATAATATCGCTATAAACTATTACGAGATCAACATAAAATTGTTACTATATACTATCTTTCTCTCTTTTATTTTTATATGCATTATAAACGTGATAATTATGTCCAACTTTACTTTTTACGTGTACGTGGTGTGGCAAAAATGTTACAAGCTCTTTCAAGAGGTAATTTTAAACAACTTTTTCTTTACGAGAATGTTGGTTACGGATATTAATGAAAAACACGGACCAATCAGAGAGCGAGTAGAGCGGATAAAGTAGCGCGATAGCGAGCTCGACGTGACAGTGTCCACGAGGGCGGGGCATCAGCCGCACTCGCTCTTTGATTGGTTCGTGGTTTTCGTTAATAACTTGTTCACGAAGCCGCAGAGAACATTTTTTCTGAGGATAAAGTTACTTCAAATAACCTCAAAAGACACCCTTTTCGAGGCCTTACGAGATTTTTCGGATACCCTGCAATTACGTATAACGTGCTCATTCAAATTTTTCTTAATATTTGAACCATGCCAATAACCTCAAAAATTATCACAAAATTCTAGTATTTTATTTTGACAACTTAAAATTGAAAAGTTAAGTTGCATCACATCGATTGCTTTTTCACAATTCTCACACTTAATGGATCCTAATAAAATGAGGAAGGTGTAATCAGAGTTGAGCAGAATTAGTTACATTGTAATTTGTAATTGTAATTGGAGTGCAATTACAAAACATGTACTAAATAATTAAAATATATTAATTACGAATTACTTTTACAATTGAATTATGAATATGAATTACGATGTAATTGAATTAAAATTACAAATTAAGAAATAATAAATTAAGTTAAAATTAAATTGTAATTAACCATATATCGTGTGTTAAACTCACAATTTTTTATTAACGAATTTACATGGAAATAATGTTATGTTAATATTACGAAAACAATGTCACGATGTTAGAGTTATTAAGAACGTAACATCATTTCTGTATTAATGAATGAAAAGTTCAGGTTCGTATTTAGAGGGTTAATAGGTATTTTATATTATAATTACTCTAATTAGTGTTTAAAATCCTCCATTTTTAAAAATTACTCATTAATTGTGAAATACTTTACACTAATATTATAATATTATAATTACTCTGCGGATTTATATGCAAAGTAAAAATTGTCTGTGTCAATTGTAAGAAATAGAAACTAGACTCAAAATAATTTCTTCTTTAAATATTTTGATAGATTCAAAATACAATTTTAAATTGCGTCAATTTTGTCAGAAAATAGAACAGTTGAAACAACTGATTCCTAATAAATGACAATCTGAAGTGTGATATTTATCATGGCATGGTAATCAAGTGAAAGAAGTTGTTTAGTAATTTTCGACAAACATTAAATCCCTATAGCTTATAGTACCAGTAATTGTGGACGGAAGTTCAAAGTTGATGATTTTCAAGGGCTCCGTAGTTTAAGGGTTAAGCTATACTCAATCATTATGGATTCAACACGCTGTAACTTTATTAGAACAATTCACCTCGTTAGGGAGATATTATCGCGGAAATTTGGAGGAAATGAAGTGCTCTACAGGAAATTGCTACTACATGGAGGCTTCAGTGTTAGTTTTATACATGATGCTGCTTCACTACAACGTATGACGGTCCTTACATTCAGTTATCCTGTGAATTTCGCTTTAAAATTTTATGTCGCTATCATGAAATAAAGTCTTATACGGAAAAATGTTGTGGAATATCTAAAGAAATTAAGAAAAAAGTTTAATAGATTAATAATAAACTTATTTGCGATATATGTAATTCGCGTAATATAATAAACGTGAATTTAATGTAATAAAAGGAAACTATGACAAATATTGACATTTTCGCGACGAGCAATAACCGGACAAAACGTTCACTTGAATACGACATATAATTTTCAAAAATCTGTAGCAGAATAAATCTTTCCGGCAATTTACTTCGAGCCAAACTGTTTGTTTAAAAACTTCGTTTTTAAGAGATTCTTGTCTGAGTCCATCTAATGTTATTTCGAAAGAAAATAATTGTTCCACCGCTGCGGAAGATGGAGAAAACGTGTAATTCCTTATTATCGGATGATCATTTAAAAACGCCGATCTGATAGTTAGGGCACCGTATAATGTCCAAGAAGAATTTCACAATTGTCTCAAATAATTATTTCAAACAATTATAAAAATAAAATAACATATTATTTGAAAGTGATCACTGTTAGTGATCGAGGACGATTATCTTAAACCAAGAACTGCAATAAACTTTAATATTATCCTCCTCATTTGTTCCATACCGACTTGAATCTATAGGGTTATCCAAACTGAGTGTCACATCTTTAAATTGAAATAAAACACAAACTATTTGAAATATTTCAGGATTCTTCATTTTAATATATCCAATTTTCCATTACATTATTACATAATTGGGGTTCTATTTCATTAATGGCGGCTATTATATTGTTTTTTAGCTCATCAATCGTTTGTGGTTTATTGATATAAGCTTTACTTTTTAAAAAACCCCATAGACAAAAATCGAACATTGCATGATCTCGGAAGGTCAATTACTTGAATCAAAAATTTCGCGAAGTGCACGGAAACAAGTTCGAATAGAACTTGAATGTTTATAACAATTTTTAACAATTTGCACACGTTGCTACATAGTGTAACGTTCTATGATGATTTGTTTACGATTAATGATGACGTGTGTGAAATATAACAAATAGCGATAAAACCGTTTAGCACTGCTATCTGTAAAGATTTTGAACCTAACCTAACAATTAAAATTTTCTATATAAAAATAACCGATGATCAACAATCACAGACATTAAAATAATCATGAAATAGAAGAACATGCCGTTTTAAATACTATTTCAAATAATGCCACTTGAAATATGCCCACGTCTTAGGTCTTGTAGGCCGGGAACACCACGTAAGGGTTAAAGATGGGGATTACGTGTCGTCCTGCGCTACACATGAAGTGATGGGGTGCATTAGATAGATAGGTGCAACTATTTAGATATGTCACAGCATAATCACCGTCTTTGTCCTCGTCCCCGAGTTTGACACCTGCACACGTGCTCAATCTTGACAATTTGAATACCCAATCCATCTTCCAACGGGTTCAGATAACAACGTCTTCAGAAAATACATTCAGTATCGTCATCGCCTACCAATTAAGAATCATCGTTGGTTCTCCGATGAGAGACTGTTTCCTATACTTTTGTGTTGTTCTAATTCAGGTTCAGTTATTGTTTACAAGGAACGTCGTGCTGTGCCGTTTGAGTCAATATTAGACTGCGGATTTGTTTGCAAAATAAAAATGTGCTGGATGAATCACGTGAGACAGGTGCCAGATTTAATTCTTACCATAATAATTTTAATTATTCAAATTTGTCCACTGTTCTAAATTGCATCTACTCATTTTTGTTACAAATGCATAAAATCCAGGGTCTAGTGATTATATCGCTTCCGTAGTGTCTTCGCTTAATTAGTAGCCAGTGCCTTTTCTCGCAGGTGACAAACTGTAAGCAGTGGCGGATTAAGGTGTACCGGGACCCGAGGCGCAACACAATTGAGGTTCCTAATATGCTGTGACACGCTATGACAAATATAGCCATTATTAAAAAGGTTTTATTTTAAAATGGAAACATCATTAATACGAAAAAGTTCAACTTATAAAATTTTATTTGTAGTATCGAATAATTAATTTAAATAACAGCTTTCCTGGATTTTTGATTTGGAAACTTATTGACGATTTCTTCGTAGTCTAAAGCATTTACTATATCATTTTCAATGAACGTCAGAGCAAAATCATTTAAAACGGTCCGCATTTAAAGCTTCACGCGCATTACAAATTGTCATGGCAATAATTATTTTTAAAATTGTTTTCACATTGGTGAATGTGGATTTAAGTCCTTTGAGTATAAATTTTTACATATCTTCGAGGTCTAAAATGGCGAATTTCATCAGGAAATAATTCACTTCGATTCCTCAATTTGCGAAATTGTTAATTTAAAATAAAAATAACGTCGACCCGTTTAAAGTAACAGCAATTTCAAATAATGAATTGTCTCGTTATATTTTCATTTCAAATATGACAAGAGAAATGATCTTTGAAATTCTATGCAACGAACAGATTTTATTTTAAGGAATCTTTGAAGTTATTTGCTTCGAGCTAAATTCTTCCTTCAAAAAGTTCATCCCTAAGAGAGTTTTATTCGAGTTCATCTAACATTGTCGCGAGAGCGAATAATCGTTCAACTGATGCGGAAGATGGAAGATGGTTGATGTACTTACATAAAAATGTTTCTTATTATCCGATAATGATTTAACACAGTCAGAACGGTCGTTTTATGTTGCAGAAATATCAATGATGATGTTAATATAAACCAGACTGAGAACTGATAATTAAATTATTATATAATTTCCAAAATGTATTTCACAATTATCTTAAAAGTAATTACTTCATATAATTATAAAACAACATGCAACTTGAAATAATACTTGAAACAATGTTATTTCTAAAATGATCACTGGTATGGAAATAAAAAAAAAATAATAAAATAATAAATAAATAAATAATATTTCAAATAATGTCACTTCATATATGCCCAGGTTTATTTGTGACAAACATTGCAAAGTATACAGACTTCTCCAATAGTTTTGAAACGATCAATTATTTCAGAAATAAAGCATTTTGGAAGAAAATGTCTAAGATAAAAGCACAGAAATATTAAACATTCTATTGAGCTTTCGTTAGCCTTTTTAACTCGAGACTCTTTGAAAACCCTCCACTTTGTATTCTAAAATATCAGAGAGGTCACTTTTTTGGTGACTTCAGAGGCATAATAAGTAGACGTTTCATTTTTAAAAAACAAAAACATTAAATAAAATAATTAAATATTAATATTAACTTTTTTCTATTTAACTACAATAAAAATTGTGGTGTGTGATACATTCTATTCCACTACTTTAGTTCTAGTAAGATTTATTCTTATTATTCTTATTATTATTACTGTTATTATTGTTATTATTATCGTTGTTTCATCACTTATTATTGTTAATGTTATACTATATACCAATGTCATTCCATTACCTTCTTATCGAACTTCATAAAGTCTTTGGCAAGCCATGATTTCACCCCTTGACTTATACTCGACCTGTGTCCTTGTCGCATCATATACCTGAAACATTTGCATTAACAAATTATATTTACACGTATCCTATACATGACTGTCCATCCCCATAAAATGAATTCGGTCATACAAGATGCAACAAAAAAAAGTACGTGCTATAAACAAATCATGAAATCATGTAAAATAGAGATACAAAACGACATCGATCATAAATAAATAATAATTTTTAAAATGTCGAACTTCTTGAAACATATTGTTAAACAATATACAGGGGTATAAAAATTAACACTAATAAAAATGTTCAAAAAATTTATTTTTATAACTTTCTAACTTAATTTTGTAAGGCGTTCGAATACCTACGTTGCGAGAAAATTCGAGGTTTTCATATACTTTTTAAAATTATTTAGGTTAAATAATAAGTAAATAAAAGCTTATACTAAATCGAAAATTTTTGATATTTTGACATTTACATACTCTACTTTAATATACCGTAAAGAATTTTTCCCTTGAATATTTATCTACACGTATGGCGTAGAAGTCAAAGTTATACTAGTGTTTGAATACTTTTGTTATGCACTGTATAGTTACGAGTTAAATAAAGTTTATATATAGCGTTTAGAATTATTCTTTGTTAATTAATTTTGTCGACTTAATGGGTCGACATCCATATTCAAAATCTAACTCTTGATCTGATTCCTGATTGCATTTTATATGCACTTTTCCACACGATCATTAATTCTGGCTTTGTTCTCTAATGCTCGCTCATCGGAGAATTCGTTACGATTATATCAAAGAATCATTCTTCATTCTATTGATAGCTTTCTCGAAAATGGAGTCTCGGAAAAAGAATTGAATCCTACGGTTTCGATTTATTTCAATATGTACTATCACTTTATTTCTCGTACACTGTTAACGATTAAAAATTACAGTAATTTCTTGTGTCTTGAATCACCACGAAAACAATTAGGTCGTGTCACTAGTTGCATGTTTAACACTTGAGCTGTGGGCTCCGGGTCATTTTGATCCAGAGTATTTAAATTACTCAATTTTCGGCAAAGAAGTTAAATAAATTGCTGTTTCATTAGGAACAACAGAGAGACTAATAACATTTTATATATGAGACGTTTATTTTGTAATTAGCCTAAGTCCATTTATTTCAAATTCCAGGTATTTAAGGATTTTTCGTTTTAACAAATTTAAAAATATTGATAACTGATAGCATGGTAGTATAATGTTTTTGTGTTTCTAAAAGTTGTTGCGTTCCACAGGCTTTGCTGAAATGAAATTATATATAACGTAGGAATGTAAATATTAAAATAACTAGCTCGATGTTTTTGGAAAATGGACTTAGACCATTTTCAAAATAAACAGCTCATATTAAAAATGGAATTTATTTAAGTGGAATGAAATTAATGTATGAATGAAATTCGTTCCGAACAAATCTAGATCTACAAGAAGTATCTTTAAAAATATGTTTTGAAAAATTGGTGAGCAAAGCTGAAAATGGTAGCAAACATTTGAAAGTTACAATTCGTTCATTCGTCGGAAACGCAAATAAATAAAAGATAAAAGTACAATTTTTCCTCCTCTTTGAGTGATCTGATATTTCATGTGATACGACCTATTATTTAACATGTGAAAAAATTATTGTAAAAGTTGTTTCACGTGGCGGGAGATATTATGTGACATTACGATTATCTTGATACGACCTATTATTTAACATGTGAAAAAATTATTGTAAAAGTTGTTTCACGTGGCGGGAGATATTATGTGACATTACGATTAACTTGATCTTTTAGATGGATTATAGTAATATAGTATCAATTGTTATGTACCTTCATGTATTTTACTAACTTTTGTTTCTACATTTTTCAAAGTTTTACCTATAACAGAAGTTAAACGATAGTCAATTTTGAATATGTACTTCCACATCCGAAATAACTTTGTAATTATGAAAAATTATTGAATACAAGAATTACGCGGTTTTAATGGTGGAAATGATCAATTTTTTCTGCATATAGAGAGGTTTTCAAGTTCTCATAGTCAACTTTCTTTTCTTTGATGGAATTTTAGTGATCGTAAAATATTGTATATTTATATAAGGATGCTTACCAAACTCATGTATGTCATACAGCTTTTTTCCGCGGAATGTAGCTGTCATAATTAGTAAAATATCTACTAACAATAATTTGATTTGCCTGTGCACTTGCGCCGTCACGAAGCAGCCCATTATGCTTTCCTCAAATATTGCTCAAATATGGAGGTTGGTATGCATGCATTCGCTATGGCTATCGGCCAATTTGGACCCGCGTTTCTGCCAAATTGGAGACGCCGGTATAGCATGCATTCAAAGATGAGAATTTAAACACAGGGAAGGAGTACGGAGGTGCCTATATTTTTAGTCGTCCCAGTTATGTGCAATTGTTAAATATGCGCACGTCAGCGGCGAAGTCACGAAAGTGTATAATTAGAAAATATTCGTGCGGTTCGAACCTCCCAAGAAACTCCGAACTGTAATTGGATAATTTCAATAATGTTCGTTTCCTTCGTTCGTAATCGTTAATCTTATCGAACAGGCTACGTAACTAATCTGGAGGAGCATGCGAACGCGAGAACTTTAGAGCAGCCGAGCATATAGCGAAACGAATTTCAGGTGATACCGTCCGACGCGAATACATATTTTACTAATGAATGCAATATCCGTGAAGTGACGTCATTAAAAATTTCCGCGTATTGAAACATTGGGAGCGACTAAATCATTTGATTTAAGGACGTTAAGCAACCGTTCACCGTATCGAATGAATTGGAAATTTAAGCGACTCTCAATGAAATTGGTATCGAATAAATCGTTTCATAATAATAACAGAAATGTTTTCGACATGCAATATCGAACGAAAGAATACTGGACATGGTTAATACATAATCGAAATGCAATTCAAAGGGAAGGAATTTCAATATTTTCGTGTCAGACTTAAAAATAATCTGCAAAAGCATTTCTGTTTGTTACGATCTCTGTAAACACAACCTTTGTGAAACGTAATATAATACGCAATCGTATTATTAAATGGAATTACGAGTCGAGTGAATACAAACAAATTTCCATTATCATCGAGAGAGAAGATAAACGTATTTTACTCGCTCTTTCTGCATTAGTTAAATAACAATTACAATTTCTCACAATTTCACCTTTGAAAACATAAAACTTTTTTCAAACTGGATCAAATGATTAGACTCTTTTTGAGATGTTAAAGGTAATAGTTTATTAGACAATGTCTAATTGTAAAAATTATAATTGGCTTGAATAACAGCAATAATAAAATTTTATGTTTTTCATCCTTTTTATCTGAGACAGAAAGAAAATTTATACAACAATCAAAGATAGCGAACATTTCGATTTTACGCGACTTTCATTTGTAGTGTTTCGTTTCACGATTGTAGCTTGAATCAACGTCAACTAATTTCGGTGATATTTTTAGCAAACATATAGCAAATATAGACTGCGGATCTTTAAGGAAAATAAAAATTTTCTTCGTTAATTGCAAGAAGCCAGAAGCCAGTCAGAAAATTCAATCTTTCTTGAATAATTTCAGTGAGCTGAAATTAACGCATAGCTATCCCTAAATACTTTCAGTCTTCTTACTGTTTTAGATTGCACCTCTACATTTTTGTGAAAAATGCATAAAATCAATGCAGTTTATTTACCAAGATACACAAAACGCGTTGTTCAAATTTTTGTTATAGGCTCAGATGATTCATCACCTAAAAAATATCCAAGTCATTTGGCCCCATTTTTTAAAAGTTATTACGTTTTAATCATTTACGTTTTAACAGTAATAATAATAAGAATAAATCTAACTAGAGCTAAAGTAGTGGAATAGAATGTATCACACACCACAATTTTTATTGTAATTAACTAGAAAAAAATTAATATTACTATTTAATTATTTTATTTAATGTTTTTGTTTTCATATAACACGTATCTTAATAATTTCTATTTAACACTATTTTTGTCAAAAAAGATAAAGGACATCTTTTAATAATTTTTAATAAAAATTATTTCCTATGTTCTATGTTTTTTATGTAATCACTTCTCGACTTTAGTTATAGTCATTATAATATTAATTTGGTAAATTTTATAATACAAAATATCGGTAAAAATAGTGTTAAGTGTTATTAGTTTAATCCTAATATTATCGTTACTCACTGGTACATGCGTCATTATAATTCTCAATTATACTACGATAAAAATTACGTCCGTCTTCTGATAAGACACAAATTCTTAATTTACACACAGAGTATGACAATTGATTTTTAAAACTGGTGCCATATCTCAACTAGTAGTGACGACATCTGTTGATCTTTAGTACCCTTAGAAAGGTCAATCATTTGTCTGTCTAATACATTTAAGTTCATGCCAATCGAATCGTAAATGAGAATGTTATGACAATTTTTCGTGACCAAGACTTTAATCGATGTTGAAATTGTATCATGGAGTGAAAAGCGCTTATTAAATTTAACGCAAGACTTGGTAAAAGTGCGATAAATCCTAGTGAGATTAAAGCAATACCGCAGCGAAGCGAACACCTGCAGTAATAGGTACAGTCACCCAATCGAGATCGGGAAAGATATGGAGGTTCAATGGATGATTGAGGAAGACGATTGGCTACGACGAGTGAGGACGTGAGTTCGAGTCCCGTGTGTGGGGTTCCTCCTCTTTCTTCTCAAGATCTTACAAATTGATGTCAGAAGTGAGACGAGGAAAACACGAGTGCTATACATGGCGCGACTCTACGTCTGTGACAGTTGACAAAAGGCGGTAACACGTGAGGACGCACACCCCTAGGCATATGAGGCACACATGGGTATTCACCTCAAAAATGCGGAGAAAAGTCACACTATAAAAATATCCTTATAATGCAAACTTTATTTACTGATAATTAATTCAACATATAGATTATAATTTACTATGTCTTTTCGTATCATTTGTTCAGTTTTGATATGACTACACTGCTTCAAAGTGGCCTACTTCCAAATCACCCGAAACTGTTCATATTATTGATAATTGTTTTATTTATTTTAATTAAGTGATGATGGACAGAATTTAATGTACTTAGTATGTATTATACTTAAAATATGTCAGAGCACACTTTTCTATTACCCACACTGTCTAAGTTATGTCGAATTGAATATGTTCAATGTTAATTTAATTTTTTAATTACGTGTATCTCGAAGTGCACTGTTCTTCTGATCACATTTTAAAGGATAGAGTTTTACCTTTTTTAAAAAAAAAAACAATTGGAGGTTACTAGGTGCTCCGTTCAAAATTGCTAAATAGTGCTGGAAATATTTTATAATCTTTAAATAATTTGCTAATTCGTTCATGAGTTGTTAATTAGTTTAACAATTAGATATTCAATATATGTGTTTTGTATTTATATTTTTCTTTATAAATGTTATTGAAAAATAGATTCTGCAACTTATTCAATGTTTGAAGAAAGTCGGACCTATTTACATAATTTCAGTGAGGTCGTTACTGAGAGTTGGACAGATTTTTGGCGGTGTTTTCGAAACGAAAACGATGCTTCGTTATTTGGTTAAATTTTACCTTGGGGGTTTCTACTTTTTTGGTTTTTCAGTCTACATTCCAATGGATTTTGTCGAGAAAAGTCCGAAAATCAAAGTCCTGAATCTAGGAATGTAATTAAAATAAGTCCTGAATTCATCGATTGCAGTATTTTCAAAATGTAAGTATATCGAGAATTTCAATTTTATTATTTTAGGATTAGAAAATTTTAGCTTACTAATTATTTTAGAATTAAAAAAACCACTGCCACGTACTAGTACTGCCATCAACTATCGCCGCTTAATAAACTACATCTGCGGACTGAGTACGCATCAATATGGCGCGCTAACCTGTCAAAAACACTGGAAATTCGTCAACTTTGGAGGCGCATAACTTTTAACAAATGAATTCAGGACTTATTTTAATTAATACATTCCTAGATTTTTTCAGGATTTCGATTTTTGAACTTTTCTCGACAAAATCAATTGCAATGTACACTGGAAAGTCAAAAAAATAGAAACCCCCAAGGAAAAGTTTAACCATTATTTTAAGTGATAGGGGCACATTTAGTTCCTTTTACACCGTTTTTCATCGACTTAATTCTACATTTCGTTTGTTGCTATAGTACTTCTTTTATATCTTTTCTCTCAGCCTGTCTTAACATGCCTATGAGTATAAAGCAGTAAAAACAAAATATGTATTTCACTCTGGTTACGAGGATGCTTTGTGTGCTATGACGGAGGCAGACAGTGAGAGCGGACCATTCGAGGGCGAACGGTCGAGTGGAGGGATCAAGTCTCCCCATAAACAACACGCACAAAGAACAAGAACGTTGAGGGGGTTCCGTGGGTGATTGAGGAAATAAATCGGCTACGACGAGTGAAGATGCGGGCAGGGTTGCCAGAGATCCTTTCACGCTGTGACGTATTCTCACAAATGTGAGGTAACATCTATCAGTGACGTCAGTGATGATCAGTTGAACAGAGTGGGGGTAGAGAGCAGTATAGTCGCAAATGCGACAGGATCCCTGGCGACTCTGCTGCCCTCTAACCATATTCTGCTCAACTGTTCATCCGTGACGTCACTAGCGAATGTCACGTGATATCTGGGAGAATATGTCACAATGTGAGAGGATCCCTGTCAACCCTGGACGCGAGTTCAAGTCCCGTGAACGATTCCCTCTTTTATCACAAGATCCTGCAAATTTGTGTCGGAAGTAGAATGGGAGGAACATCGATCTCCATAGGTGGCATGACTATGACTGGGACAGTTGATAAAAAGCGGTAACATGCGGAGCATCCCTTAACACTGTCACAACCGCACGTTATTAAGAAAAGTTTTGCAAATGGCTTGCCACTGGTACCACGTGGGAGTCACCGGCAAATAGCAACTGGCCTATCAATGGTACCACGTGAGTGTCACCAGCAAATAACGACTGGTCTACCAATGACACCACATGAGTGTCACCGACATACAACGACTGGCCTGCCCATGACACCACAGTGGTGTCAGCGGTTGTGAAAGTGTTAATGTTGCAAGTTGGGCAGAGTCTGGGTTATGTCTACGAAACGAGGATGCGCTGTATGAGCTATAACAGTCGAGTGTCGTACAGAACCCTTCATAAACAACAGCGTTCCCTCTTTTCTCAGGATCTCTAAATATGTTGTTAAGTTACTATGGAACAAATAATATAATGCGCACGTTGAATTGTGATTACAAGATTATGTATCAATTCTAAAGTATAGCAACCATATATTCTCATATTTGTATTTGTAAAATGAAACTGAAATACATTCCATGGCAAACGGATGACTCTTGTACCTCCATGTCAGGGGTTTGACGATATTGAAATACGTTGTCTATATGCAATTGAGGGGAGTTTCAGTCATCATTTTTCTAATATCGAAATTGTTTACAAACCTCCAGACTTTCCAGATTTTCCAGATTATATCTCCGGAACTATTAAAGATACGAAGTTGTGATCTTTTTCTGGTAATTTTGAAGGATATACGTATCTGAAAAAATTTTGTTTTCATTTTAGAAAAAATATTTTTTCAACATACAAGAAACAAAAATATTTTTGTTTTGAAAATTTGATCCGTGGTCATGTATACAAAAATTTCGAAAAAATATGCGAGCTCTCCCCTTTCCGTTCGAATTTTTTAATTCGTGGACACTCTGAATGTCTAAATAGGGTAGGGCACTCCATCGTGACGATTGGCTAACCGTACCGCTACCATCTCATATTATTTGAATAAAGTCGTAAGACATAATCGAAAAGTTTCCAAGATATCTGAACAATGTCATTTATGCTCTCAGAAGAATTTGAATAATCTACTCTTGGCCAATAACACTTTGTTTATAATAATTCGTGGCATTTTCAATAACTTCATTAACGAATGAATTTTTAGATTATTTACGTAGCAGATTTATTGGTCTGCAAACACTTGATTATATTGCTAAGGTCCAAACGCACATTTTTATGCTAAAATGGAAATCGAAATCACATGAAAAATGAATAATAAAATGTATTGAAGATGATTAGGGAACAAAGAAGTACTTACACCATCAGGATTGCTGGAGGGAAGTATATTTTGCAGTAGTGTACCCTGCAAAATACACTAAAAAAAGTAGAAAAAAAACACTTTTCTCGAGAATAATTCGCGTTCTGGATTGTTGAGCAAGCTCATGCGACCTTAATATTACTCAAAACTGTTGAGGAAACTTTAATCGAGCTATAGATAGAAATGGTTGACAATTTGGAAACATTGACAAATTAAAAAAAAATATTTAAGAAGAGTAGGAGAAATTAGAAATAAAAAGATAAGAATTAACTCCTTCTGAGATACGTGCACAGCTGATGGTATACGTTAAACTTTCCATTTAGGTCGTGTGTATCTCAGTGGTACATGCTTATACAGGGTGTCCAAAATCGGAGAATAAGAGGTTCCTGAGGTCATTTGCAGTAACTTTTTCCTTAGCGCAAATGCAATCGGATTTGTTTATGAGTTATTAACGAAGAACAGTGATCAATGAGAGGCAAGATCGGCTGGCACGGGACGGCCGAGTGAATAAGTGGAACTGAGTTTCGTTCGCTCATTCGTCTCTCATTGGTCATTGTTTTTCGTTAATAGCTCGTAAACAAAGCTGCAGATTGCATTTACGCTAAGGAAAAAGTTATTTCAAATGACCTCAGGAATCCCTCTTTTCCTGATTTTGAGTAACTTTTGGAACACCCTGTATACAGAGTGTTGCATAATTCATAGTACCTACAAATTAGGCCAGACAGATTCTGTGGCTGGAAGTAAGGCGAAAATCAAGAATAATGAAGTTGCGTCGGAGGCTTCGTTTTCGAGAAAATGAAATTTAAATATTAGTCGAGTACACGCGTCCTTAATAAATAATTGATGCTACGGATTACTTGCTTAATAGAAATTGTCGGTATGAGTATAACGTTCCAATCCGACGCGAGTCGGGAATAATTACATTCTAGTAATAAACAAGCCCTGGCATTGTATCACGTGCGTCTTATAATGATATTTGTGACATCGGTTATTTATTAAGGATGCATGTACTGGACTGATATATAAATTTAATTTTCTTGAAGGCGAAGCATTTTATGCAATATAATTATTTTTGATTTTCGTCTCGTTTCCAGCCATAAAATCTACTTAACCCAATTTTTTTTATCATAAATGATGAATCACCCTGCATTTATCGAATGCGCCAATCTTATAATAAGTTTAAAAGTGAAAAATATATTTCTATCAAAATAGTGAAGTATTATAAAAAATGCAGTACAGAACGAAGAAAAAAGTTCGTTTAATTGTTATATGCAGGGTGTTCCGGGATTTTTCCGCCAAACTGCGATTGTTCGACCTAGGGGCCAACAGAAAAAACAAATGTTATATGAAGTTTGCGAATTAACCCTTTGTTACAGATATGTAAACACACATGGATATTTTATTATTTTACTCGGATAGATTTGTGTTTATGAACACCTACTTCTAATTATGAAACAGACTCGCACAAAGAAAACGAATGACTGAGATACTGAAACTCAGTAAAATAATAAAGTATCTATTTTTGTTTATATCTTTGTAACAAAGTGTTAATTTGCAAGCTTCACATAACATTTTTTTCTTCTTTTGGCCTTTAGATTAAACTGTGGCTGTCAGGCGGAAAAAATCCCGAGACATCGTGTAGACAATAATAGAAAATGTCATTGCAGCATACACGAACCAAAAGCAACTTCTTTTCTTTCTTAACTAATTGTAATAAATTGAAATGAATACATCAACACTCGTAGTTTCTTTTAATCTTATTACGTTCCTATTATATTATATTTTTTTAATATTTTAATTTTACATTTAAAAATTATAATTATAATTTTATATTATATATTAATTTTATATTTTTATTATATTTTTTTAATCTTTTAATTTTATATTGAAACCTATCAATTTTTTCTATAAATGCATAAAATCCGCGTCAAATAATTACATATAGTAGATAAGATAGTTGAACAAAAACGGTTCTACACGGAACGTACTAACAATCTATAATTTCAGTTTAATGGAATTAAACGAATATTAAAATTAAACTAAAATTAAAATAAACATTAATTTCAACTAAAATAAATCCGACTAAAATTCTGAAGCAAAAACGATGAAACGCGATCGAGAAAAGGCTAACAAGTTCTTGGTCCTCAAATGTAGGGAAAGCACTGCATAAACACCCAGAGATGCGCTATTTAGAATAACTGGAGCACGTGCGGATCGTTAGCATCGTGCAGATCGTTTGCATATGAACTGGCCGAGTTTGAAAATGCTATTTATTTCATTATACTTATTCGAATGAAAATAATCATTAAGCGTTGCGAAACAGAACTGTACTCTGGCTGATATTATTTTATCCGTTTTTGTAATTAATAAAAAACTGAATATGTTACTCGTTCTCGTTTAAATGAAATATTACGATGTTGTTAATATTTATGCTTATTTATGAAATGTAGAACAACGAATTTAAACAGTAATTGAAGCAAGCGATCTGTCAACTGACGACAACTAGTTGTTATATAACTTTTATAACTCGCATAACTTGTCTCCGAAATACTATTATATTATCCAAGATGGTGATATATAAATCAGTCTACAAATATTCGTAGCAAATTTTCGCAATTACTGCAAGATAAATGTACAAACTTCAAACAGGACATCCTTTTTTATATTTTATGCTATAAATCCCTATACAGAATTATTAACAATATGCAGATCTGTACATTAACAAAAATTTATATATATTTGAAGACATAATTATGTTGGCGCGAGTGTTTAGACGTTAAACAACAATATGATGAATAATGTATAGATATAGTCTTCACGCAACAAGAAGACAGCGACAGTGGAGCAGCTAGTAAGAGGGGGAAAGGCCCAACGAGAAAAGATGACAATTAGTAATTGTGAGTAAATAGTTTGTGAATAAACTTTAGTGGAGTTATGTTTGGTTGAAAAAGAATGGTATCGATCCCATATGGGGGAAAAAGCCTTTAGTACATAATTTAGCAAGCCTCAGTGTATGCTCTATTTTTCTATTTCATTATATCAAGTATTTCGAGTATTTTACAGAGCAATATCTTCTATGTAATATTTACAGAAATTATTGTGATCGTGTTCAGCCATTTAATATCAAAGCTATGCAGCAGTAAAAATTATAAATAATTGGAGAAGACAAAATTGTTCTATAATAACTGCATTCAATTGTTTTATTGCGATTTAACACTTGTGTATATTTATTCGCACTCGACTGGGAACTCTGAAGCGCCATAAAAAATTGTTATATCACGTTTCAAAATAATTTCAACATGATCGAATTTGCTTGTATTTAAAAAAAAAAACAACTATGCGATGCGTAACTGTTGCTTGAGTCACAAAATTCAGTGTCGTATGTATAACATGCAGTAAAATATATGAAATGGAAATACCATAGGTCAGTGTAACTATCTTAGATTTCGAGATAAAATAGCTTCGAGTGCAAAGGGTTAAAATACAAGAAAGCACGTATACGAGCAGTCATTCGTAATATCTCTACTATACTTTTCCTATAAAGAATTGTCTAGACTTTATTCCTCATCCTGATTTTCGTAAAATAATCCATAAAAAGTAAAATTTGTATAAAGATCTGCATTTTAGTTATTGCTTACATTAGAATGAAAAAACAAAACACTCATGACTTTTAACAAATATTTATATCTATACGAAAATATGGTTAAAATGGTGCGCGTGTTTAGACCATAAACAACAGTATGATAATTAATCTACAGGGTGTCCCATAATTACGTTCGTAAAGGGTTGATTGCTGAGGTTATTTGAAGTAACTTTTTCCTTAGCGAAAATGCAATCCGCAGCTTTGTTAACGAGTTATTCATGGGAAACACTGACCAATGAGAGGCGAGCATGCCTAGCGCTAGGAGGCCAAGCCAATCAGCGGAAGTGAGCTTCGACCACTCGTTGTCTCGGCCGCCTTGCGCCAGCTGAGCTCGCCTCTTATTGGTCAGTGTTTCCCATAAATAACTCGTAAACAAAGCCGCGGATTGTATTTTCCCTAAGGAAAAAGTTGCTTCAAATGATCTCAGCAATCACCCCTTTTCGGGTGCAAACATAATCATGGGACAGCCTGTATACATTTGTGAGAGTAGAGACCAAAAGGCCAAGCGAGAAAAAATTACAAGTAGTTGTAAGTATATGTTGTGTTTCCTGAGAAATTTCTGTGTAAATATTAGTGGAGTTACGTTTGGTTGAAAAAGAAAGGTATCGATCGTATAAGGAGGAAAGAAGCCTTCAATATATAATTTAGCCATCCAGTCAAATCTACTCAGATCAAATCGAGAACATCGCCAAATAATATGATTAGCGTCTTGATCTGGGTAACCGCACTGACATTCAGAGCTGGAAACTAGGTTAATTCTGAAAAGAGACGATGAGAGCTGATAGTGATCGTCATGTAGTCTATTGACAAGACTAACACTGTCTGTTAGAAGAAATTTACTAGAAAATCATGGGATTGAATTGGAATTATAGAATATGCCAAAGTATTTAGACCCTCCGTATTCGACTAGCTAGAATAGGTGCTTATCAGATTCTACCCTAGCTAATTTACGAAAGCTCGAAGTGAAATAGGTGAAGAGAGAAGATTTCTTTTGCCAACATATGTATTTTTCATTCAAGGCAATGCCGGCCACAAAAAATATTCTAAAAAAGAATGTATAAAAGCTCTCCACAATAATAATTCATCCAAAAAAGCATCCAGAAGGTATTAATGCAAAAAGATTAATCCACACAAAAAGCATTCAAAAGTTATTAACCCTTTGCACTCGAAGTCATTGTAACTGTAAATCTAAATTAATTTTTCTGACTTATGATATTTCCATTTTATATGACAAAGTGCATTTTATGGATACGAAATTGAGTCATGTGACTCATACAGCAGTTAGACTTTTAACAATTTTTTATATCTAAACTTTGATAATATAAAAATTATCTTGGAACGTGACGTAACAATTTCAGTGGTGCCTCAAAGTCATCACTTGAGTGCAAAAGGTTAATAAACCCTTAAAAAAACTTCTAAAAAATGATTATCCTTTTCGCTACGAAAAATATCTTCAAGTACAAACAATAAATTATCAATCAACAAAAAGAGACTTAGAAAAATGTTGAACTTCAGAAGGACATAAAAAGAAAACTTTAAAAAATATTTATTGACATTTAATTTAATGTGAAGAAAGCATTGGTTTCAACAGTAGTCGTCCACTTTATATTTGATTTGAAATTGAAGAAAGTACTGAAATCAGAAATAGTTGCTCCGTTTGTACAGTGTGCTCTACAACTTGTCAATTAGAAAATCACGATGAAACATTAATATTTTAAGCGGTTTTACGTATAGCGAATATATGGGAAATCCAGAGAAATTATATTTAGCGTCAGCCGAGCTCACACATACACGCACACCTCTCATTGGTCACTGTTTTTCATTTCTAACTCGTAAACAAAACCGCGGATTTCATTCTCGCTGAGGAAAAAGTTACTTGAAATGACCTCAGGAACCCCCCATTTCCAGATTGGGAGACATTTTTGAGGCACCCTGTAAAATATTACTATGAATACTAATTTAACGATGTAGGTAACAAGTAGTACTGAAAGCTTCTTAATTTTTTATAATGAAATACAGAACCGTTGGTCATTATAAACTCTAACGAGACAGCTTTAAAACGAAGCTCCCTTTTGAAATGTAAGTTATAAGTATGTAATACTATAAAGAGAATGTTTAAGTTGAAACTTAGCTTTTTACTGGAACACACTGACAATGGGAATACGCAGTAGAATAATGCACAAAGGAGAACGAAATAAGAATAAAGGTAAGGAAAAGAATTGGTACAATTTAACAGAAAGTAAGAAAAGTAACAGAAGACTGCGTATTAACGTAACGTCGAATGGAAATAGGAAAAGCAGGGAGCTGCAAGAATTTACCAAAGGAACAGGCTCCGGAGAACAATGGTATTATTCATTTTTCATAACGAGTACAAATATCTTCGAAATTACTTTTTTCGGGTTTCCAATAACTGCCTGCAAGTAGATAAAACTAAATATATTTTGACCAGGATGTTAAAATCATATAAGTATGAAATTTAATAGGTTTCCTAAAAAGTGGGCATAGAGCCACCATGTACTGTGATATACGTATGTACATATGTACTTGTGGTAGTTTTAAGTGATCTGCTTAGAGTTCCGAGGAGTCTAACTCCTAAAAATGACCAATTTTTATGGCGTAGAGTGGTGTGCGTAATTACAGCTCAAAATAACTTTTACATTGTTACCGATATCTAATCGAATACTTCACAAAATATCATAGGAGTATATTTTTATTTTCTATTATTTCTAATATTGAAACATACAGATAAAATGTTTTAGCATTCATTTAGTAATCTTCGATTTTGTGAAGATACACGAGGATGATGTGAATAATTATAACTTTTACATTCTTAATGATATTTAAACAAAAATATAACAAAACATTATATTTGTATAAGTTATAATTATTATCCATGTCCACTGTAGTTGGACGTCCTCGTGTATCTCCACAAAATCGAAGATTACTAAACGAATGTAGCTTAATTCAAGATCTCTCCAATGTTTCATTGGATCCCTTCATCGGTGTTGATTACGCTTAGCTTCAGTCCTGCCGAGTCAAGAGAAGTGAAATCGAAATGTAAATCGTTCCGTCACTTCTATCGGGCCGTCTCTACTTCAGAAATGTCTACAGAATCGGATCCTGGGTAGGGTTTTCGTGCTGGACAAAGAACTTTTCGTAAAAAGTACAAAAACTACGCACGTCGTTTTAAACTTTTACATTAATTTGTAGTTATTTAGGACCAAAAACAATTAATAAATAGTATGCCACTACATTCGGAAAACTTTCCCCCATCTTTGAAGATCAATTAGAACTTTCTAACGTTTTTTTACTTTTCATACAATGCCTCATTTTTGTCGAAAATTCTGGGTATTTACAAAAGCTCGTTTTTTTCGAAAACGGAGAGTGATGGAACAATTCGGTTTTCGAATTCTTGTTCGGGAAGTGAAACTCTACAGGAATTTCATGGTGGCTGTAGGAAATCAAAAATCGTGTCGGATAGTGTTGTCGATGATCTTAATGATGAAATTAGTTTTTATAAAACGAAGAAATTTTCATTGAACACGTACCAATCAGTTAGCTACAGTTTTACTTAGAAAATCAATGCCCTAATTTTCCCGGTATCAAGATCAGTAGCTATCCTTTATTTTAAGAGTATTCAAACAATTCATCAAAACATCTGCTGGAGTGAAATTTTTATACAAATAAATGTTTGCTCCAAAAACTTTAAAATTTTTTTCCATGAGATAAATACTATACTATCTGTGTAATAAATGTACCTAATATTAATAGCGGACATGGCGGAAAATATGAGAAGAGGCATTATGAATGGGCTTGCGGTGGAGATCATGAGATTCTGAAAACTTTCATATGCGGACGTCGCGATGCTGACAGCGACGAGAGATTAGGAGTTAAAGAGAATGATGAAAAGCTTGGAAAGATACTTGGACAGGAAAGGATTAATGTTGAACGTGAAAAACCCAAAGTGATGGTGTTCCGGAATGGAGGAAGTAAGATCGAGGAAACGGAGTGGAAATGAAAAGGGAAGGACACAGAGATGGTCCGAGAATTTTGCTATCTAGAGATAACGTTCAAAGGAATGAGAATATGACAAGGCATATAAGGTAGAGGATGAAGATAAAATATTGTTTTGGTTCCACTGTGACCACTGTTTTAAAATATGCCAAGTCCGGAAGAGTTCGACCAGCGGGAGAAACCAGCCAGTGTAAATATCTCGAAATGACGACGCCATACGGCATTGTGCTAAAAGTCGAAAAATACTTTGATAAATTGATTGCTGATCACGTATTGCAATTATCACGAAACTGTATCCTGATCTTGCAAATTGCATTTAAAGCTTTAAGCGGATCTGGCAGTAATTGACAGATAGATAAGTTTGTTTACGCTATTTTAATTTTAAGGGATATATTATGCATAAAACTACTGTATAACCTCAATAGTACGCATGTATTCATTTCTACCTTATATTAAAAATACGGTCGATTTCTCCCGTAATTCTGATATAGACCGACCATACTGATCCGGGAGCGTTCGACTACATTAATTGTGTGTGTTCCGTCCTTCAATGGAATTTTTATTCTTCTTCTACCCGATTTTCTTCAAAGCGAATTTGTTTTCTTTTCAAGTTGAAAATAGCTTAATTTCCAAAGAATTCCGTGTTGCTTAGCGAGGCAATATCCGTATTTCCACAAACAAGCGCTACTGTTATGTTTGCAGAAAACTTGCAAATATTATAAATAGTTGAGAGAACATTAAGACAAAGAAGGAAATTATAGGAAGGAATTATAAAGAAACATAGGAATGTTTCAATTAAAAGAGGGTTAAACAATTAGAACAATCATTCGACTCAAGCAGAGATAATCCGGTTTTACAAGAAAGTGACACGTCATTAGAAGAATGGAACCAAAATGAATGCGTGTGATGCAGAGAGGACTACTTCGAAACTACAAAAAGTGACGAAATCAATCACTTTTAATCGATTTCGTAAGCGCCTTCAATCATTTGTGTCTGCCTTATAATATTCCTATGTCGCAGTGAAATAACTAAAATATAAGTGCTCATATACATGAAAATATAGCCTAAACTTGCATTTTCACATTTAATATCAAATAATTCAAATAAATATTTTAACTTTGAATTTAATAAATTTGTCTTCGTAACGCTATAGTTCATCATAAAGTCGTGTGACAAACTTAATACTTTGGATATCAAGGTTTCAAAGAGTTAGTTCGTTTAGAGGAGAAACAAATATCTTGAAATATCAAAGTCGAAACATTGACATTTAGCCACAAATTGCCGACCACTATGCACTCTAAGGTTGAATCAGATATGGATTATAGGGAAGCGTAAATTCAGAGACAACTTTCTCATGAGAATGTTCTTGTTCGACGTATTAATGCTAGGTATATTATTACTCGGATTGGAGTTATGGGGCTGCAAGGAGAAGGAGACGGTGGAACGAATGCGCTTAAAGTAAACAGGGTGTCCCAAAAGTCACTCGAAATCGGGAAATAAGCCGTAGATTGCATTTGCGTTACGGAAAAAGTTTCTTCAAATAACTTCAGGAATCCCTCATTTCCCGATTTCGAGTAACTTTTGGAACACCCTGTATAAAGTGGAGAAAAAGCGAAAAGAGTTAGAGCAAGCTTATATAGAGGGCAAATGGCCTTAAGATTTAAGGAGAGTCTAAAAAGAAGGAGAGGAGGAAAGATCGTTTTAGAATGTTTAAAATAAGACGACAGAATCGAAGAATCGAAGAATTGAAAATCAAAAGCAGATTGAAAAAGGATGAATATTTTAAAAGGAAGGGGTCAGATCAATTGAGATACGGTGGGTTAGAGTTAAGTACACAACTGAGAAGACGAGATAAAGAAGCTCGGCAGCAGAATATATATTAAAGTTTTAGGTTTATTAGAGAATCTGATAAAGGAAGTAAAAGGAGGATGTCGGAGATTGGTAGGAAGAGTGAGGTGCGGAAATTTGGAAGGATGGAATAAGTACCGGGAGAAGAAAGGAGTAAGAAATTGCGACCTGTGTGGAGAGAAGTACGGAACTTTCGAACATTCAGTAAGAGAATGAAACGAAACAGAGAGAAGGGTTGGGATAGAAATCGAGAAGATGAAGAAATGGTTAGGTATGGCAGATAGATAGAGATAGAAGATGAAGGGATGTGCAATAATATGGTAGCAGCCATACAAAAGCAAAGAGAAAGGAGGTGCAATAGCAGGAGGGAAAGAAAAGAAAGAGGCAGATGAATTTAGTCTAGTACATATAGGAAACAAGGTACGTGAATGAGTATGATGCGCAGGAGATTAAGTCGGATCTCAAATTGAAGGAATGACGCGACGTACAATGGTCGGAATGACCGGTCTAGGTGGACAAAAATGAAAAAAATTGACTACCTAAAACTGTCATAAAACGGTTGCTGATAGTTTCTAGGAGTATTATATGACTCAGATGCACCAAAACTTTACTCCCAAATTTCCCTATTAGGATGGTATCCCTGCTGGTAAGTTGTATGTATACTTCCGAAAAATTAGTAAATATTCTTCAGACATTCTAAAGTAAAGGTGAACAGCGTTTTTCTTAAAAATATCACTTTTACGTAGTAAAAAAAGAAAATCCGAAAAGTTCACGTTTTATGACTTGTTCAATGCTTCGAACGCGGCTCGAGTCCGTCCCGACTTTCGCGCCCTCACCTCTCATTGGTCAGGGGTTTTCGTTAATAACTTGTAAACAAAGCCGCAGATTGCATTCTCGCAAAGGAAAAAGTTACTTAGAATGATCTCAGCTACCCCACATTTCCGTAATGCGAGACATTTTTGGGACATCCTGTATAAGATAAGTACAAATGCTCCTGTGGTCCTATTTGGTGATGCTTTGTTGACCAGTGAACGATTCTTCGCATTTGAATTGTATTAATTTTACTTAACCCAACAATGGACAGATCTGTGCAACGTATATTTACTATTTTTTATCTGCATTTTTAAAAATACAAATAGGCAATAGGAGCAGAAATATCCGCTCGTCTGTTACAATTCTTTCACTCTACATCCTCTAACTTTTTTTTATTTTCCTCGCCTCTAATAATTGTACAATATTATATCCGTAACTTTCCATAAAACTTTGTAATTTGATTTTCAGTAAATCCGTACCACACCAATCGTATTATTTAACATATGGCGTCAACAGATCAGCAAAGAGAATAAGGTGTCTGCTTTAATTGATTATATTACTCAAAATTTGAGTACTCAAAGTTCAGAATATATTATTCACTTTGAATTATTAAAAAAAGTGAAAAATATTTCGAAATTATTTGAGAAAACGTGGAATACTTAGTTACAGTTGCAGTGCTTCGAACATAGAACATAGGTACAATTGTTGGCTTTACGAACTTTTTGGATAATAAAACATTTTTGTCCATCCAGATCGTGCGACGCGATACAGAGGTTCTGCGTTCGTAGTTCGGAATTACAAGGTACACCCTTCATGCGTCTCAGTTCGCTGTACGAGAGACCCGACTGTGCGACGCGTGACCTAGCCCCACTCCTTCGATTTCACATCTGACTTAATCTCTTGCGAACCATGGTGAAGAGTGCGTGAATGGAAGAAGTAAAAGGTTAAGATGGAATTGTACTGGTTATGTAAGAGCCATTCCATGCCACACGACCACTTTTGCACTTTTGTCGTTTGATGACAGGGATTCTGATGATATTGAAGTATGTTTCAGTCCATATACATTTAGGGATGGTTAATGTTATTATTTTTCTAATTTCGAAATTGCGTAAGAGTTACAAGCTCTCAAAATTTTCAGTTTTTGGTGATTTTTGCGCAAACTGTTGTCACGTTTGAATTTATATCTGAGAAACTATTAAGGATACAAGGTTGCGATTTTTTCTGGTAAAGTCGAAGAATATACACTCCCCTCCAAAAGTATTAGGACACTCACAAAAAATTAAATAAATATGAGATTAGGGTCAGGATTATCAGGAAAAAATCTCACTCTCATATCTTTAATAGTTCCGGAGATATAAATTCAAACGTGAAACCAGTTTTCGTAGAAATCAGCAAAATCTGGAAACTTTGGGAGCTTGTAACTCTTAAACAATTTCAGAATTATAAAAATTATGACATAACCCCCCTTTCCCAATTACATATGGATTGCAACATATTTCAATACCATGAAAATCCCTGACATCGAGATACAAAAGTGATCCTTTTGGTATGGAATGATTCGTAAATCAAGTTCAATTTCTTAGCCGATAGACTGAAATAAAGTATGTATTATTATTATAATAAAAGTTCCGTCGAAAGATATTGCTTTAAAACGTTTATTAAAAGAGGTCTTATATAGGAAACGCAAACAACCGGAAACTGTGAATTGTTTATATACGTGTTACAAATAAGTAATATATACGATAGAATATCGATTTGAGTCTCATAATTATTTAATATTGTTATAGTACTATCAATTGAATAATATTCAGTATTTGTTAGAATTATGAAGAACTTTCTAGCACTAAATAAAATATCCATCCCTGTTATAAATAATTTTCTAACTTTTCATTTTTAGGAGCTATGCGAATTAAAACTTTCATTTCATGAACTTTTTTTAACTGCTCTTATTGAAACATATAATGAGACAACGAATTTTAATTAAAAAAAGTTTAACTAACCTAACTTCGTGATTCATTAAAATGTTTTAAGTTGATCAGTATTCAACAGAATTCTATAATATTCTATAATATGACATCATTGCTTATGTTTTATTATTATTATATTATTTACGATTTGTTCATCATTTATTTATTATTATATTATTTACGAAATGCGAAATGGGATTGTTAATTTCACGCGCATTACAGAGACAGTCGTTGAGAATTTTGAATTGAAATCAAAGAATTAAAATAATTAAAATAATTAAAATCCATTCATAGCGTATGTTATAAATTTTTATTTTATTTCCATTTCTTCTTTATGGTTTCAAGAAACAAAAATTATCAGGATATTATATTTTGGCCAAGGAGAAAGTTACTTCAAATGGCTTCAGGAATAACCCCCTTCAAGGGCTTAAAACATTGTTTAGACACCACGTATAGAACCGATGACTAGAATAATATGTTATTAATAAGAGTAAAATAATACCGATAACAATGATCGTTAACAACCTATGAAATTGATGCGACTATAAATTAACAAAAAACAAAGTTTACATGTTCGGACAATTTATTTACAAACTACGGACATCATTCTAAAAATTTGTCGTCTTATCATTTATTATACAATATTAATGCTACAAAACAGTTAATAAATGCTGTTAATACTACGAAACATCTTTAGTGAATAGAAAGGATATTGGATCTAGCTTTTTGTGATGACGTTAATTAGAAAGCATTCTGTTATATCATCTATATGTGTATATTAATATCTTATTACACACGAAAGTAATACGGCAATGTAAAATTTTTAATGAGTTACCATTAATAAATACGAAAAATGTTATCGGTGACATAACTTATCACATAACAACAGATACAAAAATACAGCAAGACACGAAGATACATGCTATAGACAAAAGTTTCCATTTTCGCAATTTCAATGAGTACAATTAACATATTGTTTCGTTATTAAATGTGGGCACTCAAAACGCTCGAGTTGTTTGAATTACAGAATAATATTAACGAACGCCGCTCGAAAGTAACGCGTTGCAGAATAAAACTTTTTGCAGGTATACCAGAATTCCTCATATAAACGTAATAATTGGATTGCTTGATCATCATATGCTCCAGTTGGTTCAAACAATTCATTTTCTGCAGTCTGCTGCTGCGTTATAATACCGGAGTGTTGTTAAACTTGAACGACTAGCTTCTGCAAGTCTGCTTAAGCGATCAGAAATGGGAGCATACGGAGAACCTAAAGGGCTCTGGAAAGATAAAGTATACACGCGGGCATGCATGTGCGCGCATATATGAGCCGACGGATGTAGCATTCTCAGACTGTGGCCAGACAATCTTATTCCTCAAGTAACTTGCGATGTAGCTCATAATGAACTCGTTGCTCCTTCCCTCAATTCCTATTTATAACTTCTGCACGTGGATTATAAAGCCTGCCCGAAACAAGAATGCTTAACACTTTGTCATTCTAACTGTAGTAATCTATTATTTTACACATATACACATAGCGCAACAATTAATTGTTAAGACTGGACCGATTAAACACAATAGAAACGAAATCTCATGATATGTTTTATTCAAAATAATCTCCTCTTGCTTCAATACACATGTTACAGCGTGTTGGGCTATTTGCTGTGAAATGGAGCATCGTCTACAAATATGAGCCGTTTATTTCGAAAGTGGCATAAGTCACTTTGTTTTTAAGTCGGCCACTTTGTTTCTAAGTCGATATATTTAAGGGTTTGCGTTTTACCACGTTTAAAAGTATGGATGCTAACTTTCGAGAAGATTTACTTGTATTTGTTATCTCAGGATACTGATATTTTTCTCAGTATAAATAATTTCGTATAAACATTAAAAGATCACCACTTTTCATTACGGTAAAGTGACTTATGCCACTTTCAAAATAAACGGCTCATATGTGGTCGAAGGAATCATTTGAGATTGTTCCAAGAGATGTCATTGAAGCGACGATGGTCGTTTCTCTTCAAATATAAAGCCAGACTGTTATTGGAAATTATAACTTTGATAGCGTATTAACTCTTGAGTGGTGATATACACATTGCAAAACTAATCATTTTTCAAATTGGATCAATAAAACACGAAAGAAGCAACATATAAAAGATCTCATGATGTTTTATTCAAAATAATCTCGAACGCATGATTCAGCTCGTTTTGTGCTATTATCCCTGATTCCCGTGTTCAAGCTGCTTTGATGGTCGCAATGTCTTCGAAAAAGCATCTTTTTTATTTCAATTTTGGAAATAAAGAGAAATCGTCCGAGGTGAATATGGCGAATGATTGAGCACTCAGACTTGATTTCAGGCCAAAAATTGACGAACAATGAGCGACTTGTGAGACGGCGCGTTATCGTGCAATAGTATTCAACTATCTGGATCTTGATAATCGAGACAGATACGACGCGAAGAATGGTCCGAATCGCCTTTCAATTGATGTTCATAACCGCTTCCATCATTTTCAGTGAAGCATTGCGGTCATTTGCAATAAAATTACGTCTTTTTCGATCTTTCAGGTTTTCGAATTGAAATTGATCTTTTTGATATGTTGGTCATCTTCTAGCGACTGTCTATCATCCAGATATCGTTTATGCAACACGAAAACATTTGGTCGACTTAAACAAGCATCGCCATATACTTGCTGTATCAACCGGAATGTTTCTAATTTCATAACCGCTTTTTGTTCCATGTTACAATTTCAACATCGATTAAAGACTCGGTCAGGAAGAACTGTCATAGCTTTGTCATTTATCATTCGCTTGGCATGAACTTGGGTGCGTCAGACAGATAAACGATTGACATTTCTATGGATGCTAGCGCTCAACAAATGTTTCCACTACTTGCTGCGATATGACGCCTTTAGACTGAGATATGGCGAATTTATATTACAAACACAGTTTAACCAGTTTTCTCTTTTCGACGAGTATACACGTCATAATACGAAACGTTGCCATTTCTTTATGACGAGTGCACTCGTCAAAACGAGCTAACTGATTAAGAGGGATGTATACTTTTATATTCTTTATGGATTTACATATATTATGAAAGTGTTGTAATTAAACAAAATGTGAAGGAAATCAAATACATACAGTTTAATTACAGTAACTTCCACGCTTTTCAAAGAGATTGCGACAGCTAACTGGATGATACATAACACATTTTAAATTTTGAATGTCTCTTAACCCCTTGTATTATAACATACAAGTTATACAAGTTATAATACCTTGTATTATAACAAAAAGTGAAACTCCTGATGAAGATTTCATCGAATATGAATATTATTCGTTTCTCCTAAATCGAAACAAAATTTGATTGTTTTGTTATCAAAATTTAGAAAGAACGAAAAGATATTGTTACGGCGACTTGTCCAAATCAAGTCGCTGTAATGTGAAACTGTCCTGTTGTGAACAACTCCTTAAAGAATGATAGAAGATAGGGGTTGCCACGGAAGAGTGTTACCAACGGACAATTAAAGAGTCGAGAATGGATTGTCGAACGAGCAACATTTCAAATTGAAAGATCTGAATTGTAATTGTATCGAGTTGTGTTATAGCTTAAATATTGAAAATAAAATGCCGCAACGCGAGAGAAACGGAGTAATTCGCAACAATATTAATTAACACAGTTACGAAAGTTTGGCGCAGGGATTGAGAAGGTTTCGAGAATAATCGCAGGTTTCGAAAATCGCAGTGCAAGAGCTTTACCTATTGTTTCTCTCATTTTTAATTCGAAAAAAACCATACATATTATATCGATATTATAAGGATCGATTACTATCTTCAAGAATGATCAGATTATTGATCTTTTCGCAATCAACTTAGGAATACCTTTCTTTCTCTAATAATTTTAGTAGAACAAAAAATATTTATTAAAACTTATTGGTGGAAAATAACAATAAGCAATCCCTCATCAACAACGATTACAGATAACGTAAACACTATTATTTATAATAAAAAGCATTTGAATAAAAATCATAATTGTTATGCAATATTTGTTGTTATGTGATGACAATTATGGCCCCTGCATTATAAATTAGTATATACAGTAGAGCGTCGATTTACCGAACTTCGATTATCCGAAACGTCGATTATTTGAATGTCGATAATCCAAATGACCGATTAACCGAATATAGAATGAGCTACGTGAATACGTATTTTAATTACGCGTATTAATAAAATTAATAAATAGTATTATTACCATTATTAAAATTGCTTATTATAATTATGTCATTTCTTGAACGGGAGCATAAAATTTTCAATACACTTTTCTGAGGTGTTTCACTCCAAGAAAGTGCAACGTAAAATGTATTTTGTATCCTTCCATAGAAAAATGATTTATGATTATTGAGATTGTAAAGATGCAATCATTTGATTGTTGTTACAACTTTTTAATGAAGTATTTATGCAAATACATAATACTCGCAAAATGTAACCGTTAAACCTCGGGACACCCTGTATATGAGGATCAATGTAATGCAAAATCAAAATAGATATAATCTTGTTATTTTTTAAAGTAATACAAAGTAGTTACCCTTATAATCAGAACACTATCGCTCCACTCACAATTGACAGAGCACAAAGACAATGTTGTTTAAAAAATGTTGCAAGAAAATAATATGAAAATACATACATAAGCAGCTTTTAAATATAATTTGTGTGTTTCCGTTTTCACCGTGCTTCAACAATGCTAATCATTGTTATGATTTTTTAAAAATCATCAAAATATTACAATTTTGTTGTTCTAAATATATTTCTAAATTTTATTATTTTTTCCAAATTCCTGGTATACCTGTATGTAATTGTACCTCAGTTTTATTTTGCATTTTATTTTTGTAAGCATAACTTCTTATATTTGCATTTATTTATACACGATCTTCTTCAACTATTTTTGCTTAAGTTTCAAATCAATTAGGAACGTGGCGGTGACGTATATAGGTCATCCAATCAAGAATCTGACATTAACCAGATTGAAATATAATAGAAGACGATGTTTTCGAGCTTCCAATTTATGAAGTTTTCAACACTCTAACGACTTTATACCGGCCAAATTTAAAACAGACGTGCTGCTTTAGTCACTGTTGAACGTCAAAGTTATTTCCGATATTACAAAAGGTAAGAAAATATGGTGAAGCGATATTTAAATGATTTCGAAGCGAACATCTAATGGTAACAAAGAATCGTTCCACCAATATCATTTCAATGATCTTTTCAAAGTCATCGACATTCTTTGGCTCGTTAACGTTTATTTTTTAACGGCGCAATGTTATTGCTTGCATCAAGATGAGTTCAATGAGCTATAATAACATGACCTTGGGAAGACCTCGCCAATTATCCTTATCTTATTTTATTACAAATGCTCAAAGTATCGAGGACCGTTCTGTATTCTTTAAATTTCAACGCACTTTTTAAATACCAAGATCATCCCAAGGTCATGATATTATAGGTCAATCAGCTTGTCTTGATGTAAACAACAACATTGCTCCATAAAAAATAAATGTTAATGAGAAAAGAAATATCATTGACCTTGAAAAAATCATTACAATAATCTTGGTAGAAGAATTCTTCGTTACCAGTTGATGCATGTTTCGAAACCATTTGAATATCGCTTTGACATTTTTTTCTTCCTTCCATAATAAAGAGAATAAGTCTGATATTCATTTTAAGTGAATCAACATGTATGTTAGCTCCATTTTGAAGTGCCGTCCGTTTTTGAAAATACAGTATTAATATTCACGAAAAATTGAACGTATTAGTAAACATAGCTTGGATAAGTAAATACAGATAAGAGAAATACCACTAAGATATTTCTACATCGAATGAAAATCAGCCCGTTGTTATTTCGTATTTTTTTATAATTTTTTAAAGAAATCATTCTTGAACCTATGTTTATACGACATTTTTTTCTTATTATCGCTCGTAAAATATGCTGATACCGTTTGACCGGAGAAACTTGAGACACCCTGTATACTTTATAGTTTAACTAATAGACAGTTGAGACTACAGTTTGAAGAAATAGTTGTTTCGCTTGAATTTGACCGATTAGTTTTATTCGTAATCTTATATTTCCATGTACATTTCCATCTACTTCGAGACCTAAATGTTAATAACGGAAGAGTCAAATTTTATTTCTATGGCCTAATTCCATTTTCCAAAAACATCGAGCTAGATATTTTAATATTTACATTCCTATGTGATATATAATTTCGTTTTAGCAAAGCCTCTAGAACGCAATAACCTTTAGAAACCTGTTACTAGTTATCAATATTTTTGAATTTATAAAAATGCAAAATCCTTAAATATCTGGATTTTAAAATAAATGGACTCTGGCAATTTTCAAAATAAACGGCTCATTTAGTAGATCAATGTATGAAATCTTCATCACGAGTCTGACTATACAGGATGGGACATTTTAAACAGGTCACTTGAATAATTCTCTTGTTTTTGAAAATAGGAGAAAATGCATTAGACCAAACTTACTTGGTATCGGGGGACTCATATAATCTGGTATTACCAATTTTTCTGTAGGTGGAGGCGTCAAGGAGATATGAAGGTCAATTCTGTTTTTTTTTTTAAATGGAACAGTAAGTTTTTTTACTCACATTCTGATAGAGTGTTCCGAGGCGAATACAATGAACTATTATAAAGGTCATTCTAGGTCACCAAAAGTGACACAGAAAAGCAAAGCTAAAATACAGTAAAATGGCAAATAATCACACAAATTTGTTTATAAATGTAATCTAAAAATAATGTCATTTATTTACTTGCGTGCAATTTTTATCGTCATAATGTAAAAGCTAAGATCAAGTCCAATGCAACGACCACAATACTATGACCATATGACATTTAGTACGAAAAGTCCAGAAATATTTACGACACTTCTAACCCTTCGCTGAAATGTATAAATCTCTGAATTTTTCTTCAAATTATTTTCTAAAACAGATAATTTAAAATTACCAATAATGTTTGAGGATACAGATAAGCGTACAATATGATTGAATGTTTGTTTATCTTTTGTGACCCGTGTCACGTAATACACACACGTGATACACAAGTATTCGAAAAGTACTCTGAGACACTTTATTTTCTCTTGCAGTTGACTTTGGGTGACCTTGAATGACCTTCATAATAGTTCATTGTATTCGCCTCGAAACACTCTATCAGAATGTAAGTAAAAAAACTTACTGTTCCATTTAAAAAAACAGAATTAGCCTTCATATCTCCTTGACGCCTCCACCTACAGAAAAATTGGTAATACCAGATTATATATATATATATATATGAGCCCACCGATACCAAGTAAGTTTGGTCTAATGCATTTTCTCCTACCTTCAAAAACAAGCGAGTTATTCAGGTGACCTGTTTATAATGTCCCACCCTGTATATAGAGCAAGGGGTTAAAACGAATATGTGGAATTATTAGATGTACAAATTAATTGTCGGCATTTTATCCCTGAGATGAGTGCTTATTTATAAATAATCAAATTACTTTTTAATTTGATATCCCCATCAGCATCGATACATTTTCGTAACTTTTCAGACAGTTAACGAATCAACCTTTCCTGCGTGAAGGAATATGGTGATTTTGCACTAACAATTTCGGCAATACTTTCTTCGACATATTCAGATGATTGAAAGTGGGAATCGATTAGGCGATGTTCAAGACCTAAACAGCTATACAAAAAATTCAGTAGTGACTTAAACTATACAAGTGCCGCTAAACTATACAGCACGTCTGATTATACATTAGACATCAAAATTTTAAACATTCTTTCATATTTTTAGAATGGAACGACTATGAAATTTTTGTCATGACAATGTAATTCCAATATACGTAGAACCATTAATGTTTCAAATAACATCCCAAAATTTTCCAGGTACTGTAATAACCGAATAATTAGAATTTTCCATTACAGTAATGTATGAAATATTAAAAACTTTGTTATTTTTTCAAATGTCATACCAGAACGACTCTTTTACGTATTAAAAATTCATATTACCATACTCAAATATGTTCCACAGCTATTTTCGAACGTATCATTAAGAATTCATCGATTCATATTTGCACGTATTCAACCGTTCATATGGACACTCACTCTTTTATTTTATTCAACCCACGCCTCCACATGCAGAAAGCAATATATATATAAATGGCTAAGAATACATACAAAAAATTGTAACGTTGAAATTTTAACCATTTTCTGTTCTAACGAAGAGTTAAATTAATTTTTGTTCATGTGAACAAGTAGAACAATTATATTCTCTTATAATTTGATTCCAAGCCATACAAAATCATTTTCGCTTGGACTTCTCTGGCTCATTTCAAACTGTTCTGTGTAGAGCACATTCCATTTTCCACATTTCATTTTTCAGCAAATATTGAAATTGTACAAAACGTAAAAATTACGGATTACATATACATACATAGATATATATATTGTTTGGTAAGGATAATACAAGTAATTTTATGATGTAATTGTTTTTTTAGCTTCATTACAAATCTGTAATATACATAACAGACCAACCACCGATCTATATGTATGCAGAGTGACCCATTTAAATCGATACAGTCAAATATCTTCGAAACCGTCGATGATACCAAAATATATTTCAAACGAAGTTTAAATGGTTTTTAGGGGCGCGTAATCTGATATTAATAAGATTTTTCTAGGTGAACGCATATGAAGGTCAACTTCATTTTTTGAAATGGAATCATACATTCTTTACTATACTATTCGATACAGCTCGCCATCCTCTTCATAAAAATACTAAAGCAGTTATTGCGAAAAATTATTGGTTTAGAAGATATTTCGATCTTAGTATCCTCGAACAATAACTTTAGATAGGTGAGTGATAACACTATGCATAACTAAAATTCAAATATCTTCTAAGCCAATGATTTTTCGCAATAAATATTTTACTATTTTGACGAGCTGTACTGAATAGTATAGTAAAAAGTGTATAATTCTATTTTAAAAAATGAAGTTGACCTTATTATGTCGTCGATGCTCACCTAAAAAAATCTTATTAACATCAGATTACTTGCTCCCGAAAACCATTCAAATTTCGTTTGAAATGTTTTTTAATATCATCAACGTTTTTAAAGATATTTAACTGGATCGTTTTAAATGGGTCACCCTTGTACGCTTGCGGACGAAAGTTAAGAAATGTGCTATGGAGATGCATATTCTTGATTATAGTAACGCTTCTTAATATAGAATAAAGACTTGTATTTTTTTATCTATACAAACAATAACACTTTCTTCAGGTTTATAAATGTTTCTTGATTTATTTCTATCGTGAGATATGTAATATTTCCATTTATTGGTTGTGTGTACTGAATAAAACAATATTACAATATAAACAATGTTTCACTATAATATAACAGAAAGTACTAATATTATAGATTCTTGAAGAAAATTACAAAACAACCTCCTTTGAACGTTGCGACGCTGCAGTTAAGCCATATACCTTTTCTTGTGGAATACCATTCTGTCCTAAGGGATGCTAATGATGCTAATGATGCAAATGAAGCGTCTCTTTATATTCTTAGCGGACTTCTTTCAGTTTCGAAGAAATTAACGTTCTCTACGGAATGAAGTAAAGCAATTACTCTGTGAATATCCACGGTAATAATAAACTCTAACTGAAAGTTTATGCATAGAACATTTTTACTAAACGCAAACAATTTTTAATTATCTTTGCACGTAACATTAAAACTATTGTAAATACACGTGGAAAGTAATACGCGAAATATGCGAACGAAACATCAAATACAGTTCAGAAATCAATATCGTCATCATTAATATTACGCTTTAAACCGAGTGATTAAAATGTGATCACTTAATCAGTCTGAACATTAATCACTGTATTTATTCGTTGCAAATACGAACGACAGTATAATTTTAGGTTCATAATAAACGAGATTTATGCCAGTACGAAATCAGAAGGAGCTTCTACGTACGCACGAAATTCAGTAATACATACTTCAGCAATATCGATTCCATTAAAACGCGAAGTTCATCGTCATCGAAATTTCACGACCAAGAACATTACTTTTATTGGATATAAGAATATTGCATAAACACGTCATTAAGAAATCAATAAAATTACATTACATCAATTTCATTCGCGTGCACGAACGCTTTTATCGACATTACATATACAGGGTGTCCTACGATTAGCACCGTTTGATGTAACTACTGAATGATAGACGATAAAACAAAAATTTAAGGAGACTTTTATAATCAATTTCGTACAGAATAACAATGTCAAAAGACTAATTTGTTCAAACCATAAACTATGGTGGAAAGTCGCGTCTATCCCAGAAAATGTTTAATAAATGTATTTCTATGTTCAAAAAATATTTTAAATAAAAAAAATTCAAAAAATGTTTTGCATGCACCACACATCCTTAAAAATATGCACATTCTCATTTTCCATAAAAATTTTAAATAACGAATAAGTTAAATTTATTTCTTATTAGCGAATGACGAATAACTTAATTAACTTTACTCCGGTATAACAAATAACGAAACTTGTTCGTTATTATTTTATTCGTTATTCTGAAAAACATTTGCCCAACACTGGTTACAACCCCCCCCCCCCCATTCGCAGAAAGAAATTTTTTAAACTACATAGAGTTATTTGAATTTGTAAAATCTTTATATAGAAAAAACAATTATAGTTTCGCAGGCCATTTTATAATAACATGGAGGCTTTGAAGTAATTGAGATTAAGTCCGGGAAAGTAGAAAGCAGAGTGCAGAGAAAACTATGCAAGCTTTATGCAAAGTTGCAGCAGTTAAACAATCGACAATTTTTCGATCTTAATTTGCTGTTCTTTTAATTGAGTGAGGTAGCGTTGTTCCAGTGTTTAATAGTCAGCAAACGTACTTACACGGTAAGAATGTGGAAATGTAGGGTACTACTGCCGTATTTCCGCATGATTAATTTTACTCAAATATGTAGGGTCAGCCCCTCAACAACACGGTATATCTACAACACAATTTTGCTCTTACCCGATTAAAGAATTGGGGGAACCCACGGTATAACACAGCATGTTGTCTGGAAGGGGCACTGGATATAGGGGAAATTTTCATAAAGATGTGTTAGACCGTATTACGAAATTTAAAAAGAGCTTGTAGGAAAAATTGAGAAACGAGAATAATAAACTTTACAGTAAGAATGAAACATAAAAATGATAACACGATTTAGAAAGAAAATCAAGAAATATTGAATTTTAACACTAACCCAACCGAGCCTTAAAATTGATTACAACTATAAGTAAATAAAATAATAATAATAATAATAAAAAGGTCTCGTTATAATGTAAATATTTTTCTTATTATAATGTATACTTGGATTGAAAAAATTATTCGATCGCTTTCTATGAGAGTCTTTCTAATTTCGGTCACATTAAAATTAGAAACCAAACAGTTTTACCGGCTACATCGGTTTAGCATTAATAGCTATTCTTCACATTGCTTATCATAATAACCTTGAAATAACCCTGACAGAATAAATCTTGAACTTACTGCTTATATTTGCACTGTCTCCCTTTATTCAGTTAATTGATCTTCTCTACTGGTACATCCACTGTTACAAAAATCAATAAAATTCCGTAAATATTTTCATAGCCATACATTTTTCTTTACGTTTTGCATTGAAACTACATCAGGTATAACTATAGTTCAGTGCATGGTTAACATTAGAATATAATATACGCAGAATATGTCAAGGTTATTTCATCCAACACTAGTGTATTATACCTTTTCATAATAATTGGTCAGTTTGATAAATACGTTTCTCGAAATTATGAAAAGCAAGTAGCATAGTTTTATTAGTTTATTAGTTTAAATGCGCCTAATGCGACACTTTTAAGGCACATAACTACTGTGTTATACAGAACCTATTTATTCCATTACTATGTAGTGTACATATTTAAGATATTAACGCTGGTGACTCATCCTGTATGTATCTTATCTCAAACGTGTCTGTTTTGTGTAAAAATCAACTCTTTTGAAAAATCATAACAAAGATGACACTCATGGTCAACGATGGTACAAAATGGTTATATAATTATTATATAAAATATTATTATATAAATATAATATTATATATATTTATTATTTTATTTATTTTATTATTATATATATTATATAATTATTATATAAATATAATAATATTATTACGTATAATAATATAATATTGTTGTATTATTGTATAAAATATAATAATATTGAAAATATATATTAAATTCTTAATTCACTCTTTCAGTGAAGAAATGTTTATTCTTTCTTCAAAATAGTGATAGAGAATAATCGGCGCATCGTGTATATGTATAGTCTGCACGCGGCAAGAAAGCATCTTTGTGTTCATTATATTATGTTTGTTATTATCGGTCGCTACTGGCCGAAAACGGTGACGAAGATCGACAGTGATCGCTAGCGACCGATAGCTGCGACAGTGGGGCAGCTAGTAAGAGGGGGAATATAAATACAAATGTGTTTTCTTGTCGCGCGAAGACTATATGCCTGAATGTATGATGCGAAGAACGGTGAGTGCTCCAAATGTTCCGTTTGTTTGTCGTAAATATTTCTTGATGGAATGATGTACCTTTTGTTATCGAATTACTCCTCAGAAGCATTTAAAATATAAAGACACCAAGTAGTTGAATTTAGTTTGGACTCTGGTTTCCACACAAATTTCCAAAACATTTAGCCACAAAACTATCTAAAAAGATTAATTCACCCAAAAAAGCATCCAGAACATAATGATCCAAAACAATTAATTTTTCCAAGAAGCATTCGAAAGTTATTAATAAACCCTTCGAAAAACCTCCAAGAAATAATAATACCCTCCTGCTGTAAAAAAATGAAATGAAAAATTGCACAGACTTTTAGACACATCAGCTTATTATATTCATTTCACTTTGTACAGAATACATTTTATTTGGTTATAATTTTATAGTTCCGTAACAATTGATAAGGCTTAGATATCTGTTGCCTCATCATGTAATAAAAAAAATATAATAATTTAGTGCAGACTAGTTAAAAATGTAAACGGTTTTAGAGAGAAAGTACGGTCTACAGAGCATTTAAAGCAATTTTAAAACAATTCGACTTATAATCTTTAACATTTGAATACACTGATCACACTCATGGTCAACGATGGTACAAAATGGTTAGATATAAAAAAATACATATAATAATATTGAAAATATATATTAAATTCTTAATTCACTCTTTATTGTGTAACATCTTCCTCCTGTGTTAAGGCATGTTGTTACAAGATTCCTCAATCAATATATTAGCTTTTATTTTTTTTTTAACCCTTTCGTTTATAATTTGACAGATTTGAAGTTGACATTTTGACATTTGAAGTTGAAGCCGCTTAGCGGCAAAAATGTGAAAGTCGGAAAAAATATTCCCGTCGAACGATGAATTAAGGATTATGAATTACTCCTGCACGAAAAATTAATTTCTCGATATCTCAGTTGTTCTATCTCAATTGACATATGTGATGTACTTACACACTGCATTGGAAGAATTAATTGCTATTAAATTCTTTGAAATTTTTACATTTATTAAGCCTCATCAATTGTTACGGAACTATAAAATTATAACCAAATAAAATGTGTTCTGTACAAAGTGAAATGAATAAAATAAACTGAGGTGTCTAAAAATCGGTGCAATTTTTCATTTCATCTAATATTCGCGCAACTGCGAAAACATAAATAATCAATACATAGAAAACGAAATTTAAAAAAGTTGCAATAATTACAATCCGTGCAACGTATAAATTATGAACTTTTTCATTTTATTTAATATTCCTCTTCAGGAAATATGATTTCAAAAAGTATAAAATGATCGTTGAATTTTACATCGGTCAGCCTGTGTGTTGTCAGATAGAATAGCATAATAGAACGTGTCTGCAGATTTGCATGTCAAACATCAGCCTGATTTATGAAGATTAGTTTCACGTCAATATACTTGTACTTGAGGCGATTTTGAATCTATTAGCAATTTCGCCTGAACTGTTCGTTAATATTTACACATGAATTTTAGTACGAAAATCCAGTTTTTGAGTTATAGAAATCTAAAACGAATAAAGTAGCTTTTAAGCCCGGTTTTAAAATTCAACCCCTTAATTTCAACCCCGACAGAAATATTTAGGTATTCTGTTTGTCGTAAGCCATTCTGCATAATGGCATACGAGCGACTGTATAATAATGTATAACCATAACTTTGGTACTGGATTCAGCTGACATGTCAAGACAGAAATAATGTTTAAAGGGTAGTCATTTATATGCGGTGCCAATTGTTCATTCATCTTCACTAGCGATCGCTTTTAGTGATTACGAAACTGCATATCTTTACGCATTTATGCCACGTGAAAACTTGTGAAATTCAACAAAGCACTTCTCAGAAATGAATAACATTTTACATTCAGTTCTGCAGCAAAAAATCGGCTAATCAGCGAAAGGAATTTTCTTGTCAAACGAATGTTTAGAAAGTGAACTGTAAAAATAAAAAATTGTACAAATGAAACGAAATGATCGAATGAAATTCTCTAGACGTTTGTTCACTTATCAATAGACTGCGGATTTTGTGCATCTATGATAAAACTGACTACGCGAAATTCCAAGAATAAAGACATTAAATGAATTTAAGGTAAATCCTATATTTTCCACCATTTATTAAAATTATCGAAAGAAGAAATAGATTTTTATTTCAATCTTGTTTCTGTTAACTGATTCAGAAAATTTTTATTTTGCAATAACGATCCGCAGTCATCGACCAGGTGAAAGGTACCAGATTCATTCGAATTTTCTGGTAGCTGTTTTCGATACGATGTGAGAGTGTGTAAGGACACGATTTATCGAAAGAAGTACGGGAAGACAGGAACAAACGGCTGTAACACGGAAACAAGGTCAGATGGAACTTTTATATGAACTTTTTTTAATTATTCATGTGTGCTGGATCCATATTCTGACACTCCCGGTATTGAATACTGATGCTAACGAATGTTTGTCATTGAATATATGCAACGAACGAATATGATATCTACAATAACCGCATAATTCGATTACGTTTGCCATGATTTTATTGTGAATGATAATGCAACATGCAATCCGCAGCAAATGTATTTCTGGAGCTGTGCAATCCGAAAATCTGGTTGAAGTGACGCATCCAGTCTCTCTCTTTATACTCATGAATATTTCAATCTGTTGTTTCCTACGTTCGTTGTTAGATTATCAATGTGAACATACGTGTTTTAGTAATTGCATTTCGCGTTATTAAGAGTTTATTCGATGCGCGCATTATAACTTATTCCATTGAATTCAAACCACGTTCTGTCAGACGACGACGATTTAATTTTAGGAAAATTATTATTGCTCGAGTTTTCAGAAATACCGTGCTAAAGACAAAAATGTTTATAATTTTCTCGATGATATTATTTAGAAAGCGACCGCTAGATTGCAGATTTTATGGATTTCTGATAAACAACAGTAGACGAAGTAGGAAACAATGAATACTTTGGAAAAACTGACGAAGATGTTCGTAAGTTTAGTGTAACATTAGACAGGATGAACCACACAACGTACCAATTTTTTTGTTAACCCTTTTTCCCCCCGGAGTTGTCAACGCCACCTTCAGTTTTTTATAGGTTGATCTACAATTTTTTTGTACTCATGGTTTAGAGGATGCTGAGACGAATTCGGCAAGCATCATAACATGAACCAAACCAAAAAAGAAATTGTAGGTTTACCAATAACAAATCTTGATAACTCCAGAAAGAGAGGGTTGACGAAACATTTGGTACAATCGTGGTTGCAATTATGAATCTTGTTTCGTTTCGTCTTCTTTCATTCTTTAACGTCGCGTCGACAGTTCGATAATTAGACTGCGGACTTTATGCATTTATGGCAAAGATGAGTAGGTGAAATAAAAAATTATAAAGATATAGAAGAATTTAATAATATTGGTACACTATTTTAAACTTCTTAAAATTATGAAAAGAAACAATTCGTTTTTATTTAATTTCTGTTTCTTACAAACGTCTTGGTAAGATGTGTATTTTACATGAAGATCCACAGTCAAGTAATTAGCAACGACTACGTCAATATTTAGATACTATTCTGTTTGATGAATTTCAAGAAGTCTTTTCTACGTTGTTGTAACTTATGCATTTCCTAAACTTTCTTAGGAGAAACTATTAATCAATCGTTCATCTTCTATCTATAATTCATTTAATTTTGCGCATTTTTTAATTTAGCCCTTTTCTTATATACCGTATTATACAATATTATACAGGATGAGGAACTTAAAACAACGGGCGACTAACTTGTTTGCTTGGAATAATAGAAAAAACAAGTGTCAGGCAAAAGTTGGTCGATTTCGAGGGGTATATGATACGATATCAATAGTTTTCTTGTTGGTGGAGGCATAGAGGAGATATGAAGGTCAAGCTTGTTTTTTTTTAATGGGATGATATTGTTTTTATTTATATTCTATTAAAGCCTTTCGAGACGAGCATAATGACCAATTACCAACGTCATCGTAGTGTTCGTTCTGAAGAAATATTTAAAAGTGGAGAGCCTTTATTTTACAATTTATACTTTTGAATCGATAATCACTTGTATTGTTTTTAAGAAGTTAATCATTTAAACAAAAATTTGAGTCCTTCACCTCGTATTATTCTAAAATGGTTTGAAAGAAGGATATATCTCCACAAATACTTTGTACTACACAATAATTTATGTTTTAATGTGAATCGTCTAAATGCTTTTGTCCATTTCTATACGAAATATTACTAGTAAACTGCGGACTTTTATGCATTTGTGACAAAAATAAATAGATCAAATACAGAAATAAATAGACATTAGAAAAATTTAAGGATGTTGTTACATTATTTTCAATTTATTTTTATTGTTAAAAAAAAACAAAATATTTTCACGGAATTTCTATGTCTTGCAATTAACTTAGATCATTTTTATTTTGCATAAAGATCCGCAGTATATAAAAATAATAGATTTGGTGGTTTTTTGAGTCACTTATCTATAGATACACCCCTGTGTATCAACCTGTCAAATTTCATTGAGCTGTGAATATCCCAATGTATACCGTGTGCAATTTAGTAGCAGTATGACCAGTGGTTCTGCTGAATTATCAATCAGCCTGGAAAACGAGGGGCGAACATAAAGTATTTATCAATTGCAAAGATCTGCCGCAGCAACGCTAACGATCACTATCCATCAAATTTAAACTTTTTTTCTGATCCGCAATATTCAGTGAGCGATCCCGATAGAGTTTGTCATGCAACAGATAAATCCGGAAGCAGAATTGCTCTATCAGCCCCGGATTTCAAAAAGCATGAATTTTCGTAAAATAGCACTGCTATTGACAAATGGTAGCATTGCGTAAAAACGAAAAACATTAGAAAGTTCGAATTTATCCTAAGAGATAGAGGAAAGATACCGGAACATACTCAGTTTTTAATTCATCTTATTTCAAGTGGTTGTAAATATCCATCAAAATTCAAAAATAATCGTAGCGGACATTTTTTACCCAATATTTTCGTAATTTTACGAAAAATTCTCCATCTGTGTGGCAGTAATTCACTACATAGCATCGAATTATTAATTACCGCATCGGAACGAGATTCGATTCAAACAAATCGAGGAAATGTCAACTGACGACGGGCAGAAAAATTAAAAAAAATCATGCTCAATTGTTTTCGTTTGTAAACAGATTTGTACAGACAAAAAATTCGTATTCATGAATTAAATATTGAAATTTTCCAAAAGTAGCAAAAAATGTGATAATGGAAAAGGTGCTCCGTGAAAAAGAACCTATGAAAAAATGAAACAACATATATACAAAAATTAGGGCTTAGGGTTCCGTGATTCCACGTAGCTACGGCAGTGCCGAAACGAGCGATAGCCGCATGGCAGCAAGACATCGAGTGCATGCGTTCTCAGTTGAATCGAGCATCGTTCCAACGAGACTATTAAACGCTTCCCTCTTCAAAAATGTCCATGGAATCCGGTGCTAGAGAATAGAGAATTGAAGATGACGAACTAGATGAAGAACTTTTCGTGAAGCTACGAAAATATAGGTTAAAAAATGCGCGCGACGACTCTTTTTGAACTTTGATGGATATTTACAACCACTTGAAATAAGATAAATTATAACGTTCGATGATCTTTTCTCTATCTTGTGAGACAAGTCCGAACTTTCTAATGTTCTTTATTTTTATGTAATGCCAAAATATGGCTATCTTGAAATAATTCATGTTTTTCGAAAACTAAGGGTGAGAGAGCAATTCTGTTTTTGGATTCGTCTTTCGGATGACAAATTCTATTAGGTTGGCAACTAAGTAATTGCCGATTTCAGTTATAGATGTCCCTCACTCCCATTATTATGATATCCGTAAATGTTATATTATAAAATTATTATTATTATTATTATTATTATTATTATTATTATGTAATTTTTTATTATCCGTGAATGTTAGCAACTGGACAAATTGAATGTAGCGGTCAAGGAAAAGCGACCAGAATTGGTTAATCGTAAAGGTGTCATTTTCCAGCAGAACAATGCTAGACCGCACACGTCTTTGTCCACTCGGCAAAAATTGATGGATATTGGTTGGGAATTGATGTTACACCCACCATATAGCCCTGATCTCGCGCCATCGGATTACCACTTATTACGATCCCTGGACAACTCCCTTCGTGGTAAAACTTTTAATGATGATGACGCTGTAAAATCTCACTTAACTCAGTTTTTGGCCAAAAAGGATCAGACTTTCTACGAGCGTGGAATTTTCAAGTTGTCAGAGAGATGGCAAAAGGTCATCGAACAAAGTGGAAAATACATTACAGATTAAACTTCATTCCAAGTAAAAAATGTTTTTTATTTCATTGAACAAATCGGCAATTACATAGTTGCCAACCCAATATAAAGATCATGCACTGGGTAATACAGATCAAATTCTTGTTGGACAGTGTAATGCTTCTACATTTATGCTTCGTAATTTCTTATTTGCAAGAATAAAATCGAAGTTTAAAAGGTGACATGTTGATACTTTATATGAAATTTACGTTAAATTACAATAAAATATTTGACGCGGTTGCAAAAATTGATGTACATGAAACATCTAACGCATCAAAGAATCCTTAATCTCTGTATTAACTTTGAATCGACGTACGGTCTGACAATCGTTCGCGCGGCGGACTCGGGATCTAATCGGGGTCTAATTATTGAATTTGTACGGGAAGTTATTCATTAGTTATAAAATCAAAAAAATTCAGTGGTTTGAAATGAATTGATACAAAGTAAAACAAAAAATAAGATAACCGCAACTTCTTAAATTAAAATGATAAATCTGCGGGGTATTCTTTTCATTTTGAACACACGTAATATCTCTGTTACGCCTGATGTAGGGCATTTTTTTCTAGGTCAGCTTACGCCGAGTTTTCAAGGTCACTGTCGATTGTTTAAACAGGACAGTATTTTTTCGTCAATGCAATATTTTAGATGGCAAAAATACGAATTCGTTCATGTATAATGCCGTAACACTTCGATGACCTAGTTACATTCGATAGCTGGAGACGAGGGGCGAAAGTTAAAAGTTCCTACTTTCTAAACATATGTCAATGAATGGGCTCCATTGAATATTTATTCAACTACGAGTTGCCAATCATCGTTCGTTCGTTGACGAAACTACACCTTGAGAGAGTAGGATTTATGAAACTAATATTTATTAATCAGAATAAAGGAAGACAAATAAAATGGATTAAACAAAATTGCACGTACTATCTTCAAATTATAACAGATAACAACTTATGACAAGTTCGAAACAACTTCATCGCATCGAAAAATCGAATGCACCTCTCAAACGCTGCTGCTACATTGTCTGCTAGAGTTGCCAGAAAATTGATGACGCGTGGGGCTCTCCGAAAATCGTACTCCACTTTAATTTTCCACAAGCTCCTATTTCCCCTCACTCCTATTGGAGAATCTCGGATAGGAAAACATTGAAGTAGAGGGGATGCGCCGTGGCCAAAAGGTTGACCTACGCGCCGTCACGTGACGATCTAGTGCTGCTACGTCTCCCCTCCATTACACCATCTTCAATTTATCGGAGATTGTCGGACATAGAGCAGAGGGCGGGAAATTCCCCTCGCGCCATCAATTTCCTGGCAACACTGCTGTCTCCCCAAAATCTGCCGTTTCATCAGCATTTTCCCACCACGCAGTGACTCGCATTAACTTTACCTGGAAAACCCTGATCACAGCACGCTTGACGAACAGATGGCCATCTTCTGTCATAGTAAACGTTTATGAGAGTTACTTTTATGAATCTTGAGATGAGGCGATTCTCGAAATACTACATAAATTAACCGAAAGCGGAGTATACCGTCAAGCTATTTAAATTCGATTTTCTTTAAAATCGAACTATCACTAACGTAGGTATTCCAATGTTCGACGCAGACGTCATGCAGAAGCAATAACGAGTTTTCGTCGCTCATGTTCTGGTACAGCAATCTGTTTGGTAGAAGCGTTGACAATGTTGTATATAATGTCTACGGAGTTATTATAGTGGCCACTGGCTACAATACTAGGAGGGCGATGAGTAAGGGAGACACGGTTGACATCCCTGTTGGGTGCCGTGCAGTCTCGTTACCCACTGCGCTGTATAGAGAAGTTTATGACGGGTCGTTGCTATTGAGCTGGAAGTCGGGGCGTTTGGGCATTGCGTGTTTGCTCTGGAGTAATTTACAGTCCCTGGCTCCTTCGGTGACATAAATGTAAAAAAGTTAAATCCGAGAAATCTAAAAAATAACACGTTCAGACATATCTGTTAATCTGTCATAAACCTGCTCGTATTCAAGATTTTGCGCTCTGTATGTCATAACGGATATAGATGATATATGAGCCGTTTATTTTGAAAGTGGCATAAGTCACTTTTTCAAAAAATCGAGTTAATGGTAACACTAATTACAATTGAACGGTATCTTTTCATTTTTAAAAAATTTGCAATCAGTAAGTTGAGAACTATTGAGATTTGTTCGAGAGAAGTTTTGCTAATTAATGGTATAACAAACATGTTTATTTTGAAAGTGCCGTAAGTCGTTGTACTCAGGAAATTAATTGCGGGGCTTAGTGTAAAAGAAATAGAAACGTGTGATAAGTGTGTGTGAAGTATTGTTTTGAATTATTTTCAGTATTTTTAAAAAGGTTGTGATCACTGGGCTTATTTTTATAAGTGCGAAAGAATAGTGATGAAAAAAAAATGAATTTCTAACTTTGGATTTGTTACCAAAAAGAGGAAGACCTAGGCGTTATTCACAAATAGAAATGGATACGTTATACGCTCGATCTCGTCCTGTTTCTTCAGCAAAATACAAAGACATGATGGCCTTACTTAATTATATACCCCCAATATACCACAGTTATTTTAAAAATTTGAAACAAAACACGATTTCCGAGGACTTAATCACTCCTATTGATGACGAAAATTAAATTGAACTGATGTATTTTCGTATAAATTACTTATACTTATGTTTCAAAATGTACTAATTATTTTTGTATTTTATGAATATTAAAATAAAAAATACTTAAATCAAACCTTTATATTAAATATGTTCATGGTATAAATTATTATTATATATGTAATTTATTCAACAATTTTAGTAAATCACTGTCCTTTCAAAACATCACTTCAGTAAAATACATCGGACAAAATTAATATATGTCAGTCATTTTTCTAAACTATTTATTTTGAAAATGGCTTAAGTCACTTTACCGTGATGAAAAGTGGGGATTTTTTAATGTTTATACGAAATTATTTATACTGAGAAAAATATCAGTATCCTGAGATAACAAATACAAATAAATCTTCTCAAAAGATAGCATCCATATTTTTAAACGTGTTAAAACGCAAACCCTTAAATATATCGACTTAAAAACAAAGTGACTTATGCCACTTTCAAAATAAACGGCTCATATATAGATGATATGATCAATTCCAGTACTTGTGGTTTGTTTATAGGCATAATTAACTTTGTATTTATAGAATATGACATATTAAGTTTCTTTTATTTAAACGTAAACTAGATGAAAGAGAATAAAAAAATTTAATATGTCTTGTTCCATAAATATAATGTTAATTATGCTTGAAAACCGGCTCCACTACCACAAATATCTAAAAAATACCAAAAATATCTAGACAATTAGATATTTATTAAGATTTTATTAAGAGTAAGTAGAAATTTACTCTGACTCGAAGGGGACATGCTACAATGACCGCAAATGTTTGCTGGTTGAACGTGTTTCCGAGATTTCAAGAATTCTTTGGTATTCCTTACTGGAACTGTACATTTTTTTATTGTAAACAGAATGTGCATTTCAAGATCAATTCAAGGTTTAACGTTTTAACCAAAAATTAAATGAAGTATTGAAGGAAGATGGAACTTTTGGGACGTTTAACTAAGATTTAAACAGCATTAAATGACCTTTAACGATCTTCAAAGTGCAGTATTGTAGATCAATCAATTTGAACTTGAAATGTATTGTTGGTTTGCATATAAAAATAGTTAAATAATCAAAGTTGAAATCTCGAAAGCACATCCAGCCACCAGAAATTTGCGGCAATTATGCGGTGCTTCCCTCGGAAGATGGTAAGATTCATTGCACGTATTTTTGGAAATGAGCTATAGTTTAGGAGATAATTAATTGCGTTACTACCAATGGGCCACCCTGTATAGATTCCCGGCCATATTGAATTTTAGTACGAAAAGCTTATATTATTCTAGATAGCAGTTGAAATACTGTTCCAAAATCACGTATTAGATTGGTAGCCCCCTGGACAGTATCTTAGAGTTGATATCTCCGTGTATACCGGGCTTAGAACAGAGCTTAGGCTGTTGCTTCTGATTTCCCCCGCATTTCTCATTCAGTGTGCCGTAACCGAGGGCATGGAATTTAGAATCCGCGATAGAACCTCACACTTCAACAAATGTGAAGTTATAATACTTTTCGATAATATATTATAATTTAGATGTAGTACATAGAGTTTGGCTCATTTATTGATTCATATTCCTTCGAGAGTCCAGTAGCTAATGAAGCCCGCTATGGTGCACTTTTGCCGCTCGAAGCGCACCAAATCATTAATAAGTTACGGGACTAAAATCGTATTTCAAGCCTTATCCCTATGGCAACCGATGATGAAACAGAAATGGGCTAATTCACAATTATCTATCATGTGGCACCCGGTGATGAAACAGGCATCGGCTAGTTCGCCTATACTTCATTAACTGATGGTTTCCACAATCTGCAAAGATACCAAAAAACTAAACAAGCCATCTGCCATGCACAACTGCCTTAGCCCTCGGCTCGTAACGGTTCCCTCAGCAGTCGATATTAAATAGAAAAAAGAAATTCTTTAAATGTTTTGAACTTATGGAAGAAAGGTCTATGCTATAGAGTTGTGCAGGATGTATTGATGTCATGAGCGATATTCGTCGAAACATAGTTGATAGCAGGCAATTTTATTTGAATTAAGTTAACAAATAATTATTTGGAATAATTATAGATTATTATTTTTAATTCACAGACAACACAGAAAACTAACTTTATTCTGTTTTCGATCCAAATAGATTATTTTCAAATAATTTTTTATTTCAATTATTCGCTCAAGTAAAATAACAAATAATTTGACATAAAAATGATCGAACTTGTCGGGGGGCTGGAATTAATAAGAATGAATAAGAATTCTTGAATTAATCACTCACTAAATTTAATTGTACACAGATAAACTTCATATGTATTAGGAATGATATTTTCATAATTTAACTGAATTTTGCTTTTAACATAGAAACTCACATCGTTGAGGCAGTTTCAAAAGTTTCTAAACTTCAATCGTTTTATAATTTTCTAAAGATTTACTTATTGCTGCACGAATACTTTCGACTTTTCGGCAGATGACTCATGAAAATTCTCCAAATACGATAGGTTATGTAATTCCCTTCATTTGCAAAACTGGGAAATATTGATAATACTTGAACTATTTCAAATCATAGATTTTTCACAATTCACTTAAAATAGTGTTTCAAATAGAACATAAAATTTCTATAGATTAAATGAAATAGTTTATCTTGGTAATCTGAAGCTAAAGTATAAAATGATGATAATAAATTAAATGAATAAAATGTTCCGAATTATGGCACAAATATTTTCAGTGGTTTTCGAATAAAATACAATTTAAAATATTATTATTTTTTCTTCCGAACAAATCAAATATTTTATTTTTAAAAATACATGCATGATCTAAAATATGTATAATGTCCACTTACTACTATTTTAACCAGCTCTGTTCATTTGTCCGATACCGTGTATGTGATTCTACATCTCTGGAACGTTGAAGATTGCTAAAAAAAAATGGACCGCAACTTTGTCCTTGACCTTGAAAATCAAAGTCAAATGGTACAAATTTTTTTACAACGTATAGTACTCGTCAAGGAGAACAAAACGCTGAAAGGAGCCATAGATCTAAAGTCAACCCTTTATCTAAAAATCAGTAACAAAAACGACATATAAAACTTACATATACATATAGGGTGTCCCCATTATCGAGATACAACACGCCGAGAAGTGATTCTAGATGCAAAAATAGGTCAAAGAAAAAAAATAACATTTTTCATTTATGGTTCCCTTCTGAAGAAAAATTATGTTGAGAAAATAATACTACTGAATTGGGATCAAGTGGCGCGTCTGGCCATGACATACCAATTCTACGTCTCGTCATACTAGAAGCCATGTGATCTTAATGCATTTTCCAATTCAGTTTTCTCGAAAATGATACTGTCAATGAAAAAAATGTTATACTTTCCTCTCGATTTATTTTTGCATGTAGAATCAGTTCCCAGCCTTGTTATAACATGATATTGTTATAACATGAACATTTTGGAGATATCCTATATAATTTTTATATATTGTATTTAGTATCGTTACTTATGTAATGGTTTGGCTTGCAATGCGTTGCAATAAAAAAATTTGACTTTTGACCTTGGTTTTTGCAAGCTAAGAACAATTTTTCGATTCATTTTTTAAGCAAATTTCCACCAATCCAGAGGTGTAGAATTGCATTGCGGTGGTCGTGACATATAATTTTTTTCACCCTATACACCCTGCACAAATCGATCCAGCAAATATCTAAAAAATATATCAAACGAAATTTGAATGTTTTTCGGGGGTACGTGATTTGATATTAATAAGATGTTCGTAGGTGAATACGTCGAGAACATATGAAGGTCAACTTTATCCTTTTTAATGTAATGGTATATTTTTTATTATACTAATCGATTCAGCTCGTCATTCTATTCATAAAAATACTAAGGCATTTATCGCGAAAAATCATTGGTTTAGAAGATATTTTAATTACTTAAATTATCCAAACCTAAATCAAATTATTTTCTATTTCAAAATGTAGTTATACAGAAAGATGATATATAAATCTGATAGTTTTTCACATGTTTTAAAAAACTACAAAATAATATGTGATGAAAGTTTTCCATATAAGAGAATTGTTGCATTGAAAAATACTATCATAGAGGATATTATAAGTTTATTTTCTTTTTTAAGCAAAAATATACAGAAAAATTACGAAAAATTATTACAAATTAAATTTTGTACGAAAATTCGATTTAATTGTGTTCCATTGCTAAGATAATTTTCTATGATTTAAAACTGAAAATGTAATTTTATTTTCTCTGTGATAAATATTATAAAAAACTTCTCGCATATCTCATTATATCTTTATATATACTACAATGCACACACACACACACACACACATTATAAATAGAATATTACACGTCTGTAATGATTTTGATTCAGTAATATCACGTGAAAATACAATATTTCGATAAAGGGCCTCCAAAATCGTTATTTTCGAGTTTTGCTATTTTTTATTGCAAGCTAAATAATTATTCTCTTTTGTGTCGTTCCACAATAAAAGTAAAGTTTTTTACAATATGGATGACACATGCTTTTTATTAATACCCCAGCTTTGTAAGAAAGGAAACATTTTTTATCTGAGACGGAACAGGGTTTTAGCGCCACAGGTCCTTCTTCCGAATAGCTACTGAATTGAACCGTTATTAATTATGTATTTATTTATTTCTGTTTTAGGCCGCGTGGGTTTCTCTGAGTCGGGACCGGCGGTAGCAGAGCCGTGATCAAAATGAGTCTTGTAAACTCGGATTCGGAGAACCGCGTGGTCCTGAATGTAGGCGGAATCCGGCACGAAACGTACAAGGCGACCCTGAAGAAGATCCCCGCGACGAGGCTATCGAGGTTGACCGAGGCTCTCGCGAACTACGACCCCATCTTAAACGAGTACTTCTTCGACAGACATCCGGGGGTCTTCGCCCAGGTCCTCAATTACTATCGCACCGGAAAGCTCCACTATCCAACGGATGTTTGCGGACCACTGTTCGAGGAAGAACTCGATTTCTGGGGTCTCGATTCCAATCAGGTGGAGCCATGTTGCTGGATGACCTACACTCAGGTACATAAACGCCGAATGGTCTACCTGCTTTTTTCCTTTGCTTAATCGAAGTATTAACAACGCAGCATTCACTATTTGCGGACGCAGATTAAGAAACAGGGATTGCGATTTTATTAACGAATCAAATGTTTCGAAAGTTTTCTGAATTTTTCATATTTGCTGGTCACTGGGAAGATTTGTTCTCAACTATAACACTTCGACCGCCAATGTTATTTTATTTAATCGAATAGATTAAATAAAATTCAACACTCACTCAAATAGAATTCGATCAGCGCAAAAATTAATAACAAAGTTCTAAATACGGTGTCCTAGGTTCCCTTCCTACGTTGTTCCAACCACTTTCTGGGATGTGAACGGTTTATAAGGCATCTTGAAAATAGAGACAGCAATTAAACAATTACGAGGATATAAACAAATTTCTCATTTCACTTTATTCTCGGAGGTTTTCAAAGGTCATCGATGTTTAAGAAATCACATATACTATGTATGCGTGTGTACACTGCAGTGGATAACTTTAGGAGCACGTAAGAAGCACCCTTTTTTAGTGTTTATAGATCAGGGTTCGCCTACACTGGATTTGAATGTTGCATGCTGGCAAATTCCGAGTCCTATTATAAACTTTTCGAGAAAATTCATGAAAATCAATTATTCGATTTATTATAAAAAAATAGAATAAACAATATGGATGCGAAGAAATATATTAAAAATGTAATTCTGTTGTTATGAATTATAGTAATATTTGTATACAGGGTGAGTCACAAATTAGTCCCTTCGATTTTGCAGCCCCTTCCGAAGGTCTGACAAAAAAATGTTTCGTTTCAAAATTAAATAGTATTTAACCGACAAGAAATTTCAATCGTTTAAATTGAAAAACAAATTATTTTTCGATAAAAAACAAGGTCACCTTTATATTTTTAACAAAAACTAGGTAATTTTAACTTCACAGCATTGTAGGCGATGACGAGACGAACTCAATGACCTGCTAATTGATAACTTCTAGATGATATTGAAGGAAAAATTTTAAAATATAACAGTGACTTTGTTTTTTATTGGAAATCAATTTGTTTTTTAATTTAAACAATTGCAATTTCTTATCGGTTAAATACTAATTCACTTCGATAAGAAACATTCCTCTGTCAGTCCATCGGAAGGGACTGAAAAATCGTGGGGATTAATTTATGACTCACCCTGTATACCTGTTTCCACTTTGATACCTTTGTTTGCTATCGGTTTCAATACACGAGCCGGAATATTATTAAGAACATCGACGTAAATTTCTTTTCGAATTTCATTACACACAGCCATTACTACTTCATAGTATTTCATAACATTGATTTGGATCAAAACCGTTGTTATTATGTTAATATGAATGACAGCCTTATTTTCCAGAAATGATTGAAAATAGCCTGAATTATGTTCCCTAAGAAATGGTATGGATTTGCTTTCTAAAATTATTATTTATCCTATATTGCCCACTTTGCTTGATGACCAAGCTGAGGCCATGGTAACCAGAAGAATAAGCTAGATTTTAAATCGAATAAGTGAGGGTAAGTCACGTGACGCGCCAAAACTCCCATACAGAACATTCTGAACTATAAACGCGACGGTATTTTCTGTCGATTACTGAAATTGTTACAGTTATTGAAATTATAAACATGTTTGTATGAATAATAATTTTACAAGTATTCAAGTATATGCTACGATTTTTCTTCTATACAATCTTCTAGATGTTCCATTTTAGATACCAGGTAATCCCATAGTTTCATCTGATAGTTGTTCATAACAGGTGTGAAAAAGTAGTGATATTGAATGCATGTCACTTTACGCAGGAGATCATCTACAGACATTTATACGATTTCATGAAAGACTTGATTTTGATCGACGCCTAGTCTAATTAATCTGTAAAACACAGTCGGTGTACAAAATATTTGTACAACTTTTAAAACGGAATAACATTTTTATAATTAGGCCTAGTAATCGAAATGTTTTTGCGATGTTAGAGAGACTAGTTTATTATTAGACAATGGCTAATAAATTGTTGTCAAAAATTGCAAATAATTTTATACCAAAATTTTACACCGAAACTTTTGTACCAAATTCTGCGTAAATTGATCAATCATTTCCAACGTTACATAATGTTATATTTTATTCGAAGCGTCGGTTACTATTTCGCAAATCAATACTTTCGAGCTTTGATAGGTGATTTGAGAAAATGTTGTGGGTGCAGAAGGTTATGTCAAGGTTATCATACAATATCACGCGTGTACATCGGTGCTCAATTTCAATTGAAATCTCACTATCGAATTCGGAGCTTCACTGCTGGCATTCTGTAAGATTTCTTTTTATGTTTACCGACATGAATCGATAACACGATCGGCATCCCATTCGGCTTTTCAGACCACATATGCATACTAAGCTGAAAGGCATGTCTGCACTTGCTTCGCATTGCTGAACAGCTTTGCCGATTGGCAAATACCGATTCAGTGGGGACGCGGTTTAACACTCTATTATAGCAGGAACTAATAACCGACGTGATTTTTACGCTGGTATTCTACTAACAAGGCTAAATCGAAACCGATGTGTATAACAGAAATTGTTACAATACCGAAACGTATGAATATCGAAATCATTACAATACCAAAATGTATGAATACCAAATTGCCACAATACTAAAATGTATGAATACCAAAACCAGTATGCCGTCGGAATCGCAATTAGTATGTACCGATTTTTCTTCGGTTTTCCTTTGGATGACATGGCAGATATTCTAGGATTAGCAAAGACCCTCTAATATCATTGAAGGTGCTGTAAATGGTAGATGATTAGATTAGAGGGAAAGGAAAACTATGTGTAAGACTGCGGATGGACAGATGAGCATAATATAAAGGATGTTCGCGGTAATTTGTACCAGCGTTTTTTTTCGTAAACGATAAAGATTAGAAAAAAAACAGAATAGCAGTAACTAGCAATATAATAGGCTAGCTCTATTTTTTGTATCCTTAATATTTTCCTAGAAACAAACGTGACCTTCACTTGTTTAGATAGAATGTTAGATATCTTTTTTACATCATGTAAAAATGGACATTAAGGGGTCATGCTCAATTAGGAGTTTAAGAAAATAGTATTTTTGGGAAATTTTTTTTCTCAAAATTTTTAGAACCATTTTCAGTCAATGTTCCTTCATTTGAAAAGGTAGACTTTTTAGTACTGGGTTGGCAACTAAGAAATTGCCAACTAAAAAATTGTACTGGGTTGGCAACTAAAAAATAACATAATAATAATAATAATTTTATAATATAACATTTACGGATATCATAAAAATGGGAGTGAGAGACATCTATAACTGAAATCGGCAATTACTTAGTTGCCAACCCAATATAAACTACGCGGTGAACAGCTTCACTCGGCCGACGGTTATCTGAAATGATGTACGAAGAATATTTCTTTAGTTAGTAGTCTAAAATTATCCTTAAACGAAGGATTTTTCGAAATATTGTTTTTTGACAAGATGACAGGTATTCGAATTGAAAGTTTTGATTTTTGATGAAAATTGGCTAGTTTTTAAGTTATAAAAACCAAAATACTCAAACGAAAAAATTCTTCGTTTCAGGACAAGGTTTTTGTATGCAAAAAAGGCTGCAGAAATTTCGTCTGAACCGATACAATAGTTTCCGAGATATCTTGTCCACCGATGTTGAAAATGCAGTTTCGAGAAAAACGCGTTTAAGGTTTCAACTTACGTTCACTCTTAAGTGTGTTTAGTTTTTTACTTAGATGGAATCGTCAATTCCAGGCCCATATCAGTCATTTTCTGCTGAAGTACTAGCCTCCAAAACTTTTATTTGTGTTGACGGTGAAGCATTCTACCCTCGTACGGTCGATATATGTTTTACAAAGCGCAACAATTTCAAATCCAAGTCGATGTGTATTGACTGTCTGAAATTATATTTCTCCGTGACACACTTTACACCTCACAAGTGTTAAGATTGTTGCAAAAGCCCCAAGAAAATTGATAATTCTATATTCCACAGAATTATCTTGCGGCGCAATAATGTCTTCCTGCAGTATAATTTTTTCACCGATGCACTGGCACTCCTCTCACCACTCCTGGCGGTTTTGGATAAAAATTGGTTTCCGTTTTTTCGGTCTATTAAGTAAATATTACATTGCAAACTGAAAATTCGCCTGTACCGTAAACTTTAGGAATTCCTAAAGCCCAAGCTCTTGAATAATTAAGCAACTATATATTCGTTATGTTTCATCCTATTACAATGAAACTTTCAGTGAATATTCTCGAAATATAATACTTTCACAAACACTCAAAACCCAAAAATTGATATTTTTAAGACTACTGACTGAGCATAGCTTGAAACGAGTTGAACCCTGTAGCATATCATGGTCTCCAGTGTTATACAAGGGCATAAATGAAAGAAATAAAAATATTACGTAATATTGCATTTACTAGTATGTGTAGTAATAAGACTATATCTGTGGCTGTTTCGTTGTTCTCTGATATATAAGTAATATATTCCTCAGCGAGCATACAGGTTTTAGTATTCACACATGAACGATGGTTACACTCCATTACATACATGCATACGCAACATAATCCGAGTAGTTAACTTTGTTTGTATAAGGTATACGTCTTTTTTATTGTTTATGTTTGTCATTCGTTTAAATGCAGCAGTAAAATTTTCCGAAGAAGTGGTTTTTAATTACAACTGACAAACTATGTTTAAGTATGAGAAAGTGCGCAAATGTCATTGCATTTTCTTTAATACATAACTAAGTAAGTATTACAGCTTACCGTTCATAACGTATTTTGTAAAAACACACCGTTCCACAAAAATATTTGTACACTTGCAGCTGAAAAGTTGTGTTAAATAACTTTTCAAATTATTATTAATATTAACACGGTAACAAAATATGTCTAGCATACGTATATCACGATTATGAAAAAATACAAATATACAAATATAATATATCGTTAAGTTTTTGATTAAATATTACTAAAAGCGTGGAAATTACTTTGAGTCTGTCATTATTCACACCACTCTACACCATATAATTCGTATACAATTGACAGAACTAATTAGCTTTGTACAGCTTTACGTATATCACGATTATGAAAAAAATACAAATATACAAATATAATATATCGTTAAGTTTTTGATTAAATATTACTAAAAGTGTGAAAATTACTTTGAGTATGTCATTATTCACACCACTCTACACCATATAATTCGTATACAATTGACAGAACAAATTAGCTTTGTACAGCTTTACGTATATCACGATTATGAAAAAAATACAAATATACAAATATAATATATCCTTAAGTTTTTGATTCAATATTACTAAAAGTGTGAAAATTACTTTGAGTCTGTTATTATTCACACCACTCTACACCATATAATTCGTATACAATTGACAGAACAAATTAGCTTTGTACAGCTTTACGTATATCACGATTATGAAAAAAATACAAATATACAAATATAATATATCGTTAAGTTTTTGATTAAATATTACTAAAAGCGTGAAAATTACTTTGAGTCTGTCATTATTCACACCACTCTACACCATATAATTCGTATACAGTTGACAGAACAAATTAGCTATGTATAGCTTTTCTATGGTAAGTGTTCGAATACTTTCGTGAATTAGTGCGTATAAGATACGCAATTCATTTCGAAAATAGAACAATGTATTACGTATAGATGTACGTATATGAATACCTTTCTTAAATCAATGAAATCGGTAATCGATGGAAGATCCCCACACGGGGGAATATTTATTCTATGATGAATCACGCATTGGCTTACAGCGATTAATTTTGGCAATCGTAATAACGGTGTTATACATACATCTGCATAGAGTTGTTTAGGAGTTTGGAACCGTTAGACTGTGGATATTCATGCAATTGCTAAAATTTACATATTAATACTATTTCTTATTTATAAAAAGTCCTCGCGTTACTCGCAAAGGCGGTACACGGAATCCAGGCAATTCTTTTATCTATAATTTAAACCTACTCATTTTAAGATGCCATCATGCACCAGATATAATTATTTTTGAAACTCGACTAGGACGCACAATTTTATGAAATTATTGTCTGGCTTATTCTGAAGTGTCATAAAAAATACAAAACTATTTGTGAATAATAAAATAAGAACAAATGTCATGTGCATACTATAATAAAAAGTTGCAAGTACCATGCTTAATCGCACACTGCTGTTTTCATTATAATATGCACATGACATTTGTTCCTGTTTTATTGCATTTTTTATGAAATTTTTATTTTTTCAAAAGTGTGAATTTTTTATAAAGGTAAAATTAATGAAAGAAATGGTGGAAATAGAAATAATAGACGATATGCATAAATTAAGTATATGCTTGAAAGTATCTAGTATAAGTAAAAGCAATTAATAGGTTTCTTATGTTATTGAAAGTAGCTTTTATATACTCGAGATTTGTATATGTAATGCGTGGCATTGTGCTGAAAATTTTGAGTGCTTACGTTAAAAAACACTACTAAATGTCTTATTATGACATGTGTATACGGTCCAATATAAAGTATTCAAATATTATGTGTCCCATAAGCATTAAGCGTTATTTAAAATGGAACAACTTTATTAATGTTTAACCAAGCAACTTAAATTCATTTACATGATTAGAACTACTCTACTCTAGACAATGACTAAAAAATTGTTTGCAAAAATTGCAATTGGCTGGGATGATAAAAGAATTCAAAAACTGTTTTGCCAACTTTTTTATCTGAGCTTACGTACATGTTGAAAATTTTATATAGTTCAAATATGTTGACGCAGAGAGACAAACCACAGGCATGGAACCATGCAAAAGTCTCGAGATTTCTTGCAGTCATCGGTTGAAAGTTGTGAAAAACTACGACTTTCACTATATTTAATTGTTTGCAGCTTATATAGGGTGTCCAGAACAGTTAAAACCAAACTTATACTATGTGTTACTAAGGTGAAATAGATAAAAAAATAATAATGCAAACGTATGTCTAGAAATGCTTGATTGAAAAGATATTCAAAATTTTGTTACATTTATATAAACGTTGATTTATAAAAAAATCTATTTCACCGCAGTGACACATAGCGTAAGTTTCAGCCCAACCTTTCTGAACACCCTGTACATAAGTTTCCGAGTTCTACAAAACTCATCTTTTTAAATTTTCATTATAGGCTCAAATAACAAAGTTGAACAAACATTGTTTTCAAATTTTTATAGGCTCAGATAAAGAAGTTGAAAAACATCACTTTTTAATTTCAGTATGATTACAATCTTTGAAAACAATTTTCTAACTATTAACTATTAAATCAATTCTTCTATCATTTAGAGAAAATTTAAGTTGTTACGTCCAATTTTGAAAAAGTTATTTCGTTTTAAAAAGTATCCAAATGTTTTAGTGACCAACCATACATAATATGTATGTGGAACAGTATTGGAACATATTATGTTCCAATGAATATAAAAGGAATTTCGATCCGGTTGCGATTATTTGATGCTTAGAATAAGAATTGAGATTAAAATGTGACGATAATATAATTCAGGGCTTAAGGAGTGGCCTATGCATATAGAAAGGGGCCACTGAAAAGATTACTGATTGTGTACACATCGAGAGTACACATATTCGAAATAGTTCAAAGGAAATTGCACATTTCGTTGCGACCTAGTTAACCTTATTTACCAAATGTTAATGTATTAGAAAATGTATAAATATTGGCAGACATATAACTCTATATCATCCGGTCAAGTATATTATATATAACCGCATGAATATCTGCAGTCTTTTCACATGGGAACATGTCCAAGTTACACAAACCGGTTCTCACGAAACTTAACACTTTGACGGTCGCGCGGTAAACATCTCGAAAATTTCATAAAATTAAAGTACTTTATTCGGTGAAATATAAAAATTGCACAGCAAATTTATGTGACATACGTGACTTTTCCAATATACTTACGCCTTGCGAATCTTAATAAAATTAAGAAATTATAGTTGACTGACGAAGAATTTTTAATTCTCGAAAATTAAATTTTAAATAACTGTTATCTACATGTAGGTGTCACGGCGGTCAAAGTATTAATGGTGTAATTATAATACATTTTTTAATAGTGCAATTATGATATATCTTATTAATAATATAAACTGGATAAATTTTGTTAATAATATAATTATGATGGATTCTTCAAAAAGCTACGCTGAATCGATTTTTATAATTCAAATTTTCGCGAAGTCACGTGTACGTGACTCCGGCAGTCAAAGTGATAAGTGAGACACAGTGCCTCGAAAAATACTCGGCGTATATTTATTTTTAGGTCGGTTATCGTCAAAACGTTGAAGGTTGTGGAAACAGCTCTCAAAACACGTTTCCTAAGATATTTCGGAACTATTGATCTAGGTCTGAGTCGTGATAATTCTATTACATTGTAATGACATTATATTTACATTATAATTACATTATAATTGCATTAAAATTCAACTACATTGTAATTACATTGCATTTCACTTACGTTGTAATTACATTGCATTCCAATTACGTTGTAATAACATTGCATTTCAATTACATTCTAGATACATTGCATTACAATTACAATGTAATTACATTGCATTTCAATTACATTGTAATAACATTGCATTTCAATTACATTCTAGATACATTGCATTTCAATTACAATGTAATTACATTGCATTTCAATTACGTTGTAATAACATTACATTTCAATTACATTCTAGATACATTGCATTTTAATTACAATGTAATTACATTGCATTTCAATTACATTGTAATTGCATTGTATTTCAATTACATTCTAAATACATTGCATTTCAATTACATTGTAATTGCATTGTATTTCAATTACATTCTAAATACATTGCATTTCAATTATATTCTAAATACGTAGCGTTTCAATTACATTGTAATTCGACTACAATGTAATTCAATTACATAATTCAATTCTTTCAGTTAATTAAATTACTAATTATTTTAGTCACGAGTGTAATTGAAATACAATATAATTAAATTACAATTTAATCGCGAAATATAATATAATTGAAATACAATATAATTTAGATATAGTTTTTCAAACTACAGCCCAAAACTTTGAAGAAGTGAGACACATTTTTATGTATACCAATATACCAGCCAAAGGTTAATATCAGTTTTCTCATTCATTCAAGCTATATTTATTACATCAAAGACCGATTCCAACTGGTATTGTTTGTTTTACCTAACGATTTAACGACCTGCTATGCGACGATTCGTTCCGAAATATTGTATCCTCGATTCAGAACGGAAGTCGAAGTTTTTATTTTCGAGCTGAAATCATACACAGAATCGTTTCGTGCTACAACTGGATGATTACACACGTGCCCATCTGTTGTTCGTCAGACGAGCCGTATGTCAGATTTTATGACTACCATATCCTCCCATACGATTGTTTCGCACAGCTGAGATTATGGTTCCAGCAGTCGCATCAAATAAAATTCTAAAACGGTTATGTAACGTATAGGTAACGAACCTATATATTCCACGATACGACACAAAAGTAAAGTAATTGACATAATCTTATGCGAAGCTGTACATTTTGACGACTCCATGGTAGTAATGATTAGGGTACTGGAGCCGGTTACTGTGGGGTAGCCAGTTACCGCACCTTTAGTTTATTTTCAAGCATTGATATTTACTTGACAAATTTAAATATAAACTATATAAATATAAACTCGAAATTTATCGAGTCAGACGTATTAAATACATTTTTTTATTTAAGTTCGATTAGTTACTTATTTGTTAAAAATTAAACGTGTATAATGCGGAAGCTTTTAAAATGCTACAAAAATGATTCCAATGATTTGATACTGAATTCGCGAAATGTTCTGTGAAGCTTGTGTCAAAGATTAGTTATTTGAATGTTTGTTTTTGGTTAGAATTTCAGTAGTTTATTCACCGTGCACAGTAATTGAACCGACCTTTCACTCGATGTGTTAATTACTGTGCCGCTACCATAGGAAACACATACATAACCTCAAATCACAAATTACCTTTGTTATATTTTTGAAAAAAAGAAATGTACAGATGAAATAGCAGTCATCTCTAACGTGAACTTTTAAATATTTTACCATGATATTACATCTTCTTTTTATATACAATAAAATTTATTAAAGTATGTTAAATATTATATTTTTATCTTGCATAGTTATCGAAGCTGAGGATTTAGGGAGGCAGTATATACAGTAATTTTTCGATATACTGTATAATCGATCTTGGTATTATTGCAATATAAAAATTCCTTTATTATACGGTACTTAAGGAAAATCCATGTTCGCAGCAGATTAAGTCACATCTCAAATAGAAGACGTGCAGCAGAGTGGGGGCATAACGAGTGTACATTACAATTCTGAAGGTCAAAAAGAATTTCTTTAAGTACCGCATAATAAAGACATTTTTATATTACAATAATACCCGTGTCCCATTTGTTTTTAACTCATTTCCGATAATAAGCAACATTTGAATGAATAATTTTAGTATCGTGTTGTATTATACAGGATGTTTAACAATAAATGTTGTTTGGTGTAATTAATGAACGCCCAGTTTATTGTGAGACGCCTAGTACGATATAAGTTCGATACTAATATACATTCTCACGTGTGCAGGAGTTGTCACATTTTTTAGTAACTTTATATAACAATTCAAATCACACTCCGCTGTGCAGGTGTCACGGCGCATCACGTGACCTAGCCCCACTCCTTCCATTTGAAATCTAGCTTAATCTGCCGGCTATCGCGGGCTGTACAGCCCAGAGACTTACGATGAAGCATCGCCACATCCAATACTTTTTCTGCATTTATTTTCGAAGTGTTCCTAAGAAAGTTTAATAGTTTTTGCTCTCGAACAATATATTTCCGATATCGGAAAACAGGAAATCGAATTACGAATCCTTAACTCTGAAGAACTTTCGCGGGATATATATAGATTTTGTGAAATTTGATCTTATAACTCTCACACCATCTGGTGTATTCTTACGTATTCTCTGTCGCGATGTGTGTCGTCGCTCTGTCGTTCAAATAAGTAAATAAAATATCTAATTGGTTATAACGAGTTATTATCGAGTAACAGTGACCAATGAAAGGCGAGCTCGGTTGACGCAAGGCAGTCGAGTAATTGAGCGAAACTGGGCTTCGTCCGCTCGTCTCTCATCGGTCACTGTTTTTTGTTAATAATATTTCAAATGACCTCAGGAACTCCTTATTTCTTAATTGCGAGTGACTTTTGGGACACTCTGTATAATAAATATTATACTATATTTTATGTGTTTTTGAAGGTATACCAATATATAAATACAATTAATATAAAATATAATAAAATAATAATATGAAATAAATAATAATATATGTAATAATAATAAATGTAATAATATTAATATAAATATAGAGTCTGCACAAGTATTTACAGTTTTTGAATAGGATAGAAATCTATGAGCTACTCACGTAAATCTAAAAGCGATGGTCCTTCAGAGTTAATATTTGTATTCTTGGTAAAAGATTTCGAGAGTAACAGTTGAGAACAAACACTCAAACTTTTCTAACATAACATATCCACGTCTCCCCGTTAACATTATAATTCCACTATACCTTGTTTATTATATACATTCAAATATAATAATACTTTCGAAGCATCTATTTATTTAGGATTGAACTTGACTTCCCTCTGCTTTCAAATGAAATGAATGATAATTGACCAGTAACGAAAACAAGTGTTGATAAGCTATATGAAACTTAATCTGCATCAACGAGCAAATAGACGAATGCTGCGTCGATAAGTGGTTTAATTGGAATGTGTTTGTTTCGTCTGTTCATAATATTGTTTTATATTTATATTCAGTCTAGAGTTTAGATCAATAATCACGGTCATGAAAGGTTGCACTATGCAGACAGTGTGATATAATTGGCGACGATTTAATTTCATCAGTCACTAGATTTACGTGTAATTTATAATGTACATACACCACTGTGACATTACCGCCGATTATACGATGCAAATTGTGCAGTATAATCGGTATGCATTCATTTTGTACATTTATCACGTTATCATTTATTCAATTTAATTCCATCGACACAGTTCTGGGGTCGCATAAGACCACATCATCCGGAACGTTCATTATTCACACATTTACAATTTAATTGAATGATACAGTTAATAATTTTTAAAGGACCGAACGGAAAGCTGTGCCACTTGAATTGTGTACTTATGCTTTAAATGTGCTGCAGTGAGTAACGATAATATTCGGACATCTTTTAAAACGCAATAACTTTTTTAAAATTGGATCAAATTACTCGAATGCTGTTTTTTTAGACGCTAAATTGACTATTTTATTAGTTAACTAGTTTGCTAGGCAATAAGTGAAAATATTTTTACAGAAATTACAATTATTAAAATGTGATGACAAAATATCGAAACTTATATTTTTTCAACTTATTTATTTGAGCTTTAAACGACAATTTTAGGGGGGAGGCTCATGTGAAATGTACAAACAAGAGGTGATATTCCGCAATTTTTTCATATTATAAGACCTGGATGAAATTTATCGCCACTTGGCACATATGTTGTTTAATATTTTAATCATTTTGTTGTGCTCAAAACCGTGTATCGTCTATAATTTTGCATTTTTTAAGTATACATATTTACTTCGCGTAATACTATTATGAAGAAAATGTTGTTTGGTTCTTCGTTCTGAGTCAGAGAAAAAAATGCTAGACCGCGTGCTGTCGACGAGGAAGTCCATAATGAATAATATGTATCATTTCATTAAAAGTCGATTAAATGTAATGGAAAAAAACATTTTGTAATGTGAAGTGTTAAAGAATATAATGCCAAGCGGCGATAAATTTCATCAAGGTTTCATAACATAAAAAGTTGTCAAACCTATGGTCTCTATGCATGCTGAAAATTTAGTTGCAATTTAGGCTAATAATCTTTAACTGTTAACAGCTCGTAACAATCATTAACCAATTTCAATATTTTCAACATGTATATAAATTATTGAGTTCTATAAAACCTATTGTTGTACAAATTTTCACTATGGGCTCAGATTAAAAAGACGAAGAAACGTAAATTTTTTATACTTTTTGTCAATGGAACTAATTGTAATGTTTACACAAATATTTAAACTCATGTTAGTAGTCTAACATCTTAAGAAAGAACTCAAGTTATTTGGTCGAATTTGATAAGAAAGTTATTGTATTTTAGAAAGTGTCCGAATATTATCGTAACTCGCTGTATGTTTTTGCCAACTAATTGATTCATTAGTCGTTTATACGGGACGTTTCGTAGAACGTGAGTAATAGATTTCGACTCACAATCACGGATTTTGCGATTGTTTAGACGGTTCAAGTAAACGTTTCAATGTTCCCGTGCAACTTCGTCCCTAGCCGTTAATGTCGATAGCAGAGAATGCAATTCAAAGTTACGTTTACACTTGACAAAGGGTAAACAGGGTGTTCATTTGAAAACTTTTTAATCTAAATGTCTGGAAAACAACACACTCTTTTGGGAACAATATTACATACAAAAGTTACTCGATTTCGAAGGAAAAATACAAATATTTTATTTATTTTCTTTTTATTGATCGCTTTAAAGATTATTTAAAGAGTAACATCGTTTCTTCAAATGGAAACCCTACATTTTTATTTACAGATTTCTATTCTATGCGAGAAAAAAATAAATTTTTGTATGAAATATTTTTTAATCATATTTTAACTTATAAAAATATTTAATGAAATGAGAAATTTCAGAATTCAATGCTGATAAATCAATAGCAATTGCATTTTTTCACGTGGTTCTTTTACTACTTTCTAAAGCATAAACAAAGTCTTCAAACAATAGATTATTATTTATAGAACGAAAAGAATCACAGTGTTCCTATCTTCATAACATGTTTTCAAAATGCTCTACACTTTGTGTTAAGCAATAACAAAATCTGTTATGACATTCATTTCGCAATCTTTTAAAAATTTATATATATTAAATATTTTTGCATTCCCGCAATATTCTATTGTTTAAGTCGCCAACATATTTTTGTCTTATTTTGAAAATTACAGATTTTAAATGCTCCCATAGGAAGATCTAATAGCGTTCAATCTATTGTAGAAGAATTTTAAGAATCCAATTTTTCATTTCACTATATTGTTGTGAATATGAATATTCATTTCACTATATTGTTCACTATATACGAATATAAGTATAACATTGTAAGATTAAATCTAGTTGAAAAATGTTGCACACAAATTTTTATTCATTTTTCTCGTAGAATAAAAATCTGTAAATAAAAATATAGGTTTCCGTTTAAAGAAATAGAGTTACCCTCCAAATAAACTTCAAAAGATCGACAATAAAAAAATAAATAAAATAGTTGTATTTTCTCCTCAAAATCGAGTAACGTTTGTATTTAACATTTCTCCCGAAAATGTGTTGTTTTCGAGATACTGAGATTCAAGTTCACCCTATATGTACATAAAAAGGCAACAGACAAAACATTTGTTGCCCGTAAAGCCACGGAATTCGTACGTGGAATTCAGTTGAAATCGATTTCCACCGTGTCCTTTAAAAATCAATTCGATGCAGATATTTCTTACATTGTATAGTGCACGCACAATTATTGATTTATGGAAACCAGCGCACCGTGTACGAGACGAGCAAATTGATGTGCCTATTGTGGTACATCATGCAGAGGATACAAGTACGAGAGAATCGAAAAATCTTCGTTGCAGGTTATTCAATCCTTTGTTCCATAATCACCAATAATCTCTCGTGACGTTACAACAATACCGACATATATCACGGACTAATTTTCGAAGAAAGTTCTTTAATGTTACTTTGAACTTGGACAATTGCCGGAACAATATCTAGATAGAAGTTTTCGAAACGTTCAATGATGAAATTGAACTAATTAAAAACTAAACAGAATCATAGTATTTTATACATCACATTATTTATTTGAAAACTGTGTTCAACGACAACAATGAATTTCGATTAAAAAGCGATTGTGTTCCTTCTGTAAAATGAGCGATCTTATACTCTCTAATTAATTCGAAACCTCCGATATATAATTTAAATCGTTTTTATCTAATTTAATATAGGGAGCTTACTTCATTTCATACTCATGAGAACTTGGTATACTTTGCATATTAATTTGTATACTTAAATACAAGTTTAAAACTCGAAAATTTAAAGAAAAATTCAATTCTGTATTTCAATTATATATTTTTGTAAATGAATTAATAGCCGTTGAAATAAAATTGTAAACTTTATTCAGAAATTTAATCGTAACAAATTTTAGTTACTTAAGGTAGTAATATAACTATCAAATTATTGAAGCTTTCTTTGCAAATATTCGGACGCATAACACGTGATTGTGTTCACTTATTAGCTTGATCTCCGTTTGTAATAATATGAGCTGTCACAGATGGATACAAACAGTACTAAAATATACAAATTATTTGAATACACTGTTGCTAAACATTTCATAAGTGAAACGAGAAACAAAGCAGTTACGTTTTCATAATTGAACTGTGTTCAGAGAAATAAGTAAAGGAAAAATACAGTTTGACGTGACGAGGTCCTCGATGAATTTTTCCCATGAATGCTTCATATTTCATATGGATGTCTGTATAATCGAAGCTACAGGCTATATTCTGATTTAAATTGAAAAGGACTTTTATCACAGAGCAAAATTACAGTCACATGGAACATAGAACGACTTCATAGCAATAAAGATGATACGCATCGGCAACTTCATAAATTACATATTTCATATTTCAGTTATGGCTATTTAATAAAACATTTACGAGTATACGATTGTACGACAGTTTTGCCTTATTATTAACCATGCTGCTGTAGTGTTTACTAGGGATCGAAAAAAGTTATGGCACCTTTTAATATGTTCTATTTAAAACGTAGAACTTTTCTTGAGAGTAGAAGATTCAATTGAAATTTCTAAAACATCAACTTAGAAAATTTATTCGTAGCAAAATTATTTTGTTTATCGATCATCATAATTTCTACAGCATCGCCACAAATACTGAATGTTATTCAATGAACAGTACTATAATAGTGTTAAATGATTAACACACTGAAATTGATAAATATTTTGATAAATATTCCAGTATAACTTATTTCGAAGGAACTTCTATTAGACACATTTCCATCGTATTTTTGCCAAGAGAACACTTTTTCAATAAATCCCTAATGATAACAATTTTATTCGTAAAAATTCCATTGGAACAGATATTTTTATAAACGAAATATATATATAGGTTCGAACAAAACTTCTTTCATAACGAATTTATTACGATGCCTGGTCTTTGTAGAGAAACACCTTTATCGTAGCAAAGGCGTGAATTCGCATTGTTCTAAAATCTTATTAAATGTATACAATGACAGCTTTACCTACATTTCATAAAACTTCTTCCTCATTACAAATTGTAAATTTAGCGCTGATCTGTAAATATACTTTCGCCGAAAACTCTTTGCAATTCGACGGAGCCGTTTCCGCGAAAGCACATGGAATATCAAATTTTCGGTTTCTGTTTTCATTTTTCTGTACATTGCCATTTCATTGCCATTAATTGCCAGTTGTCCGATTCGCATGATCGAAATCAAAACAGCAAAACACGAGATCAGTGTCGAAGCAATGCTGTACTATTTCTTCAGTTGAATCCGAGTCGTGAGAATGATTGATTATGCAGAGGATTTCTGATTTAATATTTTGAATATGCACGGTGCATCTCCCATTGTCAGTAGACAAAAGACAATACGTTGAGTAAGGTGTTTCATTGAAATATCTCGCTGCTAAATGGAAACTGGTTTCTCCGTTCCGGAGGGCAAAACCTATCTTTTCCATCTTTGTTGGAGTAAACGGGAGAGCATACCATTCGAATAGAGTGCATTTTCTTCCTTCGTCTCACTATTAAGATATGGCAGCGATATGGAAGACATTCCACTAACGTGATGGATTAAACTCATTTTTCACGTCACGCAGAATAACACTTATCTGATTGCGATATTTCACCCGTAACATCATTTTTCCTAAGAATAAGCACTGATCGATGATAACGCGTTGCCATAAGCGAATCTAACGAGAAGCGGTCGCAGTCGTCGGGCCATCGATTTTGGTGAAACAATTCTTTCATAAATCTACAACAAAACTAAGCAAACCCATATTTTGCTATTTCCGTCAATATGATAAGTATGCAAAAAGCATACGACATTTATGTACGAAAAATATTCGAATATGCACAAAAAAATCAACAAATATTAATGTTATGAAGTATATAAGGTATACAGAAAAGTATGGACCAAACTTATATTATGTGTTACCGAGGTCAAATAGATGAAAAAAGTTCAAATAATAATAATAATAACAATAATAATAATAATAATAATAATAATAATAATAATAATAACTACGGAAATGCTTTATATGAAAAGATATAAGCGTTGATTTATAAAAATATGATAGAAACAGAAGATCAAGATAAAATATCTTCTAAACCAATAATTTTTCGCAATAAATGCCTTAGTATTTTTATAAAGAGAATGACGAGCTGAATCGACTAGTATAATAAAAAATATATGATTTCATTAAAAAAAAAAAATAAAGTTGACCTTCATATATCCTCGACGCGTTCATCTAGAAAAACCTCATTAATATCAGATTACGTGCCCCCTGAAACCATTTAAATTTGAAACATTTTTTAGTATCATCGACAGTTTCAAAGATAGTTGGCTGGATCGATTTAAATGCGACACTCTGTGTAAATTCAGAAGGCAATGGCTACTAGATAGGATAGTGGAGACGGTTATTGTGTGGTGACCAGTTGCTATGCCTTTATTGTGTTTTCGGTCATAATTAACTTTATACTTATCAAATAAGACATATTAAATTTTTTCATTCATTTGTTTTGTTTATTGTTTTGTCCTATTCGATAAATATAAAATGAATTATGTCTGAAAACAAATCAATGCTATAGCAATTCGTCATCTCACAGTAACCGGCTCCACTACCGTATGCTTGAATAAAGGAATTTGTTGAATAATATTCCATCGAAGCATCTTTATAATTTCGATAATTATAAAATGAAAAATATGAAACCGGTCATATAGTAACTAGAGAGAAAATATTTAGATAAGGAGACTGTGTGAAACAAAAATAAAGCATTTGACAAATGTAACGACATTAAAACTAAAATAAAATTGATTCCGGAAGAAACAAATTAAGAAATGTACAGAGATTTAAGAACCTATAAATTTATAACTTTCGCAACCATACCTATTGCACCACGTTGCTAATAATGCTGTATACGTGGTAAATATAAAAATTAAATGTAAATTATCTTCACAAATAATGACTACACAGCGGTTCTTTATGCAAATTTAAAATGTCCTGCATCAGTTGCAACAAACAGGAGACAGATAATGGCGTATTTCTCTTTTCCATAGATTCAACAAATTGAAAATTATGGAACAATACTATTTAATATTATCTTCTGATATTATCATTGATCTGTATTTTACTTACTAATCCTTACGATAAAGGCGTAAAATCTGCAGTCAAATTATGAGTATCGACGAAAACGATGATGTATGGGTCCGCTTATTTTCGCTCCGGATTCATCAGAAAATGCTTCATCAGAATCGATTACCCACCTGCGACCTCTCCTCGTAAGATATCGTAACCCATAAATATCCACTTGTTTAAATATTTGAGAAACACGACGTATTCCAATCGAACAAAAATTAGTTCTGCTGTCGTCAGCTTAATTACATTGTTACATTCAACATTAATAAATTGTAAAAAAATCAATCTCAATGGAGAAACGTTGATAGATGGAAACTGTTGAATTTGATTTTGAAACTTTTTTGTTTGGTATAGCAATTACTATGAAAATTGGGATTATAGTAAATTTAAATCAATAAAGAAATTATTGAATAAATAACAATAGAAACAAACTTCTTCGTTTAAATTCTGTCTTTTCGATTAATGCTTTTCTTCGCTTTCGTGTTTAAATCGGTCGAGTGATATAAACCGATTGTTAGTGTAAAATAGAGATTTCAGTTATCGATGTGTTAAATTTTCTTGAACTTACAATTAAAGCTATTATTAACTTATTGGCAATCGATTGCTTCAACGTCAATGTAGCTCCTCTGACACAGGGAATTTTCATTAGCAGCTTTACTTTATTTTATAGTGAATATTTTATGAATGTCGCTTTATTTAGAATCGCATTTTATTTTTAATTACGCGTAAACATTCGATCATCTTCGTCTATACTGAAATGCATTCGTGTGAATCTTCCAATTTTGCATAATACGTTCTCTAAGCATGTAATCTTATATTATACATTTTGTATAACAGGCTTCTCGTTAATAATTAATCCTTTTGTGGATCGCATTCACTTTTTTTCACTCAAAATTAATCTTTTTGTAGATTATACTTATTTTTTAAAACTTCAAGCTAATCGTTTCGTTCAGCTTTTTGCAATGAAAATTAACTCTTGTACAAGTTTTATTCATCCTTCTGTTTATCAAATTCAAATTCTTGCAAATAAAATTAACTCTTTCACAGATCAAAATTCATCGTCCTTTATACAATTCTTAAATTAAATATGAATGTATTGGGTAGGGTATTTCGGACATAATTAACTTGATATTTATCGAATAGGACACACATTAAATATCCTTATTCCTTTATATAAAGTTAATTACGCTGGAAAACAAACCAAAAACACAGTAATTGATCACCCCACAATAGCCAGCTCCACTACCTAAAACTTGGTATAAAATTTTTCATTACAAATAATTCAACTTTATTAACTTTTAATAATTATTTTAGAAGGTGTCAGCCAAATTTTAAACTCAATATGAACTTTATTACAAAGAATTACAAATAAGTGAATTTAACTTGCAAAAGTGTGAATTTTGTTTGGAAAAAGGTGAATAATACTTGAGAAAGAGATAATTTTATGTGCAAACTGGTGAATATGATCCACAAAAATGACTAATTTGGGGTCCAAAATGGTAAATACGATCTACAAAAGGATTAATTTTTAGTGAAAAATCTGTATATTATACGTACATCACACATGTACCTAACATAATAACTAGACTGCGAATCTTTGTACAAAATAATTTTATTCATCTCCCAACTGTACACAGAGTGTCCTATGTTATGGAGACAAGTTATATATTTAAGATGTTTACAGATAGAAAAACATGTCATTTGACAAAATTAATGGTTTAAGATGGAGGATCTCCTGATATTGGTTTTATACATTGTAATGCACTAGCGCAATTAAAAAGTGCAACTGCATCTATTTCTTATATCGTACCCCATACTTTTAAATGCATTATTCGATGCATTGTTTCTTCGCTACAACAAAATATTCAGAAACTTATGCCTTCAAAATACTAGTTTAGAAGTTATTGCAATTTTAAGTTTTCTTAATTATGCAGGTTGTCCCTGAGGTAATTTGAAGTAACTTTTTCCTTATCGCAAATGCAATCCACGGCTTTGTTTGCGAGTTATTATCGAAAAACAGTGACCAATGAGAGGCGTGAGCCGCGAGACGGTTGAGTCAATGAGCGGTCGAAGTCCAGTTCCGCTTTGCGTCAGCTGATCTCGCCTCTCATTGGTCACCCTTTTTCGTTAATAACTCGTAAACGAAGCCACGGATTACATTTCCGTTAAGGAAAAAGATACTTCAAATAACCTTAGAAACCCCTCATTTCCTGATTTTTAGTAACTTTTAGGACACCCTGCACTTCAATGCATCGATACACGTTACATTTTCTAAACAAATGAGGCAACGTTAATTAATAATGGATTATTTCATAGGAATAATGCACATACGTGGTTCGCAGAAAATCTGCATCTAATAAGAAATATTAGTAACCAAATGCGGTACGGTATTAACGTTCGGTATTGAATTTTTAATAAATGGAACATTGGATCCTATTTCCTTGAAGGAAATTGAAACAGGCAAAGACATTGAAATTTTTTACAATTTCATCTTCCCGTTCTTTTACATGAATGCAGATATTCCTTTATCAGCACTACAAACGATGAGATACTTTCATCAAGATGGTGCCCCCGCATATAATTCTCGAGTCTCGAGTTGCTGCTACGTATCTAAATGAAAAACATCCAGGAAGTTGGATTGGTACACGAGGTCCAATGCTCTGGCCACCGCGATCATCGGACTTAATGCCGCTAGATTTCTTTTATAGGGATACTTGAAAGATAAAGTCTATTCTCGAGCCTTCAATAATATTCAAGATATTAAGCGACATATTTTGGAACAAACATTGAGAATCCCTAGACAAGTTTCGATTCGTCTTTTAAATAATGTAGAAAATAATGGGGAAAGTGTTTGAAATGCAGTGGAGGTTCATTGAAACATTTGTTAGAAGTATTTAATACTATCGAAATTACTTTAGATAGGTAAATGGCCTCAAGTAAATTTAAATTGCAATCACTTCTAAACCAGTACTTTTAAGGTACATGTCCCTTAATACCTTGTTGCAGAAAAGTAAAAAATGCATCAATTAGTGCATTTAAAAGTGGGGGGCATGACGTAAAAAAAGGTTGCAGTTGCATGTTTAATATGTATTAATTACTAATGCATAAAAATGCATTAAATCAATATCAGGACATGCTCCATTCTATACCATTTAACTTTATCTTATGACATTTTTTCTATTTATAAGCGATATTTAAAGATATAGAACACATGTTCTATGCAAATATAATAATAATATTATAATATATTTAATTATATATAATATTATTAATAATATAATAATATAACTATAAGTTATATAAATATTTCCTTTTTTAACGATGTCACTACACAGATGTAATGTAACACCATTTTTTAATAATTCTTATGTCTTCACTGCTCTGTGTTTAGTTTATCCAAGTTCTGTAATAAAAACGCAAAATCTAAAATCCACTAATACCAATTAATACACGCAAATATTCATATAAAAGACACAATAATACACAGCATACAATTTTTCAATATTCTTAAAATACAAATTATATTTCAAGGTCAAGAACTCAAGAAACATTCAATTTAATTTTATTAATAGTTAACAATTAAACATATTTTCAAATCTGTGTTTTATTCGCGTAATAAGAAGTGTTCTTAATTATCACTTTATAATTCATAGCTGTCTTCACACTGCTTTAATTTATTTAAGATTTTGATAATACTATAAAAAATGTAACAAAAATTTAGATAATCAAACAAGATTAATACCAATAATTTCAAAACGACTTTCAAGAGCTTGCATTAAAAATTTCAACATTCTTCTAATAATTCCAATACATCTTACATTTATAAAAATAGTTGAAATTGCAAACAACATAATTCACACAAATCTGAATTGTAATTGAAGCACAAGGCCTCCTCACAGTTCATCTGAAATTAAAATTATCTGCATCAATTGTAAGAATCAAGAGTTAAATAAAAACCTAGACGATCTCTAACTTTAACAAATTCATAAATTTAATAACTTCAATAAATTAAAAATAAATAAATAATGTTGTTTATAATGAATTATAAATAACCTTACCAAATATCAAGACTAGTGTATATAAAATAAATTTCAAAGTAAAATTGAGAATTTTTGTTTTCAAACTATATAATATTAATTATCAGTCTTCCCATTGTTTTATGTAATATTAACATTTTGTCTATCTGGGACTTATTAATAGGCTTTTCAATGGCTAAGCTGCGTGTAAAGAATATGCGACAATTATTTTTTTAATAATAATTTCGGAGAAGGTTTTTATATTATACTAATTCCAACAATTTCTTCAATAATGTATTAAATTTTGTCATTTCTGAACAATTTTCTAAAAAATTCTCAACTGTTAATATTTAGTTTGAAACGTACTATTAGAAAACTGCTGGCACATAAAGTGTTAAGAAATAATAGTTCAGAAATATTTAACATTCGAATGGTGGATCTTTTTTACAAAATATAAATCACTATGTTTATGATCAATTATCATCTTATTCATGATTTTTTGTCAACATATTTATTGTGGAGCTCCTTCTGGATACATTAGTTCTAGAGACCTTAATAAAATATATGCAAATTTAAATGAATTGTCAGAAACTAGACAGTCAAATGACAATGTTTATACACAAGGTATACAAGGTATACATATATGTATACATATTAATTTAATTATAATAGATTTTTAATAAAAAATTTGATTATAATAGGTTCTTATTATAAATTTGAATTATAATAAATTTTTAATTAAAAAATTTAATTATAATGGATTTTTATTGTAAATTTAAATCCTAATAAATTTTTAATAGAAATTTAAATTGCAATAGATTTTTATACGAATTTAAGTAGAACCCACCGTCTGTGGGTTGAGAAATCTGGGACAAATAAAAAATTTCATATTGAACACATAATTTCTGATAGAAAGCATCTCTCTCTGGTATTTAACATTCCCAGGAATATACAATTCTATCAATCCTTGCTGAATATATCTGAAATACAGAAGATTAAATTAAATTAAGTTCATTTAAAGGAATTTAAATTTAGCTAATGAACTCTATTGAAGTTTTAATTAATTAATTTTGTACCCTAGGTCCCGTGCTTGATGGAAACGTTTATGTTTGATTATTATTGTGTATAAATATTTCCTTTTACATGAAGCTCATTTAAAATTAATGTCAAAGCATGCTCGTGCATCACTGATCAAAGCTTGCATCGTTCCAGTAGAAATACTGTAACCATCAGACAAATAGTCACTTTCAAAATTTCACCTAGGCTGTCAAAGTCTTCTTGCGTGAAATAATTGAATATATGCGGATCAATGCACCATTATTTTGTCATGATTTCTGGACTTATTAAATGCTGGGTTATGTGAAAATGAAAAAAAAATTAAAAAAAAAATAAACAATATATTAAGAATAGGTTTCTGGTATCTGTTAAAATGACGTAGTCACTAATCTTTTAATTTACAATTATTCAGAATGTGAAGATACATTTATGAGTTATTTATTCAACATACAGGATGTCATGTAACTAGTGGTACAACCCAACGCACATATTTTGATTCTACGTCAAAAGATAAGTAGAAAATACTTAATAAATTTTTTTCATTCAAGGCTCTGTTTTGGAGAAACAGTAGGTTGAAGAAATAATACTACTGAATAAAAATCAAGTTGCGCGCCTGACCATAAGATATCAGTTGTCATATTACAAGCCATACAAACTAAAATGAAAAAATGTTACTCTTATTTTTCGACTGAATTTTTTCAACGTATATGTTACTTGCGGCAAATATTACAATAACATTCGTTCAAAATCAGAATAAATATCTTATTGTTATTTTTGTAAACTAATATAAAATAGCTGCTTTTAGCGCTCCATAAATATAGCGTTAATGAAGTTTTCTACAATGTTTGTTATATTTCAATGTCAGTCGATTATTTTTCAAATGTCGTTACTAATTACTTAAAATTTGTTCAATCTTGTACTTAAAATAAAGAATTGCAATTAATATCAAAATCAATAATTTTATTGCACTTTATTTCGTTAAATCAAAATAATTTAGTAAAAAAATTCGAAAAATAATATTTCTATAAAACATGTATTTATAGTCCTTATACGACAAGATGGCACCTTTGTATTTTTATTCCTCTCTTACCAGCTGTGGCAGTGGAACAGCCAGTAAGACAACACAAAGGTGCCATCTCGTCGCTTAAAGACTATACATGTAAAACATTATAACTACGTCTCTTAATAAAAAAAACCAAATACTTGCCTGCACAAATTGCAAAATATAAGGGCGAGTCATAAATAACTTCCGATGCAGTTAAAATCTATTGTTCGTATCTACCCACTATGAGTCATCGGGACAAACGAGATTTTTAAACAGATAAGGGTTCAAAATAAGTGAAATAAAAAAGCCAAAAAAGAAATAACAGAAAAAACAAAATAAATGTCTAATAAACGATCATTTCAATGAGTTGAAAAAATGCAATAATATTATTAAATTCTTTAAATGTTTTTACTGTTTTATATTCGACCGACTCATTTTTGTCATAAGTGCATAAACAATTCATCGTTTACACTTTTATAATTTCCTATTCTTAAATGTCTAATTGCAAAGAGCATTACTCAAGTTCTAGGTATCTTGTTTATTTAATCGAGATAGACAGATAGAACATATGCGTGCGTAAACAAGGCTCGACATGTTTGCCGTTAATTAGGGACGTCGATCATTTAGTTTGCTCATGTCGTTTGCTGGATGTACTTCTGTATTGCTACGATTATTTTGAAGCCATGGAAAAGGCGCGGTTAATTCACGAAGAGCCATCGTTTCCTTCTTATGGAACTAGAGCATGAAATTTTTGCGTATCTGCCGTTAGAATTACTATCATACCCTTTTATTCGTTTGATCTAACTACCAATGATTGTCGTCCATTCTAAGAAACAAGGTGTGGTTGACGAAGTATTAATGCTCTTTAGTTGTTAGTGGCGAATGATCAAATACGTAATAACACACGGTGACCCGTCGAATAAACGAATAAACACTTGCGCTGCACGTTTGTTAACACGATTATTCACAAATCGTTATTTAACCTCCCGATTAATATTATCGAAATCGAGCCGTTTAGTACATGGTTCGTACATCATTTTTTGATAGTTATAACTAGACTTCTGATCTTTATGCAAAATAAAAATTATCTGCGTCAATTGCAAGGCGCAGGAACATAACAAATATTTATTTCCCGTCTTAATGATTTTAATGAGTTGAACATAATATAATAGTATCATTCAATTTTTTAAATATCTTCACGGTTTTGAATTTGATCTACTCATTTTTGTCATAAATGCGTAAAATCCGCAGTCTAGTTATAACATTCTTCGAAAGTGTAACATAAAATTTAGTGAAAAATATGTCAAATGGCCAAACAATTTTAGTGATTGAACAATAATATTCTAGTGAATAAAAACATCACAATATTTTTAAAGGAAACGTGATTCTCATACGTCTTATTTACATACCTCGATTAGTTAGGACAATTCTAACAAACAATACGGAAGAAAACAATATTTTATGTATTTTATTTTCACCTCTAATGAATTATTTTTTACAAATTAAAAACCTTCCATGTGTGGTCAGAATTTCTATAAATTTTTATAAACCTACTATGGTAACACTTTTGTTGAAGGAAAGTTAAATTGCTTTTGCGCAATTGATTATTGGGATTTAAACAATTATTTGAAAATTTAGAAATCTGAGGTACACATTTTTTCGTTATCCGATAGAACTGAATTTATGCACGGATTATTTTTTTACTAATTGGGTCCACCCAGACGGTCGCTGCAAACAAATGAAAAGTAAATAAGAGAGTCCCTAGTATACACATTGTGCCAATTATTTTTCATCACAACCGAAAGAAAGTTATTTTTTTTTTAAATTTTATTCACAGTATTGCAGGGGGCCTTCTTGAACTAAAACACCCTATGTATTTAAAGAGAACTTAATAAAACATTATATTTGTATATTTCTATGTATATTAGAAATAATAAAAAATAGAAATATACAAACATAATGTTTTGTTAAGTTTTCGTTTAGGTATCAGTAACAATGCAAAAGTTACTTCAAGTCTATAATTATGCACACGACTGTACTTCAGCATAATAATTTTGAACTGACAATATAGACTGAGAAAAAGAAAATTCAAAAACTTTTGCGTACACTTAATATAGTAGCAGCCACCGCCCATAGCCCCTCGCATGCGAGTAAATTGCACTACAAGAAAGCCCGTCACATAAGAACCCTCTATGGGAAAGTTTGCCACGGAAAAGATCGTTACTAAAAGTGTCACAGAAACATTCACTGGAGAGTACATACCCTATATATTCTATAGTGCTCGTGTTAGGTATACTACACTTGCCAATCCGTGCGTAGAGGTACTTATTTCCATCGAAAACATCCATAAAATCCGAAATTATAATCAGAGATTTGCACTAGGCACAAAACTTACTCAACGACAATACTTAGGAATCATTACAAGAAAACCCCACAAAATCAATAGCAAGGTTGACAACTGCAGTGATAAAACGGGCCAAATTATCTGACCACATAAAAAAGAAACCATCCTTCCTAAAAAATTCGAAGCATCTAGACTTTACGGACTCCCACAAACATACAAACCTGACGTTCCACTAAAGCCTATAGTCAGCACAGCACCACCGGATCATCTACTTACAAGGCAGCAAAATATCTCACATTCATTACGGACAACACAAACAGGCATATTCTAAATTCAACTCGTTCATTTAACAAGTACAAAACATCCGAATCAAGAGACACTTTGATCAGCTTCGACGTACAATCTAAATTTGTTTACAGTGTCGGTCTGGCTAGTCCCAATTAATAAAAAAATAATCTGTGGATAAATTCAGTTCTATCGGATAACGGAAAAATGTGTACTCTAGACTTCTAAATGCTTAAATAATTGTTAAAATGTCACTAATCAATTACGTAAAAGCAATTTATCTTTCCTTCAACCAACATGTTACCATCATAGATTTATAAAAATTTATAGAAATTCTGACCACATGGAAGATTTTTAATTTATAAAAAGTAATGTCTCGATAAATATCATCAATATTATCAGGGACGAAATACTTGACAACTTTGTACCTTTAATCCATCTCATCCTTTACACACATCCTTTTCCAAGGCACCGATTACATACATCTCCACAATCCTAGTTGATATCTACATGGAATATCTAGAAAGTCGAATACTTATTGAAGAGCTCCTTTAAAACCATCACAATGGTTTAGATATGCAAATGATACGTTCGTAGTATACAAGGTATCCAAGAAGTCACTCACGATCGTGAAATGAGAGGTTCTTGAGGTCAATTGAAGCAACTTAGTTATTAGAGTTATTAACGAGAAATACTCGCCAATGAGAGGCGAGCTTGGCTTGCGCAACGCGGTCGAGCTAACGGGAGGACGAAATCCAGTACCACTCATTGGCTCGATCGTCTTGTGCCAGCTGATCTCGCCTCTCATTGGTTACTGTTTTTCGTTAAAATCTCGTAAATAAAACCACGGATTACATTTGCGCTAAGGAAAAAGTTCAAATGACCTCAGGATCACCTCATTTCCCGATTGCGAGTGACTTTTAGGACACCCAGTAGAGTCATGATGGGAGCACTCTGAATAACTTCCTCAATTACTTAAACTCCCTGCTCCCCAAAATATAGTTTACCATGGAAGTAGAGACAGAAGAACAAACAATACCGTTCCCCGACGTACCGGTGACAAGGAAACCGGTGACGGGTCTCTAGGACATTAAGTCGATATATTTAATTATAACAAAATTGAATAATATAAACTATAAACGAGAAACTCTCTCTAACATATATCACACGTGCTCTCTCGCTACCAATATCGAAGACACACATCGTCTTATAATCCATTGGGTTGGCAACTAAGTAATTGCCGATTTCAGTTATAGATGTCTCTCACTCCCACTTTTATGATATCCGTAAATGTTATATTATAAAATTATTATTATTATTATTATTATTATTATGTTATTTTTTATTATCCGTGAATGTTAGCAACTGGACAAATTGAATGCAGCGGTCAAGGAAAAGCGACCAGAATTGGTCAATCGTAAAGGTGTCATTTTCCACCAGGACAATGCTAGGCCGCACACGTCTTTATCCACTCGGCAAAAATTGATGGATATTGGTTGGGAATTGATGTTACACCCACCATATAGTCCTGATCTCGCGCCATCGGATTACCACTTATTTCGATCCCTGGATAACTTCCTTCGTGGTAAAACTTTTAATGATGACGACGCTGTAAATCTCATTTAACTCAGTTTTTGGCCGAAAAGGATCAGACTTTCTACGAGCGTGGAATTTTCAAGTTGTCAGAGAGATGGCAAAAGGTCATCGGACAAAATGGAAAATACATTACAGATTAAACTTCCTTCCAAGTAAAAAAAAATTTTTTATTTCATTGAACAAATCGACAGTTACTTAGTTGCCAACCCAATACATTTATTATACACTCTCACACACTACCAATCTCATATCCACGAATTCATTACCAATCCTCACACTTCTTCATACAATGAAAACAACTTTTGCAATATCAACAAACATTTACACGCTTCTTCTCAACATTCACCGGCCCACAAGAGCTCTGTGATCAGTTCTTCAATACATCGAGCCAATAACCTCAGTTTCAACAGAACGGTTCCTTGCGAAGTAAAATGAATCTCGCAATAGGAAAAATCATACATCCCGAAGATAGACAGTCTTTCTCTGACGAAAGCAACCGCATGAACACAACCTTCCTACGGTTAATACAGAGTGTAACAATTAATTTTTAAGACTAAACCAATAGAACACGATAGAAACAAAATATACAAAATTTCATGTTTTTTTTATTCAAAATAATCTCCTCTTGCTTCAGTACGGCTGTTATAGCGATTTAAAAGGGATTTAAATGCATGATTCAGATAATTTTGTGGTATTGCCTCTAGTTCCTGCGTTGAATCTGTTTGGTTGGTCGGAATGTTTTCGAAAAAGCATCACTTTAACTTCAATTTCAATTTTGGAAGTAAAGAGAAGTCGTACGGGGCCAAATTAGATGAATATGGCGCATGATTGAGCGCATAGACTTGATTTCTGGCCAAAAATTGACGAACAATGAGTGACTTGTGAGATGGCGCGTTATCGTGCATCAGTGTCCAACTATCTGGATTTTGATAAATGGGACGGTTACGACACGAAAAATGATTTAAATCGTCTCTCGGTTGATGTTCATAACCGCTTTCATCATTTCCAATGAAGCATTGTGGTCATTTGCAATAAAATTACGTTTCTTTCCGCATGTTGGCCATCTTTTAGCGACTCTCTACCATCCAGAAATCGTTTATGCAACAACATTTGATAAGATTTAAACAAGTATCGTGTCATACACTTGCTGCATCAGCCAGAATGTTTCTGATGTACTTTTATCAAGTCTTGCGTTCAATTTAATTACCACTTTTTGTTCCATAATACAATTTCAACAACGAATACAAATTTGATAAGGAAAAACTGTCATAATTTTGTAATTTATTATTCGATTGACATGAACTTAGATGCGTTAGACAGACAAATGATTGACCTTTCTGTGGGTGCTAACGCTCTGCAGATGTCGCCGTCACTGGCTGAAATATGGCGCCAGTCTTAAAAATTAATTGTCACACTGTATACAAGGCACAATCGATCAAATAAGTGTAACTCATAAATCACATAAATACTCGGAAAACACAATATTAAAACCGTCTTCACTGGTCATACCAAAATTGGACAAATGCTCACATCTTCCAAGGATCCGCAGCCGTCGCTTTCATCGGAGGTAATCTGCAACATTCTCTGCTCATGCTCAAAGTTTACATTGGCGAAGCTGGGAGGAGTTGACTGAAACCGCGAGCACTTGACTGAAGGAACATGAACGTTGTACCGGATAGGGTTACGTTCAGTCAGCTGTAGCAAAACGTCAAATTAAAACTGGACACACAATACTTTTTAACAAAACTAGAGTCATAGCCAAAACCAAGGGATACTTTCCAAGAGAGTACGGAGAAATATTGGAGATAACGAAGCACCCTAATAACATCAACAGGGATAAAGGCCACCACGTGAACCTAATCTGGAGCTCCCTTCTCCCAATTTTTTAAGTATTTAGATGACCAATTAAAAAGCCTTTTTGATTCGTAAGCAATGGTTCGGAACGAGAACAGACTCCACTAGATTAAGTAGAACACCACCAGGCACACACCAGTATCAATTTGTATTTGATCCCCTGACGAAGCTAGCTGCAATGCTTGCGGAACGCTGGAAAAATAAGTCAATCAGGACAGAGCTTATACCCGAAAGCATCGACTATAAGATCCGAAATTATAACTTCGTTAAAAAGAAATTAACATTTCGTGTACTTGTCGACCGATATATAGTAACGTGTAAAAGTGAGTACACACCGTTTAAAGGCAATAACTTCCCTAAAATTGAATCAAATTATATGAATCTTTTTAGATTTTAGACGGACGTTTAAGAGTTTAGTCAAGCAAGAAACAAGCATTTCTGTTTCTACAAGCAGAATTCTACTTAAAAAACGTACAAATAATAAACATCAGAGCTATTACAAATAAAAGAGGCAAAATTGATTTCATTTTAACTTTAGCAAAGAAATACATCCTATTTTTTAGTAACATTCGTTGATAACGTGGTACGAATAATAGAAACGACTATTTGTATGCGTAAGTAACTTAAAAACATTTGTTTTCTGCTCATTTGTTTATAAGATTGTAAGATTTATAAGATTATTATTTAGAAAATCATTTTACATTGTTTAGTCGAATGTACCAACTTTTTCACGTACAGTGCGTCGAATTCTCATATCTTCCAAACGTTTCAACAAATTAAGGGAAAAGGTATTTCTTATTCGTAATGAACAAAGTTGCACAGTTATCACAATGTCGTGAATATTGCGACATTTGAATGCATTTTTGCGCAATTCTGGTTTTTGCGCAGACTTCTGCCGAATTCTGATTCAACTCGGTTTAGAGAAAAAATTCAATTCTATCGTTACACGTTTTATTTCGATCCGCGGGTATGATACAAACGACGGCTTTTTCAGACCCTACAGTTGCATTCGATTCTGGAAATAAAATTTCTAGAATTTACATTCGTGATAAAGATGCCGCATCTGCGGGCAGGTTTTTTGATGTTTCACATAACATGCCGCAGGCAGCACTTCATTCGTGCGAATGAACCGGCCAGAACGTCATTTCAAGCGACGAGCGTCATTCAATGTCAGTCTTACGCGAACAAGTGTCTCTGTTGTCAGAAATTGGCATCGAATCGAATCTAGTTGACGAGCATACAAAAAATCATACATTTCTGCACTTTTGTGTATTCTTCATATTGTTTGCTCTATGAATTGCTCTTATTGATTACGTTCATAACGTACGTTACGTTCATTACGTTTATAAGTAGTCTGCGAATGTTGTGAACTTAAGTAAAAAGTGAATAAATAGTTGAAATCGAAAGATTAATGGATAGATTAGAAGAAATTAAATACTTCGATATAGTGTTTTAAATTAATTAACTTAATTATTAACTAATTAAAATTACTTTAAAAAAGAGGAGAATTCTGTTTCTTACAATTCTTGTACAAAAATTGTATTTTATCTAGTAATCTATTCAACATATACGAAATGTATTTCAAATGAAAAAAAAACATACAAATATATTATTGAAGATTTTAATAGAATTTATATGAGAACGCCATTATCGTATTACTTTATCGAGGATCTTATTGGATAGAGATTTTATTACATCTTATTAAATGAATTTGAGAATATTTCGTGAAAGTAGTTATTATGAATACTCTTACATGTAAAATAGAAACATATCTATTAATGTTGAAACAAAATATAATTGTAGACTAATACAAAAGTATCGTGATAAGATTCACCGTGTACAGCGTGTTAGGAAAAACAGTGTTAGGGGAGTATTTTAGTGTGAAACGCGTTATTTTTAGTGTTTGTTCCTGTTGCACGTGATAGAAAAATGAATTTAACAGTCAGAAAAAGTATCACACAATGAATAACAAAAATATATTTCTAGAAATGTATTAAATAGCAGTTAACTAGAACAATATCTAGTTGTCTTTTGTTATTAATAAACTTCAGATTATTTATATTTATTAACTTACATACCTGATAACGAGCCAATTATGCCAACAGTTTCGGAATTTATTGCAGGAAAACTATAGCATTTTATGCAGTGAAAAGTAGTATTTCTAATTATTTTAATCCGAAAGAAACAACAGTTGAGAGAGAGAGAGAGAGAGAGAGAGAGAGAGAGAGAGAAGAACATAGTCTCGAGAAAAACGCGAGCGAATTTTTAGTAGTGCAGTAACTCAAACACAGTAAGTAATAATTTAACAATAATTCAAACAATCATAATTTTGTTAATTTTAGGAATTCAGCTATAGGGTCTTGCACATACAGGGTGCTTCATAATTCATGGTACAAATTGGGTCAGGTAGATTCTATAGCTGGAAATGAAACGGAAATCAAGAGCAACGAAATTGCGTGGAAAGCTTCGTTTCCAAGAAAATTGAATTCAAAGTCAAGTACACGCGTATTTAATTAATAACCGATGTCACGGATTTTGCGAACATTTTCATACATGATAGAATGTCAGAATCGGAATACGATTACAGTAAGTTCTACCAAATTGTCTCTCGGCAATTTCAGAAGAGGAGATACAAAAACGAACCACAAGGCTCGAATAATCATATTTGGTAAAATATGAAATAAAATAAACTGGTAAAATATATAGAATATTTAGGATATTCTATATGTATATTCTATATATATGTATATAAAATTATATTTTAAATTTATTTTAATTTTAAACTTATAAATTATATTTTATATTTTAAATTTTATTATATATATAATATAAAACTTTATATATAATATAAAATATAATTTTTAAAAGTTTAAAATTAAAATAAATTTAAAATATGTATATATATATGTATATGTATATATATATATATATATATACATATACATTTACATATATATATATATAAAATTCTATTCCTATATCTGTATATTTAATATAAACTGGTAAAATATGTAGAGGATAGGATATTCTATCTAGGATACTCTATATATTTTACCAGTTTATATTACAAAACAGGTAAATATATATATATAAATATACAGATATAGGAACAGAATTTTATCCACACCCTATACATGGCACTTAGGTATTTATTTTCGGACAATGGAGGCACACCAACTACTCCCACTTTCCACTCTTATTTGTTCCGTTGAGAAAGGCAGAAGTTCAGCTAATAGAAGTTCGTCCTCTTTGTACGCAAGTGTCCATAGAGTGCCGTCGATGCTTCTATGTACTTCGGAATACACGATTGTATAATTGATGGTACACACTGGAGTATTACTTGTATTTGGGCAGTGTTGTGGATTTTGAAGGAATGGAGGAAAAAAATGGGAGCGTTTCGCCGTTGGCTCGCCAAAGGTCTCGTCGACAGTAATAGTTTAGATCAGGGCTCGGAATAAGGCTGCACGCAGTATCGATACCGCTAGGGCTACGCCTTCTAATTCCCGTCGCAACGTCTTGTTCCCCGTGTTGCCCCCTTCGACTCAGAGGAACTCAGGCGCGTAACATAGTAACTATTTGTGGCGCATTAAGGCGACGCTCCTATCAATAGATTTCCATATCACCCATGAGGTACTATTGTTAATGCATTTTTATTTCTTAGTGGTATCCCTTGTGGGCCTATTCCACTGTATGGCACGATGATTTCTGATCGATAATAAATATGCAAAATAAATCTTGAAAAAGGTTTTTGATTTAATTGTCATAATTATATTAAGAAATGTTCTCAATGTTCGAATCAACTTATTTATGCGAATGTTCCTTTTCGAAGGTGCGCTTCATCAAGACAAAGCAGCGCACATCGCCAAGCGATACTTCATTATCGTTTACGATACTTCACGAAAATTATGTTTCCTATATCTTAATAAAATTTTGACAATTAAATCAAGAACTGTTTCCAAGATTTATTTTCCATATTTGTCATCAATCAGAAATTATTGCGCGATACAATGGAATAGAACTACAGCGGTTACCATTGACAACAACAACAAAAGACGCATTAACAATAGTACTTCATGGGTGATGTAGAAATCTATTGATACGAGTGTCGCCCTAATGTGCCACGAATAGTTACTACGGTATACACCTGCGATTCTCCAAGCCGAATGTGGCAATAGGGGGTGCGAGACGCTGTGACGGTCATAGGGAGGCGTAGCGCTCGCGGCATCTATGTTGCATGCAGCCTTATTCCGAGCCCTGGTTTAGACCATATACAGAGCATCCCAAAAATGTCTCGCAATCCGGAAATGAGGGGTTCCTGAGGTTGTTTGAAACAACTTTTTTCGTAGCGAAAATGCAACCCGGGGCTTTGTTTACGAATAATTAACAAAAGATAGTGACCAATGAGAGGCAAGATCAACTGGCGCGAGATGGCCGAGCCAATGAGCGGAACTGGGCTTCGTGCGCTCGTTGAGCTCGAAAAATGCTCTTTTTCTCCTCATTTGATGTCTGAATTGATAGGCGTAGTCTCTTAAACCAATATACATATAGTAGTTAATCATCTACTTCTAATGATAATATTCTTTAATTCCACAAATAAGTACTATAAATTGATCACTCTTTTATTTCTTAATACTTGTTATTGTATACTTAATAATTACTGTTAATTATTATAAAAATTTATAAAATTAATTAAAAATTTATTCAATTAAATAATAATAAACAACTCAATATAATAAACATTTCAAAAAATTCCACAAAAAGATATTCACTAAATTGATTAACTCTGTTTTTAAAATTTATAATTATAAATTGATCTTAATGATCTACCCCTTCTCGATTAAATATATTATGAATAATATAAAATAACTGTATTTTATATGAATTCTTAAAGTAGTGATAAGCACATATCTTTCACACACATGCCCCATGTATATTTCATATTTAATCAGTTGAATTTGTTTTATAATCATTTTCGCATATTTATTAATGTCGAATGTGGAAATAGTTCAACATATTTGGAATATCGGTGTGTCACTCCTTCGAAACTGCAGAGGCATTATACTGCTAACATAGCTTATACATCAAGTTCACTGTGACGTCACGTAGGTGATTCGTCTTTACTTCAGGCAAACTATCTGAAGCCGTGTCTCTATGTACACATGGCCTAAGAGTGATGGGATGCTACTCCCTACAGACAGTAGAGATGAAACTTTACAAATAGAATGGAGATATCTTAGCATTGTTAAAGTCTCGTCACGTTATTATTACTGAACACGTGGTCTGCAGAGAGTGGAACAGCGTCACAGCTCATCAGTAAGATTATATGAGCCGTTTATTTTGAAAGTGACATAAGTCACTTTTTCAAAAAAATCGAGTTAATGGTAACACTAATTACAATTGAACGGTATCTTTTCATTTTTTTAAAATTTGCAATCAATAAGTTGAGGACTATTGAGATTTGTTCGAGAGAAGTTTTACTAATTAACGCTATTAATATAACAAACATGTTTATTTTGAAAGTGGCGTAAGTCGCTGTACTCATGAAATTAATTGCGGGGCTTAGTGTAAAAGAAATAGAAACGTGTGATAAGTGTGTGTGAAGTATTGTTTTGAATTATTCTCAGTATTTTTAAAAAGGTTATGATCACTGGACTTATTTTTATAAGTGCGAAAGAGAATAGTGCAGTTTTGTAAATTATATTATAATGATGTGGCGGCTACCTCCAGACCCGCCAGCAGATGGCTATAAAATGTTTTATAAACTAACTTTAGATGAAAAAGATGAATTTCTAACTTTGGATTTGTCACCAAAAAGAGGAAGACCTAGGCGCTACTCACAAATAGAAATTGATCCGTTATACGCTGGATCTTATTCTGTTTCTTCAGCAAAATACAAAGACATGATGGACTTGCTTAATTATATACCCCCAATATACTACAGTTATTTAAAAAATTTGAAACAAAACACGATTTCCGAGGACTTAATCACTCCTATTGATGACGAAAATTAAATTGAACTGATGTATTTTCATATAAATTACTTATACTTATGTTTCAAAATGTACTAATTATTTTTGTATTTTATGAATATTAAAATAAAAAATATTTAAATCAAACCTTTGTATGAAATATGTTCATGGTATAAATTATTATTATGTATGTAATTTATTCAACAATTTTAGTAAATCACTGTCCTTTCAAAACATCACTTCAGTAAAGTACGTCGGACAAAATTAATATATGTCAGTCATTTTTCTAAACTATTTATTTTGAAAGTGGCTTAAGTCACTTTACCGTAATGAAACGTGGTGATTTTTTAATGTTTATACGAAATTATTTATACTGAGAAAAATATCAGTATCCTGAGATAACAAATACAAGTAAATCTTCTCGAAAGTTAGCATCCATATTTTTAAACGTGTTAAAACGCAAACCCTTAAATATATCGATTGAAAAACAAAGTGACTTATGCCACTTTCAAAATAAACGGCTCATATATAGATGATATGATCAATTCCAGTACTTGTGGTTTGTTTATAGGCATAATTAACTTTGTTGGTGTTTGCATAAGAATCTCGTAAAGAGAAAACATTTAATATATCTTTCTCAGTAGTAAAATACAATTATTAGAACTTTGTAAATTTAAAAGATTAATTCTTCCCATAACTCGATATTCTAATAAAATTTTCAGTTTTTACACGTCGTGGTTAATATAATAATGAATGAGATGTGCCATATTTGACGTTGCATCGAGAAACGATATTTTTCTAAAAAGGAATCAATTTTATTTAGCAAAGAAAAGCAGAAGAAATTATAACAATAATTTAGTAACGTGTAGGTCCATTTCTCTATCTTCACAGATAGAAATGTCTTTCTAAAAAGATACATTGTTTTTCAATACGATTTTAAATGACACACTTCATTCATTACTATATTAATTCCTTGGCTATGTATATCAATTACTGTGCCCATTGGAATGACATCTAGAGTTTTCGACAAATTAAATAGTTTTTTACCTATATCACACTTCTTAAAACATTTAAATTATACGTTGATGTGTTTCACATATGAGGCTATATCAAATAATTCCCGGAAAACATTTTTAAAACTTTATTTATTCAATATTAATAGATTATTTTTCTACATACGTACTATCTAACTCAAAACACTGAGCCATCTTTCCAACCCGTTTTTATAAAAAGATTGAGATTGTGATTGAAACCACCGTAAAACGGCGCGTTTCACTTCAGCTATTGATTCCCAGCAGACTCCTTCCAAGTTTTCTTTAAACTTTGGAAATAAGAAAAGTCCGACAGAGCTAAGTCGGAGCTATACAGTGCATGTGGAAGCGATTCCCACAGAAATTCTCTCAAAACAAGTCTTGAAACGATCGACGAATGCGCTGAGGCATTGTCATGGTGAAAAAGAACACGATTATGCAATTTTTCAGGTCGTTTTTTCTTAAATGCTTTATGAAGTTTTCTTAAAACATCTACATAAAATGTCCCGGTATCCGTTACTTTGTTCTTCATGAAATCACACAGAATTACGCCTTCGCTATCCCAAAATAACTGTCGCTAAAACCTTTTTAACCGATTTCTCGGCGTGAAATTTGATTGATCCACGTGAACCTTTTGATAACCACTGTTTTGACTGAATTTTGTTCTCTGGTTCATATTGGTAAACCATGTTTCGTCACCGGTTACTAATCGAGAAACAAAATCTTCAGGAACTGCATCAAAACGGTTTGAAAAGCTAAGAGCATGACGTGTCATGCGTTCTGTGCGCAACTCTTTTGGTACCCAACGGGCAGAAAGCTTGCTCAGTCGCAGGCTATCGGTTACAATTGTTTGAGCTGATCCATGTGAGATGTGCACTTGTGCGGCTATTTCATGGAGTAACACACGTCGATCTTGTTTTACAATTTCTTGCACTGCAGCCACAACGATCATTGTTTTTAAGCGATTCTCTATCTTCCTTGAATCATTTTATTCCATCATAAACAGTGGTGTTTTTCGGCGCAATTTTCTCGTAAACTTGTTACAAATTTTGAATAATCTCTGTAGATTTCCATTCCAGTTTTGTAAGAAACTTCACAATAGCGCGGACAGTAATAAATTATAAATTTGCCATGTCGCGAAAACAATGAAAAGTTAAAATTTTGCTAGCGCAATTGTAAACAAACAAAAGAAAATTATCTAGCCTATTAAAATAGTAAACAAGTGTACGTTTAAAAATATATAGATTAGATGTTGCAATTGTGTAAACATTAGTAAGTACGAATTTTTTCATAAGTAAAATATATAAATAACTCGAAATATTTAACAACATATACATAACAGTTTTGAGTGAGTTATTGTGCCCTTAAAAAGATGAAAAGTTAATTACTGTGTGTCAGTTACTGAGCTTTTCCTAGTTACTATGTGTCACTTTCACTACACTGATCTAATCACACACATTGTGTCAATTTCTGTATACTGAACTAATTAGAGTGTGTCAATTTCTGTACACTGATCTTCTAATTATAGTGTGTCAATTTCTGTACACTGATCTAATTACTGTGTGTCAATTTCTGTACACTGGTCTAATTATAGTGTGTCACTTTCTGTATACTAATCTAATTAGTGTGCCAATTTCGGTACACTGATCTATTTACTGTGTGTCAATTTCTATACACTGATTTAATTAATGTACGCCAATTTCTGTACACTGATATATTTACTATGTATCAATTTCTGTACACTGATCTAATTACCGTGTGTCAGTTTTTGTACATTGCTTCAATTACTATTATTCGTTTTAGGTAAATAATCCTATAACAAAGATGTACAAACATTAAATATTCCGTATTAAATTATTTAGCGTAATTTATTATTTATGTTTCAATAATATAATCAATTTTTGTTATAGGCTCAAATAAAAAAGTTAAAAAGCGGAAGTTTTGATTTTTTTGTCAAAAAAGTTACTGCGTTTTAAAAGGTGTACGTACACTTTTGTGGGCCATTGTATGAGCCGTTTATTTTGAAAGTGGCATAAGTCACTTTGTTTTTAAGTCGATATATTTAAGGGTTTGCGTTTTAATACGTTTAAAAATATGGATGCTAACTTTCGAGAAGATTTACTTGTATTTGTTATCTCAGGATACTGATATTAAAAAATCACCACTTTTCATTACGGTAAAGTGACTAAGCCACTTTCAAAATAGTTTAGAAAAATGACTGACATATATTAATTTTGTCCGACGTATTTTACTGAAGTGATGTTTTGAAAGGACAGTGATTTACTAAAATTGTTGAATAAATTACATATATAATAATAATTTATACCATGAACATATTTAATATAAAGGTTTGATTTAAGTATTTTTTATTTTAATATTCATAAAATACAAAAATAATTAGTACATTTTGAAACGTAAGTATAAGTAATTTATATGAAAATACATCAGTTCAATTTAATTTTCATCATCAATAGGAGTGATTAAGTCCTCGGAAATCGTGTTTTGTTTCAAATTTTTTAAATAACTGCTATATTGGGGGTATGTAATTAAGCAAGTCCATCATGTCTTTGAATTTTGCTGAAGAAACAGAATGAGATCCAGCGTATAACGGATCAATTTCTATTTGTGAATTGCGCCTAGGTCTTCCTCTTTTTGGTGACAAATCCAAAGTTAGGAATTCATCTTTTTCATCTAAAGTTAGTTTATAAAACATTTTATAGCCATCCGCTGGCGGGTCTGGAGGTAGCCGCCACATCATTATAATATAATTTACAAAACTGCACTATTCTCTTTCGCACTTATAAAAATAAGTCCAGTGATGATCACAACTTTTTTAAAAATACTGAAAATAATTCAAAACAATACTTCACACACACTTATCACACGTTTCTATTTCTTTTACACTAAGCCCCGCAATTAATTTCACGAGTACAGCGACTTACGCCACTTTCAAAATAAACATGTTTGTTATACCGTTAATTAGCAAAACTTTTCTCGAACAAATCTCAATAGTTCTCAACTTATTGATTGCAAATCTTTTCAAAATGAAAAGATACCGTTCTATTGTAATTAGTATTACCATTAACTCGATTTCTTTGAAAAAGTGCCTTATGCCACTTTCAAAATAAACGGCTCATATGTTGGATCAGGTACCATCGGGAAAAGTATCCATCCACTGGCGCGCGTCGGAAGTAGCCGCTACATGACTGTAGATTGCCTTCAATGCTTCCATGGTCTTTCAGAATAATCGTTCGTATAATTGACGGTACGCTAGAATATAATTCGTGTAATAGAGACTTAGTTAAGAGTTCGTATTCTTTACGAGCATTAGCTGATTCATATAAACGGGCTTCTACTTTACTTAAAATCGTTGCCTGCGAATCATAGTTGGCGCTAGCCGCCAGATTGTTTGCTACGATATAATTCGTAGTGGGCACTCAACCTCTTAATGAGCGTATCCTCATTAGGAATCGCCGAAGTTGCGGTGCGATCGTCAGTTCAGATGAATCTATCAAGATGTGCAATCATTTTGCCCAGATTTACGTGATTCAACATGGATAGAACAGACTTCACAGTTTTTAATCTGCATTCTATACGCGAAACCTTCTGAATTATTACTAAATTAAGTCAGACGAATGAAATAGAAGATGTACTTTCTTAAATATATTAAAGACATAGTGTTATATTTTGTAACTGAAAAGAAACAAATTTGTCTTCGAAAAAGATTGTCATACTTGAGATGAATATTTATAACCAGGGTTCGAAAGAGTTGCGGAACTTTTCCTAAAGCAACGTTGGAATTTATTACACGTGACACTTTTTGATAAAAATTCACATACTACAAGTTTTAATGAGAATAGATATAAAAAATTCTTGAGATTAAAAGTTTCGGTCTCAGCAGAAGTAATAAAACTAAAAAATAAAAGTTTTTCTACAACGGAAACAGATATTTGATTAATTAACATAAATATCGTTCCCAAACGTTACAAGTGTCAAATATTATTTAACGAATAACACTATAACAATATTAAATGATTATTCTAATTATAAACCAATGACTCCTTTGAAAAGTAATTTAATAGATTATTGGGAACAGATGAGAAATTAACTTACATATGATTATTTATAGAAATAATTTAAGTCACATAAAAAAGAAAAAAAGAAAAAATATTTTTCTTGTAAAATGAAATTGTTTTCTTGTATTCAATATATATATATATAATAAAATTATAATACTTTCATTTTCATACAGTTCCTTTAATTTGCATAATATTATTAAACAAATCTAGCATGTAATAATTCGGTGTTTTGTTTATTTCATAAATACTTTTTAGATAAACATTTGAAAAGAATTTGTTCCCAAGGAAGTATTAATGTACAGATTCTCTCTCTCTCTCTCTCTCTCTCTCTCTCTCTCTCTCTCTCTCTCTCTCTCTCTCTCTCTCTCTCTCTGAAATAACTGTTCCAGAAGAATATTTATTGAAAAAAGTTCGAAAGACAATAACTTCATTTGTAACAATACTCTAGGAACAACAGCTGTTTTATCGAACGAAACGTATAAGTTCGAACAGATTTTTTTTACAACGGAAGACACCTGATTTTTGCATAGAAATTCGCAGTCTAATCTTAACACAAGAATGCTTCAGGTTCTCGTTCTCGATTACTCACTATTCTTTGCTCGAAAGCATCGAAAGAACCCTGATTACAAATTATTCCTTTTTTGTAGAAGCTTTCGAGCAAAGAATAATGAAATCTTGTGTTACGATGAGACTGCGAATTTCTATGCAAAATAAAAATGGTCTGTAATAATTGCAGGATACAGCAACTGCATATGCATTCATTTATTTTCTTCAAAATTTTACCGATATTAAAATAATGATACAGTATTTTTAAATACATTAAATATTTTCACTGTATCGCATGCGATGCAGTCAGTTTTGTCATAAATGCATAAAATTGGCGGTCTAGTTATCATCGTGGAATATAGAAATTTCGCTACGAGCTTCTCGTTATCGAACTAAATCAGCTATTATTAACTTTAACTCTGAAACATTAATTTAACTTATTACCATAGTTTACCTCAAATAAGGAACTAGAAATAGAATAGTATCACATTGAGGAAACATTTACGCGATTTCAGTGAACTGAAACTTTACCGTTCGAAAAGTTAACAACTCTCTCTCTCTCTCTCTCTCTCTCTCTCTCTCTCCCTCTCGTGAGAGAGATAGTTTAATACATCAATATTCAATTAGTAGACGGCGGATGTTTACACCGCTTTGCATTTTCGTGCACTCATCGACATACCAGTCTAAAATTGGGTTCCCTGTTTTAGCATACTTAATAAGCCGAAATCTCTCTCTCTCAAAATGGAAACCTTAATCGTAAAACAATTTAATTTTTATTCTAGCAATTATACAACACAATTTTGTAATACATTTACAGAGTCGAGAAAAAACAGATAACACAAGCTAGTAAACACAATGGCGTTTTTGTTTTGCATTTTAACCGATTGAAGATATTGTTTTTAACAATGCATGTATCTGGAGATCATTTGCATAGCGCGGTCGTTTTATATGGTAGTCCTTGATCATCTCGAAAATTATGAATAATAAAAGAAAATATTTGTTTGACCTTGACGTCCAGTAAAAGTCACGATTATTTTAGGTCATTAAGCATGAAATACATAGATTTTATAATAAAATTATGAAGTATGCATTTCATACTTAATGACCTAATATTTTCATATGACAACTATATTTTCAATCACTACTTACGTTTTTGGTATAAATTAGGGATGGAAGAGGTTTCAGAACTTATTAATTGGTTCTTATTTCTAAGAATAGTTATCGACCCTTTTTCAAAAAAGGTCTTGTCTTTAAGTTCTAATGAGAATACATAAAAAGAAGTTATCGAAAATAGAAATGTTGAGTCGAGTATAGTCCTCACGCGACAAGAAGTCAACTTTGTGGTAACATTCCCCTTCTTACTAGCTGCGGCAGTGGAGCAGGAACGAGCCTTCTTGTCGCGTGAAGACTATACTAACAGAATTTTTTCAGGAACGAAACGGGTAGAAATATTAACTATTCCGTTTAAAAAATTGAAGGTGACCTTCATATCTTGATAAAAAAGCAAAATAAAACTGATCAGAATAGTGCATGTCCCCCTAGAAGCTATGTAACTTCTATCTGAAACATTTTTTCGAAAAACAAATATTTTATGAGTTATTCGAGGTCATCATGTTACGAGACTCACCCTGTATTAGAAACCAACATTTCTGTGCCATCAAACTATGGTTATATTTTATTATAAAATCGTTACATTATATTTTCTACGTTTCATGGCAAAAGGTTTAATTATTGTAAAACAATTAACAATTGTATGCGTTACTCTCTGTGAGTTTTTAAATGATCGGCAATTCTATTTTCGGAAGGTTATAAAAAATTTGCAAGTATACCATAAGATCTACAGCCCACCGATGAAAGAGTGCCCAACAAAATGAAGCCATTTATATTTACATCACGTTTCGATTTCGCCCCTCGATGCGTTTTATATTCCATCTTGTATATTAAACTCGCTTCGATTCTCTGTCCCTCCAACAATGAGATCAATCTAAATCCACTTTCAAACTTCGGTCCGAATGGAGATCATTTGCAATGTTGACCGTGTTCGATCAAAGAAAGTAAGGGCAGATGAAGAATTTATGTTGGGAATCCCACGGGGTCGAGGGTCATCTAGGGAGGACATCCTTCGATTTTGATTAAACACCATTGATTTGTGGCGGTGCATGTTGATAAAGCACTGGCGAGCGTTCCTTCTGACGTCGGTGTTTCCTTGGAATTTATACGGCTATTTATTTTCGCCGGAATAAATTGTCCCTTTGTTGGAAATAACAGACGAGAAAAAGTCTCTCGAAGGTATTCAGCAAGAGAGCGTTGATAAAATGGAACAAAGGTTACACGGCTGTCTCAAGTTGACATTTAATAACAGCAGAAAGGACCCAATTTAATCAAAGATTTTTAATCCTCGCTAGGAATCCAAAATAACAGCTATTTCAAACATTTCTGTGAGAATAAAATCAGTGAGGAAGGTGGGTTTATTATTTAAGTCGAAGCGATTACTCGTGAAATATAAAAGAAATTGTGCAAACAATCACACAATTAAAAGATTTCATTTTTTTTAAATTAGAAATAACAATTACAATTAACTGAAAATTTTGATCATTGTCAACAATCATTGCTGATGAAAATACTATTTCAGTCGATTCTAATGGGTGTCATGCAACGACTCTTTTCATACTGATTAAAATAGTTACGGTCTCTATTCAAAATATTACACGATCCAACATATTGAAAATATTTTATAAAATGCGTTATAACATTTTATAAAATACATTTTATAATATTTTACAAGACATTTTACAAAACAGTAACTGGAAATGGCTCTCACCTACTGACACAGAGTACTTAACTTTTCATCTTTTTAAGAACACAGTAACTCGTTCAAAAACTGTTTTGTATATTTCGTTAAATATTTTGTGTTCTTTATATGTTTCAATTATAACAAAATTCGTACTTATTCAAATGTCATCAGCATATACTTTAAATTTTAAGAACTTTTAAGAAGTGCGATACAGGTAAACAAAACAATTTCATTTAGCGAAAACTTCGAACATCACTTTCATTGGCACAGTAACTGATACACTCTTATCCTGTGTCAAATCTTTTAAAACAAGTTAGATACTTTAAGATGTAATAGATAATATTTCATTGTTTTATAATGTTAATATACATTTTAAAACTCAAACTTCATGGTAAATTGAACAAAATTGCTGCTGATAACATTGTTTGCCTGTTTTCTCGTACCATCGTATAAGATGATTCATTACCTACAAAATACATATGCTGTAGTTCAGCTGCCGAGAGGTGACGTAGTTCAAGATACACCAATCTTATGAAGTGACGTTAACTACCTCTGTACGTAGTACAGGGTACACAATTTTATTATAGTAATCCTTGCATCAACGAAGTACTGTGACACAATGTCAGTCAAAGTACACACTGCCACCAACATATGTACATTTGTGCATCCTATACTTACCCAATAGTTAGGTTCTTAACAACTCCAAACTTAACGAAATCTTTGATAAATTACAGGTAACCACGTATAACATGGTTATTATATTCTCAATAAATGTGTTATGCGAATCCGTGTCATATCAAACAAAGAACTAGTGCAAAAGTTAGGTTCTAAAAATTAGAGAAACGTACTATTACATTTTTATAATCAGAGATAATATTATATATAATATAATAATATAATATTATTATTATTATTATATTATTATTATTATTGTATTATTATATTCTAATAATATAATATTATTATTATTATTATATTATTATTATTATTGTATTATTATATTCTAATAATATAATATTATTATATATGAGATAATATTCATATGCATTAAATAAAGTTTTCTTCGTCACCATAATTAAGCACCACTAAGCGAGGACATTTTTTTTTTTATTACTCTGAACGTTTTTGATCACTATATTGAGTTCAGTGCTCTACTTGCTATACTAGTAAAAAAAAAGAGAAACACAAAGTTATAACATACTCTTAATACTCTAGAAAGAAAATGGAATTCAGATTATAATAAATTTCAAAATTCTGTAGGCAAATCTGATACGACATACACGCTCAAATGACTTTCTAATGAGATATCTTGTACACATAGAGCTCTTATTTCGTTCCTTACTGTAGTAGAGTTTTCCTAATTTAGAATTTCTCTCTTAAGGAAATATTCTAGTCTGAAGTACGCGTGTTTTTAACATTGTTAGGAAATTTTTTTCGAAGGAACTATTATATCTTTTGCAACCAAATTACCGAGGTTTGTTTGTTTTGAAATTTTTGAATTTTTTTGAAACCAAAAAATTATAAATTAGCGGCACTGCATACTCTCAAACATAGTCACTTTAAAACAAGGTTGTTTCGCGGTGTCTATGATTCCGGCTATTTTGATTGTTTGAAATAAAGAAACGTGAAAGTTCCTTAATTAGTATCAATTTGATACAAAACGTACTAGAACAATTTAGAATTTGAAACTATACAGGGGCTGTAGTCAAGCATGTACTAATTGCGTATATAAAATTTTGAGTCAATTGCTCAAGTAGGTTTTGAGATATCATGTTCACCATTTTGAAAAACGTAGTTTCGAGTAAAATGTCTTTAAAGTTTAGTATATCGATAATGATATAAGATCGTCGCGTTTTTCAAACAACCATATCTTCGTTCATTTTAGGAGTTCGCATGCAAGATTTCAGAGATGTATATTTGAAGCTATACCCTTTAAGAATATGTCAAGAAAGAGAATTAATTTTTCCAAAGATTCACACTAGAATACCCTCTTAAACACGTTAAGCGTTGTACGAAAATTTATCCAATTCTAAAGCTGAATTAGAATAAATCTGTCTTCTAGAATGCCATGTTACATGAGGGTTTTGCCTAATTCTTGATCCATATTAAAGCGAAACTGTGTTACAGAAGAGCCGCATTATACGCGGGAGTTACCTGTACCACAAAATCACATATTATTGAGGTTTTAATAGTCACAACCGCAGTTGTGAAGAATTACAATTGATCTACTCAAGGAATTATAATTAGAAAGTAATTCAATTACATTATAATTCGTAATTCAGGTTGCCATTCGATTAAATTACAATATAATTCGTAATTCAATAGGTGTACAATTAAAATACTAAGTCATTCAATTACGTTAATTAGGTATTATAATGACATTATTAATTTAATTAAATTATTATTGATAATTACAATGTAATTATTATTCGACGCGTCGTCACAAATGAGTGATAAATAATAAACAATTTAATTATAATGAATAAATAACAATTGAAATCGTATTCATAAATAAGAAGTAAATTCTATTATTTTTAATGATTTAATTAGATGTATATATTTTTATTTTTAATTATTTTATCTGCTATTTAAATTTCTAAATAACAAATAATACTGTATTTAAATAATCACTTAAATGATGCCCGATTATAGATATTCCGAGAGTAAATGTACCAGTATAAACACGAAACAGGAGTAGCCAAAAAACATGAATATAACATAGTGTCACGAACTATGAATGACAACGAGTAATGAATATACAAAAGGAAAACATTAAAATGTATCTTATTTTTTCAAAGTTCTTGGCCGTAATTTGAAGAACTGCATCTCAATTATATTCTATTTGATTCACAATATAATTCAATTACATTGTATTTCAATTATATCGTATTATAATTACATCGTATTTCAATTACATTATAATTTCAATTACATTTCAAATACACTGTAATTCAATTACACTCGTGATTAAAATAATTAGTAGTGAAACTAACCGAAAGTTTCGAATTTTGCATTTGAACTATTATATAGTTGAATTCAATGTAATTGAAATACAATGTAGCAGAATTCAATGTAATTGAAATACAATGCAGTAGAATTCAATGTAATTGAAATAAGATGTAATTTCATTACGTAATTACTGGTCACAACAAACTATGGGGCTCAGAAAGAACTGACTGAAGAAGAAAAATAGTGAAAAACGTCACATCGAACCAAAATTTAATTACTTTAAATGATCAAAGACTAACTTAATATAGCCCATAGATGTGAATGGGAAATTATTCTGAACCCACATGCCAGCGAACCGAGGATTCATTTAAACAGACTTATTAGTACGTCAGAATAGGGCTTACAATGGAAATTTGAAAATGTCGACTGAAATAAATATCGTCAAATAACTGAACAAAATTTCCCATGCTTCAATATCCCTTTTGGAAGATTTCTCCCTTCAAATTAATGAAACAATCAAAGGATTGGCTGCTACCACAACATAAGCTGCGAATCGGATTATTCAAAAAACAAAACCAAGAAAAAATTTGCAATGTCCCTTGGTGGAATAAACAGTGAGAAGTGATGTTTAGAAACAAAACTATGGACAATCTTATACGATTCAAAAAATTAAGAGTCCAGGCAAGGAAAACGATCAAGCAACTTAAAGAACAAACTTTACTAGAATACGACTCTTAAGTACGATTAAAAGTTCTCCTCACTCCAAAACAATCTGGGTTATAATCGAAGCTTCTCAAGACAATCACTGCAAAAATAAAATTATCGCACTAATTCGGTCTGATAACACCACTATTACAATTGAATGAGACATTCACAAAAGATTCATGGGATACCAGTTGCGATCTTGACTTCTGCCTATGTAAAGAAAACCACCCTAATTTTTATACTGTGCAGCCACATAAAATAAAAAAACAGCGAATTAACAAAGCTCAACGAAGAATTCAAAATGACTGAACTTGAAAACACACTGAACACGTGTAAAAATATAATTCCTGGTTAACTAATTTAGTAATTAGTGGTATTGCCAGTCTATTAAAAATAAACTAATTCATTTTCGATCTAAGACCTCTAATATTATTTTAAAGGGGCCTAAGACCCCTATATTTTTTGCAATGATGCATCGATTTATGGAAAGAAAACGCAATTTTACTAATACAAAATTAAGATGATCTTAATCTTCTTATTAAATAAAAAATTGTTTACAAATTTTTTCGATTGCAATTTATTGTTACGCGATTACTGACTAATTTTTGTTTGAAAAAGTTTATTAGAAATGCGCGTAACATCGAAACGATTGTTTAGAACATATGAATTTTGGGGCAATGGAAAAGAATTAACGCTTGTTTGAAATTCTACATCTGAATCAGAACACGAGTCGGTGTTTATATCTGATGATACAAGACGCGATTCTTCTATTATTAAATATTGTTCTATGTCTTTTAAATCATGTTTCTTAACTTTCCTATATTTTTGTTTGTAGTGAAATACTATTGGATCTGACTCTATAATATGTCGATTTAACAAATTCCTATTGCTATTTATTCTTGAGTTACGAGACTACGAGTGAAGATGTAAGAGACCACGTGGAAAGTTTTAACGTTGAGCGTCTTAACAATGATTTTGACTATTTTCACCATTTCGAACAACTTTATATTATCCAATAACCAGTTAATAGTAGGATAATAGTTAATCATAAATACTAGTTAATAATATAATATATATAATAAATCCTATATATTATAAATACTAATAATTAACCGAAGTTAAATAATATAACTTTGAACAGCTAAGTTTGGCGCGAACATGAAGTTTAATATGCTCCCAATTAATGTACAAAAAATCACGGATTTACTTTTTGTTAGTATTGCAAAAGAATTATTCTGCAGCTTCGACGATCTTGTAACACTAAACATAATTTATAAAAATCGGATTAATCGTATACACATTCAACGAAAAGCACGTGCTTTAAAAATGCACTGAAAATTGGAATAAATTTCAAGCACCATTTTTGACAACAAATCGGAAAATTCAGTAAAAACTGCGAACAGTATTAAAATCTACGTTTCTTTATTAGTATTTTAAGATACAATAAGCTATGAAGACTCATAAGCTTAGACTTTAGTTTTTTTCACTTTTGTCCATTGCTCGATGTGGCTGAAGGGAGTATTTCCTGACAGCTGGAGAGAAGCCATTCTGATTCCAATAGCGAAGCCAGATAAAGACCCGGCACTACCAGAAAGCTATCAACCAATATCGCTCACTAATACCATGGGAAAATTAATGGTGAAAATGATTAAATTCAGATTATCCTGAAAATTATTATTAGAAATTTTATTATTAGAAAACAATGGTATAATATTATTGTATCAGACACCCCCACTCCACCATGGACCAGCCAATTAATATCGAGTCACGAATTTGCGATAGCCTGCGATTTAACCACTCAGTGATCATATCCATGCATATCGAAAAGTCATACAGTAGTGGAGCCTGTTACTGCGGGGTGACCATTGTTGTGCCTTTGATTTGTTTTCGAGCATAATTAACTTTATACATATTTATCGAATTTTGTTCAGTAAAGAATAAACAAAATGAAAGAATAAAAAAATGTAACGTGCCTTATTCGATAAATATAAAGATAATACCCCACAATAACCGGCTCCACTGCCCTATGACACGGTTTACAGCAAAAGAACGCTGGGCATATCAAGTAGTTTGAGATTTAACCACTTAGCTGCGTCAATCTATTTTTAAGATCAATTTTGTATGCGTTTTTATCGATCACACCGGGTGCAGTTTCTTTCGGCAAGTTGTTCTAGAATTATTCTAAAATGTGCGAAATTTATGAATACGTTTCACGCGAGTATTTTAACCTAAATCGTAGGAGAAGTGTTTTTGTTGTAAGATGTAAAATTACAATTTCCTAATGACGTGTATCACGTCGTCCACAGTTAAGAGGTTCACGGAAATATCTTGGAATTCATCGCAATCTTTCTCGACAAGAGACGATAAAATGGTCGAAAGTAATAACACCTCATACCAGACGATAATCGTCGAAAATGGAGACCCATAAAGAGAAGAACTAAGTGTCCAATTATTCTTACTATCTATTAGTAACGTTCTAGCACCAATTCCACACCCAGTTCAAGCACATTCGTTTGAGGACGACTTAACGCTCCTTTACCAGGAAAATTTCGGGTCTACAATTTGATAGCAAATTAACATGGAATAACCGCATCACCAACCTCCGAACGAATGTAACCAACGTTTAAACATGATAAAAACAGTCAGCCAACTGGTGTGGAGCTGTCACGAAAGCGCTTTCAACTACGTATAAATCAATACAGCGGAGCGTCGATTATCCGACTTAATTGGGAGACGAATTTGTTTCGGATAATCGGTCTGAAAGTATCAAATTTTTAATCATGTCATAAATCTATTAGAGATCAAGCAATTTTTTAGTCTGAATAGTTTCTAAGTAAATGAATACGCACCGATTACTAAGAAAAGTACAATATCAATAATAAAATATTAACAATAATATTAACAATAAAATATTCTTAGTATGATATATGCGTGCTATACCTCCAATATAAACATTTGTTCAGCACCTATTTCATATTTATGTTTTTTTCCACTGCAATACCCAATGCGTTTCAGCTTCGCTGCGTGTTCGACTGGGACTACATCCCGTCGTACCTTCATTTATACTGACATTCTTATTATCACTTGTCTCAAGCACGGACGAAATAATATCATCGTCGCTCATAATTTCAAAACTTGGATTTTTTTTATTTATGTTCATTCATATTTGCATATCGTTATTACGACAGTCTTTGAAATCAGATATATTGCGTGCTAAATTTTTTAATTCCTCGTCAATTCTAATTTGGCTGACATTATCCTTATTATTATTAGGCAACTTATTCCGAACCCATTTGAGAGTAAAAGATTAAATCAAGTTCCTAATAAATTTGTGAATCTTCGTCACTGTTACTATCATATAACAGACACCGCAATAAATTCTTTCGACAACGTCTTTTGAAGGCTTCCAGAACTGATTGATCCATTGATTGAAGCAATGATGTTACATTAAGGGATAAAAAGAATCTCTAAAAATCGAATCGTAAATCTTCTCCAAGAAGATGTACTGGCGCGTTATCTAATAATAAAATAAAACTGAACCCGCGCAATCGTTTTCTTCCTGACAAGTTTTGACGGAAGACAAGCACAGTTCGAATACGTGTTCTATAACATAAACATTGTTAATCGCATAGCTGAATGTACATATATGTTGTATGACTCAGTCTATATTCGGATAATCGGTCGTTCGGATTATCGACGTTCAGATAACCGACGTTTCGGATAATCGACGTTCGGATAATAGGCGCTCTGTTTAGTAACATCAAAATTGAATTACGGAATAATTACCTGTGGTTCTACGAACAAATCAATTGATATATGAATGTATCGAGCAATAATAGCTGATAGGTTTCGAACTGGCCCTCTACCAGCTCTGGAGAAAAATAGATTTTTGAAATACACCTTCTCGTGTAATACAAAATTTGGCAAAAATAAACTTTCCTTGAAATGGTAGTTGCATATGGAAATAGCATTTACAAATATACACTTATAGACAAAAGTTAGGAAACGCCTTTTAAAACGCAATAACTTTTTTTAAACTGAACTAAATGACTTGAATCTTTATAGATGATAGAGGGACTAGTCTACCAGACGATGACTAAAATGCTTTTAATTTTGCTATTACTTGGAATGATATAAAAGATCAAAACTTACGCTTTTTAAGTCTTTTATCTGAGCCTGAAACAAAAATTTAAGAAACTGCGATTTTTGCCATTTTTAATTTGTTGTAACTCATAACATCGTTTACCACTTTCGATGAAATTTCCAGCATGCATATAAGTTACTGAGATCTACGAAAGGCACTTTTTACATTTTAGTTATAGGCTCATATAAAAAAGTTAAGAAACGAAAGTATTTCAATCATTGTACAGTAAACTAGGCCCTCTAATATGTTAAAGAAAACAGTCACCTAGTCCAGTTTTGAAAAGGTTATTGCATTTAAAAAAGTGTTTCCTATCATTTGTCCATACGTATATTTAACTACGTAACATTCATATGTAATTACTGTTTCAAAAAAAATTTATTTACCGTTCTGTATTATATGAGAAGATATAAATATTTATAGTCCCTTTAATATTTCAAAAATGTATTATTCCCCAGCCCGGTCCCTTTTTCAGTATCCAGAGGGAATGCAACGGACACCCTCTCAGATCTAGAAAAAAGATTGCTTAGAATTCTCAAGCTATCGAAACATCTAGCATCCTTTAAAAACTCACGTACAATAACACTTTATCAAATCGTTACATATCTAACAATGAGCAACAAAACCATTTTATTATAGGATGCACAAACTAGAACAAAAACTAAACATGAAATTAACGCCCAAGATACCAAGAAGATCTCTAAAAATCGTCCCACAGACGATACGCTATCCTATCGCAACAGACAGAAAACTATATACAATCCCCTCCAAAAGAGTATTCGGATAGTTACAGAAAATTATATAAATTTGAGAAACCCATAGGAAATACTTATAATTTCTTCAACTTATTTCAAACTTACTTTTATGAAACTGTAACAAGTAGATTATATATATTATATATTTATAGTCTTGCCACATCGTACATCTTTGTTTACAAGCTGAGACACAATCGAAGAGAATTTACTGTATTTTGTACTATGTTCCACATATTTAACCCGAGGAAGATAACCTACGTCGCAGAGGCGCCTGCGAAATAAACAACTGACTGCACCGTGGATGACGCAAAGACTGGAAGCACCCACTTTGCCAAGGCATGTGCGAAGCAACATTGAAAATATTCTTCCAAAATCTGCTGTACAGGCTTCCACAGATGATGAAGAAGAATCCTCAGCCAAAAAAAGGCGTTATTGCAGTCTTTGCACGTCTAAAAAGAAAAGAATGTCAAAGATGACCTGTGCCAAATGCAAAAAGACAGTTTGTGGTGAACACAAGAAAGGCGTTTGTCATGACTGTCTCTAAAGAAATTTTTTATAATATTATATTTTTTTTTACACTGATTATATTATAGTCTACTAGTTTGTAAGGATAAAACACTATTTTTTGTGATATTTTACGGGATTTGTTCCCATAAACCGAAGACTGTTGATTTTTGTTAATTTTTCATCGAGGTCTAGTGATTTAAGTTTAAAATTACTTAAAATATAAAAAAATATAATATAAATGCATTTTATTTTTACAATAATGCCAAACCTTTAAAATGACTAGATTAACTTAAATAAATATCCATTGTTAGTATAAAATTGACGCCTTAGAAAAGCATGCGCCTCTGAAGCGTATGGTTATCTTTTACGTACGTTGTCATATGGTTATCTTTCTAGGGTTAAAAAACACATCGAGAAACGATGCGTCTCTTACCGGGCGAGGAGTGTAAAATGAATTCAGCATACGTTTTCAATGAACAGAATGCAATAAAATCGTATAAGTGACAATACAATATGATGCCGTAAAACTAGCAAACATTATCTAAACTGAATGAAAAACTACAATTTATATTAAATAAGAAGGTGTCCTTAATACTTGTTGAGGGGTGTGCATGTACAGGAAAGTACAATACGAAGCCAGAAGTCTACAGAAGTCTAACAGTCGAGATTCTCGAACATTATAGGGATTATACAGAAATCTATACAGATGGATCGAAAACTGAACTGATAACAGGATATGTATAGCAGTAACTCTTACTTCTACGTATAGTTACAAACTCCCGAACAATACCTCAATATTTACAGCAGTACTTACGACCATTCAGCATGTCATCTAAATTAAATGAGCCGTTTATTTTGAAAGTGACATAAGTCACTTTGTTTTTAAGTCGATATATTTAAGGGTTTGCGTTTTAACACGTTTAAAAATATGGATGCTAACTTTCGAGAAGATTTACTTGTATTTTTTATCTCAGGATGCTGATATTTTTCTCAGTATAAATAATTTCGTATAAACATTAAACCACCGATAATAATACTATCCTGCAAATTTCTGAAATACGTCACTAAAACATCGAAACGGAAAGATCTCGAGGAACGAAGAAGATAAGGACACTAAACGAACGGTTAAGTCCCCGATCACGTACAGCCACTTATCAGTCCCCCATATGAGACCGGATTAACCGCTTAGCTGTTTTTTGGCGTTTTGGGTGTCCCATTACAGTTGAGATTGTAAAAAATCTCGTAAATATATGATGAAAAAAAAACAAAGTGGTACATGTCCTTTGGTATTTCGCGTGGGCAGTTAAATGGCACTAGCAGTTTTTTAAAGCGTAGGTATTTTCAAGGCTACTTCAAGGTCATCTTGTTTTTTTATCGTTAACCTATATTTTATATTTCGGAATCACATTCTACGCAAAAAACTTTTGTTTGAAACAGTTTTCTCTAATATAATGTTCTTCTTGAAATAAAATACCATCTAGACAAAAGTAATGTTGTCATTTTAATGGAAAAACAAAATTATCCTTGACATAAACATGAAAAATCAGCTAAATATCTAAAAAAAATATAGAACTTACAAAAACATGTTTTAAATAAAAGTTGTGCATTTTTTTACGCAGAATATGATTCCGAAATAAAAAATATAAGTTTATGATAAAGAAAGCAACAAGATGACAATTACAATGTATAATTTTACTATGTATTAAATTACAATTAGAAATTAAAAGGTTTGAACTACTTAATTGAATTAAAATGTAGTTGCATTACGATGTAATTGAAATACAATGCAATAATAGTATACGTGATTGAATTACAATCTAATTGAATTAGCACAACTCTACCTGTAACGAAGCCATTTCATTTTGGAGATTCAGCAAATGCGTTAAGTACTTTGTAATCAAATAATTAATACGGTCAAACACTGCAAACGAATGTTAACGAAAAATTAGTCTTTAGCGATAACAAAACCTTAACTAGCGCAAGACGAATTTTTTTAGGAATAAGTGTATTACGAAAATTGAACGAATCACATGATTACAGAAATAATATTATCTTACAAATAAATCAAATGTCTTCACTCTAGAAGATAGATTTTATAGAAACAATAGACAATCGATTGCATTGTTATTTAACTGTAGATTTTTATTCAAAATAAACATTGTCTAAGTTAAATGTGACTGGCGCGAGTCTGATGAAAATGTCTTTCTCCTGATCATTATTTATTTCTTGAGCTGTGGACTCCCTACGGGGTTATTAGCAATATGCAATACTATTACATTATCATTTATTTTTCGTTACATGGATCTTATTAGATACTGCACCTAGACATAGTTTTTTGCTTAACGATATACAACCTTTTCCAAAAGTATTAGGACACTCACAGAAGATTAAATCAATTTGAGAATAAGTAAAATAACGTTAATTCTTTAAAAAAAATTATATTTTCTTTTCATCCACATATCCATCGCGTTTTTTAATTACTTCTTGGACTTGGAAAGTTTATTATAATATATATATATATATATATATATATATATATATATATATATATATAGGTTGTATATCGTTAAGCAAAAAACTATATATATATATATATATAGTTTTATATATATATATATTATATATATTTATTATATATATATATATATATATATATATATATATATATATTTATTTATTTATTTATTTATAACTTATATATATATATTATATTTCTGATACTACAGTAAATTCTCCCTAATTAACCCTCAGCTTGGAAACAAAAATGGACAATTTGGGAATAGGAGGTACGTTTATGCGAGCCTTGCAGTTCGTTTTTATCCTTGTTGACAATCGACAGTTGTCGTTTATAGTTATAAAAACGAGCCGTAAAGCTCGACTAATCGTATCACCTATTCCCAAATTGTCCATTTTTGTGCAGAATCTGAACGCGAATTAGGGAGAATTTACTATACGTGCCACACCCAGAAATAAGAGTATACGGCCGAACTCTCCACAGAAATTTTAAAGCTGTCGATAAATTTCTTTAGCTTTAGCGAACAAGATTCGCGAATCTCGAGATTGGCTCAAGGACCATTATTTAGTGAAGATTGTAGCCGCGACTCCCCCAGGCGAATTATTCTCGGATTTCCATCGCTCGTAAATATTTAAAAATCTAATCTTCTTAGCAAAGCGAGCGTTATGGTGCTTTAAGGGGATAGCGTGAAACAGCTTACGTCACTCCCGACATAACCCGATTTCTGAAAGGCGATTATGACTAAATCATGTTAGCAAACCGTGTAACAAACTTGAATACTTTGTCAAAACATCAAAATGTCGAGCATTTCAATTAACGTTTTGGTATTAATCATCACAAACACGAAGCATAAAAGAACTTACCGCAGCTGAATTACATAACGGAGAAATGCATAGCAATTCACATAAGAATCTATTGCAAACGTAGATTAAATGAATAAAATCCATAAATACGTTGAAAATGCATACAGTGGCTCACGAAAGTGGTCGAATATTTTTTAACACTTCAACTGCCACGTCAACAACTTCAAAAATTTCATAAAATATGATACATATTATTACACGGTTTTGATATGTAATGTAAAATAACATTTGAAACACACTTAACTATTTTACTTATGTAGATACGAAATATACATCTGCTTATGCAGATTTCTTCCTTATGGAGGAAAATAACTTTTCGGTACATAAAAGTTAACTTTCCTTACTGCTATAAAATTGTGATATAAGTGCTCTTTTAACAAATATTTCCCTCATTCTTGTTTTACATCTCTAATTGCATATGTCCTAAAGAAATACTGATATTTCTAGTTCTCACGCGAGAAGATGGCACCTTTGTGTTTACACTCCCCCTCTTCTAGCTGCCCCACTGCCGCAACTATCGCTCACTATTGGCCGAAAACGGCGACGAACATCGACAGACATCGCTAGCGACCGATAGCTGCGGTAGTGGGGCAGCTAGTAAGAGGGGGAATGTAAACACAATGATGCCATCTTGTCGCGTGAGGACTATTTTTTGTATTAATAAGCATATTATAAATAAGAATTCATAATTAAAGTTTGAAAGTGCGGTCGGAGACAATTGTAACACCGACAGTCGGAGAGTCGATTATAAGAGATTTCTACACTTAATTTTCTTCATCTTATAATTTAAATAAGTATCTATATATGTATATTAGATTAACTAATTTTAAAATTGCTATAATTTATTATCATAATTTAACTTTTAGAATGCCTCGTAGAAAAATTTAAAAAACTAATAAAGGAACACCGACAGTCGGAGAGTCGATTATAAGAGATTTCTACACTTAATTTTCTTCATCTTATAATTTAAATAAGTATCTATATATGTATATTAGATTAACTAATTTTAAAATTGCTATAATTTATTATCATAATTTATCTTTTAGAATGCCTCGTAGAAAAATTTAAAAAACTAATAAAGGAACAACGGATATAAAGACATACGAAGATGGCAAGGTAGTTTATAGCACAAACAAATTTAATGAAAAGTGGGTCCAATGTTATGGCTGTAAAAACCCGGATTCGGGGTCGGTTGTAACATTTTACCCGCTTCCCATATTTTATTAATAACTTGGATATTCCTTAACGCAAAACAAAATCACTGTAACTGAAAAATCTCAGATAAGTAGGTAAGTGGTTCGTACAATAATTGTCGTTTCCCTACTTTAGTTAATCAAATTCAAATTAAAAAGTTGTGTTATATGGTTTGTTACTGGTAGGTGATTCATTACAATGCACATAGTGAAACACATAATTATTGAAATAATATAATTTTTAATAATATGTATACTAGCAAATAACATTTTATTTCACACTATCGAATAAATATTCAATTGAATAAAAATTTATTTAGGTAAAAATTTATCCAAATAAAATTTTATTTTGAATAAAAATTTATTCGTGCAGGAATTTCTACGGAAATTGATTTGAATAAAAATAATAGAATATAGTGTTTTTTCATAGTTTATGTATTTATTTTTTCTATATTATTTTTTCGAATTATTCGAATAAAAAATCATTGGACTACAGAATAATTCGTATAATATTTATTCAAAACAATTCGAATAATATCTAATTCTGCTGTACACACACATTCCGGTGAATGAACTGAAGCGAGCGCAAGGGCAGGGGGCAAGATTTCGACCACATTGTTAAGAGCAACTAGTGCTGCCATCTGTTGTCAGATGGCAATATATTTTAATTTTTATTTTAAATATCTGTTCGTTTTGTTTCTGTATGTACTCAATCATATTTTCTAAATTTGTTATTGCTGTATTACAAATAATAGATATAATAACTGTAATCGTTCACAAAAAAATTGAAATATGGATAAAGGGATTGCAAAAAATTACAATTTACTTAATGCCTAGAGAATAATATAAGTTTATTGTACATATAGCAATTACTTAAATGATCCGATTGCTTTTTAGAAATATTACGTTAAACAGAATATTTAATGACGCATTTTATTATTTGGAATCTGTAATTTTATCCAATCAAAATCGGGACAAATGTATGTCGTAAAAATGATAAAACTACAAAACACAGGCGAATACAGTACGAACATAATAGCATCCCTAAGCATTCTCGCGTCATACAATATAAAGAAATGGCGGCGCACAGTGATATAAAAGCCCGAAATTATGGTCAAAATAGAAAATACTGACGAATTTAATTGAAAAGTTTTTCATAGTCGCTGATTACGAATCTGAATCTGAGAATTCAAAAAACAAAATGGCGAATCCAATATGGCTGATAGGTTGTTGAAAAAATGATTTGATTTTTATAAAAATTGGGATATGTATATGTTCGGAAATTCTGATTACGAATCTGAATTTAAAATTTGGAAAAACAAAATACTTGTTCCCATTTAGTTCTCAGATCAGAAAATAATTTCTTTGGCGCATTTCTTGTTCGTACCATGTTATCGTTGATGTCTATAACACATCCTTTATAATACAATATTATATGCTTCAAATGTTCAATTATTGCACTAGTTACTATTCAAGTGTTCTTTAATGATGAGAAACATTACTTTTCTGCTTAAACAGCATTCACTGTCACGAGATTCTGAAAATAGAAAACACAAAATCAAACATTTTTCTTAAATCTAACAAATCTCAATTTTTTTCAAAGTAATCTTCGACATTGTCAAATAAAGTGGTTTCTCTAATATCTCAAAATAATCTAAAGTAATTTGGCACGATTTTTAAAAAGGTATACCATACGTTGCCTCGCAAACGTGGCTATAATAGGAAAATAGGCACTTCGATGCAGCCAATTTTTTAAGTATAGCTAGATGAAAATATAGACTACAGCTCCAGTAAGTTTGAAAGCAGGACCTCCTAATGCCATAATGTTACGACTATAACTTTACAATTTGCTCTTATAATTTGAGTCTCCAATTCATCGATTTACTAATGTAATAGTTAACAATTCTTGACATGTTCGCGCTAAAGAATGTTGTACTTATCACCAGAAAAAATATCCATTTTACACAATCGCAAAAAAAATACTTCTACAAATAGATACAGGCTTCACAATATGTATACACTTCACACGGTCGCTCACGAGTAATGACTGCCCAAGAAATTCGAAATTCGAAGTGCAATTGCCATTCTGGTATAAATGCGTCCATCATACGGACGCATCATTAAAGTAGCCAATCCGTAAATTAAAAACTCCCCATCGACAACTTCGATTTTTAGGGTTTTGGCCATGATTTCGGGCTTTTCTACCACCGTGCGGCGGTAGCATTTGTAGTTGTAACGTAATTACAATCACAATTTGACGACAGATGACGGCACTGGTTGTTCCCATCAATATGGCTGACGTATTGACCCCTGCCTTCGCATTCGCTTCACACCCCGCGTCCAAAAGCCTAGTTTACGCTCACAATCAGTCCTTCGGGTTCATGGTACGAGACGACTGTGTTGCCGTTTTATTTGGTTGTGTTTACTACACGCACATGTAGACGACACATGGGCGTGCTGAAAAATGAAGTCACAGAGACATATTGGAAGAACAGTTTAGGAAGGTGTATACAGGGTGACTCATTTAGATCGATCCAGTCAAATATCTTGCAAACCATTGGTAATGCTGACAAATGTTTCAAATAAAAGTCGAATGGTCTCAGGCGATAAATAATCTGATATTGGAAAGATTTTTCTAGATGAATCCGTAAAGAAGATATTGGGGTAAATTTCATTTTCTTTAAATGGAATCACATAGTTTTGGTTGCTCCAATGGATGCAGCTCGTTATTTTCTATATGAAATTATTAAGTCATTTATTGTGAAATATAATTGGTTCAGAAGATATTTTAAGTTTAGTATTAAGAGATAGCTAATGCGCGTCGCATCTGAGGTATCGTGTTCTGCCAGATGTTCGTAAACAAACGTTTGTTATTTCATATTGATGGTGATTGATTTTACGATACCATATTTGTCTCGTAAATTTGGTGCATATTCTTCAAATTTTAGTTATTTTTATTACATCCTGTTACTTTAAGCTATTAATTTAAACTTAACTAAACGCGTTCTTATTTTAATGATGTCGTGATATAACGATGCAAGTGTTATGCCAGCAAGTGTTATCTGACAGATCTGGACTCATTTCAAATGACATTATTTCAAACAAAATGTTTCTTTGTTTCAAAATTATTTCCATGGCATAATCGATATTATTTTTACTTCCAAATATATTATCACTGAAATTAACGACTCGGAATTAACAAATTCAAATAATTATTTCTCATTTTCATTTCGAATAAGATTTGACCAGGTCTTCATACAGAATCATCGTGAATGCATTTCACCCTAAGATTAAACTTTACTTCACGGGTCCAGAGATTTTTAGCACTTTCATGCATATTCCCGTAGATTTTGTCGAAAAAACTCCAAAAATTCAAGTGTCAAGGTGCACAAACCGTGCACCTACGTGCTCAAAGTTGACACAAACTAACTCTAATCCTAACCCTTAAAATAAAGATTAGCCCACCCTACAGAAACAAATATATAAAAACTTAATACACAATATACAGAAAATATAATATAATATTATACAATATAAATACCTAAAATTATGGTATTTCCGGGAAATTAGAGATTCCTGAGGTCATTCGAAGCAACTTCTTCCTTTACAAAATTTTTCTTCGAGACATCGTTAACGAATTATTAACGAAAAACACTGACCAATGAGAGGCGAGCTCGGCTGACGCGAGGCGGCCCAGTCAACGAGCGCGCGAAGCCCGGTTTCGCCCAATGGCTCGGCCGTCTAGCGCCAGGCGTGCTCGCTCCTCATTGGTCATTGTTTTTCGTTAATAACTCATAACCGAAGCCGCGAATTGCATTTGCGCTAAGGAAAAAGTTACTTCAAATCATCTGAGGAACCCCTCGTTTCCCGGAAACACCATAATTTTGGGACACCATATATATACATAGAATATTATAAGATGAGGGATCTTACCCAGATTGATACGTCATTGATCTTCATCAATTGAAGAACGATATTAAGAACACCCCGGACAACTGTTCTTTTGTACGTGATTTCGTTTTGTGTTCTATTTTGAGCGATGCAGACGAGACATTGCGTTGAATTACAATTTAGAAAACAATAAAATCTCAGACGGACATCCGTGCATCAAGTTCGTTGTGTATTTAGTTGAGTGTTGAGTGTTAAAAAGTTTTTATTGTTGTATTTTGTAATTTTCTTCTAATTAAATATGGTACTAATTATCTTAAAAGCTCTGATCCAACGGTATTGTATTGAGAAATATGCTGTTTGTATGTAGTATAATGTTAGGGGTATGCAAAAATTTAGTGTTTCATTTTAATCATTCGTGTAGAATGATACCTTAAATGTTGTAATTCCCCGCTTGTTTGTGCAATTGTTCGTCTGCTATGGATGTGTCGAAATCACTACGTACTTGTTATAAGCTAGTAACAATAACCGAACATAAAATAATATACGATGAACGATAAGAAACTATACATTTGATATTACATTGAAGAAAGCGTTTCAATAAGCCAGGAACACTGATTAAGCATGATTTTTTAATTACGCCCCCTACCCTATCCTCTTAAAAAAATGGTTAAACTATGGCTGCCTTTCTACGTTGTGTAATTAGTGTTTATAAAGTGTGATTATGTATAATTCTTCGATAAACTGTAAACTACTACTATAAACTGTATAATGAACACAGTCACTGTGTTCTCATAATTAATATTATATAACACTAATGTGTGACTATATGTATGCAAAGAAATGCAAATTTTTATAAATAAATTTTATATTAATAATTTTCACGCAAATAAACTAAAAACATGAGTGTAAATTTCTTTATGATCACATAATTATAGTTTTACATATATAAAAACGAAATGTTTATATTAGGTCACTAGGTATGAAATGCATAGACTTTATAATAAAATAATACAGTAAAATATGCACTTCATACTTAATGACCTAACACATAAGCCGCAAACGCATATGAAAACATATATGTATACACAGATACTATACATATATACTTTAATAATGTTTTTTAAAGGAGAATTAGGGAGAGGAGAATTTAAAAAATCATGGATTCCAAAAATTTTTTTTACAGTTTTGTAGACACAACAAAACGATGGAATATTTGTTTCAACTATTTTTCAAATATCATTGTCTGTTCTTGAAATGTTTCACAAAACAGAACATATCGAAATTTTTCAGGGTTATATTAATAATAAAAATGTATGGTTCTATTAGGTATGGCTTATACTAATTGTTTGCTAAGTTTCACGATATGTGGATTGGCAAACGTTCGTTGCGATTGAGCCATAACAAAAGAAAGAGAAATAGTTATAAGAAAGAGAAGTTGAAAAAAAGGACTAAGACATTTGCATACACCTAACAGAACGTTCAAATAACGGGTGTTCATATACACGAGGTACTATTGCACTTCCAATGAAGTTTACATTCGTACAATTGTCAAAGTGATTCACGGGACTTTCCAGTGTCCCGCAAATAAGTTCTAGTAAAACCGATCATTATCGCGGTCGCGCCTTCTGTGGGGTGTTCTAATCGGGGTCGTGAATGCACTTCACGGTTACCGGTCCTGATATATCGCATTCGCCAAAATCCGGTAACGACAAGCTTGCAGTAATATTCAAATGGGATCCGCTGCAGTCGCAGCATAACATTCCACGAGTCTCCGGTACATTGTACATTATTCAAATTGTCAATCGGCGTCCAATTAGGCTGAAAGTATGGCACAGTCCCGGAATTATTCGTGGTATCGCCAGTTTCCATAATTCTCAATGTTTTAAGCGATTCATTTGAAATTGCCCTCATTCTTACGAACGAAATTAATGCTCGATAATAACCGACGACGACGCTGTCTACTGCAATGAAAATTTGATCAGTTTCAGCGGGATAGTTGCAAAAGTAGGCAGCCAATCAGCTTACGGGATAATTTAGAGTGTTTTTCTGCAGTAGTAAATGCGATTAGCATAAATTACGGACTGCTGGTTTGCTAGAAATGATTTACGTCTCAGTTTACGCGAATGTCTTTATCTGAAGCAAATGTTCCTTTTTAAATCAGGAATCATAATTGTTATAATTAGACTGCGGATGTTAATATACCGAGTGTCTCATTTAAATTGAGGTTGTAAACAGTCTCGTAGACACGTGATTTAAAAAACAAATTGACACATACTGGTTTTTTAATTCTAAGATTATTTCAAGGTCATCTTGTTTCTTTTTATCATAAATCTATATTTTTTATTTCGAAGTCATATTCTGCTTTTTTCTTTTAATTTTTTCAAAATCATCCACAACTTTGGTTGAAACAGTTTTTTGTAATATGATGGTCTTCAATAAAATAAAATACCTTCCAGAACAAAGTAACGTTGCCATTTTAATAGCAAAACAAATTATCCTTGATATAAACATGAAAAATCATTAAAAAATATTGAACTTACAGAAAAATGCATCAAAAACAAATTTTGTGCATTTTTTTACATAGAATATGATTCAGAAATAAAAAATATAGGTTCATGATAAAAAAAAGTAAGATTCTCCAATCATGTCCCTTAACATGTTACAATTTGGTCAATCGAATATACACGCTCACTTGCCAAATCAATTAACTCCATAAAACAGAAAGTGGAGAAATGTGATGAAGTAATATACATTGTTTTTCAAAATTCCCTTGAAAATAAGAATTGAAATAAACATTGTATAATGCATAAATACAGATGTGAATTTCATATAAAGACGTGTAGAGTGAATAAGATAAAGTAGCCTTGGTGTAATTGTTATTGACTGAAATAAATAATTTATTATTCGGTGACCAAAAAAATTTTATTGTTTAATGGTGTTATTCTGTATTATTTGGGAAATTTATTATAAAGAAAGAAAGTTGACTGAATCAAGTGCTTTGACACTTAAATTTAAAATATTTCAAAAAGTAGAGTTAATCGATTTGGCCTATGAACGATTCATATACAAAATATGCAGAAATAAGACAGATATATGTAAAAAATATGCAATGTACAAAATATGTAAAAATGAAATTATATTTTTGGAATCCTCTAGTCATAAAACAAGCTTCTGTCCAAGTTCCATAAATTTATCTCCTTCCTATAAACATATGCATTTGCACAAAAATGATCAGTCTAGTTATAATCAATGTGAGAAAAGTCGTTACGTAACCTTTATTATTTTGATTCAAATATTTTTCGTTATGGATAATACAAAATTGAATTGCCCGGAAGGTTCGTGCCAATTTTTCGGGACGTCCGTTTTTAGGTGTCCGTGCATAAATGTCCAAACAAATATTTAGTTGAAGGTACAAAAATGTTTAATAGTAGAAATTTACGCGGTTTTAAATCAGCGACAAGGTACACGTAAATTATTCTTTTAATTTGTGACCTTTCCAACTTACGAAGGTCAACTTAGCTTTTCCAAATATGATTTTTTTTGCATATTTAATTGGTAATAGTAATTTTAAGTTAAAATGACAGCTACATCCACGGAAATAATTATGTGACAGGTAATATTTTACCTGGAGTAATATTTATTATTAGTATAATAATAATAATTATTATTATTATTTATTAATTATTATACAGAATAAATTTTCTATAACAATCTACTAATTAATTGGTTCTTAGAATAGTATAAGTTCCATTCCTTTTTTATTGTAACGTGCTGTTTGGTTGAGTTATTAATAACTTCGACATAGAATTATATGACTATGATATGAGAAATTAGAAAAATTAGAAAATTAACTTATTTAACCAAAAATTTAACAATTTAAGAGTCTCCCCTCGACTGATATTTCATCGGTTACAACTTCACACTTTCGTTCAGTGAATTGTGTTTTATTCGCTACTAAAATGAAACAGCATTAGAGAAGCATCAAACATAATGCCACGGTATTTCGAAACAAAAGATGTATACATTTTCACTAAAGAGAATTAATACGAAGGAACTTGGATGTATTCATCCAGCAGATTGTATTACTCATTATACAGTATCCCAATATGTAGATAACAGCGAAACTTGCAGAACCTAATTTCTACGTATATTAGTAGTAGTAACTAGTAACTAGTACAATAAAATAACGAAAATTGTTGAAATATGCAATTAAATATTGTGTCGTAAACATTTTCCTATAAACCTTGAGTTTTCTCATATTTTTTGCAATTTTATGCAATATGGAGAACAGTAATGTTATTGGAAAAAATAACAAAATCTATTGAAGATATAAAGGATTAATTTATATTAATTTATAACACACAGTTTATATTAATTGACATCAATTTACATTAATTTAAATTAATTAATTAATTATTTACATTAATTATTTTTACATTAATTTATATTAATATCAATTTATAATAATATTAAATTAGCAATAAAAATTAACCTATCTAGTATCACTATATCTTAATATTCTATATCTTTATAACTATAATTTGTAATTCAGTTTGACAAACATTTATGATGGACTCTTATAAAGATCAATTTTGAAGTTAGTCGACACGACACTGTCAATAAAGCGAATGAGTCATTTAAGCAAGTCATTCAAAGTTTATCTTGTCCTAAAAATTATGTATAATTGTCAATTAGAAAATGTCCATTTGATATAAAAGTTTTCATGCGCTTTTACGATAACGGATGCTCGAAGTATGGATATTCGTGTTAGGTCAACTACTGACGCAACTGTGCTATAACAGTTTTACGATACTTCGCTTGTAATTTCGCAATTTTAAAACTCATCGAATTAGTTACAAGGCAGATTCAATATTCCGACTAACAAAATTGAATCTGCTTGAAACCTTTTGTGAGCTGGGAAACCAATATATCGCCGCCAGTCATGACAGTAAGTTTATGATAGAAATTCTACACATATGAGTATAATAATTTTTAGAATAAAATTGCTGACTTATTTAGGAAATTTGCCGGGTCTCTGCAGGGTAATGCGTCGATTTTGGTGGGAAAGTAAATTCGAAAGTCCGATCGTAATTATTTCATTCTTAGTCGTTCTCTTAATCGTTTAACCAGTTAATTTGGCGTTTATTTGCAGCAGACTAATTTAAACTGTAATGTACTTATATTTGTCATAAATTCTTTCAATAACTTTCTAATGGCGGACGCTTATGACAAAAATATACTGAGTATACTTAGATTCATTTATAATTTTACTTATCGACTATTTTCAACACATTTAAAAAATCTAATTTAATTTTAAATAATGTCTTAATAATTTTATTAAAAAATAATTTAATATAATAGTTAATTAATTCAATACATAATCTATATTTTTATTATTAATTAATTTAATAATCAGATAATTTAATTTAGTTATTAATTTATTAATAATTTTCTTATTAATTTATTTCAATAATTTTAATTTAATTTTCAAAATTGAAGTTAAGTGTCACAACTTAATATTCGAATAACAATTTCTAAAGTAAGGGTCAATATCGACCCCCGCCCCTCTGTCTAAGTGTTACTATTGGTTCAGCTGCTTTTGATCATGTTGATGTAACTAGTTTATTATGGAAAGTTCAGATGCAACTTAAAATAGTAACAGTTTAATATATTGAAATCATAAATATTGTCCGTTTTAGTAAATCAATTTCATGTATCAATAAAGTGACAAAAAACAATTACACGTTCATCCATTATCGATGCGACAGTATTTATAATGATATGTTGCCACTTGTCAGATATCTCGAGTATAATGAATTATTATGCCGACAAATGCATCGTTATAATTTATTCTGAGATGCACATATTGTTTATGACCCGATTTAAAGTATATAAATTTCATGTTTTAGAAAGTGATGCAAGTTTAATGCATAATACAAAAACTGACAACATAGATAATATAATTATTAATATTTAATAATAATTAAAATATAATTATTATTATAATTAGTTTAATCTTTGCTTAAACATATTTATGTGTTACACATACTATTATACTATATCATTCTACTCATTCGGATACATAACATAATTTTACACTAAAACTATATTTATAACTATTATTATTAGAGTACATGATTTTCAATTTCAAAACTCTCGGTTTTTATTCATTCTTTGACAAGGTTAAAAGATTTGTATTTCTCAGATGAAATTGTATAAAAATATCGTTCATTGATAAACAGAAGCAATAATGAAAATTTGTGAAATAGTGTAATTAATAGTGTGCATCGTTCTCTACGAGTAGTATTATTCCAAATAATAATACATTCGGTGGGAAACTAATTCCATATAAATTCATTAGCAAAAAAAGACTTTTATAAATGCAGAGATAGCTGACGACACGCATTCCATGAATTTTTAAATTTACTTCTTTTTCAAATATAATTATATTTCATATGAAGCTGCTATTTTCAAAAACGACCATGGGAGATTTATCACATTTTTTTAATTGCACCTGTATACCTAAGAGTTTTTAATCTTGTAAATTCTTATAAATAGAAAAATACGCCACGCAATAACTTTACATTAAAAGTTCGTATCTAATAAAATCAATGGAAAATTAAATTAATACACGTCACCGTAAGACTTCGAAAAATTATAACAATGGAAAATTAAATTAATACACATCACCGTAAAACAACAGCATTGCAAACTACAATTTACAATTAAATCTTGAGCATGGAAACGTGTCAAATTTCAAACATTTCATATTCGAATTTATGGTTTCACAATGTCCGAAATTCGAAATTATTCAAATCATCATTAAAATCATTAGTTATTTAATCATTCAAGTCTGATTTCCAGTCATTTCTATCATCTCAACAAATCGAAAAAAATTTTTTAACCATTGCCTAGTAAATCAATCCCTCCAAAATTCCCGAAAAATTTAGATCACTTTGCTCAATTCTAAAAAAATTATTCCGTTTTCAAAGATGTACGAATACTTTTTGCAGCGTCTGTACGTGCAAATGCATACTCATAAACGTTTCTACAAAGAAAAAACAATCGTCCTGAATAGTTGTCTTATATTTAGGAAATTTACAACGTCCCTTTCAATAGGTGTCCCTTTCATAGCACCTCGCGACCCTACTGTTTCGATAATAGATCGATCCGACAATAGATCGTTCGGATAATAGAGAGATGGATAATGGGCGTTCCGATAATCGAGGTTCCATTGTAGTTGCAATAGTCGTTCCCAGTAGGAACCGGCGATTTCTAAAGGAATAAACAAAATACAATTATCACAATGTATACAAAAATTTTATAAAAAGCGACGAGTAGTTATTAAATGAGCAAAGCGACAAGTTACCAATACACGCATTCATTCGTATAAATTGTGGTGGCAAAACAATTGGTCCCTGTGTGGCTTCAGTGTCCCGTAACTGTTGAAATTGACATGATGATGAGCATGCAGTGAAGATAAATTATTATTGCTATTATCATTATCATCCGGCAGCCGTTACATTAAATTTTACCACGTTATTAACATCGGCTTCGTGGTAACCATCAATCGAGTCTGACATGTTTTGTACGAGGAATATCGTATTTTTTGATATCTTTTAAATAGCGTAACGCATACTATCTACCGTGAAAATATTTAACCACATATAACCGTGATTCCGAGCGCGTAGTACGCACACATAACTAATGGTGCATGACAAGCAACCAAGTAATTAAAAAAAAACAGGTATGCAATTCACCATACAATCTGTAAATATAACGGAAATTAACTATTTATTTATTTCCGTAAATTTAGGCTTTACCTACCGAACTAACGATTACTATATATATATATATATATATATATATTTCTTCAAAAATCGAAGATAAATAATATAATACTTCTTAATAAATCATTTAATAACTACACATTTCTGTCCGTAAATCAATAAATTATCTACGAAAGCTTTCCACCGTATGATTTATAAGAAAATTGTTACGCTTTGTTTTAGATACCTATAGCATGCCATTCACGAATCTATTAGTAGGCTTTCTGTAAACAAGGGATTAAGGTATATGTAGTCCTCACGCGACGGGAAGGCACCTTTGTGTTTACATTCCCCCTCTTACTACATAGCAGAGCTACTGACGCACTATCGGCTGCGATTGGCCGACGGCCTTCTTGTCGCGTGCGGATTATACCTGTAGTTTGCTGTAGGACTGGCAATCTTGAGAAAATAATTTTTTATAATCAAATACAAGTGAAATGGATTTCTTGTAAAAAAGAACAACTTTCTCAATATTTTTTATATGACTAATCATATAATATACTAATAATCGACTAACTTCAATTTAAAAGAGTTTGTCAAACCAACAGAAGTATTTAAAAAATCGGAATTTAGAGACGGAAGGATTTGCCGCGATTCGAAGTTTAGGGTCAAATTTTGCAAAGAATGTTTTTGTCATTTTAGTGTCATTCCCTGTAATTTTGAAAAGTTATATGTTCGGATTTCGTTGAAATTCTGAAAACGGGTACTTTTAAAGTAAAAACTATATTTTCAGTTAAAATAAAATATGATTTACCACTGTAATATCATTCTCTGTATTACCGACAGTACCCTGCCGTTTGTATTAACCCCATGGACCTAATAATGTATGGACGGAGCATATACCCTTAATTAGGGCAAGGGGGATGAGATTCGTAAGGGGGAACTACATGCGCTTCGGCTGTATTCTGTTTAAGTCCAAATCACTCGAAACCATACACCTCCCTTCGACACCCAGCATGGACCTAATAGGTTCATGTTACCACCCGAATATAACTGAGAACGTATGAAAATAGCTGAAGTGTATGTAGTTCCTCCTTACTGCGAATTTCACATTCCTTGCGACCTAACGCTCCACGATTAACACAGACTTAGAATACGTACAGCTATTGCGTGCTGGTTAATTCCGAGCCCTGCCTTAGACTATACAGGGTGTGGCACGTAACTGTCGCCACGACTTTTTAAGCACTTCAGAGAGTCTGACAATGAAATGTTTCGAATGAAAGTTAATCGGTATTTAGTCGGCTACATATTAAAATACAAGAAATGTCAAAAACTATTGTTTTTCGACTAAGAGTGAAGGTCATGTTGACTTTTTTAAATAGCACCCTGTACTTTTGACTTCGTAGTGATATTGCTGATGAAAAAATTAATTCAACTATCTACTGTGCTATGACTGCCGGATGACCTTCACTTCAGCAATTTAGGGTTGAACAACAAAAACGTTAATATCGAAAGCAATATCTTATTTCAATCAATTTACAATGAGTATTCGAAGTGAGTGCTTGAGTGCGCTTGTCTCCACTTTACTTTTTTGTAGGGTCATTTAAAGCCAACAGTCTACGTTCTGCGCTGTACCGATTCAAAATAATTATTAAATAAATTATTGCTAATCGTAGTTTGCTTACGCTACTTGAATTGTGCTTACAAGAAAATGGACAACACTTCGAGCACTTATTGTAAATTAATTGAAATAAAATAGCTTAGGTCTTTTTTAAGGTCATTTTATCATCAGCAGTAACCCTACGAAGTCAAAAATATAGGGTACCAGTTAAAAAAAGTCAAAGTAACCTTGACTTTTAGTCGAAAAAGATAGTATTTGAAATTTGTTGTATTTCCATATGTAGCCGACTAAATACTGATTAACTTTCATCGGAAACATGTTTTTGATAGACTTTCAAAAATGTCTGAACAATCATGGCAACACGACATGCATATAGTGCGCGTATAGAAAAGCCAAGAGTTCAGTGAGACAGACATAACTCATTGAAGATAGTTCGCCGTGACGTGGCGGACAATAAAAATTTGTCTATTCGCGCGCATTCTTACAATTAGTAACAATAAGTGGAAATACAAATTCACGAATAAACAGTTATTTTTTAGTTGCGCGCGTATGCGACAGATTTACAAACACAATTATCCCGGAAGCTATACATCGCATGCAGGAATTGCGTTCTTCATGCTGACGTACTTTTGCGTCAATCGAAATAGCCTAATTTGTTATTCGTACAAAAGTTATAGCATTCATTAATTACGGATTCTCATTAAAGCCGGTGGAAAGCCGATCGATCAAACGGCAGAAACGAATTTTCTGATAATTAGGTTCCATCGTGAGACGAAGGTGCGAACGTCTATTAGCAGAATTGATTCGATGATGCAATGAAATGCACCACGTGCACTCCGGTACCTCCACTCGATGCCCCTCTGTTTGGAATCGGAATTAATTTCGTATCTTCATTTGCTCAAACTGATTCGACTGTAATTTATTTATTGTCGGTAACAGGATCGTGGATCGCGCGTATCGCACGCCGGCTGAAAAGTAATTATTATTTCTCTGGAGCTCCATCGAGCGTATATTAATATGTCGTTCGCGTAACATAATATCGTGCAAACATAATTTAATTACCGTGACCGTGAACGATTTTATTCATTTAATGAGAGTACTTTACTGTCGCGTGTCCTCGTACCCGAAATCTCGCGTGGATTCGGAAAGTTTTGATCATGGTACACGAACATTCGATAGCCAACGATCGAATACGTAATAATTAGACTGCGGATTTTATGCATTCGTGATAAAAATGTGTAGATCAAATGTAAAATATCAAAAGGATTTAAACAATTTAAAAATATTATTGTACTACTGTCAATTTATCAAAATTATCAAAAAAAAAACAAATATACATATATCTACGTAGTTCTTGCTTCTTGTAACTAATGAAGATTACTTTTATTTTGCATAAAAATCCGCAATCTCCTTCATATTTTAGAGTTTCTATACAGCTATTATAAAAAATAGTGTATGCGTTAAAATATAATAGTAGGGGAATGTTGCCAAATGCGTAGGCCAGAATACATAATTATACATAATTATACGATTATTAAAAATTGATTTTCACGCGCTTAAGCTCGTAAATTGTTTGTGGAATATTGAACTAATTATTTGGAAATTAATTTCTTGAATGAAAGCAGCAGATCAGTATAATACCATTTCGATGACTATTTTATCTGTTATTGTTAAACTAAGTAATTTAAGATATAAATGACCAGAGAAAATATTAAACACAGCAAAGGCATTAGCAAAAGAAACACATTTCTGTTTAATCTGTATTAAATAAAATTTACTTAGACAATTTTTATTTTCCTTAGAGATCCGCAGTCTCGTCATTATTGTAGTACACAACACCTAGTGGAAAGTATTATATATACAGGGTGTTTCCATAAATTTGGCACGCAGCTTTTGAACACTTCTGTTAATCTGACAAGAATTACAAAAATTATCCATATCCAGCCGGTTGCACGATGAAATACTGAATTTAAAAAAGTTGTTATTTGTTCAATAAAATATCGAGGTCACCTGCATTCTTTTAAATAGCATCGTATATTCTTTACCTCATGTTATTGTAGTTCATGCCACGAAGAATTCGACGATCTGACATAGCGTGACGTTCGGATGCATGCAGTAAAATAGAACGAAACGTGTTAATTGATGTTGCAACTAAAAGTGTAGTTAGAAAGCGGAGTACTGTGTTGTAGAATGTGGGTCCAGTTTGAACATAGGTCGTAACATAATTTTGTCACACGTTTAATTTATTCAGTTTACGCATATCATTCGTGCATACAAATGTTTTTCTTTTCTGTATTATTGTAACATCTATTAGCTTCAGTTATTGTGAACTGCGTTAATTAGGCTTTCAAGACTCATCGTAATAGCCGACCTGTCACCTCACTTTTCGTTGAATTTACGTAATGATAATTTTTTCTAATGAACTTATCAATTTAGCGATTGATGTATCCCAAAATTAAATCATCTTTCATCGTTTCTGTTGATTGAACACAAATTTCTCAGTTGGAGGTCAAACGAAGGTCATACTATAACAGTGGCTGAATTCGTCTTGACACGAACTACGATAATCTAAAACATCGGTATGCAATTCACCATATATTCCGTAAATATAATGGAAATTAATTATTTACTTATTTTCGTAAATTTGCGCTTTATCTACCGACACGGCAATCACTATAAATGTCCCTTCAAAAATCGAAGATAAATAATACAATACTTCTTAATAAATCATTCAGCAACGTGAACCTTCGTCCAGAACACTCTGTTTAATGGGCGATATAATTTATAAAGAAGTCTTGATTGTATTTCCTATACATTTTCATAAATAATGTGCGATTTGAAGACTCAATGAAATTTGAGACGAAAACGGTACTGTTGATTTTTATTTCTAAATATGTCAGATAGTGAAATTAGTATAAATACGTCTTTAATGAATATTGCGAACTATTTCAAATTCTAAAACCTATATTTTTAAAACACCTTCAAGTTATCTTTGAAAGATATCATTCTCCCGTAGTGGTCAGTGGACTCCGAATCTTTAGGTGAAATAAAAATTGTTTACACTGTCTGCAGGATGCAGGAACATAACAGACATTTGTGTCGATTTTTAATCATTTTAATGAGTTGAACTGAATACGATAGTATCTTTAAATTCTTTAAATGTTTTTACTGTTCCGCAGTCAAAATCCGCAGGCTAGTAATCTGTTCACGTTTTATTTTCAGTGTTTTATTATCTTCAAGTATCTAAAAACCTTTTATTGCTTCTGAAGTAGATGCGATATTGTCAGACAAAACAGTACGATTCTATTCTCGTGAACTATTAAAACAAAATATCATTTCATCAGTTGACCTCCATATTTCTTTAAAATACGTACCAAACTAATTTATTTAATTCATTTAAATATCTATCTTTCCTCGAGCACTAAAAATTTCTTAAGTGGTAAAACATTAGCAACTTGCCCCTACTTGTTCCATTGAAATGTTTATACTCTACATATTATGTATTACGTCTTATTAAAAAATTTGTTGAGGTTGATCAACTTACGTTGCAAAATATAAGTAAATATTATCTTTAATGTTGACACTGGTTTCGAAGCAATCCCACACCAATGAAAAGGAACATCATTTATTAAATTAATTTTCATAATATTCAAACATTGCATTAATTACATTATACTCATTCGGTGGTGAATAATCAAGACAAATCGAAAGAAAAACATATTTTCTAAATAATTTATAGAAATTCCTTCAAGTAAGATAATTTAAGAAAAAGAATTCACACACAGTCTTTCAACGAAATTGACCCTTTCGATGCTCATTAAAATGAAAAGTATAACAGAAGAAAAATGTATTTTTTTTAATTATTTTTATGACTTATACGTATTAAATTCGTGTTATATGTACGAATACCATTCAAATCATACTACTTGTACTTACAGTATATCCATATTATGAATCGTATGAAGATCGTGGTAGAATTTTATCACATATACCACCAATTAAACCACCCTATTAAAAGGATTAATAACATCGTTTTCGAAATTGTAGAAAACAGGGTGAATCTGTACTGGTGAGTTTGGCACCCAACAATAACTTAACGCTAAAAGATATTCTATAGATCTATTCTTTGAAAATTAGTCCATCTAATACAGTACAAAGATGGTCGATTCCTCTTAGATTTAAAATTGGAGCTGGAAAAGGATAGAACAGTTTAAACATCGCTTTATGTTTATTTCTTATATATTTGAGTTTCACAAAATAGTTGTATATTTATATATTTGTAAATCAATTTATAAACGGTATATGCGGTATATCTAAATAATTTTACAGAATTATACAAATAAGAGAACAACGTTTTAATCACGTTCAAGTGACAATGAAAATTCTACTTCATTTTTTAAGAGAACGTTTTCGTTTCGACTTACTACAATTCTGTCCTTCGTAATAGCAACCTATCTCAATGGTTGAAAATTTTCCATCGGACGAACCATTTAAAAAATTGATGGTAATGATCAATAAATATAGTTTTCAGGAGAGGCTGCGACGATTCCAATGGTCTCGAAATATATTATCGAGGACATGATCTTAAACAACTTTTTTCAATACACGTTATCATCTCAAGGCCTTAATTTTTGAGATATTCATGACAAAAGTTTCGTTGCTATACTGTCCCAAAACCTAACCTATACTTATAATTAGACCGCGTATTTTATACATTTATGATTAAAACGAATAAGTTAAACACAAAACAATAAAAATCTTTCAAGGATAATGTTGTATTGCTTTGGACTTGTTCAAATTATTAAGACAAGAAATAAATTGATAAATAGGGTAAGGTGTGTCTCCCTCCCTCCTGATTACTATGCCCTTATAATAATTTGACTTCTATTTGAAAATAACATAATTAAATTAAAGATATCGAATTTTTTGAACAAAATGTAATCTGTAATTTTCATAACCGAATCAAAACCTTAACTTCTTAAGGACCATAGAATGCGGAAATTAATTCTTTAAATTTTGATAATATGATGTATTAAATGCAAATATGACGTTTTTAAAACAAAAAATAAACTATTATATTTATGGGACTTGTCCACGATACAGAAAAATAATAATATAATCGTCTTCATTGATATATTTTTTTATTTAAAGTAATTCACCCAGTAAGAAATATGACATCAATTTATTATGAATTTGGTAGCAACCTTTGGTGACAATATCAGTTCCGCATATGGCATGGGTTTGGCAACATTGTTTGTTCTATGCCAAATCGAGGCCAAACGATGTAGCGATACCTGTTGTTAACCCTTTCGATACTACGAGCCACTATAGTGGCCCTCCATAAGATGTCATCGAGGTACTACGAGCCACTATAGTGGCTTTCCATAAGATGCCATCGAGATACTAAGAGCCACTATAGTGGCCTTCCATAAGATGCCATCGAGGTACTAAGGGCCACTATAGTGGCCTTCCATAAGATGCCACCCAGGTACTACAGGCCACTATCGTTTGTAGCGAATAAAGTCAGTGCTTACTGCAGAAAGCTAATTCACCTTATTTTTCTCTCAACAACGGATAAATAGATATGCCTTATTTTTTTCAATTTTGTTTAACTTCATTTGGATTAACCCTTTTGCTACGGGCGGGTTTTCCGCTGCGGTACCCCCGCAACGATCGGCGTCTTGTAGCGTGCAGCGATGTCGCAGCGCGCCGTCCAGCAGAAGTACCGCGGCGGAAAATCCGCCCGTAGCGAAAGGGTTAAGGAGGGTAGGTCGGTCGCAATAAATGTAAGAGAAAAGAGAACTTTTAAATTATACAGTTTTAAGTTTCATTTATTTTAACATCGTTTTTTAATTTGTTTTGTCACACTAGTTTTGTCGAACTAGTTGTTCAAAATGATGTCCTTGACAACATATTTCACAACCATCGAAATCAGAGCTGTCCCCAAAGTGAATATTTATCAAAATAACTTTAATTTACAAAAGTTGGCCGTCTCGTTCAATCCTTGGTTAAATCATGTCAAGAGAAATCTCAATCCGCAGAAAACGTGAAAATCGAGCAGAACAACAAACACGATAGGTCGAATCATTAAGTGACGTATTCTCAAGCTGTTACCGGTAAAGAAGCACCCGGTGCAGTCGCTGAATGATTCATGGTATCGCGGAGAATTTCCTGAGAGTTCCCTACGATGGAATAAAGCAGACAAACCGTTCCACTGTGTTCCAACGTATACGAAAGTGTGCTCGTTACTCGGAAGAAGTCACCGCGGTGCCATTTGCTCAAGAAGTCAGCCAGCTCCACGTGGCAGCTGTAACAGATGCGTCACGTGGGGTACATCAGAACTAAGTCGCGACGCTTTCCTCCACCCTCTCTCGCAATAAAACGCACGAAACTGAGCGAAAAGGGCTGCCGTTCTAACCAAACTATTGCCGTCGACCAATTGCCTTGGCCTATAACTTTCGAAATGGACACGCAGTGTTACAAATCACCGATCTAATTAGATGAAATTCTAGAAATATTCGTAGTAGATAATAATAGTATCGATTCTAAATATTATTTTAATATCAAGTACTTATTTACTGTAAATTCTTAAAATGTGAACAATATTTGGATGTTGATAAAAATTATTCCGTTGTTAACTGAAGAACATATACTGAACTATTTATGAGAACAGAATAATAATTATCTTGATTGAATTAAAACTTTTTTTTACTGCTACATTGTGCTTCTAACATTGTTCGTACTTTTCATTTGTTTTTGTACACTAGATTCCATTCATATTAATACCACGCTACAAATTCACCCTTCTCATGACCAAGTCACATTCATTCACATCACGAACCATGAGGACAGTGCCTAGTGAACTTGATCCTAGGGTTATGTCACTCGCAATCGGGAAATGAGGAGTTCCTGAGATCATTTGAAGTAACTTTTCTCTTAACAAAAATATGCTCCATGGCTTTGTTTACAAGTTATTAACGATAAACAGTGACCAATTAGAGGCGAATCAGCTGACTCGGCCGCCTTGCGGCAGCTGAGCTCGCCTCTCATTGGTCACTCTTTTCCGTTAATATCTCGTAAACAAGACCGCGGATTGCATTTGTGCTAAGGAAAAAGTTACTCCAAATGACCTTGGGGATCTCTCATTTCCTGATTTTGACTAACTTTTGAGACACCCTGCATAATTAAATTGAAGTATTAAGTCAACTTTTTGGTTATTATGGAGTTAGTTATTTTACAATAATATAAAATTTAGCATTTTGAATAAAGATTCAGACAAAGGTCAGGGTTAGATTGGACTCTTAAGAACTACAATTGACCATTTCAGAACTGCTCATTGCGATATTGAAACGTCGAAACGAAAATTAATACTTAACTCTTGCAAGTTGCTTGAAACACATTTACGTACGTGGGTTTCTTCTTACAGTAAGACTTGTATTGGATTGCCTTAATTCTAATTTCATGTTTCCTAATTAGAAAACAGGTAGCAATCCTTATGCCTTTGGTACTACTTCTTTGTCCTTATAGTCCGTGATTCACACCCTCACCCCACTTTTATAGTGATCAACATTTTTTACATACTTCACGTCCTACAATGTTCATTGTTAAAATTGTATTTTTCTTTTACTAGTATTTATTTGTGCTATATGCTCGTAATTAAACGTACTGTACAGGAAATTCTCTCTAATTGACCTTCAGCTTGTAAACAGCCTCGCGGCTCGTTTTTATAGGTGTCGACAATCGGCGACTGCAAGGCTGCAAGGCTCGAATAATCGTATCTCCTCTTCCCAAATAGTCCATTTTTGTTTACAAGCTGAGGGGTAATTAAAAAGAATTTATTGTATATAGGAATATACAATAAATAATATAATAATTGTGTAACAGTTAACTAATTGAATACTTTAAAAAAAAACGGTATTGCTGAACGAAAATATTGAAAAAGAATTGCATTTCTCTACCATTATGTGTCAATATTACTTAAACGAGTACATTGTTGTGGCTTGTCAAAAACTTATTGTACGATTAGGTATCACTGCCACCTGCTTCAAAATCTACAGTACTTTGATAATGCAAAAATTGCAGTGCTTTCTTGATGCAAGCATTACAGTAATTACTAGACTGCGGATCTTTATGCAAAATAAATATTGTCTAAGTTATTTGTAAGAAATGTGAGTCAGAAAATAGTGTATTTCCTCTTTTAATCATTTTAATATATATTGTTAATATATATTATATATAATAATATATTATATATTAATATATATTATATATTAATATATATTATATTATATATTATATATTATTAATATATAATTTAGAAATATTCTGCATAAATGCATAAAATCAGCAGTCTAGTAATCACTAAGCCTCAGCTAGACTACATACATACATACGATACAACATTCAAACAGCCTGTCATAATAATTAAAATATCTTTACTTAGAACAGCTAATGAGCTGTTCTTTTTTAGCTATAATGATAGTTAAAACATGAGATATTGGATAATGAGATAATGGATCACTGGAAACAATACTACCAACATCCTTTTGTAGCTCGACGTATAGTTTGATTACATTGATACAATTCGTAGATTTTTTTTGTCTATAAAACATTATCCGAGTCGCCAAATTAATATAAAATAATTAAATATTATTTACTTCATTTGAAAATATGCACCCTGTAGTAATAATATGTATATTCACGATCAATCAGGAAGATACATTACCCATAAGTTTCGAAACACAATATTCATATATAAAATGAAACATGAAATGAATTTTCAGATATTCCATTTGTTGTTCCAGACCTTCCTCGGTAACTTGCAATAAATATTAGAAGCTTTTACGATGGTCACAAAAATCACTTTTGCACAACTGATGATAAGTACCGTAGATCAGCGGTTCGTAACACTGTGCGTTGGCGGTTAGATTTAGTTCCGTAGCTCGAGACAGAATGATACCTTTCTGTTCCATGTGTCGATATTCACGTACGCTTTGCACGCGCTTTATCTGTTCCAATGAGAGCACAATACAAAAACAAAAAACTAAACGCACCCTCAAGAGAGCGAGAGACTTTCGCAGGTACGAATAACGATCGTTGTTGCATCCCCCTCTCTTCCACCCCGACCCGCTCTTCTAGCATCGGGACACGCAGGAAACGCTGACAGTCCTCGACAGGTTGGACCTTGATACCGAGAAGCCAACCGATGAGGAGCTGGCGAGGAAGTTCGGCTTCGAGGAAGCGTACAACGCGGGCACGCTCACCTGGTGGCAGAAGCTCAAGCCCCAAATGTGGTCGCTGTTCGACGAACCCTATTCCTCATTGGCAGCCAAGGTTTGTAACAACACCATTCAATTATTTAGAGTAACTTAAGTTCTGTGACGATTGTGTTTGGTATATATGCTGTTTAACGGAGCTACTTTTGTTTTGGACTATAAACTTTTCTCTGTATATGTAATAGGTGTTCTCTTTTAGTTCTTGAGATGTTCACCAAAACTGTTGAACAGACAGAGATTCGATCAAATTAGGAATTGGTTAAGCTTTACTTTAGGCTCTTTCATGTATATTCCCGTAGATTTTGTCGAGAAAACTCGAAAAGTTTAAGTCCCAAGATGCGCAAATCGTAATCATTAAAGTAAACATTAGTCCAATAAAATATGGAGAATTCGAATTATAATACCAACATGACTTATGCTGTCATCTAGCGGCTGTTGTAAGGAATTTCTTTGATATTTGTGCTGTCATCTAGCGGCGCCACTCATGAAACTACGTCCCTAGACGGAGTACGTACCAATGAGACGTCACGCAACATGTCAAAGACGCTTGAAATTCGTCAACTTTGAACGCGCATAACTTTTGAACCAATGGTTTGCGCACCTTGGGACTTGAATTTTTGGAGTTTTTTCGACAAAATCTACGAGAATATGCGTGAAAGAGACAAAAATCTCTGGACCCGCAAAGTAAAGTTTAACCGTGTACAATAAAAAGAATTCATTACATTATTGCAGTGTTATTCAGTTAGCTATAAATTAGGCCCGTGATAAGTTTAAAACAAAAATTGTTAGTATTTTGTCTGTAAAATCTACCATGTTAGAAGAAGAGGCGGAGCAACTTCATCCCTACTCCTGCGATCTTAAAAGTTTACTTCTGTTATAGTCCGTCAGGTGTTCTGGTGAAACTTTCGCATTATCGACGGGTGTTTTTATGGTGTATATACGGTACTCAGTACCGTAGTAGTATCACACTTATACAAATATAATTTACAAAATAATGCATCGGTGAGCACCGATAGAAATATTAGTATCTCTCGCAGGAACTCATGGAAGTAAACTTGTTTCGTAAAAGCTTTGTGGTGGGGTAACCGTAGTCGGTCCATCTCTCCTTCTTACACCGTGATAAAACGCCAGGAAATTCCAAGTATTTGTGTTTTACTTTGAGCCATTGTGTCTATAATCCAAATCTTTAACCATTAATCATTTTCATTTCGAATTCCATGTTAACCTACACGCCGCCATGGATGCGTAAGTGTATGCAAGATTTATTGTATTATAGTAGTAGCAACAGTTAATTGTTAACTAATATCTCTAAAAACTAATATAGGATGCCTATTGTATCTACGAGCGAGGTAATTCAAAACGGTATTTGACGAAATATTATAAAATTATTAAAATTGGTAGTGGTTCATTGAATCCTAGAACTCACGGTAAAGAGGGAGAAGGGGGGGGGGGTCATCGAGCCCACAAGTTTCTTAATGATAAATTAAATCGATTTTCTATGTTTTATACATTAAAACAAAGAAGCTTTCGAAATATTTCTGAAGGTATATATAAGAACGAATAATTTCTTACAGGAAGGTAATCTGATTAATTTATCATTGTTGCACTTTAATATTGGGCTTAATCAGCCTTCGTCTCTTGGAAATACTAGAGTTAAACTGCATATTTACCATGACACTTTCACAATTACTTACCATATTAATATTAATCTATATATTATACCAAATTCCATTTAAGCAGAGTAATTATTTCCATTGCTCTATTATTTTGTATTTCATTCAAAGAGTTGCTTACTACTTTACGAATAAATGCAAAGGGTTATTTCGGGGGATGAGCTTTTATGTTATCCCTTTGCAGTAGAAGAGTTTTCCCTAATCACCTATAAGCAATTCGAACACATTTGTTTACTAAGTAGCACATTGAATAACATATAAAATGATAAAACATTGGAAACAATGACTTTATTTAAATGTGATATAATAATTACCAACACTTGTATCATGTCCCTTCAAAAGAGTCAGACAAGTTGCTGGCTAGATTTGCAACGTCCCTTCAGGGGTGACAGTCAAGTACAAATGGATAGGTTAGGGCAATTCAGTGTTTTATACTGAATGAGCAAGACTGCAAAAATCGTGGCTGGTATATGAATAATTTTCCCACGGATGTGCTTAGTCGCTTTAAACAAACTGAAGTTTGAATATCTCCCTGTTGAAAAACGAAACGATATTCAGTTATAACTTAAAATAGGTAAAACTGTTTTTTTTTATTCTCATTTCACCTTGTGAAATGAATAGCACTTGATAAATTGAAGATACAAAATTTACTTGAAAATGATACAAATTGAAATGTCTCCGAGGACATTGAATAACTGTTTTCGTAAATCGATCTACCATAGAATTGAATATTCAAGCTTCTCTTTTCCGGAGAACTGTCACCACTTGGTGTACAATGTTTCGTAGTCGGCTAATGGATAAAAAACGAGGAACAATTTCGGCTATATAAAGCCCTCGTATACCTTGTATCCAGGGTGCTCACACAAAATTCCACTGTAGCTATAATATGGGAAATTACGCGGTGAAGGTGAAAGTATCGGGTGTTCTTTATTATACATATAGTGACGCTAGGTTAGCTTGGGAACGCTTAGGTGACAACGCACGATGGGGCACTTACCCCGGAAACACATGGAATTTATAAATATGGATTTTATAAAAGTGATCCCATAATGACAAATTTGTTCACTCATAGTTAATTGAACATGTAGGTTACGATTTACTATGATTTTTTGTACTATTTGTTCAATTTGGACGTGACTACACAGCTTCGAAGTGACCTACCACTAAATCATCCGAAACTGTTCTTATTATTTGTAATTGTTTTATTTAGTTTAATTGAGTTTAATTAGTATGTACTTAAATTATGTCAGAGCACACATTTCTATTACCCACAGTTTTTGAGTTACATGTAATTAAATATGTCCAACTTTTATTTCAGTTTGTAATTACGAATGCCGCGAGGTGCAGTGTTCGTTTTGGTCACATTTTAAAGGATAAGGTCTTACCTCTCTTTTTAAAAAAGTTGGCTGCTACTAGAAGCTGTTGAAGTAGTTAGAGGGATTGTTGTAATTATTGACGCCCCCGTAGCCGTGCAAAAGCTTCATTCGAAATTACCAATTTTGTATAACTTTTAAATAATTTGCTATTCATTAGTTGCTAATTCATTGCTGTTCATGAGTTGTTAATTGGTCTAACATTTGGATGTTTAATATATGTATGTATTTTATAATTATATTTTCGTTTATAAATGTTGTGAAAAAATAGATTCTGGAACGCATACAATGTTCATAAGTACACACATATAATGTCTTATCGTAAGAAATGGACATTGATATTTTATGATTCCAGTCAGAATATGTTTTTTACCATGTTTTTGGGTGGCGTCACTGAGTGGCGCTTGGCTTGGTTTCATTCGTGCATTCGTTATTTCCACCACCACCACATAATTTCCCCCACTATACCTAAGGCGGAATTTTGTGCGAGCACCATGCTTGAGTACTCTAAAGTAGGATGTACACCAGGGGTGCCAAACTCAAAAGCTAACTTGGGATAAATAAACAATGCTTAACTTTAGGTGGGCCGAAAAAAAATCAATGTTCATAGAAACAAATATTTTTATTTTGACTAGTACATTGTAATAAACATATATAAAGTTAAATTATTGTTTACGTCCAGATACTTGACATCAAAAATGTTCATATCAGGCCGCGAGTTTGACATCCCTGATGTACACCTTTCCTACAAAATTCAAGAAAGACACTGAAAAAATCGTACACCAAAGTTTAAGGTATCACTCCATTTTAGGATCAGTCACAAAAAAATATGCCATTGTTTTTAGAGACTTTTCGATCTGTAACATTTTAAAGGAAGAGCATGTCTCGATAATTATGCAAAAACATGTTATAAGGTAATGAACAATGACTAACAAAGGTAAAAACTTCAAGTTTTAAAATAAGATTAACTTTAGTGTCGTACGACTCTCTTTTACAAAATTATTGTTGCGTGGATCAAATAAAACACATGCACCCTGATTATAATAATAATATAATAATGTTCATGTTTATTAATGCATTACAATACAGTATCTTTAGAAACGCACGTTACAGTATCTTCAAAGATCATCCTAGATCAATTCTCTCTAGGAGCAGCAAACTCTCACGCCATCTTGCGAAATCCAATTTTAAATCAGTACAATGTTTGTTGATTTCAATTCTCGGTAAAAGGTCTTTTATTTCGTTCTATCGCTTGCTTAACAAAATATTTTCTATTTATGTGTTTCGTGGGGTTTGTTACTTTCTCTTTTGACATCCAATCCATTGCTATTTTACTATCAGTTCGTGAAAGAATTTGACCTTTTCCTGAAACATTAACACATCGTAAGCGGGTACATTCTCGCCAAATTCTTACCATATAACGGTAGTTAGGTATTTGGCAAGAAAATTCAATAACTTTTTAATAATAAAAAATTTGTGAAAACAGAATCGGCAAGAAGAAGTACAACATCTAGCAATGAATGATGCGTAATAATTACTCCCCCTAGTCCGTAGAAAACGAGTTTTGTCGGCTCCCGCGCTTTGATAATAATAAGCACGAAACGTGTTTAGGCGTTTCCCGCTTAAAATGTGTTAATACCTAGATTATCGTTGAAGCCACATATCCATTCCAGCGTTTGAACTCCATCATACATAATCATTGACTCCGTTTCACAAGTTGAGAGCCGGGTTGCCAGGTCTACCCTTAAACGTCACGTATACTCATCCGTGACATCACGATGAGCGGTTCAGCAGATTAGGGATAGAGGATAGTGTAGTCGACGTGACCAGTCACAAACGTGAGAGGATCTCTGACAACCCTGCTGCCCTCTATCCCTACTCTGATCAACTGTTCATCCGTGACGTCACGAATGAGCGTGACATTTGGGAGACTTTCTTACAACCCTTGGTAAACCATACTTTGTTTCCACATAATGCTGTTGCTATTCAATCTTACGACATACTCACTATACGACCTCGCACCGGCCGTACTATTCCAGCTTGAATCGGAACCTAAACATAAAACCTCATTAAAATGTTTATATTTCAAATTGTATTGGGTTGGCAACTAAGTAATTGCCGATTTCAGTTATAGATGTTTCTCACTTCCATTTTTATGATATCCGTAAATGTTATATTATAAAATAAAATAAAATAATTATTATTATGTTATTTAAAGTTTAAAATTGAATTTTAATTTAATTTTAATTTAAAATTTAAAATAAAATTATTATTATTATGTTATTTTTTATTATCCGTGAATGTTAGCAACTGGACAAATCGAATGCAGTTGTCAGAGAAAAGCGACAAGAATTGGTCAATCGTAAAGGTGTCATTTTCAACCAGGACAATGCTAGGCTGCACACGTCTTTGTCCACTCGGCAAAAATTGATGGATATTGGTTGGGAATTGATGTTACACCCACCATATAGCCCTGATCTCACGACATCAGATTTCAACTTATTTCGATCCCTGGATAACTCCCTTCGTGGTAAAACTTTTAATGATGATGACGCTGTAAAATCTCACTTAACTCAGTTTTTGGCCGAAAAGGATCAGACTTTCTACGAGCGTGGAATTTTCAAGTTGTCAGAGAGATGGCAAAAGGTGATCGAACAAAATGGAAAATACATTACAGATTAAACTTCATTCCAAGTAAAACAAAATTTTTTATTTCATTAAACAAATCGGCAATTACTTAGTTGCCAACCCAATAATTTTTGGTACCATTTAGATATATGTAAATTCTTTTAACTGCATGCAAGTGTACAGGATTATCCAAAAGTACCTTTAGGATCTTGAATGAGAATATCTGACAAACGCCATGTTTATTTCTTGTCACTTTCCTTTTTTTTCTAACCTACAATGATAGACAATTTTAACGATGGAATCGTGTACGATTAAAGAGCGCGATAAAGTTATTGAAATTTATTTTAAAAATCAGTGTTCAACAAAAAATACCCATCGTTGATTACGTGATTTTTTGGCATACATAATCGTCCATCTGAGCAAACATTTCGAAGTTTGGTTAAAAAATTTGATAAAATTGGATCTGTTCATGATAAACCAAAGTCTGAAAGACCAAAAACAGCTCGCTCGAATGAAAACATTCCTGCCGTTCGTGGAAATGTTGCTAATGAAACATCAACATCAATTACACGTCGTTCTCAAGAATAGAACATTTCTTATGGCAGTTCGTGGCGAATGTTGCACAAAGATTTGCATTTGCGTGCTTACAAAATTTAGTTGACGCAAGAATTGAAAGAAAGTGGCAATTTGTAACGTAGAAATTTCGCTGATTGATTGTTAGAAAATCGTAGAGTTGATGCATTGTTTTCACACAACGTCATCTTCAGCGATGAAGATGGGGAAATAAAAATCCAAAAACCATTCAAGAAAAATTACTTGATCCAAAAAAAGTTACTGTTTAGTGAGGATTTTGGTGAAGAAACGTATCTATCCTTCATCGATCCATTCTTCTTCGAAAACGAGAATGAAAATGCAGTTGCAGTGAATGGTGCACGTTATAATGAATTGGTTATTGATTATTTATGGCTGAAATTAAATGGAATCGACATAAGCAGTTTAATCGACATAAGCAGCATAAGTTTATGCCAACAAACCAGGAACAATCCATGACCTAAAAAACAACATTAAAAGTGAAATTGATGAATTAAACGAGCAAATATGCCAAAATGTCATCGAAATTTTTGATATTCGAATTGATGTCTGCAAACGTGGTCGTGGTGGTTATTGGATAGTTATCATCTTTCACACATAATTGTTATAGGTGGTTTTTTCCAGAGTCATTTTATATCATTTTATGATTTCTATCTCATCCCATATCTCTCCAATATTCTTTCGTATATTCTTCTTGTATTAATTGCACATTAGCTCTCCTCTCACATATATGAATCTTCAAAAAGTTCTCCTTTCTTACTTCTATTAAATTGAACTGAGTTCGTAAGCTTTTCATTGCCTCTTCAACCGCATTTTCGTTTGATCCAATAACGATTAAGTCATCGAAACACATTCCCAGTGTCCCCTTACCGTGTGTTTTTTTTGTTTTAAACACGCAGGCTGCCTCTACGAATTTCTTCCACCCTAGAGAAATTAAAGTGTCGCTTATTTTCTTGTACCAGCAGTGTCCGAATTGTGGTAATCAGTAAATACTCCATCTTAAGCAACATACTTTTCCGGTATCGACTTCATAACCGGGTGCTTGCTCCATTAAGATTTCTTTCTCTAGAGTTCCGTATAAGTACGCCGGCTCAACATCACATTGTTTTGTTGTCGTCTTATTAACTTGTGCACTTTCTAACTTCAGTACTGGTGTATCAAAATTCTTATAATGTATCTCAGACCTCTGCCTGCGTCCCATTGCTGCCGTTCTAGCTTTGAACTTTGTATTTTTATCATCTTGTGCCTTATTGATTCTGAACACTCATTTAGGTTTGATGACTCTCGTATACTTTACTCGCAGTAAAAACTTCCATACCTCGTGCTTTTTTTATATTATCCTGGTCGTTTCGCGTAGCTTCTATCCATTCCTCGGAGTCGTATGACTGCACTGCTTCCTGGTAGCTCCTTGGGATCACAGCATTATGCCGTGCTAAATTGACTTGCTGATTTTTCTCTTTCATTCTCTCATATCGTCTAACTCCTTGCGATCTAAGTCTTTCTTCTCGGTGCTTCTTCTCTTGCATCATTTTCATCTGCCTTTCGCCAATTGCAATATATTCTCTGCTCCGTCCTCTCCCAACAGATTCATTGTATTTCTCCGATTCGTCCTACACTGGATCATCTGGCTCCATTTGTTCTGATCGAGGTTCTGGTCGCCCTTTATCATCCTCGTCCGTTATTCCAGTTCTTCTACATTCGTTGTATGTTCTTATTTATATTTTCCGATTCCTATTATCCGCGCTAAATTCGCGACCGTTACACCGAGTTCGCGACGACCTTCAGTGTTTAGAAATTCTTACTCCAGGATATTTTTTAACGGGTGGCCCAGTAAACGCGAAAATAACACCAGATTTAACCGACTAACCCATCTCGCAACCTATCGAGATGGCAAACCACCCAGAGATTCCATGAACTATTCTGGAAAATATGGTCCCGCGAATACCTGTAGAAGTTTCAAGCCAGGTATAAGTGGAACACCGTGCAACCCCAAATCAAAACGGGTAACATTGTACTCATGCGGAATCCAGTCCTCCCCCCGAATTGATGCAACATTTCCACATAGGAACGGAAATACACGCGTTGCGGAACTCCGAACGAGGAATTCCACTTATAAATGGGCTAGGATAGTGGAGCTAGATACCGTGAGATAGTCAATTACTGTGTCAATTTGCTTATTTTCAAGCATAATTAATTTTATATTTATCATATAAGACATAACTTTTTTTTATTTAAATTCAACTGATTATTTATTTATTAAAATTGAACATCTAAAAGACGGAAGTTCTTAAAATACCATAATAATTATTCCAACTTTTTGATACTGATCTCGCGATATTTACTGTAAAGCTTATGAAAAATCTTAAGAAAATACTGAACGAATGAAGATCAATATTCAGCCAAGAAAATTGTTATAGATAGAACGTATTTAGATTACGGAAAAACAAAATAGTGATTACTTATTTGAATTTTTATTTTAATTTCCTGTAGTTCATTTACTGTATACAGTAAGTGAATCTATTTTTCACTGGATGCGTTAGTCACTGTGTTGAATATCACGGGACAAGTTTACATAACCTTAAATCTCAAATCATCTCTGTCATATTTTTAAAGAGGAAATATGTAAATATGAAATTTTGTTAAAGCAGTCATCTTTAATGTAAACTTTAAAATGTCTTATTATTATATTAAATTGTTTTTATAGAATATAGAATTTATGGAAGCATGTTAAGTATTAAATTATTAGTACGTTAAGTATTAAATTAAATTATATCTAATTATGTATTGTGTGCACAGTTAAATTCAAAATATTGCCACTTTGTAACTAATCAAGATTATTATACCGTAGTGAAATCACAAGATGTGACCCGCATACATCACAAGGGCAAGAAGAGGCTCATTGTTAGGTTCACCTATATGTATCTATACAGGGTGTCCCAAAATTATGGTACTTCCAGGAAATGAGAGATTCCTGAGGTTATTTGAAGTAACTTTTCCTTTAGCGAAAATGCAACCTGTGGCTTTGTTTACAAGTTATTAACGAAAAACAGTGACCAATGAGAGGCGAGTTCAGCTGTCGCGAGACGGCCGAGCCAATGAACGGAACTGGGCTTCGTCCGTTCATTGGATCGGTCGCCTCGCGTTAGCCGAGCTGTCCTCTCATTGGACACTGTTTTTTGTTAATAATTCGTAAAGAAAGCCGCGGATTGCATTTCCACTAAGGAAAAAGTAACTTCAAATAACCTCAGGAACCCCTCATTTTCCAGAAGTACCATAATTCTGGGACACCCTGTATGACCGTTTCGACCAATAAAACACTCCAGTGGAAAATGTGTGCAAGATTCGGAGGTGCGCTCCATTTCTGACCAATAAGACCTGCATTCTTACCATACGTCATGGCATTCCTACCAGGGCTCACCTTGTGATCTGGCAGCGGTACTTTAGTTCAGATCAAAGTCAAACTAGAGATAACGATTTTCCATATTTTTAATTTTCAATTAGCCGAAAAGTTGAAATCATATCAATAGTTAACACAATTCTCAATTTATATGAAACATTCTTTCAACAAGGCAGAATAGAATTCACGTAAGCTTGATCTATTTCATTAAAAAAAAAAACTCATTAAGCTCATTAAGTACTTTAAAACCTCATAAATGTATGTATATGCCGAAGCTTGATGCAAATTTTTTACTATTTGTTTTAAAATAGATTTTTAAAAATTATTTGAAAAATGGTACGGAAAAAAACCAGGATTCTCCCTTAAAATATTAATTATTACTTCCCTAATTGTATCAGTAATTAAAGCTATTTTCAGACGAACTCATTTATTTTTGAAATTTGCAATTAATTTTTTGCTCGGTTTCTGTCAACATTTCGTTGATTCTCATAACATTTAGTTGAAGTACAGTAAGTAACTTAATATTGGTCATCTTATAATATTTATCAAATATTGAGCACCATATTATAAGAAATCTTTTCTTTCAAGTGATTTTCATGTAAATGCAGCCATTATATTACCATTTTACTCGTTCATGATTGGACGATATATATTTAAGTTGAATTTAATACATGGAATTCTATTTAATTTCACTTTAAAATCCATTAGCATCAGATCCTGAAAAACATATAATAATGTTTACACAAGAAATGTTATATTTTTAAATAATAAATTCTCCCTAATTGACACTCAAAAATGGGCAATTTGGGAAGAGGAAATTCAATTCTTCGAGCCTTGCGTTACTAGTTACTGATCAATAACTACAAAAACGAGTCTCGAGGCTCGAATAATTGTATTGCCTCTTCCCAAATTGTTCATCTTTGTGTACAATCTGAGCGTCAATTAGGGAGAATTTACTGCATTCAAGAAATTAAAAATCTGCTATCTTTTTGTGCGGCTGCGCGCATGCAGTTTGGTCAATTATCGTTTGTAAAATACGCTTCCATTAAACTGTCTTTCGAACTAGCAATTCATCAATATCGTGTAGACATCGTGAACGAACACAATAGGCATTCTACATCTCTCGAAGAACTATATCTTACTATCAAATTTTATTTTCCCGGAAACTTTAACGAAGTTTAAGCAACTTACATTGATAATTATCAAATAACAACATTTTAAACTAGTTTGAACTTAAAAATCGTGAGATTAATTAATGGAACATTGTAGTGTGAAAAAAACTCGTGCTTTTTAAATTATATTAGGAAAATTTTTGCAATGAAACTATTTTACCTTTTGCAGTCAAATTAGCAAAGTTTATTTGTACGTGTTTCAACGACGTTTCAAAATTTTTGAAACAAAAGAAGTTGATATTAATAACTTTCAAACACAGTCGTTTCTAAGAAAAGGTCGTCTCACGGTGTTCATGATTCCGGCACTTCGATTGCCTGAAATGAAGAAACGTGAAAGTTCCTTAATTAGTATGAATTTGATATAAAAGACACTAGAACAAAAAAAAGTCGATAATTAAAAAAGTGACGATACTTTGAAATTCAATTATCGATTTTTACTAAACTTCGGAGGCCTAAAAAATACAAAAGAATACAAACTTTTGATTGATTCTAGTAGGGGTTGTAGTTATGCATGAACTTAAAACATACTTAAAATTTTCAGTCAATTAGTCAAGTAGGTCAATTAGTCCAGAGAAAAATGTATTTAAGGATTAGTATATCAATAATGATAACCTAACTACAACCATAACTTTGTTAATTTTAGGAGTTCGTACGTAAGTTTTCAGATATGTATTTTTGGAACCATATCCTTTAAGAGTATGCAAAAAAATTGATTTTTTTCAAAATTTACCCAACAATATCCCATTAAATTTAAAAGCTAGAACAAAGTATTTATGGTATAAAAATAAACTGCAGGGCAATAAAAAAAGGCTCGAAAAACTGATGACACAAACATTAAGGAAACATGTTTCCTATGTCTGTTCATACAAAAGTGTTTATATTATTATAATATTACCGTGTTATTCATCTTGAATCATTACCGTGTTATTCATCATTGCGTATGTGATCTGAAGAGAGTGCTCCAAATATTTTTATATTTAGTTGTTGTTAACACGTCATATACCGAAAATCAAATCAAAAAATTCCCACAAAATCTAAGTAATTTAATGAATAAAACCGAAATTAGAAAGTTGTGAATATTGTTAAATAAACTACTCTCGTATTGAACATAAATGAAAATGTGTTTAATTATAATATATGGAAAAATATAAATTGTTAAAGAAAAACTCTGGCAGACAGACAATGACTGAAATATTATTTTTTAATTTTGCTGTTACTTGAAATGATAAAAAAAATAGAAGACTCGTTTTTTAACTTTTATCTGAACTTCATCATCTAAAAAACATTCGAGTAATTTGGTGCAGTTTTAAAAAAGGCATTGCGTTTTAAAAGATGTAAGAACACTTTTGTGGACCACTGTATGTGTTATACAGGGTACCCAAAAAGTCTCGAAACAGTCGATTATTTCAGAAAAAAGCAATTTGGAAAATACTGTTTCAGACAAAAGTATTAAAATATGAAAAGTTCTGTTTAATGGTGAAATCCATTTGATCTGGGAAGACTTAATTTGTCTTTCAAAAGAACTTAGCTGTCACTTTTAGTAACGCATAATAAAATAAATCAGATGGTCCATTTCAAAAAATCATGCTAAACTCGGCTTGACTTTTGACAGTCCAATAGTCCGGTGAAGCGAATATAAGATAATCGATCGTTTCGGAACGTTTGAGGATCCTGTATTAAATTTATTTATATAAAACTTCTGTTACATTATTCCAAAACTTTGTCGCATAGCATGAATGATGACACCGGATTGAATTTATTTAACCTAGCCGTACATGAGATGTCCCATATAAGTCTGTCCCACTGAGTACTTCGCCAACTTCATAGCTTTCAACCTGTACTAAGAGATCAACAGTAAATTCTCCGCAATCACACAAAACTGGACAATTTAGGAAGAGGAGATACAATTATTCGCGCCTTACAGCACGTTTTTATAGTTACCGATTATTAAAAACTATAAAAACGAGCCGCAAGGCTCGAATAATAGAGTACCTCCCCTTCCCAAATTGTCTATTTCTGTGTACTAGCTAAGGATCAATTAGGAAGAATTTACTGTACTTTGTGGGTCAACCAAAATTGACTTTTAATGAATCAGAGAAGTAACTCTCAAATAATAATAATAAGGAGCTAGAAATCTTATTACTACTTTAAATTGCAGATATTCATATTTATAGAGTAAATCCATAAAATCTGGAGTCTAATTGTCAGATTCCCATTTTAGTTCATGTGCTTTTGAAGGTATAGATACCTCACAATATAACTTACTATGACAGTGTTATTTATATAAATCACACCCTAGCTACGTGCATTTATCAAGTCTTGTTTTATTATTTCGTTTGATAAAGGATCTTTCTAAAGCAATTTAGATAGATTTTATATATTTCTTATGCTATGTCTATGCATTTAACTCAAATTTTGAAAAAAATTTGTCGTAAGCGGTTAAACACACCCAACTAGATAATTTCTAAACATAAAATGTGTTGAATATCCAGATTGAAGACTTAAATACAGATAATAAGTTCCAAAATATTCTCTCAGAGTCGCCTTTACCGACCTACTTATGTCTACTGTAAAATCTTTAACTTTCTGCAGACAGCTTGGATCGATTATGTCCAAAACGAAATTTCACTGTTGATTTTTATGGGAAGTATGTATATTTATTTTTCTCAATTAATTCATTAAATATTTGATTCAACGAACGATAATATATTAAAGCACAAAGTTCAATAAGTATACCAGTACAGTACATATACGTATTAGAAAGGAAGTTAGAAAATTATAAAACAGAAGTTAAACGACTCATGCTTAAGATACAAAACTTATATTAAATTGATAATTTGTGTAAAAAATATGTAATTTTAGAATTTTGGAAACTTTAGTTATCCTCCGTCCTAACATTTAACTAATCAAATAATTAGTAGATATTTTAATTAATCAGGTAATTAGTAATTACTTTAACTCTGTGATACGTTCCAGTTACGAAATCCGTTTGAAGAAAACACGTTTTTTGGATCTTAACGTATTCCACTTTAACGATTGTTACTACATTATCTAAACTATCCAATCCATATTTCAGTTATTATAGCCGGATCTTTCACTTTTAATTAAAAGTTTAAATCAGATATAGTTATTGACAATGTTATTATATTCCGAATTGATCTATTTGATAGAAATTCTATTAATCTTTTCTTACTTATTGTATGTGTTTAGTACTTGTTTCTACATTAGTCGATACTATCATTATTATAATTAATTACTATTTCAGTCTTATTATATTGAATTTATTGCAAATCCTAAATAGAATGAAACTTCAACAGATATCAGGACGAAAACTTTCTTTTGAAAGTTATTGGATCCCATAAAGTACATATGCATTTAACTCTAAATTGTTTAAAAGTATATTACGTTTTCTCGAATTAATTGCGATTTTTATCGTTCCAACCGTAGGCGTTTATTTTTGAATAAATTGAAATTTTAAATTGATTTTCATGATACGATCGCAAAACGCATAGTACATTGAATTGGTTCGTGCAAACGGTTATTGCTTTCATTCTTGTATCATGCTCATTGGACACAGTTCAAATGCAAATTTAAGAGTGCAATTTTATTGAACGATTAATAATCAAAGAACTTGAACAAATTCTAATAAAAGAAAAGCTTCTATTTAAGCAGTATTTGACGCTAACAGAGAAATAAACTTGATTTTTATTAACAGTATCTATTGTGCAAATGCGAATAGTTCTCTTTTAATCGTATAAAATGTTTCTTTTATCTTTTTTAAATTATTTATTTATTATCGCATCTGCTTAATAGCAATTAACGACCACTTTTCTGGGGGTCTGTAGGGTTACACGTAAAATGTATTTTAAGCTGAAACATGCATTTTGCTTTGAAGGTAGTGTTTCCATACCGCAATTATTTTTGCACCAACCCTTAATAAAATTTTCAACGCTTCGACGCGACGCTTCAAAAGCGTGTTTGCGGTTGCTATTACCACACGCCGCTTCGTTATCTAAAATCCAGCAGGCCGAACATTTGAAAAATTAGTTTTTCCGTAAACTGGCTGCAATTCAATGTTAAAGTGTCTAATTAAGGTACCTAATTCATCTAAAATGTGGCTGGCATTTCGTGTATAAATTCTAAAATTAGCCACCAAATCTAAAAGTAAATCGGTTTCAGAGATATCGTTGTTCAAGATATTTGGAAATATGATTTTAAAAACTCACAAAATATTTTTAAGATGTTGTATTATATAATATTTTACAAAAAAATTCAAAATCAAAAAATCTAAAATACGAAAAATGTAAACCCTGAAGTTCCCTTGACCGTTCTTTGCCATAACTGTAGCTGTAATTAGATTATATGATGTTCATTCTATATTTTCTTGAAAAATTTAAATGAAGCTACAATAAAATAAAAATTTCCATATGAAGCAGTTTTCCAGATTAAATTTATATTTTACAGTTATGCAGTCGGTGCAAAAAGTATTTTCGAACACGTTTAAGAACGGAATATTTTTTTGACTGTGCCAAGTGATATACATTCTCTTACATTTACAAAATTTGCATATGTTATAAATATATAAAGATCCGCAGTCTAGTAATCAACAATCAAGCAATGGACAAAAAATAACATAACGTTGTACTTTCACCTTTCGTATTGTTATTTAGCACTTCTTTCTCGCTAATAAATTCCTATACGAGAACGAAAATTTATATTCATTACATATAGAAATTTTTACTTTAATGTTTAAATATCGATAATTCAAGAGTAATACTTTATTTCGATACAAAAGAAGTACATGACATTCGAACTTTACACAAATAAATATATCTTATGCAATATTGTAATGCAAGGAGTTAATATCAAAATTCTCATAGCAATCAAAAGCTCTAATTTTTTGTTATAGATGCAATAAAATGACGCAAGTACTTTGTTATGTATGTGGTACAACTTATACGTATTTAGAGTTTAGAAGAAATTTTAAGAATTTCAATTATTTAACACGAGAACTACCGAAACCTAAACGCGAATTACGTATATTATATATTTTTTATTATATTATGTATATTATGTATATTGTATACTGTTTATTACAATGTCAAGATTTGATCTATTTAAACTTTGTATTATTTATATTATAATATGTGCATGGATAAAAAAGTTCATCTAAAAATTTCTCATAGAAACATTTGCATAATATCAGGAATTTTAAACGAAAGAATTAGAAACCAGTTATATTGATTAATTCGGTAATTCTACTGTTAATAAGATGACACATTAGAGGAAGATAAATTTTGGACACAGCAGGAATTGATTTCATTCTAAACATCAATACTTGTTAACTGAATTGATATAATAGTAATAATTGATATTACCGTAAAGAGTGAAATAACAATGAAAATTATATCGTTAGGAAGTAGTCTATTTTTGAAGTGTGCATCTTTTATCTTGGGTTTATTAAAAATAGATTCAACCTCCATAGTCCATCTGAGTGCTTAAAAGAAAAAATTACTGCATACTTATAATCATAGTTATAGGTAATTTTTTATTTAGTTTTAGTGATTTTAGGTTAATTTTGCCGATTTTGAGCTACTTTTGGCCAATTATGGACTAATTTTGCCGATTTTCGGCTATTTTTGACCATTTTTGGGCTAATTTTGTCGATTTTTCGTTAATTTTGCTGATTTTGGGCTAAGTTGACTGATTTTGAAGCTCATTTTGGTCATTTTTAAGGTAATTTTGTCAATATGCGTTTCAGATATAATAGTACCAAGTTGAACTTTTTATTTAATACAGTGCATTTAAAAACGAGTAAAAGTACTAATTAGGCTTACATGTGTAGCCTTCGTAAGTGGTCAATTATACTTTGCAAAACTCCTTTATCGACCTCTGTGTTCTTTGAAGTTCCAACTTTGACGCCGCACGTCACGACGTCATGCGACAAGATGGCCGTCCGTAGACAGATGTCACAGACAATATGCTGCAGAATATTACAAACAGTTCTGCAAGAAAGTAAGAGTAGGAATTTTGAAGAAAACGAGGGTAAATAGAGAACACACGCTTAGGTAGCACAATTGATCACTCCTGAACTGCTTAATAACGCTAAATTACTGCTAAAACGCAACAACTTTTTCAAAACTGAACTAAACGACTCGAATTTTTTTTAGACGATACAGGGTTCAATCTACTAGACCTTAACTAGAATGCTTTGAATGGCAGAAGAAAGTAAAAAACTCTCGTTTTTTAACTTTTATATCTGAGCCTATGGCGAAAATCTAAGAAATGTGTGTTTTACAGCTGAGTAAGTTAAATTTCATCGAAATCGGTTAACGTAATGTCAAGTTAAAAGCGGTGAAAGATTTTAAAAACAGCAGATTTTTTACAGTTATTAGTCGAATGTGTCAAAAAATCGGAAAAAACTGCGATTTGTGCGATCTTTAATTGTTTATAGCTCATACTGAGGTTAACCGTTCTCGATAAAACTTACAATATGCATATAAGTTGTCGAGGTCTAGACAATGCATTTTTTAAAATTTTGTTATTGACACAGATGAAAAAGTTGAAATAACAGCATTATTTAATTCTTTTATCATGCCAACAAATTGCAATTGTTGAAAATAATTTTTTAGCCATTGTCTAGTAAACGAATCCCTCTAGCATCCTTCCAAAAAATTTAGATCGCTTGGCCTAATTATTATATAAAAAAGTTATTCCGTTTGAAAATGTGTGCGAATACTTTTTTTATGCACTGTGCAATAGTCAAAACTTTAGAACAATTTAACGCTAGATTTACGGAGCACAAGAAACAACTGTTTTATATTAGTTTATAAAAGTAACAATAAGACATTTATTCTGATTTTCAACAAATGTTATTGTAACATTTGCTGTAAGTGACATATAGATGGAATAAATAACTCATAAATGTATCTTTACGATATGAATAATCGTAAATTAAAAAATTAGTGACCAGTCATTTTGACGGGTTCCGTAAATCTAGTGTTAAAGACGCTATTATATTCTTTGCAACTAGTTAAAATTAATACTTAACGCTCCATTGGCTCCGTTACAGAAATATCTAACGTTTGTTCCTTAGCTGCGTTGGTTCTACTTATGGAGACATTTCGAACTTTGATTACGGTTTAAATAATGTGTGAACTATTTGTTGGTTTACTTCTAATCTTTAGTTATCAACTAAGAACAAGTTCGTAGCGTGCTGCTTCTCTAATTGGAAAGTTAAATGATTTTTCAACTTTTTTTTATCGATAAAAACATGGACAAAAAGAAATGTTAGGATGAGAATTATGATGAACCTACAATTAACGCGGTCAGTTATCATTTTGCATAAAGATCTGCAGTTTGTGTAGTGATTATATTTCTAAATATAATTTATTATCTTTTAAGCAGTTTAAAACATTTGTTACATATTGCTGTAACGTTACGACCGAGACAGAATTTTGTTTGTATTTCATTTTTTAATCTTCGTGTTTCTTGATAAAACAGGTTACAGAACGGTGGTTCTGTTTTTTGTGTAGAGGTCGTGTGTTATTTTACAGTGGATTTATTATAATTATTCTCTCCTTCCTAGTCGTGTCGTGGGTTAGCATTTGTTGAAAGAAGTTCTCTACGATGTTTTGAGTTCTTCGTTTTCTTGTTGTGCTCCACATTCCGTTCCGTTCTTCTTTGTCTGTATGCAGTGAGACTGCGAGGTCTTGGTATCTTGGTTTCGCTTTCAAACAATAAGAGGGATGCTGCTTCTTTGGCAGCCATGTCCGCTTTTTCGTTTCCTACTATACAGAATGTCCCGCATTTTTCCGTCCATACTTCGGCAACGTGTTCTGCAAGTAAAAATAAGAATGAAATGTTATACTACACAAAGTCCATAAATGCTTTATTAAAAATTTATTACAAAAAAACAAAATATGATTTAATCGCTGCTGAAGTGGCTCTACAGTGGCTCACAAAAGTGTTCGTACACCTTTCAAAACGCACTTACTTTATTAAAATTGGGTCAAATGACTTCAATTTTTTTGGATGATAGAGGGACTAGTCTACTAGGCAATAATTAAAATGATTCTCTTTAAATTTTGCTATTACTTGACAAAAAGTAATTTTATCCGAGTCTATGATGAAAATAAAAAACGTTACAAACAATTAAAGATAGCAGAAATCGCAGTTTTCCACGTCTTTCGATGAGAAACTGAGAAATTTAGAGATTTGGACATCTTTCAACGCCTATAGCTTGACTCTGCGTTAACCGATTTCGATAAAATTTTTCAGTATGCATATTAGTTATCGAGATTTACAAAACGTATTATTTAAATTTTTGTTATAGGCTCCGATAAAGTTATAGAATGTCAGTTTCTTATTTTTTGTCATTCTAAGCAATAGCAAAATTGAAAAGAAAGGTACAGTAAACTAGTCTTTCTATTAATAATTTCCGATGCAACCAGATAAAATCTATTGTTCGTATCTACCCATTATGAGTCACCAGCACAAACAAATTTTTGCTTTTGCTAAATAGATAAGGTTTCAAAATAAATGAAATAAAAAACCAAGAAAAAATAAAAAAAACAAAATTAATGTTTGATAAAGGAACGGAAGTTATTTATGACTCGACCTAATAACAGCTCAAAAAAATTCAAGTCGCTTCGTTCAATTTGAAAAAAATTCTTCTGTTTTAAAAGATGTCCGAATATTAGTGCGAGTCACTGAATTAGTGAAAACCGAGATAACGTGTGAGATCTCGAATCGGATATTAGGATGATAGGGATAATGGTAATACTACCAGCAAGGATAGTATCGGTACAGACTTTGATCATGGTACGATATTATAATGCACGCGAGTGCGAGAGTTTGATAGAGTGGACCTTTAATGGTTCATTAAAAGCAGTTAGGAAGCCTGAGCTTAATCGGATACGGCTTCTTGATGTGCACATACATACTTACGCATTATCTCTATGCATATGAAACGTCGACATTCATGATGACACTTATTGTTAATATTCAAATGAATGTAGCTCCGTTGTCTCATGCTCTGCTTACGGTTACTAATTTACTGCGAGCATATGGAATTCCGTGCCCGTCGCAATATTACAGTACCATCGAATATCAAATGTTAATAACAAAATTGAGTAAAATCCAAACAGTACAGAGAAACTGAATTAATGAGAAAATAAAGCAAAATAGAAATAAAAAAGAACAAATAGAAAATTTATAACTGAAGAGGAAGAATTCGTTATTATTAAGTAGAATGTGATTTTTATGCACTTGTGAAACGAAATAAATAGATCAAATGAATAAGTCAAATGAGATCAAGAAAATTTAAGAATATTGTTATATCGTCTTCGTCTAATTAAAATAATTAAAAGAAAAGATACATTTAACTTCTGCTGTTTGCAATCTAATTATAACGTTTTTATTTTGTACAAAAATCCGTAGTCTAACAAAAAATACTAAACAGGTAAAATGTTCCTAGGTTTTGTTTGAAAGATTCTTTTTTTAAGTTTTCGTGTTAAATGCGCGAACATTGCGCCACGAAGAGCAATTAAAAAACAGCAAAACAATGAAAATATCAAATTAAAACCATTTAGTTTCAGCACAAATTGCTGCGAAACTGTCGATTACTGAACGACACGTCAAGATTTCCAGAACACGCCGCTCGTTACATTTGAAAAATACGAAACGAAAATTGATATTGAAAGCACGTCATACATCATTTATACAGGGTGTCCCAAAAGTCACTCGCAATTGAGAAACGAGGTGTTCCTGAGGTCATACTTTTTTCCATAGCGCAAATGCAATCCGCGGCTTTGTTTACGAGTTATTAACGAAAAAGACTGATTGATATTATTGTTTTCCTGTAATTTGGTCGAGTTTTATTAATATAATAGTTTATTCTTTTTATTTTAGAAAGCATAATTTTTGTATTTTTTATCTATATTTGCAACGTGCTTCTTAAGTCAATTAACAAGGTCAAGGCAAAAACACATCGTACCATTATTAGCGATTTAAAAAGTCGGTTTCAGTATTGTAGGTTTTAAGAATAAGTTTTGATTCGGTTATGAAAATTACAGACCAAATTCTATTTCAAAAATTAAATATCTTTGACTGAATAATGTTGTTCATAAACATAAGTAAAGTTATTATGAGGGCACAGTAACGAGAGGCGAGCACAGTCATTTGATGCCCTATGTTCTTGTTAGAGCGTTAAATAAATATAGTTGGTGAACAAAATTACTGTGATCTACAAAATGTGTTCTTTCAATTTTCGTTATGGGCTCAGATAAAAAATTGGAAAAACACCATTTTTTAATTCTTTTATCAGGTCAACGAATTGAAATTTTTCAAAACAATTTTTCAATCATTATCTAATAAACTAATCCCTCTAACACCCCGAAAAAATTTAGATCGCTTTTCCCAATAACAAAAGAGTTATTCCGTTTTAAAAAATCTACGAATACTTTGTACACCGACTGTATGTTAAAGCGCATCAATGGTCGTACACAAGGTCTGAATGGAAAGTTTAATGTATACTACAGGTGATACAAGCGACACAGACCGGGTTAACGAGTTGTTAAAAAACAACACGGATCAATCGGAAAGCGAATACGGCCTACAAATACTGACGCGATGGCACGCTACTGACACTGTAGTGTCATACCAAGCTCGAGGTTTGTACAGGTTGTCAAAAATGATGTATGTATAACGATCGTTAAAACCAAAAAAAATTTGGTGCAAAATTGTCGCTGACCTTAAAAATCATGACTGGAAGGTCAACATTTTTTTTATTGTAACGTAAAGTACTTGTCGAGAGGAACAAAAATCTGAAAAGAACCATAAAAACAACATATACAAATTATAATTCTACATACAAGAATAAGTCGAAAGAAAAGTCTTGCAAATTTGACGAAATCGGTTCACAAAATGGCTACCTGGCTCTTTTAATCAATTTTCTTGTGTTATTCTGATCTTAACGAAGTGGATTCAAGTAGTAAATGATTTTTTTTAATTCTAAAAATGAAAAAATTATTGTTATTATTAAAATTATTATTACAATACAATACATACCATTTTTTGAAAGCTGCATGTTCATGCGTAAGCCTTGCGTAAGACCCTTATGTGCTGAACTGGCAAGAGGTTAAGTAGGAATCAATTGGCGTGTCTGACCAAGACGCACCAATTCTACTTATCGCCATACCAGGAGCCATGCGAAATTGGCGCGTCTTCTAACTTAATTTTCGCGAAAACAAAGCCTTAAATGAAAAAATGTTATTATCTTATTTTGACTTATATTTGCATGTAAGATCACACCACCCGACAGGTTATACCACGATTTTAGGGGCACCCTGTGTACTTTGATATTCAGACAGAAAAAAATCACTTCAAATCACCTCTGGAATTATTCCTTTTCACGGGCTTACGTTTTTTCTGGGACACCGTGTATGTGAGTTTAACATAGTACACTGTTCCATATAAGGTAAATACAGTGGAGAAAGGTTAGGTACCTATGGATATTTTAACATCTTTATTGTCACCTCATGTAGCAGAATAAATAATAGTATTATAATGAGTTTTGTTCTCGCTGAACGTGACATTACCGTAACCATTAAACTTCATAGACGCTCGTTGTCTACCAAGCGTAAATATTGTTACGTATTTTTTCATTTTAGTGCATAGTAACAGTTCAATATCTTTTAAACCTTTAAAAAGTTTTTTTGCTGAGTTTCTTTCATATAGGATAAATTAATGGAAAAATGTTGCACGAAGTGAATCGGGTGCCGCTAAGCAATACATAATATGTTGAAAACAATAGATTATTGTATTTCCTTATCAAAAAAATTTACGGTACCTTAATGCGCTAATAAAACTGAAACGACAGTAAATGCATTGTACATTTAAAGTGCTGCAATGAAAATAAGACGAAAGAAACTGTATTCTATCTCGCTCACGAAGAACCAGAAAAACCATTTTTTGTATGGAGATAAACATCGATGGCACTCAATGCATTTGTGAAAGAGAAGCCTTCGGAGAAGATTAATTTCAATGCAATAAATGCAAAAAATACAAAAAGTAATTGAAAAAATTTATTAATAAATGAAAAATTTTATTAATAACAAAATTATTTAATATTTATTTAGTATAAGTGGACATTCGATATACTTGATATCCTAGAGACCAGTCAGGTTTCCTTGTCACCAGTTCGTCAAGGTATGGTATTGTTTGTTCTTCTGCCTCTTCTTCCATGGTGAACTGAATTTTGGAATGTAGAGTAGTAGTTGATAAAGTTAGTCAGAGTGTTCGTACTATGACTCCATACTACGAAAGTATCATCCATACATTTATGCTATTGTGTCGGTTTTAAAGGAGCTTCTGTAAAAATTGGATCTTCTAGATGTTCTATGTAGATGTCAGCTATGATTGGGGAGACGGATGATCCCATAGCTGCTTCTGATACTTGTTCGTTGTATTGGGTTGGCAACTAAGTAATTGCCGATTTGTTCAATGAAATAAAAAAATTCTTTTTACTTGGAATGAAGTTTTTCATTTTGTTCGATGACCTTTTGCCATCTCTCTGACAACTTGAAAATTCCACGCTCGTAGAAAGTCTGATCCTTTTCGGCCAAAAACTGAGTTAAATGAGATTTACAGCGTCGTCATCATTAAAAATTTTACCACGAAGGAAGTTATCCAGGGATCGAAATAAGTGGTAATCCGATAGCGCGAGATCAGGGCTATATGGTGGGTGTAACATCAATTCCCAACCAATATCCATCAATTTTTGCCGAGTGGACAAAGACGTGTGCGGCCTAGCATTGTCCTGGTGGAAAATGACACCTTTACGATTGACCAATTCTGGTCGCTTTTCCTTGACCGCTGCATTCAATTTGACCAGTTGCTAACATTCACGGATAATAAAAAATAACATAATAATAATAATAATAATTTTATAATATAACATTTACGGATATCATAAAAATGGGAGTGAGAGGCATCTATAACTGAAATCGGCAATTACTTAGTTGCCCACCCAATAGATACCCTCAAAATGGAAGTTGGTGGAGGTGAGGCAGCGACTAAGGTGCACTAAGCGTACAAGGTTGTCACGTATTTTGTTCCTGATAATACCGGTGTTCTACTGGTGTACGCCGAAGCTGACCAAAATGAAGGGATTGAAAAGGTCCAGAAAATAACTATTCCAAACTGTTATATACATATCAGTCTTGACTGAAACAGTTATGGAGAAACAAAAAAGTTTCATAACGCTTATGAGCTGATATATTGTTTCTATAACAGCTATTTTCCGGTTCCAGATTTCGGTTCTGGATTTCAATTCTGCATTTCAGTTATACATTTCGACTGTACATTTCGGTTATATTTCGAATTTATGGCTTTACGTTTACACAATATACATGCAATATAGATTTTACTTCTACAATCCTCAAACATTTATTCATAAGTTTTAAATTACTTATAAATGTATGTGTATTATATGTGTAGTAATTTATAATTAGATTGCGAATTTTATTCATTCATGGGAAAGATCATATCTAACCTTTTATCCAAAATCGTGGGGTACATTTCCTATATTTTTTCATATCAACCATTACTAAATCCATTGAGTGTGTTAGAGATAATGTCACTGTCCCCAATATTTTCATCGCTTTCGGCAAGATGTGAAAATACGCCTACATAAATGTCAAATTCTGTTGTAAATGTTCATACCGTACTTGCGTAGGTACTAAAAATTTCGTAAAATTGTGTTTAATCAATATATTTAATATCGTATACAACGCGAAATACATAAAAATGTATTGAATATTATACAAACTATTTCAAAATATAATTATGCGATTCATATTGTGCGTATTATTCAAATATGAACTTTTTAACATTAGAAACATGAATATAATATTATACATAATCGATAAATTTTTCTGCTTTAGTTTTTAAATAATAATTTTGTCACCGTGATGAACATATTTATGTTGCCGACAGCTTGATTTTAAGAGAAATCTAAGACAGATAGCACGATACTACTTCGCTTTCGGTTAATTTATGGTACGATCAGGGGTGAAAAAATTGAAGGGATCTAAAAATGTAGATATGTTAATTACGACTTATTAAAATGATTTAAGAACAAAATAAGATTGAACTTGGCTCCTACGTCTTGGAATTGATGCTTACTTTTGAAAGGAACCAAAGGCAGATAGCCCTGACGTTATTTTGCTTTCGGTCAATTTATGGTAGAGTCGTGGGTCGCGTAGCCTCATAAGCCTGTAGTTCTTGTCGATGGACAAACCCCAGATGGTCTCAGGCATCTCGAAATTATGCGGATACTTTATGGAGCGCATTCGTTGATACATGTTTAGAGTCGCAACATGTCAATAATACAAAGAATTTCAGAATCCATACTTTTAATCCTCAAAGGAAATACAATGTATTTATTACGTGAAGTAGAACTAGAACCGAAATCCATATCCGAAACTTAGAACCGGAAAATAGCAGTTATAGAACTGATATAATAACGGTTCTGAGGAACCGAAACTGAAACCCATATATCTTATAACAGTTATGAGAACATGTCGGCTCTTCATAACTGTTTCACGAACCAGAACCGATATAATAAATGTTCTCAACCCCTGCCAGAATGTCTTCTCGTTCGGATTTTCTGGATTTGTTGAATGAAATAAGCTGAATTTAGAATATGCCTATTTATATTTATTGTATGGGGTTTGAGGATGGATGCGAGGTATTTGCTAGTTTGTAAATCGGTGATCATATAATGCTGATTATGGGCCTCTTTTTCTATTACTACGCCGGGTTATTAACAACATGTATTATATATTGTTGTGCATACTAACAGTACAGAAAATAAACTGGCATACTCTTGTCTTAAGGATTACATGAACATGCAATTATCGGGTTGGGGAATAAGTTCGTAGCGTTTTTATATTTTCTTTTATTTTACAACGATTTTTTGCTGTTTGACAAAGTGTATAATATTCATTCGATAGAGCTCTTTCTGCTCTACAAAACTGTGCTAATCGTCTTTTCGAGTAATTTAATTTTTTACTACTTTTGAGGCTTAGAAATGGAATATCCAGGAGGTTAAATTCGAATTTAACCCAGGCTCCCAATTTTACGGCAACAAAATTGAATGAAGATGATTGAGAATCGTTTTATGATCGTAGTTCATTTTTTCGGCCAATTCAGGACTTGTTTGGTGACCGTCCTCCTTCAAAAGTGCTTTGAGACGCTCATCGTCGAATTCAGAAGATCTTCCGCTGCGGAGCGTGTCGTCGACGTCAAAATCGCCATTTTTGAACTTCGCAAACCATTTCCGTGGTGTAGACTCGCCTATGACACCTTCTCCGTATACGTTGCAAATGACCCGGGCTGCTTCAGCAGCTGTTTGGCCTCGATGAAAAGCGAAGTAGAGAAGGTGTCGAAAATGTTGCTTTTTACCTCCTGGATATTCCATTTCCAAGCCTCAAAAGTAATAAAAAATTAAATTACTCAAAAAGACGATTAGCACAGTTTTGTAGAGCAGAAAGAGCTCTATCGAATGAATAAAATCGCATCACGGGAATAGTGTATGGTTTACTCAAAAAGAAGTCCATTATTGTTTAAGGTAGCCAGAATCCCATGTTACACAGTTTATTTATTAAGATACTCCTATTGTCTTCAAGAATTGGACACTGCCATACCATATGGTTGAGATCCTGCACTAGGCATCCATATCGAGATTTTGTGTTGGGAGCTAGATTAATTTTAAGGACGGAAGCGGCTAATTATATGTGATTTGCTCGAAGCCTATTATAAAGTCCATCGAATAAAGTCCCTAAGAAGATTTCTACGTGAAAATCATAGATTAGCAGAAGGACGGTAATATTGATGGATGTATTTTATACTCTTGAATTCAGCTTCCGCGATAATCCGTCTTTCTGTCTCAGTCCCGGCCTGCTTTTTAAAGCTGCGGAAAAAGTCAGAATGTGGAACCAGAATAATGGGTGACACATCAGAAAGCGAAGCTTCTCTTGCTAAGCTGTCCGTTTCTTCATTTAAGGTTATGTCAGTTTTTTGCGTTCTTGGAAGACCATAAATTCTAGATACTTTGGGTTCTCTAGGATGGATTGTATTTTGTACGGTATCAGATAGTTTGGCCTGTTTTATCACTACGGTTGTCAATCTTGCTATTGATTTCGTGAGGTCTTTCGGTAACGTTTTATAAGTCTTGCCATTCGGTAAGTTTTGTGTCCTGCTTATGTATTCGTTCGTGTTCATCACTGCCGTTGTGTTACCTTATTTGCAAGTAAAATGAGGATGTGTTTGTGCTGCTTTATCTTCGGCAATAACTTTATTTTGGTTTTGGTTAAGTTTTAGGTCTTAGAAGAGAAAGAAAACAGTGACTTTCTCCAACAATGTCTTCCTTTTCGTTTTGCTTAGGTTTCAGGTCTTAGAGGAGAAAGAAGATTTATATTTATAATGTCTCTACAATTAGTTGAATGGCTCAATAATGATGAAAATAGAACAGAATTTTATTTCGACTTCAAAGAACGGAATAACATTCATATTTTCCACATTGTTACTAACACATTGTTATTAACATCACGAGTCAAACTCGTCGAGGTATCGGAAAGGGTTAATGATTTCCAGGAGTGGAACGTTTATACATTCAGCAAATTGTAAAAAATTTATTCGCTAGCGACTTTCAGTTTTAATTGCTCAATGACCGTAATTTTTCAAGAAATAATTGCGTAACTTTGCGAGTTAGAAAAATTCCATCCGGGATGGTGTGTAGTCAGCAAAATGAGATTGTTTAAAAGCTTCCACAGCAAGTTTCTATTTATTTTCGGTCCGTTGATGGCGGCGAAAGAAGTGGATCAAACTGTTACATTGTCGGTTGTCGCATATGTGCATGGCCGTCGGAATGGCACAACTCAGTTCGAAACAAGTTTACGCTCAATGAAAAAGTTGTTTAACCGATAATAACTTTAAATGTACCACTCTGGTGTCCAGTGAACAGTATACAATATACAATACCAAATACCAGAACAAAATCTTCATACATAGCTGGGAAAGTTGGTGTGGTTCACAAAACATTTAATCCCGTTGCGATCATAAATTAAACAGTACATTCTAAATAATATTAAGATAGAAATAACTTGGATATTCTAAACCATTTTCTTACGCTTTATGAGAAATAGTTCATTATCATAAGAATTAGTTAGTTCACGACAGTATTGAAGAAATGAAAAAACTTGTGATAATCCCTCCCGCAACTTTTTCCTGAATATGTTACCTTCATTCAGTTTTAATTAGTTTACAAGGCATACACACGTGTTTATGTTTTTACATACACTTGGACATAATACAAAATACATTTGGGCAAGTATACAGGGTGTCTCATCTAAGTTGAGATCCTAAAGAGTATCGTAGACACGTGATTTAAAAAAATCAAACTGGCACATGTCGTTTAGTATTTCGAGTGGAAAGTCGAATGGCACAACTAGTTTTCTAGTGGGTGGACGTTTTCAAGGTTATTTCAAGGTTATCTTGTTTGTTTTTATCATAAAACTGTATTTTTTTTTCATTTCGGAATCATAATCTATCTAAAAAAAAGTGCACAACTTGTGTTTCAAACAGTTTTTTGTAATATGATGTTCTTAAATGAAGAAAGTAACTTTATCATTTTAATAAAAAAAAACAAAGTATCCTCGACATAAACATGAAAAATCGGCTAAATATCTAAAAAATATTGGACTTACAAAAAAGATATTTGAAACAAAAGTTACGCATTCTTTTGCGTAGAATATGACTTCGAATTAAAAAATATAGATTTATGATAAAAAAGCAAAATTACCTGGAAATAAGCTTGAAAATGTCAACGCATTAAAAAACTAGTATACCCATTTGACTCTCCACTCGAAATACTAAAGGACATGTATCAATTTGTCTTTTTTGAAACACCAGAAAGATTTGGACCAAACGTACTGACTAAATGAAAAATGTTCATAGAAACGTGTGTCCGCAAATGTTTTATTGAAAATATATAGGCGTACAAAATTTATATAAGCATTGGTTTATAAAAATGCTAAAAATGCATTTACTATTATTTTCAATACAGATGAAATATTTGAAAAAGTTCAACAATCATTAACTCGCGGAATGTAAGGCTGCATTCTTCCAGTCGGAGGAATTTTCAAACATTTCTGATAACTGTTACAATAAATTATAAATATCTTTCAAAGCTTATTTTTTTTCAATAAGACATTTTCGAACATAAGTTTATATGAACAGTTTTTATCTATTTACTCTCTGTATAACAGCGTAACCTTGAAACTCATTCTCTATAAAATAATATTTTACGTACGAGAATCTTATGTTTAGTCTGCGAACCATTATGCAAAATAAAAATTGTCCAAGTTAATTATAAAAAACATAAGTTAGATGGAAATGCCTTTGCTATTTTAATAAAAATTTACCCAATATACAGTGGATGCAGAAAGTATTCGTACACCTTCTAGAACGAAATAACTTTTTTTATAATTGAATCAAGTGGTCTAAATTTTTTTAAAACTATTACAGTTTACTAGGCAATGACTAAAAAATTATTTTCAAAAATTGCAATTTGTTAGCGTGAGAAAAGAAATAAAAAGTGCTGTTTTCGCAACTTTTTTTATCTGAGCCTATAATGAAAATTTGATTATTATAATTTTATATATGACTTATCCATTTTTATCATAAATACATAAAATCTTCAGTTCTATTGTCAAATTCAAGAAACAATTTGATCTTTTGGAGTCGTTAAATGAAGAGGTTCTACAGCAACAATCACTGAATTTTTATTAACGTGTTGGCTTGATACGAAAATTTTTATTTATTTTTCCTTTATTTTTCCTAAGTTAACGTGAGGGTCCATGGTACAGCACTAGGAACCTAATTTTTCGCACACGTGGAGGCCAGCCGATTCAAACGCTTGGTACGAACACCGAAACTCAATTTTCGAAGAAAATCAGCTCGTGATGATAAGGAAGGCCGGATCACGTAGCACCACGTAACTTTTAACGTTATTACAAAGAAGATACCGCGGCAAACCCGGCGTAATAGGTTTTCTCCTCGAATATGGCAGGGTGTCGACATTACACTTGCGTCGACAATACTACCGACAATTTCAGTTTTATGGGTCTGCATAACTTTTCCGAAGATTTTGTGTGTGTGTGTTGCCCGTTCAGATCTCTTATAACTTCAGCGAGATCTTGCAACTTGCAACGCAATATGAAACGTGTGTCGTGCACTGAAATTCAAAAACGTCGTTTGCATCGTCGTTTCCCTTTAAGGTGAAGAGGAACCGATATTTCGTTTTGTTTGTTCAAATAAAAAGATTTCGAGTTATTGGCGTAGCTATTCGACTTTGAATAATGCAACACGCCAGAGATCGCAGTATGCTTTAAAAAATTGGAATACCATTTTATCGGCATAATTGTGTGCATTGTATCTAAAAACGAACTATGGTCACAAATAAATTCGGACACTTTGTAAAACAGAATTTAAAATACTTTGACATTCATTTGTTCTGCTCCAAGCAAGTGCTGCACGACATTGTAGCATCGAATTAACTTGATATCGTGGATAATTAATCCGAGATGATTTTTCAATTCAAGGTCAACTCAAGATCATAACAAAGCAGGTCATTGGATTTATCTCGATATTGCCTATAATGCAACGCAGTCGGAAATACATGGTTTCATTCAAAGACATCACGATGACCCTAATTTTTTGTTGAAAATAAATTTCTTTTACTTTATTTTAAAATGCAATTTTCTGCTCATTAAATATAGATTGATTTTCATATGAAACATTTTTTTGTGAGACTACCGGAAATGGCTGAAAAATCGTAATACAGTGTATTACGTATATTTCGATCTAATTACCCTAATACGTTTTTAAAGAGAATACAAAGCTACAACGATCTGGCCTTAAAGGTACATAAGTTTGTTAACAAAAATTTAAGTGATTTTAACTATTTATAAAATAAAAACTTTTTGACACAATATTCACTATTGTAATTTGCTGCCAATTGAATACCGATGAACTTTTCATCGTAACATTATTTTATCAAATCTGACGAAATACCTGAAAAATTGTGGCGAATATTATAGGGTGATTGTTGTAGACGTGGGTTACAATGCTATGTACAACGTTAGAGCGGTGCATTTCTTAATTACGAATTCCACAATTTTCTTTATTTCGGGAAAATTCGGCCAGCTTAAAATAACGTCAATATGAAGTTTAATCAGTCGCAAATTAATATACCAAAAATCAAGGAAATAATTTTTAGTAATTTTTGCGAAGTTTAGTTTTCAGTTAGACATTTAACTGAACAAATTAGTGCAAATTGCAAATATTTTCAGAGAACGACTTGGAAATTTCGAAGACATTATAGTACTAAATCTAATTTATAAACATTAAATTAAACGCATAAACATTCTCTCGATGGTAATAGTTTGAGAAAATGTATCCAAATTGGGACACATTTTTAATACTATTTTAATACCATAATTAAGAGCATATAGCACAAATAAATAGTAGTAAAAGAGAAATACAATTTGAACAATAAATATTGTAAGACGTGTAATACGTAAAATATGGATCATTATAAAATTCATTATAAAAAGACATAAGGATTGCTACCTGCTTTTTAATTAGGAAACTTAAAATTAGAATTAAGGCAATCCAGTGTTACTATACGCACAAAGAAGAAACCCACGCACATATATGTGTTTCAAGCAACTTGTAAGGATTGTATACTAATTTTTGTTTCGACGCTTCAGTATCGCAATGAGCAGTGGTCAATTGCATTTCCTAAAAGTCCAATCTAACCCTGACCTTTGTGTGAACCTTATCCAAAAGGCCAAATTTTAAATTGTTGTTAAATGACTAACTCCACAATAACCAAAAAGTTGACTTAATACTTTAATTTAATTATACAGGGTGTCCCAAAAGTTAGTCAAAATCGGGAAATGAGAGGTTCCCGAAGTCATTTGCAAATGCAATTTGCGGTCTTGTTTACGAGTTATTAACGAAAAACACTGACTAATGAGAGGCGAGATCAGCTGGCGCGAGGAAGCCGAGCTAATGAGCGGACGAAGCCCAACGGCGTCGAAATTTACCATTAACAATTTTTTTCTTTACGATTTTCCGCACATTATTTCACTATTAAGAAAAGTAACAAAACTGACAGTTATAGGAACAATGGCAGTAATTGGTGCATTTACCTAATAGGTTCTAAAGAGTGGTAGGGGTTTAGGAATTGCAAGGGTTGCGAGAACAGTGGTCGAGGATGAGACAGAACTTGACATTGAGTCAAAGGCGAAATCATAGGTTCGTAGAACATTTTGGAATGTTCGACAAAAAGATAATGAACGTCAGTTCAGTTAACGCACAGTGAATCGGTTTCCATACAAAAAGCAGGAAAAAGTCAGTTTTTAAAAATGTCCACATAATGCATAATTTATTCCCTAGTAGCCAATTAAATATGGGGTTAATAATTTAATATGATCTTTTTTACCATTTGTTTTTTTTTCATTTTGGACACGGCTTCAAAGTAGCCTATCTCCAAATCATTCTTTTAGATCATCGTTTATAACTATTTTCTTATTTGAAAATAAATAATTTTTGCAGAATTTCATGTAGTTGGTATGTACTTAAATTATGTCACAGGACACTCTTTTATCTCTCACATTGTTTGAGTTATGTTCAATTAAATATGTTGAATTTTTTCATTTCATTCTTTAATTATGAGTTCAGTGGAGTTCAGCGTTCGCTTTGATCGCATTTTGAATAGTGATGCTTTACGTTAATAACTAAATAAAAATTGGCTGCTATTAGCTGCTATTCGAGAAGTCATCTAATAATAAAATGACACGTGCCACGAAGCATACCGTGATACCTATGAGCTACCAAGTTATGCGAGATATAATATTTTGAATAGGTTGAATAAAATATCAATATTTCAACTGTTCTCACTCTGTCGAAACTAATGAGAATAATTATAAATTTTTTTATTATATGCAGACTTTTGCTCACATCCGAACCGTTCATGTCGAGTATGAGGAAAAGAACGATCGAGAAATCGAAACCATTTCTCAAAGAAACAATTGAACTACTGGTATGTTCGATTTAATTGAATCGAATTGAAAACAAAAATTGTATTTTTAAAAAATTTGTTTATAAACAATTAAAACACTGCATTTTGTTTTCATTATTCTATTCCAACAAAAATCTAAATATATATACTAATAATATAAGATGAAAAAGCAAAGCTTAAATATGTAATTTTAGTTGTTTTTTCCGCTTTTTAAATGGAAACCGACCACTGTGCAATGTCGCATTGATATACAGCATAACGTTAACAATAGCATAGCGTTAACAATAAAAGTAATAATAACAGGAATCTAATTGAAACTAACAACCACACATTAACATTACTTGATTCAGATAGATATCCAGTATAATGTCTTTTGCTGTAATTCCGTACAATTTTACAAGTCTCGAAGACTGTTAACCTTCAAATGGTAACCACTGTTTTCTAATATCACCAGTGGTAACGTGACGTCAAATTGACTCTTTATCGTTAGTGGTGACTTCAAATCAAATTGAGTCTCTATCAATAATGGTGACTTGACGTTAAACTGACTCCATAGTAATAGTGGCACCACTAGGGACACGACATCAATTTGAAGTCAAGTCATCATTACTCAATACTGAGTCAATTTGACTTTATGTTACCACTACTGATACGAAATCAATTTGACTTTAAATGACTTCTATTACAGCGATACAGAGTTAATTTGACCTATATCGCTAAACTGCGGATCTTCATGCAAAATAGAAACTTTGTGCTTCAATTGTACAAAACAGGAGGCAACTAAAAAATACGGCAACTAAAAATAATGTAGCAACATTTATAAATTCCTTTGATGATTTCGTTCGTTCGTATTACGCTCGCCCATTTTAGCCATAAATGCATAACATCTGCAGTCTATACCTTGTCACTAGTTTTAGAACTCTCAATCTAACGTACGTCATCACTCTAATAAGTAATAATATTTAACGGATGACTAGACTGCGGATTTTATGCATTTATGGCAAATTTGGATACTTACAATTTAAAACCGTGAAAAATTTTAATTTATTAAGATGATTAAAGGAAGAACTTACTACTTGGTTTCTATTCCTTGCAATTGATGCAGACAATTTTTATTTTAGATGAAAGTCCGTACTCTATTGATGATAAGATCGCACAGATCTATATAAATAGATCGAAAGTATATGCTACAAAGATCACAAAAATTCAAAATGCTGCCAGAATCTGGTCCATCCTTAAGAGGTCAACAAAGAAGGAAGAAATGGTAAGGGAAAGAGAATAACAAATCATCTATCCAAAAGTAATTGTCTCTTTACGTGAAATTATGTTATTGAACGTAAGTGGTAATAGTGATAATAAGTGGCGAAAAACAATAATTAGCAGAGATAAACAATAATAAATAGATAATATTAAATAGCAGTCGGCAAAAAATAAACTAAACCGCAAACAAACGTTATCTCTCAAAATCAGACCAATCCTTGATAGCACTTTTAATTTTTTTATTTTTGTGATCTTTGTAGCGTCTAAATAGTGTTTCTTGTGAGATTAATCTTATTTCAACCGGCTTCAAATTTAATGAAATAACATACGAAAGATTCGACGAAGTCGAGTCTGACGAACAAGCCACCTAAGAACTTAAAACACTTAAATGATTTTTACCCGTTAGTTACGTAATCCTCATATTTTAGCAAAAACAATAGATGTATACTCCACTACGATGAATATTCGAAATGCCTGCAAAATGGATCGAGACTTTCTAATTACTCCGTAGTAAGGCGGGCTCGGGCAAGATTCGACGCCCACGGCCACAGGCTGAGCGCCGGATAGTCCGTGGCAGTAGAGCACTCTTATCTTTCCGTTCAACTGTTCAGCACTGTCTCGTTCAGAACCGGGCAGATGATTGCTCACGATCCTCGGCCGCTCACACCGGTAGCCCCACCACCGTGGTCAGGCTGGTAGGCCGGCTTTAAGCAGCGTTCAGACGATCAATATACAGGGTGAGTCACCTGACACGTTCACCTGAAATATCTCCTCTATATATCACCTGTTTTAAACCCTTCAAGTGTTTAGTCAGTACATTGTACGGACCTGAGCAACATTCTGTAATTTACGGAATTCATGAACAATTCTACAGATCCCGATCTTTATGTAATTTATAATGTGAATGTAAGTATTGCATTAATAATGCAAGTAATATAAGAAATATAATCTTGAATGATATTCATGTAATTCGGATATTACATGAAGTCATAAAAGTGATTTAAAAGTAGGCTTCTCTTTCTGCTGTACGCTCTTATTTTGATCAGCGCCGAAAGGGTTAATTATACGAGAAGATCTGTCGTTGAAGAAAGAAAAGAAAATGTTTGTTTGAACGGATTATTAACACATTCGCAACCGGCACAGAATGGTATCGATTGCGATTCTAGTGGGTCAAAAGTCAAAGGTAGTACATGCAAGCCAATTAGTACTTTTACTCGTTCTCAAATTCACTGTTGATGTGCGGCAACAACATTTAAAATATACGATGGTAACTTATTATAACAATAATTACATTCAATAGCGTTAAAATAACTAATTGTAATAACAATTATGATGATAATATTAATATAATAGTAGATATAATAAAATTAATAATAACAGTAGTAATCGAAGTAATTGGAATAATAATAATGATCATGAAAGAATGTATAACAATAATAATAATAATAATAATAATATCTCTGTTGCTTATCGTCCTATGAAAAAACGTTTTAAGACAAAGTTACACTGTTCTGTGGGACACATGTAATGATGAAATAGAATTTTACCCAGGTTCATTTTTTAATGAAATATTAAGATCATCGATGTTTTTTTTAATGCAATACTATTCTGTTTTTACTAGAATGTGATAACCGTTGCCAAGACGATATTGGAATGGTACTACACAAGATCATTCAACGAATGAATACGTAACAACTGTATTCAAAATTAAGTTCAACCTAGTAATATTATTAATACATGTTAGTACAAGGAAACTCGAACACGACAAAAGAATTTGTTTTTCATTGTAGTTCATATGTTATGATATTGAATGATTTTCATTTATAGGTCATTGTATTCGCCTTGAAACGCTCTATCAGAGTGTGAATAAAACATTAGCTCATCCCATTTAAAAAAAATCAAGATTGACCTTCATGTGTCCTCTATGCCTCCATCTATAAAAATATTATTTACATCATATAATGTGCTCCTCGAAATCAAGTAACTTTTGTCTGACACATTTTTTTCTATTGTCAAAAACAAGCGAGTTATTCAGCTGACTCGCTTCAAATGCCACACCCTGTATATACCCAATGCATACTTATTGATAATTACAATTATAAATATAGGGAGATTTCTTCTCCTTTAAGCACTCACGGACTCCCGATGTTGTATTTATTTCTAATAAACTAAAGAAGATAAATTCAGGTAATGTTTTTAAAATTGATGATTTTTCGCTCTCTGCAGTTCAATACAATTATACAACTCATCATACAACTTGCAGTATTAACAAATTTTTGCAGTATTAACAAATTATTGTGATATTGTATCAAGTATGTTATCGAGTAATGAAATCTAGAATGAGATCGATTTGCACTTTATCAAAAATTGTATCTTCCTTAAATCTGGTTATATTATTAAATAATTAGAATTCCTAGTACTCTTATGAAATGGAGAAGAACGAGCAGCTAAAATCGAATTAGACGTAATCTGTACTACATATCGTACACCGTTCTTCATAACAGGGTCTCCGCAGTTCGTCATCTCATCCACTGTTTTTCTCTTTCTTTACTAAACAACTTTATTGTATGCCAACGTTTATGTTGTTATAGTCGTACAAAAATGTGTAAAAAATATTACGCTTCTTTTGTTAATAATACGCTTTATACAGACTTAGTTATTTCACTATGATCATTTCCTAAGTACGCCATAATTTCATTATCTTTGGTTTGCAGTTTCTTTATTTGCGTGCTTTTAAGATAGCAGAACCGGTTACTGTGACCAGTTGATGTGCCTTTGGTTTTCTGACATAATTATCTTCATAATCATCGAATAACACATATCAAATTTCTTTATTCAAAAACAAACGAAATGATATAATGCAAAAATGTAATATGTCTTATTCGATAAATATAAAATTAATCATGCACGAAAATAAATCAAAGGCTCAGCAATTGGTCATCCCACTGTAACTGATAACTAGCAACGGTATCTGGCTCTAGAATCCTATAGGGTGGATGTTTCAGTTTTCAAATTTCCATGCCCCCGGGTTAAAAGTATATAGAACAAGTAAAGCTTTATACACAGGGTGTACCCGGATTAAATCGTCAAACTTTATATGTGAATTTAGGATCGCAAAACAAATTTTTTCTACTGGCTCAGATAAAAAAGATAAAAAACGAGAATTTCTTACTTCTTTTTGTGATCCCAAGTAATAGCAAAATTTAAAAAAGGCATTTTAGTCATCGTTTAGTAGACTAGTTCCTCTATCACTTAAAAAAAATAGAGGTCATTTAGTTGAGTTATAAAAAAGTTATTAGGTTTTAGAAGCTGTACGCGAATACTTTTGTAAGCCACTGTATGCGCCGAAAAGAGCTGAGGGGCCAGCGGCTTCGCGCGGCCGGAGGTTTGATGCGATTTTGATGTTTTCGTTAGGAAAAGTGTGGACTAGCCGATGCTTCTTCCATCACGGGTTGTCGCTACTATAGGGATAGGGTTTTCATGAACTAGCCGATGCTTCTTTCATCACCGGGTCGCCACTAGGTTAGAGGATGATGTATGGACTAGCCGATGTGTTTCTTCCATCACCGGGTCGCCACTAGGTTTTAGGATAAGTTTTCGTTAATTACCCGATGCTTCTTTGATCACCGGGCGTCACTAGGAGGAAAATCGTAGAAATTAGAGTCTAATTGCCTCGTAAATTTTAAAAAGAAGAAATATAAATACATCTCGAGCGATAAAGGTGTAGCTCTATAGGTTGTACCAACTACTGCTTCGAATCAGGAAAAGGAGTAATTGATTTTGACAACTAAATAGACTGGTACAAGGTAGTACAGTAAATTCTCCGTAATTGACGCTCAGATTGTACACAAAAATGGACAATTTGGGAAGAGAAGATACGATTATTCGAGTCCTGCGACTCGTTTTTATAGTTACCTAATTCCCAACAACTATAAAAACGAGCTGCAATGCTCGAATAATCGCATCTCTTCTTCCCAAATTATCCATTTTTGTGCACAATCTGATCGTCAATTAGGGAGAATTTACTGTATATTACAAGCCTTTGGTCTATTACAATTATACATGTATGAGTGTAACGCGGATTCTAGATCGCACTCTCAGCTTGTGGTACTGCATCGGCGAGGGCTTGCAACCTTGTAACGATATACGTACTCGGTTGAAATGCTCGAAAGAGAATCAGGCTCGATTTTGCTAGCGTTCCTTCGCCCGTAACTGACTCGAAACTAAGCCCAACTTCAGTCGCGTTTGAGCCCTTGATGTATCCGAAATTTCCCTGAAAAACGGTAGTGGGGTGTCCATATATGCCCTGGTTTCAGAAAGTTCGTCGTCGTACCCCTTTGGAGGTACTTGACTCGTATATACAGAGCGAACCTCCTGGCCAGCGCCAGCCAGCGAACGCTACCGGGAAGGAGCCAAAAAAATACGTCGGAAAATTCATCGTACATTACACTGATATAACTCGTGGGAAATGACACGGTCGTTAGACTTGGTTTTGCATATAACTTAGTCTTATTACACCCACCATGTTGGGCGGTGTTCATGCCCTAGTAATTTACAATATATGTATAGAGTGTCATGTAAATTGGTAGCACAATCGGATACGCGCCAATTCTACATCAAAAAATAAGACAAAAGATATGGAATAAATTATTTTCATTTAAGGCTCCGTTTTCGAGAAAACTTAGGCAATTAATACTATTTAATCCAACTCAGTTTTCTCAAAATCAAAGGTTTAAATGAAAAAATGTTATAAACTAAAAAATGCTGATAGGGTTCATCAAACTGGGCCTTCGTTTTGGAGATATTCAAGATTTAAAATTTACCTGTTCGTACTATTACAGTTATGTAAACGATACTCACAAGAAGAAGTCGTAGCTACAATGGTGGAGCTTCCGACTCACATCCTTGCGGGATACTAGTTCGAATTCCCTCAGCTGTGGAACGATATACAGTAAATTCTCCCTAATTGACCTTCGGCTTGAAAACAAAAATGGACAATTTGGGAAGAGGAGATACGATTATTCGAGCCTTGCGGCTCGTTTTTATAGTTGTTAACAACCAGTAATTATAAAAACGAGTCGCAAAGCACGAATGATCGTATGTCCTCTTCCCAAATTGAGCATTCGTGTGTACAAGCTGAGAGTCGATTAAGGAGAATTTACTATAATAGTCATTAAAAATCCTCTAAGACCAATTTTAACCATCTTATTCAGCTGGGACCGTGGTCAGTAACATTGGTATATTACAATAATAATATATTATATTATAATATATATAATATAATATTATAATATAATAGTAATATATTATATTGGTCAGAGAGAGAGTAACACCGGAATATTCTTTCTTTTTAGGGCCGTGTTTTTGAGATAACTGAGTCGAAACATGTGTATTCTCAATTTAATTATTCTCGGAAAAGGAGCCTTAGATGTACATTTTTGTCTCATTTTTGTATGTAGAATGCATGTAGGGGAGACCGAGGCGAAGTTACCCCAGAAAAGTTTAAAAAAAGGATATAAAACGCTTTCTTTGATAAAAGAATATTAAAACAAATTTAAATTATAGTTAAACGTTTACCTCAAAGTAATCTAAAAACTGCATACAAACAAAGGAAGTAATTAATTCTCTTTGTCTCACGTATGAGGAAAAGAGGTTCTACTATGGGATAATGAGAACCTAAAACAAAAACAGCATATAAAATTGGAAATTCAACAAATCAATTAATTATATTGAACTGTTTAACACGTTTATCAGTTTATAAATAAGATCAAAACATTGAAACACTTTTAAATAGTTTTATTTAATTATATTTTTTCAGATTAACAAACTTCGGTTAAAAAATGTAGAAGTTTTAGGTTAAGTCACTGCACTCATCGTTCTCGCATTTTTCGTTTGCTCTCCAATGCAGCCCACACTGAGTTTGCTCATCCGAAATCAATTAATTTAATCATTTTTTAGTAGTTTTACATTATTTATTAATAAAAATATTAATATTTATAGAAATCCTGAATATACAGATAAAGACTTCTAAGCAAATTTTAAATAAACTTTATTTATTTATTCAATAAAAGTATTATTATAATTTAACGAATATAATTATCATTATAATGATAAATTAATTTAGTGTATAACTTTGTATCACATAAATTTCAATTTTATAAATAAATGATCAACAAAGTTCTTCTTACCACAAAGCTCTCTATGCCCCCGGCCTTCCCTATGCGGAAACCCCTCCCGATAGTACCATCAGTTACTGACCACCATGCTTCTTTTGAGTTGCAAATAGTTGCAATCTTTTATAGATTTGCATTTTCTTCTGTATACGTAATCATACAAAAATCATATTCCACCTAGTCCTAGAAGACACGTTGTTATTGTTTAACCCCTTGCACTATAGTAACAAATAGGTTGTTTATTTCTGTTATGAAAATCTAAGAACGAATGTAAATGACAATACACAAGAAACAAAAATAATTTCGTTCTATTAGTGAAATTATTAATGTTAAATAAGTGCTAATGAACGTAGCTGTGAAAAAAATCGCAGTACAATGGATTTATTTGAACGTTAATATGAACATTTCTGCAATGACAACTACAGTGGTGTGAATAATTATAAACTCAGAGTAAATTTTACATCTTTTGTGACATTTAAACAATAACTTAACAAACCACCATATTTGTATATTTCTATATTACAGTTAATAGATAATGGTTATTGTTAATAAATTGTTAATAAATAAACAAATATAGCCTTCTCTGTTTTTTGTTTAAATAGCACTAAAAATGTAGAAGTTACTTTGAGTTTATAATTAATTACAGCAATGCATGTGGCCTCCTTTAAATGAAACACCTTATATATTTAAAAAGAACTTAACAAAGCATTATACTTGTATATTTCTATATTAGAAATAATAGAAAATAGAAACATACAAATACGTACGTTAATAAATATTTTATTAAGTTTTCGTTTAGATATCAGTAACAATGTTAAAGTTACTTTGGTCTATAATTATACATATCACTGTACTGTACAAGGTTTTAAAATGCTATTTAGATGACACGCCGTAAATGGCCACAAATTTTACGTGTGTTGTCAAGGAGATTCTCCTCGATGACCTTCAGAAGTTCTCAGCCATGTATGTTTATATTTGATTAACACCTGAAGTCATACTTTGCTGTGGGTGAAGCAGAGAATATTTTATATTAATACTTTTTAAAACAAAAAAAGTTCCGCATGGTACTAAATAATTATATACTCACATTAACCCTTACCCAGCTCCTTTATCTCGCTTTCGACACCGAGCGTGAATAAATTTTTAACAATCGTCGTTTTTCGTAACGGCTGAAACCTTCTGGTGGTTATTCAGAAGCGTGACCTTGACAACATATCGAACAATAAAAGAGATAAGTGTCCCCCAAATAGCTTTTTTTGTCCCCCAAATAGGATGAGTAGAGTGTAATATAGTAACTATACAGGGTGCCCCATAATTATGTTAACACCCGGAAAGGGGTGATTCCTCATGTCATTTGAAGTAACTTTTTCCTTAGCGCAAATGCAACCCGCGGCTTTGTTTACGAGTTATTAACAAAAAACCCTGACCAATGAGAAAAGAGCTCGGCTGGCACAAGGCGGCTGAGTCAACCAGCGGTCGAAGCCCACTTCCGTTCATTGGCTCGGCCGCCTCGCGCCAGCTGATCACACCTCTCATTTGGTCATTATTTTTCGTTAATAAACAAAACCTTGAATTGCATTTTCGCTAAAGAAAAAATTACTGCAAATAACCTCAGGAATAACCCCTTTCCTGGTGTTGACATAATTATGGAACACCCTGTATAATTTCAAATGGTAATAAGATATTAACAAACATGCTAATTTCATTGTTAAAACATAGAGAATGTCTCACCGAAGTGTCAACCCGAGAATATTTTGTTTAATTTTTACGGAAAAAAAACATTTATTATTTGAATCAAGTGATCAATATCTTGTAAGGGATATTTTGTAATCAGTTTTTTCATAGTTTTCAAGTTCATTGATGTTTTTTTTTTAATAACTGTACATATTTTCGTGTTGCACGTGTAGCTTATAAAAAAATACATTTAAATATGTGCTGTTTGTCTTGACATCGTGCATTCTCCTTACAAAAAAAAATGAAATTTACGTTTAATCTTCATCTGTCGAGTTCAAGATTATTTGATGGTCATGCAACAGCGCATATTTGAATGTATTTTTGTATGTGCTACATGATGCAGCACGAAAATACGTGTACTTATTTAAAAAAGAAAACATCGATGACCTTGAAAATTACAAGACAAAATATTTAAAGGAATTAGTATCATGCCAAAATTAAAGAATACATTCTAGAGGTCACAATTAAATTAGACGTCCTCTTGGAAAATTATGACTCTCCAATTTCATCAAATATAAAAGTCTGTTTCTATTAGATAGTAATATATGTTACGTGTATTTTTTTTTGCTTCAATAAATATTTTCCGTTATTCTACTATGTTAGAAATTTTAAAAATGTGAGAAAACGCAATTATTCAAATGCGATTCGAGCCTTGTTTCAGAAATAAGATGAACTTTACTGCATTATACAGAATATAATGTAGATTAACAATCGAATAGTGGATCATTTTTATAACTACAACATTGATGATATTTATAACTCTTCTTAGCTTTTTTTGTTTATTATAGACTTTTCCGTTATTCCTAGTGTAATAACAATTTATTTAATTTATTGGTCGAAAATTGAGAAACTAGGTGACGATTTCAATACTCCAAAAGTTTACATTACACAACAAATTTATCTAGATTGACCAATTACGAAATGCGCTGTAATTATATTCATCGCTGCAATTTTGTAAAGTGCTAAAAGATGTACCAACAAACTATCTCTATTGTAGAGACACACAGTGTTTACGTTGCGCTGTAGATAAGCCTTCTTTACGGTCTTTCTTTCGTTTCCGCATTCAATTGAAAGAATATCATACCAGATCGCACACAGCGAAATGAAAACAATTTTCATATATTTATAAGATTATATTTTAAATCCTAATTAAATAGTAGATGTTTTACATTTTGTTCAGTTTATATAATGTTTAGTTTTATAGTATGTATTTAACATGCACTATTGTAATACGATTCAACTAACATCGTATAAAGAAAATTAGTCGCATCATTATAATTATCATTATAATCAGACAGTTTATGCAACAGATATTTATCCGGAGTATCAAATTAACAATCCTTATTATTATACCTAATCAAAATATATAACGCAAACATAGTTAGGAAATCAATATTTGTAAATATTTGAAGGAAAACTTTATTTCGAAAAAATTGTAAAGATATACAAAAATCTCACTTTCGATCCGGACTACATACTATGAACCGCTCGTGGGCAAGCAGTTGCAAAGGTCTGATTTATGAGACTCGGCCGCTTAATCCGTCATCCCCACCATGATAAGTGCCAGGTCTGGCGCAATTTGATGAAAACTGGTAAGGAGGGAACTTTAAGAAGGAGTAAGTCCCACATGGCGTCCGAACTGAAAATTTTATTCAAATTGGTTGACGCATGGTCAAGCTACAGGCATTAAAAGATTTAAAAAACACCTGTTTCTTGGTGAAAAACTGCTATTTTCACGAACTTTAAATGTTAACAATTTATGATAACCGATTTTAATGACATTTTCAGTGTGCATATTAGTGATCGAAATATACAAAACGCTTTTTTAAATTGTCGTTGCAGGCTCAGATAAAGAAGTTACGAAGTATGAGCTTTTTTATTTTATTGTGTATACACAATATAAGCAATTATTTAATTTTATTTCCTTGAGACTTGAATTCTGCTCGGAATCTGTCCCTAGTGGTAGTGGGGAGACCTCCACAAATGGGAACGGATGATGCCAATGGATTCTAGTGGCAATCCATTGGGATCATCCAATCTTCCCACTAGCCAGTACACGCCGCCCTTCCCCCTCCATCACCATTCGATGAACATTCCAAACAGAATCCCTGAAACCAGTGGACGCGACGATGACGGCTATAAACAGTAATAATTTTTTAAATGGATCGAAGTAGGAAATGACTGTTGCACAATTATGTACGGCAAAGTATGCTGAAAATAAACCATGTTCTAAAAATCTGAATTTGTCGATCCGGTTCTCAGTGTATTCCATTGCTAAGGCACTATCCCCACTCCTTCTTAAAGTTCCCTCTCTACTAGGTTTCGCCAGATGGCGCCGGATCTAGCACCTTTCATCGCATTCCTGATCTCATCTCCCTACCTAATGCCAAAACTATAAACTTAAAGTTTCAACAATACTTGTTCCACGACTTGGGCCTATTCATACTTTGGATTATTCATAAATAGTAGGAGTGTATTGGATACCCGAAAAACTCGAATCGGGTCGGGAAAATTTTTGGATTCGGATCAGGTCCCGAAAATTCACAAAGTTCGGGTACCTGAAAGTGGTTTCATCTACCAAAAGTTCGCACTGTTCGGGCATACGAATTCTTACTCAAGTTGGACAGTTATCGTATATACATATACGACGCTGAACTTGCTACCCCTACTACTGCGCTGAGATCGAACAACTCGCGCGAGGCTATGAGGGAAATACGTGCACTTACGTATACAGTATTTTCACCACACTAACGCAATTTTACGTTTGCCAAGTTCCAGTTATGGTAGAGGTACATGCTTTGTAGTGTACCCAACGTTGGGAAGAAAATGATTGAAAAAGAAATGGAGCCGAGTGCTTCAAATATCAAAATTCCTTACTTTTCAGTTTACGTCAATGAAACTTTCACCATCGTATTAGTCTCGTTTTTCTGATTAGAATAACACCAAGCGCGATGAAATTACGACTATAACTACTTGTGTAAAGACTTGAAACTTGAAACTTGAAACTTTAATTACTTCTTATAGCGACAATAGTGATTGGAACTCAAAGATCACTTCAAGTTCATGTAATGTACATATTGGAACGTATTTTTACATCAGCTACACGATGCAATAAAAAAAATTATACGATTATACGCAAGAAAACATCGATGACCTTGTAAACTTCGAAAAAAATCATTTTTGCGTCATCATGATTTCTTCGAACCATTCAAATAGCATACAAAATAATTTGTATATCCCCGAAATTAGAAAAGATATTTAGGTGGCCTTATTTAGACGAAACACTCTGTATAAACGAGCCGCTAGGCTCAAATAATCGCGTCTTCCTTCCCAAATTGTCCATTTTTGTTTACAAGCTGAGAAATAATTGGAGAGAATTACTGTATATCGTGTTTGGTGTTATTTTAATCAGCAAAACGAAACATAGCATGGTTAAAGATTCATAGAAAGGAATAAAAAATAAGACAATCTTTTGGTTTGCTTGTATTAGTGTGAGTCTCATTGACGCTAATGTATACATCGTTTCACTGATTCTAACGGGAATCCTCTCCCCCACCTAACAATGGGGATAAAATTGTGCCAATTACGATAGAGATCCTTTCGCCAGTTACGAAGAGAATACTGTAGTCAAAACGTATATTAGAGATGTATTCTCCCCACGGGCTCATGCGAGTCAATCGGTCCGAGCGCGGTAGTGGGGGTAACGAACGTACTCGAGGAGCACCAGTTGCTCAGGCCTGATCCAGTAGTCTCAAATAGCTAACAATAGCACGGATAAAGACTATTGGGAACTGAAAAGAATGGCTCTCATCGAGAAACTAAACGACGCGATGAGAGAGCAAGGGGAATCGGCCGCCCGGCCCACCGAATCCTTTCCACTTTTCAGATTTAGGGTCATTATTGACTAAGCTACACGCTGAACAGAAGACGTGATTAGATGGGACAGGCGACCGATTCCCCTTGCCCTTCCCGTTGCTTACGTGGCCAATAATGGCCAGAATTTGAAAAAGTAAAAGAGATTAGGTTGAGCGTGCCACCGATTTCCCTTGCCCCTCGCGTCGTTTAGTTTGCGAGCAGAGGCCATTCTTTTCAGTTCCCAACAGTAATAGTAGACAGAGCCGATGTCACGGGCTATCTCGTGAACACGCCCCTGATCGCCCGTACTTTGTAAGCAATTTCAACTAATAAACAGAAACGAAGAGAGAATCTGTCCGATGCCCGTCCATTCTACACGCATAATCGAATGTCCGCAATGTTTCACAGGTGATCAGCATAGTCTCAGTTCTCTTCATCTGCATCTCGATCGTCTCGTTCTGCCTGAAGACGCATCCGGACATGCGAGTGCCAGTAATCGTGAACCGGACGGTGACCAGTGGCAACACCACCTCCTGGGCAGTGGACAAAACGCACACGAACGCTCACGACTTCTTTTTCTACATCGAGTGTATGTGCAACGCCTGGTTTACTATCGAGTTCCTAATACGTATTACTGCGAGCCCGAACCGATTCATCTTCATCAAGAGCTGGGTGAACCTGATCGACTTGGTCGCGACGTTCAGCTTTTATCTCGATCTGACCCTGCAGCGGTTCGCCTCTCACCTGGAGAACGCGGACATCCTCGAGTTCTTGAGCATCATACGTATCATGAGATTGTTCAAGCTGACTCGTCACTCGTCTGGCCTGAAGATCTTGATACAGACATTCCGCGCCTCGGCTAAGGAGCTCACGCTCCTCGTCTTCTTCCTGGTCCTCGGAATCGTGATATTCGCCAGTCTAGTTTATTACGCCGAACGGATCCAGTACAACCCGAAGAACGACTTCAAGAGCATACCGCTGGGTCTGTGGTGGGCTCTGGTCACGATGACCACCGTCGGTTACGGGGACATGGTGCCGAAAACCTACCTCGGGATGTTCATTGGCGCGCTCTGCGCCCTGGCCGGTGTACTCACGATCGCCCTGCCGGTGCCCGTGATCGTCAGCAACTTTGCGATGTATTACAGCCACACGCAGGCGCGAGCCAAGCTACCAAAGAAGAGACGCCGCGTACTTCCGGTCGAGCAGCCAAGAGTCAGAACTCCGGGCGTGCCAGGCATGGTCGGAGGAGCAGGGACCGCCGGTCCATCTGGCTGCCTACAACCACATATGCCACCGGGTGGACCAGCCTTGGGTGCCGGTGCTCTATCTTCTGGCCTTGGCGCGACACCTGGAGTCGGCTGCACCGGAGGCCAGGGGCCACTGAACAGACGGATGAACGCCATCAAGACCAATCATCCCAAAGATGTTACGTTCGCCACGAAAGCTGGTAAGTTCTCTCAATGATCGTCGTTCATTTCCTTCTGTCCTAAACTCTTTCATAATCTACAGCTAAATCCGGTATATCGTGTCTCTGGGCTTTGTACAGGGTGTATAAAAATGATAAGTCACCGGTGCGTATAGGAAAATAAGTTACGCAAGGAGTGAGATAGATGACGCATGCGCCGGGAGTCCAGCACAGCGGCGTGCGGCGTTTATCGCGCGAACACTATAATTCTTAGTTTAATCGTAGTTCAGAATTATAATGTTTACCCGGTAGACGCGTCATGCCGCGAGACTCCCCCGCATGCGTCGCCTGCCTCCATTCCTTTCGTAACTTATTTTCCTGTGTACACTGGTCACGACTACCAAAGCGTGACCGCAAAATTTGACCTTGAAAAACAAAATCATTGCTTATTGCAACGTTTAGAACTCATTGAGAGGAACAGAAATCTGAAAGGAACCATGGGTCTCGAGTCAATCCTTTACGTAAGTAAAGTATTGAAAGTATAGGTTAAAAAGAAGAATAATTAATAATAATAATTTTTCATTTGAGGCTCCATTTTCTAGAAAAATTAGGTTCAAAGAATAAGACTATTGAATAGGAATCAAATGATGCGTCTGACCATGACATACCAAATCTACTTTTGATCATATTACAAACCACGCGAACTTGATGCATCTTCCAACTCAGTTTTCGCGAAAACGAAGCCTTAAATGAAAAAATGTTACTCTTTTACCTGGGCTTATTTTTGCATGTAGAATCATTACCCGGCTGATTGTACCACGATTGTGGGTGTGACGGTCGTGACATATAATTTTTATGTTGTTTTTAACATCGTATTTTTAATGTAAAGGGTTGTCTTGAGAACCATGATTGCTTTCAGACATTTGTTCCTTCCTGAGTGGTATACGTTGCAAAACAAAAAATTTGACCCCCTAACCTTAATTTTAAGTTCAAGGACAATTTTGCGGTCCATTTTTTTAGTAGATTTTCATCGATTCAGAGGTTTAGAGTCACGCTACGGTGGTCGTGACATATAATTTTCACGCGCCATGTACATCAAAAGTTCGACCATTTTACTACTGGTAATTTCACATGTTTTGTTTCACTTAAATCAGGCCTAGACAACTTGTGCTCACAGATCATGCAACGCTCGAGCAATTACCCTCACTACCACGCTCGAATCGGTCGATTCGTACGATCAGTGAGGAGAATGCGAGCTTTAAGTGTAACGAGGATGTATTCCCCTCATGGGCTCGAGCAAAATTTACCGACCCAAGTGGGAGTAATGACTCTAAGATTCGCTTCCTACGCGAGCACTAATTGCCCAGGCTTGACTTAACGCCAAACCTACCTAGCAGTAATAATGACTGGAGTGCGTTGCCTCATAAAAATGAGACGATTGTAACGAATAATGTTCTCATGAATGTGCATCAAAAGTTTGTAGAATTGTTTCTTTGTTGAATTATGAAATAAGGAAACGGTTATTCTGACTGTGGTAGGTTTAGTGTTAAATGATGGTTTGAAGTCTCTGTAGTTATAGTAGCGAAAGCATGAAATGAAAATGCCACTTACAATTAGATTTACAATTACAGAAACGAACTTTCACTCGTACGTGTAGTTAATTACGTGTGAAGAAACAACCTTATCAAAGGAAAATTCCCTTCCTGAATGAGTAATTTTATATTTTCAACACACACATTATTGTTAAAAATATAAATTCTCTACCTCGTAACAATCAGAATGAGTGTCACTCTACCAATTAAACAGTGTGTCCCATTTAAATCGACCCAATCAAATATCTTCGAAACCGTTGATAATATTAAAAAATATTTCAAACGAAATTTGAATGGTTTTAGGGGGCAGGTAATCTGACATGAGCATTTTTCTAGCTGGACGCGTGTAAGTCATATGAAGATCAACTTTTTCTTTAAATGGAATCATATATTTTTGAATGCATTATTTGATACAGCTTATCATTCTCTTCACGAAAATACTATGGTAAAAAAAATCATTGGTTTAGAACATATTCTAATTTTAGTATCATATTTAGAGACCAAGCAAATCTTTGCAATCGAGCTGAAAGTTATATTTTTTAACACTAACTTTAGATACGTCACTGGTAGCACTGTGCATAATTGAAGAGAATGACGAGCTGAATCGACTAATATAATAAAAAATGTGTGATTCCATTTACACAAATTAAGTTGACCTTCACATGTCCTCCATGCGTCCATCTAGAAAAATCTTATCTATATCAGATTACGAATCCCCATAAAACCACTCAACTTTCGTTTGAAACATTTGTTAGTATCAACGGTTTCGAAAATATTTGATTGGGTTCCAGTTAACACCTGTTACTCCTAGAGAGGGCTAATTCCTGACATGATTTGAAGTAACTTTTTCCTCAGCAAACATGTTCTTCGTGGATTCATTAACGAGTTATTAATAAAAAGCACGGACCAATCAGAGAGCGCGTATGACTTGCGCCACGCTTTGGCGGTCAATGCCGCTGGAACGTGTCAGCCATACTCTCCTTCTGATTGGACCGTATTTTTCATTAATAACTCGTTAACGAAGCCACAAACAACATTTTCGCAAAAGAAAAAGTTATTTTAAATTGCCTCAGAAGTCACCCCTTTCCGGGGTGTAACAAAAGTTCTGAATCTCTAGGTAGGTCGATAGGTGAACCAGAAATCGTATTATAACCAGCGATGGTGTATTTCTACGTAAAAAAGGAAGACGATATTTTGGTGTAATATTTTTTCATTTGGCGTCACATTTTTGAGAAAATCGACGGTAAAGTTTGTTCAATTAGTAAACGATTTAGTGCAGTTTGCTTATCGTGTATTCAATTGCCGTGGCTATCTCTGTCCGAGACAGTGTTTGCAGTCTAACCCCTTAATTTAATGTAACATGATAATTGTACAAACCCGTGTTAGAGGAAACAAATAACTAGCCTACCAAACAGTGTTAAGTTCGAGTAATTGAAGAAATTACATTATTTTGTAAATAACAATGAGGGAGATATATTTACAAAAACCATCGATAGAATCTACCAAACGTAATATACAGAATTTTACAGAAAGGGACAATCAATGTTCGAGATATTAAAAGCATATATCATAAAATATTAGTACGTCACATTTGTTAGGAAGACACCTAGGTGTAAGACACCCTTTATAGTACTTGTTTTTGAAAAATACTTTTCAGGGGATTTAATTATTAACAAACTTAGAAATTCTATATACAGTGGATGTAGAAAGTATTCGTACATCTTTTAAAACGGAATAACATTTTTATAATTGAGCCAAGCGATCTAATTTTGGGGGGAATTTGAGCGGGATTAGTTTACTAGACAACGGCTAAAAAATTGTTTGCAAAAATTGCAATTGATTGGCATTGTAAAAGAACTAAAAAATGCTGTTTTTTTCAATTTTTTATGTGAGCCCATAACGAAAATTTAAAACATGCACTTTGTAAATCTCGGTAACTTAAATGCATGCTGAAACTTTCATCGAAATCCGTTGACCTCGATAGAAGCTGTAAGCAATTAAAGATCGCGAAAATCGCAATTTTTCCATTTCGAAAGGTGTACGAATACTTTCTACATCCACTGTACAAGAATTGATTGTGGATTACTTGGTATTAAAGTAAGCGTTTATTTCACAAGAAAGTGTTTTTTCAAGAGATAAAAGTGTATTTTCAATAAAATTTAATACTTGATAAAAAAGACTCGGATAACAGATAGCTTATAATCTGTTTAATGTAATAGAATTTAACACAAAATTAAAATTAATTAAAAGAAATTTATGCAAATTCCCATTTTCATGATTCAAGGTAAGAGACATTTTCATTTAGCTAAATAAACAATTTCTTACTTGCGAAATTAATATGAAAACGCTATTAATTATAGTTCGTGCACAAATAAGTTGATTTATTATTAATTTAATATCATTTTGCAAACATCTTGAGATCAGTTTTTTCAACTACAATTTTTAAAAAAGAATAACTTTTTATAAGTTGAACCAAATGGCTTGAATTTTTTAAGATATTAGGGAGACTAACATACCGCGCAATGTCTCGTAAATAACGTGTTACAGACAATGAAAGATGTCAAAATCTTTAGATTGCTTATAGTTATTAGTCGAAAATCAGAGAAAACTGTGAGTTTCGTTATATTTAATTGTTTTTAGCTTATAACAAGGTCAAACGATAAAATGTTCAGCATGCATATATGTATTATTGTAAGCTCGGATAAAAAAGTTATCTTTTGCAACGTTTCTATGTCTTCATTGTCATTTCAGCTACAGTAATTTCTATCATATTGTCCTTCAGCTTGGAAATCAAAATGAACAACTATAAAAGCAAGTCGCGAGGCTCGAATAATCGTATCTCCCCTTCCAAAGTTGTCAATTTTCGTTTCGGAGCTGGGAGACAATATAAGAGAAATTACTGTAGTTGCAATTTTCACAAAAACTTTTGTACTCCTGGGTAGTAAACTAACATGAGAACCTTACAGTAGTGGAAATAGTTTTTGAAACGGTAATAGGTACAAATTATAGTACATACCTAGTATAAAAAAAACCCTAATAGGTTTTATCACAACAAGCCTCCGATTTTGAGTGTATTATGATTTAAAGTTGTGGATAAGTCGACAGTGCGGTTGACTAGAAAGATGTAGGTAGTAGGTTCGAATCCAACTGTTGTTACTATTTCTCTTTATTTTTTCGGAACTTTTTTAGGTGCACACAAAACTTTAAATAAAAATATTTCAAAATCGAAGACCCATTGTGAAGAAACGTATTACGGTTTTTTGATACTAGTTATGTACTATAACTTGTATCTACTACCCTTGTAAGTATTCCTTCTAACATCTAAAAAAAAATTCCAGCCATTTGGTCACAATTTTGAAGAAATTATTCCTTTCTAAAAGATGCCCGAATATATTAGTAAGCAACTGTATGCAGTTCTGTAGATTTCATGTTAAATCTGATAAAAGAATGAATACAAATGCACTTATAGACGTCGGAAAAACGTGCACTTTGTCAATAGTTGACTGTATCGTATCATGGCACGACGAAAATATCATTTAACTATTAAAAATTCAAAAATGTGGTGATAAAAGTTTGGAAACACTGCGCATCCAGCAGCGTCTACAAATGTATAGCCCTGACGCAACAAGAAGGCACCTTTGTGTTTACATTCCCCCTCTTACTACTAGCTACGGCAGTGAATCAACCTAGTAAGAGGGGAAATGTAAACACAAAGGTACCTTGTTGTTGCGTGAGGACAAGATGATAATGTTCAGTAATGATAGAGAAATTACTAATTTTTATATATAAATTGTTGGACTTAAGTTTGTCCGAAAAATTTTCGAACTGAAATTACAATAGAATGATGACAGCTTTCAATAACACATTAATAAATTTTATAAAACATGCATGGTGTTAAAGCCACTATGCTGTGGTTTTGATATACAGGGTGTTCAGCAACAAGTACGATATACAGGGTGTCCCAAGATTATGGCATCTCTGAAAAATTAGAGATTCCTGAGGTCATTCGAAGCAACTTCTTCCTTTACACAAATTTTCTCCGAGACATCGTTAACGAATTATTAATGATAAACACTGCTCAATTAGAGGCGAGCTCAGCTGACGCGAGGCGGACCAGCCGCGAATCCCGGATTCGCTTACTGACTCGGCCATTTAGAGCCAGGCGAGCTCGTCCCTCATTGGTCATTGTTTTTCGTTAATAACTCGTAAACGAAGCCGCGGATTGCATTTGCGCTAAGGGAAAAGTTACTTCAAATCATCTCAGGAACCCCTTATTTCCCGGAAATACCATAATTTTAGGACACTCTGTATATCAAGTGGTGATTTTACATGTTTAAATAAGACAAAAATCAAATGTAGCGAGATTACAACTTTGGCTTCGTTCTGAAATTACTTCCAACCAAAACTACATCTGAATTATGGTAATCCGCCAACAGCGGTGCACGCAAGTCGATTCAGTAAAGGTATTTGACAAGTTAATTCTCCACTATTACAAAAATCCAATTTATTGCATAAAAACTTTAATATGTGAAGAATTCACCTTTTTCAAATCTGTAACACAAAAAAGGTTCTGGTAGCCGAAAATTTTGAGAATTATAGAATTATATCTACAAGTAGAACAATATTTAATTTGTGATTAAAAAATTTAAAAGGTATAGCCGGTTGAGATGGTAAAAAGTGGTTTTGAGCCGAATTAAATGGCTGATGTGTCATTCGATAGTGCACAAATAAAAATCGTTTCGGTTACATATTTAACTCAAATATCTATCGTGACCACGGATGTAGTTGTAGGTTATCTTCAGTTCAACGGTTTTCGATCGGTTTTTCCTGATCAAATACGTGCAAAAATTTTGAAAAAAATCTGTCATATCACGAATGTTGGTGTGCATTTTTGAGTATTTTCCATATTTTTAAGTTGATAATCATAATTGTGAAATATAAAATAAGCAATTTTAGTCCCAAAAAATTTAGTCCCAGATTTCTTGTAAAAGCAGTTACGGCACTCGGAACAGATTACCTTAATAACAAAATGTTATCAAAATAATGACTTGAGAATTTTTCAGATTTTTTAATTTTGTGCACCAAATTTAAATAGAAATAAAAACCAATTTTTTGACATTTTTCGCCCAGAAAAAGCAACTTGTACTGAAACTATTCTTTTTATTTCTCATTCCGTTAAGATATTACATGACATTAAATATTTTACGATGTTAAACAATATAAATGTCTAAAGAGCAAAAAATCGCATTTAGCAATTAGTCGAAAGTACTAACACTAATGCCAACAGCGCTATTGCGTAGGTTGAATGGTTCCTGAATTTAATGACTTTTTGATTTTCCTTTTCTTCACATGCCCTATTGAATAATATTACTAGTTAGCTTTTATATTAATTAATACGTTTGTAGAAATAATGATTCAAAAATACTTATTGCCATAAATACCGGCGGATTGAAGAAAAGTCTTATGTAAAGTTGTCCTCAAACTTCATCATTATTTTCTTCAACCACTGATGTTATTTGGTCTTAATTAACTGTTTTTGACAATACTGACGCGGATTGTAAAATTTTAGCTTGATATCTTGCGTGAGAAAGATAATATATAGGGAGTCCGAAAAGTTACTCAAAGTCGGGAAATGTGCACCGTGTATTTTTCTCGGACTTACAACATAAGTGTTATAAAATTTATTTTACAACATAAAACCAATTTTTTCTGAATAAAAGCAATATTTTATAAATCTTGATTTTGATAGAAACAAATGTTCTTGAAAACAAATGTTCACTTTTACCAAAAAATAGAAACACATAAATCCATCTATAATAACATCGAAAAATGATCTATTTGTCTTTTCGAAACGTTGATTAAAATAAATTCTACATTCAGAATGCGGATCATTTTTTATTAATCAATGTAATACCACTCGGCTCGTTAAATTTATAATGTATCATCAATTCAGTTATGTCAATAATAAGAACAACGATGACAGCAAACAAACAATAACAATCGATTTTCGACGTTTGTATTTTTGGTCATCTAGTAAACGCAGCTTTTCTCGCTGATTCAGAGTACACACCTCCATTATAAAACAATAAATTGTATTTCCACACTTTCCACGCTTCGCTCTCGTCGTTGATCCGATCGTATATTGGTTTACCACAACTTCTCGGCTCAATTTATGCTATCTTAATGTTGGAGATAAAAAGTACATATAACGGTTTTCACCTTTTCAATATAAACGATGGCCGATAAGAAAGAAGTACGTGTCGAATATTTTTCCGATAACTACCTCTCACAGAAATATCGTCAAAATTGGTGTTGCAAGACACAATGTAGGTATATTCACCCTTGAGAATAGTATTTTACAAGCCTGTAAGATAAAATGTGAAACTTTCTTAGTTAATATTACGATTATGGAACGCACCATTTTGACACGTCCCACATCTTTTCAGTCACAATTATTGAAAATATAAAGATACTTTTATAGGGGGAATCTACTCGATTTTGTTTTACTGGAGATACATTGTAATAAAAATCGCTAAAAATCTGAACAAATACATCGTTGTAATTTTTAAGAAGCCACACGATGTAGCTGCCTTTAATACTCCGTAAACCTGATATTAAATCATAACTATTGAACTACCAAATCAATAATAAAAATCTTTTGAGAGATTACAGTAGAAACGTAAGAGTATCTAATAGAAGTTACTATTTATTTTGCAATTGTTTTTATCAAATTTAAAGATTTTGTATACAGTTTTAAAATTGTGTTTTAATTAATTTAAAATTCCAATTGTCCTCCAGCTTGTCAACAGAAATGAACAATTTCGGAAGAGGAAATACGATTATTCAAGCCCCGCGGCTCGTTTTTGTACTTGCTGATTGTCAACGACTATAAAAATGATCGTATTTCCTCTTTCCAAATTGTCCATCTTTATTTAGAAGTTAAGAGACAATTGAAGAGAATTTACTGTACACCTAAGGCATTAGTCTTTTAGTCAAAAATATTTAGCGTCATTTATAAAATAACGAAATACGATTACGTTTGAAAATAAAATGAAATCGTTAACGTTTTTAATCATTAACACAAATGACTCATAGATTCCCGTTATTCGATTACTTCCAAATCTTGCAGATTTTCTCACCAAGTGTCATAATTTAGGGGTCGAAAATTAGACAAAATCGTAAATCGAAAAATAAGTTCCATTCGAATGTAGAATCACCACTCAGCCGTTTGTATCATAATTTGGGAGATATCTTGCATAGTTTTGACAAGTGCAACCGACGGTTTTCACACTTCAATTAAACACTCATTATTTAATGTAACTGTGAAACGTCGTTAATAAGAAACAATGATTAATAATAACATAAAATACATGTTGCTAATTCATTACGTTCGTCGATTACATATACATATGTAGAACAAATAGATAGTTCTGTCATTTGCAAAATATTATATACAATAAAAATTTGTTGCACATATGACTTGTTTTAATAAGATATGATAGATAATACAATAACAGGAAATATGAAGAACGCGTGTCATCAGTTCCTTACTCGCTAGATCATGCAAAAGCATGTTGAAAAAATGTACAATTCAGTGTTCTATTTACAAAAGCAGAAAGGTATAAATATCGACAATTTTTCAAAATGCAGAAAGTGTCTGAATATATTCGTCAGTCATTGTACGTTATTGATTGTAACATAAATGATTCATACTCTGCTATCAGAAACATATTATGTTTCATAATTTTGTATTCATTTGTAAGTATTTATTTAATACCAATGCAGTTTTGTACTTGTTGAAAAAATTGTTAATCACAATTTGCTCATTGAATAATGTACTTTCATTTAATACATTCTTCTGGTTAACTATTGGGATTAACTTAAACATCGGTTAGTAGAGACGAATTTATGAACCACTCTGTATTTCTTAAACAAGTACTTAAAGTCATTTTGAATGTTTTGTTTCAAAATAATTTATTGTTTACATAGATGCTTTTTTTTAGGGTCTAGAAATAGATAATTAAACGTACAGACAAATTCTAATTTAATTTCAGTTCAAATATTTCGTGATAAACCTGTTCGCAATAAAATATTATAACTATTCAATAAATCTTTTTATAAACGCAAAAGATTTTTGTCTTTCGGTAACCAGTGGGCAAGGCATATAAATTTGTATGCATTGAATGCGAATCTGAAAGTTGTTTTTCGTCATCACCCATCATTTTCGTAGAGTTTTGGCAAAAGTAAAATTTTCAGGCTCAACAACTTTGTTAGCTCTGACCGTAAAAACTACACGAATGTAATTCCTATACACGAGGATTCTGTACATTCGCCTATAATGTAGCGGTTTACTTTTTAATAATATTGTAAACATTTAAACATCTTTAAACAATGTTTCAATATTTAAAAATGCTGTTAATGTTCTCGCCAATGTTATCGAACATTTTTCAATTTAGTTTGAAAATAAAATATCTGAATCACAGTCTGACTACGTCAAAGTTATACAGAATTACAATTAAATTACTCATGGAAATATAATTACATTGTAATTCAATTACATTAATTACGAATTGTAATGTAATAAATAAATAAATTAAATTATTATTACTAATTACAATGTTATTATTATTTATTCGACACGTTGTATCGAATAATAATTAATAAATAATTAAACGATTTTTAATAAGCAACAATTGAAATTGTTCTCACAAATAAAAACTAATTTTTATTATTATAAATATATTTTATTTAGTTCCATATAAATAATAAATAATTATTTTTATCTCTCATTTAAACTTCCAAATAACAAATAATTTGGTATTTAAGTAATCACTTAAATGACGCCCAGCACTGAATATCCCGATAATAAAAGTCCTAGTATAAACACGAAACAAGGGTAGAAAAAAGCATGTACAGTTGCCTACAATAGTGTCCGTGCACCTTTTAAAACACAATAACTTTTTTAAAATTGGACCAAGTGACTCGAACTTTCTTCTAGATGATAGAGGGAGTAGTATATACTAAACGATGACTAAAATGCTGTTTTTTAATTTTGTTCTTATGTACTTGAAATGTCAAAAAAAGATGAAAACTCTCGCTTTTTAACTTTTTAGAGATCTTCGAGAGAGTAGATCTTGGTAACTTATATGTATGCTGAAAATTTCAGCGAAATCGGTTAACGTTGTTATCAGTTACAACAAATTAAAGATGGCAAACCGATTTCGACCACATTTGCAACACACATTTAAGTTACCGAGATCTACGAAAGGCATTTTCTAAATTTTTCTTATATGCTTAGATAAAAAATTTGAAAAACGGGAGTTCTTTATTTCTCTTTTTGTCATTCTAAATAATAACAAAATTTTAAAAAGTATTTTTAGTCATTGTCTAGTAGACTAGTTCCTCCATTATCTAAAAGAAAATTCAAGATATTAGGCCCAGTCTTATAAAAAAATTATTACATTTCGAAAGGTATACGAACATTTTTGTGGGACACTGTACAAAAGATAGCGTCACGTACGAATGACGACGAGGAGCAGAAAATACGCAGATGGAAAATACAAAAAATGAGTACACGAAAGAAAAACTTAAAAATACATCTCACGTCTTCAAAGTTCTGGGCTGTAATTTGAAGAACTGCGTTTCAATTACATTTTACTCCAATTACACTCGTGATTAAAATAATTAATAATTTAATTAACTGAAAACTTTGAATTACGTAACTGAATTACAATGTAGTTGAATTACTATGTGATTCAATTACGTAATTGAATTACAGTGTAATTGAATTAGCACAACTCTGCAGTACAGCATTTTTCTCTAGAAACCGTAAACAAAAATTAGGGTACAGGTTTTATTTGCATCACTATCAGACGGTGTGGTTCGATTATGCATCAGATTCTTAATTCCCAAAATAAACTGAAAAATGTCCGAGAAAAATTGAAGACTCTGTTCGTGGATTAGTGTGCTGAAATATTAGAAAAGTATATACAGTGGGCCACAAAAGTGTTCGTACACCTTTTAAAACGCAATAACTTTTTTAAAACTGAACTAACTCACTTGAATTTTTTTTAAATGATAGAGGGACTAGTCTACTAGACGTTGATTGAAATGTTCCTTTTCTTAATATTGGTATTACTTGGAATGATAAAAAAATTTTAAACACGTCTTTCGTAGATCTCAGTAACTTATATGCATATTGAAAATTTTATCGAAATCGGTTCACGTTGTTATGAGTTTTTTGTTATGAGTCGCAGTTTCATCACGATTTTGATCAAAAACTATAAGAAATCTGCAATCTTTTAAATCCTTCAACGCCTGTCGCTCGACTCTGGGTTAACCGATTTCGATCAAATTTTGAGCACGCATATAAATTACTGAGATTTACAAAAGGCATTTTTTTAAATTTTCGTTGAAATAAAAGGTACAAATAAAAAAGTTAAAAAACAAGGGTTTCTGATTTTTTCTTTTCATTTCAAGTAATAGCAAAATTTAAAAAAAAGCTTTTTAGTCATCGTCTAGTAGACTAGTCCCTCTATCATCTAAAAAAAATGCAGGTCATTTGGTTCAGTTTTGAGAAAGTTATTGCGTTTTCAAAGGAGTACGAACACTTTTATGGCCCACTGTACGTATATAAAGTGACTCGCAAAGTTTCGAAACAGGTAATAACTTTTTTAAAGAATCAAATGACTTGAATTCGTCTTAGTTATTAGAGAGGGACTAGTTGACTACAATATTTAAAACATTTTTGCAACCATTGCAATTAGTTGAAATTACAAAAATAGATGAAAGGTCAAAATCGTTTGGCGTTGTTATGAACTAAAATCAATTAAAGGTTGCAAAAATCACTGTTTTCCACGTTTTTGGACAATTTCGACCGATAGCTGTAATAAAGCAATATTGTCAGAATTTTTATCTTTTTCTCGTAATTTCAAATACTTATGAATACTTTTTACACGAATTGTAAGAATCATTAGTACAGCTATTACGGCTAAAGCAGAACAAACGGTTAAATTTGAAAATTGGACTTAAAAACTTAAGACTCTAAAAAACTGAGGACGATGCAAAAGGACGATATTTTCCTACTGATTACAAAAACAAAAAAGCAGTGTTAAATAGTCTCGTCTTTTTAATCTGTTCCAAAATTCCACGAAACAACATCTCACTTCGAATGCCGAAGCCCAAATCGAAATCATCGATTTTATTACAACTTAAAAGTGTTATCGTTTAATATTCGTTTTACTGTTCGGCAGATTGACGTTTCTAGATAATGGAATGAATAGACTGCGGAAGTTTATGCAAAATTTATATGCCGAAATATGCAAAACATATGCAAAATTAATATAGAATATATTCAGGAATATGAAATATAGATGCTGAAACCACAATAACTATATGCAAATTGTATTATTATCTGCACTATTTTTGTTACTTACTATTGTTACTACTACTACTACTACTGTACTTGCTACTATTTATCGTAATTTGCATCACAATGTATTACGAATTTTTTTCTCTATTCTAGTCATTTAATTACTGACAATTATCAGATAAAATTAATTTAATGTTCTTTCAACATCACAGGATGTGATAGAGAAGCATACATCTGCTTTTTTCAATATCGTGCTGATACATTATCTAGACTTGCAGTCGTTTCATCACTTAAGATGTTACTAAATTTGAAAATATTCCAAATCCAAGATTTATTTTTGGGAGATGTTTATATTTTTCTTTTACTTTTTCTCTACAAGAAGTGAACTTGGTATAGCATAGTAATCAAATTTGAAACTACGTGAATTGAATCATTTAACTTTCATGTGTTCGAGTCTAATCTCATTATAGCATCTGGTCAAATGCTGAAGTCCAAGCCCCAATGAAAGCCAAGTCGTCAAGAAGATTTTCATCCTTGAAAATATCTTGTGTTGCTCTATAATACTGAGTTAGGAATTTAAAAAATAGTGTTTTTGGGAGATTTCTTTCTCAAAATTTTTAATAAAGTGCTTTTCTTTTTTCAACCGATGTTCCTTTATTTGAAAAATCAGGCTTTGTATTACTAAATGTACTTTTTTCATTTAAAAGTATGCAAAAATGTGTAAGTTATGGCAGCTCTCATGAGTGCTTTCCGAAAAAAAACATACTTCGCGGTGATCACCTTCATTCGGTTATCTGAAATCATGTGTACGAAAAATATTTCTTTAGTTGATAGTCTAAAGTCCTTGAACGAAGGATTTTTCGAAATATTGATTTTCGACAAGATGGCACGCGCTCAAAGTGAAAGTTGTAATTTTTTATGAAAAATAGATATTTTTTAGACTATAAAAACCAAAATACTAAACAGAAAAAAAATCCTCCGTTTAAGGACAAGTTTTTTATGTGTAAAAAAGGCTGCAAAAATTTCGTCCAAATCGATGCAGTACTTTTTGATACATCGTGACCACCGATATTAAAAATACAGTTTCGAGAAAAACGTGTTTAAAGTTTAACTTATGTTTATTATTCACTCATATTATTCAATCACATGGAATATCCAGGCTCATATTGGTCATCTTTTGCTGAAACACTAGCCTCCAAAACATTTATCTATTGTTGACAAATACAAGTCCACATGTATTGTCGGTTGGACATTTTATTTCTCCGTCACATACCTTACACTCCGCAAGCGTTGAAATTATTGCAATAGCTGTAACAAAACTGATCATTCGATAAATGAAAACTTAATTATCTCGTATAGAATTAAAGGCTCAGTTAATCTTAATTATCTGAATGAAACAATATGAAAGATAGTTACTTCTTTGGTAGTATGAATATGTCTTGCGTAAAACATTGCCGCCTCTAATCATGTTCCCAATTTGTTAGAATCTGATCAACCGAATATATATGAAATATGCAGAGATAAGACATATACAGAGTGTCATGAATTGGTAGTACAACCGGATAGTGGCTGATTCTACGTTAAAAGAAGATGTGTCAAGTTCGCGTGGCTTGTAGTATGACGGGAAGTAGAATCGCCACTTGATTCCTATTCAATAGTATTATTTTTTCAGCCTAAGTTTTTTCGAGAAAACGAAGCTGTGAATAAAACAAATTTAGTCTTTATTATCACTTATTTTTTCAAATAGAATCAACGCCTATCAGGTTGTACCACCAATTACACGACACCCTGTATATTGAAAAAATATGTAATACACAAAACATGTGCAATATGCAAAAATACTCTAATGATAAAACAAACTGTCCAAGTCACATAAATTTTTCTCTTTCGTATAAACATATGCATTTGCATAAACATCTGCAGTCTATTAATGAACTACAAAATACAACCCCTGACAAATAGTATTCTTTTAAAACGCAATACATTTTTTCAAACTGGTCTAAGTGACTTGAATCCTTCTTTAAGTGTTAAAGGTGACTAATTCACGATACAACGACTAGCATACTCTTTCTTAAATCTGCCATTACTTGAAATGACAACAAAAGATAAAACAACACTCGTTTATTAACTTCTTCATCTGAACCATGCGTTTTATACATCCCTGTAACTTATATACAAATTGAAAATTTCATTGAAATCGGTTGATGCATAGTCAAGTTACAACCACTGAAAAGTAAAAAATTACCTGTTTTTGGTTTAAGTTCGTAAAGAACTGCGATTTTCACAATTTTCAATTGTTTGTAGCTCATAACAACGTCAACCAATTTCGATGAAATTTTCAATATGCATATAAGTTACCTAGATCTACGAAACTCATTTTTTAAATTTTCGTTCCAGGTACAAATAAAAAACAAGTGTTTCTTATTTTTTTGTCTCATTCCAAACAATGCCAAAATTAACAAGAAGTATTTTATTCATTGCACATTAAACTAGTCTCTTGAACATTTAAAAGAAATTCAAATCATTTAGTGAAGTTTTAAAGAGGTTATTGCATTTTAAAAGGTGATCGAATACTTTTTTCCAAGGGTTATATTTATTTTATATGCATAAAAAATAATACGAATAAAATAATAAAGTGTGAGCATATACCTATTATGGTATAGTGTTTTCATACGATGTCCCTGTATTTCATATTCAATGACCCTAATCGGGAACGCTCTTTTGAAATATCTGTTCCAATTTAAAGACATTGAGTATGAAACACGGATGCCAACTGTTCCATAAATGAAAAATGAAAAAATTGAAGTACACAACGTGGAACAGTATGTTCATGCTTAAAACCACCTCTATTCGAATAAATATATTTTTTATAGTTGATTGTTACCTAATTATATTTGCGTACGTGAATTTATAAAAGAGAAATATTCAAAAACATGAGTAGAATTTGTACATCCACTTTCGTATGTCTTATCTATTTTTTATTGTATTATTTGTGCTACTGTTTCAAATAGGGGTCACAATTGAGCGTTGTTTCACAACAGGTACTATAACCTTACCACCTAGTGTTTCATCCAATGAAAATAAGTCAGAAAATAAAAGTGTAAGATCTGTATACTTGACTATCTTAAAATGTTCATAACAGAACGTAGTTTGCAAAACTATATTCAATTTTAACTAAATAATAAATAATAAATAAATCAATTTGTTATTAAAATTAAGACTAAAAATGTACCATTGAAGTACTTGCACTATTTCAAACACGAGTCCCTTGGAAGCTATTTGTTTTTTTATTTAGATTTTTACAGGGTGCGTTTAGTATTATAAGATCTTCGAACTGCAAAAAAGGTTTTTATGAAATAATCTAAATTTATCCTAATTTTGTATCTTTAACTTTTTTCATCTTTGATACGAGTTTTAAAAAAGGTACTAAAAGATACCCCCATGAAATTTTATACATTGATTGGTGGCATATTAAACTTTAAATTCGTGTTGCTTTAATTAATTCATATTTGTCCAAAATGGAGAAATGTGTCCAATTTTATTCTTATGAATTATGTATTTAGAATTACAATTGTTTAAAAATTTACAATCTTTGAATCATGCATTAAAAAAGGTTCCCAAAGGTATCTTTTTATGATTTTGTATCATATTAATTTAGGACACGTTATATTTGATATTACAGTGGACCTTCAGTGCATAAATATGCACAAATGTTAAATATAGTAGAGATTTATTTTGACGTTTAGACGCTCAATATACATCATTTTCAATTGTTTATACGATATCCGCCAAAGTCCCGATTCCTCGACGCTTTCAATCGTAAAAAAGCAGTTAAAGTTCATTTCCCACTGTACTTGTACACATTCTACTTATTACACTTATAGTATTCTGTAATAGTAGTTTTGTTACTTTACCATAATTTTTTCGTTAAAATGGAAGAATACTTTTTATTTAATAAAAAGACATCTCGAATTTTTTTAAGCGAAATGGCATTTTTGTATTTAACAATAAATTCACCTTCGCATTTTATTTAAAAAAAAGTATTACGATACATCACTCGAAAATTAAGAGTTTGATAGTTTTAACTTTTTTTCCCGAACGCTGGTATACTAGAAACAATGTGGCGACCTACCTAACGCGTTTGATTCGGTTCAGAAAATGTTTCCGAGGTCCGAAATCTTCAACAGCTTCTCAATAGACAGGCTCTTTAGGTTATTTAACACTGAGAAAAAGGAGCTCGAGCTGAGAGAGGTTAACCTCTTTGAAACGCGTGCCAATTTAGTAGCAATTGTCGCCCGAGCAGAAGTGTCTCTAGTGTCTTTGTTTTTCCTTTTCTTCTTGTACCGTGGGTTCCAGAGGAGGACCGGAGGAACTGTAACCTGCGGACTAACGGGACCAAGACAGCCGGAGGTTTGGGTTAAAGCTGGAACCAAGACTACTCTCCACTGCCGAGGCGCATTCGACCGGGCCGTTGGGACGACCAAGTCGAAATGAGATAGGGCGAGAGAATCGGGACGGAGGGGAAAGATTGCCGGAGGAGCAAGCTGAAGACGGGTATCAAGATTGCACGGTCTATAAGGGAATATTAGATCGCTGCGGATGAAATGTCGGATTTTTACCGCGACGAATTGCGTCGCTTTTTACGACGACGCCACGGGAATTACTAGAACTATTCTTTCTTCCTTTCTTCCCTTCTTTCACTCTTTCTTCCTCTCTGTCTGTCTCTCTCTTTCTCTCTCTCTCTCTCTCTTTCTCTCTCTCTCTCTTTCTCTCTCTCTCTCTCTCTCTCTCTCTCCTTCCTCCTCTTTCATACAGTCGAGCACTCGTGGCGAGAACACATTTCCGCCATGAGGTGTCGTCTAACCGGAGTACGCTCAAAACTTTCTACTTCGAATGTAACAAGAAATGTCCAAGCATTTAATGGAAACCGAATTTGTTTCTGTCTACAGCACCAGCGCGTTTTTACGTTGGGCAATCGAGGTTATGTCCGGATAGCACGGGTCCTCTAACTGTCGGTTCAGTTCGAATTCTCGTTCACAGATGCCGAAAGTGACGCCGGCAATATTTTAACCAGAGACGGGACTGCCTCCTTGAGCTTTCACGCTTTCCAAGCTAACGCGATTTTCAACGAGCGAAGTCGCTTAATCCGTTTCTTCGAAGTTACTTTACCCGCGTTCTCGAATAAGATACAGGCGAATTTTTCACGGCCATTTCTGCGGTGGACAATTTACACGAATTCGTCGAGTAGCCGGCCACTCCGTATTGAACAGCGCGGATGTGTATGTTATTCGATTGAGTTAGCGGTAGAGTGGTTTAAAGTTATACGAAATCCGTACGGTTAAATTTACATCGCACAGTCTTCACGCAGCACAGCGTTTCGAGCTCGGACACACAATGATAGAGGTTGGATTCATTGAAACGAAAAGGGATAGACGCGCATCGATAGGCTGCCGCGACTGGGAAAGCAAACGCGCAAGGAAAAAGATTTTATTTCCAGTAATTGTCGTCGTGCTTTTATAATTACAGCACCACTATATATCTGAGATTCTTCTGATTAAAATGAGTCCACACACGACGGCAATCGAACGTCGTTTATCAAAAAGCTTATTATTATAAATTGCTTATTAATTAATTCGAGGAGGGCGTAATTTAATCCGATATACATGGTGTTTGAGCTCATTTTAATCAGAAAAATCCCAGCTATTCATCGATGTTACGATAACAAACGCAAGGCAAACTAAAAATGACAATTTGCCAAACCACGATCGTCGTTGCTCTTACATTGTCGTGCCGTACTCGAGTCATTTTTTGCTAGGACAAAATGTTCCGCATGCGAGAATTTCCACGCTGGTTCCCGACACGATGTAAATTTAACCGTGCGCCACTGTATAGTCTGGATCGCGCGCGGCAGGGGTCCATCGCAGCGAATGAGCCACATTAGTATCTGTCTCCGCGAGCGAACGTACCTTTCTACGTTTCACGAGCGAAAGACAGAAAGGGATCTCCCGTAGACCGGAGCTGCCTGATTTCAAAAGAACGCCGTTTCGTAGTTTCTTTGTGACAGAGGATGACGAGCGTGAGGAGGAATAAGATAATGGAAGTCGAATACTTTCGTTGGGGGATATTCCCGAGCCATCGCGAAGAAAACGGGAAAGCGAGATGGAAAGAGGCTTCTATGACATCTGACGGAGGGAAAATTCGCAATATCTACGTACCACGTATAATCCATATCACGAATGTAATAGATTTAGGGCAAGGAAGTCCGCGTGCTCCGATCGATCAAGACTCGTGAGCGAACGTGAAATAAACGTAACCGTATTTCTCGTGACGAATTGTTATGCGCATCCTGCAAGAGGAACGACGCGTAGTAAATCCGAAGCAATTAGCGGTAGCAATTAATCGGTGCTCTTAATTGAAGGAACGCTCAGGCTCGGCAATTCTGCGAAACGGGAAAAAAGAATCTCGCGTAGAACCTGCGATCCCCGGCGAACCGTGAAAACGACCGAATCAGCGGAGAAGCTTAATAAGCGAGCTCCGCGCGCACAAAAGGTCCGACATTTCGTATGCACCGATCAAACAATATTCAGGGATTTCTCGCGATCCAGCGTCAGGCTGTATCTCTTTCATTTTTTTCACCAGTCACTGTTCCAGTACCCTCGATCCCTCCAACGCTTGTTCCCGGATCCGTCTTTCTCCCGGTAAACAGGAAACATTCGCTCGCCTCGCTCGCCGGAGACGGAATACTTCACAGTTCACCCCTTGCACTACGATTTCTTTCACGTTCGTTACCACTTATGCAGCTTTTAACAGTTTCACTGTCATGCAAACCATCCCGGAAATTGCATAAAACGAAAGCATTTTATTTAATCAGATTAAAATGCTTTGTACTCGCGCGCGCGGGGATAACTAACTTTACATTTATCGAATAAGGCGTATTCAATTTTTCGTTTTTAAATAGACAAAATAAGAGAATACAAAAATGTAATATGTTATATTCGATAAATGTAAAGTTAATTATCCCCGGAAATAAATTTTTAAACCTGAACGTATAATTGCGTCACTTATACTTCGTTCAACGAGAACTGACATAAAATATAAACAGCTGCACGCGAGCGATGCAATTTTCGGGCCTTTTTACACGAGGTTACCCTGCGTGCAAGGGCCCTCGATGAGGATCTCCTAAATTTCGTCCCTGTGCATTGTTGTCCAACAGTCGATCGCTTGAACACGTTCTGTTTACATTTTGTGCCAGTCTTATTGAACGTTGTATACATATGTGTCTGACATAGCAGTCAAAGTGTTTGCTAAGTTCCTTGATAAAATTTTTATTCCTTACGTGACTAAATTCACTTTCATTCATAAACTATCATAATAGAAGAATCAAATTTTGTTTCGATTCAGAAGGAACAAATAACATCCACATTCGATGGCTTATGTATGAAATCTTCGTCACTGGTTTAACTCATTGTTATAGTGCAAGGAGTTGAAATATATCCGCCCCTATAGATCGATAGTGTATACAAAAGAATACATGCAGCTTCTTCTCTCGCTCGGCAGAACTCTCGTCCTCCAGCAACGCGCGACGGTAAACGGTGAGTGCCCGTGCAACTTATGCTCGATGTAAAATATTTTGGCTGGTGCGATTGATGCCGCAGATTTTCTCGGCTGCGTGCCCATTTGTTTAGCAACCTATCGGACGTCAAGTTTTATCGCACACGATATCGTTAACTTGGATTTTAAAAATCTGTTACGCAGGATGTTTCGCTTGAAACAAATCACCTACATATCTTCTCCAATTGTGATGTTACAAAAAATTATCGTATATGGAATGACGAATACGATGCAAATAGCAGTTTCTTCTTTTCGAGATCATTTATTCCGGAGTTTTTAAAGGTCATCGATGTTGATTAAGTGCACATTTCTGACGTTAAAATACATTTTGACGTGCATGATGAATTTTCCATGAAATGACATTCGACTCCGAGACTCAAAACATGACCTTTGGCTTCAATGTAGTTTAACGTCAGCTATACGATGCAATAAAAAAATGCATTTATATGCAAATCAAGATCGAGGATCTTAAAAACTCCGTTAAAAATGATTCTCAAAGATAGTCGAAGATACAATATTTTTTGTGGCATCCCTGTTGGAGAAGATATTTAAGTCTGCTGTTTTAAGCGAAACACCTTGCATACCAGCAGTCATGAACAAACGATGAATTTTAACATTAGTTATATATGTATTGCGTAACTGTTACTTATTTATCTTGTTTGTTTCGTTTTGAGATCTACAGATGCCGTTTTTACTATATGGTGAAGACTCGAAATCTCTTATGGCATAGTCCTGAGTGGTCGAGTCACTTCGTGGAGTAACTTCTCCCTGTTATGGGAGAATTTTAATTACGTTTGCCAATCTTGCAAATTTAAGTGAGCATCACTACAGCCCGTGAAATAACAAGTTTAATTATATAGTTTGTCGTTGTCGGAACAAATGTGCAACGCTTACTTCTTACCTTCAAGTGGTGACCACTGTTGTAATATCACTAGTGGCAACGTAACGTCAAATGGACTCTCAATCAATAATGATGATTCGACATCAAACTAATTCCGTATCAATAGTAGTGACTTGATATCAAACTTGATGTCAAATCATCATTAACACTTTACTGGCCGCTGGTACAACATATGTATAATGCGCGGTGAATTCGGGAAAAGTCACTACGCAAGGAGTGGGGACAGACGACGCATGCGCGGGAATCCCACATAGCTCTGCGTCGCGTCGCGCGTCGACATCGTAGTTCAGAATTATAATATCCATATAGTAGACGCGCCGCACCGCTATGCAGGACTCCCTGTAGTATCGGTGATAGAAATTACTAGTTATTTTCGATTCGACTGAGAACGAGTGCGAAATCGCAATTTACCTCGATTTCTTTAATCTTCCATTAGGTACATACATTTCTATTTAATGTATAAATATATAATTTACATATTATTTATAAATATATAAATAATATTCAACATTTAAATTTAAATATTTGTGAAGTTTACCTGACAATTGATTGCTGATTTACAAACTGTAATTTAATTATAATTTCGTGTATTTGTAAAATAGCAGTTTAATCCAGGAAAAAGCGTCGGCTCCTATGAAGGTTTTTCATAAAACCATGTGGCCTGTAAATTGTCATTTGATACGGAGACAATTTGACTTCGAGTCACCACTATTGATACAGAGCCAATTTAACTTCAAGTCACAGTCATTGATACGGAGTCAATTTTCCGTCAAATCGCTACTATTGTAGCGGCATGGAGTCAATTTGACGTACATCACCACTTTTATTGATGACCTTCTAAACAACAGCGATTAGAAGTTTTCCGATCATGCTCATCACTTAAAAGGCAAACAAAATTTATATTTATTATGTGCCTACATTTACTTGACTGATTAAATACTGATGACAAGAGAACTGAATCTTACTGCAACTTCAAAGAACGGAATAGCATTCATACTTAACAAGTTATCTAGAAATCCTCGTCAAGAATCAGACTCTTCGAAGTACGGCAAGGGATTAACAAGCTTTCAAATATTGTTTCACTTAATAATCGAAACATGACCTCTGACTTCAATCTATTTTAACGTTAGCTACACGATGCAATAAAGAAGATATGCATTTATATGCAGATCAACATAGAGAATCTCAAAAACTCCGTTAAAAATGATCCTCAAAGACAGTCGACTTTTTGGAAATATACAATATATATATTTTTTGTGATATCCCTGTTGGAGGAAAAATGTTATTTGATTTTATTGCTTCGGTTGATTCAATAATCGATAGTTGAAATTGCCAATTTTTGTTCTTTTGTTCTTGATCTTAGAGTCGCATCCATATCTTTGGTTATTAGCGATTATTCGTTGAGGATATCGACAAATTTTGTACGACAAATCCTTAACTGTGAATTGTAAATTTTCAACAAGTAGTCGGAGCAGTCATCAGTAAGTGATGCGTAGACCGCGGATTTTATGAATTCATAATGAAACTGTCTAAGTCAAATACGAAACAGTGGAGTTGTTTAAAGAATTTTAAACTGCTGTTGCATCCCTTTTAGCTCATTAATATCACGGACAAAAGTCGTAGACACGTGGATGTATAATGTACATGCCCCCGGTCGAGCTGTAGATACAGACAATTTTTATTTTGCATGAAAATCTGCAATCTAGTAAAGTGTTAACACGGATTTCTTCAATAAAAACAACCGTATGTATTTTTCAAGTTAAGCACAGCTAAGATCTTTATTTTAGAACTTTAAATAGTTATTTAACGGATTTTTAAGAATTGGAGATTAACAATCGAGAAGTTTTTAATAAGTCGTTTAATACTGATAGCAGTTTCATTCTTAAACTAATAAGTCCTTGTCAGTAGGATAACTCAAAGATTTCCTTTAAACTATTATTTGATGAAATTATTATAAGCAATTCAAAACTCCCATTCGTTCACGGTTTCATTAACAATGAAATGACTTATAACTAGACTGTGAATTTTGTGCATTTATAATAGAAATGAATCAAAGAAATATTAATATAAAAAATTATATCCTACTTTGGAGTAGCAATAATTTTCAACTTTTTTTTATTTAATCCCGTAGATTTTGACTAAAAAAACTCCAAAAATGCAGATTTCGAAGTTAGCAATTCATTGGTTTAAACGTTATACGTGTGCGAAGTTGAAGAATTTTAAGCGTTTCTCACAGATAAGGACGCCGCCATATTTGTATGCACTCAAACGTTGTCCAATGAGCGAAGACCGCCACATGGCAGCGCGAGCACAGGAGCGGCCATCTTTGGAAGGTAATTCAAATTCCTGATACTTACATTCAGAAGAAGCGGCAATTGATTGGATTTAAATATCACTGACGGTTATTAATCGTTTGCACGGCTGTACTTGATTCTGAATTTGATTTATAAGAGAACATGGATTCTAATTACATTGCTTTACAATGTATTTTACACACTATCGATTTACGATGCACTTTACGTACTGTCGATTATCGCGATAGTCCGTATTCGTGATCCCAAACAGTAGCAGCTTCATTTGTATTGGGTTAATTGCAAAATTTATATTGTATTTATATTGTATCAACTAGCTAGAAAATATTAGGAATTCGAATTATCTCTCAAAAATGCTCTTACGCGCTCGTCGTGCCACCTAGTGGCTCCGCTTATTAGACGACGGTTATGCACATACCAAAATGTCGGCATCCTTACTTTCCAGAAACGCTTAAAATCCCTCAACTTTACAAACATATAACTTTTGAACCAATGAATTCCTAACTTTGAAACTTGCATTTTTACAATAGCTTTCGCAACAGTTTTCTTGTCAACATCTACGGGATTACACAAAACAAAGATGAAAATTTTTGGTCCTTTAAAATAAAGTTTAGCCGAGATAAGATATGATATAAAGAAAGATCGGAAGTATATTGAACAACACTGATACATTATTTCCAAGCTTTAAGAACTATTAAAAGAATAAATACAGTTTTGTTTAACTCCTATTTCCTACAATCAATGTAGGAATTTTTTATTTTGCATAAAGAGTCGCAATTTATTTATAGTCATATCTTTTCATTACAAAATATTGTGCTATGTTTTGAGCAAAGTATGGCGACAATTTTTGACCACCTTTAAAACAATACATATTTAATATAACTATATTTTATTAAAATATCGTTACATTATTACTTCAGTATAACAGATAGTTTATATAAATTTGCTAGGGCTCCTGATGAGTATTAATCGTTTACTGCAATATGGTAACGCACTTATATAAGAAATACTTTTTATATAATATCTATATCTATATCTATATATAATATCTATATTACAATATTTGTACAGAATTTATATTTCTCCAGATGCGATAATTTTGCTCATTATTTTACTCATTGAAAGAAGAATAGACTTCGTCGCTAGAAATAATTTTTTAAATAAGCATGTAGAGACGAGTTTTGAAATAATCTACGAATAATAATAAATAACAGTGCGTATTTTTTATGAATATAATTATACACATCATTGGTATAATTTATGTTTGACTTGCTCCGTTTCGTAAGACTCTAATACATACATAGTACAGTAATTTCTCCAGGATTCGCCGAACTTCAGTACTCTCAGATTTGCGCTGCCTTTGATATTTTTCTAATGCTTTTTTTGTTACAATTACAATTTGTGTAATGAAATAAAATACGTTATTTGCTACGTATATGGTTTAAAGCATGTCGTGTTTGGTATCATTTTAACTGGAAAAATCTGACCAATATATTAAAAAAATGTTCATAGATAAAAAATTAGAAAGAAAAAAGTTAAGGCATCGTTTTTATTTTAATATTATCGTGTCTTTGTGACTAACTTTGCATTAATGTGCTTTTAAATTTGCCTACTGTTCTGATTTTCATTCTATCTCTCTCTCTTTCTCTCACGAGATGTCGGTAACTATAAAGGCGAGCCACGAGGCACGAAGAATCATGCCTTAGCAGGACTTAGTAGTCTCATAAGAATACTATAAAAATATTATAACATTTTAAATATTATTATATTTATATTAATATTTATACGTATTATATACAAAATATTCGCATCTTTCGATTGTGACTAAAAACATTTCTGGGAGAAGTTACTGTATTTCCATGTTTATGAAGTATTATAGAATCTCGAACTGAACAATCATTAAAATATACAATACACTAACTGTATTCCCTATTTTGTTTTTATTGGTTGCAAAAATGAACGCTTTTCTATTTTCAACCAGATTCACAAGTTTATTGAAAAATAGTTGTGAGATCTTAAATCATTAAAGTGGTCAATATTATTATCAATGACTTTACTCTGCGTAAACTTTGTTGCGACAATATGTATAGTCCTCACGCGACAAGAAGACACCTTTGTGTTTACATTCCCCCACTTACTAGTTGCCCCATTGTCGCAGCTAGTAAGAGGGGGAATGTAAACGCAAAGGTGCCTTCTTGTCGCATGAGGACTATACATATTGTTGCAACAAAGCTTAGACTATAAATTGAGCTAACAAATTCGTTGAGTTAAATCGATAGTTTCGATAATTGCCAATTGATTTCAAACGTGTGTCCGTTGAAAGCTGTAACGACATAAACAGATGGTAATTAGATGGATCCATGTAAAAAGTATCATTTATTACAACACCGTAAACAACATGAGCTATTCACGCGTTTTCAATCGTGATTTCTCCAGGACTAAATGCAATTTCTATATAGTATATTGTGTATCATGTACATATCATGGAGGAAGTGACCAATATCGTATCACTGGAGAAATGTTGGGATCTCGATGGAATCTGTAGAGTTTCTTAAACGTAGTTTCAAATAGTTGGCACTGTTAGTTGCATATTATTCAAATTCTTAACCCTTTGCAGTAAATTTTTTGATCCGTAATTTTCATAGCCTAATCAAAACTCTTAAGACTTATAAAATGTGGAAACTAATTTTTAAAATTTTCGATAAAAGGTTTGATGTGTTTTTGCTTTGATCTTGAGAAAAGAAACTTAAAAACACGTTGCAAATAAAGATTAAAGAATACATTAATGATGCTTTCCAAAACAAAAGAATAAAATATTGTATTTATGAAACACGTCTAAATCACAGAAAAACAATAATCTAATCGCGGCTTCTTAGATATATTTATTTATTTTAAGTAACTCAATAATTGAAACAAATTTACGTCTTTCTTCTACGTATCTTTATGCAAAATAAAAATCGTCTATGTCGACTACGATGAGCAGTGTTTACGTAAACATTATGGTAATTGTTCAAATACACTACACTCGTTTTAAACATAAATGAAAGTATCTTTAATTATAATATATATGGAAAAATAGGGACTATTAAAGAAAAACGCTCTGATAAATATCTCGCGCTTCTTTTCTCAGTATGAGCATGGAATACACATATAACCTCACTCTCTACATATTCCGTACGCACTCTTACATACTACCAACCTCATATCCACGCATTCATTACCAACCTATTCACATTCTCATTCCACTTCGCGCTTGTACAATGAAATCAACTCTGGCAAACATGTATTTTTCTCTTGATAGTGTTAATATGCCGAGAATAACTTGACCATATACCTTATTATACCTTCTGATGTTCTCAATGTTTTGTGTTTCACTTGCTCATTTCTGTTATAAATGCCTACAATCCATTGTCTATTTACGATAGGACGAAGTAAATGTAAATACAGCATCATAGACTATACTTGGAACGGTACGAAATGTACTGTTCGAATAATAGAAAATTATAAGAGTTCAAATAATGAGTTGAAATAATGAGTGTTCCAATAGTTAGGGTTACACTGTATAAGTTTAAATGCTATTGTTTCACGCCATAACGAAATACATACTTGATATTTCGAAAAAAGTATCCCGCTCAAGGCCATTGAAAAGCATTTAGAAGCTCCGAGTTAATGGGGCCGTGTAATTAAAAGCTAAATGAGGCTTATAAGTTAACCTATTATTTAACCTTACGTTAACGCAACATTTCTCTCGAATTGTGTTTCGGTGAATTTATATTATTGAATTTCATTTTTCGCACAGATACAAAATCTGATTTTAAAGATTTACTTATTATTTTTTTTATAGTATTTAGATTAATTTCCATAGATAATTCTAGCATCATAATGCAATGTGTTTGGTTCTGTAAAATAACATACAGGTTATTTTATTTAACATGCTTTACGTCAGATCTGTTCAACAGGCCTTGCGGCGGGCAAGGGCAAAGTCACGGGCTAAAGGCAAAGCTACGAGCAAACGCTTTAGCGAAGTAGGATCATGTGATTGATGCCTGCGTCACTAGGGCCTATGCCATTTGTCCGATGCTCATTCTATTTCACTCAATCTCGACATAACTTACAGTCGATCAGCCAGTAACGTGTCGTTACTGCTGGGGAGTTCCACAGCAAGCTAAGGAAGGGTCACCGTTACCCTCGGAAGTGGGGGCTAGAGCCCGCTGATTGGTGTTTACCCTGGACTCAGAATCGCTGCCCGTAGCGGCAAGCTGTTGAACATCTCCGTTTTAAGTTATTGAGAGTTATCTTAGTTTCTTGCACAAAATTATCGATTTGAATTTAATTGGAATTTGATAGTAGAATTGATATGCTTTTCTATACACTTTTACATATAATGAGAAAATTAATACGTAAAAATTGTCTTTTTTCTTTATATGGGATTTAATGAGTTAAACAGGAGAAAACAGGATCACGGCGAAGTAAAACGAAGCAACGTGGAAACATGATCCAGTCGCGGGATAGCAAATTATACAGTAGAAACATTGTCGGAAGAGACTCGGATTTACGGATACTGTAATTAAAGTAAATAATTCGAAAATGTTTTTCGGTTAGTCGCATCCAAATCAACACTCGTGCAATTATGACAAGAACACTGAAATCTAATTACCGAATGAATAATAATTAGGTTGCTGATCTTTATGCAAATTCTCACTTCTATTCGTTATTTTACATCAGTTAAAATTAAAGAAAAGTTTCCTTCGACAATTTGAAGATTACTCATCGTGAACGGATAACAAAAATGCCCTCAGCGTGTCTTGTTCATTTAAACATTCTTGCATTTTACAAATCTATACATGTCATAAATGTATACAGATCTGCAGTCTATACTTTGTTCAACGAGAACTGTCACAAAATATAAACAGCTACACGCGAGCGATCGTGATCGAGCCACGGCCGATCACAATTTTTGGGCCTCTGTGCATGCAAGGGCCCTCGATGAGGGTCTTCTAAAATCCGTCCCTGAGTATCGTCGTCTAACAGCCACTCAGCTGCAATCGCAACACCAATCACGTGAGAAAATTTTTTTGCGGGAAAATCTTTTTTATATGCAACAGTATACAAGAGGATTATATTTACAGGTCAAAATTAGTGAATACATGCAGTGCGAATAATTGTTTTATTTGTTATTATTAGGTCGTTTAACTACGTATGCTAGCTGCAATCGAGTTCCCACTCGTTTTCGTTATTCTCCCATAGCACCACGTTCTGCTTCTGTAAGTCGTACCTATACGCGCAGTTGACAGCAGAGAAATTGTGAGGTTGTAAATTAAACGAGGCGACAGATGGAGTCAGGCTTCGAGTGTCTAACAAAGCCCTTCGGAAAATGATCCCTGCGAAAAATTATTGCAACATCGTGTCATCCGACACTCCGGAATTGAAGCGTTGGGGTATTTTTTCAAAACGGCAGAAAAGCCTTAAATCTTTGACTATTTCCTCGCTACGGTAATGTCGTTCGAGATTGGTAATGCGATTATAAACCCTAGTTGACGAAATTATGGGATCTTTTTCAAGCTTAACAACCGACATCGGCCGAGGGTGCCATCCTGAGATGCTTTCTTATTGCTCGTACTTTCGCTGCCGACAAAACCGAAGAGACAAGAGCTGCCAGTTAATCCTGTAGCATAATGCGGACGTCATAAAATAGATATCAAAAATGGTGTTTATGGGAGAGGAATACCACGGCTTCGTAGTAATTGGCCTGTATACGACGCTTCGAACATCTCCGCGAGGCATTATGAACAAAACACGACAATGGTATTCGGTATCGAACAAAACGGTAAGATTTGCTTTAACGCGTGAGACACAACCAAAGTTTCACGTGACACCGGAATAAATAGTTTGAATCCAATTTCAATAAAAACTTGTACAGTAAATTCTTCATAATTGACGCTCTGATTGTACACAAAAATGGACAATTTAGGAAGAGGAGATACGATTATTCGAGCCTTGCGGCTCGATTTTATAGTTGTTGATAATCGGTAACTATAAAAACGAGCCGCAAGGCTCGAATTATCGTATCTCCTCTTCCGAAATTGTCCATTTTTGTGCACAATCTGAGCGTCAATTAGCGAGAATTTACTGTGTATGGTGCATCAAATAATTCATGGAACAATTGTTTTGATGCGCCATCGACTTCAATCGCACCCATTCAAGTTTCACAGGAACGAATCGCTACGATGAAGACGACGTTCGGAGGACTGTTTTAGCTTGCAAGGTGCTTCTGTGAAAACAAACGTCGAAATTAATGATAGTTTTGGACATCGCTAAAGCGTTTCAAGAATTGTTTGTTATGCTCTCTTATTGAATCAGACCTGGCCAAAAATACGAATTCGAACAACGAGGCAAAATTTAGCGTATCGCAATAAACCAGAAACGCAAAAAGACGCGCTAATAGTATTTCCTCGTAGACGAATAATCCGAGATAACTATCAATACATTCGATGTTCGAAGGACTCTAATTTCTAACATCGTAGAATGCTCTAAAGTCTATTTTAGTAAATCTCGTTAGTTGTAATAAGATTTGCAGATTTTTTTATAAAATAAAAATTGTCTCCATGAATTGCACTATACGGTAACTATGTAGACATTACTTTCTCTTTTTAATGATTTTAGTGAGTTGAATACGCTATTGTTTTTTTAGCACTAAACTTAGTCGTGCCGGTGATTACAATCAATTTAACATTTCTGTATTTTAAGATTGTTGGCATTGCAGAGTCTCCTTTGTAGGAAATGATTGAACAGACATCTTAATTCAAGCGTACATTATAACGAAAATGACGACGTATCTAAATAAATTTAATCTGGCCCTTCTTCTAAAATGACACGAGTCAGTCGTATTTAATGCTCGGTAGGTTCAATATTAAATCCTTAAATGTTTTTTCTGTCATGCACTTCTGATATACCGATTTTTGTCACGGAAGCACATCCGCAGTCTACTTATAACTTTATTTATAACTACAATTTTGTGTCTTCTCCTAATGAATGACGGTAATGTTGCAAACAGTCATTCAGTTTGTAGTCGCGAAACAGTTCTGTTTATCTACAAAGCTCCTATCTCTGAGAGCGCAGATGTTGTCTTGGTCGCATACGGAAGTCGATGGGCTCAAGGCACTTCAGTTTCCTCAGCCAACGAAGGCAAGGCGAAGCTCGGGCAACACTAGCGTAACTTGCCAGTCGAAATACTCAACGCGACTGCACCTTTCCTTTGCGTTGACTGTACGCGCGCGGCGTGGTAGCAATGACGATGGTGACAGTATTCGCGAAGATAGAAACGGTTAGGGAACCCTAACGAAGTTAGAGTGGGAGGATTTCGCGCCGAGCTCGCATGCTTACGTTGGGATCGCTTTGCTGTGTATACAGGACGGGATATTTACCGAGAGAGAGAGAGAGAGAGAGAGAGATAGATAGAGGGAGAGAGAGAGAGAGAGAGAAGGAAAAACAGGGAGAAAGAAAGAAAGGAAAAAGAGCGAGAAAGAGAGAGAAAGAAAGAAGGAAACGAAAGAGCGGTGAAAGAGTGAGAGAGCGCGAAAGAGAGGGAGAAAGGTAAACCACCGTGTTAAGAGAGTCGCCACCTGCGACAGGCGAAAGCTCGAGGAAGCGTCGGTGCAGAGGGCGTGAGCGTAGAGGATCGTTTAAAGAGACGAGGAATATTCATCGGTAGCTAGCTTAGAGGCGTGCCCGATGAAAGCATCGTCTTTGTACGAACCGAATAATTTACGAGCCGGAGAGAGTAGAGAGTCCCGCTGCCAAAATTTTCGGAAAAGTATGCAGTGAATATTGAAGAGGCTGCGTAATGAGACTAGTGAATCTTGAGAGCTTAAATACTTGCATCCAGATCGTTATAAGGAAGAATTTTTGTTACGAGTGTTACCACTCGAGATCGTACCGGCGAGATCCCTCCGCAGCGTCTCACGAATGGGCCGCGAATCTTCTATGAGCCGAACAAAGGTTGCCTTTCATTTCGCGAGATTAGCGTGCTTAACTTTTTCACTATAGTCTATAGTGACTATAGTCTCATACAATGTGAAACGCTTGCTGAGTGCTGTCGGTGGTGAGTCCTCAGCAACGACTACAGTCGCTAAACGTCAGACGCTCGCTGGATAATAGTGGTGAGTCACCCGACGTTTGACATACATTGAGAACTACCGATGAGTAGTCGGCGATACCTATGGTTCATCCAACGTCTGACGGTCGCTGGATTCTAACGGCGACAGTAGTCACAGAACGTCAGACGCTCGTTATCACTGGCGGAGACTATAGTTGCTAAACGTAAGACGATCATTGGTAACTACCGACAGGATTGCACCGTATCACAGTAGCGCATTCGCGAGCGGAGTGATCGTAGCGGAAAGGTTAACGCTGGCGCAAAAATCTCTTACGAAAAGTTCGTTTGGAACCGTCGTTGCCAAGGCCGAGCATTGGTTTCGCGACGCCTTGGAGAAAAAGCGATTCGATGCGGTTCCATGCGATTTGTTCAGAATATTCTCCGCACGGGTGTATAGTGCAAGGTCCTGAGCACAGAAATCTTGGGGATTTTCAAACCTTTCGCTGCATACACGAAAACCACGGAACATCATGCGCGAACGTTTTCGTTCTTTTACGTAGGATTTCTTTGGCGATGTACAGGCTGTTCGCTCTATTATTGTCCAACCGTTTTCTCAAGATAGGTACAGTAATGTTCATTTAAGTTGTCAGCTAATATCGAACATTTAAACGACGAAGACAATTTTGCGTATTTAATTAACACGTTGAATGCCATGGGGGCCACCGGTGACCGGCGCGTCCAAATTAATAGAAATATATATATATAATTTAAAACAAATGTCAATATCTAAAATTTTGTATTATTACCATCGTCAATTCAAACAGTAACCCCTGTCGTAATTAACACGTCAAACATGGTTATACACTGTAACTTATCTATTGCAGATAATATTTCAACATTACATGAATCACATAAAAGAAAGTTTATCGTGGCGCCACGGACAATTTCTGTAAAACCGGCGTGGCATTCAACGTGTTAAACGAAGGAGTGGGGATGTGGGATTGATATATGGTAACAGCTGAACTCGTGCAGGTTTTTCGAGCCGCAGCTTGTAATAGCTTTGCTCTGATGAGCTGATGATTCGCTGCTGGTTGAACGCGCGGTAAGGTGGTGGGGATAGAAGCGCTTGCTTTGGGAGGTAGAAGAACGTGCAGGAGTCCAGTATTACTGTACCGATATCTGCAGTTTCATTCGGTACATTTGATCTCCACTCTGAGGTCCCGTCTCCTAATGGTGGCGCATTACTGTATGCATACGAAAACAATGACAATGGGGCACACGATTAGGTTGAGGAAACAAAATTATCGGGCAGAAGATTGTAGTTAACCCTCTGTGCTGTAACAAGGAATCAGGCTCTTCATGAATGATTCATACTCAGTCTCCTAAATACGAATGTTATTCATTTCACCTAAATGGACACAAAATTGGATTTCTCTGTTATCAAAATATTGGCACGAAAGTAAACGAAGGCTCGCAAGGGCACAAACATTGTCTCGTTCTATCAGAACTATTGAGAACGATGAAGTGCTAATCAACGTAGCTGTCAAAAAAATCGTATCGCTATGTATTAATATCGGATCTCACGGAATTTCAAGGTCATCGGTTTTGTCTTTAACCGTATGTATCCCAAGCAGCGCGATCGCGCTGTTTATATTTTGTGTCGAAAAGGCCCAGGACATTTGAATGCTATAAACAATTGACGGTGCATTCACAGATTGTCAAAATAGCACGCTCAACTTTACTGACTTTGCTTTAATGTAAATAATACAACAACATTTTGTATTTCATAGTTATCTTCTGAATAATTGTTACCAAACTTGAAATATTGATAAACTAATAGTACATATACTAAGACAAGCGCTATCGCGCTGTTTGGCATATTTCGATCGTGTTGTTTCAATGATCCCTGGGACTCAAACGGTTAAACAACGTATGCGGTGTTTTTGCGCCGTTGTGTAACAACCCAGGTTCCAAGGTCAAGACAAATTAAGCGATCAGCTATATTGTGACCTTCGTGTGACCTTGACTACAGGAATACCAAAGTATGTGCAAACATTGGTCAGGAAACTGTAAGAGTCAAAATATCGTCTGTTTATGGTCTAGGACAGTGGTGTGACCTTAGCACATGCTCAATTTTCTCAACGATTTTGTTACACAGGATCACACGAAGATGATAATACATCCTTGTTCGTTCGGTGCGACTTGATCTCTGCGATCACGTCACATTAATAGGAACATACATAATACATAAGGATGTATAAGACAATATCGATTACCTCGAAATCACGAAAAATATGTGTTCGATTGTGTTCGAAAATTTGTGTTTTTTGCTCTCTACGATACTGATTTCGTCAACCTAGTTTCTTCTTTTATATTCTTCTTAGATACGTTTGCAATTTTTAAACGAACGCTGTTCAATAGTAACGCAAACGTCCTGTACGTGCACAAATATATTTATTTACTCATACGTATTTATTATTAAGACGCTATTAAGTGCTATTGTCATTGATATGAATGCATGTTAATTTACTTGGATAATCATCATTTGCGAACGAAGTAATCATTTACGAAATGAATAATTGCCTTGGGAAATCATTGTTAACGATTACCGAGATCGGTTGCCACGCATACATACAGGGCGGTCCGTGCGACTTGTGCACCTCCTGCAGCCTTCAAAATATGTGTTGGGCAACAAAAATTATGCATACAAAAGTTGCATGGCTTGAAGAGCCACACTGTGTAGTGCATTTATTTTTTTGTAGGTGGAGATATTACGGAGATTCGAAGATCAAGTTTCTTTTCCTAATAAAAATAATATATTTTTTATATCAGAATATAGCAGAATTACGATTTCAAATCTAACAGCTAACGAGTGATTTCGCTGTATTTTTTGAAAATTTTCTTCCCTTTCCACCGACCTGTGGAAATTTATGAGATAGTTTAATATCCAACTTGATATTACATGATGAAAATTTTCAAAAATTGGAGCGAAATTAGTCGTTAACGATTAGGATTAGTACTGACAAAGGTCAACACTTTTTTACTTAGAATTCGATATTCTTCCATATTCTGATATAAAAAATATAGTATTCTCATTTAAGAGAAGAAAGTTGTCCTTCAGATCTCTCCGAAACGCCTTCACCTTTAACAAAAATAAATGCACTATAAATTTATTGCACTGTGCAGTGTGCTCCTTTAAACCATGCAATTTTTACATAGAAGATCTTTTTGTTCGGAGCATATTTTGCGTCGCATATTATGCAGGGGGTGCGCAAGTTGCGTGGACCCGTACAATTGAGAGGCGTGCGTGCAGGCATTATGAATTACTGTAACATTGCTTTCAAGAGTGCGTTATTATTATACTCGACGGAGAATAAACTATTATTCTACAAATCCTACCGCGCTACGACCGTTCCTCTCGATTATGCTAGAAGTCTAAGCGAGCGTTACCAATGTACTCCTGCGATCGATGTATTAAGCGAATAAGACTGCGTAGTATGAAGCACAACTCTTTTCAGTCTCGAAACAGAGATATGCCGGAGATGGTGAACCAATAAACATTTAGTAACGTTAATTTTAACGATAGCTCACGTCGTTTGTAGCAACCTCGAAGCAATACGATACAGGATTTTTCTTACAGTTTATACGGATAAGGGGAATACGATTCGTTCATCGTGAACTTGTTAGAGGAGGTACTATCGTGAACGACACGTGTGTACCTCCAATTTGTTGCTGATATTCAAGCGATTTTGTACGTTGGCGATAATGCAACGAAAGGTTAAATCTTGCCCAAACTTTCTAAAGGCTTTGAAATGTCAGCTCAGGGATGAAAAGTACTACTCGCAAATGAAACAAAGATGAAGAAAACGGGGAAAGTGGGAAGAAAAGAAGGAGAGGGAGGGGAATCAAGGTCTCTGAATGCCCGATGCCGATGGAGAGAATGTCGCGAAGATGATCTCGTTTTCGAAATAAGAACGTGGTAAAAGTCGAGCGACGCGTGGGTTAGGGATCTTCGGTGTACAGCCACCAGTGGTGGGACGCTGCTTCCTGCGGATCACGTGATCAGAGATAGAGAGGGAACTTTACGTATAGAGTGCGGACACCTAACCTCAACAACGCCGCCTATCTCCAGTTTACACGCAAAGTTCCCCCTCTACCACTCGTCACGTGGCCTGCAAGTAACATCCCATCACTGACAGCCGCAGCCACGCATGCACACATATAAACTTCAAAGTTTCACACGCACATACGTTCACGTACGTGTAAATATTCGGGTCGATCGCGATCCAGATACGAACGGTACAGACACCTGTCGTTTCATCCACCTTCGGATGTTTTCCGTTTAAACGATCCTGCGGCTTTTCTCGAGCCACAGTCACTAAGCCGGCAATACCTTCCAAATTGTTCGTCCGCTTTCGCTATCTTCGCGAAGTATACTTATGAATGTATATTACGTACACAGACTTTTGATTTGTATCGTTAATTATTGCCATAATTTCGATCTTTCTCATGGACAAAGTAAGGAGAAAACTGGAACATGATGAAGGTTTTGTTAAATTTCAAAGTACAATAGAACCTCGACTATCCCTCTATTATTCGAATACGTTTCACATATGATCAGCTCAATCTATAAGACAATCTATGTGCAAAACGATTTATTGTAAAAATCAATAGATATCTTTAGATCTAAAGGATGCAGAGCAATGAAGTAATTTTTTTATAAATGTGTGTTTTGATCTGCAAATGTAGTCACATTAAAAAATTCCAAAAGAAATTATCCGTTTGAACAATATTTCAGAAATAAAATTTTTATTTTTATTTTTCATGATGACTGTTTATCCATTTTCATATAAATTCGTATGGGTAATTTAAGGACCCAAATAGGGGAAATGTATTCTTGAAATTTTTTCGTTTTAACTATAATTATTATACACATAATATTTGTCGGAGAAAGTATTTCGTTTAAACAAACAACTTCTCTGCGAATTTTTTAATGTGACCATATTTGCCCAGCAAGGACATACGTTTTTAAAAAAATTCATTATTCTACACCCTTTAGTCGTCGAGATAACTAAAAAACTATGGCTTTTACTCTCGACTTTGAGGGTTGTTTCAACCCCCTGAATACGGATCATTGCAGATGAACAAATATTTTTGAACAAACTATATCATACTAAGATTTGTTGAATGTAAATTATCCGAACGTTCATGTCAGCCATAGTTCCGACAATCGAGGTTCTGCCGTATTTTTAGCTACGCTGGGTATAATTGCTTTACTCGTAGCTCGTAAAAACTGCGATGCAACAAAATCTTTGAATTGATATTAATTTCATTTGAATTGATCAAGCACGGCATTACGTGTTTGAATTAATAGAGCGACGAAAGTGCTGATCATTTTCACGACGCTAAACTTAACGTACCTAGAGAGATCGTAAAGGTCGAAAATTTGTTTACGTATCTGTGTTAAATATTCCATTTTCAGCCATCGTTGTAACATGCATTTTTTTAGCCGAATCAGCTGTTTTTAAGAGGCACACCGTTCGGATAACAGAACATGCATGTATTAGGATATTCAAGTCAGATTAAAAAACACGGTTTCGTGTAACTTTTTTTTGCATTTTCTGAATTTACAGAATTTCACGTAAGAGAAAACTTAATGCATTCATTTAGAATGTTACTATCATAGCTCCGGATCGATTAAATAGAAAACAACCATCATCACTTAACCCTTAAGAGTCTCTGAAATTATGAATTGTCATATTGATAGAATACCATTGTCTATGACGACAAAACTCCTTCTGGGGTCAGTGATATCGCTTTCGGAATATCCTCCATCAAATTATGTGTCTGAAGGAAGGCCGATTCGAACATGTAATCTACAAAATTAATACATCAGTATTGCTCAAACAAAAGTAAAATAAATTTTGAACCCTTCTAGTGTTGCGTTAAAATATAATGTTTATATGTTTCTTAAACATTGAATTACTTCGAGTTAATGTTCAAATGGTTGCTAAGTAACGATAAACTGAATATTAAAGTAAAAGTAATGTTAACTTAGTAAAGAAAACTGTTTACTCCTAGAAGATCTTTACATCTAAAGGATTCATTGACATTTCGAGTTCGTTTGTCGGGAAATACGCAAAATCATTATATAATCGATTTAATTCCGTCCATCAAACGACTGCATATTTACGTATTTCATAAATACTTCTGGTCTGTTGACTCTGCAACTTTTCATGTGAAAAATCTGCGGATACGATGCTACGGGAGGGGAGGGGCGGACGTTCGATCTACGAGAAACCATACGATTTCCTGTATATAATGTTGTTATTACTGGTTTATCCAACTGCGTCAGTAAAAAACAAGAATAACATTGAACAAGTACGATCTCAAAGTAAACTTCGTCGTATCGGTCGATAACACTGGATTTTAAAGGATTTTTAAATCAAAGAAAAAAATACGTACTTCGTCTTACCATGACGGTCGATGCTGCTAAGAAATACTTGAAAAATTTCGTTCTATTATCGATAAAATTATATCGATATATAGATAACAAATATGAAGTATCGATAAAACCGATAAGGTATCCATATAATGATCATATCGTTAAGGTAACGATATACTGATAATATCGATCAAGTATTGATGTATTGCAAATAATTTGATACATCGACAATATCGTCGGGTCACGGATAATTCGATATATCGATAAAGAATCGATACGTTACAGGTAATTCGATATATCGATAATATCAATGAGGTATCAATACGTTAAATTCGGTATATTCGATAATTCGATATATCGATAATATCTACAAAATATCGCCAAGCGAATAGAAACTGTAAAGCTCAGTCGATCGAACGAAAGTGAATTATGATGAATTTATTATTTCATCAAACGTTTTCTATTTCTGTTTGTACCGATATATAAAAGACGGCATATTATTTTATGTAATATTTCATTAGACTGCGGATTTTTAAACGAAAGAAACTTGTCCGCGCTAATTGCACGAAACGGAGGCTGCGCACACGTTTCTTTCTTCAATTATTTTATCGAGTCGGAAATATTGTAATAATATTTTCAAATTCATCAAACAGTTTTCACTGTTTTCTAATCGATGTAACTCGGTCTTGTCGTAATTGCATAAAATTCACAGTCTATATATTATTTATAAGTTACAATAAGCAAGAATGCATCCTGACAAAACTACAAGAACAGTCGTTTCATTTTGCCTCAACAATATTTTATCGATATTATCTATTGTATCGTGAAGCATCGATAGGGATATACACGTGGTACGAATAATAATCGATGATCAGATCCGTTTGCAGCGGAGTTGAAATCAGAATACGGTGCACTAAACAGCTGTTAATGGTTATTGATCGACTCATAATTTCCATGCTAAAAGATATTTAAGGGAATAACGATGTTAGATATTAAATGAGGAAAGATGGGAATGCAGAGAGACTCGAAGTATCGATACTGTAAGGTGTTTCTGTAATAGGTGTTTATCTACGCTTGTATATCGGCCACGTCGGGCTAGAGCAGAGCTGTTCAACAGGCCTCGCGGCGGGCAAAGGGCAAAGCCACAGGCTAAGGACAAAGCTACGAGGCACAGGTACGGGCAAGCGTTTTAGCGGAGTGGAAACGTGAGAGAAGAAAGAGCGAAGTGTGTTTACGTTTTCATGCCACCTTTCCTCTCTTATTCGCACGCATTGCCGTTATATACCGATCGTGCGATGCTCATTCTATTTCACTCAGTCTCGACGCAACCTACAGTCGATCTCTGTCACCGTCTTCAGTGACATACATAACGTGTCGTTACTGGTGGGGAGTGCCACAAGGAGCTAAGGAAAGTGTTTGCCCTGGGTTGAAAATCACTGTCCTCACGAGTAAGCTGTTGAACAGCTCTGAGCTAGAGTAGAACCAAAGTACGTATGTATACTTATATAAAGTCATCAGGAAAAGTATATTTACACGATAATATCGCAGTCATATAAAAAAATGTCTTTCTAACCATTACACGCGACAATAATTTACTCTTAAAGCAAAGTTACTAATCGACAGTTTTTGTACATGGAAACGATACGAGACAACGCGACAGACGTGGGAAAGCCGACAGAAAGAGCTGAGCCATCCATAGGGTGCCATGAAACGATATCACTGATGTCGCAGAAGGAACGAGATTTCAGATTTCCCCAGGAAACGTAAAAGACAGTGCGTAAAGATCGTTCGAACAACGATCGAGGAATGATAAACAGAAATTCCTAACGAGACGCCACGGTTTCAATAAAGAATCGTTTATCATCACAACCGCACTTCCATATATCGTATACGTATACTAAACATACACACGCACGCGTTAATAACGACACGCATTACAGTTAACGACTAATAATTGCCCACACACCAAGGCGTTCCCGATTACATATTGCTAATGTAAAGAGACTGTCGATTCATGATTTCACTTTGAAGTTCTTTGGATCGGTGCTTGATCAGTGTTTGTTTTACCGAATACTACTTACTCTTCCAAGATTGTTTTACAGTTATTGACAACTCTATTATTAATTTCGATGACAACACATCGAACAGAGTCGGGCATTACACGAATTGTTTTGAATACATATTTATCTGAAATAATTATCCGAGTGAATTCTTCGTAGTCGAATATTTTATTCAACTGACAATTATTATTATTGTTGTTATTTATTATGAAACGGGATAATTACCGTTTACACTACTGTTTACTATTACTATAAATATAATAAAAAACAAATAATTCAGTTAGCGAGTGCACAGTGTAAATTATGTTGGAAGATTTTTGAGAATCTTTGAAAAGTTGCTGTTGTTGCTGGAAAATTTTACATTTCCAATAATTCAGTTGATACAATCATATTGACCAATTATTTATTATTGGTAAGTAATTATTCTATCCATTTATTGCGATGATTCTTTATTCTTTATTCAAATAAATTGTGCTATAAGAGAACGGTATTAGTTTTATACAAGAAAAAATTATTCAAAACGTCAGACTCTATTGTGTTGTGTTGTAGTGTTATAAATAATTACCAAAATTATTGGTAATAATTAATCAAAATAAATTCTATTATATTTATTCAAATCGTTCATTTTCTGAATGAATTCCTGTATGAATAAATTCTTATTCGAATAACAAGTAACTTCTTATTCGAGTGATATCTTATTCGGGTAATAACTCATTTTTCATTGCTAAACCATCATCCGAATAAAATGCCCAACTCTGATTTGAAACAGTAAATTCACACTAAATGACGTAATGCATGCTGCATAACTGTTGCTTGCAAATGTGAAAGAAGTGCAAGCTTTTCATTTATAAAAGAAATGGAAGTATTAATTGTTTCATTGATTTCTCATTTTTCAATATTATATCATTTTCATTTCGAAACAGCAACTTGATGCTGACATATTGTTAATATTATTTAATTAATTCTTTGTATTATAATCTATTAGTGAATATATTAATTCTATACATATAATAATAACCTTTTATATATATTAGATTATCGTTTTATTTAAAGAACAAATTAGTATCGACTAGTGTCAATTAATTTCATAAAAATATGAAATATGTTTTTACTGCCACAAACAGTTCGTTTTCTATTGAAATGATTCCCCTAGAAAATGTAACACGTTTAAAGCTTCCCTAATCTTATTCTATGTGATCTTTCTTCCCGGTCTGATGAAATATGATTTTTCCTACTATCTTTCTCGGTGAATAGATCAATTCTTTACCATACATAATATAATTTCCAATTGTGTACGAAGTACATATTTTATTGATCTCGTGGAAGAAAACTGTAAGTTTACATACAAAAAAGCTTGAGGTTGTGTGAAAATTTGTTTAAGAACGAAATATACAAGCATTCGGTTGTTGCAATTATTTAACGCATTAACGAATTTATTGTTAATGCAGTATCAAAGTATTGATAAATTTAACGAGCAAATATCAATTTCCAACAACTGAAAACAAGCAACAATTTTCTTCGCGCTCATTATTCCTTTCAATGTACTTATTTTCAAAGCCAGCGTTCGTTGCCTAAATAGCAATCTAATTAATAAAGAGCGTAGAGCATCCATTGACCTAAGTATCATCACGCGAGATCGTGTTTAAATCTCTCTCGAAAAATTCGTTGCCATTCCAGAAAATGTATAAAAAAAAAGTGACGCTGAAGAAACTGCGTACAAGCCCCGAGAAACTCGTGTACAGTGCGCCCAATAATGAATAATTCAGTCCAAAAGTAGATTATTCTACGTATAAAAAAAACCACCTTGACGATGCAGAATCAAATTTTCGAGAAAATCAAGTTTGAACATGCTTGAAGCATCTTCTCTCAGCACTAAAGTTCTACGCAAGATTATATCGTAGAATCTGTACCCTGTAGATCGTTATTACATGTGCGCGCCGATAATCCGCTGTCTCTTGACGAGTCTGTTCCAGAGAACCCCTCAAAGTTCACAATCATGCAAACATAGTGAACGATGTTCCTTGTTGCTCCTTGCGCCACCAAGTTCTTCATTGCAAATTTCCCGCTCAGTTCAAGGAAATGGGGGATTATTGGTCGGTACATTAACGCGTCATGTTCTTGCAAGTGTCCGGGCATGGCCTGCACGAAAATGCTACGCAAACGGGCCAAGACGGCCGAAAGCTTCTACATGGTAGTCAAACGCGCGAGTCATATACCTCAGACCTTCAAAATTCATTTTCTCGAATCCACTAGATAAATACCTTTGATTCGCCTGTTCTCCAACTGAACCATTCATTATGGAAGACGGTTAATCTTTACTTTAACGGTCCAGAGATTTTTGGTTCTTTTATATATGTTCCCGTAGATTGTATCGAGATAACTCCAAAAATTCAAGTCCCAAGGTGCGCAAACCATCAGTGCAACAGTTATTCGCGTTCAAAGTTGACGAATTTCAAGCGTTTCTGACATGTCAGCGTGATGCCACATTGGTACTTATTCCGTCCGAGGACGTAGTTCCATGAGTGGCGCCGCTAGATGACAGCACAAATATCAAAGAAATTCCTCACAAGAGCCATTAGATGGCAGCACAAGCATGGTGAAGTAGTCATTTTGGTATTAAAGTTCAAATACTCTATATTTTATTGGATTTTTATTGGGCTAGGCTTAGGGTTAGTTTGCGTCAACTTTGAACACGTATAACTTTTGAACCAATGGTTTCCGCACCTTGGGACTTAAATTTTTGGAGTTCTCTCTACAAAATCTACGAGAATATGCATAAAAGAGCCAAAAATCTCTGGACCGGTAAAATAAAGTTTAACCCGGGAGACTCTGAACGACACAAACACACAGGCATACGCATACACAATCACACACATACTCTCTTTATTTGTCCATCTATCTCTTTCTCTCCTCACCCTCTCACTCTCTCTCTCTCTCTCTCTCTCTCTCTTCCTCATGTCTACAGTACACAACACACTTGGAATACCCAAAAATAAATACTTGTAAACGCAATACACATACACACAATTTCTCTCTCTTTCTTCTCCATCTCCCTTTTTCTTGTTTACACAATACACAGAAACAAACACACAGCTCCCTCATGTACAAAATAATAAATAAAGGCAAACACATAAAGGCTCGCACACACACACACACACACACACACCCTTTTCCTCTCGTGTACACGATACATATGTACTCACTCTCTCCCATTCCCGTGCACAAATAACACAAACACACAAACACTCTTTCTCTACCGTGCGCACAATACACACACAGGCAACGCGTCTGCACAGAGCAGAAACGACACACCTATACACGTACACATGTATATATGTATGTATATCGCACTATGCGCACCCTGAATACCGACGGGACCAATCAACAGCCCCCTCTCGTGATCCCCGAATTGCGTTCGAAGAGAATTATGCTGTCCTCTCTGCTGGATGCTGAACGTCCATGAACGAGAGCATGTTTACACCATAAGCGGAAAACGGGCGAGAAAGAGAGACTCCTCGAGGCCAGAGAGTTGAATCTCTTTTCATTGAGAGTATCAACTATGGAGGAGCTGCTGTGTTGGCGTTGGATAACAAACGCTTTGGCCGTTTGACAAATGGAGACCAGTGATGAAGTAGTCGCACGTAAAACTGTCGATGTATAGACAAAGAACGCCATACTCCCGTGAGCATTCTCATGACCGAATTATGGTGATTTAATGAAGAATGCCTTTGTTCGAAGAATAGAGAAAAATAGAGTTCAGAGTGTGCTCGCAGAAGTTGTAAAGTGACGGATGCTGTGGTGTATATTTTTCACATAACTACGACGTTTTTTGCATTCATATTGTAGATATTTACAGGATGTCCCAAAAGTTACTCAAAATCGGTAAATAAAAGCTTAGAGAAGAAGGCTCCTTTGTGTTTGCATTCCCCCTCTTAGTAGCTGCCTCACTGCTGCAGGTATCGATCGCTATTGGCCGAAATCGATGACGAAGATCGACGGCGATCAATAGCGACCGGTAGCTGCGACAGTGGGGCAGGTAGTAAGAGGGGGAATGTAAACACAAAGGTGCCCTCTTGTCGCGTGAGGACTATATATGCGTGTAGAATTTAATTATGCATTGCAATATGATTACGCAGCATAATTACTTTTAAAAGCAACCAAAATAGGTAATAGAAAGGTAATTTCTAATATAATATCTATGAAAGTTTCGATCCTGTTCGAGTAAGATTCGAGTATACTTAAAAGTACTGTTTTTTCGTCAAAATACTTATAAAGAATCCGAACTAATCTCATTATTTCGCGGTTATAACGTAGGAAGCAGTCTGGTATTATTTTAACATCTAATAACCAGAGTAATAAACGAAGAAATGTGTAACTATAAAAATCTCGAGCAGACAGCAGCAATAAATCCTTTTAAAACATTAATACAAAGGATTTAGCTTCCGATGAAGATTTGTCAACTTTTTGAACATGAAAAGATGATAATGCTCGAAAAAATTATGACAATGCTCAATGCGAGGAATATGGGGAGCAGTGCTGTCACGAACGATGTTCAGAATTTTTAAACATATTTGAACACTGAAAAAATGTTTTACTTAAGAAAACAACACAATTTTTCTTTCTATGATACTTGTAATATGTATTTTTCACTCAAGTGCATAAAATACCATCAAATTGTTTTTTGCTGAAAACGAATGGTTATTTTCGGTTTTGTTCTTGGATATTTGAAATCGACATATAGATATTCACGTTTGTAAATATATATTTTTCGTTTAGCTAACAATTAAAGTTACGGTATACTGATTAATTGAAAAAAAATGTGAACCATCTCATTGCCCCCACAGATTTTTACTTTTTCGTTTGCAGTATTCAAAACATACGCATGATCTTCTCTAGCTCACTATATGATTTTAATAGTTTTTTTGTCGATCGTAGCTACACGTTATTGTGCAAAAATATTACGTATAGTCCTCACGCGACGAGAAGACACCTTTGTGTTTAAATTCCCCCTCTTATCAGCTGTCCCATTGCCGCAGCTATTGGTCGCTATTGATCGCCGTTGAACTTTATCACCGATTTTGGCCAATAACGATCGATAGCTGCGGCAGTGGGGCAGCTAGTAAGAGAAAGAATGAGAACACAAAGGTGCGTTCTTGTCGCGTGAGGACTATATCGTAGAGTCGCAATTTTTCCCAATTACTGGCTCCGTAAATTCGTTCCACGTTTAACAAGAATTTTTTTGCAGCAGCTGATTTAATTAACCCATCAACAGCGAGCAACGTAGAATTCGTGTTCTAAATATTTTGTAAAATTTAGCAAATAATACAAAATTAAAAAGATTTTTCATTGTTAATTAAAAAAAATATTTTTATTTTTTTCATTTCTCGTTTTATATCCTGCTCAATCGAATACTTAGGGCGCATCTGCGTAACAAAAAAACTAGCTCGCGACGAATCAAAAACTCTGTTGTGGTTAGAGTGTTAATCGTTTGTGAATCTCATGACGTTTTTAGAGGTTCTTGGTCGAAACAATCGAAATTCATGCGTTGACATCTTAGATAGCACCTTCTACGTGTACTTTACATCTAAGCTGCAATATAGTTTCTCTTTAAGTAAAGTATGAATCTTTCTCTGGACTTGAAGAAAATGTTTTTAATTTAAAAATCAGTATTTTCGATTCAACGTCTGATATGTTGCTTATCAAAAATATCGTATCCAATTAATTTTACGTGCTATCCGCATCGTCGAGTCATAACATGTTCTTCTCATCTTTATTATTGAAATTTCACTTCCAAAACTCAATGCGGCTGGCAACATATTTGAATTTACAACCAAGTTACACTTGATTATTTGCAAGTGCCACGAATTAATTAGTACACCTAATATATGCTTCGCGATTAACGGTTTAAGCTAAACGTTTTAATTAATTTATTACAGTCCGGTCATCGTTGAATGAATTGTTTGGCAAAATTAAACAAAAGATAATACATAGCCACAAACGTGACACGGTGACAGACATGTATTTGCAAGTATAACATTAATTAAATTGTCAGGATCTTCATTATAAAATCTGTAGGTCATTTCATAATTTTGATCGAGTACTTTTAAAGTAAGACTTATGTTTATTTCGATATTTTCAATTCTCCATAATTAATATAATTCTAAATAATAATATTAATTCCTCAGCGATCACGTACTTATAAACATTGCAAATATACAGAAACAAATTGACTTTTTTTAATATATACTATCCAGGTTTAATTTTTGTTAATCAAATATAATAATATACATCAATTAATGTATAATTTGATTGCAGATTTGTATTAATGCCGGATTGCGAATCTGGCTGTATCGAAAGCAAGGTAATCCATATCGAAGGATTTTTAATCAGTTCAGTATATCTATTGGAGCTTATCTATTATTACACCGTACAAAACATAGAAATGTTAATAAAGCAGATAATGCTCCACGAATACAAAATCGAATAATAATTAGAACTGTTCAACGTCGCTGAATCGAATTCGGTTTAACGAGTACAGTAATTTGCAAAAACTTTTGACACCTAACAAGATTAAACGTTCTAGATCTCAATTTATAGAATCTTATATTAAATGGATGAAAGAACAATGACCAAAAATTTCGTGACCACTTTATCGATCGGCAGTTCTCTAATAGTTTTATAATATTATATAGTGGATATCAACAGTTGAGAATTTCTTAAAATATTGTTCAAAGGAAACAATAACCTCGCCAGTAATTCAATAAATTATTTGGGTAATTATAATGTAACAATTTCTTCTGAAATTGTTATTTAAACTGAAATTATAGAGCACCTCATCCAAAAGTATTAGGACACTCACAAAAAATTAAATTAATTTGAGAAACCGATAGGAAATTGTTATAATTTCTTTAATTTCTTTCAAAGTTAATTGTATTAAACTGTAACAAGTACATATATCTATATGATTTTTACATTACAATGTAATGAAGTTAATCTTATAAAAGAAAATTAAATTTTCTTTTTGTCGATATATATATATCCGTCGTTTTCTTTTTATTACTTCCTGGAGATTCGTTTTATTAGTTTGTTTATTATTTCTGATCCCATTTGATTCCATGCACGGTGCAGTATGTTCCACATATTTCGAAAACATATCATGCGAAATGAAGTCAGCATATATACTTCAATGAACAAAATGCAACAAACAGGTTAACTAATTGCATAAGTGACAAACGCCTCTAACTTAATATGTACTTTCGACAATACGATGACATAAAACTTGATGCTAAACATAAATCACAAGCTAAACTGAATGAAAAATTATAATTTATACTAAATCAGCAGGTGTCTAATACTTATTCTAATACTTTTGGAGGGTGTAGTACATACATCCCTGTCATTGAAAAACCTATTAATCCTTTGTACTCGAGAGTTGACTCTGAGGCATCACTAAATATTGTTATATCGAGTTCAAAAATAATTCTTACATTGTCGCTGATATTTAAAAAAACTGTTAAAAGTGTCGCTTATAATATGACTAACAAATCGAATCGAATGCCTCGTAATACATTATAACTTAATTTAGTCTTAAAACGTGTTGCTCAAACAACCTCATTTTAAGGTTATATTAACTTTTTAGTAATATAATTGATGTGACTTCGTTATTAAATTCAGTGGATTAAAATTCATACTGATATTTTTTTCCATCATTTACTCGAAAATGACATTTTTTAAAGCTGTGTCCAAAATTTATAGAATGACAAGTTCTCAACCCCTATTCTTTATGTTTCCACAGTTGTGTTTTTATAGTTGCCTAATGTCAACGACCACAAAAACAAGCTGCAAGACTCGAATAATCGTATCTCCTCTTCCCAAATTGTCCATTTTTGTTTACAAGCTGATGAGCAATTGGAGAGAATTTACTGTATTCAGAAATCTATTTAAATATCCTTCCAATATATCGGCTACTCTGATCGGAACTATCGATAGTGAGAAAAACAGTCGACAGTTTTCGATAGCGTTAAGTTCTCCATTTCTATAGGTTATGTTTACAAGTGCATGTCTGTTAATGATGAATTTGTAATCAGTTCGTTTAGCGATAAAAATCGAGTGGCTTCGTGCGCGTCATGATTTCGTCGATCGACAGAGATACAAATGTTTCTTCTACTCCCAGAAAATTCAGGAGAGTACTGGGAGAAAAGCGAAACAAGTTGCGGAATGAATTTGAGAGAGTCTTGGGGAATTCTCGTGGCCGGAGGCACACGGAACGACGCGCGTCGCGACGCGAGCACGCGAGGACGCGTGAGAAATCGAGGGAAGTTTAGGAACCGGGGGAGAAGACCTCGTTGAATTTTCATTCGCGACGAAGAAGGGTTCTTCGTGTCGAGCCGTGGAAGCCGTGCCACATTGTGGGGCCGGTTAAACTGCGAACTGAATTTAAACCAGGTCGAAGGGAAGATATGAAACGGAAGTGCGACGGGGAATTCTTTTTTTAAGTGTCCCCTTTGTCGCTGGAAGCAGCTTCGACCCAGGTGCTGATAACTTGGAGATTGCTTGATCGTTTTGGATCGGCGAAGGCGACTAACCGTAACTAGAACGCATACTGAAGATAAATCGTCGCGATTGTTCGACGCGACATGATTAATTATACACGAGTTGCGTAAGATTCACAGATTAATCAAGTATACAGGGTGTTTCACGTAACTATCGCCACGATTTCTTGAGCAGTTCCGACAGTCTAACGAATAAATGTTCCGAACAAAAGTTAATCATTTTTTAGTCAGCTACAACTTGCAATATAAAAATTTCAGAAAATACGTTTTATTCCAAAAAATCAAGCTCATTGATTTCATTTTTTTTCTAAGTCGAGGTCATCCGAGGGGCATGGTATTATAGGTCAATGAATTCGTCTTAACACGAGCTACAATAATATGAAGTAAAAAAAATATACCATGCTATCTAGAAGAGATAAAGATGACTTTGATTTTTTGGAATAAAACATTTTTTCTGAAATTTTTTACATTGCAATCTGTAGCCGTCTAAAAACTGATTAACTTTTGAACATTTTTTTTCCAGACTATCAAAAGTGTTCGAAAAATCGTGGGAATCGTTGCGTGGAACGCCCTGTATATGATGTTACTTTAATAACGATACGTTACGATGTGAAGAAAACAGGTTGGTAACAGAATCGCAAAGAACGGAACTACCGTTGAATGACACAGAAAGAAGCGATAATAATTTATAGAAGTTAACAGTGAAAATTTACATCAGATACCGTATGCCTGATTATACAACACAGAGGACAAAGAATGAAGACAACATTTTTATTCAAACCCTGTTATCATTGATTGGAGATGTCTTCATATGTACAGAAGAAACATTCTATTATTCAAATGAGATTGTTGGTAATATAGTAAAATGGTAAACCGAATAAACAGTATTAAAGTACGATCAACTAGCAAAGTGTAAAATATGAAGGAAAAATTCATTTTAAGGGTGCTACGTCACGAAGAAGACAAGAAACTAGACTAGAAAGCATTTCTTTTATACACGATCTACATTAATAGATGTGAAGAAAGGAATCGACGGACACTTTTCAAAAAGTAAAATGTATAGCTATACAGTAAACTCCTGTTGAATGATTTTAAGCAACTTTTCTCTTAGCGAAAATGTTCTTCGCGACCTCGTTAAGGAGTAAGTGTGTATAGTTGGCGCCACGCTTCAGCGGCCAATGACGTGTAGAGGTCGTTGTAGAGGACCCAGAACACGTCAGTTGTGCTCGCTCTCTGATTGGCTCGTCTTTTTCGTCAAAAACTCGTTAACAAAGCTATAACCAACATTTTCGCTAAGGAAAAAGTTACTTTAAATCGGCTCAGGATTCACCTCATTCCGGATGTAACGGGAGTTCTAAGACATCCTATATCAAATCAAAGATGAAGTAATTACCGTGAAGGATTTTAACACTTTAAAGAATTATAAAAATTATTATTAAAGAATTATATAAAATTAAAGTATCTTAATTAATCAAATATCTATAAATCTATAAATTAAAACTGAAAAGTTACGTTGTAATACGTAGCATGCGCGGCACGGCAGTTAAAGTATTAAATATAGTGTAAAAATGTATTTAAAAACAACGTCTCTAAAAATTAATAAACATTTTGAACACGCCGATAGATGCAGAAGATAATTATGTCTTTCAAATAAATGGAAGAAATAGACGCGAGAAATATGTTTGCATAAACCAACATCTATCTATGTTGGTTCATTTACAATTTATAATAAATTAATCAATCTATGAATTCATTCGTTTTATAAAGTTCTCGTTTATTAGTATGTAAAGTTTTCTGAACTGTGATAACATATCTTTGTCGACATAATTTTTTCGTTTAACTATCAAAGCAAAAATGTTACAGTTTTTCACGTTTTTGTAAAATTCAAGACAATTTCTTCTATAACAGGGTACCTTCTTAGGTAACAACAATCTAGAAAGCTTACGAGAGAAGGTGAGCGGCGTAAATAACGATTATCATCAAATACTTATAAGAATTTTAAAAAAACTTCTGATTTAAATCAACATTAACCGCTTAACAGAGTATATTAACAGAGTATAACGATTGAAGTTGGGAAATCTAATCGAAGTTAATTGTTATTTCAACGGAAACTAAGACCTTGCTTTGACCTTAAATTCATAACGGGAGATCTTTAAAATTACCACCATAAACTTTTAACGGTGTATTAAGATGCAAGTAGAAGTGATTCCTATAATTTGTATACTTGTTACATATTACTTTCCGGTGGCAAATATAACGTTCTAGAGGAAATAATAATGTAAGTGCTAGTAATTACTACAATAAGTACAGTAAATTCTCCCTAATTGTCCTTCAGCTTAGAAACAAAGAAGGACAACTTCGGAAGAGGGGATACGGTTATTCGAGCATTGCGCTTTGTTTTTGTAGTTGTTGGCAATAGGCAACTATGAAAACGAGCCGTAAGGCTCGAATAATCGTATCTCTTCTTCTCAAATTGTCCATTTTTGTTTAGAAGCTGAAGGACAATTGGGGAGAATTTACTATACTGGTAACGACTATATTATACATTACTCTATCTACTACGAGCAAACATCTTAGCGGAGTGGGGGACGTGAGAAAAAAGAGCGAAGTGTTCACGTTTTCATGCCATCCTTTTTCTCTCACTCGCACGCATTGCCGTTATATGCCGTTTATCCGATGCTCATTCTATTTCACTCAATCTCGACGTAACCAGCAGTCGACCTCTGTCACCGTCTTCAGCCAATAACGTGTCGTTACTGGTGGGGAGTCCTAGCTAAGGAAGGGGTCCTGTTACCGTCGGGAGTGGGGTCTAGAGACCGTCGATCCGTGTTTGCCCTGAGCTGAAAATCTCTGCCCGTATCGACAAGATGTTGAACAACTCTGATCTGCGATATTATTATGTTATTATTAATACACAGGAATGATAGACGCGAAGTAGATAAAACAATACTTTACTAGAAAAGTAGTCACATTTGGCTTCCGTTACTCTTTCAAAGGGAACTAACAACATTTCTATTCCGATTTTATCGATTGTCTAATTAAATTATACAATAGTTCGATGAACGAATTTTACTTTTAACTTATACAATGTGCGTTTTACTGTTTAATAATAGCAAAATCTCGAAGTGTCACAAACTTTTTTGGTTACCTGATATATATTTCTTGTAGGAGATTTTATTGTATTCCTCATCATAAGGTTCTTTAATATTTTTAAAATTCGATATGAGCATCGAACTGAAGACGGTATACAATTTCATAAATTGTATAACATCGTTTCAACAGAAAAAAGAACACAATGGAAACTCGACTGGAGAAATTGAGAATGTATGATATTAGGTGGATCAGGCAACCGTTTCATCTTCATTAATAACAAATTTACCATTATTTGCAATGATTCATTGTCATGAGAGTCGTCAGAATGATGAATGTGTTCATTACAATCTGTTGCCGCGAGCAGAAATGTGAATTTTGGTTTTACTGGTTTTAATTCACATTTGCAAAATAAAAGAGCAATTGTTCTGACTAGTTCCCCTGTCTTCAAAATATTTATATTGTCCCTTTCGATACATGTGCTCTTTTCAAAAGATCTCTAGCCTACGTTTGATAGTCAGAAATATCGAACGATCTTTCGATAGCCTTGAAGTTTTTAATCTTAATCTCTAACTGGTACAAAAAGTACAAACATATGTGTGAATCTACTTCTAGATAAAAGCATTATTGATATTTTATTAGCTAATGCAATAATAAAATAGAAACACAATGTTAGGGCAACTCGTGACCTATCAAGTTGGTCAAAATGACCGGCTACAGACTTCTTGTTTTAATGTTGTTAAACTGGTAACGATTTTTTCACAGGACGTGATTGAATAAATTTCTTAATCCTAGCACAGATTACAATAAAAACTGGGAAGAGTCTAAATAGATTCGATATTGCCATCGCTATAAATTAGCACGGAGTTTAGAACTCAGAAAGTTCAATGTTAAATCTATATACTTTTCAAGTAGTGGGTATAATTCATCATAGATTCTTACGATTGATAATCATAGTTTTTATTGGTCAATGTATAAAAATGAATCATCACCTTTCATATTCGATATTATAGCTGACTGAATTAAAGCAATACACATCAGTAAATCTTCTGGCCATTTAATCTTCGAATATCTGCGTCTCGATGATCAATAACATATTTTTAAACACTCGACAGTTCACTGACGTAGAAGCGATGAATATTAAATAATTACTGCCGAGAGACAAACCTCGGTAGTAATACCTATTACATACGTATATATCTTTCGTTGAATCAACCTCGCGACCTGAATTTTTCATCCGACAAATGCAATTCGATCTTTATTAATTGAACGTTATAAGTAATCAAAAATATTATTATTATTATTTACGCTTCAAAAATTTGATGTATGTTGCGGTTATATAATAATTTGATTAACATTGCAAGGTCTTAATTGCTTCATCAGTAGCCGGATTTGTACTATTCGCTCTTTGGAAGAAATATTTCACTGATGTCCGTTTTGATACATTTTTTTATTTGGTTCATAGTTCTACAAAATTAGAATTTGGAATGTTAGAACGGTAAACCATATTGCTTTTTGCTTGGATATGGTTAAAACGCTAATTATTCTTTTTTAATACGAAAATGAGGACAATGTTTCATGTCAAACAATTTTTTCTAAATATAATATGTGTGAAAGATTATTTATTGAATACTCGTTCTTAAATTCATGTATTTTATTTCTATCTTATATTATGTCGCTAACATTGTGTACATGTGTGCGAGACCCAAAAATGTGAAGGGTATGCAGATTATTCATAATTTCACTGATGAGAGTCTGTAGGAGTAATTTACAATTCTGCTAATTAATCCGCTGGTAATTTAATGTTAGACACTTATTGTCACGAAATGAAACGTTAATCACAGAAATTCAGTTTCAAACTTCGAGACTAGAACATTCTATTTGAGATTCGTAGTTCTATACAGATCGCAAATCTATGTATATTCATCTATTATACCAAGATATTCTCGCAAGACTGGTATTGTAAATAGCCTTGTTTGATCAGTCATCTCGTAACGAGAGAATTTCATTCCGAATCCGATGGTGGTTTTACTTAATGACTTTTGTCGTTAATACACACCGAGTAAAATCGAATAACTTAATTTTAAATATAGAAGGCATATTGTTAAATCTTCTTTCTTCAGATGGATAAATTTTTCCTATCAATAATAGTCGCTAACCCCTTGTCATACTTTGACGTGTTGATTTTTTGACTTGACTTTCTGTTTTCCTTCTTAAAAAGTATTAGAGAAAAAAAACTTCTAGGATAGATGTGTCAATTACTGTGCCCCCCCCCCCCTCCCCCGCGTGATTACTATGCACTTACAATAATTTTACTTATATTTAAAAACAACATTATTAAATTAAAGAAATTGAGTTTTTTCAATAAAATTTGATCTGTAATTTTTATAACCGAACCAGAACATTAACTTTTCAATAACTACAAAATGAGAAACTATTTTTTTGATTTCTGATAATAGTTTGATGTGTTCTTGCCTTCATCTTATTAAAAGAAAACTTAAGAAACATGTTAAAAATAAAGATGAAAAATATACAAAAACGATGCTTTTCAAAAGATAGAATAAATTATTTCATAAAACTCATCTAAATTATGGAAAAACAATATTATAATTAACTTCGTAGATTGACTTTTTCATTTAAAGTAATTCAGTAACTGAAACAAATTTACTTCTTGTTCCTATTTTACTGTGCACTGTAACTGAAGAGTGAGTTTTCATGTCTTTTGCGATGCGTGTATTGATTACCGAGCCCTCTCATAGCACACCACGTGTTACATCTAACCTTACTCTCTTTACTCCTGAAATAATGTGTGTATAGTCTGCACACGACAAGAAGGCACCCTCTATGTTCACATTACACCTCTTACTAGCTGCGGCAATGGGACAGCTACTAAGAGGAAGATTATGTAAACACATTGGTGCGTTCTTGTCGCATTAGGGCTATACTTATGCTACCCGCGATTTTCTTTCCTTTTTTGAATAATATCGTAAATATTGAAACATATATAATAAATTTAGGCTAAATTATTTAATATGGAATATTTCTTGTTCTTACATATTTATAATTGCGTTAATTACCTAAAACTGATTACAGTAATTGAAGCGCAGCAATTAGATCAGTGAACAGAAATTGACAGGCAGTAACTAGATTAGTGCACAGAAATTGACACACAGTAATTAGAAAAGGCTCAGTGTAATTGATACATAGTAATTAACTTTTCATACTTTTAAGAGCGCAGTAATTCCGACGAAAACTATTTTGTATATTTCGTTGAATATTTCGTATTCTTTATACAGGGTCTCCCACTATCTGTGGTACAATCAAATTGGGGGGTGGAGGATGATTCTACACGGGTAAACAAATAAAAAATAAGGTCATTCCAAGCAATAGGAACATTAAAAAGAAGCATTTTAGTTATAGTTTAATAGACTGGTCCCTTTATCATCTAAAAAGAATTCAAGTCGTTTAGTCCAGTTCTAAAAAAGTTATTCAGTTTTAAGGGACGCTCGAATACTTTCATTACCGACAGTATCTATGATTTAGAATAGTTTAGATGGATGAATCTCGATAAAAGTCATATGTCACTTATAAATCATACTAATATAAGTAATGTACTGTGTTACACACATTTCTGTCTATGGATTTAGAGCGAGTTTGAATGAAAATAATACATGTAATTTAGTTACAAACTTACTTTATTAATGCAAAAATCGTTAGAATTATATTAATATTCAAAGTCGATTTTCGCGACAACGAGAACTTCGACTGAACTGAAACAATTTTATTCTTTATTTACGATTTACTTTTTCATGTACAATCATCCCTTTTTCGGTTGTACCATCGATGCTGGAACACCCTGTATATTTCAATTATGAACAAATTCGTACTTACATAAAAAATATCAACATATAATTTTGATGTTTTAAGAGGTGCGATAGTGATAAAAAGAAACTATTTAATTTCTCAGAAACTTCGTATATCACTTTAATGGACACAGTAATTGATACAATTACTTTATTCATTGTAATTGCGAAGAAAATGATACGGCAAGAGGTTAACATGTAGCTTCGAAGAATTAATGCCCGCTCTTCAAACCTGATTCTCATGGATGTAATATTTGATGTTCGAACTTGCCCAGTAATGCATCAATCATCCTAACAATCACAGCCCTTCCAGGAGCCAGCTCGAAGCTAAAGATCGTATGAAGTCGTCCCCTTCGGCACCATCAATCTTACAATACTGTCATCAACAGTTTAAACAACTCACACTACGACAAACAATTATGTTGTCGCACAATTTGGCGTGTGATCAATTGATCAATATCCTACTCGCTTCAATACCATAATTGTACACGACACAGATATAGCCACAAAAGTGTCTAGAACTGTATGCATTTGCTATGTTTCGCATACTAAATAGTCTTTCAAAAAACTAAACAAATATTTTGTGGATGTTGTTTAACTTATTAGCTTAGAATTAAATCAACGTTAATTTATACATTTTCGTGCATTTCAATATTATCTATGACAGCTGTTACATGGGTTTTTATTAGTTCTTCTAGTCAATTTGTTAATATTTCGAATGACGAACATATGAACACGTCGTCATCGTATCGAAAACTAGAATCTTTTCAATGATCTAATGTACAGTCCTCACGCGACAAGAAGGCACCTTTATGTTTATATTCCTCCTCTTGCTAGCTGCGGCAGATGGGGAGTTAGTGGGGGAATGTAAACACAAAGGTACCTTCTTGCTGCGTGAGGACTATAAGTGTACAAATAGACAAATATTAATTGATACAGCTAGAGGAAACGTATCGGGAGAAAAATAGCATTATTATTCCTATGACTGGAGTGTGTACTAAAATTTTTGTTAATATTTCTTCTATAACACGATACGACTGGACAAAATAGTTTTATAAAAACGTTCTTAAATTTTTGTAACCTATTAACATTATTTCCGAACGATAAATTACTAACTTATTAATTTATTATATTGCTTCTGTACGTGTAACGAAGTACCGAATAAGTTCACTTTTTCCTTATTTATTAATATGCTACTTTATTACAGGAAATTAAATCTAATAAATTATGTGCACATGTGAATACGTTTTTGATCGTTTTTGCACACTTATCCACAAGGCAATAAATTTTTTAATAAACGCCGATTCAAACGCTATCTCGAATTAAGTCTAGCTTAGGCAAGATCAATTCTACATACTTATGTACACTTCCCTCCAAAACTATTAGGACACTCACAGTAAATTAAATAAATTTGAGAAACCGACAGGAAGTTGTTATAATTCCTTCAATTTATTTCAAAGTTAATTGTATGAATCTGTAACAATATATCTATATATTTTCTTACATTATAATAAAAATAACGTTAATATTACAAAAGAAAAGAAAATCTTTTCGACGATATATCCACCGCGTTTTTTAATTACGTCGTAGACTAATTTTGTCATCCGTTTTACATAACCTCCTTCTATTATTTCTGATTCCATTTGGTTCCATGCATGTTGTAGTAGTATGTTACACATATTTCGATAACAATACGATGCCATAGAACTTAATACTAAACGTAAAATATTACCTAAACTAAATGAGAATTTACAATTTATACTAAATCAGCAGGTGTCCTAATCCCTTTTTAAGGGAGTGTACATTTCAAACACCAATGCGTACACCTATTCCAAATATAAATCTTCTTCAACAAAATAATTTAATATATTATTTAATTCAATACATTATATTATAATAATGCTTCTCTGGGAGTACATAACATTATTCTACTTACTGCAACTGGCAGTAACACGTTGAATAATGTAAAAGTATTAGTTATTCGATCGGATACATTTGCAAACAAATATAGCGATAAAGATACATTATACAAACATGGAAAATCGATGTATTCTCGTTTCTGCATGACACTGTTGAACCAGATGCTGGAATTTATGCTACTAGTACTGGGAACGTAAATAGATTTGGAAATTTCATTTATTCGCCCAAAAGAAGAATACATTTTCTTATCGATTTAGTGCGTGCATACATCAATTTTGCATTTTCCAGTGGTGTAGAATACCGCGTTAGAGATTGAACTAAAGAAACTTAATTTAAAAAACTAAGTATTTGAAATCGCTACATAATATTTATCATCGAAATATAATAAATAGGGTTTCAAAATATAGTTGATTTTTGTGCAAATTTCACACTTTTTAATGTAAAGTACCACGTTTCACAAGGCCAGGCATGTCACAACTGGAAACAAATTGCATGAAAATTTATAGCATCGGTTTTCAAAATGTTGTTTAGTGTTTCAATCTGTTGCTTTAGTGTATTAAAATGGGGGGTCGCATAATCGGCTCAAAACCGTTACGGTTTTAACTACGAACAATTAAATGCAAATAGGAAAGGATCAAATCACCGGCAATGTCTTAAAACTTTTAACCGGCACCATTTGACACTGACATTGATTACGACGACAATATTTATTAACCGACATAGTGAAATCACTGACATAATGTTGGTAGTCATGATTACCAATGGCAGGTAAACATGAAGTCTATGTCATTGAAACGTGTGTCGTGTAAACATTGCCGGTGGAACGTGTGTCGATGTAAACATAGCCGGTGGAACTAGTGTCGATGTAAACATTGTCGGTGATTTCATCATGTCGGTTAATTCTGTGGCTATAAGGAAAATCGCTGCAAGACCCAAATTTAAAAGATTTAAATTAACGCATTAATTGAACTGTAGCATATAGGATCTTTATCGTCGAATATATAGGATCTTATTCGTCGATAAAAGACATAGTGAAAACAAATTATATAGACTCAAAACAATGATGCAATTTGATACACTACTAGGGTAAGTGTGGGTATTACTGCGGACGCCCCAAGTACTCTGTGGTATTTTATAAAAGTAATAAAATCTAACATTTTTGTAACTTTCTAAAAATTGATCTTATAATTTTTTATATGTTTAATATTGATAATTTATGATATGCAAGTAACAGCAATCGCAGTTTTAATTCATTTATTGAGTTTTAATATTTGGAAGCATATGAAAACGTTGAGCCTTATGAAATACTCGTAATGGCAGCTGTGATCACTGATTCGAAAGGCATTTATATTTTGGTAATTAATAATAAACTATTTATTTTAGCGTTATTTTTAGATAAAGTAATCATTACTTTAATAAAAAAGTCGACATACACTGTCACTATCATCTATCCTCAAATATTATTCACTAACACAGTATTTGGCGCATAGTTTTTTACTATGTATGTAGATTACTGCAGTGCCTTTACTGAACTGCGTACCTTAATCTATACAGTGCAGTTGTCGATGAGCCAGTGCGAACACGCTTGATCGTAGAGTACCTATACCTAATTTATAAAGTGCTACAGTGAGAATATCTTGATCCTAGGAATTATAGCTGTGCGTGTGTGTACATTTAAGAGAAAATGGGTTATGTCAACCTTGACACGCAGTAACTGAAACTTCCGCAGTATTTGGCTCGCAGTAATAGATACATAATCGCAGTAATATATGCACATTACGCTATTTAATGAAATTTGTCTTTACAGAGATCCAATAATTTGACAAAAATAAATATTCAAGTTAAAGAATAATAGGTATAGCTCAAATTGTCAATTTATTGGTGTAAAAGGTCTTATTTTCTTTGTAAAAGTTCGCCTTCATTGAGAAACCGCAGTAATATCTACACTTATCCTAAATCATTGATGATCAGAACTTTAAACAATAATATCTCAGAAGTGAAAACATGTGGCTTACGGCGTTCTTCCTTGCAGTCACAGAATTAATATTGTCGGCGAAATCAGTGTCGGCCAAAATAATGTTGGCTGAGACATTGTTATTGATGCGATACAAACTTGTTTTTGAAGACATTAAAATGAAGCCGCTCGTAATACATCGATTAAAATTCCTGCAGTAATATGCTGTATCCTATAGGTTGCATAACTTCAATGCACTTCAGTTTCCAATATATTCCCTGTATATGTCTTCAGCCAGCAACTGCTACAAACACATTGATACATGGTTCTATATATCAAATATAAAGATCCGTTTTATAAAGTAATGTACATCGGTTAAAAGTCATTGCTGCAAACGTTAAAGTCTAAAGCACGGTGTAAAGAAGAAGTGGTGGACCGACTTCATCCCTACTCCTGCGACCTTAAAGATTTGCTTCTGATATAGTCCGCTAGGTGCTCTGGTGGAATTTTCGTACCATTGGTGAGAGTTTCTATTGCGCGTGCTTGTGTGCGGTCCTCTCGCGGGATCTCATGGAAGTAAACTTTTACCGTCGCAGAGATTTTTTGGTGGGGTAACCGTAGCCGGTCCACCTCTCCTTCCTACACCGTGGTCTAAAGCAGTGCTCGGAATACTTTGGAACGCAGCATTGGGCTCCGCCTCCTGACTATCGCCGCAGCGTCTCACTCCCCGCGATGCTTCCAACGGCTTACCGCCGCAGTGTCTTGCTCACCGCGTTGCTTCCACCCGCTCACAGTCGATGGAAACAAAGTGGGGAGCGAGGTAATGGGACGGTAATCAGGAGGCGGATCCCAATGTTGCGTTCCGGAGTATACCGAACACTGACCTAAAGAAACAGATGTGTACAGAACATTTTGAAACGAAGAATACGAGTCATTAACGTCTTTATTCGATGAAGGATCGACCCACCCACGAGTCCCGAGATCCACTCGATTCAAGATAAAGCAAAAGTAATACATAAAAACGGGCTGCGAATGCGAATTCCTGCCGGTTTTCAATTTCATTGTCTATTCGGCCGCCCCCAAGGCACACGGAACTGGAAGAGGCAATCACACTGTATCGCTGTATGCACTCACAAGCTTATACCGATACATTGTTCCGTCAACGATGAATAAATCTGCTCGAGTAATAAATAAATAATAATCTGCAACAACGTAAATGGAATACATTTCCTGGAAAACCGAATCAAACATAATTGACATGGACGTAATTGACGGAATTGTAGAATCTGGATGCTGAGAGAGGGGTGGAGAGTGTGTGTGAGTGAGAGAAGAAGAAGGAAAAGAAGGGAAGTTAATTATCACAGAAACAAATCGCTCCAAAAACTCGCACAAAATCGAAACGATTTACTCCATAATTCGAAAATAGAACAGACAAGATTTATTACAGCGGTTACTTTCCTAATTTTCTTCAAGTTCATCACGGATCCTAACATAAGATCGTTTATTTGAAATATTGTAATAAAACTTGAGCTTCAAGTGTAATCATAAAATTACGTCAGTCATATACAGGGTATCCCGTTTAAGTTGAGATTGTAAAATATTTCGTAGAGACGCGCGACTTAGAAATACATTCTTCCGCAGGCGTTGTCAAAGTAATTACAAGGTCATTACAAGGCCATCTTGTTTTTTTTTCTATCTGAAACCTACATTGTGTATCTCGAAATCGTATTCTACGTGAAAAAACGCGCACAACCTTTGTTCGAAACATTTTTCTGTAGATTCAATATTTTTTACAACATTTAAAGATACGACGTTAGATGCTTCCAATTGAATGAGATCACAAGTAGATACACAAAAACTAAAATGTATATTGCTCATAATACAGCCGGATACAATAACTTGTATATCTGAGAGCTGTAATGAAAGAAGTGAAATAAACTGCTTATATAAAAACGTAGAAATACTTATACTGCACGACACAATGAATGAATTTAAAAAACGCACAAGCACAGATGTCGCTACCTGTCCAATTTTACTTTAATAAGAGAAACATCTCGTTGTATTAACTCTTCGTAGAGAAAAATGTCAAAAGACCCTGAATCTTGGGCTGCCAATGCTAATTGAAGATGGAAGCCCAACAAGTAGACAAAAGATGTGGATTCAGTACGACGATTGCCCGGCTCATTATACGCACATTTACATATTTCGCTTATTTACATCGAGTTAGTTCACTTTCTTGGTCAGCAAGGTCACTCGATCTAACATCACTCGATTATTTCTTATGGGATTACCTTAAGGAAAAGGTATATAACGATCCAGAAGAAATGAAAGAACGAATTATAACTGCGTGCCTTCATATCAAAAGAAGAACCTTGTTATCTATTCATCAGTCTTCTATTAAACGAATGTTCAGAAGTTGAAGGTGAAAGTTTCGAGCATTTGTTATAAAATATCTTTAAGAAGAAAATAACGCTGCCATTTTAATAGACAAACAAAATTAACCTTCGAACGGCCGACGTAAATGAGCGACGCGGCGAGCCAACATCGGGTCATTTCGGACCTATAGGTGAATGTTTACTATACTTGTTTCGCTCCTAACTTTTTGGTACAGGATGTTCTCTGGTAACTAAACTGCGGATTTTTTTACAGAATAAAAATTATCCAAGTTAATTGCAAGAAACGTGAGTCCGATAAAAATGTCTTTCCTCTTTTAATGACTTCAATAAGGTATATATAATACAAAAATATCCTCAGACTCTGTTTACTGTTTCTACAGTTTTGTTTCTTGATCTAGTCATTTTTGACAAAATATGAGAAGGGGTCGAGTTTGTTAAAAAAATGCCAAACTTTATGTTGCTGCTTCTTCGTTACGCTCAAGTTCTGAGTCAACGGTGACACGGCCTCGACTGTGCGAGGGTTAACATTGAAATAAACTTGAAAAACCAGTCAAACATCTTAAAAAACATTGAACTCGCAGAAAAATGTTGCAAACAAAATTTGTGTATTTTTCTACGTAGAATATGATTCCGAAATACAAAATATAGGTTGACCATCAAAAAGACAAGATGACCTGGAAATGATTTTGAAAATGCTTACTCATGAAAAAAGCTAGTAATGCTATTTGAATCGCTGCTCAAAGTACTAAAAGATGGGTGTCAGCTTGTTTCTTTAATCACGCGTTTACGAAATTTTTTACAGTTTCGACTTAAGTGGGACGTCCTGTATGTGATGTTATATGGCATATGTTATATACGAAGTCATATAACTGACAAAGCTTCAATGGCACAAAATAAAGAAAATATACAATCGAAGAATTCTTTTAAAAGTAGTACAGCACTAAAAATTCCACCAAAATTGTTTAATACAAGGGTGTCAAACTCACGGCCCGCGAGACTAAGCCTTAGTGTGAAACGGACTCCATTTCTGCCAATTAGAATTTTATATTTTCGCGCGTACAATTTAAAATGTGTGTGATCCGTATAGTTTATAAATAAAGTATATTATAATTTTGTATGCTGGTTTCGTTCCTAATTCACATTTCTATTTTATCTTTACTTTGCGTCGGATATATTGACTGGGCCGCAAAAATGTTCATCTCGGGCCGCATGCGGCCCGCGGGCCGCGAGTTTGACACCCCTGGTTTAATAAATCTTTTAAATCAATTCACCTTTTTTGGAGAACAAGAATGAATATTTTATTGATTGTGCGTGTACGTAATCGTTAGAATGGCTGTTTATTTTCAATCTAATCGAACATTGTGCAGAGCTAGAGTCGGAAACCATGGGAACGTTTCCGTCGTCGTGAAAATTCTCAATGGTAGGTTCGTTGACGAAAGCGAAATCATTCCACGGATTTACGCTCTGAAGAATTTGCTTGTGAATAAATTTATTCATCGTTAATGAAACCGTATAGTGAAAGGAAACACGAGCCGACGTTCCTCTTTCTGCTGTGCGTTGGTATCTGGTAATTATTCACAGGGTAAAAGCGCGCAATCTTTCGCGTTCAAACGAAAAACAAGATAACGGGCCGTTGAAAGCTGCAGAAAAGTACCGTGAAAAAAGCCCGAGTATGTGCGCGAAACGATGAAATGAAAAATGAAAAAAATTTTCGATAGAGAGCATGCTAACCTGCAAAGGAAAAAAAGTTTTAGAAAACCTTAAAAGAATATTTTTACGTGTTATATCTCAGCACTATTATTTTCTTTCTCGTTTCCTTAAATGACATTATGATCCTTTTATTTAGAAACTTTTGAAAACGATGCAAAACGAATGTGATCACTAGACTGCAAATTTTTGTGGAAAATAAAAAATGTCTAAGTTAATTTTCAGAAATTAATGCCTAATGAGAATATATTCTTTATTTTAATCATTTCGAAAAATTGTGCACTGTGCGCGTATAAGAATATTCTCAAATGCTTTTAGTATCTTTATTATTTTGCGTTTGACCTAATAATTTTTGTCAAAAACGGTATCTAAATTTTTTTTGTCAAAAAGATGTCAAAATCTTTTTGATAAAAATGGCATCTAAATCTACAGGCTATACTACGTTCAACGAGGACTGGCGCAAAATGTAAACAGAACGTTCACGTGACCGACGCTACAGCTGCATCTGAGTTACTGTTACACGACGATGCTCAGGGACGACGGAAGGACCCTCGTCGAGGGCCCTTGCATGCAGAGTAGTCTCATACAAAAAGGACTGAAAATTGTAATTCTGATCACGCGTCACTCGTGTGCAGCTGTTTATATTTTATGCTAATTGTCGTTGAACGAAGTACAGTGATTACAGTAAGAATTACACATGTCTTAGCAAAATGATGAAACTGATCCTCGAATTTCTGATTGAAATTGTTTGTGCTGAAATCGAAATTTTGTGATACTTTAATCACTTCAGATTATGTGGAACTGCAAATATGCAGGATTTTTTAAAAATGCGTAGAATTCTCTGCAATTTGGTAAAGCGGGCGAACATGAAACTTTTTTATCGATAATTCATAGTGTTCACTAGTATCGCAACTAAGTATTGATAAATTACATCTCGCGTTCAATATTTTTTGTGATTATTTAATCATCATATTACACAGAAATATTGTACAATTTTGCTTCCATTGCAAACAGAGTATTCATTATTGCGAAATATTCAAAATTATGGCAACTTTCAAAAAAGTTTCACCTCATATGATATCATGGCAGGCAAAAGCAATTTTTTCATTGTATTATTTCAAAATATGGTAGCTTGAAAATATTTTTCCAAAATTGTATGCCTAAATTCGTTTTGTTGACAAAATTATGACAATTCTAAGAGAAGGATGTTTAAAAAAACATCGTACGTCCACCAGATGAAAACTTCTTCACTTTAAAAATTTCGAAGCTCAGAGTGCTATCCACATTCAGAAAAATCTTTTCTGGTTTCCATTGTGTTAAAATTCTGAAATAAGATGAATAGAGTTGAAAAAGTTTATAAAGTTAAAAATATTCGTACTTTATTTCAACTTTGCATATTAATATTGTTGACGAATTGTAAGTAGAGAATCTTTAACAAACTTGTTCGAAGGAATTACTCCGCGTTCTTTACTTGTACTTTAAACACCGAATAGGATAATTGTTTTATATATTTTTATTTTCCTGAATATATTGTATACGAATATTCGTAAACATTTTATAATGAAATACACAACTATTATTATGCTACTACATGTTAAGAACTTATGTTATTATGTATATTAACTGCAGAAGACTTTGCTTGAGTTTATCATTTCCTTGTAATATCAAGAGATCGTCAGCCGAGAAAAATTGAAGCTGTAAGACTTGCCTAGGCGAGTCGCGGCTCGTGAGCTAAATATGGCTCCTTCCCCCTCTTACGTGCTCCGTAGTTTGTCCCCACTATGCGCCTTCAGACATCCCTCCCACACTCACCATCGCTTGCGACGTGGAATAGTGGAGGTAGAGAACGACTGGTGGTGGGAGCTTGTGGCTCGCGACTGAAATGACTCGCCTAGGCTTGCTATAAGATATAGCAGAAAGGGGCAACATATTTGAAATCATTCAAGAATAGAAGGCATCATTGTTAATGCACGAATTTCTGCTCGAGTTGATGTAGTATGAAAAGATGGCATTCTATGTGACTCCAAACGTGGGTCACGATGTTCTTAAATAACAAATAGTTAATTAGTTCTACGTAGTTGAAAACAACAAACGCTACAAGAGTAATTTAATGGAACGACATCCTATAATACTTAAGGCAGGATAGGAAAGTTTATCGTTGTTCTTAAATACAAGTTTGATCATCCAAGAGGCGATCGCGTTGTGAACTCAACTTTTCGTTACGCATGATCATCTATAATACTTAAAAAATTATACGAAATTATACAGAAAGTATATTTCCATGAGTTACATCAATGAACATGTACGAATACGTAATTTCCCAACACAAACGCATAAAATACAAAACACTGGCAAGAAATTACAAGCTGATTGCAAATTGAAATTTGCAACCTGCGTACGACAGAATTGTGCTAAAAGCCCTGAAAACAAGCTATACAATGTACGGTACGGTACGAAAATCTAGAACAAAGAACGTCCACTGTCGCTGATAAACTCGTAGAGAAAACGCGAACCTAAGAAGAAACGGTGAATGCAATCGAAGAAAACTAGAGAAAGAAAAGGAAATCGAGTAGTCCTGCATCACGTCACATATGTATAATTCCTGGAAATGTTCCATTGTTCCGCAAAGTGGAACACTTACTCGACGGTAAGAGGTGTTAAAAAGACAAGAGAGACGATCGGATCCCAAGCCCCCGCATATACAGGGTGTCCGAAATCTTCCATTACACGTGGAAAGGATTGATACTTAAAGTCATTTGAAGAAAATATTTCTTTGGCGAAAATGTTCTCCGTGGCTTAGCTAACGAGTTATTAACGAATAACATTGACCAATGAGAGAGCGAGCATCGCAGATGCCACGCCTTCACGGCCGATGCTGTGTCGCGCTCGCTATCGCCGCGCTATTCGTCCACTATACTCGCACTCCGATTGGTCCGTGCCCTCCATTAATAACTCGTTAACGAAACCGCGAGGAACATTTTCACTAAAAGGAAACAGTTGCTTCAAATGACCTCAGAAATCTCGCATTTCCGAGCGGAACAGAAATTTCAGAACACCCTGTATGTATTGTACAATACACCTATGCGTCGTGGAACGCATCCAGAAAAGGAGGACACTGCAAAACGTAGCAAAAAGGCACACATTCACTGACTTTCCTAGATAGCAGATACATACATACATATCATGAGGCTTTAAAAAAAGGCAAGGACGGGAAGAAGGAGGAGGGTAGCGTCGATAGCGATGCTAATTGAGCTGGACACGGCGAAACGAGAAAAATGAGACAGTGATGAGAGGGGGGGAGAGATAAAGAGAGGGAAAGAGGGAGAGAGAGAGAGAGAAAGAGATGGGAAAAGGCTCATTAAGAATTAGCGCGGTACGGTATCAGGGGAGCGACGTGTGCTGTATCCAGAGTACTCTGTACAAAAAAAAACGTATACACCCGACTCGCACGCACACGCAAAAACACACGTAAACATGTTTCTAACACAACTACCGAAAGGACACACACGTCCGACCGACCACAGAGCCTTTTACACATTTTATCGGTCCTTTTGACTTTTTGACTTTGTAGGTAGAGGTTCGAGTTTTCTTACGATTAGAAGTTACCACGGCAGGAAAACATGGGCGACGTCCGCGTTTGGGGACCAGACAACCGAATCCAGACGTCGCCAATGCTGAATCATAATTATCGCTAATCTCATGAATTCTTATTATTATTATTATCACATATCACTACGGTTACACAGTTTAAAGAGACGAAATAAGACGGCGATGGAAACAGATGAGAAATGATGAGGAGCTCGTAACGTCACGCCGTGTTCTGCTCGAACAGCTTGTTTCCTCTTTTGAAAATCCGGCGTGACGTCACCTTCATTATCGTATTAATAGCATTTATTTATTCTGATAACATCGTTGTCGTTATCGCTGCGATTCCCGTCATCATCGTCGACGATTGCCGCGGGCAAACGTTCATCGGCTGGTTAGCTCTTGAAGACTACAGATTAACCATTTATCCGCCATACTATACGTCTAACGCCGCCATTTTTATCACGATGGAAATGTTCGATGCATCTAAGTAAGCAAGCAAGCACCTATAGTCCTCATCGCGACAAAGAAGGCATCCTCGTGTTTACATTCCCCCTCTTACTAGCTGCCCCACTGCCGCAGCTATCTGTCGCTACTGGCCGAAAACGGTGACGAAGATCGCCGTCGGCCAATAGCGACCGATAGCTGCGGTAATGAGGCAGCTAGTAAGATGGGGAATACAAGCACAAAGGTGCCTTCTTGTCGTGTGACGACTATACTTATTTACTTATATACATAAGTAGCGTCACGCAAGATGCACGGCGTCCTTCAAACGTTCCACCTGCGAACTTCTTCTTTTATACGTTAACCTAATACTATTGTACAATGTATTCCGAATACTTTATATACAGGTATATCATTTGATTTGAAAGTATTAAGCATCGTAAATCATAGGCACCGAATTGTACTTCGAATTGAGTTAAGTACAATAATCTACGGCCGCCAGATTTCCAGAAAGCTTTCGCCATGAATTATCGATTAATATACTAGAATTCACGGAGATGACAAATCCTTGTCAGAAAATGGAGAACATTTATTGAATTGTATATCGAGCAAATAATTTCATACATCCGATCGCGTATTATACGACAATTAGTAAGTCCTTCTCAAAATTAACAAGTCCAAAAATGTTTTAATTCGGTGAATTATTAATTCGGATAGCGAAAGCTAAATAATTTTCCAAAAGAAATCTTATTCGAATATTTCTTTGTAGCAAAGTTTTATAACGACTTTGTAACAAAGTCAAATTTCTTTGTGAAACAAAGAATGATTTGTTCGCTGTAACCAGCGTAGCCAGAAAAATCAAGCCGAAAGAATGGGGGTAGGTAACGTGACGCTGCACGATGCGAATCGACTAGGGTCGTCGCCACACGTTATCTGCCTCCCACTCCTTCGGTCTGGAATCTAGCTAATGTTTCTGGATACGCTGGGTGCAACGTTGACCAACAGAAAAACAACCCTGAAAGGGAAACAGTTTGATTTGTTTGTCTCTTTCGCTATTTGAAATCTGTAACTTTCAGTAACTCCAATACGTAGATCTAAAATGTAAAGATTGATCTTGAAATTATTTTTCTTACGATAGCATAGAGCACTAAGCACATTTATAGACACATCGCTTCAAATGTTACGATCCTGTAAGAAATCTTTGCGACGTCTGCATCAGAAATTTTCGAGCATAGGACTCCGTAAAATCGTTATGAGTTACGAAATTAGTATCGTTATAATTTCGATGAGGTCGCACGAAACAGATAGTGGCAATATACGTATTTAAGAGGAACTACATTTAGTAATCATATTTACCGTTAATAATAAAAATTCACTTGGAAGTAATTTTTGTACCGCGTAACGCGTGAGTAAACGTGACTCCCAGACTTCCCGACATTCATAATTCAATATTTTCACACTCGTGTGTTTTGGGATGGAGAACCCCGTTATCGTTGTCGTTAGAATAAAGTAACAAAAAGAATAAAAACAATGTGATGAAAAGACCAAAATTTAATGCATCTACATGCGTTATACGTGTATATAAATACGAAATTTTAAATATGTTTGAAAGTTGAAGTTCTTGGATTTGTACATTATAGGAGCCAGAAGTCATGGACGTATACAGTACATAAAAGCGGCTGATAATTGTTAGACCCGTAAGTTCACGTTTCCGTAAAAATGGCCGGTAAAAGCACCGAGATAAAGAAAGATAAACGGGGAATGGCGAATCGATACATATTCTCGACACGGAAACTTTACGTACGCGTTTCGTTTGACCGCGCTGTTTCGTGGTCGATGATTATGGCGAGCAATCCAGAGAAATGAAACAAAAATATGAAAATAAGAAGGCGAATTATATATATATATAAATATATCTATTATTGTATCGAGAGTTGTGCGCTGCGTTTGTGATTTAAACTAGTTCGTTTGTAAATAAAGACTATTTAACTCTTTGACATCGGTGTCCTTGGCGAAATTTTATTTTCAATCCCTGACCCACTTAAAACATAGTACATTTAATCCTTTCAGTATTGACTAAATGGAAAAAGTATAATAGAAGAAATAATTACTTTCGATATATGATTTTGGTGACATTGAGGGAGTACTGCCATGAATAGGACACTTTTATTTAGAAGATAACGAAAATACTAAACGACCTATCTAATTTTAGTTTCATTTTAGTTTCAGATATGCTACATGAATATATATGCTATATAAATGTGCTATAAGAATATAACTGTATTTATTATTTGCAATAACTGCATTTTGTCCCATTCATCAATTGGTTGTATCGAGTAGTAAAGTAAAGTAATATTGGTGTTAATCTTATTAGTACCGTTCTTCTACTTATTACTTGTAAGTACATATAATATTTTATATTAACCTCAAAATTACATAAATGTTCTTTACATTTATAGCCAATATCACATTTTAGTATCTTACGACAGAGAAATATATATGATCCTTTGAATAAATCGGAACTGAACAAAACTAAGAAAAATTTCCAAATAAAAATATCTTAAAAATGAATCATGTAAGCAAAAAAAGTTTAGGACACTTTTTATACCGCAAACTTCATTCACTCATTTACTGCACAGAGTATACCAAAATTATGTTACTTTCGGGAAATGAGGAGTTCTTCAGGTCATTTGAAGTAACTTCTTCCTTAGCGAAAATGCAATCCGCGGTTTTGTTTGGAAGTCATTAACGAAAAACAGTGATCAATGAGAGGCGAGATCAGCTGGTGCGTGGCGATCGAGCCGATGAACAGAATTGGACTTTGTCCGCTCGTTAGCCTTGTAGGTCACTCGCCTCTCATTGGTCATTCTTTTTTGTTAATAACTCGTAAACGAAGCCGCGGGTTGCATTTGCACTAAGGGAAAAGTTATTTCAAATGACCTCAGGAATCCCTTACCGGAAGTACCATAATTTCGGGATACTCTGTAGATCTATATTCTGCGTATCACATTCATAAACTTGGTAACAACATTAAAAGTTGACTTGTTTGAACGAAAAGACTGTCCGATGCTATGTCTCAACATTCTTGCAAAATTACCTGATCGAATGGAACTTGACCTTCATACAACGTCATGAGAAAAGAAGGAAAAATATTACTTTGAAATACATATAAGAAAAATTAATTGCCTGACATAGTCCTAACTGGCAACAGAATTAGGAGCTTAAAATTAAAGAAGAATTAAAGCTTGAAATTAGGAGTGATTAGAGTGATTAGGAGTGATTATATATATATTTATCAAACAAGTATAATTTTATTGTGGAAGGATTCACAATTTTTCAAATAACAGTAACGTTCTACATTATATTCGGCAAAACTACCCAGCTAAAATCATGCTGTTACTTTGTTATAGTTGTTTCACCGCAAAATTGGAGATATTAATTTTGAACAAAACTTCGGTCATTTTCGCCACTGCATCTCGTAAGTATTAAAACAAATGTATTGTATATGTTCCAATTTATCACCAATTTTGAAGCCTTGTAGGTGCTGAAACGAATTACTAAATTCGAAAATTTTGAAACTGAAGTGTTATTTAAAGAAACTAGAAATTAACGAACTATTAGCCAATAGTATAACAGATAGGTAAGGAAAGGAGAATACAACTCAAAATAATATAACAAATTCAACAAGATAAAAAAGAACACCGAAGGAAAAAGTTAACACTTTCAAAATACATTATATGTAACGTTCTTAATAAACATAGATACTTCGTGGATACATCGAAGTATCCGATGCAATAATTATTATCATTATTAATATTATCGTAAGTTATTTTTGATTATTATGTTATTTTAAGTAATACTTATCAGTATTGAATGAGAGTTACACGAACCCAAAATTATCGATTATTTCAAAAACTTAGCGATTTATAAAAAAGCTCAATAAAATATCGACTCAATTTTCAGATACTTTATGGTATAAAATTACACCATATTTCTTTATAATTCTGTAGAATCTTAAATAAGTATAGCAATACATACTTTATGCTAAATTCAAATATTCAAAACTGTTGATAACAATATTTTATTACATTATTAAATATGCTATTAAAAGATAAGCCCATGTCAAATCGCCTCTCACTTCTCTCACATCATTCGATTACTCAATCATACCAACTTATTAAAAAAATAATCCACACAACAAGGACATTCTAGGAAAACTCCCCCATAAGCGATACCTGTATTTAAATATTGTTTATTATTTTGTAGTTTCAGGCTACAATCAAGAAATCCACTTTACTGTGACTAAGCTGAATATAAACAGTTATTTGTTTGAAACAATTATTAATTGTTTGTTCGAAGTGAAAAGAACGGAGAACGATAGCACAGACGCAGCGAGAAAATCGTTCAAGACCATAACAATTTGTGACTGGCAATTAGGGTAAGAGTCCCAGTTACTGACACATTCAGCATGATAATGAATTTTATTGGTTTTCTGACGGATTACAGGTGGTCCAGTCATCATACCTCATTTGTCACACAATAAAATAAAATAAAATAAAGTAGAATAGAATATATATAATATATTATATTATTATTATATTCTCATATAAAATACAATAATTTATAAAACGAATTTAAAATTATATTATTATTAAACTATTGAACTATTACTCACTATTAATACTATTATAATAATGAATTTGGTTTTCTATTGACTTTTCTTTTGCTTCCCTCTTCACTACCCGGCCTCCAAACCCCCTGTCTCTCTTATTCCTTATATTCCCGTCCCTTCCTCCAGTCTTCCTCTCCTCTTCTCCATGCACTTCATCCACGCCTTCCCCTTTTCCTCTCATCATTCTTGCCACATTTTCCTGTCATCCTTCGGGATCATCGTCAATGCAATCACGGTTGCAATCATGACGCAGAGGTTCCGCGTCGCGCCTTCGCCATCGTAGTTCAGAATTACAATGTTCAATGTCCACAATGTCCACGCCACTGTGCAGGACTCCCTGCGCATATGTCACCTTGTGCCTTCCCAAAAGTGACCTCACGTTTTCTCTTCTCTTCCGCATCTCCAGTATTCTCTTTCCTCCTCCTTTAACTAGTATTTTCCTTCTCTTACCTCGTCCCCCAGTCTGGATATTGCCATTCTCTCTCTTAGTCCTCTTTTCACCGCACTTCTCCTTCAGGTATTTAGGAGCGCTCTCCTCTTTTATTTATTTGTACCATTTAATGTGCCTCAGTTATTCCCACCCTTTCATCTTCACATCTTTCCTCCATCTGTCTTTGTCTCCTTCCATTTTCTCTATCTGTTTGCTACTTGTACTGCTTCCACCTACTCCTTCACCTTCCGTTGTGTTGTTGAGCTTCCAATCTTCAGGATACCTCCTTCTCTCTTCATAGCACTTTTCCCAACTTCTCCTTCTTTCTCTTTCCTTGACATGTTCTTAGCATACTTTCGTCAAACATCCTCCTTTTCCTGTTCTCAGGCTTTCCTCAAAATTCCACGCCCCTGTTCACCATTCCGAGGACCAGAATTATTGACTGTGAATTATGTCCACTTCCTGTTGTTCCTTCTACCCCTATACCTCCGCTCCGTACCCCACCAGCGTCCATATTACACATCGCCTGCATAGAACAGAGTCAAAATTCTTTCCCTTCCGATCCCTACTTGCCTCTTCATCCTTTCGTCATACACTCCCCCACATCTCAATATAAAAATATTGAACAAATGTAGAATCATCAGGTATCCTTGCTTTAATTGTTCAAGGCAGGGGTTTAAACAGTTATGATATCGGTTCCGGTTCTTAAAACAGTTCTGGAGAACCGAAATGTTATCATAACTCTTATAAGGAATATCAGTTCTGGCTTATATCCATTTCCAGTTCTATAATTGTTATTTTTCGATTCTGAGTTTCAGTTATAGATGTCGGCTCTAATTCTATTTCACGTAACAAATACATTGTGTTTTGCTTTAGGGATTAAAAGTATGGATTCTGAAATCTTTGTAATATTGACAAGGTGCGACTTTAAACATGTGTCAATGAATGCGTCTCATAAAGTATCCGCATAACTTCGAGATATCCGAGACCATCTGGGGTTTGTTCGTCGACAGGAACTACAACCTTAAGAGGCTACGCGAACCTATGATTCTATCATAAATTGACCGAAAGCAAAATAGCGTCAGGCTATCTGGCTTTGGTTCCTTTCAAAATTAAGCATCAATTGCAAGACGTAGGAACCAAGTGCAATCTTATTTTTCGTCCTTAAATAATTTTAATAAGTTATACTTAACATATCCCCACACACATTTTTAGTTTCTATCAATTACTCTGTTTCATCTATACATTTTCCCACAAATGAATAAAATCCACAATCTAATTATAAGTTGATACACATATAATATATATACATTTATAAGTAACTGAAAACTTGTGCGTAAATGTTTGGGCACTGTAGAAGTAAAATGTATATTGCATGTATTAGGTCTACCGGAAAGTTCTGTCCGATAGTGTCACTTCAAGTTTCAATCCATATGTACATGTTGATTTGGGACATATATGACTATCTCTCTTTATCATTGCATTTACACACATGTACTCTCCTAAATAAACTGAAACAAAGATGTCTCATGTCATTATTAAGTGAGACGCGATCGTGAAAACATGGCTACCGATGATAATGCCAGACCACATGCTGCTTTGGCGACTCGTCAGAAATTCGCAGTGCTAGGCTGGGAAATTCTGTCGCATCCACCATACTCCCCAGACCTAGCACCCTTCGATTATCACTTGTTTCTCTCTTTCCAAAACTTTTTACAGGAAAAAAAATTCAAAATTGAAGCTGATGTCAACCAAGCACTACTTGAGTTCTTCGCTTCTAAAAATAAATCATTTTTTAAAAATGGCATTTACAAGTTGCCATCACGCTGGCAAGAAGTCATAAGTAACGATGGAAAGTATATTCTACAATAAATATTATTAAATGTATGAAAATTGTGTTATATTTCAATTAAAAAACGGACAGAACTTTCCGGTAGACCTAATATATTATCTAAACGTAAAATATATTCAAAATATAACTGAAATACACAGTCGAAATGCATAACCGAAATCCAGAATCGAAATCCTGAACGGAAATCCAGAACCGAAAAGTAACAGTTATAGAACCGATAAAATATCGGTTATCGATATACCTTATAACTGTTATAAAATATTTTTGGTTCTCCATAACTGTTTCAGTCAGAACCGATATATGTATAACGGTAAGCCTTTCCCTTTGTTATCTCCTACTCTTACCTTGTACAGTAATTTTCCCTAATTCGCGCTCAGATTGCGCACAAAAATGGACAATTCAAGAATAGAAGACACGATTTTTAGTAGTTGTTGACAATCGGTAATTATAAAAACGGAGCCGCAAGACTCGAATAATCGTACCTCCTCTTCCCAAATTGTCCACTTTTGTATGCAATCTGAGCGCGAATTAGAGAGAAATTACTGTATCTTGTCTCCCTATAGGTCTCCTTTATTCTCTTCTTTAGTTCTTCGCTCTTTCCTCTTTTCCTCATCCCATAGTTTGCCTCTATCTACCGAGTCGCTGCTCTCAAATCTATGAAGAAGGCCACATTCTTCTCCCATTCTGTCTGAGGTACTTATCTACTACATAATTCAGAACATATACATTATTCATGGTTATGTCACTCGTTTGCTGAATCCAGCTTTATATAACGGTATTCTGGACAACCTCGGTAATTGGAATTCTTATCCTATGTATGTTCTAGTGTGGATGCGGGACATTTAAGAAGATACTTCGTGGATACAGCAATAAGAAATTTTATGGCGCTGCAAATGATGGAGGATTGAAGGAACGTTTCGTCCGAGGCCCGTTGAGGATTCATCAGAGAGGCTATTATGGTGTGCTCCGCATCCAGCGTGAGCAGCTGCGCGATCTGGAGATCTGCGCCACCGCACAACGCATCGTTTCGGAGACTGATAGTGCCATGGACTTACGTGACTTGGCGCAGAATAAAAAGATAATCACTCGAAATGGCTGATATGGCATCAGGCCAGTCAGACTTCATGTTCGAAACTTAGACATTATACATCATCGTGAACATTTTGTAAACCGATGATGCGTACGGAATATTTCACACAAAAGCTGCAAAGTGAATCAAAATAGTGTTGGGTGTTAGATTTAGTATAATAACAAACACTTTTTCGTGGTTTTATAACTATTAACCAGAAATCTATATTCTATAAACTCTCTCTTAACAATCCTTGGCTTGTTTGAACAATAAATAACGTATCTACAACTTAACTTTCTAACTCCTTTTCGCTGTGCGATCTACCTCTGTTCATTATAGATCTTTCTCGAACCTCATCCACACCATCTATCCCATTCAAGTCACTATCTTGTCGATATAGAAGGGAATCGATTAAGTATTCAACAGTGTGAACGTATATTTCCATCAGAGTAAGTATTTCATTACTCACAATCTGGGTATTAGCTAAATATAATATTTCATATTTGATTAATTGAATTTCCTTTCCAAAAAATTAAACATTTTCGCATATTCATTAATGTCGAATATTAAAACAATTCTCTCAACACGTTTATACCACGGTGTGTCCCTTTCGAAATTTCAGATATATCGTACTAACATAGCTATACATCGAGTCCACTGCGACGTCATGTACGTGATTGCCTTTACTTCAAGAAAACTATGTAAAGCCGTGTCTATAATTATACAGGGTATCCCAAAATTGTTTCAAAATTCAGAAATGGGGGTTCCTGAGATCATTTGAAATAATTTTTTCCTTAGCGAAAATAAACTTTTTCCTTATTCGTTAATAATTAAGTAACTAACTTCGTAAACAAAGTAGCGGATTGTATTTTCGCTAAGGAAAAAGTTACTTCAAATGATCTCAACAACCCCCCATTTCCGGATTGCGAGACATTTTTGGGATACCCTGTATATGTACAGGGCTCAGAATTGACCAGCACGCAACATGAGGATCGCGAGGGCTCCATCTCCTTAGTTCCGTCACGTATCTCGCTCTCCGATGAAGATTAAATTACGCACACACACACACACACATACACACAACGCAACAGGCACACGCACCTGATGTATGTATAGTAATGTCTCCCTAATTGACGCTCAGATTGTGCACAAAAGTGGACAATTTGGGAAGAGAAGATACGATTATTCAAGTCTTGCAGCTCATTTTTATAATTGTTGACAATAGATAACTATGGAAACGAGTTGCAAGGCTCGAATAATGGTAATTCCTCTTCCCAAATTGTCCATTTTTGTATACAACATGAGCGTCAATTAGGGAGACATTAGTGTACTCCGTGTCGAAGAAGACGACCACGAGGAGCGGGACGCGCGACGTGAATCAGAAGGCGTAGTCGTCGCGATCCTCATGGGCGTGCTTGGTTAATTCCAAGCCCTACTCAAAGATATAAATGGAACACATACACTGGATCAGGCCAAGGGAGGAGTGAGATTAGCCATGAAGAGGGACCACTTCAATATCGGCTGTATTCGGTTTGACTCGGAATCACCCGGGTACGATGCGACATACATGTTACACGATGCAAAGATCGTAAAGCGACAACTATCGTGTCACGTAACAACGATATTTCCACACGAATTTGTAATCATATTATAGCGACTTAAAATCGTTTAATTGTTCAATTAATGAATTGTTCAAATTCTGTTAATAGTCACTTTGTGGTGTAAAAATTTTATGTCTGCAATTGTAATAATTTCACGGGGCTAAAATAACTAATTATTCAAATGCTTAATGTGCATAATGTATTTGAGAAAAAATAGTAAAGTAATTGCATTCGATTTCTTAGAATTGTCTTTGATTATTAAAAGTACTTCGTAAACAGATTTCATAACAATAATTTTGATTTACAGTAGTTTCTATGTATGATTTTAGACTATCCAAAGCAAGTGATATTTTCTCAAAAGTTCTAAATGCTAATATTACAGTATGTTTATGTAAACATTATTTTGAGACACGACAGTTGCCGCTTTAATCGCACGATTTTCGCATCGTGTAACATGCATTTCGTGTCGTATCCCCTCCCTGAATCTCGTCCGCCATTTTAGGGTGAAAGCAGGGACCCCTACAACCAGACCGCCCAGCATCCTGACCACTTTACGACTTTCTTCCAGGAAAATAGAAGTGAAAGAATTACCCATCACAAATGGAATTGAATAATGCCAATGGATTTCCATTGGCAATCCATTGGAATAGTCCAATCCCATTTGTGAGGTCCCCTTTCCGCCAGAGAAAGATACTACTTAGAGTAGATGCCGAGCAGAATCCCTGATACCATTGGACACACTAGACACCAATAGAACACTGGACTTGAGTGGAAATTCCACGAACGGTCAGGAAACTAGAAAAATGCTTGCAACCGTCTCATCGTCTCAACGCTCTAGCCGTATGATATAGCTTTCTGGCATTCAGCATTAGTTTAGTCTCCATGATCGGTCACGCTGAGAAAATGTTTCTCACATACAGTTTCCATGTATCTGATTTCGAGTAACACGCAGTTGGACGAAGGACCACGCTGGACGCAGTATTATCCTTTTAGGCACGACAAGCCACTATAGTGGCATTCGCAGATGTCATCTCTCTGGACGACGCGCCACTATAGTGGCTTGCTCTAGTAGTTCACTCGCTCATCGTTCGAACCAAATAATCGTCTTCATATGCATTGTTTCACACTTCTTTTGTCTTCACAACGATTTACAACAGTCTACAGGGTGTCCCAAAAATGTCTCGCAATCCAGAAATGGCGGGTTCCTCGGATCATTTGAAGCAACTTCTTCCTTTACAAAAATTTTCTCCGAGGCACCGTTAACGAGTTATTAACGAAAAACAGTGACCAATAAGAATCGAGTACGGCTGACGCGAGGCGGTCCAGCCAACCAGCGCACGAAGCCCAGTTCCGCTCATTGGCTCGATCGCCTCGTGCCAGCTGAGCTCGCCTCTCATTGGTCACTGTTTTTCGTTAATAACTCGTTAACGGTGCCTCGGAGAAAATTTTTGTAAAGGAAAAAGTTGCTTCAAATGGCCTGAGGAACCCGCCACTTTCGGATTGCGAGACATTTTTGGGACACCCCCCCCCCCCTGTATATACAGTATCAGACTCTGTACAGTACACATCAGACTCTGCCGTCCAGAGAAATAGCCTCGCGCAGAATTCAGCCGTACCTAAAAGGTTAACGTAAGTCTATCTAAACCTCCCTTCTGGAAGACTCTGTGTATTGGTAACAACACATTACCTAGCGGGCTCTGCTTTAGACGAGGGGATATTGGAACAGTGTGGCCAGATTGTGTAATGTCGCTGGAATCTAGACCGCCGCCATTTTAATAATCCCCATTCGAATAACAAATAGCATGAGAACCAGTATAGTAATCACAGCAATGAAGATATACCTAGCCAGCGGAATAATGATGCTAAGATTAGTCGGCCACTCGAGTAAGAAGTACAATAGGAAAGGAATGCCAGCTGTAAGCAGTGAAGGAGCGGAAACACTTTACATGAAACCAGGACCTTCTAGCCAAAGGACAGCGTGGACAAGCGAGGCTGAAGGAAGACAGCTTTACGACTCTCCTCAAGGGTTTCCGGGTCAGAAATCAACATTAAACCTTCATCGGAGAAACTTGCGCGGAAATCGGAGAAGCAATGTTCAAGCAAGCGTCACGTAACTCACACGTGCACATTCCAGTCCGCTTTTTCTTGGGCCTTTCTCCCGGCACGAGACCAACGGTGGGAAAATCCAACGGCACCCGTAGCATCTTCCTGATCCTTCTCCATGAGGTTGTTACGCGACGAGACTACCCTTCGGATTGGACCGCACGACGCCCCACCAATCGGTCCCAATCCTGAGACCGGACGATACATGGAAGAACTGAAAGAAAAGCGTTTTTTGAAAAGCTTAAGAAATACAGTACGAGTCTTCAACCAACTTTTGTTTGATCAGTCACATGCCATCTCGTATTTTGATCTCGTTTTCATAACCATCGCGCTCAGGAATTTAATACTTTAGTATTTTAAGAGGTTTTGAATCTTCGCCGCGAATTTATCAAAATTTAAACCAGTCGTGTCATCTGTAGACAAATTGTAGAATCCCGGAACCAGTAAGAACATAACAATTGCAACTAAAACCTGACAACGAGAATAGGGTGAGGATAGTAGTGAGAAGAGCATTGGCACGTAAGTCCAAGTTACATGGCATACGACGGTCAGCGCCACCTGACGGGACGCCACTGTATCGTGTGTTTGAGTTCGAATCGTGTTCCGTCTGTATTACTTGTGTTGTTTGCATAGTATAATATGGGCCATGGATGCTACTTTACTACCCCACCCCCTTAACTACCCCAACCCGAGTCACATGCACCAGGACACAATGGAAATAACTTTGAATATTTATTAGAATAAATCTATTATTGTTGATATATCTGTTGTCGTTATTTCAATATTTGTCCCCATTTCTAGATTGTCTGAGATTTTTCGTATTAAAGGTCACGTGATGATCGTGATATTGCTAATTGGATTCTTCTTGGTCTTAGTTATCATGATAAGATAATGGAAGTATATAATTCTATTTAAATCATGTCAATAGCGAAAATTATCAACGTTGCAGCGTCCCTCCATTATTTAAAATTCAGGATACTGTAGCGAAATTGGACCGGAATGATCGTTGATCACGCTCAACTAACCTCGGTATTAGCGAACACTATACCTGGCAGGTCCTTAAAAAACGTAACGAGAATGTACTAATCGAGGGAAAAACTAGTCTCAGGACAGCGAGAATTGTGACATCGAGAAAGTAACCTCGACAGAGAGCACGTCCTGATCTCCACCCAAGAAGAGGTTAGCTGACGCAGAGATCGTATTCACCCGAGACAATCAACCCAGAGAAGACGACGTGGGACATCTCAGTCCCACATCACATCTCGAACGAGATTATAAGGGACCAGAGCAGCGGAAGCATGTCTGAGCTGCAGATATCTCCGACAACGCGGTAAATAACGCCGCGAGATCACGATCGATAGGGGTCAGGGGCCGCATCGTAGGGTACGGTCCTGAGCAACGTCAGGTGCGCGTAGCGTTCACGACGATTTTAGCAATGTTTTAGGACGTAAAAACAGTTTTATATAAGCCGTTGAATTGTCTTGAATTCAGCTATAACATTATTAAGTAAGAGCGATATAGTAATAATTAAAAAATCAAGGTGACTGTAATTTTTTATTTAAAAGAATATCTTCTCTTAATTGTTTATATTGAAGTTTATAGAAGACCGAGTACTAATTAATTTTTGTCCGAAACATTTTTTTGTCAAAACACCGAAAATGACTGAAAAATTGACTGAAAAAAATTTTTATTTTACCAATAGTACATTCTTCGTATTTAAAAATGCTGCTATCTATAAGAAATATTGCTCATAATTTATTTCAACATTAATATTCAATTGACCAAAGAGAATTGTCAACGTTGTATATAATTAACCATTAATATCGTTTGACGATTTCTACATACTTTTATCTGTATAATCATACCAACATCACTTCCTCCAACGTCCATCCATGAAAATGGTTATTGTTTAAAGTGGCTCTATAGCCGGAACCGCGGGACGCATCAAGGAGTTATTGTTGTTATTTCTGTTAATTTATAATTTTTATATTTTAATAATGGTATTTTTGTTGTTACCTAATATTGTTATTGTTCCATTGATTGATTCACATTGATTTTTTAATTGTTATCATATCTTTTCCACTTAACAATGTCATAGCTGACGTCAAGATGAATTCATCGACCTATATAAAACAGTCTTTACCTCTTAAAACATTGCTGAAATCGTCGTGAACAGCTAATTCAACGATTAGGACCATAGTGCGTCGTGTCGAACCGGATGTAACGGGAGTGGAGGCCGCCTCACTTCCAGGTGATCGATTCGAAAATCGCGATTATTGTTACCATTGCGCCTAGACCATAGCATGTACGTACTAGGCGCGATGTTATACGATCGAAGAAATAGTGAGGTTGGTTGAGTTACGTGGGCTCTTAGCAAACCAGACTGCTGAATACAATTGGACAGTAGACGGCGATAAACTGGTCCGTATGGGGTCAGGAGCAGAGAAAGAAAACTGAGTTGGTAACAGGGACCATTTTTGGTAAGTACCTTACGAGTTGCCTTCGACATAATTTCGGTGCTGAATTACCTGTTCCTGGATGTGACAATAGCAAGGTACGATAAGCATGTGGCATCTCGAGAGGGCTCGCGGAATCTTGCGGATATTGCGTCATGGCAAACGACTTCACGTCTCGAGGCCATGGAGCATTTCGCAACCGTCTCACACATTGTTAATCGCGGAGAACATCGGGGGTCGATCTAGAAAGTAGTATTATATTCAAAAGGGCCGTGAGATAAGCCTAACAAGGAGAGATCCCCTGGGGTGACGCTCACTTTTTGATGAGATTTGGTATAGTGATAAAGCTTGTGAAGCTGAATTCAGTGGTATGTACCCGGTATTGGGGGTACACGGCTTATAGTTTTTGAGATATTTAATGTTAAAGTTGTTAATGAAAGATTAGAAAGACGCATTGGATTACAACGTGGGGCATGGTGTGCCAGGAGGTGAGGGCAGCCCTCGCATCACGTTCAGGTAGGCCGAATCGAACCCTATTCCCTAATATTTCCGTGCTGGTACCAATACCAACACGGTACATTTTCTTAAAAATAAGATTTTACTTGCTAAATTATATAATATAAACAATTACATAGTTAAGATTATTGTAGTGACAATAACATAATTATAAACCGAACAGATCTTTTTCTTTGCACAGCGTTATAAATATGCAATTTAAATCAAATCGCGAGAAAATCTGTGATCTGTAATCGATATAATGAAAATTTGTGATCGATATAATGTAGATGTATCAAATTTAGACCAATATGATAAAAATCTCATTCACTGCCATAATTTAATGGTTAAATATTATCAATTCCCACAATATACAGGGTGACTCAAAATTATGGTACTTCCGGGAAATGAGGGATTCTTGAGGTTATATTTGAAGTAACTTTTTCCTTAGCGAAAATGCAACCCGCAGCTTTCTTTACGAGTTATTAGCGAAAAACACTGACCAATGAGAGGCGAGCTCGCCTAGCGCTGGGCGGCCGAGCCAATCAGCGGAACTGGGCTTCGTGCGCTGGTTGGCTGGGCCGCCTTGCGTCAGCCGTACTCGATTCTTATGGTCACTGTTTTTCGTTAATAACTCGTTAACGATGCCTCGGAAAAAAATTTTTTATAGGAAAAAGTTACTTCAAACGACCCCAGGAACCTCTAATTTCTCGAAAGTAACATAATTTTGTCTTCTTTATCATTATCATGGCTGTTTATGAAGTGATAATAAAAGACACTAAACGGAATATTTTTAATTGAAGATTGTTGAAGAAAACTAAATGGTGTTTTTAAAAATAATAATAATAGATCAACGGAATATGTAATTTTAATTTCTTAATTCTTTCTTTCGTAATTCTTTTAATAGAACGTATCATGTATAGCCTATAAAAATAATATAAACGAAACAAATATACTAGGTGTCTCAAAATTCATACGCAATCGGAAAATTAGGGATTTTTGATGTCATTTCAAGTAAGTTTTTCCTTAGCGCAAATGCAATCTGCGGCTTTGTATACGAGTTATTAACGAAAAGCAGTGGCCAATGAGAGGCGAGATCAGCTAGCGTTTCACACACATTTTCCACTAGGCCGAAGCGATTCAAAACATTAGTAATTTCTCAAGCTGAATTTATTTTTCGGGTACAGGATACATTCATTCATACAGCCATCAATTATAATATTAATGATTATTCAGTAACATATAGTAATTCGCAAACAGACGTATCCATAAGTCGGGAAAGATTGTGAATCATTATTTTGGTCATCCTTTGACAATGAAATAGTAATTACAAGTAATTTAATATCACATCTTCTATCACATCTTCCGCTATGCTAGAAATGAAAAATTATTTAAAATCGCAATATTTATATCGCAAAAGAAACCCTTTAATATTTTTATAATATTTGGATCGTTTATTTTGGAGATGGTGCAAGTCCAGTTTTTATTGTTTCTAGACAATTAAAGGTTAGCATATTAGTCAATTCAAAAATATAACTTAATTATGTCAGATCTGGCAATTTGTCTACTAATTTATCAATATGTAAATTGATTACATAAATTTCTTTTAGGCGAATTTAACTAAAATAATATATACTTACAGGCTTCTACCATTTTCATAATTAGTCAATTGTAAAAATCATTAAATTTCAATTATAAAAGAACAAATATCACTTAAAATATATTTTGTATTATTCCAATCTTGAAATAAAATATGAGCAGTATTTTTTATTTTGAATGTTAATTATGTTTATATATTGTTAAACTTAATATAAGATATTGCTATTATTTATTTATGCTATTTATATCGCAGCGTTTCGAAATATTCATGATGTACAGGAGGTATATAAGGTAACAATTGCTTCATATCCTTATATTTTTCTTATGTAATAGATTTAGCATTGTGCCAAGGCGATTCTTTCAAATTTTGGCGATCTTTCCCGATGTGTAGATGATAAATCTAACGTATTAAATTCTGTGTCCTCTATCTATGTTTTATATAAAACAGTATAGAGTGCACTTTTGCAAAGCTCATCCAACATATTTTCAGTCAGTTTACCTTTTCTTCGTTAATATTTTTTTCGTACCCGTTTTTGAATTGAATTTTGTAGATTTTTTATTGAAATGTAATTCTCTCGTTTTATTTCGTGTAAAATAAATTTATTATTTTTTCTACATTGTTTTATAACATCATAATAATCCTGTGTAGTGTGTAGAAGAAATTCTTTTTACGTGACTCCGCTACCTACGTATGTATGTCTATGGAAATTGGACTTATACCATTTTCATAATCAATCGCTGTGCAATTTCTTTTATTGGCCAATTTTAAATTGAACAAAGCATTTTGTTAAGATATTAAATATTAACTAGTTATAAATAAAAAGGTAAAACTAAATTAATCACAAATTATGTGATATCTCAGTTTTTAAAAAATATGGACTTGCACCACTTTCAAAATAAACGGTCCATTTTATCTAAGTATCCCATTCTATAAATATAAATTATAAATTATATATATTAAATATAATATAAATTCTATCTATCCCATATCTGTGCATAAATGGCCTTCAGTACCCTTAGAAAGAGTGTTCTTAAAAGCTGGGAATATTATTGGTGAAAAAAAGAAATCGGTTAAAAATCCAAGTATCATAAATAGAATTGAATTATAAGCACTATATTGTATGTATTACTTAAAACTGTTACGGAATTCTGATATTCAAGATTTCTAAGCACCTTTTCGATACCTGGAAGTGTGTACCCATTCCAGGATTCAATACAGGATGGCCCATTCAGATCGATCCAATCAAATATCTGTAAAACCGTTGATAATATTAAAAAACATTTCAAACAAAAGTTGAACGGTTCCATGGATTACGTAATCTGATATCAGCAAAATTTTTCTAGGTGAACGCGTGAAGGACATACGAAGGTCAACTTTATTTTTTTAAACAGAATCATACATTTTTTTAGTGTACTAATCGATTCAGCTCGTCATTCTCGTCATGAAAATACTAAGACATTTATTGCGGAAAATCATTAGCTTAGAATTGTTCCTCAGTTTCTAAACAAAAATGGACAATTTGGGAATGGAAGATACGATTATCTGTTTCGAATTTATAAATATAAATTTATAGTTGTTAAGAAACAGCAACTATAAAAACGATTCTCGATGCTTGAATAATAGTATCTCCTTCTCTCAAATGATTCACCTTTGTTTACAAGCTGAGGGTCAATTGGAGAGAATTTACTGTAAATCTTTCCATTCAGACTGTAAGTCGTATTTTTTTACATTAACTTTAGTTGCGCGTGTAGTAACACTGTGCATTAATAAAATTAAAGTATATATACATATAATGAATACGATCATTGAAGCATGATTGCTTCTTAGTAGTATCATGATTATTGAAATTTACTCGGTTTTGTAAGTACATATTTAACTGAGCCTACCTCTATTGAGTACCCAATACTAGATATCGTATAGTCGCGGACACGATAATTTGAGGTTGTAAAATCAGTCGGGTCATAAAGTAATCATGTTGCGGTTTTCGGGACAATGACTTTGATCTATGACCGGATTAGTACTCGAAACCATGGTGCGAACCGTTCGACAAAATCGTTCTAACACGATCCGGCGTGATTGCGAGCGCGAGGCAGCCAGTGGTCGTGACAACAGAGCGTCAGCTGTACTAGCGCTCTAATTGGCTCGCGTTACCCGTTAATACCTTTCGGTTGCCAGATTTCTTATATTGTACATACAGTCAGCGTGAAAAGTGTTCGTACACTAAATTTTAGATTTTAGTTATCAGTTTTCCACCTGGTAACTACATTATGCAACAACATGTTACAGGAAAATGAACGGTGCATAGAGAAAGTAGAAACTTCAAAATTTAAAATGAGTATAGGTATTGTTACAAATGATTGTACGCACTTTGTTATTTGGAACTGCCACCAAGAATTAAGATACGTTTAATAGTCCGTTGTGTGATGTCATAATGACAGATGCCGATCACATAAACGAACAAGGCAATTTTGATTTTCAAATAGCATCAACGTCTCAGTCTATTAATTACCGGAATTAGCACATTGACAGTGAACATCCTAATGGTGTATTAACCCTTAGCACTCCGAACCATTCTGGACGTTGGCTACCAGCTACTCAGCTCCACTTTTCGGCAGAAACGGGAATTTACAGACCTTCGTATTATTTAGCATAGTTTTGGAACTAACTAACATATTATAATGATATTGGACTTATATGAATTTGGCTGAAACCGAGAAATTTGCAAAAAAATCAATATTTTATTTTTTATAATTTTGTTATTTTAGCACTGAAGGGAAGGTAAGCGAATCGGAGAGCGTGTTTAAGGCTACTATGAATACAGTTTATTGAATTGCTATTGATGAGCGCGGGCGCGACTAGCGTGGTGTCGTAGGACTAGCGACTTCGGACAGACTGAGCTTTTGGAGTTGCGCGTTTGTCTGTTTTATACTGGAAGGGAAGAAAGGAATAGATGGACTTTCGTAGGAAAAGAGAAAGTTGGGAAAGTCCCGTGCGGGTCGAGGTGTCTAGATGTGAGGAGAATTGTTTTATTAGGGGTGCGTGCTTTTTAGGGAATTTTGAGGATTAGGAACGGTACTTGTTTTATTGCTAGCGGCCGCGCTCAGGTAGAGGAATGCGACGCCACATTATCGTTTGTTTTATAATTTTGTTTTGTTGTTGTAATCGCTATCTATGCGAACTCTTTCTCTCGTCGCTTTGTTGCTTGGACGATATCACTATCATTGCTATCAAACCGATAGACTAACTGTAGAAGATAACCTTCTACATATTTGTAGTAACATTTCTGTGTAACATTTCTAACATATCTGTATAAACGTCTATCTGGAGCTCACCTTCACTACTACTTGCGTCATGAGACTCATTCGTGTTTGAACGTTTTACCATTGTTCTAATAAAAAATATGAATAAATACATAGGTAGAAAATTTCTAATTGTTATTACTAACTCACAAGATGATATTTACCAAAAAAACTTTTACCAAACAATTTATTTATCAAGAGAAGAATCACTTTTCCGATTTTCTCACTCGTTAGATCTATCTATACCGCTCGACGCTTCAAACCAGACTGAGTTCAGCTTTGAAAATCTTTTCCTCCAGATTTTATGATTATAAATCTCACTATACAGTGCGTGCTACGTTCGCATACCGATCTTTCTTCTACAAACTTGCCTTATCGCTCTTTTCAAGTGGCGCCTTTGAAGTGCTCGGATCGTCGTGAGCACGCCTCTCACGTTCTCGTCAAAACTCGCTGACATTTCTTGTATATATCTTAGTAATTTTACTATATTTTGATTTGATTTCTTGTGCCATTTCAAAAGAAAACTTCAGGGAAACATGCATGTCTGAAAAAGTTGCGCTGAAATAGCTCAATTCCCCGTAATCACTAATAGACTTTAATGTCCCACGAAAGGGGACATCCGAATGATATGCTAGAATTACGATGTCCCACGAGGAGGGACAGCGGAGTGCAAAGTGTTAAGACCCAAATACGTTGAAAGACTGTGAAATATTTTCTGAGTCGTCAGTTGTTCTCATGGAGCAATAATTTTATGGTGTTTGGGCTATGCTCGACACAACTTTATAATCGATTTACCAACTGAGCTGTTGAATCATTACTGTGTGGATCAGAACCCCGCAAAACCAACATCTACGAAGATTGAAAAATGGGGGTGGATTCCATAATTATGCGACTAATAAAGAGGGGTTGTTAGGTGTCCGCTTCCAATTTGTTTTGGTTTTTGAATATGTTATAGAGGGCCAAAAAATAAGAGATATGTATTTTTTTATATCGGCCGTTTTTCATATCGAGGAAGGGAAATTACCCCTCGAAGTTGATAAAATGGCGTACGAAAAATCGTTTAAAGTTAGTTGAAGGATTATTATCAAACGTGTCATAAATTTAATTTGTAGTGTATCTGGGTGGGTGAATACTGCTCTTGTTGTCAGTCACCTTCGACACATGATAAACTAACCCTAATTGTTTCAATACACACTTAAAAGACTTGAAACCTGCAGGAAGTTCATATAATCTTCGAGAAATCTTAAATTTCATTTTAACAAATTATTGTGAAGATTTTGTCTTGAAAATTGTGTTCTGAATAAGTACTTTGCCAGTGTCAATTAAGTAACACTTGTTATCTTTTATATGAAATACATATAATCAACTTAACCGTTTCCGTACCAGATGGTTCTGAAAAAACAGGATCGAAAAGCGAAAAAAAGGCGAAAAAACATAAAATAAAACGTTATAAATGAAAATATATATACTATTAATTTAGAACAGGTAACAACAAAATGCAAATTGGATTACTGACAGCGCTGCGACGCGCGACGTATACATGCGTCTGAAAGACTGAGCACGTTTCGACAAATTTCGGGTGGGCCGTAAGTCGTCTGTTTCGGCCAAATGCCCTGGCTTTTCTCGACACAAAATCTGAAGAGCGCAAAAGTGGCTCGTGGTACGCAAACGGTTAACATTTTTTACCTTTGGAACAGTTCCAAATTACGCGTTATTTCTGGCAAGATATTCACTTCTGTGAAAACACGTTTTCCAGTCGCAGCCAAGTACTTGGCGCGTAACACTAGAATCCGCTAGTCCAGTGATAAAAAAAGATTATTAATCCGATAAAGATGTTAAATTTGTTATTAACAACATTCAAAACATTGTACTTGATGGAAACTCCCATAAGAAGGGTAGAAATTCAGTTGAAGGAGTCTATAGAGAAAATTTTGCTTAACAAGATATTTATGAATTTAATTTAATTGAATTTAATAATTAATTAATTAACAACTGAATTTAATATAATTGAAATTTCGGAAGAGTTTTCGTTTAATTTTCCGGATTAATTTAAAGAGTACGAAATTGAAGATATTGATGAAAATGATAAGGGCGATAGTGTGAATAACGAAAACTCTCACCACATTTTAATCTCAATCAACGCTGTTTATTTCTTGGGCCTATTTCGCGTCCGTACGTCTGGAGAAATCTCGATAGACTGCCGTCACTCTGGGGATCTCTACCAGAAAACCAGCACCCTTAAATACTAGTAGGAAGGGGAAGAAAACGACAGAGGAGTGTTCCGTCTTGCAACGGAATTTTATTTTTTTTTTGGCAAACGGTTTTCCATTAGTACGGTCAGGGGACAGCGAGACCCCATCAATAAACTAAATTAAGGTGCGTAGTCACAATCACACCAAGTCCGCTGTTGAAGCAACCATAAACGGAAATTTGGAAACACCGTCAGGTACACCATCTGCATCCATCTTTATTTTTATGATAGGGTCACCCTATTGTGCCGTGTCGTCCACGTTCTCGGGTTTTTCCCGCCACCTGCGCTGTTGTGCGATATGGACTTCTAAGTTCCCTTTCCACCTCACTATTTTGACCAATGGTTTTCAAGTTTTCTCTCGGCGAGAAGTATATAAGAACAAGAAACTCTTGACCAGCTCACTACGTTTTATTCTGGCTTAACCTCGTTGTCCATATCGTTCAACGTCACGGTCGCTCGTCACTCTGATCTACGTTTCGTTCAGTCTCGTGGTCCATATTCTCAAGTCGCGGTTATTAGTTACACTGGTCTATCGTTCTGCTAATCGATCATCCTTGTACAATGAACCACGATCTATTTATTAAAACAGTTGTTCATTTTTAATTAAACGGACAACGATATCGTCCTATTCCGTCGCGCAGCGTAATAGGCCTTACGACCCGATAGATAGTTCATATCGCGAGTAACGATATCAGGTGCTCACACGACGCACCTTTACTCTAATTCTCTAAGTTTCTTTTTCATATCTATTTTTTCTCTTTTGGGGTAATTCATCCCTTCCTGCCTCAATCCATTTCTGCTTGAATATTATTTTCTTTCTTCTACGCTTCTTCCTTTGCTCTGTTGCCCTCGTTCTCACCTTTTTCAAATCTTTATGCTATTTGGCTTCTTAAGATCTCGTTTGTATTTCTAACGTATAAAGAATTTTCTCGTATGTTTTACAATTCTTCTAAATCTGTTTTTTAAACATAGAACACGACCTGTGGTGGCCCTATTGACTATGGTGGAAAGAGAGAGTATGCTGTAGTTAAATATATTGACAACAAAGGATGATTCAGTAAGAGACAAGTTATATAAGATTGCCATATGTAGCCATTTCGAGAGCATTCCCACTCCTTTATCTTAATATACTAATCCTTGAATTCAAACCATCTTCGGACAGTACGAAAAATAAAAATACTCGGTAAACAACGTTATTTTGAGTCACATTTTGAAAATGATTACTATCAGTGAGATCGGACCGATTAATTCGTTTGAATCAAATTAACATCGCAGATTCCGCAAGTTTGGATAATATTCCACTTTCGGTAAAATCGTCAATTACTGCGAGCCTCCTTGTTGTCAGTGTGACATCGAACGAGCAGTAACACTTAGGTAATTACAAATTCAACTTAAATATCAATTACAACGGATTTGATTCTTGTAATAAACAATTTTAGCCAAAACGTAAATTGAATAACAGTTTATTCTAACCCGTAATTTAGATTCAACAATTTTGAATTTATCGTTCTCCTCATGATACAATCTTACCCAGGGATCTTAATCACCAATAATAACCAAGGCAGGCTGCAATAAGCCCCACAGGAACCCATGGGATAACAGTTCCCAAGTCGTTCAGAGATCGGGATAATACGTATTTATATAATATAATTAATATAATTAATATAATCCATCGTATTTATCAGAATTGCCTAATAAAATAAATTCCGGCGCCGGTCCGAGCACACATGTGTCACCGACTACCGAGCTGCCATAAAGCTGATACGATTGTCTCTGTTAAGTCAGCCTTGTCAATCTCCACAATTCGATCGATCACAACATCTCCGCCAATCGATCATCCTTATACGATAAACCACGATCTATTTATTAAAACAGTTGTTCATTTTTAATTAAACGGACAATGGTATCGTCCTATTCCGCCACGCAGCGTAATCGGCCTTACAACCCGATAGATAGTTCATATCGCGGAGTAACGATATCAGGTGCTCATACGACGCACCTCTACAGGAGAGTTGGAAAGGAGATAGTAGGATGTCGAAGGAAAATCGTTAGCAACAGCGGGAAAAGAATCGTAAAGAATGGAAGGTTGGGAAATCCTTCGGGTCTGGTTTACGACGGTCGGACGGGCCCCAAAACGATCTCGAAAAACTCCGAGTACAATAAATAAATAAATAAATCTTCGTGCGGATCTGGTGTGCAGATGTAGGTTCGTACGAACCCCTGTTGTTAACTTCGAATTTGGAAATGTCCGTGGCAGCACGAACGACTGTTTTCTATTTCATGACGGGGGCTTGGCAGCAGTATGATGGCTGCTACAATGATAACGATGAAAATTGGTCTGAAGAAACATATGTTGAAGTTTGTCCACAGCCGGATGAAGATGTTGATATTGACTATATGCAGAGAGCTGTTGCATTCTGGAAAGGTGGACAAAAAAGATGTAAACTTGAGACAGTTCAACATCATATTAAACTTGTTTCATCCAAATGGTAATTATCTCGATGAGCTAACCGGATCGATATAGGAGGAACCAAACGAGAAAAATTTGCAAAAGTTCCCGAGTATGTAATAAAAAATTTCGGGAAGGCAGTTGATATCTTGCACGATAGAGATATTCGACGACGGGCCTTAAAATCATATGAGGATAATAATAGTAATAATAACATAGAATTTGCAGTTTCGAGAACATGGCTATACAGGATGTCCCAGGTTTTAATGTTCAAACTTTGTCAGTATATTCTATGACACAAAGTAAGAAAAAAATGTTCTATAAACATAGGTCATATAGAGCTTTATTAAGAAGTTATAACAAAAATTCAGAATAGGAATAGTAATCAACTAAAAAAAAATAGAAAAAAATCTTCGATCGATGTCAATCATGTATTGTCAACAACGGTTATTAATACATTTCGAAATGTATTAATAAACACAGCTTACATAAACACACGGCATGTGCTGATCTATTCAAGCCAATGCTCGCAGTAACAGCAAGTTGATTACTATTCCTATTCTGAATTTTTGTTATAACTTCTTAATAAAGCTCTATATGACCTATGTTTACATAACATTTTTTTCTTACTTTGTGCCATAGAATACACTAACAAAGTTTGAACATTAAAACCTGGGACACCCTGTATAATTTTAAAGAAACTCATCGCATTGTTTCTCGAGAAGTAACTAAATTTGTTACACGAAAAGCAATAAAAAGTAGTTTACCCCTTGTCAAGGATGACTGACAATAAGAGCAGTATTGACCCACGCAGATATGCAACAAATTAAGTTTATAACAAGTTTGATAATAATTCTTCAACTAACTGTAAGCGATCAACTTCGAGGGGTCGTTTCTCTCCCTAAAGAAGAAAACAATATAAAAAAATACGTATGCATTATTTTCTAATACTCTATAACATATCCAAAAACCAAAGCAATCGGTGGCAGAAATTCTTCGTAATCTCATTTCATCGATGCCTAATCGAATCTTCCACGTTATTCGACAAAAATGACAACTATACAAAATATTAATTTAGGAATAGAGAATAAATTGTTGTTAATCTCGATATTATTCAATTGAAAAACGTGCGGCTTTATGGAAATTTCGTACTTCGTTTCTTGTTGAAATGAAAAACTTTACGTTTTTTTCTATAAATAAATGTTACATCTATGAATATGATCATGCATGTAGTATTTTTATTAATCCTAAAATGCTATCATGTAGTAGTTTCTCATTACTATAGCATAATCATAAAATTTCACCAAAAAATCAAGTGGTTTTATGGAAATTTCGGGCAGTGTATAACTATGGAACCCAGCTAATTTTCCAATCTACGTACATGTTGTTTTGGGGGGGGGTCCTGATTCCCGCAGTAATGATACAATAGCTCAGTTTGTAAATTGATTGTAAAGTGGTGTCGAGCATAGCTCAAACACCATAAAATTATTGCTTCATGAGAACAACAACTGACGATTCGTTCACCAATATATATGTTACCGTGAATGACCGAAATTGGAGAATGTCGACTTTCACACCGGTGAATGTCAACAGATACCAAATACGTCGGTGAAAGATCGAATATTTCATTACATTGTTGTACATTCGGACCCTCTCCGGTTTGTGTCGACAATCACAGATATGCTCTGGTGAAGGTCCAAAACCTGTCGTTGCAAAAGGAAGTGTTCCACAAATAAATGCAGTTGTAAAAGCAAGGGACTCTTGTGCAATTCAAAGTGTCATAATAGTTTAAGTTGTTGCAGTAAATAAGATTTGAATCACATAAGTAAGTAATTTTTTATTACTATTATATTTTCTTTTCTCATGTAGAATGTACCGTGTATTTTAAATTCTTGGTCATTCCTTTCAGAAAGAGAGGCGAAAAAGTTACGTCACCCTTGTGGCGTTTTATAGCGACTGAATTACGGAGAAGAAAATATAAATCTCCAACATGTTCAACATTCACCATTAGTGCATGGTGAATATCAACATTTACCGGTGTAAGTCAGAAATAAGGGTATTTAGCAAATATTTCGGACATACACCAAGCGACTATGTGAATGTTGACATTCACCGGTGAAAGTCGACATTCTCCAGATTTCAGTGTTTCACTGTGACATATACATCCACGCGTATGTCCGATAGTTTCGTCTGGTCCATTATTAGTTTTGTCCTGTAGCACATTCAGAAAATATTTCACAGTCTTTCAACGTATTTGGGTCTTAATACAGCATTAGGATGTTCACTGTCAATGTGCTAATTCCGGTAATTAATAGACTGGGACGTTGATGCTATTTGAAAATCAAAATTGCCTTGTTCGTTTATGTGACCGGCATCTGTCATTATGACATCACACAACGAACTATTAAATGTATCTTAATTCAAAAGTTCAAACATTTTTAACACTATTTAAATGTCACTTTTCTGATAGATCATTCTCGAAAGAAGCGAATCAGATGTTTTGCGAACGGCAAACCTCTGTAGCTTGCCTTTATTCCATAAAGTTTGAAGGTAAATAATTATATATTTCGAATTTGTTAATTGTCTACCATTGTCTTTTATAAATAACGTAAAGATATTAATACAGTAAAACAAAGGCAGGAGATAAGAATAAAAATAAGAATGGCGAATCAATAAATTATCATGGGCAAATATTTTTAATGTGTAGAATGGCAAGTTTTACAAAATCAGCATCTGCACTTATTTTACACACGTGAAACCGTCCTAAAATATTGGATATTTCGTATATAAAGCAAATTATTGTTCACCTCTATGCAAACTTGAAGGGCCAAATATAGTAAATTCTCTCGAATTGTCCCTCAGCTTGTAAACAAAAATGAATAATTTGGGAAGAGCAGATACGATTATTCGAGTCTCGTGGCTCGTTCTCATAGCCGCGGGGCTCGAGTAATCGTATCTCGTCTTCCCAAATTGTCCATTTTTGTGTACAAGCTGAGGAACAATGAGAGAGAATATATTGTATTTGTTTCCAGGATCTCGCTTGGTCAAATACTTTTTTCCCATCATCGTTTTCGTTACTCACTGTATTTTTCATATGAATTATGCGTCGCGTATTTATTCAATATATGTCCAATTTAAAATTGCCAAGACTTTTATATTTATGGTGTCGAATTTGAGGTCCAAACAATCTAGACTTTAAAAATTTATTCATTACTATTGCTTCTGGCTAAATATTTATTACCACGAATTGTATTCTGTAAAATGTATCAGCTATTTGTCTTCAGCTACTTATATCATTGCTGTGTTAAATCTATTTAATCAACCTTGTAACATGTTCGTTGCCATTCGACATTTTTTTTACAGAATTATAACATTCTAAATATTGACAATTAGTCAAAAATCGAAAATGCAGTGTACGAATACTTTTTACGCTGTTTGCACATCTACAGGTTACATATTCTTTAAAATACAAAGAAACAATCCCAATTTGTAAAACGTATTAACACTATGCCGTCCGATGGCACCACGCTGGTGCCATGCAAAAACTATCTGTTGTATGCCGGTGGTACCACTTTGGTGCCATTTTAAAAAACTGAAATAACATTTGAACTATATTTCTTGGGTGTTAAAAGGCAGCAAACTAACTATAGCATTGTGCTTATTCAACTAACAATTAAGTACGAAAATTCTTGGATGACATATTTTAATTTTAGGAATTTATATTACCGCTATCTTCGAAATTTTTTTTTTAAATCTAAAATTTCCAAGCTATTATGCCGGCGTCAAACAAAAGAATCATATCTAAGATCTGCGGACCTAGTGTTAAAACGGATCTAGTGTTAAAAAAAAGTTGTCATGACATTAATCCTTTTAAACATGCTGTGTACTTTATATGTTACTTGGTATTACTTAATATTACTTTCTATTATTATATACTATTTTATTTTTAGAAGACCCAATATCGATACTAAACCTATACGCTGCTATATGTATGTAGACGAAGAATTAATTACAGTAGTGGCAGCAGTTTCTTTGTAAACATTCTCGGTAACTAAAGGCAAGTGACGGTAGGATGCATTAGGAAAAGTTATTCGAACTGATACCTTTGGCAGCACATTTCAAGTTCGTTCAAATTAGAAGTGGGTTTCCTACAGTAAATAATTACATCTCATTTAAACAGTATGTGCATTTATTCGTCGGTGTTTAAACTGCAAAACCTTAAAACTGTGACGAATCTCGGAAGATATTAAAACAAATATGGATCCATCGGTATACCTATGCCTAGACCGGCACACGCGAAAATATTGTTCGTTATTTTGGTATTTGCTTTTTGTGATAGTTTATTTGGTGTTTGCGTTTTCGCATATACACTTCTGTAGCTTTCCTCTCAATACTGTCTGGGACAAGAAAACGAGCCAACAAATAAATACACGTAAAAATACAATCGGTAACAGAGGTAATGTTTGACGTATTGCATGCGTGTACGTATGCATATGTGTTAATATCAATAACAAAATTAGAGTGTGTTAAGACGCGATTAATTTTTAGAATTTTTAGAAGATAAATGGAGTGTGTTTTGTTTGAAGCAAGTAAGGCGAATAAATAACATAAATAAATTGCTCTTTCATGATGTTTCCAGTTCTTTACACAGAAAATAAACGTTTTACGTTATCGATCACATTTTCAGTCACTTATAAACGAAATTAATGTCTTATATTATCGAGAAAAGTAGGTACATCGTACAATAAAGAGTTAAAGAATAAAAACTGCTTATTTGCAACACTACCACTTGGAATAACATTATTCTTGATACTATTCTGTGAAATATTATTTTCTTATATTTTAATAAAATACTTATTTCAGAATAGTATTTCTGTGAGTAGCTAATATAAATAAAATATATATTTGAAATATATATTTTCACATGTAATTGCTATTTCGAAGAAAGTATATTTGCCAAATTCCGTATTACGTGTGAAAAGATACAAATACATATGTATAGTCTATTTACTAGTTCGAAAATCTATTTTTTCCCAGGAGCAAGATTCAAGAAATGTCAGAGACTCATTCATCACTCGTATAAAAAAATATATTGAAGTTGCTGGACATCATTTTGAGTATCTGTTAACACGTTGAACGCCACGTCATCCATATCTGGGTGACGGCTATATTTCCGCAGTCTTCGTCCAATTAAAGTAGGATTTTGGAGATAATTTATAGTAATTTTATTCGTAACACAACTATGACGAGTATAGACAGTATATGGTAACAATAAAGTATGAAATAAACAAAAACAAACATTAAAAATATACTTATAATAATAATAAAATAAAATAATAAAATATAAAATATACTTATATTTAAATTTGTTTTTAAAATATTATAACATTCCTGGACACTCAGGACAATACGTTATAGTCTTTTGCAAACTTTTTTTTGCTTCGTGGCGCCGGGAGAACCTCCACCGATTCACGCAGGGCGTTCAACGTGTTAAAACAAAATTTTCTTCATTCATCCTTCTACCAGAATTCTTTCATTATCTCCGTGAATTTCCTAGTGTTTATGTTTAATTTTTTGTACCCAAGATCACGCAAAGGTCACAATATTATAGATATTTGGATACCTTTTGATCACAGTTATCGCATTGCGATGATGAAAATATGTAGTTCCATATAAAAAAAACTTCGAAGACCTTGAAGTCTCGAAAAATATGACCCTGAGAAAAACGTATATCCCATCACAGAATTTTTTCCTTAGGACAAAATAATGTTTCTCTGTCATTTCTCCATATTATAAAAAATAACCGAAATACACAAGACAGTCAAGACAGTCAAGATATCGCACTGCATACTGGGTGTTCCAATTAAGTAGATCCTACTGAATATGTTTCAAACTATTGATAATACGAAATAATATTGCAGACAAACGTTCGATGGAAGAGACAGACGTTTGTTCGCAACAGGGCAGTTTCACATTACAGCGACTTGATTTGGAAAAGTCAGCGTAACAATACAATAATTAATTAGTAATTAATTAATACTATAAATAACAAATGAAACGATATTCATAAAGTGCGTCTTTCATTGCGCTATTTAATAAAAGAAAGCTATGAATGGTTGCATTGCTGCAATTTCGTACACAAACTGTATGAATTTATTTTAATAAATCGAATCTGTAATTTTACATTCCTGAATTGACTGTTTTTCGAAGAGTGCTTTATAGTAAAAAAAAAAAATTAGAAATATTTAACTTCGAAATTTTGAAATAGGTAAGTGATAAAAACGATCGGATCATGTAGTAAATAGCATTCATAACAACGAAATTTTTGCCAAAGTTATTACATTCAGAGTTGTCACTTCACTTTATTTCTTGGATATCTCTTCTACAAACATCCAAAAATTTTACGATTATGTATATTGATCTATTCTATTATTTTTTCTCGAAGTACGTATCAAAGTAACTGTAGACAGCAATTTTTTCTCTCTTAATATAATATAAAATTACAATCACAAAATATGAATAGAAACACGTTCCGTACCACGTGTACCACCGATGGTACACGTTAATCTTTCCATTCAGTCCGCCTGTACCACCGATGATACACGTTAACATATTTATCGAATGCTCTAACAAGATGTATTTTATAACAAGTTTAAGATATTTTATAGTATGTTCAAGATTGAAGAATATATTTCTACTAAAAGCAAGAGGCATTATATATGAAAAATGCAGTATAGAACAAGTCAAATAAGTTTTTTAATTGTAATATGTACAATAATTAATAACACATGTACAATAATAATATATCAATCTTTGACCAAAACATCAAATGGCCTGAATAAAAAGTCGAGATGGGTCGACAGGAAACTTATTAAAGCATTTTTTGAAAATGGACATACAGTTACCCACTAAAAAACTTTATAAAAATCAGACTAAATGATTCCAAATTTCTTGAAATGTTAGAGATTAGTTTACCAGACAATATTTGATCAAATATTTGTAGAAATTGGACTCATTTTGGATGACAACAAAAAAATTGTTTTTCAATTTTTGTATTTGACCGTAGAATGAAAATTTTAGCGGTGCATTTTGTAGGTCTAGATAACTTATAAACAGAGAGATGTATAAAAAAAAGTATTTTATGAAATAAATGACTGCCCAGAATAATTCATCACTGCTCGGCCTTTTGTAAATATATACGCAACTTAAACGACCATAATTCATTCTGCATTTTTGTACTGGTTTATGTATTTATTATTGCATTGCAAGGAAATTTAATTTTCAAGTAATGGATAGCATATAGGACAAAAACATAAGAAGTTCAAAAAGTCTATATTTTTTAAACATCATTTATTAAAACAAATAATGAACAAGGGAATAAATAACTGAATAAATAAACATACAACAGCTAAAGTTAGGTCGAAAAGAATCTGTATTCGACCCGCGGGGATTAACAATTAAATCGATTGACCCAATTATCGAACTTCACCAAATAAGTGACATTAAATTTGTCCCGACACATATAGAGGAAAGTTGCCAACATCGTACGCCTTGAAAAAATTGTAGGTCCGCGGATAAATGAATGCTCTTTTTTTTTAAAAAGTTACGGTTATATCTTCATATAAGACAAGAACTTGTCTAAGATAATGTTCCGAGTTCTGTGAACTCCCCGCGTTGTGGCATTTTATCAATAACTGCTTAAATGGTAACGATACGCAACACAGATTTCGAATTAAAGTTAATCTCTCGACGATCTATCACTTCCGCTGGACGGTCATGTATCGACTGCTGATTATCTGTCGGTACTACAGATCCGTGGCAACCCGTATCTTTTATTATTTCCTTAGGGATTGTACACCACAGAACAGTTTTATATTAGAGAGACTTAATCTGAACCAAGGCATCGTAAGATTAACTAAGTGATTCTACATTTTGAAACTGTCTAAAAAGATACGGTTTTTTCTACCGGTAACATAGATCATATCGTTTTGTCACAAAAATCGTAGCCGATTCTAAAGTAGGACAATTTAGTTTATGAACAATAACTAGTTGATAAAAACTAGATTACTAAATTGGACTCTGGATTTTATGTATACATAAAACATTGAATTCATAAAATTTTATGTATTCATAAAACATTCAGTGAAAACATTAAAAAATTTCAAAATACTATTGTATTATTTTCAATTCAACAAAATCATTAAGGATAAAAAGAATTGTCTATACAGATTCATTATCCCGCAATTAATGTAAACCATTTAAACAAAATCATCTGTAAAAAGAACAAAGACATGTTAACAGTAACTTGATTTAGATATTTAAGATCCTGTGCAGTACCCGTAATACACTGCAACTTGCATATTACATATTAACGTAGTACAACTTACATATTACATAATTCTTAACACATTCTTCTTGTGCCACTGATCGTAAATTTTTTCTTTGACTTGTTATGGCAAAAAGGCAAGAACTTTTAGTTACTCAAAATTTTATACAGAATTTCTCCACATTGAAATGATTTAAGAAATCGTATATACAGTGGGCGTAGAAAGTATTCGTACATCTTTTAAAACAGAATAACTTTTTTATAATTATATATAATTATTTTCATAAAGTGTAATTTGTTGAAACGATAAAAGAATGAAAAAATGATGTTTTCTTTCAACTTCTTTATCTGAGGCTATAACGAAAATTTAAAAAATGCATTTTGTAGATCTCGGTAACATGTATGCATGCTGAAAATTTCATCAAAATCGGTCGACGCATCGTCTAGCTACAGTTACTGAAAGATGTAAAAATTTCTTGCTTTTGGTTGAAATTCGTGAAAAACTGCGATCTTTAATCCTGACAATTCATGTCAAGGTCAACCGATTTCGACGAAATTGTCAGCATACACATAACTTACCGAGATCTACAAAATGCATTTTTTTAATTTTCGTTCTAGGCTCAGATAAAAAAAATGAAGAGACATTATTCTTTAATTTTTTATCATTTCGACAAATTGCAATGTTTGGAAATAATTTTTTAGTCATTATCTAGTAGACTAATCCCATTATCATCCCAAAAACATTTAGACCGCTTGGCCTAATTATAAAAAAGTTATTCTGTTTTAAAAGCTGTACGAATACTTTCTACACCTATTGTAAGTATCATGTAGGCCATATTTCGGAGTCTTATAAAATGATTAATTTACCTTGATATAAGAAATAATTGAAAATATCAGAAATTTAATTAATGTACAAGAAAATATAATGGAGACATTTTTGAAAATAACATTGCTTATAATTAGGCTACGGATCTTCATTCAAATCGCAATTGTCATATATCATTTCATAAAAATCTGAATGAGAGGAACAAATTCAATTCACCAACTAGAAAATATTTTATGGTGAAAATATGATAGCTATTGTTATTAATGTTTGTTAACGTTAAAACTAATTATCCTATTTCGTGCAATCAAGGTTACAAATGTATCTTCGTTCTAAAGCATTACTTCTGAAATGATATTATCTTTATATGTTTCTGACCTGTTCTATTTATTCGCTCTGTTGAAAAATCGACTACATTCACCACATTAATAAAGTATAATATTAATTAGAAAGTGTATTCTATGAGGCAAATATGTACACTAAAACTATCAGTGAATACGTACATCTTTCAATCATTTAAAAAAAGTGTAAATGTCATAAATGCACGAAGATCTGTAGTCTACTTATTCCACATATAATATACAGGACACTAATTACATTAGTCAAACGTGACCATTTGAATTCAATCTGGAAGGTGCGAAACAGTAGACTGTTAGGGACAAAATTGTTGTATTATGAAATCACTAGACTGTAAATGATATATACAATACATAATAATAAATTAATACACGGGCTACAGTTTAGGTGATTGATACACATTTGGCAAATTTCCTCTACTTAAATCCCTATAATATCGAAAATCAACTGTTGTTCACATATGTATATTTCGTTACATATGAACAAGAGAAAGGAGAACCTATCAGTAAGAAGCTCTTATCCCAACAATACACGATTTAACCACGTACTTTCCCTAATCAGAAACACTATTTTTATCGATATTTTATATGCATCTATTTTTATCAAATGATATTGATATCATGATTATTCAAAGTAATTTCAAATTAACATTTTAAAAAGTGTCTCTTAAACCTCTTCGATAAAAATAGTTTTACTAGTGAATTTAACAACAAAAGCTCCACAACCCCGTATCGTAAGATTTAAATACATTATAAACGCGACTACAGTTTATGCACTCCAAATTCATTTTTTGCGAATTATATTCATCGTTTTTCATACCAAATTTAGTCTTTTGCGGCATAATTCATTTCAAATGAAATAAATTCTTTTGCAAATCAAATTCATCCTTTTGTAAGTCAAGTCCACAATTTTACAAATCAAATTGACAAGTCGGAGTATCATAAATGATTGTCTTATATATATCCAAAAAAATGTATTTGATTTAGAAAAAAATGGAAAATGTGATAATGACCTACAAAAGTTGTATAATTAATTGACGTTGACAAAATAGTAACCACTTGGGCATATTACGAGGACAAACTCTAGTCAATGTTATAATATAATACATTCTCTACATTGATTCGGCTTTAATTCATCGAACAAAAAAAAGAAACGATCCGAACGGTTCGTATCTCTTTTAAGAATTTTAGTTCTTAATCTATTCCACTTTGAAACACATTTAATACTGTTGTTCAGGCCACGCAAAGTAATTGCTCGTACACGAGACACATGCCAATATTGTCCTCTAACGTGGTCCCTGTGTCCTGTCCAGGACCAAAAGCGACTCTTATGCGAAAGGGCGTTGCCCAAGTCTCCACGCGGCACTTTCCCTCTTCATCCAGCTCGTTTTGATCGCACAGAGAGTTACCGCAGTGTTCAAGATTGCAAATTCCGGCCTCGTTATTCCCTGGCTGTAACAGAGAATTTTCGTGATATTATTCACCGATCAAAAATGCAAGAGTAAGCCGCGCATTTAATCCACGTATTATACCTGGAAGGTATTATTTTAACCTTTTAACCCTTTACAGTTCTACGTCAAGCCAAATCGACATTGGCTTTTGCTCTAATAAGGTAGATGTGTTAGTGACTGTGATTGCGTACTCTGACTATTATTGCATACTCTGATTACTCTTAAATCTAATAAGATTTAACCTTAAGAGATCGAAGAGTGTTAATTTTCTTCAACAAGAAGAGGGTGCAATTACTGTGCAGCCTTCCCCTCTCCACACCACTTGATTACAGTGCCCTAACTGTAATTTTACTTATATTTAAAAATAACATTATTAAATTAAAGCTATTGAATTTGATCTATAATTTTTATAATTGTATCAAAACTTTAATTTCTTAAGACCCATGAAATGTAAAAATTGATTTAAAAAATTTCTGATAACGGTTTGACGGATTTTTGCCTTGATCTTGTCGAAACAATTAAGAAGCATGTTGCACATATGTGTGCAACCTACATGTAATATCGTAGATGCATTTAAGTTTTATGCATAACCATATAATTAAATGAGTGTTTATTTGACTCTTGAAAATAATGACGTAATAGATTTTTATTTAGTTGCACATGTGCTCTTCTTTGTTGTTTCGTTTCGTAGACGTCTTCGGAATCTATTCGAATCACTGAGACTCTACCATAAAGTTCGAATCATCTCGAATAATGCAGAACCCCGATTAAACGGGACACAAATAATTGAAACTCTCATGTGATTCAACAACTGAAACTAATTTAGGACTTGTTTCTATTTTACTGTGCACTGTAACCGGATTAAGTTTTCATGTCTCTTTCGATGTGTACGTTGATTACTGAGCCATCTCATGGCAAACCACGTATTACATCTAATCTTACTTGTTGGATCCGTAAAATATTTGTTCGTTTAGACAAAAGCAATCCGATGTTATAAACAGTTCACACCGAGCCTTCGACAAATAAACATGTTATAACTTCGTTTTTGAATAATAAATTTGCCACATCATTACCTACAATGGGAATATATAATAATTAACATTTGAATAAGAATATATAATAATAAATAATGCTAAATTATTTAGTACGGAATATTTCATGTTTTTACTTTTAATTGTCATAGGATTAATTACCTAAAACTGATCACAGTAATTAGGTCAGTTATGAAAAAATTCGTACTTACATAAAAGACATCAACATATAATTTAAATGTTTTAAAAAGTGCGATATAGGTACGAAAGAATATTTAATTCCTCGAAAAATTCAGATTATTAATTATTATAGGTCTAAGCGTTAGAATGTAAGTCTAAAGAAACAAAAAATGTGTGCAGGATATTTTCAAGCGGGAAATACGGGTCCTTGAACCATTTTTATTTGATACACGATCGACCGCATCGCGAATCCCGATATCCACTCGATTCAAGATAAAACAATAGAACATAAAAATGCACTGGGATCACGAACACGAATGCGAATACGGATCTCACCCTCTGTGCTGGTTTTTCATATTATTGTCCGTTCAGGCGCCCCTAAAGGCATACGGAATTGGAAGAGGCAGTCATACTGTATCACTGTATGCAGGCACAAGCTTCGTGATGCCGATACACTGTTCCGTTGACGATGAATAAAATCCGCAATAATAAAGTCTATAGCTCGGACAATGACAGGGAAAAGCATTCCAAGCGGAACCTTGTCCACCATGGGTATGACGAATGAAGAAACATCAAATCAAATAGCAGAAAGTGCAGCTATAAAATTCTAGAACGGATTCTTGCACTTCGGATCTGTTGGCGCTGGTATAATCAGAATCTATATTATATTTAAAATATACAAAACAATTGCAGGTACAATAATACAAGGATATCAACGATCACAGATATAACGTCGACATAGTCAGCGATCCCGGACCCAGCAGCGTAGATTGCCAAACACAAACAATCAGATCAGAAGCTGTCGCACGAAAAACAACCATTAGAAATCTGGGACAAAGGGCCTGCCGATTTTTCGCCCATCTCCCTCCTTCGGTGGCTTTTTAACATTTTTTAAAAAATGTGGCTTACTTCGCACATCAAGCTGCATAGAATTTTTTCGGATTTTTCGGTTGCAAACTGTGGATATTAAAAAAGGAAAACCGAACAAAAATCAGAAAATTGAAAAAATCTCGAAAACAAAAATACTATGCCACTCTGATATCAATTCTCTGATAAGGTACTATCACAAGCAGTGTGCTCAATTTTTCTCAGATGTTTCGTAGAATTGTGTCATCGTCAAAAAAAGAAAATGAATACCGAATTTGTCGACGTTTTTGTTGTGAGGAAGAAGGTTATTACATGTTATTATACTCGATTTAAGAGAAAGAAAAAATTGTGATATGCACATTGCGATATATGTACACCTAAATATCGACGCATACTTCAACATCTTCGGTTGGAGGAGTAGATAAGATGGCCGACTACGCATACACTACGCTTGGGGTTCATCTCTCGTTGGAGATAGAATTTTTCTTCCTACATCACACTTTATTTTTCCAATTTCATATTACATGACTTTAGAAATATTTTTTCAATGTTTAAAAAATTTTCCCCTCATAGGCAAGATACAAGGTTGAAATTTTGTACAGATGAGTTTTTCTTGATCAGCTATCGAACGGTATAATACCCATTAAAAAACCTCTAAGAGCAATTTTAACCATTTTAATCGGCTAGAATTCCCTTAAAAAATTGCTATCTAAGGGGAGAGGTGTCACGTTCCACGACTAAGGCACTCCCGAAAACTGTTACAAACGAATTCTCGAGATTAAGTTGTCGAAAGCCTACACCCGCCTCCGATTTCAATGGTCTTGAAATATGTTTCAAAAACTGATATTCTGAACAACTTTCTCCTTTTTCATTTAAGGCCGCTCAGCCTTAGTTTTCAAGATATTGTTGCGAATCACTCAGTTTCTCTCGCTTCGCGGCATTTTATTTACAATAAAGAATATAAACTATAATACAACTCAATTCAATAATATTACAATTTGAAACGTTGATCGTTCGACGGTACGATCTCGACTTCTCCAATGGAAACAGGAAGACGCTCTTTACCAAAAATCGGTAATCTCTGACCGGAGACTGAGAAAATCTTCACTCCTGTCATGCTCGTTGATCTATTCTGCCTTGCAGCATAATTTTACCATAGAAGGTTGACCGATGAGCCCCTATCGAAGATAATTTTCCTCTTCTTCGCTCCAACGATGCCTTCGACGAAGAAAATCCCTCGCTGAATAGATTCCTAACGCAGCACGACAGGGGGAAAACGGAAGATGAAGTCGGACTGTCCCCCTTTATTCCGACTTCTTGAAGTTTCTCTGCAAAGTCTCACTACCTTGATTTCTTTAAACAGTCCCGTTGCAGGTGGCCCTTCTTTCCACAGCTCCAGCAATTCGGCAACTGCCGTTGATGAAATGTTCAGAATGCCGTTCAGCCGCACGTACCAGCATTCTCTCGGAGGTAAATGGACGTTTTAAGTTCCGTTCACACGTTTGTGTTTCTGGCGTTAATTTATTAAGAGCTTCCATCTCTAGAGCTCTGGTCACCGTAGCTCTGAGAGATGTAAAACCTTCATATCGCACCATTCTCCTTGAGGGGGTTGTGCATTCTAAATGTCCCGTATACGGAAAATTGACTCTCACTGACGACCAACCTCGTATTCCACAATTATAATAATATGGACTTATATACGAACTTATAACTTAACCAAGACTAGACGTGGCCGCACTGTTCTGACCGAACTGTTCGAACTGACCCGCGGCATCCGATTTTTGCCGCTTATATCGCTCCGGCGGAAACATCGTCTGTCTCCTCTTCCTTTGTCACCAAGGTGACGGTTACTCCTAAGGGTAAATGCGCGGCCAGGTAGCCCTGTAGCGGTAGACGGCCGGTAATTATTTTCCAGCAACATCTGCTGTACCCGTGGGGTTGTTAAAAAAAGTCAATAAAATCATTTTCGACTTGCAACGGCCAGGGAAAGTTTATTACTTAGTCCTTGGCCTCTGCAAGCGAATCCTCTAACGGTTATTATTGTCACCGGCCGTGTACCGCTATAAAATTGAAAGTTTTTCTAGGCGGGCGCGTAGTTGCAATACAATGGCTGCTACATCCTTATCTCTTCATTGGCCAATATCATCACAAACTGAGAGGCGGCCAAATGTTTTCGAACATCAATTGGACATTCCGAGAAAGAGCTTTGTGCCAACCTCTCTATTTCCATGGCCAATGCAGAGATTGACTCCCCTTGCCGCTGTTTATAATTTTGCAACAGCACATAATTTAGTTTCGAAAAATTTTTTTGATCAAAACGAAACTCAATTGCCGAAACTATTTCTCAGAAGTCGACATACTTATCGACGGGAAGAGAAGTCTGTACTCCTCGAGCCGGACCATCTAACTAAGCAATTAAGCTTTCTTTGCTTCGTCCAAGCCATTTGTTTTCGCGACCATTTCAAATTGTATACGGTGTTCTTCCCATGACGTGAAAGCGCCATAACGCGTCGGCTTCACAGAATATCCGGATTCAGTTACGAAGCGCGTAAATTCTCGTAATTCTCGACACACTATTAACATTATTTACAACAGTGTACGAATTATTTACACGCGCCTCCGAGTGTTCCACCGACGAGAATGCTGCAAAATTTAAAACAGAATTTCGCAATAAATCCAATAGCAGCTGACATTGATTCTCTCTTCCATGCGGCCTCTGGTTCGGACGCAGCAGCCTCTTCAAGTTCCTCGCGCTGAAGCCTGTCCGCTTCCAGTCGCGCCTCAAACTGCCTCTGCTGCTCTTGCAGTTGCTCGCATAATTCTTGTCGGAGGTTTGCAAACAGGATCTCCAGTGCCGGTGTCACATTTCCGATCGATTCTTCGATCACGGCTGGGCCCTCAATGTTGCGAATCACTCCGTTTATCTCGCGTCGCGACATTTTATTTACAGTAAAGAATATAAACTATAATACAACTAAATCCAATTGTATTACAATTTGAAACGTGAATCGTTCGACGGTCCGATCTCGACTTCCCGATTGTCCGTTGGTAATACACTTCCTTGGCAACCCCTATCTTCCATTATTTTCTAAGGACTTCGTCACAATGGAACAGTTTCACATTACAGCGACTTGATTTGGACAAGTCGCCGTAACAATATTATAAAAAAAATTGTTGCTACTGCTATTAGGTTGGCCAATAAGTTCGTGCGGTTTTTGATAATGTTTATCTTCTTGCAGTCTAGTTCACAAGTAACTTCACTGCAAATCATTAATGTGCAACGCCAAGTAATAGTGAATGCTTAACCTGTATTTTCAACTTCAAATTGTTAGGATCGATTTTGATTTTTACAATTAATTATTGTATCGAAGATGGACGACTTCTGAGAGCATCTACGACATATTATGTTTTTTTATTACAAAAAAAGGGAAACGTGACCTAAACATGCAAAAAACTGTGTTATGTGTACGGGTTAGATACGGTTTAAAGAACGTAAATGCCAGAAATGGTTTGCAAAGTTAAGTGATGAAGATTTTTCTACTAAATATGCATCACACGCTGGCCAACCACAGGAGATGGATAATGATCAACGAAGGAATTTAATTGACTCGCTATTTAACCCTTTGCACTCCGCTGTCCCCTCTCTTGGCTAAAAATTCAATGGATGAGATTCTTGAAAAATGAACCTTATAAAATGTTTTATAAGACTTCTTTAGATGATTCTGAATTCCAAGTTTTGGATCTTTCACCTAAAAGAGGAAGACCAAAAATATACGAAAATATTCAATTACTTCCATTATACAACACACCACTAGACCAGTAACGGAAGAAAAACATAAAGATCTTATGTGTTTACTACCATACATCCCTCCAGTTTTTCAGGAACATTTTAAAAATCTTAAAAACTCGAAATTATGATAAAAATGGATTACTTTTTAAAAATGATTGATAAATGTTTATGAATTATTTCGTTGAAGTTGTTGTTTCAAATGGACCGTTTATTTTGAAAGTGGTATAAGTTATTTTTTTAAAAGAAATTCAAAATGCCGAATCTGAGCTTGTATTGTCTAAATACCCCACGCAACGCTACTTACAACTTCTTTCGATGACATTGGACTTACACCACTTTCAAAATAAACGGCTCAAATAAAAATCACAATTTTTTATTACTTTAAGTCAATTATAGGACATTCTTGAAAAATAATATATATATAGGACATTCAGTTAATTTTGAAAATGGTCTAAGTCAATTCAAGCTTTGAAAACAACATTTTCCTATGAAATTCACACAAAATTTCATATCTATAATAAATTTCCATTAATCAAGACTAATAAAATTATAAATTAAAATGTCGCATAATGTAAAAATATTTTTTAATTTATTCAAATGCGAACGCCTAAGGCAAGGGCCCGCTAGCGGGTCCCCGACGAAACGTCTTCCCCTCTCCTTTTTCTCCCAAACATCGTCACATTCTCCACCGCCAAAAAGTAAAGATACAAATCTTGGATCGTCTCTTGAAAGGAGAAAAAGCATCTCACATTGGAAAAAGCCTTAATTTGAATGAAGCAACAATTCGGACTATCAAGAAAAATGAAAAAGAAATAAGAAGTGCAGTTGCTGCAGGATCATTGACATTCGTAAAACGTGCAGCTCGCCCCCGGGCGCCAATAATTGAGAAAATGGAAAAGGCACTCAGCATTTGGATTGATGGTTGCTGTCAAAAAAGAATTCCATTAGATGGCAATATCATCAAACAAAAAGCGCTAAAAATTTACAAACATCTTAAAGAACAAGGAGAATCCTTTGTCAACTCAGATTTTGTGGCAAGTAAAGGTTGGTTCGAAAAATTCAAACAGCGTTTTGCAATTTATAGCATAAGAAACCAAGGAGAATCTGCGTCGGCTGATCATGAAGCCGCTAGGACGTATCCAGAAAAAATTCAAAACATTATAGAAGAGCAAGGATACACAGCAGATCAAGTTTTCAATGCCGACGAAACTGGGCTTTGCTGGAAAAAAATGCCCAGTAGAGCCTTTATACCGAAAAAAGAAGACACAGTACCCGGATTTAAGGTGTCTAAAGATCGTCTAACGCTCCTTTTGTGCAGTAATGCCTCGGGGGACTTTATGACAAAACCCTTGTTAGTTTATAGATCTTTAAATCTTCGTGCACTTAAAGCCGTAAATAAAGACCCTTACCTTATTGGAAAGCAAATCCAAGAGCTTGGGTAACTGGAAATTTATTTGAAGATTGGTTTTTAAATTGTTTTGTGCCAAACGTTGAAGGCAGAAAAATTTGAGCTTCAAGGCGTTATTACTATTAGATAATGCTCCCACAAGATTTGAATCATCCAAATGTCAAAATACTGTTCCTACCACCTAACACTACTTCGTTGCTCCAACCATTCGATCAAGGTATTATTTATACCTCTAAAACGTATTACATAAGAAGAGCATTACAGTGGATTTTAGACGTAACCGATTCAAAATCAATTAATGTAATGGAAGCTTGGAAGAAATTTTCAATCAAGCACTGTATCGACATCAAGTCTTTGTCGCTGAAAGAAGAAGTTGACGAAGCGGATTTGATGGAAATGGCATCCGAAGCTGAAAATCAAACCGATTCTGAGGACACTAGCACTGATGAAGATTGTGCAGTTAACAGTTTAACATTAAAAAAATTACAGGAAGGCCTAAGCTTATGTCAAGGTTATCTGAAAGAAGCCGAAAATTCAAAAGGGAGCTGCAAAACTGTCCAGCTCAATGCCGAGATATTTATAATGACCTGGTAAGAACCAGCAACCAAAGTACAATTACAGAATTTTTTAAGAGGGAAGAAGATGCAAGAACTTTCAATGAAGAAAAAAGTTCTGAAAGTGAAGGCGATATCATTCCACCGAAAAAACGTTCTCGGTTGATTATACTGAGCAGTGGCGACGAAGAAATTTATTAAATTAGAGTTGCGTGAAGTTAAAATAATATTTTTGGTTTTTGTTTTGTGTTGTACATACATTTATATTTTTAATAAAAATTAAGTTGTTTATGTAGAATTAAAAGAGATATTTGTTTTTAATAAGTTTTCGGAACGTAACCCTCTTTTTGTACTGGCTCTGGGTCTCATACAACACGGTTTCACACAACACGGCATTTTCTAGGAACCTATCTACCGTGTTATAGGAGGGTTACCTGTATTTATTTAAACAAGTGCAAGTGCCTTTTCTGTGTAACAAAATTCAATTATACCTACTAATAGTGACATTGAGATCATTATAATTCAAAACTTGAATTGAAATGCGGCACGGGTTGCCATTATCTAATTACGCTAAAATTTTGCAAGCATCATTTTTCCATCAACTATCAAATAGCTAAAATAGCAAAAGAATTTTTGAAGCCTAGAAGTAAGGATCACCCTAATGCATATATCTTGCGTAAAACATCGCTGCCTCTAATCACGACCCCCAACGTGTTAGAATCTGGTCAATCGAATATATAAGAAATATGTAGAAATAAGACAAATGTATGCAAAAAAATATGCAATATACAAAACATAAGTAAAAAGAAGTTATATTTTCTGGAAACCTCTAGTGCTAAAACAAATATCTGCCCGAGTCCTATAAATTTATCCCTTCCCTACAAACATATGCATTCGCATAAACGTCCGAAGTTTAGTCATAAGACGCAATGCATACTGTACTTCGCGAACAATAACTTCAAGTCAACGTTACACAACGATACCGACGAAAACGAGGAAACAGCTCGCGACGGTTAACACGGGACAACAAACTCTGTACATCTCGAGAAATGTCAGAACTTCAAAGAATACAACCTCGCATGATCCCGTAGAAAATAAAGCAAAATTTCGACTTCCACGCCCGATATTTGCTACCGCTGCTGCGAATAAACAGAAATATTACCGTAATAAATTCCTCAAAGTCGCAAGGGATGAGCACCCTGTTTCTGCACCGTTCTCGTCCGTAAGGCGATACATTCGAATCCATGCCTGCCTCCATGAGATTCGATACGTTCATCGAGGTACCGGTGTCCTGGTCGATGGGATTCGTTCCTGATCCTTCGATATCCGCGTCAGTATTATTCACGGAAGCCGCGTTGTTCGCAGGATTTTGCCCGAACGCGAATCCGGTCGCGGTTCCCGTCGCGTTACCGACCGATGATTCGGCGACGACGAGAGACGACGCGTTCGCGTTGGTGCCGTTCGCGTCGCCGATCAGCATTCTCGAAGGACCTATTCGAAATGAGTCCCTGGTGCAAGGTGCGTAGGAAATTCCGCACATTCCCCTCTCTTGGCGGATGCAAAGCAGATAATCCTGGTCGGCGAGGAATCTACCGTTCGACAAATAGTTGAGCGTTTTCAGGGTGCCGTTTGCCCCCTGAAAATACTGCAGACAGCCAGACGGTGCACGCTGCTCGAAAGCCAGCTGAATGATCCGGATCTCCCACATACGCGGCTGCAAGCTATTCGGCAGCCTGATGTCCAACGTCAAGGGCTGGTCGTCCTCGTTGACGTCGATGTACACTGTAAAAAAAAAGCCGATCGGAACGGATCATTTCATGCCGGGGAGTACACTCTCATCGGTATTTACGTTGACACGAAAGGTTCTGTTATAAATGACTAAAAATAAAGTCAACGAGACAAGTATAAGAAGTTATTTATTGTGCAGATGTGTTTGTTGAAGTTTAAGAAAAAGAAGAAAATACACGAAATGCATACGAATTCCTATACAGACACAAAATTGTGTAACTAAAGCCAAATTTTTGATATAACCGAAGACGGGGAATTCGTTGATATTGCAATTTAATGCACATCTTACATTATTGTAATTTTTTTAGTATGAAGTTTGATATAGTTTGGCACTTATTACTTCTAAAAAGCAACTTGTCATACTTGTAATTAACTTTTTCAGCGCAGTGGAGCGTTCCATTTCTTCTTCAATGCTTCTACAAATTTTGACTTTGTGTATCTTTCAGTTATAATTATTCGACGATATAATTCCTCCCACAAATGCTCGATCGGGTTCAGATCGGAGCTTTGAGATGGTAATGGAAGCAAATTTATATTCTTGGTTTTAAAAAATTCTTTTACAACCCTTAAGGTGTGCTTTTGGTCGTTGTCTTACCGAAAGACGAACGACCTATTTCTATGAAATATAAGCATCAAGGGTAAGTTTCCCTTCAATTATTGCTAAATTTCCAATTCGATCGTTATTAAAACAGCCCCATGTCATAAACGCATCATCTCCCACCTTCCTTCAATTCAAATTTTGATTCATCGATCCAAATAAACGTATCCCTGAACCATATTGGCTTTTTATGATAATCCTAACCAAATATTAAATATAAATATAAATATTAAATATATAATATATATTATTATTATTTATCATTTATATTTAATATTTGGTTAGGAATATATATATATATATATATATATATATTATATTTATATTATATAATAAATATAAATAATAAAAATAATAAATATAATCAAATGCTTCGCAGCACCGACTTTCGAAATATATGGCCTTTTTCATATACATACTTTTAATGGGCAAATATAAATTTTTTAGTTATTCGTACGTTTTTATATCAAAAAATAATTTTATATAAAAATTATAAATTTATAATTATAAAATTATTTTTAGATATAAAAACGTACGAATAACTAACTACAAACCTAGTATTCTAACCAAGAAATGAAAATTAATACATGTCAACTTACTTTCCGACGGAAGAACAATTGAAGAATTATACTTTTAATTGAAAAATCTAAGAGTAATATGAACAGTTCTGCTTCGCCTTCAATACCGATGCATTGTCGATGCGGATGAACAAAAGAGTGATTGATACATAACAGAGATATGTAAGAATGCCAACAAATTGAAGGTGTCAACATAAATATCGACGCGAGTGTGTGCACTACGAGGAAGATTGATTAGCTAGGAAGCGTCAGATTTTCCTGACGGTCACGTCGGACCAACTCTCTGGAAAGTATCGTCTTCCAATACTCGCTGAACTTTACTCTACTCTTTCTTTCTTGCTCTTGCTTTTCTTTTTCAGTTAAGCACTACCCGGAGAGATTGATTGTTACACGCTTTCCCGGGGAAACGTTATTACCGAGATTTTAATCACAAGTTCCAAAGTACCTGCCGAGACTTAATCCGCAGTTCCAATGTATTGATTCCGAGAGGATGACGTTCGAATGTAAAACTAGAGAACTAACAAGAGGAAGAGAGTTCAGTATTAATCGATTCGGAGATTCGTCTGGATTCAAAGGTGTATTTTAGGGTTAAGTGGGTGCATTTTTAACTTTGTTAGGGAATTTTTTGAAGTAAATCCTTGGCGTAACATTTTCTTCATAGTTACAATGATTACAAGTATTTCGATTGTAATAATTTCTAAGAAGAAAACGGACAATTTATATTTACTATGTGTATCCATTTACTTGAATGTTTAAATATTGATGACAAGAAATCAGAATTTTGTTCAGATTAAAAAGAACGGAATAGCATTCATACCGAACAGGATATTACTAGAAATCTCAATTAGTATGAATTTGGCTATAGTAGGTACTAGAACAAAAAAAAAACTGTTGATATTTAAAAAAGTTGCGATACATTGAATTTTAATTATTGATTTTTGCATGTATTGTTAAACTTCGGAGGCATAAAAACAAAAGAAAAAAGAAAAATATTTGATTAATTTTAGTAGAGGCTGTAGTCACATAAGTACTAAATGCGTGCTTAAAATTTTCAGTCAGTGGACACCGTTCTGAAAAACATAGTTTCCGGAAAAATGCTTTTAAAGTTATATCGATAAAGATATAAGGTCGTCGCGTCCTTCAAACAACCATAACTTTGTTAATTTTAGGAGCTCGCATATACACTTACTGACAAAAATTAAGAAACAACGTGATTGTTTGATACATTTCGGTATATTCGCTATCTTCTAAGATACATAGGTTGGAACTAAAAATAACATAATGAGATAGCATTCCATACATCAATGATTAATGAGTTTTTTCTCAAACATACTTGTAGAAGAGCCATAATTAAATTGAATCAAAGAAATAAGGCAAAAGCTGCGCGGCATAAGTTAAGAAACATACATCGCGTAAGTTATATAATCACTTTTAATGAAAATCAGCGATGTTTCAATGTCTGTAGTTTTCATAACAGTCTAATAAGATGTTGGATAACCCTTGGATTTGAGGACTGCATTGCATCTGCGTGGTATAGATTCAATTAATCGAACACAAAGCTCAGTCGGTATTTCTGACCATATTTTCGTGATTGTTTCTGTTAGGGCCATACGAATGTATCGCACGGTGCACAGATTGAAGGTTGCTCCTCCAAATGCTGCGCCTCCAACGTCAACTTAATGGCGGTGAAGTTGATTTGAAAAAAAGGTTTAAACTATGTTGCAACGCAAAGCAACACAGTTTATTTAAAGAAGGTCCAGGGGTTTACAAGTGTGTGTGAGAGTGTTTGACCATCTCTCGTGAGAGTTACCGAAATGTCAATAACAATAAAAACCGGCAGCAAGGTCGATTAATAGTACCTCATTTTCCCAAATTGTTCATTTTTGTTTCTAATATTATCCTTCAAGAATATGCAAAAAAAGAATTGATTTTTTTCAAAAGTTCACAGTAGAATACCCCCCTAAGAATTAGTCAGAATTATTGCTCTTTATTATTAAAATACAGTGGACTCTTGTACAACGTGGGGAATACCAATTTATGTAACTTCAAGCACACCCAGCCTTGCTTGTCTTCAGTGATGCTTGAATAAAAATTTTTGTTCAGGTTTGAAACTATATATTATTGCTTATAGCCACTGTTCACAGGCAAGCCAATAAAAAAGCATGGATTACATGCAAAATATTTCGAAATTAGTTTTATAACTGTTTTGTACCGGAGCTGGAGGATTAATTGCAACGAAAAAGTATTAGTTTTAAAGATCTATTACTGATGGATAACGCGCCAGGACATCCTATAAATTTAAATTAGGCTAATGTTAAAGTGGTTTGTCTGCCACCCAACACAAGATCAATTCAGGAACCACACTGAACCAAGCGATAATACAAACATTTAAAACTTTTTATTTACGTCGTACATTTGAAATGTTTTTAGAAAAAAATGATTTTAATTCGAATGCAACGGTTCCGCAAATTTGGAAAGAATTTTCAATACTAAATTGCGTACAAATAATAGACAACCCTTAAAGCCTGTTGGAAAAAGTTGTGGCCAGATGACGTTATTACAGCAAATTCTCCAACTTTGACAGAAACAGATGTAAATCGCGTAATAACAGTTTGACAAAATATTGATGGAGAGGGTTTTGTTGATATGACAGACAGATATCATCGAATTAATTAATTACGATAAAGATATTGATCAAATCGAATTAATTCAATTAGCAAATTGTTGTCATTCTAGTAATTAGGAGGAAAACTTAGTCCAGACATTTAATGCGCAAAAATAACCTTTGAATTTAGAATATATATATATAAAGAGTTACAAATAGCCAAAACGTTAGAATATATTTTATGAAAATAGATCCGTCAATAGAGTGATTTACGAAATTTTAGAAAAGATTCAGTGATCGTCTATTCCAATATTTTCAATCTAAAAATGATCTGGATATTAACAAAACGGTGTTGTTGGAACTTATTTGTTGATACTTCCGATAGTGAACTGTTAATTATATGAATTAATTCGCTTTGTTGGAGTGAGAACATAATTGCGGCTAAAAAATTGGCTACAAAATATTTTTCATACATACAATTGATGAATTCATCTAAAAATTTAGGTAGTTTTCATACGAGTGACAAGTAGAGATTAATTGTTAATATTACATGAAAGTTTGAATAAGAAATGTAAATTAAATAATGGTAAAAATTCAGTGCGCCAGCACCAACGGTTGGACTGCTGTTGTTCGTTAATTTTAAGAATTTTTAGGGGCTGCAGTTATCTCGATGGTAAATTTTAGTAATTATCTAGGTTGAATAAATTTATGCGAACCGTACAAATTGCCCGTCGCTTTCATTATAAATGGAATAAGTCGTAACGTTGTAAAAGTATGGGACAATGTTTTCATTAAAATTTTAGTTTAACAATAAGTGTTTCATTTACATTGAAAGGATTCTGAATGAGGAAAATTATATTATTTGCACAAATTATAAATATTATTGATTTCTTAATTTAATACATTTGAAAAAGGGAATTACATGATTATAAGTTATAGTATTTATTTACGAATAAATTTAATGATTTTAAAATGTGTGTGCGTGTGTTGTAGAAGAAGAAAGTAATATTAGTATAAGTAAAAGTGATTTTTTCGTACTTTTTGTATCAGGGTTAATTAAAATAAAGTTAGTGTTTTTAATTATCTCGAAAGTAAAAGAGTTAATTTAATATTTCTGTTATGTATCATAATAGTTATTAATAATGAATTGATGAGTTTATGTTGGAAGAAAATCCTAACTTTGGCATTGTTAGTTGTTACATTTTTTATTGGGATCTTTTTTTTTTCTTTTCTTTTTTACGGACATTATTATTTCATACTTTTAAATATATTTATTCATTTATCCTACATCAAATTGAATTGGTTAGTTTAGGGTATTCAATAATAATTGAAATAAATAATGGTTCATTGTCGTATAAAGTATTAAAGTCGTGTAAAGAATTAAGTTTAGATTTATGGTAATTGAAGATTTAAATTGTTATTAATATTAATCAGTAAAATTAAATGATTTGTATTTCATAACAATTTTATTATTTTGTTGTAATATAATTTAACTTAACTGGATAAATTTATTTTAATACTAATTTAAAATTGGACTTTTAAAATTAGAATATTTAAATTTTCAGTAGTTTTAAGCAATAAAATTAAATATTTTGTATTATGATAATTAGACCGCATTTCCAATATTTTCACGTGGCCCGCGGGTGGTCTGGTCTGCCGATAGGACCCACGGTGGACAGTCGCATGAATTGGGGAAAACCGTAATTCGTTTTTTTTGGCCATAAATCCGGTCGACGGGCTAACGATGCATACTGTCAATGTCGTACTAAGAGAAAGAAACAGTTGTGCGTTTGTCGTAAATTATGTTGAGTGCGAGCGGCGATTGTGTCGCGCCTTCGACTGACGATATACACACGACCAGGCACTCGAGGCCCCAATAGTGTTTGGTTTCCTGGATCGCAGACAAAATATATATATATTGCCGGGTAAGTGGCCGAGGACTGTCGCGTGGTTTTCCACAGATCAGTTTGTTTTTCCTTTAGAGAATCGCGGGCCTCGGGGCATTCGTTGAATTTTTAGGGGCTGCAGTAATCTGGTCTGGCCCGAGGCCCGCGATTCTCTAAAGGAAAAACAAACTGATCTGTGGAAAACCACGGATCAGTATTCAAACTTTCATGTAATATTAAAAATTAATCTCTACTTTTCACTCGTATGAAAAATATTTAAATTTTTAGATGAATTCATAAATGGTTTGTATGAAAAATATTTTGCAGCCAATTTTTTAGCCGCAATTAAAATAATATATATATTCTCACTCCAACAAATCAAATTAATTCATAATTAACAGTTCAATATAATTCAATCAAATAAACCTAAGTAAAATAAATTATATTATTACAATCGTAGTACTAATTAACTATATAACCCAATTATTTATTTCTAAGAAAATTACCCCGTAACTGTATATTAGAAATCAAATTCAATTATTCGATTAGATAATTTCATATCTCTCGAACTGAAATCAAAATAAAAATTATATTCAACTCAATTATAAATTAATCCCACATATAAGTCTAAGCTCTAATATATAATATTATATTTTTTAAATAATAGATACGTACAATAAATTTTGGTTGAGCTTAGATTTGTGCTACATCATTACTGAACTCCAATGGCGCATTAATATTATTTTACTTCGTGATAGTCAGAGATAACCACAGCTTGCAACCGGGTTGAAATTTTGCGCTGCTAGGTTTTTGTTGACCGGTGGGCCGTATTGCTATGCAACAAATCGTTGCTACTTGTATTGTCATCGTTATCATTTGCAAGTGTTCAATTAAAATGGAAAGATTGAACGGCTTACTCCAGGTTATGATTCGAAATGGTTGCAACGGCACAGTGACTCTCTCTGGCTCGCATTATTTAATTAATAATATCAATTTATTTAGATCGAACGGTATAGTACTCATTTGAAAACCTTTATTTTTGTTTGTATATTTTGCATTTATAGAACTCAACAAGCTGCAGCGGCAAGGAAGATGCGCACCGAGAAGATCGAAGCAGCGGAGGTAAGTCAAGAAATGCCCCATTTCATCATCGAGCCTGGAACGCAAGAGCAATCATGTGCACAGCCAATCATCGATGAAAGATTAACCATAACGGACTTCCGGTTCGTGGTAGAGCAGGTACTACTGATAGGGTACCACTCGGCAACGTTCGAATGCACCACGCAACATTTGCAAGTGATCGGGATGAAGCGTCGGGATTGTTAGCAACGATAACTCTGAAGTGCAAGATGTGCCAATATGAAGCGGAAGTGCACAGTCAAACGGCAGACAACAAAAGAATGGACTTGAATTATACTACGACCCTCGCTGCAATCACTTCTGGAGGTGGTTACGCAAAGATGGAAGAAATGTTTGCAACAATGACATTCCATGGATGTCAAGGACGGAATATCGAAGACGTCATGACGACATTGTTGAAGATTTGTTGAGTCTTGCTGAAGCAGAAATGCTAGCAGCGGCAGAAGAGGAGAAACAATTAGCCGTCCGAAGAGGCGACGTTTCAGTTTCCGGTATCCCTTTCATCCCCGTCGTGGCTGACGGCAGCTGGATGAAAAGATCGTACCATACTGGAAGGCATGACTCCTTGTCCGGTATTGGCGCAATAGCGGGATACCACACAAAAAAAGTGTTATTTGCAGGTGTGAAAAATAAAGTGTGTTTGATTTGCCACAACGCTTCGAAGAGGAAGGAAAGCCCCAGAGAACATAGATGCTTCAAGAACTGGGGACGAAATGAGACATCCACGAGAATGGAGAGTGCTGCAATTGCTGAGGGTTTCCAGACCAGCATAGAAAAAAGAGGTCTGATATATAATATATTGATTGCCCATGGCGACAGCAGCGTATATAAAAGGATTTTGGATTGTGATCCATACAAGGCAGAGATGGTTCGTGTGAAAAAGATTGAGTGCACGAACCATTTATTGCGCAATTTTTGCAACAAACTGAAAGATGTTGTAAAGAAGACTCCACCTGGCATTTATCGAAAAGCCGTGGAAAATAACATTCGTAGACTGCGCACGGATGTTGTGAAGGCTGCAGTTTACAGATCGAAGCAAAATCTTCCGAGCCACCAAAGAATAAAAAATTTGCAAACGGATCTACTAAATATTCCCAGCCACGTTTTCGGAGAGCACAAGGAGTGTCGAAGACTAGGATATTTCTGCGACCGCCCAGAAAACACGGGAGAAGACAACTTGGTACCGCATCTCAAGAAAATCGGCACATATAACCGGATGCATGAGATCTTCCGTCCATTGATGGCTCATACTGAAAGTTTGTTACATAATACTACAAACAATTCAGTTGAGAACCTCAATGCAATAATTGCAAAATATACTGGTGGGAAAAGGTTAAATTGGGGCCAGAGAGGGTCATATTCTGCGAGATGTGCAGCTGCTGTTGTACAGCACAACACGCAAAAACTAATATCAAAGGTAATAGAGGGCAAGGGTGTGAAGCCGCCGAAATTGATAGAACAATTAGAAGAAAGAAGGAAAGGCATTAATGAAAAAGGAAACGAAAGGAAAAGAAAGTCTCCGAAGAAGGTGAGAAACCCGTTTTGTTCAGCAATGGACCCGGATTATGGAGTTAGCGCAGAGAAACCGGATATGGAGCAACATCTATTTAGCTTTGAAAAAGAAAGGCACATGGAGATGCTGCAGGACTGGCAAACGAATCGAAAGAAAATAGAGAGGGATACGGTAGAACAAAATAAAAGCCACGAGTGGCATACATACCGATCCAAATTACTTACAGCGTCGAACTTTGGCAAAGTGTGTCGGCGAAGGAAAACAACCAAGTGTGAAAATTTGGTAAAGTCACTGCTGTATCCAAACATATTGCAGCTGCCTGCCATTGAATATGGTCGGCAGTGTGAGAATTTTGCGCGCGAACAACTTGCGAAGGAGGAAGACGTGGAAATCCGCAAATGCGGTCTCTTCATTGATGCAGAGATACCATTTTTGGGGGCAACTCCGGACGGCATAATTGACGACGACGGTATCGTGGAAATTAAATGCCCGAAGACGGCAGAAAAATTCTCGCCAGAAGAAGCGATAAAAAATATTCAACCACTACGAAGAATATTTGAAGATGATGCAGGTACTGCATTACGCAGAACCCATCACTATTTTTACCAAGTGCAGGGACAACTGCACATAACAGGTCGACAATATTGTCTGTTTTGTTTGTGGACACCAAAGGGTATGAAAACTATAAAAGTAACCAAAGACGACACATTTTGGCAGAACGAAATGAAATCGAAATTGTCGCGATTCTACGTCCATTGTATGTTGCCCGAAATATTGGACAGCCGCTACATTAGGAACATGAGTATCCGAGAGGCCACAGAAACGGAGTACAAAAAACCAATTGTGATTAGCACAAAACTAATTAAAAAACCTGAAGCGAACCCACACAATGTCGGGTTGCACACTTAGTGTGCGCCTTCGCTGATTATTTCAGCGAAGGAAATTTAAACAAGATCTGAGCTCGCGAGTCATTAGATTCGCTCGAGCGTACTCACGCAATGTCGGGTTGCAAACTTCGTGTGCGAATTTTTCCTTGCATGTTGCAGATGATGTTCACGCGGATCGGCAGTGAGGTGTGCTTGCGATGCTACCATTGACAGCGCCACTGCGGTTGAGGGAACGATCGACAATGTTCTGGCCAGAAGGAAAGAAGTCGCTCTGGCATTCAACGCCGGGAAAACTGTATGTATTTGCAATATATATGTACGATGAAATGCTTATTCATAATGTATGTACTTCTAATTCCACGTCTATGTTACAGGCAAGTATGAAGACAGTTCTTGCTAAATTGGCTCGGTAGGCGGAAACCACCTTCCATTTGACCGGAGGGAGAGAAGTCGCTCTGGCATTCAACGCCGGGAAAACTGTAGGTATAAGCAATATATATGTACGATGAAATGTATATTCATAATATATATACTTCTAATTCTGCTGTTATGTTACAGTCGCAGTGGCGAAATATGTTAGGCCAGCTGGCTCGGGGGACAGCTAGGACTAACCTGGCGAACCTAGTGGCTGCTAATGTAAGTAAATGAAAAATACTTTTATATATAATTTAATATAGTAATATATGTATAATAACAAATAATAATAATAATATATACTTATACGTTGCAGAGAGAGCTGAAAAAACTTTTTAAAAGAACTGTTTATGGCCCCCAGAAGAGGGGCAATGAAAAAAGAAGAGGAAGAGGAGGAAGAGGAGGAAGAGGAGGGAGAGGAGGGAGCGCCAAATATATCGTTAATTTTTATTAAATGTAAGTTTGAATAAAAAATTTAAATTAAATAATGGTAAATTTAGTGCCAGCACCAACGGTTAAAGTACTGTTATTCGTTAATTTTAAGAATTTTTAAATTTTTAAAGACTGATTTGGTATTAAGTAATTTTTGGGGGCTGTTGCCCGTCACTTTCGTTATAAATGGAATAAGTCAGTTCTCATTAAAATTTTAGTTTAACAATAAGTGTTTCATTTACATTGAAAGGATTCTGAATAAGGAAAATTTTATTATTTGTACGAATTATAAATATTATTGATTTCTCTCTTAATTTAATATAGTTGAAACCTGATTACCTGATTATAAGTTATAGTATTTATTTGCGTGTGTTGTAGAAGAAGAAAGTAATATTAATATAAGTAAAAGTGATTTTTATACTTTTTGTATCAGGGTTAATTAAAATAAAGTTAGTGTTTTTAATTATCTTTTTAATTTGAATAATTCCATGTACGAACAGAATTCAACGAATGATTTGCAAAGCTGATTTAATAATAAATAATCGCGTTAAGGGACGTAAAGCATTTGTTTATTAGAGAGATATGAAAAATATTATCAGTAAGAAACTCACCCATTTAGTTGAGGATACATTTGCTGGCTGAAATTCACGATGTCGAAGGGCACTGACCTTGTACAACGTACAGCTGATCTTTCACTGCACTGTCACCAAACACTGATCACTTAATTAATCACTGATAATCCGAAACATTTGTGGATATTACGAAAGATGACTGAGACGCGTTTGCAGATAATCGTTTGTACGACACGTTCGCGGGTAATCGTTTATTCGACGTGTTCGTTCGGCAGTCGACGTTTCACTGCCAAAAAATCGAGGCCTCGACCGTGGGCCCTTGTCGTTCGTCGTTCGGCCGTCCGAGGAAATGACACTCGATACCGCAGGGTGACAGCGAGGCGGACACAGTTTACGTCTCGGCATATCTTGTTTATTTCATTTGGTGGTACCCTGCGCTTCGAAGAAAATGGTATCGGGTGTTATTTCCTCGGACGGCCGAAAGACGAACAAGGGCCCACGGTCGATATTATATTTGAAAAAAGGAATTACCTGATTATAAGTTATAGTATTTATTTAAGAATAAATGTAATGATTTTAAAATGTGTGTGCGTGTGTTGTAGAAGAAGAAAGTAATATTAACCCTTTGCACTCGAGGCCTTTTTCGCTTGCGCAAACCAGCAACTCGAGACGATTTCGGACAAATTATGCAAATATTTTAGAAGTAGTTTACAAATATTTATTAACAAATAAATGTATAAAAATAATAATATTTCACTAGTTTACTTATTTATACGTTGAAAACAATAAACTTTGATAAATATTACACTCTGTAATTAGTTTTGGTGTGACATCTTGTAAAACAATATCCTATATTATATAATATAATATAGTAATATATATAATAACAAATAATAATAATAATATATACTTATACGTTGCAGAGAGAGCTGAAAAAATTATTCAAATGAACCATTTATGGCCCCCAGAAGAGGGGCAAGGAAAGAAGAAGAGGAAGAGGAGGAAGAGGAGGAAGAGGAGGAAGAGGAGGGGGAGGAGGGGGAGTTCTAAATATGTTTTGAACTTTTATTAATAAAAAAATCGTTTTTATCATTTCTGTTGTTCATTTTATTTACGAATTGCTCCATCACCATCAGTTTTTTAAATAAACGAACTACATTTAAATTATTTGTTTACTTCGCATTATCTACATATCACATCCAATCCCACTAGCACTGTCCGACGATTCAGAAAAGTCTAAGCTGAGGGGCTTCGGTTGTAGAAAGGACCATTTTTTTATAATTGTTCAGATATTTACAATATTCGACGAGCGTTCTTGCTGGAACTGCCGCGCCGCTCACGACTGCCCCGCACGCCACCTTCCCCTGGTCAAGTAACCTAGCGCGCGGCAGAATATCTTCGTCACAACTGTTCGTATCAACCAAGATGGACGTGCCAATATACCAGTGAGCAGTTTGGGAGTTGGATATTTCGATTCAGAAAAGTCTAAGCTGTTGGGCTTCGGTTGTAGAAATGACCATTTCTTTATTATTGTTGAGATATTTACAATATTCGACGAGCGTTCTTGCTGCAACTACCGCGCCGCTCACGACTGCCCCGCACGCCACTTTCCCCTGGTCAAGTAACCTAGCTCGCGGCAGAATATCTTCGTGACAACTGTTCGTATCAAGTAAGATGGACGTGCCAATATTCGAGTGAGCAGTTCGTAAGTGGAAAATTTAGATTCCCCAAAGACTAAATTGGGGTGCTTCGGATGTAGAAATGTCCATTTCTTTATTATTGTTGAGATATTTACAATATCCGACGAGCGTTCTTGCTGCAACTGCTACGAGTATGAGGACTGCCCCGCACGCCACCTACCCCTGGTCCAGTAACCTAGCGCGCGGCAGAACGGGCTCATGAAGCAGGAATCAGTTTCATGAAACTCAGTTTGTGAAACGGTTTTGACGACATGGCAACATTGCGGCGAGGAATGAAATGTGGCAACCATGTTTAGTCGCTATCCTTCCCTTTCAAAAGAAAGAATAATGTCCGTAAAAAAGAAAAGAAAAAACAAAGATTCCAATACAAAATGTAACAACTAACAATGCCAAAGTTAGGATTTTCTTCCAACATAAACTCATCAATTCATTATTAATAACTATTATGATACATAACAGAAATATTAAATTAACTCTTTTACTTTCGAGATAATTAAAAACACTAACTTTATTTTAATTAACCCTGATACAAAAAGTACGAAAAAATCACTTTTACTTATACTAATATTACTTTCTTCTTCTACAACACACGCACACACATTTTAAAATGATTAAATTTATTCGTAAATAAATACTATAACTTATAATCATGTAATTCCCTTTCTCAAATGTATTAAATTAAGAAATCAATAATATTTATAATTTGTGCAAATAATATAATTTTCCTCATTCAGAATCCTTTCAATGTAAATGAAACACTTATTGTTAAACTAAAATTTTAATGAAAACATTGTCCCATACTTTTACACCGTTACGACTTAGTCCATTTATAATGAAAGCGACGTGCGATTTGTACGGTTCGCATAAATTTATTCAACCCAGATAATTATTAAAATTTACCATCGAGATAACTGCAGCCCCTAAAAATTCTTAAAATTAACGAACAACAGCAGTCGAACCGTTGGTGCTGGCGCCCTGAATTTTTACCATTATTTAATTTAAATTTCTTATTCAAACTTTCATGTAATATTAAAAATTAATCTCTACTTGTCACTCGTATGAAAACTATCTAAATTTTTAGATGAATTCATAAATTGTATGTATGAAAAATATTTTGTAGCCAATTTTTTAGCCGCAATTAGAATAATATATATATATATTCTCACTCCAACAAAGCAAATTGATTCATATAATTAACAGTTCAATATAATTCAATCAAATAAACCTAAGTAAAATAAATTATATTATTACAATCGTAGTACTAATTAACTATATAACCCAATTATTTATTTCTAAGAAAATTACCCCGTAACTGTATATTAGAAATCAAATTCAATTATTCAATTAGATAATTTCATATCTCTCGAACTGAAATCAAAATAAAAATTATATTCAACTCAATTATAAATTAATCCCACATATAAGTCTAAGCTCTAATATATAATATTATATTTTTTAAATAATAGATACGTACAATAAATTTTGGTTGAGCTTAGATTTGTGCTACATCATTACTGAACTCCAATGGCGCATTAATATTATTTTACTTCGTGATAGTCAGAGATAACCACAGCTTGCAACCGGGTTGAAATTTTGCGCTGCTAGGTTTTTGTTGACCGGTGGGCCGTATTGCTATGCAACAAATCGTTGCTACTTGTATTGTCATCGTTATCATTTGCAAGTGTTCAATTAAAATGGAAAGATTGAACGGCTTACTCCAGGTTATGATTCGAAATGGTTGCAACGGCACAGTGACTCTCTCTGGCTCGCATTATTTAATTAATAATATCAATTTATTTAGATCGAACGGTATAGTACTCATTGAAAAACCTGTAAGGACAATTTTGACCATCTTGAGTCGGCTACGCTCTTTGCAGAAGATTGAAGAGAAAACGTTTGTTGCAAACAAATGCAGAATACGTATTGAAATAATATCTGCAGTGGGCCCTCACCGTGGGAGGGAATGAATTGTCGGACGCGGAAATTGTAACCTTCCCATCTGTGTGCCGTACGCGGCCGGGTCTCAAGGACCGCTCGTAAAAGCAACGAGTTCCAGATCCTCGGCCTTCTAATTTCTTTCTTTAGGGACATACGAAGGCAATCAGCTTTCTTTACGACAATAATCCTAAAATTTCCTTTCGACCCCATCTGTTCGTCAAACAATACGAACATACGTCCATACAACCGGGAAAGCATTTGTACGTGACGAAGATCCCAAGAAAAAGGAAGGGATATCTCGATGTCAGTGCTTTCGATGATACAGAAATTTACGTGAAATATAAATAACGTATAAATGACACTAATCAGCTACTTCGACCCGTCGATTTTGTTTTACAACTTCATTCGAATGATTGAATATGGACTACAGCATATGTCAATATCATAAAAATCCGAGAAATGAAAGTACAAAAGCGAGAAAGCGAAAAAATGTATTTCCAGCAGAAATGAGAACTTACCATTTAAATTATATCGAAACATATTACCGAAATCATAGTAACGAAACAAAATGCTCACTTACCTCTCCTTCATAATTTTTCTTTTGCTGTATCTTGGTCTGGTCAAGGTCAGGTGTTTCGATGCACCTCCCTTCATACATCTGAACAATTTGGAAGAAACCACATCCTCCCAATTCATTGAATTCACAACCTTTGGCATCGTTTCGCTACACTTTTGAAATTGTTAAATTTATCTGTTTCTATTGTTTACAATGAAATGTAGTAGAATAATTCCGAATAGAGTAGAATATAAAAGTAGAATCAAAAAGAATAGAATTAAATAGAATAAAATAGAATGAAATAGAATGAAATAGAATGAAATAGCATGAAATAGAATGAAATAGAAAAAATCTAAAATTATAAGAAATAGAAATCGCACGCTTTGCACTCCTAGACCGTATCACTTGGAGAACAAATTACGATCGAACGCGACGTAAAAACGCAGGTTATGCTTGCGATGCTACCATTGGACATTGCCATTGGCACACAACCAATGATATTATTTGAACAATTGGCAGACAACCAATGATATTATTTGAACAATTGACAGACGACCAATGATATTACTTGAACCCTTGGCAGACAACCAATGATATTATTTGAACAATTGGCAGACAAGCAATGATATTATTTCGAAGGGTCGCAGTTTCATTCAACGTTCAAGTCTTGCAGACGTAGGATTACATGTAAGTACATACAATTTCTGTTACATAACCATGGTAACGAAGCCTCTCGCATTCCTAAGTAATTGTAGCGAAGCAAATGAATCATTCCAAGAATGTAAAAAATCTTATATAATAAACAGATATATAAACTATGTATATATAATATTATTTAAGAATACTAAATGCAAATTAGAAATGTGCGTAAACGTTTGTAGAAATTTGTTCTAGTAATTGTAGCAATTTATTTTAACACATTGCGGACGGGGCTCTGCGCGTTCAACATGCCCTCAAAGACCGCACATTTTCGAACGCATGGTTATGTAACAGAAATATTTGCGGCTGGTTGCTTATTGTCGATTAAATAAAAAAAACATGAAATCGAGATATCTCGTGAGCCGTCCGCAATGTGTTCATAATATTATTTTTTTTTTTTAGAACTATGGAAAAACAAATAACGAGTGAGATGGAGAAAATAAACATATGTTCGAATAACACGGCCACAGCAGCGGAGACAACCTCCGCCACAGATCCAGCAACCGCAGCAGCGGAGACAAGCTCCGCGCCGACACCAGCAACCGCGGCAGCGGGGAACGCCGCAAACGAGTCGCTTGACTCAATTCTAGCGCGGCAGCGAGAAATCGCTGCCGCGTACGAGTCCGGGAGAGCTGTAAGTATATGCAATATATGTGTACAAAACAGAATGTATATTTATAATATATATACTTCTATTTCTGCTGTTGTGTTACAGTCGCAGTGGCGAAATATATTAGGCCAGCTCGCACGGGGGACAGCTAGGCCTAACCTGGCCAACCTAGTGGCTGCAAATGTAAGTAAATGAAAAATACTTTTATATATAATATAATATAGTAATATGTATAATAACAAATAATAATAATAATATATACTTATACGTTGCAGAGACAGCTGAAAAAGCTATTCAAAAAAACTGTGTATGGCCCCCAAAAGAGGGGCAAAAAAGGGGAAAGAGGAAGAGGAGGAAGAGGAGGAAGGGGAGGAAGAGGAGGGAGAGGAGGGAGCGCGAAATACATAGTAAATTTTTATTAATGTAATGATTTTGTTTTAGTAATATAATAAAGTAATATAAGTAAAAGTGATTTTTGTACTTTTTGTATCAGGGTTAATTAAAATAAAGTTAGTGTTTTTAATTATCTCGAAAGTAAAAGAGTTAATTTAATATTTCTGTTATGTATCATAATAGTTATTAATAATGAATTGATGAGTGAGTATGTTGGAAGAAAATCCTAACTTTGGCATTGTTAGTTGTTACATTTTTTATTGGAATCTTTTTTTTTCTTTTCTTTTTTACGGACATTATTATTTCATACTTTTAAATATATTTATTCATTTATCCTACATCAAATTGAATTGGTTAGTTTAGGATATTCAATAATAATTGAAATAAATAATGGTTCATTGTCGTATAAAGTATTAAAGTCGTGTAAAGAATTAAGTTTAGATTTATGGTAATTGAAGATTTAAATTTTTACTAATATTAATCAATAAAATTAAATGATTTGTATTTCATAACAATTTCATTACTTTGTTGTAATATAATTTAACTTAACTGGATAAATTTATTTTAATACTAATTTAAAATTGGACTTTTAAAATTAGAATATTTAAATTTTCAGTAGTTTTAAGCAATAAAATTAAATATTTTGTATTATGATAATTAGACCGCATTTCCAATATTTTCACGTGGCCCGCGGGTGGTCTGGTCTGCCGATAGGACCCACGGTGGACAGTCGCATGAATTGGGGAAAACCGTAATTCGTTTTCTATGGCCATAAATCCGGTCGACGGGCTAACGATGCATACTGTCAATGTCGTGCTAAGAGAAAGAAACAGTTGTGCGTTTGTCGTAAATTATGTTGAGTGCGAGCGGCGATTGTGTCGCGCCTTCGACTGACGATATACACACGACCAGGCACTCGAGGCCCCAATAGTGTTTGGTTTCCTGGATCGCAGACAAAATATATATATATTGCCGGGTAAGTGGCCGAGGACTGTCGCGTGGTTTTCCACAGATCAGTTTGTTTTTCCTTTAGAGAATCGCGGGCCTCGGGGCAGACCAGATTACTGCAGCCCCTAAAAATTCAACGAATGCCCCGAGGCCCGCGAATATCTGCAGTGGGCCCTCACCGTGGGAGGGAATGAATTGTAGGACGCGGAAATTGTAACCTTCCCATCTGCGTGCCGTACGCGGCCGGGTCTCAAGGACCGCTCGTAAAAGCAACGAGTTCCAGATCCTCGGCCTTCTAATTTCTTTCTTTAGGGACACACGAAGGCAATCAGCTTTCTTTACGACAATAATCCTAAAATTTCCTTTCGACCCCATCTGTTCGTCAAACAATACGAACATCCGTCCATACAACCGGGAAAGCATTTGTACGTGACGAAGATCCCAAAAAAAGGAAGGGATATCTCGATGTCAGTGTTTTCGATGATACAGAAATTTACGTGAAATATAAATGACGTATAAATGACACTAATCAGCTACTTCGACCCGTTGATTTTGTTTTGCAACTTCATTCTAATGATTGAGTATGGACTACAGCATATGTCAATATCATAAAAATCCGAGCAATGGAAGTACAAAAGCGAAAAAGCGAAAAAATGTATTTCCAGCAGTAATGAGAACTTTTGCTCTTACCATATCGAAACATATTACCGAAATCATAGTAACGAAACAAAATGCTCACTTACCTCTCCTTCATAATTTTTCTTTTGCTGTATCTTGGTGTGGTCAAGGTCAGTTTTTTCGATGCACCCCCTTTCATACGTCTAAGCAATTGGGAAGAAACCACATCCTCCCAATTCATTGAATTCACAACCTTTGGCATCGTTTCGCTACACTTTTGAAATTGTTAAATTTATCTGCTTCTATTGTTTACAATGAAATGCAGTAGAATAATGCCGAATAGAGTAGAATATAAAAGTAGAATCAAAAAGAATAGAATTAAATAAAATAAAATAGAATGAAGTAGAATGAAATAGAATGAAATAGAAAAAATCTAAAACTATAAGAAATAATAATCGCGCGCTTTGCACTCCTAGACCGTATCACTTGGAGAACAAATCACGACTGAACGCGACGTAAAAACGCAGATAACAGCTGAATGCGAGTCACGTTACGATACTACTAATACATGTAGCATCATGGCCGGATAAGGGACTGTCATGCGTAACTAAGGCCTTTTGGCCATAGCCTCTGCAGTCCAAGTCTTCCCCACCTTCACGTGGTACCGGCTGTTCTCGCCGAAGGGGTTCAGGCTCTCGAATGACGCAGCAACAGTGGTAGCTGTCGACGGGCACAACCACTCACTTTCATATACACACACGTTCTACGCGTGCTTCCGGGCACCCTTTGTCTCGGGGTGAGTGTAAGAGAGGCTTTCCCCTTTTTCCGGGGAGCCAGTGGATGAATTGAGTAACTCTATAAACGGGTTCACTCGTGAATGAAGGGGGCCTACCTATAAACGGGAATGCCCTGGCGGGTTATGAATGGTCCGGGTACCTGGTCAATAGGTACACCGGAATATGAATGAGTCTCCGAGTCCGAGGGGTTGCTGTCTGGGAGTACGGTGCAGTGATCGTCGGGGGAGGGAATGATCGGGGGTCCTGAGGGGACTTCCTCGTGTCCGTGTGCGCCCCCTATCTGGAGGGTACAGCGGTTAACACCGGTGGGCACTGCCGGGCCGCCATTAGTAGGGGGGCCCGAACCCAGCCCAGCCAGTTGGGAGGCAGCCCTGCACAGTGGTAGGGCGATTACGCTAAATCCCGCTTCTCGTAGTAGTGCCGAGTGGCGTCCGGACGGGTACCCTGCTGCGGGGAGCGGGGGGGGGGGGGGGGGGGGCCGACGAGGCCACCGGATTGTAGGGACGCTCGGACATCGGGGGGGTCCAGGACGGGCTGCCGGTGCCCCTCCTCCCGGCGATCCTCCTGACCATATCACACACTTACACTCTCTTACACTGTTTTTGTCCCCTTTATGTTTTATTCTTTATTCAAAATGAACAGAGATAATGATAAAAAGCAGGTTTCTACAGTGCCGCCTGCGTCCCTCGGTTTATCCGAGGTAAGGGTGCTTCCCGGCACCCGCAATTCCTCCAAGCCGGTAGGCAACCAGGCCGACTTGGATGTGCTGGCTACTGGAAGTCAGCGTCTCGATTTCGTGCAGGAGGGCTCGCCCTTCCTGCCGAGAAAGAGTCTGGCACGGTCTCCGCCGTCGCGATCTCGCGATCCTGCACGTGAGGCCGAGGACCTGGAGAATCCCCGGACGGCGGCCGTTACGGCCTCATCTCCGGTGCCCAATCCCCCCTCTCCTCCCTTCTTCTCCCCACTCCCCCCTTCCTCTCTTTTTACTTTTCCTCCCTCACCTACCCTCGGCTCCGTTAAGAGTTCGGTGGATAGCAAGAAAAGCAAGACGAAGAGAAAGAGGATCGCGGTTTCGTCTCCCGAGGAAGCGATCGACGGTACCTCGGACGAATCTACCACGACGAGCGGCTGCGTGAGCGCCCTGCCTGGCCTGGAAACGCAGGTCAAAAAGGCGGTCGCGGGCACACGAGCGCTCTGCAAGAGGCTAGGCGCCTCCACGGAAATGGAGGAAGACACGAGGAAATTGTTTAATTCAATTATAAGAAACCTCAACGAAGTGCAGCACACGGTCAAGGCGATGAGGAGGAATGATCGAGCCTCCACAATACCGACCTTGACTCCCCGGCATTCTTCACGGAGCTCTCCGGCTTCGGCCACGAGGCCTGAGGGCCGTGCAGTCACGGTCGGCATGCAGACGGAGGTACACGAGGTAATGGATACTAGTGGCTCTGTCTCGCCGAAGTTTAGATCCTGCGGCATCCAGACCTGCGACCCGCAGGAAGTCGACGACCACGACGTCGTGGAGTGGACGCGCGGGTCCAGGGACTGGCTGTCGCTAAGAGCCTTGGTGGACAGGAGGTGGGCGGAAACCGCTTTTACGGCTACAACCATCGTGGAGGGCAACCCACTTGTTAGCTGCCCGGACGACGACGTGGCCTGCTTCGCCCCGGCCGACCTTGAGGTGGGAGTTGGTCCTGCCCACTTCCTCATGGACCGCATTCCGGGGATCGCCGATTTGAGGGCGGACCCTCCATCGGTGGGTGAGTCCACCTTTTTAACTTTAAGGACGTCCATTCCGCGCCGCGATGCCCCCCCTAGAATTCGCGAGAAAAAAATATTTTTCTCAGCCGATAGGGTTAATGGGACGAGTGTTTTTGTGGTCGAAAATGCATTCAAGGCTCTGGTGCATCTTAGGGAGTTGGGAGTCAAAATGGCATGCAAGTGCATAGCCATGGCCTCCCACCCCAACATTCCGCCTGAGCCTTTTCGGAAGATGCTTGAGGCGGTATTTCCGGGTACCGGTATTTTAATTAAGATCTGGGGGATCCCGGCCGGCCTAGTGCGTCGTCCTCCCGAGCCGCCCTCCGACACGGTCCTGGTGAGGGGCGAGAATCTCTCGTACGCACAAATGCTCCGGGCCGTTAAAGACAAGGTGGACATTGACGGCGCGGGGATTCTCGTCTCCAACGTCAGGACCAGCAGGGAGGGCCACATGCTCATACAAGTGAGGGGCGACGGGGCTAAGGCCAGGGCTCTCAGTACTCTTGTTAACGAGAAGGTACAGGGGCTTAGGGCGTCGGTCGGTGTGGGGAGGGGCCCTCTCCGCACCTTGCACCTTCGCCGTGTCGAAGGCGATGCGACCGCCGACGACATTAAGGCGGCCATCCACCGGAGGCTGCCCGATTTCCCGCCCGACAGCTACAAGATACGCGCCCTCCGGCCGGCATTCGCTGGGAGGCAGAATGCATCCATTCTGGCTCCCGCGTCGGTGGCGGCGCGTATCCTTGCTCTCAGCCCACTGCGCGCGGGCTGGAGCTGCTGTTTGGTAACTGAGCGCGAGGAAATTCTCCAGTGCTTCAGGTGCCGGGGTTACGGGCATCGGGCCGCCGAATGTGAAGGGCCAGACCGTACCAAGGTCTGCCGCAAATGCGGTGCCGATGACCACCGGGCTGGCGAGTGTAAGGGGCGAGAGAGGTGTGTAGTCTGCGACCAGGACGGGCACCGGGACGGGGGTCTCCGGTGCCCTGCCTATCGCAAGGCCCTCGAAGAGGCTAAAAATAAAGGGGGGAAGCCCCCCTCTAGCGAGCGGCGCCCTAGGGCAACTCCGCGCGCGCGGCCTTCTCCCCCTTCGGTCGAGAAGGGGGTTCGCTCGTCCACCGGGGGCAAAGAGCACACGGAGACTGCCCCTCTCCAGGGGCAGGCTATGAGCGGTGCTGGGGGTGGCATCGTTCGTGCGGGTGGCGCTCCACGGCCTGCACCGAGCGGTGCAACGGCCGGGGGGGAGTCCTCCGCGCCAACGAGCGCGACGTCGACGCGCAGCGATGTCTGCGCAGACCGGCGCGCAGACTCGGCCTCTCGTCGCGACGCGAGCCGAGGGGAGCCGAAGCTTAGGCTGCGGCGAGCGCCGGCTCAGGGACGCGCGGGGGGAGACGGGCTTGACGGCCAGGATGACGTAGCGCTAGGACCGCGCAACACGGGACGCGCAGGCGGCTGCGCAGGCGCGGCCGAGCGAGGCGTCGGAACACGACCGGAGCCGAACGGCTCGACAAGCAATACGGAAGCAGGGACGTGCGGAGGGGGCTGGCCCTCTCCGTCAAAGTTCGGTAGACGGGACTGACGTCACGTAACGCCTGTGACAACACGCGACCGACTCGGCTAGTTTTTGTCTGTCCGTTTTTACCGGAGCAGAGTTTTTTGTCGGTCTTCTTGTAAATCTTTTTCGTCTCTTTTTCGTTTCTTTTTCGTTTCTTTTTCGTTTATTTAAAATAACGTCAGCTTATCGGTCGATAACCGATAAGTTTGAAATTTAATTTTAATTTAAGCAGTTAAAGTGCAGTTAGGTGAGTGCGACGGATACGCCGATCTAATAGGTGCCGTACTGGATTTCTAAGTGGATTTCTAAGTGCCGTACTGATTACCATTGGAATATTATCCGGCTGCATTGAAAATTTTATCCGGCTGCATTGGAACTTTATCCGGCTGCATACGTACTTTTGGCTTTACACAGGCGCCTTGCCAAAAGTAAATCCTACTCCTAGTTAAGCTAAGTTATTTTATTTTATTTTATTTTTATTTTTTATACCAGCGTACTGCGATGGCTAGCACGGCCAATTCGCAGAGAATCCGACTGGGGGGTCTTAACGTCCTCCAGATCAACCTGCATGGGTGTCGGCTAGCTCACGACTTGCTCCAGCAGGCCGTGCACGAGCTCGAGGTCGACGTTGTCCTCGTGTCGGAGCCCTGGACCGTTCCAGGTGACTGGCACAGGGACGAAACCGGAAAGGCGGCCGTCTGGGTCACGGGGAGGGGCGCTGCGGGGGCGGGAGCTAGGCCTGTTGGTGCCGTTCGGGGGGCGGTGGCGGTCAGCGTGGGTGATCTAACCCTCGTTGGCTGCTATTTCTCCCCGAATATCCCGCTCACCGAATTCGGTGCCCTTCTCGGTGAGCTTGAGGCCCTAATTGGAAAAGTTCCTTTGGGCCAGATTGCAGTGGGCGGGGACTTCGCGTTGAATCGGTCTGCTCCGATGCAAGGGGGCATGCCGTCCTCGAGCTCGTTAATAGGATTGGACTCGTCCCGGTGAGGAGTGCCGGGGCGTTTACGTTCGAGCGGGGGAGCCAACGCTCCCTCATCGATTTCATGCTTTGTGGCGGGGGCGCCTATGCAAGGTTGATGGAGAGCAGAATTCTCGACGTTGAGACTGCCTCCGATCATCGGTACATCCTACACAAATTTGTAGACTGCGCTGCCGGGCGGGGACCGTTCAGTGGCCCTCCGCGCCGGAGCGTAGATATTAAATGTTTTATGAAAGAGTACCACAAGTTTGCGCATGAAGCTAACCCTCTCAGTATTGTTACTGTTGAGGACGTGGACGCGTACATAGACATGATTGTCGATCTGGCCGGACGCGCGTCTCGCACTCTCCACCCCGGGCTGCGCAATAAGCGCCCCGTGTGGTGGTGGAGTAGCGAGATTGCGACGGCCAGAAGATTGGTGTGTAGAGCTAGACGAAGCCTCCAGAGGGCCAGGCGCGGCCGTGACGCCTGTGTCCTGGAGGTTAGGGCCGCGGCCTACAAAGTTTTAAAAAAGGACCTGGCCCGCATTATTGCGAAGGCCATGTCCTCATCGTGGAAAGCTTTTACGGATAGTGTGGAGGCGGACGTTTGGGGCCGGCCATACCTCTGGGTCAGGGGTAGGGTCAAGGGACGCTCTCCGCCAGCATCCCTTAGCGCCGACGAGGTGGCGGGCTCCTAGTGGGGCTCCGTTCCCGCGAATTGAGGAATTTTGTTCAGAGTGCCCTGCCTCTTCTAGGCAGTTTTTTACAGAGGAAGAGGTCGAGGCGGCCATCAAAAGGGTCAAGAGGAAGGCGGCCGGCGTCGACGGTGTCGCGTCCTGCGTGGTCTGGGCTCTCGGGAGAGAGGCACTTAGCCATATTGCCCACCTTTTTAATACATGTATCACTCTGGGATATTTCCCGGAGGCATGGAAGGTGGGCAGGCTTGTGCTGATTCCCAAGAAGCCTGGACCCGGGGGCGTGGTGTCGTGGCGCCCGCTTTGCCTCCTCTCAAACTTCTCCAAGGCGTTCGAATATTGTCTTAAGGAGCGCCTCGCGTCCGGGGTTACCTTCGCAAGCAACCAATTTGGCTTTGTCAAGCGCAAAAGCACGGTCGATGCCATGTGTCGTCTCATCGACACATGGGACGCTGCCAAGCGTACAGGTTTGCATTGCGTGATGGTGGCCTTGGACGTCAGGAATGCCTTTAACACCGTACGGTGGGACGGTGTTCTGGGCGCCTTGGCGGGGAAAGGGGTCTCGGCTCCGCTGCTGCGCGTGTTGAGTAGTTATCTCAGCGGGCGCGTGGTGGAGGCGACGACCCCGACAGGACCTGAGCGTTTTGCAGTGCATGCCGGGGTGCCTCAGGGCTCCGTTCTCGGCCCCTGGCTCTGGAACGCTCAATATGATGGTCTCCTCGAGATGCCTCTCCCTAGGCACTGTAGTGTCTTAGGGTTTGCCGACGACGTCGCGCTTCTCGTTGGCGCGCGTAGTGCCGAACGCGTGGTTGCGTTGGCCGAGCAAACGCTCGCCCGCATCCACGCGTGGTTCCGGGAACAACACCTTGAGCTGGCGGAGGAGAAGACCGAGGTCCTGCACCTGACCAGTAGGAAGGCGCCGGAGGCCCTCCAACTTGCCCTCGGCACGGCGTCCCTTCGTGGCGGCGGATGCGTGCGCTACCTTGGGCTGCTGATTGAGGGCAATCAGTGCTTCCGCGCGCATGTCAGGCGTAGCTGCGAGAAGGCAGCCAAATACGCGGGCCTGCTAGCCCGAATCCTCCCCAACATCCGGGGCGGGGGCTACTGGGCTCGGCTGCTCTATTATAGGGTGGTCGAGTCGGTGGTCCTCTACGCGGCCCCTGTCTGGGCGCACGTGGCGTCGAGGTGTGGCAATGACAAGGCCATTAACGCGGTCCAGCGTGCGATCCTGGCTCGAGTAGCCAGGACGTACAGGACCGTGTCCCTCGACGCCGTTTGCGTTCTGGCGGGCGTGCCGCCCCTGGTGTTGGTGGCGGAGGAAAAGCTGCGTATTTTCCGCAGGCTGTCCACCCTCGACAGGGGCTCGGAGTGCTTCGTGTCGGAGGCTGGGCGGGTGAAGGCTGAGGAGAAACTTGTCACGCTGCAGCGTTGGCAAGTGAGATGGGATGCTGCAAGGCATGGACGCTGGACCCACCGCTTGATTCCCAATATCAGCAAGTGGATCCAGTGGGGCCCTAAAGTACTCAGCTTTCGCCTAGCTCAGTTTATCTCCGGGCACGGATGCTTCGCTGAGTACCTGTCGAGGATGGGCTTCACGGACAGTAATCTCTGCCTGGCATGCGGGGGGGGGGCCTGATGGCCCCGTTCACGCGCTCTTGGAGTGTGGGCGTTTCGCCGCCGAGAGGGGCGCCGCCGAAAGGGCGATGGGAGCCGCCTTAAGTCTCGACAGCTTTATGTCCCTGCTCAAGGACGAGGATACTAGGACGACTCTCGCCTGTTACGTCAACGACGTGATAAAACAGAGAGAGGATTTTGACAGGACCGAGAAACGACGGCACCGCAGGGTGCGAAGTACCAGACCGAGACGCAGGCCTCAGCCTTTAGGCTAGGCGTTTATTTTATTTTAAATTGTTTATTTTTATTCTTTATTATTTGTTTTTAATTTTAGGTTTTTACTCTTGTCCCTGTTTTTTGACTCTAGGTGTAGTATAGGCTTACCGTGGCCTTAGTTAAACGGTTATTGACTCATGATCCAGACACCCACCGTGCAGGAATCCCGAGAGGGGACGCCGCGGTGGGTGTTCTGCGCAAAGGCTGACGCCTGAGGAGGGGTTTAGTGGGTATACTTGGTATTGCACCTTTCGCCAGGGAGTCCCACACTCCCGCCCACTAACACCATAGGGCGGCGTGCACAAAGCATTCCCCTCCTCCTGAAAAAAAAAAAAAAAAAAAAAAAAAAAAAAATACATGTAGCATCATCGTCTACGAAAGTGTAAAAGAATCATTTTCGAACTGCAAGCAGCGGTAGCGGGAAATTCGAAATAGGGAAAGGAACCGTTGTGTGGGATCATGATTTGGACCAGGGTATGCTTGCGATGCTACCATTGGACATTGCCATTGGCAGACAACCAATGATAATATTTGAACCATTGGCAGACAACCAATGACATTATTTGAACCATTGGCAGACAACCAATGACATTATTTGAACCACTGGCCTATCATGTAGTCCCATTTTGTAAATCCCCCCACCACAAACACGGCTCCGAGACCGACACTGGGCCTAACTTCGAGCTGCGAAGGGTCGCAGTTTCATTCAACGTTCAAGTCTTGAAGTGGTAGGACTAGGACGTGACGAACACATTGCATGTAAGTACATACAATTTCTGTTACACAACCATGGTAACGAAGCCTCTCGCATTCATAAGTAATTGTAGCGAAACAAATGAATCATTCCAAGAATGTAAAAAATCTTATATAATAAACAGATATATAAACTATGTATATATGGTATTATTTAAGAATACTAAATGCAAATTAGAAATGTGCGTATCCGCTTCCTGTTACTTGCCAAGCATGTTTTTGGACCGTTCGAAAATGTGCGGTCTTTGAGGGCGTGTCGAACGCGCAGAGCCCCGTCCGCAATGTGTTAAAATCACTAGAACAAATTTCTACAAACGTTTACGCACATTTCTAACTTGCATTTAGTATTCTTAAATAATACCACATGTACATAGTTTACATATCTGTTTATTATATAAGATTTTTTACATTCTTGGAATGATTCATTTGTTTCCCTACAATTACTTACGAATGCGAGAGGCTTCGTTACCATGGTTGTGTAACAGAAATATTTGCGGCTGGTTGCTTGTTGCTGATTAAATAATATTATTTTTTTTTTTAGAACTATGGAAGTTACGCTGCAGCCAATTACGGACGCATCAGCGGAGGAAACCTTCGCCACAGAGAAAGGGACCCCAGCAGCGGAGGAAACCTCCGCGCCGTCAACAGCCACCGCGGCGACAGGCGGTGCAGAAGAGTCACTCGACTCTATTTTGACGCGGCAGCGAGAAATCGCTGCCGCATACGAGTCAGGGAGGGCTGTAAGTATATGCAATATATGTACAAAATAGAATGTATATTTATAATATATATACTTATAATTCTGCTGTTATGTTACAGTCACAATGGAGGAACATACTAGGCCAACTGGCCAGAGGGGTGGCCAGGCCAAACCTGGCAAACCTTGTAGCGGCGAATGTAAGTAAATGAAAAATACTTTTATATATAATATAATATTGTGGCGGCGACAAGCCGGCGCCACGTCTCCGCCATGTGTTTAGTTTTAAGGCGTAAGAATGTTTGGACGAATGGGCCGGGCTGCATGCTGTGCGTTAGCGTCGAGCGAATGTCTAGACGATTGGTTTGAGTGTCGCGTAGAATGAATGCGTCTAGCCAGGACAGAGTGAAAGCGAACCGTGAGAATGAGAAAGAATGATCTGGATGGGATGCATCGGTGAGCGAATGGTTAGTTCAGTAAGAACCCTCGCGGGAACGGTACGCGAGCATCGCGAGTTTGGTTCCGACGCCAATTGTAAATAAAGATAGTCTAATTGTAACCGGGTTCAATTCTCTCTTCCCGTCGCCGATCCCACCTCCTCAAGACTATCTGGAAAGACAGTGACTAGTATGTCAGTGTATATTACTATGAATACATTGTAATGCTAGAATAAAAATACTATTTCTAACCCTTTATACATGAAAATTAGAACACATTTATTCATTGTATATAGCAAGTACCTTTTCCTACTGTGAAAAAAGGCACTAGAAAAACCAATTCTTAACTACATATGAAATATTAAAGGCAATGTCAAAGAAGATACATACATGTGTCGTTAATACAAAAAATATAAAATAATATAAAATATGAAAATAATACAAAATATATATAGAAAATATCAGTGAATGTATGCTATTCAGGTCTAACGTTTGACCGACATTCCTAGATCACATGCCTTTATTAGACTGACACTCGTGGACCAGATGTCTTTATTCGATGGACTCACGCAGGTCAGATGAATACTATCTGAAACTATCTGAACTATCGTAGTTCAGAATTATAATTTTCCTGCATACACTGAGCATGATATGCATGTTGTACCAGGGGCCGATAACGTTAGTTCATGCCATAGCACAAGTGTTGTATCAACGATCGGTACAGTGTTAAGAACAACAGAGAGACTGATGAGTCCATAAGAAGTATGAATGGCGGAGTGGATAAGGAGACACTACGCTGAGATTCGTATCCCACCCTTTCTGTATCACTTCCGACTCTCCTTTTGAACCCCGCTCTACGAAATACACATCTTAAATTTTCAGCAAGAACTCAACCAGAAATGCTTGCTCTTACTAAAAATAATCAAGTATGATTTCCTTTACAATAGTAAAATGTCCTTTCCGAGTGAGAAAATGGGAGGGATACCTGCCAAGATTCCTAAAACAATGCATTCATACCTCAGGTAGTCGATACGAGTAACGGTATGGATCAGGCGCTGCGGTACAGAGGAAGCTAATGGTAAGCAAAATTTAAAGATATGATGTATTATGTTATATATTATAGGAAGCAATACATCGACGTTCTTAATATATATTTAAAAAATTGTATTCTTGTTTAAAATAGTAGTCCCATATGGTGACATCAACCCTACGATAATGGCATTCTCATTTCACAGTATGCGTGAATGCAAGGTTATATTTTTAAAAATTTTAAATTAATATGTGCAGTCGCGCGTAACCGCTCCTGATTGGTCGAGTCACCGAAGCGTGAAGCGTGACCACGACTATATATACCACAAATTCTGACAAATGGTTCATTCGACGTCTTGTATCTACATCAGCAACATGGAAAACTTCAGAACTTTCCTTGATGTGATTGGAGTGCTCGACCCTACCAAGGTGGATTTTATTTCTGAACTTCCACCGGAGGTGTCGCAGTTAATCCTACGCATGTTGGATCCTCGGTCTCTGCTTTGCGCTGCTAGAGTGTCAGGTAAGTGGCTGAATGTCTGCAAGGATGATCCTATCCTGAGACGAACCGCGAGACACTATAAACAGCGCATAATGCAGAGACGACGAGAACGTTTTCCTGCGGCAGCTGTTGAAGAACCAAGGACGACGGTACGGAGGGCAGTTCCAGTTCCTGCACAGGTGAGAGTAGTTGCACCTCATGTACAAGCTCGGCTAGGTTCGAGAAATTCGACGCGTGGCAGATCCATTAGAATGTAATTTTTTGTATTAATAAATTATTTAACTTGACGTGCTTCTTCCAGCAAATAATTATTATTATGTTTTAGTTAAGTATGTGTAATATAACTTCTAATTTTTTTATGTATCTTGACCAGCTTCTTTAATAGTAGCAATATTTTCTTAGTTTTAACATAGCACAACTAATAAGTTGTATCTTGTATATTGTATCTTGACAAGCTTCTGAAAAAGTAGCAAGTTTTTCTCTAATTAGTTTTACTACGATGTAACTAAGAATAATTTAATAGAATAATACATTATATTTGACGATCTTTGCAGCTAATGCGAGTAAAGTACAACTATAATAGATTTCTACAGGATGTCCTAAAAATGTCTCGCAACAAGGAAATTGGGGATAGTCGAGGTCATTTGAATTAACTTTTTCCTCAGCAAAGATTCAATCTGCAGTTTTCTTTACGAGTTATTAACGAAAAACCAATGAGAGGCGAACGCGCGAATTGCAACGTGGTCGATCACTCGAGCACAATATGCTCCGACCGCGGAACTTGACAGAAGAAGGAGCGCACCGTGTCGCGTTCGAATCAATGAACAAGTCACGGAGCTTTAACTTTCTGATTTCTTTTTTACCATGTGACAATGATAATTTTAAGAAAAACTCCGTTTATCCTTGTTTCAGAATGCCTGAAGAATATTTACTACTTTTTCAGACCCGAAATAGTAAGTAGTTTATATATATTATGTGACAGCCGTTTAAATCTTCTTAAATGCACACGACACCGTACGACGTCGACTGTAGGTTACTTAGCAAGTGTTTGATGCTACTTGACGAATTAATTACAATTAGGAATTTCAAAAACGCGTTTCGTACGCTTATTTCGATCGCAGACATTCTGAAATTGAAGATCAGCAACGTCACAGATTTTAAACATAGCACCGATGGATGTCATCGATATGCTGTGGAACAAGCATCTAACGATCAATATGCATAGAGAATGTGTCACGATTGAAATATGATTCCTTTAAATTGGCGATAAGTAACATACAGTCGAGCAGATTTAATAAACTTGACATCAGATTTACCTGTTTGAAGGAATACACTTTTAGCTTGGGAAAAAGGACGTGACAGAAAAATGCTCTTTGCACTCCCCATGGTATGGAGAGAACCAAGTAATTGTGAAGCGGGGGCTTCTACCTGAAGATAATTCCTAGACCCTTACGTCACCTCCTGAATTACCTATAGTAATAAATTACCTGAATTACCTGAGTTACCTGTAGGGTTCAACCTCGAACTTGCACATCAGCTCTCTGGCTCACCACTCATAAAAAATGGGCTTTAAACCTCAAACTTCTTACATCCCCCACCCTGATTTGTCAACAACTATATAAGATCCCAAAAAACGCAATAAACAGAGTCATTTTAACCAGAAACCTACGCGCCTTAACTTCGCTCTCCGAACCCATCCCTTAACGTACGCGTACGTTACAAGTATAGTTTCGAGTGTCGCGTCCCGTGACACAATCATGTTACCGACTGTTACTTTTGCTTATGTCAAATCGATGCCTTTAATAATATAGTCAAACGCCAGATAAAATATCCTAATATTCTTTCTGATATTCGTCCTATCTTACATTCAAAGGAATTATCTGTGCCGGCACTAACACCAATCGACACAAATGTTAACAAAGATATAGAACCGGAAGATGAAAAAGAAACCGAATTTAAGATAGAACCAACCGCGTCAAAGGAGCCACATTTTATTACGCAAATCGATTTGAATGATCTTGTGCGAGATTTGAATTTAACGAAGGCGCAGCTTCTTGTATCACAGCTTCGCGAATGGAATTTATTGCATAAATCGACGAACGTGACGTATTATAGGAAACGAAACCAGGCACAGGAAGAATTCTTCAAAATGTGTGGAAATCTTTGCATATGTGATGATATCGATGCATTATTACATAGTCTTGGATTTAAACATGATCCACAAAAATGAAGATTGTTTATCGATGCATCGAGAAGCAGTTTAAAAGCCGTTCTATTGCATATTGGCATCATCAATTCCAATTGCGTACACCAGAGAGATGAGAGAATCGTATGATTCTCTTAAATTAATTTTGCAATATATAAAATATGAACAATATAATTGGTATACATGCGGCGATTTGAAAGTAATGGGTATGTTACTTAGCCTGAAAATAGGGTACACAAAGTATTGTTGCTTTCTCTGTGAGTGGGACAGTAGAGCAAGGAAAGACCACTACAGTAGAAAAAATTGGACCCCGAAGCAACAATTAATTTCGAGCCAAAAGAATGTTATGCACAAAAATTTAGTTGATCCTAAAAATGTTTATTTGCCCCCTTTACACATAAAGTTAGGGCTTATGGAAAATTGTGTCAAAGCCATGGATAAATCAGGACCTGGATTTGCTTATTTATCCGAAGCAAAAATAAAAGAAGGCGTATTTGAAGGACCTCAGATAAGAAACTTAGTGGCAGACAATGAATTTATAAACAAATTAAGTGAAATAGAAAAGGCAGTATGGATTTCAATTAAACTGGCAATAAAAAATTTTCTTGGCAAGCAAAAGTTAATTATGTTACCATCGTGGATAATTTACTAAAAAACTGTGAAAGACTTGAGTGTAACATGTCTTTAAAAATGCATATTTTACATTTCCATTTGGATTTTTTCCCATCGAATCTTGGTAATGTGAGTGATGAACACGGTGAACGATTTCATCAGGATATAGCCACGATGGAAAAGCGATACCACGGAAAGACACTGACTACGATGTTGGCGGATTACTGTTGGTGCCTTAGGACAGATGATAAGGACACAACGCAAAAACGAGAAACAAAACGAAGGCATTTTAACTATTTTTGCTACAGGTAACTCTAAATTTAACACAAAGTATTTTTACTTTGCGATACTAAACTTTAAATTGTAGCGGCACACGGTCGGCGAGCGTAATAATCATTAAAACTGTCCGCTTGCAGATGCCAAGGGTTCGGCAGAGAGAAAACGTCCTTGACGTTTGCAAGCATCTAATGTCTACGATTTTGAGCAACGGGGCCGAGGCCGGCTCTGACCGGGCGTAGCAGAGCTTGCTTATGCCGGTTGATGTTAAAGCAGCTGAAACCACTGCGAAGAGAGTGGTCCGCATCCGGAAACTGCGGACGTCGTGCTTGGAAAAACCCCTTCCTCACCGTTGACCAGTTTATCGGAAGGGAAGATCGTCCCTCGATGGGGGTAACTCACTTAGCCACATTCCCCCGGCGGCTCGGCCCTGAAGGGGGTCGGGCAGGTGGTGTGTGGTGTGTGGCGGGGGGTGGAGGTTTTATAGGCGAGACTGCGGGGGTTGTTGCGAGGGGGGTTGAGGGGGTCTGGCTCTTTTGCCAGTCAGGTTTTTGCCAGGAGTCTTCCACACATAACTCCGTCTGGCTCTGGGGATAGTCTGCGCGGTGCCCGGGTTTGAGCTGGCAGTGGGTTGTCTGCCACTGCGGGTGCTAGGGCCTGGGGTGGCCGGGGGGGGGGTCTATGGTAATGTCATCTCTGAGCTTCATTACTTTTACCGCGAAGCTGGCAAAGTGCGGAAAGTTTTCTTTGCTGACTAGCTCGTGGAGATGACATGGCCAAGTGGTATTATTTACTCGCAGTTTAGATGCGAGCTCTAGTCTATGGTCCTGAATGGTGGGACATTCGAAAATGATGTGTCTGACTGTGTCTGTGGATCCACAGACACACACATCGTCGGATGCGATTCGGAGGGAGTGTAATTTTTTCTTAATGCGCCCATGCCCCGTTAGGAGTTGTGTCACATAGAAATTGAGCGGGATGGATTTGATATCCATTCTTCTATGGGTGCTGTTAAAGAAGTCATGGGTGATTCGACCGTTGGTCGACTCATCCCATTCCTTCTGCCAACTGACCAGGGTTTGATTCCTGATCGAGTTGGCTGTCTCGGAGGTGTCTGTCAGGGCTGCGTCGGGCGGAACGGGGGTGAATTGAAGTTCGCCTATGGTGAATGGTTGGTTGTTTCGGAGGTGGAAAAAGGCTTTGCGTTCTCTTAGGAGGAGATCTATCGGGGGAGCTCCGGCAATTATAGTAAGGGCATCGAGCGAAGTGGTACGGTAAGCGCGGGTGGTACGAATTAGAGCGTACCTCTAGGATTGCCTGAGTTTCTTTGTGTGCCATTTGTTGAGCCTGTCGGCCCAACTGGCAGCTGCATATGTGATTATTGCGACAAAGAGACCTTTATAAAGGGTTGTCATGCTGTGGTGGTTAAGGCCCCAATGGGTCTTAGCGATACGAGAAAGCTGATTGAAAACGGATTTACTCTTGTTCGCGACGAAATTGACATGCGGGTTGATGTTAAAGCGGGGTCCGAAATGTACACCAAGATACCGGACAGATTCCGGCATCTTGAGTGAGCAGTTGTCTATTTTGATTGTGGGGGGTCTGCGGATGTCTAAAAATCCTTTGGTGAGGAGGATTTCAGACTTGGCTTTTGACAGTTCAAGTTTGTTCTTCCTACACCAAGCAGATATGATACTGGTGATGATGGAGGACCTGTGCTCGATTTCTTTCCTACTATTGCCGGAAACGGTGACCGCGAGATCGTCCGCGTAGGCTGTTGCGTCGTAGCTGCAGCGGTGAATGGAACCTAGGAGGTCGTCGAAGACGACGTTCCAAAGGTAAGGGCCTAAGACAGATCCTTGTGGGCAGCCTTTAGAGACTGCCTTGGAGGAAACGGAATTATTGCTGATAATTTTGGCGGATCTGTTGGACAGGTAGTCTTGAATGAGTCTATAAATATTGCTTGGACAGTTTCTTGATTTTAGCTGTTGGAGGATAGCGGGCCACCAAACATTGTCGAAGGCGCCGCTAATGTCAAAAAGAAGGGCTATGGCGTATTTTTCGTTCTTGTTATGTTTGCAAGCATTTATTGCAAATCTGGCCACCGCGAAAGTGGCGCAGATATGTTTCCTCGCCAGGTCTGGCATACACAAGAAATTTAGTACCCACCCCCCGACGGAACACCTACGAGGGGTCCGAACGTGGGTAAACCAACGCCTTCTCTTATCGGTCATTAGGCCGGGTACGGAAGACCCAGTCTTAACTCCGCGTCCGTGTAAGGAGTTTTGTGGTTTGCTTTGCCCCCAAAATGCCACACAACAGCAATTGTACAGCGTGTCAGGCTAGGGGGCAAGTAGATAGGGACAGTAGGGAATCTCGTTAATCCATTCACGCGCGTCACTAATTAGATGACGAGGCATTTGGCTATTTTTTTTTTTTGCCTAGGGGGGGAGTAACTATGACTCTCTTAAGGGATGCGCAATATAGACCTCTTGTTAGGTCCATTAGCCTCTCCCGTCCAAGTCTTCCCCACCTCCTATAGGTACCTGCCGGGTCATGCCAACGGGGTTCAGGCGAAAGGCTCGCTTTAAGGGCCTTTGGGCCCATGCACCTGCCCCCCGCCTTCGGGCCGGAGCGAGTCGGCGACACGATTTATCGGGTGGAGCTCTTTAGCTCCCCGGTGCGGCGGGCTGCCACCCCGTCGCGCTGGTTTTGTCTACAGGCCCAAAAAATAGAGAAAGGAATTATAATCTCCGGCGAGGGCCTCGGCTCGCCGGACCATCAGTGGTATAGATCCAGGGCCCTCTGGGAAGCACGTCCCGCTGACCGGCACATTTATGTGTCCGGACTGTTGCCGCACCTTCCCCTCCAAGATTGGATTGGGGGTCCACCGACGTCGCATGCATCCGGACCAGATGAACGCGGAAGTCGACATTGAGCGAGTCAAAAAGCGTTGGAGCGCTGAAGAACTGCGCTTGATGGCGAGGGAGGAAGCACTTGCCGCCACCAGGGGAGTACGGTTCATCAATCAACACCTGATGGCCGTGCTCCCCATGGGACGCACCCTTGAGTCAATCAAGGGTGCGAGGCGTGGAGCGGACTACAAAAATCTTGTAGCCCAAGCACTCCACGCCCTTCAGGTAGCGTATCACCAACCAAGTGATTCCTCCCTCCGTTCTGACACGGTTGAGATCCGTGATGATCCGCCGCGGAACGAGGATGTGATGGGTCCAATACCACCTTCGGACCCATCACACCTGCCATCACCTCGCTCAATGCAGGGGAGTGAGAGCCCGCATGATGGATTTCGGGCGGCTATCCGGGAAGTCCTTCCCGAGGTCGTCCGTATCCAGGGGTTCGGCGCACTCGCGCTCGTTGGAGTCGCAAACAACCTCCTCCACGGGCGCGATGTTGCTGCCGGACTCCATGCGTGGCTCCAGGGAGTTTTCCCTGCTCCTCCCCTGAGACGACCGCGACCTCCTTGTCCGGATGCATCCATCAGGGTGCCGAAGAAGCGGCAGCGTCGCCGGGATTATGCCCGCGTGCAAACGCTCTTCAAGACAAATATGTCTAGAGCGGCCAGGGAGATCCTCGCCGGGGACCTGGGACACGTTCCCCAGATGTCGCGGCCATGGCTGCGCACTGGGGACCATTCGTGTCCCAGGAGTCCACCCCCGTCGAGCAGTCTAGGCGTTTACCACCAACGCCCTCCCTGGCGCACGTGTGGCACCCGGTGACCTGTGACGACGTCACGTCTGTCACAGTTGCCAATTCTTCGGCACCCGGTATTGATGGCATCACGGCGAGGCAGTGGAAGGCAGTTCCGACGAGCATAAAAGCCGTCTTCTTCAACATCGTGCTCGCTTCGGGTGGTTTCCCTCCGGAAATTCTAATTAGCCGGACCGTGTTCGTTCCCAAGAAGGATGGGTCTTCTGACCCAAATGACTTCCGCCCACTAAGCATCGCTTCAGTCACCATACGCCATCTCCACAAGATCCTGGCCAAACGACTACGTGCGGCCAGGCTTGTGGACATTAGGCAGCGATGCTTAGAAGATGGGTGCGCGGAGAATATAGCTGTGCTGGCTTCCCTGCTCGAAGACGCGCGGAGACGTCTAAGAGAGATCCACGTGGTCTCATTAGACGTCGCCAAGGCGTTCGATGCGGTGAGCCATCACGCTATATCCTCCGTGTTGGGACGAACCGGTCTGCCGGAGGGATTGGTTAGCTACACCACCCGGCTATATGCGAATAGCACCACGGTGTTTGAGGTTGACGGCGCTCGTTCGGAGCCCTTCCACGTAAGCAGGGGTGTGAGGCAGGGGGATCCCCTCTCCACACTCCTGTTTTTCCTCGTCGTTGATGAGGTAATAAGATCGGTACCTAGCGACGTCGGTTACGAGATCGAGGGCTGTCGGGTGAATGCGTTCGCATACGCCGACGATATAGTCCTCGTCTCGTCGACCAGGTTGGGTATGACCGCAGCCCTACGTGAGGTTGAGGCCCGGGCTAAGGAACAGGGGCTCTCGTTCAATGCACGCAAATGCGTGAGTCTCTCCATCGTGCCTGCCGGTAAGCAGAAGAAGTACAAGGTCCTGGTCGATCCCCAGTATCGTCTTGCCGGTGGCGAGGAGATTAAACAACTCTCGCCATCCGAACAATGGCGGTACTTGGGGGTCGATTTCAGGCCTGTAGGACTGAAGCGAGCCGGCAGTGTACTTAACACCGAGATGGAGAGACTAACGAGAGCCCCCTTGAAGCCGCAACAGCGGCTCAAGATACTTAGATCGTTCCTTATCCCGCGGTTTTACCATGCGCTTGTTCTGTCGGGGACAACCCTAGGGAAACTTAGGGCTCTCGACGGGCAAGTTCGCGTGGCCCTCCGTAGGTGGCTGCGGCTCCCGCACGATACCACCGTTGGATACTTCCACACTCCGTGCAGGATGGGAGGCCTCGGCATCCCATCCTTTACCACCACCGTACCGGGACTCATGTACACGCGCCTACAAAATCTGGCGGCCTCCTCCTCTCCAGCAGTGAAAGCTATTGCCGGGTCCAGCTGGGTCGATAAACGACTCAGCTGGGCCCAGCGCGCCCTTGTGAGGGACGGCATTATGCTGTCCTCCAAGGAGCTGAGAAAGGAGTGGTGGGCTAACCGCCTGTTCCGGTCGGTGGATGGTAACGAGCTACGTGAGTGTGGGAGGTCCAACCTTTCCAACTGGTGGATCGATGCGGGATCCTACGGCATACCCGGACGGGACTATGTCCAATAGTAATCATCAATCGTGATCATTCTTGTTTAGTGACACATTCTAAACCAAATATTTGTCTCTTTCTAATCAAACGGACAAAAATATTGCTCCACTCCGTCGCGCAGCGGACTCGGCTTTACAACCCGAAGGATAATTAATATCGCGGAGTGGCAATATCGGGTGTGGATACGACGCACCCAAACACTCTTCAAAGAGTTAACTCGAAGGACTGGCTCAAAGCATATCAGAACGACGGCGTGCAACCCAGCAGCTAACGGCATGGTCGAAAGACTCCAGCGGCAATTAAAAGCCGCCATAAGGTGCTACGATACCGACGACTGGACAGAAGCCTTACCACTTATATTACTAGGGATAAGGACGGCAGTGAAGGAAAATATACAAACAACCCCAGCAGAGATGGTCTACGGCAGCAACCTCCGACTTCCAGGAGAATTTTTCATATCAAACCCGGAGACCGACATCTCAGAATTCGTAAACCAACTACGACACAAAATGCAAAAATTAAAACCGCGTCCAGCAACACACCACGGTCACAAAAATATATTCGTTCACAAAGATTTAGGCACAACCAAGTACATCTTCCTCCGACACGATGCAGTAAAACTACTATTGCAATCCCCATACGACGGACCGTACAAAGTTTTTAAACGCGGAGATAAAAATTTTACCATACTAGTAGGCAATCAGGAGAAAACCGTCTCAGTAGATCGCTTAAAACCGGCGCATATAGTGAGCGATGAACACGACGATTGAAAGAAAAGCAAACAAGCAACCCACCGCGAAGTTGCTAACGCGCCGCATAGCATTCTAAAAAGCAGCTCAGCACTGATTACTACACGATTCAGCCGCACAGTTAGATTTACAGACCGATACATCACGCGTTAAATTATAATAAGAAATATCGCGAGCGGACACAAAATTTGTACTTTACCTTTAGTCATAATATAGCGTTTACACTGGCAAGGGGGTGATGTAGCGGTACACGGTCGGCGACCGTAATAATCATTAAAACTGTCCGCTTGCAGATGCCAAGGGTTCGGCAGAGAGATAACGTCCTTGACGTTTCAAGCACCGGAAATTGCTTTGTTCCTTTATTTTTTATCACCGCCACGTGCACAGCAGACCTAGCCGCGGAGACCTAGTCCCTATAACGAAAGTTGGAAGATAGCTGTTGTTGCGACGGCAACACCGAAGGTCGAACGTCCCTGGCCATCCCTTGAGCAATTAAGCGATACCTGCGACCGTAAAAAATGCACCCAAACGAAAATACCCTTCGACCCGACGAACGGACAACACGACTCATAAATTCCATATTTCCCAAAACGGAAAATTTACAACCCGAACTTTCGAACAGTTTCCCACTCCTCATTTCAAGTTCCTTCCGACACACCCATCTCCAATCAAAAACGCTTCATTTCCTCCACCAAAACCCACCATACACCAATCAACAGAATTGTCAGAGCCACCAGAACTGTTAGAACTGTCGGAACTCGTAGAACTCTAAGAACGCAGATAACGCATCGCTAAGACCATAGCTGTACTATAATATTAAAGTGTACATAAAGGCAACCAGCGACTTCATTAAACGTAATTCCATTTGGAAACATCGCGCACATACAGCTGTCTCCCCCGCCAAACTGAACGGGGGTAAAAGAAAGACAGTAAGTCTCCCAAAAAGGCCACGCCAACGGAGGCATGAAACTGCACTAGCTTCTTCTTGTTAACTATTCCGTCGCACATCCGCACCGCGCATCATCCGTGTACCACGCAAAATAAAGACCAGTTGCGTTTTACAAACACCCTGTGTCCTTCCGTTGCAACCTCAAACAACACGTTACAGTGTATTTGCCCTCTTTAGACATAAAGTTAGGGCTTATGGAAAAATTTTGTCAAAGCCATGGATAAATCAGGACCTGGATTTGCTTATGTACCAGAAGCAAAAATAAAAGAAGGTGTGTTTGTAGGACCTCAGATAAAAAATTTAGTGGCAGACAATGAATTTATAGACAAATTAAGTGAAATAGAAAAGGCAGTATGGATTTCAATTAAACTGGCAATAAAAAATTTTCTTGGCCAGCAAAAGTTAATTATGTTACCATCGTGGATAATTTACTGAAAAACTGTGAAAGACTTGGGTGTAACATGTCCTTAAAAATGCATTTTTTACATTCCCATTTGGATTTTTTCCCATTGAATCTTGGTAACATGAGTGATGAACACGGTGAACGATTTCATCAGGATATAGCCACGATGGAAAAGCGATACCACGGAAAGAAACTAACCATGATGCTGGCGGATTATTGTCGGTGCCTTATGACAGATGATAAGGACACAACGCAAAAATGAGAAACAAAATGAAGGCATTTTTAACTATTTTTGCTACGGGTAACTCTGAATTTAATACAAAGTATTTTTACTTTCCTCTTTTTTCTTATTTTGTGCTATTGATACTAAATTTTAAACTATACAACAATTTTCAATACAAGTTTTGTTAATTGGAACCAATTAAAAGGTTCTTCACAGTTTGGTGATTATTATCCACAGAAATATGTAAAAAAAAACAGAACATTGAAGTACTAAAAAAAATTCAAATATTATTTACGAAGAGTGGGTGCCCCATCGGATCCCTCCATCGGTGTTGATTACGCATAGCTTTGGCCCTGTCGGACAGAGAGAAGCGGGCAGCAAAGCACATGGCGGCAAAACATAGTGTACATGTTGCTCACGAACATTTTCTCGACCTACTCAAAATGTAAAACGTTCCGATACTTCTATCGGGCCGTTTCTGCTTCAGAAATGTCTACAGAATCCGATCCTGGACAGAGTTTTCGTGCTGAACAAAGAACTTTTCGTAAAAATACAAAAATATTCCGCAGAAACTGCACAATATCGTTGCGAGCACATTATCGTTTGAAAAACAAATGAGAACATAGCAAATTCGACGAATAGAGTGACGATTCGTCAAGAGTGTAACAAACGAACGTCGAATGTTCATTTGTTTTTCAAACGATAATGTGCTCGCAACGCGAGAAGAAGGGCCAGAAAGCATTAGACAGTGCCAAAGAACTCGTCGCGAGGTTTTTCAAAATGTATCAACCGCGGGAGCAGTATCAAATATTTTGGGTGTTCGCGCAGTGCGAAGGTAATGCTGCCGCGACAGTCAGGAGATTGCGGGAAGAATTCCCGAACTTACGTACACCAACGGAATATGCCGTACGTTCATTGGCACATCGCTTCTATTCCCGCGGCATTTCATCGTTAAATGACGAGGGGGCGGGTAGAGCATTCTCTGCGCGAAACCCCCGATCAGAAAATGATGTGCAGGCGCTGATAGAGGAGGACGGCACAGAAAGTGTGCGAGGAATCAGTCGCCGCTTGGGGTAAGTCACAATTAAAGTAACCATGATTTTTAATTATGTAAAAAAAATGTTCTTGATCTGTAAATGTTTATGCATTTGTATGTATTTTTTTTCTAGTGTCAGCCGTAGTACCGTACACCGTATCCTGCAGGACAATTCTCTGCACCCATACAAGTTCGTACGGGTGCAGGAATTACTGGATACCGACTTTGATCAACGGATTCAATATTCAAGGTGGCTTCTGGCAGAAGTAGCGCGAAATCCATCGTTCTCCAAATACATTTTATGGACAGATGAAGCACTCTTCACAAGAGAAGGGTGTTTCAATGCCCATAATTTGCATCTGTGGAGCGACGAGAATCCGCATGTGCTTCGGTCACACCATGCGCAGGTTCGCTTCACGGTAAATGTATGGGCCGGAATTTGTGGCAATTTTATCGTTGGGCCGTACATCCTTCCTAATAGGTTGGACAGTCCAGCGTATAAAATTTTTTTAAAACATGTTCTGCCAGAGCTTTTGGAAGACATTCTTTTGGAGTTCCGGCAGAACATGTTTTATCAAATGGACGGTTCTCCGGCCCATTTCGCCACAGATGTTCGCGCCCATCTAGACGAAACCTTTTGAGACAGGTGGATCGGCCGTGGCGGACCTGTGCCGTGGCCTCCACGGTCACCTGATTTGAATCCGTTGGATTTTTATTTCTAGGGATACCTAAAGGTAATTTTAGAAATGAATATCTTCAAATTATGATTGCATTTTTTTACTGTTTCTTTAGATTAATTTTATCTACTTCTAGGATGCGGTGTTCAAAGAAGCGGTAAACAATGTCGATGACATTGTCATGAGGATGCACGCAACTGTCGCAATGATAACCAATGATACATTGGAAAAAGTCCAGCGACAAGTTGTAAGCCGTGCCGAATGGTGTAACGAAGTTGGAGGAAGACACTTCGAGCAGCATTACCGCTAATTGTAATCGGCCCTTTTCAGGGCCACCAATTTTTAACGAGGGATTATCCGTAAAAAAACTCTACCCTTCCATAGGATACCTCACGGTGTTTGGAAGATCGGCGACGGGCATGGCGCCATATTAAATAAACAAGGTGTGTAGGAACGTAAACTGCGACCGACCCGCTGTCACCGACGGTACTCGGCGCTCTTAGGATATAATTAACGGCCGTTCAAAGAAAATGGTATCGGGTGTCATTTCCTCGGACGGCCGAACGACGAACGACAAGGGCCCACCCATGGTCGTCTAGGCTTGGATTTTTCGGCAGTGAAACGTCGACTCCCGAACGAACGAGTCGCATAAACGATTATCCGCGAACTAGTCTCAGTGATATTTCGTTATGTTTCCAGATTATCAGTGATTCATTAAGTGGTCAGTGTTTGGTGACCGTGCAGTGCAAGTGAATTTCATAAATATCCATACCAGAGGTTCCTCCGATAGTATCCCTCGAATGGTAGCTCATCAATAGGGTTGGCCTCGTCCCGGTTAGGAGTACCGGGGCGTTTACTTTCGAGCGGGGGAGTCAGCGCTCCCTCATCGACTTCATGTTTTGTGGCAGGGGCGCCTATGCTAGGTTGATGGAGAGCAGTATCCTCGACGTTGAGACTGCCTCCGATCATCGGTATATTTTACATAAATTTGTAGAGTGCGCTGCCGGGCGGGGACCGTACAGTGGCCCTCCGCGCCGGAGCGTAGATATCAAGCGTTTTTTGAAGTTGTATTCCAGGTTTGCGCATGAAGCTAACCCTCTCAGTATTGTTACTGTTGAGGACGTGGACGCGTACATAGACATGATCGTCGAACTGGCCGGACGGGCATCTCGCACTCTCCACCCCGGGCTGCGCGATAAGCGTCCCGTGTGGTGGTGGAGTAGCGAGATCGCGACGGCCAGGAAAATGGTATGTAAGGCCAGACGAAGCCTTCAGAGGGCCAGGCGCGGCCGGGACGCCTGTGTCCTGGAAGTAAGGATCGCGGCTTACAAAACACTCAAGAAGGACTTGGCCCGCACTATTGCGACAGCCAAGTCCGTTGCGTGGAGGTCCTTCACGGATAGCGTAGAGGCGGATGTTTGGGGCCGGCCGTACCTTTGGGTCAGGGGCAGGGTCAAGGGACGCTCCCCGCCAGCATCCCTTAGCGCCGACGAGGTTGCGGGCGTCGTCCGCAAACTTTTTGTAACGGAGCCTCCTAGTGGGGCTCCTTTCCCTCGAATTGAGGATTTTTATGTAGAGTGCCCTGCCTCTTCTAGGCAGTTTTTTACAGAGGATGAGGTCGAGGCGGCCATCAAAAAGGTCAGGAGGAAGGCGGCCGGCGTCGATGGTATCGCGTCCTGCGTGGTCTGGGCTCTTGGGAGAGAGGCACTTAGCCACATTGCCCACCTTTTCAACACATGTCTCATGTTGGGATATTTCCCTGAGGCATGGAAGGTGGGCCGGCTTGTGCTGATCCCCAAGAAGCCTGGACCCGGGGGCGGGGTGTCGTGGCGCCCGCTTTGCCTCCTCTCGAACTTCTCCAAGGCGTTCGAGTACTGTCTCAAGGAGCGCCTTGCCTCCGGGGTTACCTTCGCAAGCAACCAATTTGGCTTCATCAAGCGCAAAAGCACGGTCGATGCCATGTGTCGTCTCATCGACACATGGGACGCTGCTAAGCGTACAGGGTTGCATTGCGTGATGGTGGCCTTGGACGTCAGGAATGCCTTTAACACCGTACGGTGGGACGGTATTCTGGGCGCCTTGGCGGGGAAAGGGGTCCCGGCTCCGCTGCTGCGCGTGCTGAGTAGTTATCTCAGCGGGCGCGTGGTGGAGGCGACGACCCCGACAGGACCTGAGCGTTTTTCAGTACATGCCGGGGTGCCTCAGGGCTCCGTTCTTGGCCCCTGGCTCTGGAACGCCCAATATGATGGTCTCCTCGAGATGCCTCTTCCCAGGCACTGTAGTGTTCTAGGTTTCGCTGACGACGTCGCCCTTCTCGTCGGCGCGCGTAGTGCTGACCGCGTGGTTGCGTTGGCCGAGCAAACGCTCGCCCGCATCCACGCGTGACATCCCTCGAAGGAGAAAACCGAGGTCCTGCACCTGACCAGCAGGAAGGCACCTGAGGCCCTTCAACTGGCCCTCGGTTCGGCGTCCCTCCGTAGCGACGGTTGCGTGCGCTACCTCGGGCTGCTGATCGAGGGAAATCAGTGCTTCCGCGCGCATGTCAGGCGAAACTGCGAGAAAGCAGCCAAGTACGCGGGCCTGCTAGCCCGAATCCTTCCCAATATCCGGGGCGGGGGCTACTGGGCTCGGCTGCTCTACTATAGGGTGGTCGAGTCGGTGGTCCTCTACGCGGCCCCTGTTTGGGCGCACGTGGCGTCGAGGTGCGGCAACGACAAGGCCATCAACGCGGTCCAGCGTTCGATCCTGGCTCGAGTAGCCAGGTCGTACAGGACCGTGTCCCTCGACGCCGTTTGCGTTCTGACGGGCGTGCCGCCCCTGGTGTTGGTGGCGGAGGAAAGGCTTCGTATCTTTCGCAGGCTGTCCGTCCTCGACAGGGGCTCGGAGGGCTTCGTGTCGGAGGCTGGGCGGGTGAAGGCTGAGGAGAAGCGTGTCACGCTGCAGCGTTGGCAGGCGAGATGGGATGCTGCAAGGCATGGACGCTGGACCCACCGCTTGATCCCCGATATCAGCGAGTGGATCAAGTGGGGCCCTAAAATACTCAGCTTTCACCTAACCCAGTTTATCTCTGGGCACGGATGCTTCGCTGAGTACCTGACGAGGATGGGCTTTTCGTCTAGTGATCTCTGCCTGACATGTGGGCGGGGGCCTGATGGCCCCGTTCACGCGCTCCTGGAGTGCGGGCATTTTGCTGCCGAGAGGGGCGCCGCCGAAAGGGCAATGGGGATCGCCCTTAGTCTCGGGAGCTTTATGTCACTGTTGAAGGACGACGCTACAAGGACCACTCTCGTCAGCTACGTCACTCACGTGGCAAGATAAACGACGGCACCGCAGGGTGCGAAGCAATCCCATGAGACACAGGCCTCAGCCTCAAGGCTAGGCGTTTTTCTATGTTTTAGATCTTTAGGTTTCTTTTTATTTATTTTTTTTTTTTTTTTGTCTCTAGGTTTAGTATAGGCTTACCGTGGCCTTTGTCAAACGGTCCTGACTCGTGATCCAGACACCCACCGTGCAGGAATCCCGAGAGGGGAGACCGCGGTGGGTGTTCTGCGCAAAGGCTGACGCCTGAGGAGGGGTTTAGTGGGTATACTTGGTATTGCACCCTTTTCGCCAGGGAGTCCCACACTCCCGCCCACCAACATCTTAGGGCGGCGTGCGCAATGCATTCCCCTCCTCCTGAAAAAAAAAAGAAAAAAAAAATCCCTCGAATGTTGCGGTCATCGACCTGGAATCAGCTGTGTGTTGTACGAGGTCAGTGCCCTTCGACATTGTGAGCCACAATTCCAGCCAGCAAATGCATCCTCAACTAAATGGGTGAGTGTCTTATTGATAATATTCTTCATATTTCTCTAACAAACATATCCCTTATGTCCTTTAACGCGATTATTATTTATTAAATTAGCTTTGCGCATCGTTCGTTGAATTCTGTTCGGACACGGAATTATTTAAATTCAAATATCATTTATGTACTTCGACTGGGTTGCTTATTGTTAATCTTCACTGTACATATCGCATACAAATTTCATACGGTACACGTGAGAAAATTAAAACGGTTGTCACGGTTAAACTACATATTATTTCGGGACCGAAAATTTAGTAAACATTCTTCAGACATTCTGAAATAAGGATGAATAGCGTTTTTCTTGAAATTATCACTGTCACGTGGTAAAAAAAAATATCAAAAGTTCATGCTCCGTGACTTGTTCATTGATTCGGACGCCGCACACAGTCCCTCCTTCAACTGTCAAACTCAGCGGTAAACGCACGTGCCGCTCGGCCGATCGATAACCATATGATTCGCGCCAATTCGTCTCATTGGCCAGTGTTTTTCGTTAATAACTCGCAAACGAAGCCGCGGATTGCATTTTCGCAAAGGAAAAAGTTACTTCAAATGACCTCAGCTACCCCTCATTTTCGGCTGTTAAAATAATTGTGGGACACCCTGTATACTTTTACCTAAAACTCTGCCTTCAATCATTTGCAAGCAAATAATCAACAGTTATAGACAACTAAAGAGAAGCCAAAAGTGGAACTGCAGAAGATGCAAGCACAGTTCAGAATGGGTACTGGCCAAAACCTCAGCTTCCACGCCAATAAAAAAGAACCAGTCGATTTACTTAAACTGTTTTTCAACGATGAACTCGTGGCAAAAATCATTTGTGAGACGAATAACTATGCAAAAATGAAATTGGGAGGGAAGACGCTATCCGTAAATTCAATATGGCGAAGTTGGCGTGATGCGAAGAACACAGAATTCTGTGCATTTACTGCTATTGTAATCAATATGGGCACAATGCCGTTGGCCAATTCGCATGAATATTGGTCGAGGAATAACATCAGTTATATTCCTTTCTATTCAGAAACATTTACAAGAGATAGATTCAGTCAAATATTCTGGATGCTACGCCTGACGATGCTTCCTCTTGAACATCGGCCAGGTGTCTATATACACTGCCGCATAATAAATAACGATGGCATTTATTAACGCTCCCCTGGGAGGTTTCAATTCGAGTATTATTCCGCGCCCTTGCGCCCATACGCTGATCGAAGCCGTGCTCCAATTTTTATATACAAATTTACGTGGACTCCGGCTGTTACTTTGCGCCGTGCGCGACAGAATGCGAATCCGGGAATACGCCTACAACGAGCAAGTTGCTTTTTAGACTACGTGAATTCAAAATTCTTGGATTATTTTATACCGGCCGAGCAAATATGTGTAGACGAGTCGACGGTAAAATTCAAGGGCCGAATTTCGTTCATCAGAAGAAACCGACAAAATTGGGTATCAGAGTTTATTCTCTAGCTGACACAAACGTTGGCTACATTTGTTGCATTTTACCATGTTATGGATCACTCACAACCGAGCTCTTAGTCAGACCTGAAGTGTAGTCATTCAAAATTCCAAATTTCTCGGTACTAGCTTTTAAATTTCCTGTAAGTATTGTGGCGTCGCATCGCTCGCCACTGCTCACCCGCTACCTGAGCGCGGCGGCTAGCAAAGTAAAGCATCTGCCTTCCTAGTCCTCTAGCGGATCCCGGACGAAACGTTTCCCTCTCTTTTTCCTGTCTCCCAAACATGGCGTCATAACCGCCAAAAAAGTACTATCCACGGCAGTTGTAACAGTTGAATAAAATTGCCTGTTTATATTTCTCGTTTTAGAACGTTGTTTAACACATTTTAGTTTTCATTCTAGTAATACTAAAAGCAGAATAAAGATCGCACGTTCTCATTTACCACGAACCGCCAGAACATATTTTGATAAACAAAATCCTTCCATAGACTGGAAGAAATTTCCTCCTTGCCCATTATCTTGATGAACGTTTATTTTAGAAATATTGTTTCGAGACAACAGAACTTTATATAAAAGAATATCCGTGGTATTGTATATCCCAAACGGTGCATAAAATTTTATTACATAGATCCGTGCATTCACGTCTTCTTATTAGGCAATTGTCAGAACAGGCGCAGGAAGCAACGAATAAGACAACAAAATATTATAGAGAATGTAATATGAGGAACTGTTCAAAAAAAGATTGTATAAAATTTAAAAATGTAATAACTAATTTCCGTCAGACGTATTAAGCTTGTTAAAAAATATAGATATAAACTAAATGTAATAACTTCGCTAATTCTATTAATAGTAATATTTATATCGATAAACGTAAATTATTTCTTGTATTTGTATGTATATAAATGTACGCGTAAAATTTTAAATTACACATAACCATAACCGTTACCATATACATAAAAAATTACTATATATTCTATATTCCATATTATTATATTATTATTATTTTTTACTCAGTTTATGCGTTATTGTCATATTAATTTACAAAATGTATCATTTTTATTTCATTATATCGTCACGTTAGTTTAGGTAGAATGTGTATCATTCTAACCACGTATTCTACCGTATTTTTTTAAATTTAAGATAAGGTTAATTTATACTTTTACGACCGTTTCTAATGCTGTCATTTTTTAACATTAATATTTCAGTTTCTACTTTCTATATTTTAAATTTTTAAAGAAAACAATTCTGTAAAATTATAGTCATCAATAGTTCAACTTATTTTCTAAGATTTATTTTTGTCCAGAACTGTACATTCAGAGAATGTAACAAAATGTTGTGGAAATGTAGTGGACAATTACTTTTATTAATATTCACTATTAAATCCAATTGTATGTGTAAGTACTACATTGATCGATTTCGATTAAATTTTCGATGTGAGTGTAAGTTACCCTGATCTACAAAACTCATTTTTTAAAATTCCGTTATAACCTCAGACTAGAAAAGTTGAAAAAGCATTAATTATTATTCCAACCAATTAGCAACTTTTACAACAATTAGTGCACTTATTGTCTAGTAAACTAAGCAGTCTAATGTCTGAAAAAAATTCAAAAGTCATTCAGTCCAATATGTACTGCGTTTTAAAAGGTGCCAGCGCGCTTCCAAAGCCGCGCGCGCGATCAATACCCCCCTTCGAAATCATTTTTTGTAGAAATATGTCTGTTGAATCCTTCCACGTTCAGTGAATATAAAGGTATTGAGAAATCCAAAATTGAAGCACCGATATCCACGTTACGTCAACATTCCTATTCTATGCATATTCGAACTACGTACATCGATATGTAACTATACAAACGATTTGAAATTTTAATTTATACAGAGATTTTACTTACAATGTTGGCCACTGTTCCAGCCGCACATTTGGAATACGCTCTTGCCGTTTCTGATTTCCATGATATCTCCGTCACATACGCCTGTCCTAGCGTTAGGTTGACCCTATAACGATCCATAAGAGCCAGCATTAGCTTTATCCAGATTGCACCATGTGGAGGTTGTATGGTCGGACTTTACACTGGCGGCACCGTAATTTCTAAAGATTATAACTCAGGCAATTTTTAAAAAAGTAAGCCATATTGCAGTGTTCTAGAAACACACTGAAAGCAGTTTATATATCGCAGGATCAAAAGTCAGATGTTCCATCTAAAAAAAAATTGTTTACCTTCATGTGACATTCACACCCTTTCACCCAAGGATGGATGGAATATTGTAATGTTCCAATAGTGGAACATTCGAAACCTGAAAACTTTTGAACGAAACATTTTTTTTCTAAAATATCCTGTATTTAAAATATTTGACCGTTCCAGGACTTTTGGGATGCACTGCATATTAAATCATAGATAGAAATATTTATCTTTTTTTTCATTCTTCGCCTGTAAATAACATAATTTTTAATAATAAGGATTCTAAAACAGTAGTAGAACTATTGTGAAATATTTAACAATTTATCTAATTGCGCTTCACGGCACTTCTTGCATTTGTAAACACATGTGTTTGTATTACCTTTATGTTATTTCAGTAAGAAAAATATGTTATCAGAACACTACGCATTCTATCTTCTCGGAAAATACTAGTATTAAAACCTGAGATACAAAACAATAATCTATTCCATTTTCTATCTATTCCATGATTACCACACTGGGGATTTTATGCGTTTATGACCAAACCTTTTAGTCACAATTCAAGCCAGTGGATAAATTAAAATAATTGATTAGTCACAGTTTTAATCGTATCAAAATTATGAACGAAACAATTAATTGTACGTCCAGAAATCATCTCTTGCAATGAATACAGAAAATTGATATTTTAGACAACGATCCGCAATCTAATGATTACAAATTGTAATTGCAAAGCAGGGTGTTCTACTGAACCAGGATCCATACCGTACTCTCTGGTCATGTTCTATAAGTGTGGGGAGATCTTGCCTTAATTGGCTGAACCGCAGGGATGACATCTCTATAAAAAATACCCAACCTCAAGCTGCCCGACGTGGCAACGGGATATCGTTCAGTCTTGCATCGGGGGATGGCTGGTGGGTGTACCAACTGTTAGCGTCCCAAACATGTGGACCTGACCCCCTCTCCACAACGGGATAGTTATGCTCAGAACTTTCAGACATCTGAACGCTTTACGACTATCTTCCAGGGAAATAAGAGTGGGAGAATTAACCATCAGAAATGGGATTGGATGATTCCTTCCACTTGTGAGGTTTCACACACCATGACTATACACCAATGGACCTATCAGTGGGTGGTGAACACCCTCAAGGGGCGACACCTGCCGACGGTCCTCGGCCCGGCCGAGGTCTTCGCCGAAGTTGAGAGGCTCTTCGCGACCTCCCCTCCAGCTGAGGAGGTTTTTCAGCCTCCCCCCGATTATTGTAGGGGCGAACACGACGTCGATCCTCCCATCTCCGAGGGGGAGGCAAAAGAGACCATTGCCAAAATTAAGAAACGGGCGGCGGGGCTCGACGGCATCCCCTCAGCTGTGGTCTGGGCTCTTGAGCGTGAGGTTCCCGGCCATATGGCCCACCTTTTCTATGCGTGCTTTTCTCTGGGATATTTCCCAGACGCTTGGAAGGTGGGTCGGCTGGTTCTGATCCCCAAGAAGGCCAGGCCTGGCGGGCCGGAATCGTGGCGCCCCTTGTGCCTCTTATCAAACCTGGCCAAGGCCCTGGAGTACTGCCTGAAGGATCGTCTGGAGTCCAGGGTCACCTTTGCAGAAAACTAGTTTGGTTTCACCAAAAACAGGTGTACTGTTGATGCGATGCTGCGCCTCATGAATTTGTGGGACGCAGCGAAAAACAGGGGCCAACACTGCATTGCTGTTGCCCTGGATGTAAGGAATGCCTTCAACGCGGTGCTCTGAGGCAATAACCTCAGGGCTCTGGTCGCTAGGGGCGTCTTTCCTCGGCTCTTGGCCCTGGTAAGAAGCTATTTAAGCAATAGATTTATATCCGCAGGTACAGCACGTTTCGCAGTATATGCTGGGGTCCCTCAAGGCTCGGTTCTGGGGCCCTTACTGTGGAACGTGCAATATGATGACCTATTAGTGGTTGGCACTCCTCAAGAAGTGCAACATAATAGACTATGTTGACGACGTGATAATTGCAGTTTCTTGCAGGTCATCGGAACGGGCGGTGAGTCTCCTCACCATGGTAGTGGACAAGGCCCAGGGAGTGGTTCGCCTCGAACGGGTTGTTCCTGGCAGTGAAAAAGACCGAGTATATACATCTCACGAGCAGGAGGGCGCCGGATTCTTTACGGGCACTGATGAGTACGGGCGATATGTGCTGCGGATCTTCTGTCTCTTACCTCGGGCTGCTGCTCGAGGGGAGTCAGATGTTCTGCGCTCACGCCAGGCGGCATTGCGAGCGGGCCATGAGTTATGCGGGTCTGCTTCCGAACATGGGTGGCGCCGGGGGGGGGGGGGGGGGGTATTGGTCTCAGCTGTTCTACTATTACGCACACCGCCCTAAGGATGTAGAATGGATGAGAGTGTGGGACTCCCTGGATAAGTAGTGGAAGGCCCGGTATACCCACAGGGTGGTCGAGTCCGTGATCCTGTATGCAGCTCCCGCCTGGGCGCACGCAGCGAACGGTCGCGAGGTGCAGAAGTCTATTCTGGCCCGCGTGGTGAGGGCGTATCGTACCGCCTCCCTCGGGGCTGTGTGTGTTTTGGCTGGCATTCCCTCCTGGTGTTGGCGGCCAAGGAGATGCTTAGAGTCTTCCATCGGCTGTCGACCCTAGATAGGGACTCGGCGGGCTACAGGCTCCAAGTTGATCGTGTGAAGAGAGAGGAAAAGCTTGCCTCTGGAACTACGTGACAAGCGCAATGAGACTCCGGAAAGGATGGACGCTGGACTTAACGCCTGATTCCGATCATAGGCGACTGGGTTGAGTGGGGTCCGAAAATCCTTGATTTTCACACGACTCAGCTACTTGCGGGGCATGGGTGTCTCTCCGAGTTCCTGTGCAGGATCGGGAAAAGGCCTGACACAGATTGCCTGGTGTGTGGGCTGGGCCCTGACGACCCTGAGCACACTGAGGTGCGATGTGGGGGTTTCGCAGAGCAAAGGGCGACGCTGGAGGCGACTGTCGGTCCTATCAATGTTGACAGAATCGTACCACTGTTGAGGGACAATGGAACTAGGGGCTCTTTTATGGTATTCGTTAAAATGGTTATCTCACGTAAAGAGACCCTCAACCGCGAGGATCACAGCCGGCCAGCTAGACACAGGCGCCCACCTGATCGCTCGAGGGTAAGGAGTAGTGGCTAGCCGCGGCCCTCGTCAAACGGCTTTAGGCACTTGTGAGTGCAGCTCACCCCTCCATGCAGGAATCCCGAGAGGGGACACCGCGGTGGGGATTTCAAGAAGCTTTGAGGGCTGATGCCCGAGGAGGGGTTTAGTGGGTATACCGGGCCTTCCACTACTTATCCAGGGAGTCCGACACTCTTATCCATTCTACATCTTTAGGACGGTGTGCGTAATGCATTCCCCTCCTCTTGAAAAAAAACTATACACCAATGGACATACTATACACCAATGCACACACTATACACCGATGCACACACTATACACCGATGCACACACTATACACCGATGCACACACTATACACCGATGCACACACTATACACCGATGCACACACTATACACCGATGCACACACTATACACCGATGCACAGACTATACACTAATGGATAGACTATACACCAATGGACAGAATATACAGCAATGCCCACACATAAAAAATCTCTTATGCAGCACAATATTAACAAAACCAAGAATAACAAAAAAGAGAGGGGGATGAAGAGGAGATGTGTAGTAAACACGACAAAACCAAGGAAAGGTAACACCTCCACTAAATAGATAGTGGTAGGTGGTAAATTCTGCAGCAGCAAGCCCAATACATGAAGAAGCCCATAAATGAATTTATTTATTGCAACCTGGACTGCCTTTTTGATCCTTATGTTTATACTGCTTATTTTACCAGGTCGAGCGTGGCATTGCGGCAAAATGCATTCTGCAGTCACGATCATTGCAGTCAGGAAAATTATCTACGCAAAGCGATCCATGCTCAAGAAATCCTGCATCAGAGCCAGTTTGACTGTCGTTCAGAATTGCAATTGTTTACTTCACGGACACACCTCACGCTGCACACTGAGCGAAATTCATTGACATTCTGTTAAAAAATGAACTCTTTCAAATTGATAATAAAGAAATTTGTATTGCTTTACGAAGACCAATGGACCTCCGAAATGAAGAAATTATTGAAATTGAATAAATATTTTAGTTACTATAGCCATTTAAAGTAGAGCATTTTGAAAGTAGGACATTTCACCTGACAAAACTTCTCATCTTGCTCGTGATGTTCTGATTACTGTGTACCATACTTTGAGCCTTTTTATACAATGAAATATCAAGCCTTTCTAATAAGAGTACCTCTTTTTAGTGGTTATTAAGAATAATAAACGATACCACAACCTCTATCTACGCCGAACATGAAAATACCAAAATCATCATGTGTAGTACACAATAATACAGGAAAAAGTCATATTGTGAGTATTCTGCTGCAGAAAGAATTCGTAGAATACGAAACGTAGTAAATCATTCTTCTTTAAAAGAATTGTTAGATACAGCGAAGATGAGTTTTCGAAAATACGAAATACAAAAAGAGCACATCTTCTGAGACAGTTGCAAAATAGCAAACATTGCAATTTTTGTAATTTTTTCAAAGGATATAATAAATCAAAAGCAAGAACTTTTACAGCCGAAATAGTATTAACCACATTTATACCCAGTAAGCAGTTTGTCCTAAATTTGACATGAATTTGAGCTTACGTTATTATATCAAATTTCGGCCTCAAACGGCCTCAACGCCTCATACGTGCCAAATCCGAGCCAAACCATGTAGCACTATCTTTCGTTAAAAGGGGGCAGGTCAATCGCAATAAAAACTGTCCTCAACGTTACCCTGAAAGAAAATCTAGACCAAAATGGCAAGGTAAGCGGGGAAACAACATCTAAATTATGTATTTCTAAGTTTAATTTATTTGAAATAAAAATGTTTACGCATTACTATTATATTAAATTTTTACTTTTAAAAATCTGAAAGTTTTTATGTATGTCTAATTCTAAAACATTGAAGCTACGTCACAATTACTTAAATAATTTAGCACTATCAACTGTGCTGTTTTACTGCATATTATAGAAAAAGAAATTGACAGGAAAGAGAGAAACATTTTATTGGATACTGTTCCGGCCGAATCGCGGACCGCGGGTCAACGCACGTTCGACTTTCGATGTACGCCGTCTCGCCGTTTTTGTCGAATAAACGGCGAGGCGGTAAGACAATAACACGATCGACGTGCGTTGGCCCGACCGTCAAACGCTCGCCTCGGCCTAAATGTATACGCGGTGTTTTTGCATTAGGAGGCAATGACCGGCCTTCGACGCCTGACGATGCTTCTCCTTGAACATCGGCCAGGTGTCTATATAAACTGCCGCAAATTTGATAACGAGGGATTCTCCAAGATATCGTTATCGTTAACAGTCAAGTTTTATTTAATGCCCCTTGCGCCCATACGCAGCCGTGCTTCAATTTTATAGTTCATACGAAGCCGTGCTTCAAATCTTATACGTCGAACGCAGCCGTGCTCCAAAGATTGTAAACCGAAGGACTGTGGAGTCCAAATCAATAAATCGTGTCGTCTCCTCACGACTTCCGGCGGTTTAATTTTGTGCCGTGCGCAACAGATACAAAAATCATGAATGAGGATGTTTCCAGAGGAAGGATATTTAAATGAATAAGAAGAATATTTAAAATAGCACTTTTCAGTGCTACACTTTTAAAAAAGATTCACGCCAGGTTCAACGTTAAATAAACAACAATTATTAACCCCTACGACCTGAAATAGTTAAAATAATTGAATTTTAAAGTCAATGTGTCATGAATTTTAATACTTTCAAATTATGCAGTTTCTCAATAATGGAGTTTTTATTTCACAATTTTTTTTTCATATATTCAAATTATTGAAAAATTGTATAATATCCAAATATTTAAACAAAAAAATGTATCATTTGCAAATTATTTCAATTGAAAATAAATGCAACTTACATACAAATCCCTTTTCCTTCCTAAAACAAATAAGGTTTACTCTGATTTCACCCTTACTCTTACTAAGCTTTCACGCTTACTCTTACAACTAACTCACAGTTGGGTTAGTTATAAGAATTCTCAATACAACAGAGAATATCATTTACATATGTCTATGTACCACATGAGTGCGCCGACCTGCTCTCTTCAAACGAATCGTTTCGCTACAAGATTTCGCCAGGTTTGCTATTGATTTGTAATTTGTCGATCTGTATTATCGACTGTAAGTAACTATAGTTACCGGCAAGCTCGCTGTGGTGCATCTTTTGGTTGGAAGAGAACTGTGACGCTAGTAGTGAAGAATGTCGGAAGCTCGAGGTGGTGTTTCCGATACAATTCAAATCAAGTAATCGTGTGTCTTAACTAACTAAGTAATCTACTGAAAATACACTCCACTGCCTCTGTACATGCCTTATCTCGGGGTCTTCGGTTGTGAATTTTCGATTCGAGCTCTATATCTCTCGATATTTACGAAAAACTGTTAGCGGCGGCCATCTTGTGTCGTCTTGCTCGTGAATTGACACCACTCTGGCCGAATATTGCAAATATCTCCGCAATAACTGCAAAACGGATATTTCTACAACCGAAGCACCCCAGTTTAGTCTTTTGGGAATCTAAATTTTCCACTTACGAACTGCACATTTCGATATTAAAGCGTCAGTTTTACTTGATGTAAACCTCTAAAACTAATATACGTATATGGTTTTCTTCTATGTGTCAAATTGATCCCATAAATTTTCAATCGGATTTAAATCAGGCGATTGAGGAAGAGGATGTATTTACTTTTCAACAATTGTAAAATAAATATTCCTGTACAATACTGGCCTTGTGTTTAGGACCATTGTCCTGATAAAACTTAACCCTTTGCACTCCGCTGTCCCCTCTCGTGGGACATCGTAATTCTAGCATGTCACTCGGATGTTCCCTCTCGTGAGACATTAAAGTTTATTAGTGATTACGGGGAATTGAGTTATTTCAGCGCAACTTTTTGAGACATGCATGTTTCCCTGAAGTTTTCTCTTGAAATGGCACAAGAAATCAAATCAAAATATAGTAAAATTACTAAGATATATACAAGAAATGTCAGCGAGTTTTGACGAGAACGTGAGAGACGTGCTCACGACGGTCCGAGCACTTCAAAGGCGCCACTTGAAAAGAGCGATAAGGCAAGTTTGTAGATGAAAGATCGGTATGCGAACATAGCAGGCACTGTATAGTGAGATTTATAATCATAAAATCTGGAGGAAAAGATTTTCAAAGCTGATCTCAGTCTGGTTTGAAGAAAAGTGATTCTTCTCTTGGTAAATAAATTGTTTGGTAAAAGTTTTTTTGGTAAATTTCATCTTGTGAGTTAGTAATAACAATTAGAAATTTTCAACCTATGTATTTATTCATATTGTTTATTAGAACAATGGCAAAACGTTCAAACACGAATGAGTCTCATGACGCAAGTAGTAGTGAAGATGAGCGCCAGATAGACGTTTATACAGATATGTTAGAAATGTTACACAGAAATGTTACTACAAATATGTAGAAGGTTTTCTTCTACAGTTAGTCTATCGTTTTGATAGCAGTGATAGTGATATCGTCCAAGTAACAAGGCGACGAGAGAAAGAGTTCGCATAGATAGTAATTACAACAACAAAACGAAATTATAAAACAAACGATAACAAAATTATAAAAAATAAAATATTGACTTTTTTGCAAATTTCTCGATTTCAGGCAAATTCATATGAGTCCAATATCATTATAATATGTTAGTTAGTTCCAAAATCATACTAAATAATAAATACGAGGGTCTGTAGATGCCCGTTTCTGCCGAAAAGTGGCGCTGAATAGCTGGTAGCCAACGTCCAGAGTGGTTCGGAGTGCTAAGGGATAAAACTGTACGTATATCCATATTTATAGCACTTGTAATTAAACTTTTTTAAAAATGCCCAAATACTTCATTTTGTCGACAATACACACTATTACACTCCTACCACCGTGCATCACTGTCGGTCTTCGATTTGGAATGTTTAATTTTGTATTTACTTTACGCTACAATTTGCCCAGGATCTTTCTTAATTTTTCTTATTATCTTGCGTTGGTCGTGAGAGTCGAATAATTTTTGACGACCTTTCTGAGGCATTAAATCAATTCGATTCTCGCGAATGTACCGACGTAGAATATCTGTCACACTACTCTTGCTTATATTTAATAATTTGGCTATATCTCTGTATGATTTTCCCATTTTCTTGTGATAAATAACCAACTGTCGGCTTTCAAAAGACGTATTAAAAAATATCCCCATAATGCATAATTTATTCACTAGTAATTAATTAAACATGTGACTTATTATTTACTATGATCTTTTCTACCGTTATTTTATTGTTTATTATTACGATGAAAGTAATTCCGAATACAATAGTAAATCTACAGTTTAGAATTTGTCCGAAATGCGCTTATGTATCTAAACGCTGTATTTCATCATCATTTTTCTAATTGGTTTCTAATATCTGATATAAATGCCCAGACGAAGATAGATGCATTGGCGACCACCACGAGATCGAGACAGTCGCCCACTTAGATCGCCCTGATCGTTCAGATCACCCTGACTTAGGTCGTCCTGACTTACGTCGCCTCAACGATGATCGTCCTATCGATGGTTGCTTTAAAGCAGCCCATCTCCAAATAGTCCTAAACTTATACCATCGTTTATAAATATTTTGTTCTTCGAAAATAAATAATTTTTACAGAATTTGACGTACTTAGTGTGTACTTAAATTATGTCACAGGACACTTTATTATCTACCACATTTTTTGAATTATGTCTAATTGAATATGTTGAATCTTCATTTCATTTTTTAACCCCTTGACATACAATGACGTCTGGTAAACGACGTCATTTATTTCATGCGGCATTGTAAACTTTGTTAAAAAGACAATATTATAAATATCAACTTCCAGTATCAAGCCTCTTGATTTTCAAAGATTAGAAACAAATACAACACGTCTGTGTTATGATAATCAGAAAAACAAATAGATATGCAGCTCAAATGAAAATAGTACAGAATACGAAAATGAACGGAGAGTGGTTTCGAGTAACAACTGATGAAGTGAGAGCAAATTTTTTGTTATGCATTATAATGTAGCAGGTAAAAAACTCTAACTCTATAACGCACTTTCGTCATTTTATGGACAATGAGAGAGAAGACAGAATGCGGAAGGTTCGATCTATGGTCCACACAATAATTTCAACAATTATACATTCTAGAAAAAAATGTGGTCATGGACGAATCCCTAATGAAATCTAGAGGGCGGCTGAATCACGTACAATTTATCGCATAAAACCAAACGAGATTTCGAATTAAATTTTACAAATTATGTGAATCCAATTCAGTATCTGCACAGAACAGGATAAAACTGAAGGAAGTGATGTACCTGTATCGCAAAGTGTAGTCATGAAACTAGCCAAACATATTTTAGGAAAAAGTATTATATTATCAAATTGGAATTCGCTATCAAAAGTATTCCAAATTTTGAATAGAAATAATATAAATGTTATTGGAATGGTCAGAAAGAATCGAAAAAATATGCCAACAAAGCTGGCATCGTACAAACTAAAAAAGGGAGATATAAAAACATTATCTTGCAGAGATATTCTGCCCTTACACTGGCTTGGTAAGAAAGATATTTATGTAATAAGTACTAAACATTCAAGTGCAGAAATGGTTGACACAGGAAAAATAAGAAGAAAGAGGGAAGGTAAGGAAGAAAATATTTTAAAACCCAGCTGTGTAGTAAAGTACAACCGTTTGAATGTGTGTGAGAGGTGTCGACAAGCAAGACCAATTTCTTGCATGTTTCCCTTTCACACGAAAGTGTGTCAAAGAATATACAGATGTTCTTTTATATATGTTTGATATAGGTATCTATTATGCTTTTGTGAGCCGTTTATTTTGAAAGTGGCATAAGTCACTTCGTTTTTAAGTCGATATATTTAAGGGTTTGCATTTTAACACGTTTAAAAATATGGATGCTAACTTTCGAGAAGATTTACTTGTATTTGTTATCTCAGGATACTGATATTTTTCTCAGTATAAATAATTTCGTATAAACATTCAAAAATCACCACTTTTCATTACGGTAAAATGACTTATGCCACTTTCAAAATAAACGGCTCATATCCTATATTCTAAGTTACCTAATTCACTCAAGCAATCAATTGTAAATTTTCAGTTGAATATATATATATATATATATATATATATATATATATATATATATATATATATATATATATTGCAGAAGATATGCTTGATTGCTTTATTGCAGAGAATGCCCAACTCGATTACAAGCAAAACATTCAGCACATGTTCCTCGATATATGCTATCGACTGATAAAAAGAAACATCCTACAAAGAAATGCCACGTGTGTGTGAAACATAATTATAAGAAACGAAACAACTTGGCAGTGTCAAAAATGTCTAGTTCCTCCACATGTTCCAAAATGGTTTGAAATGTATCATACTTCAAAGAACCACTAAATTATTATTTTACAATATTACTCTTAATTATTGTTCATTAACATTATATATCAGTCTGATTGAATATTATAAAGCAGAGCACATTTCAAAATAAAACGCACTGTTTCTAAGCGTACGAAATTGCGTTTTATTTGTATATCAAGGGGTTAATTATAAGTTCGGAAGAGTTCAGTGTTCGCTTTGGTCGCATTTCGAAGAGCGATGCCTTACGCTAATAACAAAATAAAAATTGGCTGCTATTAGCTGCTATTGGAGAAATCATATAATAATAATGCCAAAATGATACGTGCCACAAAGCATATCGTGATATCTATGGGTTACCGACTTGCGCGAGATGTTTTGAATAGATCGAGTAAAATATCAATATTTCAACTATTCGCACTCTGTAGACACCAATATGGATAATTACAAATTTTTTTTTTATTATATGCAGACTATAACTCATGAGCCGTTCATTTTTCGTGTATGAGCAAAAGAACGATCAAGAAATCGAAACCATTTCTCAAAGAAACAATCGAACTACTGGTTTCGGATCAATGTTCACAACATGAAAATAAGGAGAATGTTCAATACAATTTAATCTAAAACAAAAATTGTATTTTATAATGTAAGGCTTAAATATATGTAATTTTAGTTGTCATATGTCCTCTCCCGCTTTTTATATGGAAACTTTATATGGAAACCGACTACTGTGCGACGGTCGCCCTAACAGCGGCGATTGCCAATGTGTGATAAATTGTCGGAAAATAAATAATATTAATTAACCAACCGATAAATTCGGTCGGTCTCACCAACACGTTCAACGAAATCCCGCCATTCCAACTCAGTACGATGTTGGAAAAGAGTAAATGAATAATAACGATAGTTATTCTTCGTAGAGTTATGTAAATTTTTACACTTTTACTGGTACTTAAATAAAGATCAAAAGGACATATATATTTGTATATTTTTATTTTATATTATTACTAACATAGAAATATACAAATCTGAAGTTCTGTTCAAATATCATTAAAAGTGTAAAATGTAGAGTGTATAATTATTCACATCGTTTTATACATAGTGGCGAGCATATAAATAAGGAACTGCGTATATGTAATGCGTTTCGTAGACCTCCGTAATTTATACGCATGTTGAAAATTAAGCTCAGATAAAAGAGTTAAAAAATGAGTTCATTTTTTTGTCATTCTAAACAGTAGCAAAGCTTAAAACAAGCATTTTGTCCCTATATCATTTAAAAAAAAATTCGAATCGTTATGTCCAACTCAAAAAAAGCTATTCCTTTTTAAAAAGAAGTGCCCCAATATTTTCGTTACCGATAGTATATCTGTGCCAACATTTCTGACAATCACTGCATGCCCGCGAAAACTAACAAAAACTACGTCGCCGCCAATATATTCAGAGACCACCAAAATCGGAGCTGTATATTCTGAAGTGAAGGACATTGATTTTTTCAAAGCTTGAGACAGGAATAGCCTTTTGAAGATTCACCTCCTCCCCAAAGATGTTCGGTTAATTTACAACAACGTAATTTCATGCGTCGTCACGCCTGAATTTTACATATTCCCCCACGGAGCTCTTACAATACGAACCGAGGGACATTGTCGGTGCAGCGGGAACGGTAATTTCGGTTGGTGAACCCTGTAGCCGCGGCAATTAAAGGTCAACACTTCCGTCCCGAGGACGCATTCGCTAGTCTCCAACGTTTACTCATGGCAGGAAAAAGGAAGAGGTAAAGAGGACGGTAAAAGGTAGGTAAACCGGGAGGGAAACGGGGGAGGGTAAGGCGCAAGGGTTGGAAGCGTGTCGCTGAAATCACGAATGCGTAGTATTCCGGGGTTAATATGCTGTTAGTGGAGCAAAGAATGATAAAGCTGCGTCGCTTACTATGTTGAAGTGGACGAAATCGATCCTCAGCTGGCTGACCTGCCTATCGATCTTCTTTACGGCCACTGAACAGTTCATGGGCCAGTCAATGAGGTTGGGAAAACCGGGGCTGATCACGTAGGTGAGATTATTTTGCACCTCCTCCGCGCAACCTGCCGTGACTTGCGATAACAGAAAGAAAACAAAAAGAAATAATGAACGATGCCTACCAAAAAAAAAACGCCGCAAATCCCGAGAAGATCGCGAACCTGTTCCGCATGCAACGCCAGAAAATATTTGTGCTACGAAGAATACCGGCTCGAAAATATTGATCCAGTTTCAGTCTGCCCTATGACCGGGAAACAACGAATTCGAGTGCGTTCATGTGGTCAGACCGTGTCGCGATACGACGCGGTCGCGCATCGATAAAGATACGCTTATTTCTTTTTTTTATCTGTTCGCATCGAGTCCCCGTTTCGAGTCCCCTCCATGCGGTCGAAATTTCGCGGCTGGATAAATTCGTGAGTCGATTACACGAAGAGTATTTAGAGGACGATCGCGTTCCGAATGGGATCAAATATGTGTACTTTTAGGGTAGTGTAGTTTAAGGTATATAGAGAATTGTATACAACAAGGTGATATTAATGGAAACATATTTCATACACAATATATAAATTAGCAAGTTTTACTTCAAGTCTAACTCATTTTCACGTGTACACGTGTAATTAATGTACACATGTTTTGATCCGTGGCATTTTTTGACACACGCGTACACGTGTATTCCACTAAAAGTGTATGAAAATATACATGTACACGCGAATTTCGGTACACGTGCATCCGTCTATTTCAATAACTAATTCAACATGTATGTGCTACTAAGATATCCACATTTTATTTTGTATGATTATTATGTGTAGAATAAACCTTCAACATTTTCAGGTACAGCGGAAGACGGAACCACAAAACAGAGTAATTTTTTTCAAATTACCTGCATAATTAAAAAATAAGTACTTGAAAAAGCAGGTTTTTGATTCTACACAAAATAATTACGCAAAATAGAAAATATTAGCAGTACACGTGTACTAAAATATACGTGTAAACATATATCGGAATACACGTGAATTACACGAATCTATACACGTGTATTATCAATTAGACGAATCTATACACGTGTATAATCAATTTTTTTTTAACATATTGCTCATAGTTTTCTGATTAAAATGAGACCAAACACGATATGACGTTTTTTTTACGCAGACTATTCCAACGTTCACTTTCACTGCATTATCACTAAACATTGATCGCATATCAATAATATCTGCGGACGAACTTTCCTGGGTTAATATGTATGGCCCTGAAAAGAGCCAATATTATGATGCTGCGCGTTCAAAGTTCGTATCGTTAACAACACGTACTGCGTACGAACTGCAGAAGATTGGAACTTCTGAAGAAGTTCAGAAGATTGGAACTTCTGAAGAAGTTCAGAAGATTGGAACTTCTGAACTTCGGAAGAAGAACGAACTGCAACTTGTTTACTCCAAGGATGCTGCAAAGGGTTCAGGAGAACATTACGAAATGTGTCAACGCGGTGCGTGTTGTTAACGGTGCGAACTTTGAACGCGTCGCATTAAAAAATCGGCTCTTTTCGGGGCCATATATATTGATGTATGTATTAGGTTGTCCCATAAGTTTCTTCCGCGCCACGCTATGAGTGACTCTAAGTGGCTGTGTTTATATAAACATGCAGGCTTATCTCTTAGCCGTTTATGGCATCGGTTTCAGTCGTCCCAGAGCTCTTTCAAAGTACGTTTCATTGGTGACAAAGTCTCTTTTAAAATCTTTTCTGCACCGTTCAATATGGAGAGCCAAAAGATGTATTTGCGGCATGTTATGCTTCATGGCTTTAAAAAAGGCAATAGTGCAAAGGACACTGCAGACGAAATTTGCACCGTTTACGGGAGTGGTACTACCACTATTAGGACCGTCCGCGATTGGTTTAAGAAATTTAGAGCTGGCAATTTCAAGTTGAAAGATGAAGACCGCAGCGGCCACCCAGCATCGACTAATACGGACATTATCAAGACTGTGCTCACTGAAAATCCACGATATAGTGTGCGTGAGATAGTGGATGCCACTAATATTCCCAAGACAACGGTACATAAACATTTAATCAAGATGGGATATGCGAATCGATATGAAGTTTGAGTTCCACACCTATTGACGGAGACCGGCCTTATGAACCGTGTCTCTACGTGCGATTTGCTTCTCCAGCGACATGAAAGGGATCCTTTCTTAAAGAGGCTTGTCACTGGAGACGAGACTTGAATTTTATACCAAAATGTGCATCGAAAACGCACTTGGTCCAAGGAAAATAGCCCTTCAACTGTTGCGAAGCCTGGACTTCATCCGAAGAAGGTTCTTCTGTGCATTTGGTGGGACTGGAAAGGTGTAGTGTACTACGAGCTCCTTCCTCAAGGTGATACGATCAATGCTGACAAATATTGCAATCAACTGGATCAACTGAAAGCCGCCATAGCAGAAAAACGGCCAGAATCGGCAAGACCGCATGTTGCGTTAGCCGTAAGGCAAAAATTATTACAGTTTGATTGGGACGTTCTACATCATCCTCCATACTCCCCAGACCTTGCTCCATCCGATTACTACTTGTTCCTCTCCTTAAAAAATTCTCTTCGTGGTAAATTTTTCAAATCCATAAGCGAAATAAAAACGCACCTAGATGAATATTTTACAAGTAAGCTTCAACAATTTTGGAAAGAGGGCATAATGAGGCTTCCTGAAAGATGGAAGAAGGTTATAGAACAGAACGGTTCATATATAACATAATAAATCCATCTTAAACAAAAAATATCGTGTATTCATTTCGCATAAAAAAGGGGGAAGAAACTTACGGGACACCCTAATATGTCTGATAAGTGATCAGTGTGTACTGATAGTATAGTAAAAGTGATCGTTGGAATAGCCTGCCTGGAAACATCCTTCTGTTCGTCGCCGTCGGATACAGATCAGCTATGCAGTTCATCATACATTGTACGAGGTCGATTTACAACTAAATGGGTCAGTTTCTCATGGATATTCTTCATATTTCTCTAACAAACATATCCCTTACGACCTTTAATGCGATTATTATTTATTAACCCTAGAAAGATAACCATATGACAACGTACGTAAAAGATAACCATACGCTTCAGAGGCGCATGCTTTTCTAAGGCGTCAATTTTATACTAACAATGGATATTTATTTAAGTTAATCTAGTCATTTTAAAGGTTTGGCATTATTGTAAAAATAAAATGCATTTATATTATATTTTTTTATATTTTAAGTAATTTTAAACTTAAATCACTAGACCTCGATGAAAAATTAACAAAAATCAACAGTCTTCGGTTTATTGGAACAAATCCCGTAAAATATCACAAAAAATAGTGTTTTATCCTTACAAACTAGTAGACTATAATATAATCAGTGTAAAAAAAACTATAATATTATAAAAAATTTCTTTAGAGACAGTCATGACAAACGCCTTTCTTGTGTTCACCACAAACTGTCTTTTTGCATTTGGCACAGGTCATCTTTGACATTCTTTTCTTTTTAGACGTGCAAAGACTGCAATAACGCCTTTTTTTGGCTGAGGGTTCTTCTTCATCATCTGTGGAAGCCTGTACAGCAGATTTTGGAAGAATATTTTCAATGTTGCTTCGCACATGCCTTGGCAAAGTGGGTGCTTCCAGTCTTTGCGTCATCCACGGTGCAGTCAGTTGTTTATTTCGCAGGCGCCTCTGCGACGTGGGTTATCTTTCTCGGGTTAAATTAGCTTTGCGAATCGTTCGTTAAATTGTGTTCGGACACGGAATTATTTAAATTAAAATTTAATAAATTAACATATATATATCCGCAATCTGCTCCTTTGACTCCTCCTTTTTATTAAAAATCCTAAGCTCAAAAACAGCCGTGTCATAAAGAACATTAGTGTTGTGCACTAACAGGTGCAAAGGTGTCATTGTAGCCTATGCCTTCTCTTTGAGAATATCCTCTTGCCACCAAACGTGCTCTATATCTATCGATATTTTCTGTTGTATTTCCCTTAACTACAAATATCCATTTGCTGCCTATCACTCTCTTACCTGTCGGTAATTTTACCAGTTTCCAAGTGTTATTCTCCTCCAGGGCTTTTATTTCCTTCTCCATTGCCGCTTTCCATTCACTTGTTCCGGAACTCTTGATCGCTTCGGTATAGTTGATAGGCCCAGCATCAGCGATAAAAGTTACAGGGATGCCAAATCTATCTGGTGCAGAGATCTTACTCCTATTTCCTTTTTTATTTTTTTTGCTGTTGCAGTCGTCCTGGCGAGGCAGTGAGCCGTCTAGAATCGAGCCGTATATGCTCTGTCCTAGCGTGGCCTCTATTATCTGTGAAGTGTCGCGGCACCTCGTGATGTCCACTGATCTGTCGACAGATCCACGTCGTCGCAGGTACAGGAATCTCGCCTAACTCCAGGCGATGGCCACACTAGGAGTGGGATTACGCAGTCTCGGCCTAGTTGAAATCCTCCTGGAATCCTCGGTTGTCGGGTGTCGTCTCCAGGCAGCGCCTCTGCCAGTGGATGACGATATCTAGGTGGTCGATCCTTTTCGTAGATCCCAGGAGGATGCTCGGATCCTCCCTCACTCGACAACGATGTGCTGCATTTTCTTACTATCGAGTGTCGCTCGTTAGTTTTCTTTTTTTCTTCCCCCCCCCCCCCTCTTCTTTTGAGTTTTTCTTTATTTTCTGCTGAGCTGAGGCTTCATGAGGCTTCGATATTTTTCTCCTTCGGCTTCAGAGAGTCGTTTATCCTCGCGGATGAGCCTGGCAATCAGATTTTCATTCTTTCGCTCCGCTTTTGCAGTACATTCCCATGCCATTTCCCATATACGGTATGAGTGTCGGAATTTGCTAATTGTTTATTTACTAATAATGCAATACAAATATGATTCAGTATTTAATAAAGCATCTAGCGGATATAAAATGTACTTTGTGTGAAGAAGAGTGACTGTATGTGAAGTCGCGGAGATACTGTCTGACAGATCGTCTTCTAGGCTGACGAACGCCTCTGTAGTTCTATGGGAAGTAGCTTCTCGCACTGGAACGTGCAGTCCTTTTATACTATTCCTTCAGAAGGTCGGGCTTGTACCTGCATTTATGAAGCTCTGGGTTGTACCTTTATTTATTGCCCCTGTAGACATGTGTGTGTGAGTATCGTTGTATATACCAACAATGAGTTTTCGTTTCTCCAGGCCGTAAAGTGTTTTCTCTCTGTAACATAAGCTTGTTATTAAGTCCGAAAATTCCATGCTCTATTATCGGAAAGTCTGACTCTACTATATAAAACGTGTTTTGTTTTCCGTAAAGTTTAATATTAGTTCGTTCGTTAACTTCATGTTTGTCGTTTCCCATAAAAAATACGCGTTTTTCGCAAGGTTCGGTCTTAGTGTCTCTGTGTCGTTTTATTAAATTTTTTGAAATTATCATATTATAAAGATTCATTATAATATAAAAGTCTGAGAATAATAAATACATATGATTGAATGATTGAAAAAGATATTTCTAAAATGATTAATAAATTTTGTATGACAATTAAAATAATAATAGATGAAATATTTATAGCTGATCCTAGTAAGGATAATAATAAATGACCTGCTAGTATATTTGCTGATAATCGGATTGCATTCCTGAGCCCGAGTCTACTAAAAATCGTTCTCTTCGTCCACTAAGTCGGTTGACTCCATCTGTTGGCAATCTTCCTGTGGTTGTGTTGACTCGTTGGGGAATTGTCTGGCATATATATGTGGTACTAACTCGTTCGTACTGGCTTCAGGTTTGGCTATGACTCTTCTTGCACACCATGTAAGTCTGTAATTCAGACCACGGTGCACCTCAAGTATACTACCAACAAGTTGTGCCATCGTTCCAGTGACGTTATTGAAGTCAATAGTCTTTAGGGCACAACAACACTTGCGTGCGACACATTGCAGTAAGTCCTGGTACCTGACAACCATGTTGTCATAGTTTACCATCCTATTCTCGTCAACCAGTTGACGCTGTTCGGCTGGACAGACAAAGGGGTCACCGGCATACATATTAGGGACGTACATCCTAGATCCCCGATACACAACATCAGTTCTAGTGTATCCCTCGGGAACTTCATAAGTTGGTGGAACAAGAAGTTTAGGAATTAACTTCTGCTTTTCGTTCTCCACGACACCTAATTGTTCAAGGAACAATTTATGACTGGCTATGACCTGGGTCAGGTGCTTCGCCGTCTTTTCAATGTACGGATCATCACCTGCATATGCTGCAACCGGCGTAGTTGCTCTTGCTTTTGCCACCTTTGTACGAGCCTGGAAAATTGTGACTTGTTCCAGAACTTCACGGTCTTCAGGACGGATTTCTACCTTTTGATTACGTAGGTAGTTTATTGTTTCGTTCGTCAAATCCGGAATGACGTCGAGAGACGCCAAGACCTCCAAGGGTGGATGATTGATATCATCTCCGCTGATAATCTCACGGAGTGTCTTTTCATCCATTGGATGCAAAGATTCGCAAAGACTCGAGTCCGTGCTGGTGTACATGATCGACTGACGTGAAGATTTGTGCACTGGTTGGCTAAATGTCCGAGCTGATTGCACTTAAAACATTTATGTTGAATTTTTACAGGCAACGCAAATAATTGTAACAGAGTTAATTTTTATTGAAAAAAAAGAAAATTAAACACACATAAAGCTAATCGATATTAAGAGGGCCGTAACGGATCGTCGCGCTGCAGTTGTGCGAACGGACATTAGACAAACCAAATTAGAAATATTTTCGATCGGCAGGTGGCGCACGCATATGTTTCTGTGATCACGGGTATCGGTAAAAATGTAACGGAAGAGAGAAAGCAAGCTAAAAGAGAAGGATAGCGACTAAACATGGTTGCCACATTTCATTCCTCGCCGCAATGTTGCCATGTCGTCAAAACTGTTTCACAAACTAAGTTTCATGAAACTGAAGGTGGCGTGCGGGGCAGTCGTGAGCGGCGGGGCAGTCGTGAGCGGCGCGGCAGTTGCAGCAAGAACGCTCGTCGAATACTGTAAATATCTGAACAATAATACAGAAATGGTCCTTTCTACATCCGAAGCCCCCCAGCTTAGACTTTTCTGAATCGATATATCCAACTCCCGAACTGCTCACTGGAATATTGGCACGTCCATCTTGCTTGATACGAACAGTTGTCACGAAGTTAGGGTGGATTGGGGTTTATTTCATCTTGTTTATTAATTTATTATCAAAATAAAAATAGATTAAATTCTGGGACTCTAACAATTTTAAGTAATCGGGTAGGTGATGTAGGAATTTTAATATTGATTGGTATTAATTCTATTTATGGTTCTTGACATTTATTATTGTTGCCACGGCAACACTGAAGGTCGAACGTACCTGGCCATCCCTTGAGCAATTAAGCAATATACCTGGGACAGTAAAAAACGCATCCGAACGAAAATACCCTTCGACCCGACGAACGGACAACACGAATCATAAATTCCATATTTCACAAAACGGAAAAATTACAACCCGAACTTTCGAACAGTTTCCCACTCCTCATTTCAAGTTCCTTCCGACACACCCATCTCCAATCAAAAACGCTTCATTTCCTCCACCAAAACCCAACATCCACCAATTCGTAAATAAAATAAACAGCAGATATGGTAAAAACGATCCTTTTATTAATAGAAATTTAAAATATACTTTGAACTCCCCACTCCTCTTCCTCCTCTTCCTCCGCTCCCTCCTCTTCCACCACTTCCACCACTTCCTTTTCTTTTTCCCCCCTCTTCTGGGGGCCATAAATATTTTTCTTTAGTAGCTTCTTCAGCTCTCTCTGCAACGTATAAGTATATATTATTATTATTATTTGTTATTATACATATTACTATATTATATTATATTATATATAAAAGTATTTTTCATTTACTTACATTCGCCGCTACCAAATTAGCCAGGTTTGGCCTGGCCACCCCTCTGGCCAGTTGGCCAAGTATATTTCGCCATTTGGACTGTAACATAACAGCAGAATTAGAAGTATATATATTATAAATATACATTCTGTTTTGTACACATATATTGCATATACTTACAGTCCTCCCGGACTCGTATGTGGCAGCGATTTCTGGTGGCAGTTGGCGGCGCGGAGGATGACTCCGCTGCCGCGGTTGCTGCTGTCGGCGCGGAGGATGTCTCCGCTGCCGCGGTCGCTGCTGTCGGCGCGGAAGAAATCTCCGCTGCTGCGGTCGCTCTCTCCGTGGCGGAAGTTTCCTCCGCTGATGCGTCCGTAACTGTCTGCAGTGTAACTTCCATAGTTCTAAAAAAAAAAAATAATATTATTTAATCAGCAACAAGCAACCAGCCGCAAATATTTCTGTTACACAACCATGGTAACGAAGCCTCTCGCAATCGTAAGTAATTGTAGCGAAACAAATGAATCATTCCAAGAATGTAAAAAATCTTATATAATAAACAGATATGTAAACTATGTATAATATATAGTATTATTTAAGAATACTAAATGCAAGTTAGAAATGTGCGTAAACGTTTGTAGAAATTTGTTCTAGTGATTTTAACACATTGCGGACGAGGCTCTGCGCATTTGACACGCCCTCAAAGACCGCACATTTTCGTACGGTCCAAAAACATGCTTGGCAAGTAACAGGAAGCGGATACGCGCATTTCTAATTTGCATTTAGTATTCTTAAATAATACCATATATACATAGTTTACATATCTGTTTATTATACAAGATTTTTTACATTCTTGGTATGATTCATTTGTTTCGCTACAATTAGGAATGCGAGAGGCTTCGTTACCATGGTTGTGTAACACAAATATTTGCGGCTGGTTGCTTGTTGCTGATTAAATAATATTATTTTTTTTCTTAGAACTATGGAAGTTACAAGTGAGATGGATAAAGTTACGGACACAGCAGCGGAGGAAACCTCCGCCACGGATAGAGCGACCGCAGCAGCGGAGATTTCTTCCGCGCCGACAGCAGCGACCGCGGCAGCGGAGACATCCTCCGCGCCGCCAACAGCAATCGCGGCAGCGGAGTCATCCTCCGCGCCGCCAACAGCCACCGCGGCAGCGGGGAACGCCGAAGAGTCGCTTGACTCTATTTTAGCGCGGCAGCGAGAAATCGCTGCCACATACGAGTCCGGGAGGGCTGTAAGTATATACAATATATGTGTACAAAACAGAATGTATATTTATAATATATATACTTCTAATTCTGCTGTTATGTTACAGTCCCAATGGCGAAATATACTTGGCCAACTGGCCAGAGGGGTGGCCAGGCCAAACCTGGCGAATTTGGTAGCGGCGAATGTAAGTAAATGAAAAATACTTTTATATATAATATAATATAGTAATATGTATAATAACAAATAATAATAATAATATATACTTACATGTTGCAGAGAGAGCTGAAAAAATTGCCCCAGTAGAGGGAGGGAAAAAGAAGAGGAAGAGGAGGAAGAGGAGGAAGATGAGGAAGAGGAGGGAGTGGTGGGAGAGGGGGCGGAAACAAATATATTGTTAACTTTTATTAATTTTAAATGGTACTGAATAAATAAAACATCATTTTTATCCTTCCTATTTCCTTATTTTACGTATAACATAAAACAAAACGTTTTTATATGTTGACACTAATAATATTCGTAAAAAATAAAAAACAATTGTCTTTGAAGAAATTCACTTTGATAACGTCTACTTTACTTCACGACTTGCTCACGAATAATACACTAAATGTTCATAAGTGCCATCCTAAAAGTGCATATTTTATTCCTGAATAAGCAAAAAATAGAAAGAGATCGGAGATAAGTGGAGAGTAATAAATAAATTAGTCACAACAAAACTCACAAAAGTGCCAACGCTAATTAGATACGCAATAATGGATATAGATAGATAGAAACAATTACCAGGTCAGAGATGCTTATAAGTGTCACCCTAAAAGGCCATATTTTATAATCCCAAATAAACAAACTTTACAGCTTACAATACAGAATTACACGATGAATATCAATAAATTGAATGTTTTCCTTGGTTTTTATTAAGTTATTTTTAATGCCCGGATATATTCGAATCTGAACATTTTAGCGACATAAGTTGCGACGCCGACCGTATATATACGGGTCTGCACATTTTGGCCGGTTTTGCACGCCCGTGTTAATACGTTTCTGGGGTTAATTTTAAATGGTACTGAATAAATAAAAAATCATTTTTATCATTCCTGTTATTTATTTTACTTCCGCACGCCGCCTTCCCCTGGTCTAGTAACCTAGCTCGCGGCAGAATATCTTCGTGACAACTGTTCGTATCAAGTAAGATGGACGTGCCAATATTCGAGTGAGCAGTTCGTAAGTGGAAAATTTAGATTCCCCAAAGACTAAACTGGGGTGCTTCGGATGTAGAAATGTCCATTTCTTTATTATTGTTGAGATATTTACAATATCCGACGAGCGTTCTTGCTGCAACTGTTACGAGTATGAGGACTGCCCCGCACGCCACCTACCCCTGGTCAAGTAACCTAGCGCGCGGCAGAACGGGCTCATGAAGCAGGAATCAGTTTCATGAAACTCAGTTTGTGAAACGGTTTTGACGACATGGCAACATTGCGGCGAGGAATGAAATGTGGCAACCATGTTTAGTCGTCTTTTGATTCAAAATATTTTGGATGAAAGTGTAAAACTATGTAATTTGTCGATCTGTATTATCGACTGTAAGTAACTATAGTTACCGGCAAGCTCGCTGTGGTGCATCTTTTGGTTGGAACAGAACTGTGACGCTAGTAGTGAAGAATGTCGGAAGCTCGAGATGGTGTTTCCGATACACAGTTCACAACAAAGTAACCGTGTGTCTTAATTAACTAAGTAATCTACTGAAAATACACTCCACTGCCTTTGTACATGCCTTATCTCGGGGTCTTCGGATGCGAATTTTTGATCCGAGCTCTATATCTCTCGATATTTACGAAAAACTGTTAGCGGCGGCCATCTTGTGTCGTCTTTTTTGTGAATTGTCACCACTCTGGCCGAATATTGCAAATATCTCCGCAATAACTGCAAAACGGATATTTCTACATCCTAAGAACCCCAGTTTAGTCTTTTGGGAATCTAAATTTTCCACTTACGAACTGCACATTTCGATATTAAAGCGTCAGATTTACTTGATAGAAACCTCTAAAACTAATATACGTATATGGCTTTCCTTCTATGGGTGGGTCGTCATAGTGTGCAGTCAGCCGCAACCTTAAGGCGTAAGAATGTTTGGACGAATGGACCGGGCTGCATGCTGTGCGTTAGCGTCGAGCGAATGTCTAGACGATTGGTTTGAGTGTCGCGTAGAATGAATGCGTCTAGCCAGGATAGAGTGAAAGCGAACCGTGAGAATGAGAAAGAATGATCTGGATGGGATGCATCGGTGAGCGAATGGTTAGTTCAGTAAGAACCCACGTCGGGAACGGTACGCGAGCATCGCGAGTTTGGTTCCGACGCCAATTGTAAATAAAGATAGTCTAATTGTAACCGGGTTCAATTCTCTCTTCCCGTCGCCGATCCCACCTCCTCAAGACTATCTGGAAAGACAGTGACTAGTATGTCAGTGTATATTACTATGAATACATTGTAATGCTAGAATAAAAATACTATTTCTAATCCTTTATACATGAAAATTAGAACACATTTATTCATTGTATATAGCAAGTACCTTTTCCTACTGTGAAAAAAAGCACTAGAAAAACCAATTCTTAACTACATATGAAATATTAAAGGCAATGTCAAAGAAGATACATACATGTGTCGTTAATATAAAAAATATAAAATAATATAAAATATGAAAATAATACAAAATATATATAGAAAATATCAGTGAATGTATGCTATTCAGGTCTAACGTTTGACCGACATTCCTAGATCACATGCCTTTATTAGACTGACACTCGTGGACCAGATGTCTTTATTCGATGGACTCACGCAGGTCAGATGAATACTATCTGAAACTATCTGAACTATCGTAGTTCAGAATTATAATTTTCCTGCATACACTGAGCATGATATGCATGTTGTACCAGCGGCCGATAACGTTAGTTCATGCCATAGCACAAGTGTTGTATCAACGATCGGTACAGTGTTAATAACAACAGAGAGACTGATGAGTCCATAAGAAGTATGTCAATTCCCAATGGTCCAAGGCATTGTCAACTGTCCGTACAGTTGTAAACAAGATCCCGCATGCGAGAGTTAATTTCCTATCTATGTGTTAGGTTTTAATAACGTATGTTCAGATAACTAATATTTCACGCATCTATGTATATTTGAATTATCCAAAAGTTATCTTGTCCCCTGGATTAAATTTGACACCTCCTGAGGTGTCAAAATTCGTAACCGCAATACATCATTGTACGAGGTCAATGAATTATCCTCAATCACACATTTGCGAGCATAAAGTGGATTCAGGATAACATAAGCTCCTTAGTAGTAATACGTAGAAAATGCGTCAGAATATTGTACTACTCTTCGCAGAAAATATTCAAATTTGGGAGAGAATTGGGAGAATTGGGAGAATTATTGATTGCTTTCTCATTTCACATCATGTCTGAATGCAAGTTTCTTTTAAATTAAGTTCAACTCAATAGAATTATGGGGAAATTATATGTCCAATCGTAACCGTTCCTGATTGGTCGAGTCACTGTTGCGGAACGGTCACCGAAGCGTGAAGCGTGACCATGACTATATATACCCCAAATTTTGACAAATGGTTCATTCGACGCCTTGTGTCTACAGTTAATGTCTACGATTTGAGCAACGGGGCCGAGGCCGGCTCTGACCGGGCGAAGCAGAGCTTGCTTATGCCGGTCGGTGTTAAGGCAGCTGAAGCCACTGCGAAGAGAGAAGTCCGCATCCGGAAACTGCGGACGTCGTGCTTGGAAGAACCCCTCCCTCACCGTTGACCGGTTCATAGGAAGGGAAGATCGTCCCTCAAGGGGGGTAACTCACTTAGCCATTCCCCCGCCGGCTCGGCCCCGGGGAGGGCCGGGCCGCCGGGAGAATGTTTCCAGCGGGGGCCACGGGGAGGCGGAGTTACCAGCATGGCGCTCGATCTCTGAAAGGCTCTCCATTCGAGAGTGTTTGCGGCGGCTGTCGTCGCGACTCGCTGAATTGCGGCTCGCGAGGACTTTTGCCGCAGCTCGATCCTGGATCACCGCTTGTTGATGGACAAGGGGTGCCTGCGCATCCAGGAGTGGGAGCCTTGTATCTACAATAGCAACATGAAGAACTTCAGGACTTTCCTTGATGTGATCGGAGTGCTCGACCCTACCAAGGTGGATTTTATTTCTGAACTTCCGCCGGAGGTGTCGCAGTTAATCCTACGCATGTTGGATCCTCGGTCTCTGCTTTGCGCTGCTAGAGTGTCAGGTAAGTGGCTGAATGTCTGCAAGGATGATCCTATCCTGAGACGAACCGCGAGACACTATAAACAGCGCATAATGCAGAGACGACGAGAACGTTTTCCTGCGGCAGCTGTTGAAGAACCAAGGACGACGGTACGGAGGGCAGTTCCAGTTCCAGTTCCTGCACAGGTCAGAGTAGTTGCACCTCATGTACAAGCTCCTTCCAAGCTGTTTCCAAAATGAGGCTTCGTGAAGGTAATTAATCCACGCTTCCTCGTTGAACGTTTCTCGTGGGGTGAGTTCGTCCAGTTCTTGATTGGTCATGTTCACCCTGGACAGGGGCTCATCAGCCAGACCAGTACCTTGTGGTCGGTTTCAATTTTAAATTTTCTTCCTAGCAGGTACTGTCTGAGGCGACGTATCGCCCATACGACGGCGAGCATTTCCTTTTCTGTTGTCGAGTAGTTAATCTCGGCAGGGTTCAGCGTTCTCGAGATGTAGCAGCACGGGTGTCCTTCCTGTGAGAGGACTGCTCCGATACCATAGTTGGATGCATCGGTTGTCAAAGTGAACTGCTTCGAGAAATTCGGGTACCGTAATACCGGGCTCTTCGTGAGATGTTGCTTTAGTGTGTCGAATGCGTGTTGGCATTCTTCTGTCCATTCCCACTGTTTGTCCTGCTTCGTCAGATCTGTGAGTGGTTTGGCTATTTTGGAGAAATCTTTAGTAAACTTACGGTAATATCCAGCCCAACCGAGGAAACCCTTTACTTCCTTTGGTGTACTGGGCTGTTTGTAGTTCCTGACAGCTTCTATCTTGACTTCATTCGGTTTGACACCATCTTTGGTTATAGTGTGTCCGAGGTATTCCAATTCGGGTCGCAATAGTTCGCATTTATCTGACTGTAACTTTAAACCGGTGGCTCGCAAGCGCTCCAGTAGTATTACCAGATTTTCGTAGTGTTCTTAGATCGTAGATCCGTACACCACTATGTCGTCGAGATACACGAAGCACGTCTTGCCAATTAAACCTCGTAAGGCTTGGTCCATCATCCTCTGGAACGTGGCGGGCGCGTTCTTCAGTCCTCGGCTGTTGAGAAAGCCATGTATTTTACGCTTTCTTCGTGCATTGGGATTTGATGAAATCCGGCGGATAAATCAAATGCACTAAAGAATTTTGCGTTTCCCAGATGATCGAGAATATCTTCGATGACGGGCAGCGGATAGGCGTCTTATGCTGTTCGTTCGTTTAATCGACGGAAGTCTATGACGATTCTCCATTTTTGTTTTCCTGTTGCATCGATCTTCTTTGGTACGACCCAGAGCGGAGAGTTTTGTATGGCGACTCCGAATTCGCGATGATTCTTTTGTTCATCATTTCGCTCACCTGCTTCCTGATCTCGTGCTTGTGGGCTTCCGGTGGTCGGTAGCTCTTAATGTTGATCGATCTCTTGTCCGTCAACTCTATACGGTGCTCCGTTAGTCTCGTCTGTGGGAGTTCATCCCCAGGGAGGTGAAACACATCGGAATAGGAGGCCAATATCTTCCAGATGCTGTATCTTAGGTCGGCTTCTATGTGTTGTAACCGTGTATTGTCTCGTAGGAGCTTGACGCGTCCGGCTATGCTGGTGTCAATATTCTTCTGGTGGTCTTCTTTTACGTCTCTTTCGCAGTCACTGGCGTTTGTCACGTATGTGGAGATTTGTCCGTTCTTTGCTTCGTGAAGCGAGAGGTCTCCAGTAATTAAATTTTCGCACAGCACGATGCCGTTCTTGGTAGGCGTCGTAACGCAAACCTTAACGCTCGTGTGTGCCGGGATCTTGGCGTTCTCGGTGTGCAACTTCAGGGATTTATTGTCCAGCTGAAGGTTTTCCTTGGTTAGTTTCTCGTCTTCCACCAATGGGCATTCTTTAGTAATGACGTGAAATTTGGAGGTCTTACCAAATATGGTCAATTCCAATGCCTCCCTGCAGGTGTAGGTGCTGTTACCCATCGTGAATTTCTTTTCCTCGGCGTACCGATAATGAGCTCGGATGGTCGTGGTCGGACTGGTTGTTTAGTTGCAAGGTCTCGTTGTTGATTCTGCTTTCTCTCACGGTTGCGGAGCTCGATTGTGAGCGCCTTTGTACGTGCCCCCTCGATACTACGCGGCATCGCGTCTTCCACACGGTTGGCGAATTCTTCGCGCAATCCATTGATGTAGGTTCGCACAGCAGCTTCTTCCTCGATTTGCAACACAATCCTGCGTTTAGTGGGTAGTCTGTGCTCCGCTTCGATGGCATAGCGAAGTTCATTCCACTTTCCATTATACCTCTGGGAGTATGAATTGTCCGATTCTGCATCTCTTTGACGGATTTGTCTGAGCCGTGTTTTACAGATTTCGGTTGAGGCGGCTACTGTAATGGTGCGTCGTAACGCGGCATACAGGTTATCGTATGTTTCGATAGTTTCAAATCGAATGGCGTCCCAGGCGTTGTCTTTGATTTTCTCGACCAAGATTAGGTTAAGCAGTATGCATGGTCGAGTTGCTGGTGAGCGGGCTCTTCTTACCTGGCGGATAAAGTCCTCGACTCCCATATCACCGGTGTCTCTTATTTCTCTAATCGTTCGTATTGATTCGGATGGGCTCATCAACTCATTGTCTTGGTATGTTCCGGCGGGGGCCGACGATGCAAAACATAGGTTAGCGGTCGAGGCGTACAAGATGTGGCAAACCATGTGGAATTCTTCCCACAAGGGCCGCACCACCTACGCCTTCTTCAAAAGCATAGAGGAGAGAGTGGCGGCCAAGTGGACGAAACCGAACCACTACATCACGCAAGTCCTCACCGACCACGGAAACTTCCAGGCGCGCCTACGCGCGTACGGAGTTTCCGACGGTGAGGAGTGCGCGTGTGGTCACGGATCGGACACGGTCGATCACTTCCTCCTCGACTGTCCCAATTTCGACCCGCAAAGAGAACCCTCCGCGAGGTAGTACCAGCCGGAGACTGGAAATGGCCGGAAGCGGCACAACACTTCGTGTCGTCTCCAGAGGCATTCCAGGTCTTCTCCGACTTCTGTAGGGAAGCCCTTTGGCTAAAGGGCTTCATGTAGGCAACCCCGAACACCTGTACTCCCCAGGACCCGGAAGGGGACGACTTACGTCCCCATCAACAACAACCCCAAACCCCTACCCATCCTTCCCAACTCCCATCCTTCCTCCTAGGTCTTCGCTTAGTGGACGCGAGGCGTCGCGTCACGAGTTCGCCTCCCCGTGGTTCCCCGTGGGCGCTAGCGAAAGGAAGGTAAAACCAGAATTTCGCTAGCGGCTAAAGAACTCGTCCATTGCAAACGGCTCAATGGCACGTGCGGATTTTTCCTTGGCCCCTCTCCTTGACAGTGGTTGGACTGGGGGTAGATGGCCGCTAAGCTGTGTATGCCCGTAAGGGCGAGGTAACATATCCGCGTCACCCTCGCGGTGACTGGATTCACACTAGATGTCTTGGTATGTCTCAGCCCCGACCGCGGTAGCAGGCAACACCTCGGTGTTGATGCGGTGGAGCTTCGTCGGCAACAGTCTCGACTGAAGCCAACCTGCACGTCCGTATATATACACCTACCCTTACGTCTAAGGCAAGGGCCCGCTAGGATAGCCTTACCGATGAGTCCTCTAGCGGGCCCCGGACGAAACGTCTCCCCTTTCCTTTTCCATGACACACTCGAACCGCCGCCAAAGCCTAAAGAACTCGTAGCTGCAAAACTAAAACGTTCTGACGTGATATCACGCTCCTGTAATGGAATTTTGGTTGCAAAATGGAAAGACAAAAAAGACATATATGTAATGTCCACGAAACATACAAAAATTGAGATGGTCGAAGTGGAAAAAAAGAGGTGGAAAAATAATAATAGCCTTACAACAAAGCCTAACATCGTTTTGGAATACAATGAGGGTATGGGTGGAGTGGATCTGCAAGATAGTTATTTATCATCTTTTAAATTAATGAGAAAATACGTTAAAACTTATAAAAAAATATTTTTTTACATAGCAGATATGGCACTGCTCAATTCATATATTTTATATTGCAAAAAAATGGAAATACCAAAATGTAAAAAGTATTCTTTTTCGAAGTTTCGAATCGATGTAGCCGAACAGATTATAGAAACAGTATGTCTTCCCGATTACCAAAGACGTGGAAGGATGTCTGCTGGAAATGCTCCGAAGCAATGGGGACATTTCCCAAGAAATATACCACCTACAAACGCCAAAAAAAATCCACAACGGAGGTGCGTAGTATGCGCTAAACATAAAAAACGGAGTGAAACTACATGGGAGTGTAAAACATGTCTTGTAGCGTTACACATTCCAAGTTGTTTTGAAAAGTATCACACCCTGCAAGATTATTAATAAATAAATTTAGTGTTGATACATTTTATCCTTCTGCCTCTTTATATTCTCTTCTGGAACCCACCCGCTGAACGCGTCGCGAAGTGATTCCCGCTCGATTGTTCTGGCACGCGCAACCGAGAATTTCTTTGCACCGCAAGTGGTTAAAGTAACCATGATTTTTAATTATGTAAAAAAAATGTTCTTGATCTGTAAATGTTTATGTATTTGTATGTATTTTTTTTCTAGTGTCAGCCGTAGTACCGTACACCGTATCCTGCAGGACAATTCTCTGCACCCATACAAGTTCGTACGGGTGCAGGAATTACTGGATACCGACTTTGATCAATGGATTCAATATTCAAGGTGGCTGCTGGGAGAAGTAGCGCGAAATCCATCGTTCTCCAAATACATTTTATGGACAGATGAAGCACTCTTCACAAGAGAAGGGTGTTTCAATGCCCATAATTTGCATCTGTGGAGCGACGAGAATCCGCATGTGCTTCGGTCACACCATGCGCAGGTTCGCTTCACGGTAAATGTATGGGCCGGAATTTGTGGCAATTTTATCGTTGGGCCGTACATCCTTCCTAATAGGTTGGACGGTCCAGCGTATAAAATTTTTTTAAAACATGTTCGGCCAGAGTTTTTGGAAGACATTCTTTTGGAGTTCCGGCAGAACATGTTTTATCAAATGGACGGTTCTCCGGCCCATTTCGCCACAGATGTTCGCGCCCATCTAGACGAAACCTTTTGAGACAGGTGGATCGGCCGTGGCGGATATGTGCCGTGGCCTCCACGGTCACCTGATTTGAATCCGTTGGATTTTTATTTCTAGGGATACCTAAAGGTAATTTTAGAAATGAATATTTTCAAATTATTATTGCATTTTTTTACTGTTTCTTTAGATTAATTTTGTCTACTTCTAGGATGCGGTGTACAAAGAAGCGGTAAATAGTGTCGATGACATTGTCATGAGGATGCACGCAGCTGTTGCAATGATAACCCCTAATACATTGGAAAAAGTCCAGCGACAAGTTGTAAGCCGTGCCGAATGGTGTAACGAGGTTGGAGGAAGACACTTCGAGCAACATTACCGCTGACTTTAATCGGCCCTTTTCAAGGCCACCAATTTTTAACGAGGGATTGAACGATTCCATAAAATATATAGGATACCTCACGGTGTTTGGAAGATCGACGGCCGAACGACGAGCAACAAGGGCCCACCCATGGTCTAGGCTTGGATTTTTCAGCAGTGAAACGTCGACTCTCGAACGAACGAGTCGCATAAACGATTATCCGCGAACTAGTCTCAATGATATTTCGTTATGTTTCCGGATTATCAATGATTCATTAAGTGGTCAGTGTTTGGTGACCGTGCAGTGCAAGTGAATTTCATAAATATCCATACCAGAGGTTTCTTCGACAGTATCTCTCGAATGTTGCGGTCATCGACCTTGAATCAGCTGTGTTGTACGAGGTCAGTGCCCTTCGACATCGTGAACCACAATCCCACAGCCAGCAAATGCATCCTCAACTAAATGAGTGAGTTTCTTATTGACAATATTGTTACTGTTCGTTGATGCTCCTTGTGAGCTTCGAGCTTTGTAGAAATTCGCACGTGGTGTGCCGTCCGAATAATAAGGTTTTTTCTGTGTCTTGTGAGTCCCTTATGCTCTCGTGTCCAGTGAGTCCCTTGTGGTCTCACGAATGTCTCCTGTGTTCCGAACCGTGTCTCTGACGAGGTTCTTCTCTTGACTATGTTTGTCTTGTCTCTCAACTAGAGGACCGGGGTCATCCCTAATATCACCTCGGTCCTCCCTACCCTTCTTGACCTAGGGTGTCTCCGTCTCGTACAATAGGCAGGGGTTTAGCCCATTTGCCTATTTTTCTGGTTTTCCCCTTCCCGGCCTTACGACCGGGAGAGTCCCTCGACACGGGTGGAGCCACCACGTTACCGGTCTGCGGCGTACCTTCGACCGTGGCCTCGGTTTTCACCAATATCGCTCGCGTGAGTGTCGCGCACCTCTCCAGGGCCACGCGAAGATTGGCAATGTTAATCACCATCCCGGGCCTTGTTTTCTACACAGACGCAGTGGGACGGGAGCTAGTCCCGTCGATTTAGAACGCTTTACAGTTTTTTTGGTTTTTGTTACTGCGATTTTTAGAGCTATGATAAGTGTCTAGTCTTCATCCAGTGCGCTCCCCGGCCACCACCGACCCACACATTTTGGAACCCGCTGACTGTCGTCGACATCTCCAAGGCAGTCTCCCGCCAGCAGTCGCAAAGTACATAAAGACTATGTACGTAGATTGTTGGACGGAAATTAAGACAAGAAGCCAGAATATAAGAATAAGGTTAAACAGAGGGGTCAAGCAGGGCGACCCGCTATCGCCACTGCTGTTTAATACGATTATTGACCCAATAATGGATAACATTAACGAGACGACGGAGGGCAGAGAAATGGGAGATCAAAACATCTCCATTCTCGCCTTCGCAGACGATCTCGTGCTGATTGCAAAAGATAAGAAGCAAGCTACATGCCAAATTGACAAACTGTACGAATTTTTAAATAAACTTGGCATTAGCGTACGGACAAATAAATGCATGACGTTCCAGATCGTCTGCAAGAGCAAGACGTGGCACTTGCTCGACCCGGGTCTGCGGATGGGAGACGAGCATATCCCCATGACGCGGCCCGGGGATACATTTCAATACTTAGGCGTTGAAATCGGGCCATGGAGCGGTCTGCAACGCGCTGAGATTAATGGAATCCTGAGCGCAGCAGGTGACATTGATAAGATGGGGCTCAAGCCCCATCAAAAAATTAATTTAATTAGAACGCACTTGTTGCCCAGATACATCCACATGCTGGTCGCGAATCCGCCGCGAATCCAACATTGATCTCACCCTCACCACTAACAGCCTCCACAACCATATCTCAGCATGGTCGGTCCAGCCCGACAGTACTACCAGCGACCACAACTTAATTACTTTTAGCATCAAAACCTCCCAACCCATCGCAACCAATCCCTCTCAATCCCGCTTCAACACTAAGAGAGCTAACTGGGAAAAATTCGAAAGAATTATCCCAACTCTCAGAGCAAAATATCTCCCCCTCTCAGACGACCCCTACGAAATCGACCCTGAAATCCTCAGCGCGGACATTCAAAACGTCATAACTTCAGCCTCCAACTCCGCGATCCCGAAGAAAACTAGATTTCCGCGATCCGTCCCATGGTGGACCCCGCAGCTGACAACCCTCAGAAACGAGGTCCGCCTTCGAAAGAAAATATATCAATCCGAGTCCAACCCCGCTCTTAAAGCAAACCTGAAAGCCCAGTACAGGCAACTCAGGAACAAATATACCGCCGCCATCCGCAAGTCGAAACTCCAAAGTTGGAGAAATTTTGTCACGAAACAAGAAAATGCCAACCCTTGGGGCATTCCTTATAAATCCATCTCCGGTAAAATCCGCGCTGAAGATATCCCGATAACAATTACCACTGACAACGGACACACCACCACATGGGAAGAAACGAGTAGGACCCTCCTCCACGCATTAATGCCCGATGACACCCCCCTGACGGACACAGCTTTCCGCGCGGAAATTCGTCAAAACGCGAATACCATCCCGGACACCCCGAACGCCCCCTTCTTCGAGGTGGAAGAAATGCAGCGCACAATTAACCGCCTCAAAAACAACAAAGCCCCCGGCGAGGACCTGATGGAATCACCCATGACTTCTTTAACAGCACCCATAGAAGAATGGATATCAAATCCATCCCGCTCAATTTCTATGTGACCCAACTCCTAACGGGGCATGGGCGCATTAAGAAAAAATTACACTCCCTCCGAATCGCATCCGACGATGTATGTGTCTGTGGATCCACAGACACAGTCAGACACATCATTTTCGAATGTCCCACCATTCAGGACCATAGACTAGAGCTCGCATCTAAACTGCGAGTAAATAATACCACTTGGCCATGTCATCTCCACGAGCTAGTCAGCAAGGAAAACTTTCCGCACTTTGCCAGCTTCGCGGTAAAAGTAATGAAGCTCAGAGATGACATTACCATAGAACCTAGACCCCCCGTCACCCCCTCCCCAGGCCACCCCGGCCGTCGCACCCGCAGTGGCAGACAACCCACTGCCAGCTCAAACCCGGGCACCGCGCAGACTATCCCCAGAGCCAGACGGAGTTATGTGTGGAAGACTCCAGGCAAAAACCTGACTGGCAAAAGAGCCAGACCCCCTCAACCCCCCTCGCAACAACCACCGCAGTCTCACCCATAAAACCTCCACCCCCCGCCACACACCACACACCGCCTGCCCGCTCCAGGAGGCGTAGGCACCCCTCGTCCACAAACAAGCGGTGATCCTGGAGCGAGCAGCGGTGAAAGTCCTCGCGAGCCGCACTTCAGCGAGTCGCGACGACGGCCGCCGCAAACACTCTCGAATGGAGAGCCTGTTAGAGATCGAGCGTCATGCTGGTAACTCGCGCTGGAAACATTCGCCCGGCGGCTCGACCCCCTTCAGGGCCGAGCCGCCGGCGGAATGGCTAAGTGAGTTACCCCCCTCGAGGGACGATCTTCCCTTCCGATGAACCGGTCAACGGTGAGGAAGGAGTTTTTCCAAGCACGACGTCCGCAGTTTACATATCTGTTTATTATATAAGATTTTTTACATTCTTGGAATGATTCATTTGTTTCGCTACAATTACGAGTGCGAGAGGCTTCGTTACCATGGTTGTGTAACAGAAATATGGTTGCTTGTTGCTGATTAAATAATATTATTTTTTTTGCAGAAATATGGAAAGAGAAGTGGAAGAAAAAATGGAGGGACTCCAATTGGAGGAAGAGGACGCATTCGCCGCAGCAGCCGCGGCGCTATGTATATATATAGTATTATTTAAGAATTCTAAATGCAAGTTAGAAATGTGCGTAAACGTTTGTAGAAATTTGTTCTAGTGATTTTAACACATTGCGGACGGGGCTCTGCGCGTTCGACACGCCCTCAAAAACCGCACATTTTCGAACGCTCCAAAAACATGCTTGGCAAGTAACAGGAAGCGGATACGCACATTTCTAATTTGCATTTAGTATTCTTAAATAATACATTTATACATAGTTTAAAATATCTGTTTATTATATAAGATTTTTTACATTCTTGGAATGATTCATTTGTTTCGCTACAATTACTTAGGAAGGCGAGAGGCTTCGTTACCATGGTTATGTAACAGAAATATTTGCGGCTGGTTGCTTGTTGCTGATTAAATATTATTTTTCGCTTCCAAGGGGGGGAAATGTAAATACAGAGTAAATTTTTATTAAAATCGTTATTATCATTTCTGTTCATTTTATGTACGAATTGCTCCATCGCCATCACTTTTTTCCTGATTTCCTATAAATATTCATCCTTACGTTTTTATTATTCTTAGTTTATTATAATACAATGAATCATTCCATAAAAATTATAAATACATGTCATTAAATTATTATTATTATTATGAAAAATCCATTATTATTTTAATATATATTCAACATTGGAGTCATAGTTTGCAAAAAGCATAAACAACGCAGTGAGACAACGTGGAAATGCAAAAAGTGCAAAGTTGCATTACATGTACCAACATGTTTTGAGAGACACCATACCATCGAAGATTATTAAATTTTTGTATTAAAATAAAAATGTTATTATTAATTTGCAACAATAAATCTTTTTTTGTTTAATAATCAACTAATCGTAATTATTTATCAAACATCCTGCAAAGTTAATTGTACCGCGCACGTGTAAATACAAATCATAGGAAGTTTGCGATTTGTACATTTTCGAACGCTGAACCAAGCTGTTTACGACCGTGCGCGCGATCGACCTCGGTGTCGCTTTTAGCCCGCACAGTTGGACATTCGGTCGTAAGGGAAAGGGTTAAAATCCCGGAGTCGTCCCTGCCCGCGTCTGGGGAATTGCGGGGATCGGGGCGGCATCGCAGTGGATATCTCGATTTGACCTTCGCTTTGGAAAAACCTGACAAGGATACCAAAGTCACGATTATTTAACGAATTCTCGCTTATAATCTGTGCGTCTCATCTTCGTACGACCTCTCGTCATCCTTAAGGTGGAAATGGAAATGATAGAAAGATTATTATGACAAGTAAAAACTACGATCTAATGTCACGAGACGGGAAATTGGGTTGATATATCACCAATTGTTCTACTCGACATTCGCACAGTCCTTAAGAAGGACTTGGAAGCTTCTTCAGCGGAAATAGCTTATGACTACTTGTCATAGTAATCTTTCTACAATTCCATTGGCTTTAGGATGACGAAAGGTCGTATGAAGATGTCACGGGACGGGTGTACTTGGTTTCATTTATTACCAATTGTTCTACTCGGCATTCGCACAGCCTTTAAATTGTTAACTTATCAACCTCGATTTGTCTCTAGGAGATTCGACTTTTATCCTGAGTGGACCTCTCGCGCGCAACCGCATGCGACCCGATCCTTCGCGTACATAAAACCCGGAGTCGTGCATTTCTCGGGCCCCGTAAAACGAGCCAGTGGGGCGTACGCGGCGTGACACCATATAGACATAGTGTGACTAGTGCTTATGTCCCATGGATGTAGGTATTATTTCACATGTATCGACCGGTTTTCTCCCTGGCCGAAAGCAATACCAATCACGGAGATCGGTGCGAAAACGTTTACGACCTCTCGTCATCCGAAGGCCAATGGAATGGTAGACAGATTACTATGAGAAGTAAAAACTGCGATTTAATGTCACGAGACGGGTGATTGGGTTGATATATTACAAATTGTTTCACTCGGTATCCGCACAGCCCTTAAAGAGGACTTGGAAGCATCTTCGACGGCAATGGTTTATGGTTCAAACATTCGTTTACAAGGAGAATTTGTTGTCGCGAGCGCTACGAATTCGCAAACGGATTTCGGGAACCGGCTACAGCAACGTTTCCGGCAGTTAAAGTCGCGGGACATGTAAACCATTTGTGTTTAGGGAGCTTTCCTCGTCCAATTTTGTATTTTTACGGCACGACGCGGTAAAAAAATCTACTGCAACCACCGTACAATCGGCCATTTCGGGTAATTAAACACGAAGAGAAAAAGGTTCGTTATTTTCGTTAATGGCAGGAAAGTCAGGGTTTCAATAGACAGGTTGAAACCGGCTTTCGTTTTGAACGACGAATTGAACGAAACTGCTCCGTAAACAACTGACTGTACAATGACTGACAATATTGTTATAACGCACAGTACGGCTGACATAACTGTATATCCATATAAATGCTTGGGACGAACTGCAGAAGATTGGCTACATTTAAAAAACAGAATAACGTCGATCTGTGTCATGGCCGAAGACGATGCAACAACGTTCATCTGTTTTTCAAACGTAGCGGACGTGGGAAGGAAAGCGAGAAAGCGTTCAACAGTGGTACAGAATAGGTCGTGACGTTTTCTAATGTGCATTCACGGTGAGAGCAGTACCAAATATTTTGGGTATTCGGGCAGTTCGAAGGAAACGCAGCTGCTACCGTTAGAAGGTTGCAGGATGAATATTGTCTAGCATGAAAATTAGATTTAAGATCGAGCATCGCTGCGGGCATAACATGGGTCTGTGGACAAAAACTCCAGCACGACGTCTGTTTTTCTACCTCTCCTTTCAAGTGAATTCGCTTGTATTACGCTTGTAATTTATCGGCTCTTGCAGCCTATCTTAGTTCTATTCTATCGCGCTTGCAATTATAGATACGGCTTAGTAGCTAAACAACGATCGCTTGATAGTCGCTTTCGGTAATACCTCAGCACATTTCGTCATTTTGTTGTACATATCCTTCGTCTGTATATTTTATCTATTTAGTGCAAACCCTAATAGAGGACGGCTCCAAGAGTGTACGAGTTATCACACAATTAAAATATAACCATGATTTTTTTAATTACGTAAAAAGAAATGTTCTTGATCTTTAAATGCTTATGCATTTGTATGTATTTATTTTTTCTAGTGTTAGCAGTAGCAATGTACATGGCATCCTCAAAAAGAAGCTGATGCACCCATATAAATACGGGTGCAGGAATTGCAAGATTACGACTTTGAACAACGATTCAATATTTGAGGTGGCTGTTGGGAAAAGTAGCGCGAAATCCATCGTTATGCAAAATTCATTTAGTGGACAGAGAAGGCACACTTCACAAAAGAAGGGTGTTTCGATGCTCACAATTTACATTTCCAGAGCGATGAGAATGAAACGAAAAGTGGCCGAACGCGTGCGCTTCGGCCACTCCAAGCACAGGTTCGATTCAACGTCTCGATCAATGTATGAACCGGAATTTTCGGCAATCTTATCGTTGGACCGTACACCCTGCTTGACAGGTTGGGCGGTCTTCTCGGAACATGTTGCTTTGCTTCTTGATAACATTCTATTAGAATTCCAGCAGAACGTATTTTATCAAATAGACAGTGCTCCGGCGCATTTTGCCAGACAAGTTTACGCCAAATCTAGAGAAAACCATTCGAGACAAGTGGATCGAACCTGTAACGTGGACTCCACGTTCGCCTGATTCAAATTCATTGGATTTTTATTTCTGGGTCTATTTGAAGATAATTTCAGCAATAGACATTTTCAAATTATCGTTGCATTTTGTTTACTGTTCTTCTAAATTAATTTCGTCTATTTTCAGGATGCAGTGTACAAAGGGCCAATAGAAAGCATCGATGATGTAATAACTCGAATTCGCGGTGCAGTTGCAAACATTGCCGCGGGCACATTGGGAAAAGTACAACGGCAAATTGTGAGCCGGGCAGAGTGGTGTACCGAGGTCGGAGGGCGATATTTTGAACAGTATTGTCGATAACATTAATCGGCCCTTTTCAGGGTCACCAATTTTTAACAAAGGATTAAACGATTCAATAGAAAACGCTTCACCCCTCCATAGGATACCTCAACGATTTCGTTGAGGTTACAGGATCTTCGGTGTGTGGCGGCCACGACGACGGGCACGGCAGGATGGTATGACCAGCTTTGGTCGTGTAGGTCGACGAGTTCCGGCTGCTCCTACTGTATCCCGGTCGGACCCGAGTCTCGCATCATTCTACACAATCGTTGGAATGTGCTATCGAATTCCTCCTGCGTGTCGACGTGGTAGTTCGCATGGGTTTCGGTTTTTATCAAGCTCGTTGCGACCTAGACGTCGACCCTGCACCCCAGATTGGTCCTTGGTCGAGTGGTGGGAGTGCAGAAATTCGGCAGCACGATCTTCGCTGATTTTCGTATCTCGCCAACACTGGAACGGTCGGAGATCCCGAATATGCACGTCACGTGACAGCTTGTCATCCTCTTCTCGTAGATAGAATATGGCCAGAGTCACCAGCTTACCTACGCGAAGAACAACCCTATATATTCTTCTGAGAGTTTCGTGTTCCAATCCTCGGCGCGGCTTGGAAGCGTATAGCCTCGCTTGAGGACATGTTCGCCAACTCGAAGCACCCAGCTGCACGGGCTGCGGTCGTAGTACCGCTGCTGTTGCTGGAAAATGCGGACAAGTTTTGCTCTCGCTGGCTCGATCGCTTCGGAAATCCGCCACAATCGAGTTTCGAATCCGGAGCTCGGGATGGTGTCGCAGAATTGTACGAATCATCGTCATGACGACTGTGTTGACTCGCTCCACCGAGTTTCACTTGGGGGGAGTACGGTTATGCTTGAGGCCGCATTCCAGCAGAAGACGGTTCACATTCTTCGAGATGAATTGCTGGCCATTGTCGGTGATGAGCGCCTGCGGGTACCCATGCCGGAAGATTATCAGCTCCTCCATTTCCCGTGTCACCGCGGATCCTGTCGCTCTCCGTAACGGCAGCAATTCCACTCATTTCGTGAAACGATCCTGCGGCACCAGGAACGTTGTGTTTTCGGCGGATGACGGAGGCAAGGGTCAGATCAGGTCTGCTGAGACCATTTCCCATGGCTGCTACACCAGAGTCGCGTGCATTTTCCCGGCAAACGCCTGCTCAGCTGTCTTGTGTTTTTGACAGCTCTCGCAGCTTCGAACGTAGCGCGTGGCATCCTGCAGCATTCCAGGCCAGTAACATGATCTGTAGAGTCGGGAAGCGAGAGTGTTCTCGATGCCTAGGTGGTCCATCGCGAAATCGTCGTGCGTTTCCTGTAGTACGAGATCTCAGTCACGTGCGACGATGCACAGCTTCCATTCCTCCCGAGAATCGGACTCGGTGAAATCGAGTGTGTGGAGCACGCGATGGTATAGACGTACTCCTAGGATTTTGTACTCGGGGAATTCGTCAGGCCTAGGCAGCTAGGATGGGCGATACACCGCATGGTTGCCGTCAGCATGGGCTGCCTTATTATGTGCGTCGGCGACAGTATTATCTGTCCTGCGACGGTACTTGATTTCGAAGTCCCATTGTCTGAGTTCTATGGCTCAATGGGTGAGCCTCCCCGACGGGTTGTCGATGTTTTCCAGTTATTTAAAAGACTGGTGGTCGGTGAGGACGATGAAATGGTATTCTTCAAGATAATGTCGCACCTTCTAGACCCCGCAGCGAACGGCCAAACGCTCGAGCTCCGTGATCGAGTAATTCTTCTCCGCTTTCGTTAGCGTGCGACTCGCGTAAGTGATCACGTGCTCGTCATCATCGCCATCCTGTGCCAACACTGCGCCAGATGCTCAAAACTAGCATCTGTTTGCAGTATGAAAATCTCGTTCCAAGTCGGCAAGATCAGTACCGGGGCTTCGAATGCCCGCTGCTGTTGGTAAGAACCATCGATACAAAGACAGCAGCCCGAAGAAACGTCGCGTCTCCTTCACGTTTGTAGGCGGTTGTAAATTAGCGACAGCCGCGACCTTCTCTGGATCGATATGGAGCTGGATAAGGTCGACCAGATAAACGAAGTACTTTAGTTGGTGGCGTGCGAAATGACATTTTTCCCATTTCAGCCGGAGGTTCGTTTCACGCAGGCGACGGAAAACTTTGAGTAGGATTTGACAGTGGTCCATGAACGAAGTCAACACGACTACCATGATACGTAAATGCATGCGTCGCAAGGTCCTTCGAGATGACGCGGTCCAGAAGTTGTCCGAACGTGGAAGGGCGGAGTGCAGACCGGAAGGCATCACCGTGAATTCGAAGAGCCATTTCCCCGGTACAGTAAATAACCTTGATATAACCCGGCATAGTAAACGTGGTGAGCGGTCGACTAGCTGCGGTCAGGGGTGCCTGCCAATAGCTGTTATTTAGGTCAATTGTCGACAGGTGTCTGGTCCCTCAGAGTTTGTCCAGTGTTGCGTTGATTTATGACAACGAGTACGCGGTCCTTCTTGGTAACAGTGTTCAACCGACAGAAGCTGTATAACCATAACTGAACTGGATAACCGCACCACGCCGTCGGCCAGCATCTTGGCCATTTCATCGCTAATCATCGCCGGATTGCGTGGACGATACCTCTGCTTTAGCGGAGTCGGGTCTTCTAAGCGGATTTCGTGTTTAATCAACGCCGTGGTTTTCATGTCGTCGAGCAGTTGCTTCACGGTCCCTCGTACAGTGAGATTTACGAAGCCCTTAATCGTGTCGAGGGTGCGCGCCACTGGCTGCCTCAAGTGTCCCTCCGGCTACACGGTGTGGTTTCCGAGGTACATTGTCAGTCCACAACGCGTCACGAGGTCCATTCTGATCAGGAAGTCAGGGTCGAGGCGGTCCAATACGTGGAAATAATGTCTAATAAAATAATAGTGACTAGGGTGAGCACCCCGCGAAGCAGACCGGACAATTTGGTTTCGCTCCCATCCGCGACCGTCCGTCGGGAGGCGACCTTCTTCCATCCGTGTATCGGGCAAGCCTTCGCCGCAGCCTTATTTACGAAGAATTCCATGGCCCTTGCGTCAAGCATTGCGTCGAATGTCTGATTCCCGATCCGAGCCTCCACGTTGTTTTCGCTGATTGTGAGGGTGGCCAGCCAAGTGTTTACTTCACGCGGGACGCTGGTCCGTTTTCTTCTCTCGACGGCATTCGCATCTTTGTGCCGGAGTGCCTTGCTTCCTGCAGCATGAGCAGACGAGTTCCGCTCCTTCAGATGGTGGTTGGCGTTGCAAAAATTGTTATCGTCGATGGTAAGCGGCTTCCCGCATTCCCTGCAGCGCAATCTCACCTCGTGACTTCCGGCCACGGCGGTCAGTCGATCTTGGTGTCGATCTGGCATTGTGGGCTGTGGTGCTCGTGACATAGCGTGGACAATCCGTAATAGCTGATCGGCCTAATCGGCCTTCTAAATTAGTTGAGCTGACTGAGTCACGTCGCGACGCTTGACGTCGTAGCCTTCTCGGCGTCGCATCAGCGAGGTTAAAGTCATTATGTATTCTCGTATCAATTCATGGGGATCTTGCACTTGGGCTGACGATCCATGAATCGAGATGCCACATCTAGTCCGGCGGTAGGAAGTACTTCTTCAAGGCGGCTTCCAGGTTTCTTCAGGTCCTGAATTTGTCCGCGTTGTTGCGGAACCATAGCTGGACGACCCCTTTAATAATTCAGGGAACTCCTGGAGGAAGTCAGCGTCCGACAGTCGGTACCCCATCTGGAGCTCCTCAACACACAGTTTTCGCCCACAGTTTTCTACCGGCCGAAAGGCAACAGCGTCGACGTGCGTAGTCCGGTTTGATCGGCGACCTCGTCGTGGAATCTTTCCAGGTCGCCTGTGCAGTTAGCCTCTTCATTGTAGTCCAGGCTGTCCGCCGGTTTTTCCAGGTAGAACGGATGGCTCCGCAGATACCAAACCCAAACGTGTCGACAGCATCTTCCTGTATGCGTTCGAACTCCAGGACCACCTGCTCTTTATTAAGTTTGTAGAATCACGAGACCGCCTCCATGATGATGAGATGTACCTAAAAATATAACAAAGTCCGCCTCCGCTGGCGGTACAAAATTCTCCCGGTGACGTACAGTGTCTTCGCGACGCGTCTGACTCGCGGTAATTAGCCTAAATTGCAAACGCACTAAACCACTTAAAACTAAACTATATTTGTAGCTAGCCCGCTGGCTGCTTAATGATCGTCGCTGCTAACGCGACGTAACCTCTGGTAACGGGACCAAGTCCGCATGACCGCAAAAAAAACGCAAGGATAACCTCTGACAAAATTCGCGTACCCTATCTTCGCCGAGAAGCGATGAAACTTGCGCGCTCGCAACCAATTCCGCGAAAACGCACTCCGCGTAATCGCAACAGAAATCGCGACCTAAGCCTCGAGTATCTTACAAAATTCCACGAGACACTCCGAATTCGCATGCTCGTGACGCGATTCGCGAAAACGCGACGCGATTGTAACAGAAATTCGAGACGTAAAGCGCGCGATCGTAGCACAGGTCGATGCCGCTAGCAAAAACACGCGTACCATCTACTAAAATTGAATGTGCGAGGCCAGCTATGAGAGTCTAAACACGCGTACATACCTGATAGCCAAGGGATTTTTCACTAACAGCATCGGCCCGGGCCAGACGTGTAACCAGGTAAAAGCTGTACGATTCTTTAATTGCTTTCTACTGTTCATCGAGTTGAGATCGCGATGAACTCGTCGCAAGAGCAGTATCAAATTTTCTAGGTGTTTGTGGAGTGCGACGGTTGCGGGAGAAATTGGCCAAGAGGTAGAAACACCATCGGAGTACCGTGAGATAGGAGCAGGCGGTCGCATTTCGCGTGGACGTTGCAGACGGAAAGCGCGGTTATCGAGACAGTCGAAACGAACAGCAACCGTTTTGCACAACACGTATCAATACTTTTTAAAACCAGATCCGACGGAGCGGGCGCACAATGGGCTGGATCGAGAAATTCAGTGACATTGTGTTATATAACTTTTGAATCATCAAAAATATCACAATGAAATTTTCGTCAAAAATATTTTAAAAAATAGTTATTTTCAACTATAGGTAATTAAGTATTTTTTTCATTTGTCAAACAATAATTTTTAATTAAATTTCATTGACACTTTTTGGAAAAAAGATTGTTTAAATATAATGTTACAAACTATTTGTAACATTGAGGTTGCAATGAAATAACACAGGATGTTGGTAAAACATCCACCTCTACATTACACACACAAATAGTAAATTTCAACAGTTCGAACTTTTGATAAAATGTAGAGTACATCTTACCATTTTATTATTGTTTCAATAAATCTGCAGTGGATCCACATATTTCAATGATGCGAATAAAATCCTACAAGAAGAAAGTTAAACAATTTTGTCCTGAAGCTGCAGACTTATTGAAACGATAACAAAATGGTAAGATTAATTAACATACTCTACATTTTACCAAAAGTTCGAACTGTTGAAATTTACCAGCTACATACGATGCATACAGAGAGCTTTTTCTGGGACGCGAAATTGAAATGATGGAAGTGGAGAAGAAGACATGGAAAAATAATAACACCATTACAAAGCCCAATATCGTTCTGAAGTATAATGACGGAATGGGTAGGGTGGATCTTCAAGATGGCTACTTATCTCCTGTTTCACTTATGAGAAAATACGTAAAAAGTTATAAAAAAATATTTTTTTACTTAATGCTACCCCTTATTTTCGGATATTAAAATAATTGTGGAACACCCTGTACGTTTACAATCGCAACCTCTTTTCAAAAAGCAAAATAACCGATCGTAAGTTGGCTAAACGGCAAATAGAAATATTAACTGAGAAAGTTTATGAAGAGCTTGCAAGTATTGCACTTTTTAATGCTTATATTTTATTTTCGAGTTGAGATCGCGATGTATGTACTCTTCGCAGGAGCAGTATCGAATTTTCTGGGTATTTGTGGAGTGCGATGGAAATACAAGTGAAACAATACGTAGGTTGTGAAAGAAAATCGCCGCAGATAGAAATACCAACGGAGCGCGACGTGAAAAAGCTGTCCTACGATTTTTATAGTGAAGGCATTGAGGACTGCAGTGAGATAGACGCCGGGCGGCTGCGTTCCGCGTGGACGTTGCAAACGAAAAACGGGGTTAACGAGACCGTGAGGTCGAACGGCAACGCGAGCTGACGAGATATGAGCCGCCACGTGGGCTAAGTCCGATTGATATCACCGCAGTGACTTCTAATTATGTAAAGAGAAATATTCTTTTATTGTGAATGTTCGTACATTTTAATGTATTTTTTTCTAGTACGACGCTGCACCGGATTTTGCAGAATGAATCGACGCGCCCATACAAACTCACTACTTGATACGGACGTCCCAAAACGGTTCGAACGGTCAAGGTAGTTACTGGGAGAACGAAGTAGCACAGAATCTGACGTTCCCTAAACACATATTATGGACATACAAGGCACTCTTTAGAAGAGAAGGGAGTTGCATTGGTCATAATATATCTATAAAAAGCGACAAGAATCCATGTGCTCTTAGGACATGTAACCGCATTTACAAGTTCATCATTGGGTCGTACATCCTGCTCAACAGGCTGTACGGTTCAGCGTATCAATCCTCTTCAGAACTCTTGGATAACATTCCATTCAACAGAATTTTGCCAACATGTTTTATCAAATGAATCGTGCGCAAGCATATTACACCACGGATGTCCGTGGTGTGATTTAAACGAAGAAGCCTTTGGAGATAAGATGGATTGGCCGTCTCGGATCTGTCGCGGGGCTCCCGCTGTCATGGGGGCCGGATTGCATGTATGACAACCCACACATAGAAGAAAAGCCATATATGTATATTAGTTTTAGAAGTTTACATCCACTAAAACTGACGCTTTAATATCGAAATGTGCAGTTCACAAGTGGAAAATTTAGATTCCGAAAAAACTAAACTCGAGGGCTTCGGTTGCAGAAATATCCGTTTTGCAGTTATTGCAGAGATATTTGCAATATTCGGCCAGAGTGGTGCCAATCTCACGAGCATGACGCCACAAGATGGCCGTCGTTAACAGTTTTTCGTAAATATCGACAGATGTAGAGCTCGAATCGAAAATTCACAACCGAAGTCGCGGAGATAAGGCATGTACAAAGGCAGTGGAGTGTATTTCAGTTGATTACTTAGTTAATTAAGACATACGGCTAGTGGATCTAAATTGTATCCGAAACACCACCTCGAAGTTCCGACATTCTTCACTACTAGCGCCCACAGTTCTCTTCCAACCAAAAAGATGCACACCACAGACGAGCTTGTCGGTGACTATACTTACTTACAGTCGATAATACAGATCGGGAAATTACATAGTTTTATACTTCCATTCAAAATATTTTGAATGGAAAGACGACTAAATATGGTTGCCACATTTCATTCCTCGCCGCAATGTTGCCATGTCGTCAAAACTGTCTCACAAACTGAGTTTCATGAAGCTGATTCCAGCTTCGTGAGCCTTAGGGGAAGGTGGCATGCGGGCATACGAACAGTTGTCCCGAAGATGGGGATGGATTAGGCTTTATTTCATATATTGTTTATTAATTTATTATCAAAATAAAAATAGATTAAATTCTGGGACTCTAACAATTTTAAGTAATCGGGTAGGTGATGTAGGAATTTTAATATTGATTGGTATTAGTTCTATTTATGGTTCTTGATATTTATGTTACTTATGTTTATTTATACAGCAATAACTGCACCTACTCCTACTTCATCTTTAGTTCATTCATCAACATTAGTTACAGCTGGGGTATATTTGTTTATTCGTTTTAATAGATTTTTTTGTAATAATAATAATTTAATAAGACATGTATTTATAATTTTTAGATCTACAATTAAATTATCATATTAGAATGATTCATTATAGTATAATAAACTAAGAATAATAAAAACGTAAGATTGAATAATTATAGAAAATCAGGCTATAGGAAATCAGAAAAAAGTTTGATTTTGTCGGACAGTGCTAGTGGGATAGGATGTGATATGTAGATAATGCACTCCTAGACCGTATCACTTAGAGAACAATTCAAGATGTAACAGGAAGCGGATACGCACAATTCTAATTTGCATTTAGTATTCTTAAATAATACTATATATACATAGTTTATATATCTGTTTATTATATAAGATTTTTTACATTCTTGGAATGATTCATTTGTTTCGCTACAATTACTTAGGAAGGCGAGAGGCTTCGTTACCATGGTTATGTAACAGAAATATTTGCGGCTGGTTGCTTGTTGCTGATTAAATATTATTTTTTTTTTTTTTAGAACTATGGAAAAACAAGTTACAAGTATATAATACGGCCACAGCAGCGGAGGCAACCTCCGCAACAGCTACGGCATGCTGGGCGAATCCCCTCGGGGATTGACCCCCTCGGGCAGGTGACAAGCCCCACTTGCAGAGCTATCGACTTAACGCTACCTGCTCTGTCAAGAGTACCTGGATTGGGTATGGACTCGCGATGGTGGTGGGAGTAACACGTTGTCTTACCCTGATGCGAACATACAGGACAATATTTCCAGATTGGCACGTGTCGAGAGAGAAGCTAGTATAGTCCATCACTAAGGAATAGCTCATCTTTTAAGACTCACAATTGACGACAACATTAACTGCCCAACGAAGGTTCCGGGCAAGTGCTGAGCCGTCAATCACAGATCCTAGTTCAGTAATTCTTACCGAACTCTCTCTCTCTCTCCCTCTCCCTCTCCCTCTCCCTCTCTCTCTCTCTCTCTCTCTCTCTCTCTCTCTCTCTCTCTCTAAAAATATGTTGCCGCTAACAGACATCATCACAAATGCCTGCACAGCGTCGATGCCTAGAAAATGTAGGTTTAGAAAGTTCAACCCGTGGTGGACGAAAGAGCTAACGAAGCACAAGAAGGCCGTCTACCGTCAGAGACGTGCCTTCCAGAAGGAAAGAGACGAGCCCTCACGTCTCCAAAAACTGCGAAAGTACCGTTTTTCCTTGCGGAACTATAGCAAGGAGGTGTGGAAGACGAAGCTCGAGAGCTGCCGAAACTTTGTATCGTCGAACGGGAACATGGAGCCTTTGGGTATCACATACAAGCTCCAAGCAAGCGAGCTCCGCGTAGAAAGAGTGCTCAACATCCCCCGGCGTGATAGTGAGAATACAATGAATACTGCCGAAACAGCCAGCACGCATCTGGAAGCACACGTCCCGCACAACCGGTCGCAAGACGATACGCCCGAGCAACGAGTGATCGCGGAAGGTGCAGGAATCGCACCGAATTCCGCGGACGCCTCTCCAATCTCTTCGGGTGAGGTCGCGAGAACGATTTGGAACCACTCATTTTTGTCCCTGAGAAATTTGCTAACTTTGACGTTAAGTACGATTTCTGTGTACAAAATTATAAACATTAACTGCAAGGACAGAGGGCGGGCACATGAGCATAAATCACGAGACCCGGCCTTCGTCTCCTATCAGGAAGCGCTGGTTTTGGAGATGTCTCGAATCAGACACGAGTAATGGACAGTACAAACGACCAGCAACGTTCGAGAGTCATACGGGTCATGCAGCACAATATGCAGCAGGTCTGAAACGTGACCGACGAAGTCCGGACTGAGATGCATAGGCGAGGGGTAGATGTGTTGCTCGCGCAAGAGCCATATAGCTGGCGGGGTATAGTGCCCGGGCTAGGTTTGAAAACGAGGCTGATGACGGCAGGCGATCCGGTGATGGCTGCAATAGCGGTCAGAAACCCGGATCTAACCGTGGTTAAGGTCTCTAACTTGTGCGACGCGCATTTGTCCTGTGCCAGCATCTCAGGCTCGTTTGGGAGCTTCTTCCTAATCAGCCAGTACTTTCAATGTTCGGATGATATTGAATCAGGTCTGGCGCGGTTGGGGATTGCTCTTACCGCACTGAAGCATAGCCGAGTCATTATCTCTGCCGACGTTAACGCAAAATCAGCCCAGTGGGGCAGCGCGAAGACGAACGTGAGAGGCCGTAAACTCGAAGAGTTTATCGTGAGCCATGGCTTGGTTGTCTTGAACGAGGCTGGAAACGCTCCGACATTCTCCAGCCCTATTGGACCGTCTTACATCGACGTCACACTAGCAACACTTGATATATGCGACAAGGTGCGAGGTTGGAAAGTCCGCAAGGACCTAACGACCAGCGACCACCGAATCATAGAGTTCTCTTTGAGTTTTTGCGCCGAGGACGGTGCTGCTGAAATCTGTGGTAGCGACAGCAGCACCAACCGGAATGGATTATTACCAAGGTTCCGACTCCGAGGCGCAAAATGGCCCGAGTTCGATAAGGCGCTGCTGGAAGGCAAGAGGAGTATACCCCCCGTTACATTGAATCGCGGGGAGGTCGATCATCTGGCACAGGAGATCGAGAGAACGATCGTCCAAGCGTGCGACTCCTCAATGTCAACTAAGCAGTGGCACTCAAAATCCGTCCTATGGTGGACGGCCGATCTGACGAAGCAGAAGAGGCGAGTCTACAAACTCAGACGAGCCTCTCAGAATATGGCATGTTCTGAAGAGCAGAGGGCATCCAAGAGGACCGAGTATCTCAAACAGAGAAAGGCCTACAAAGCCGCCATTAGAGCTGCTCGGTTGCACAGCTGGCGTGCGTTCGTAACCGAGCAGGGAAACGAGGCTGCCCAAGAAACTAATTTAAACTGATGGTCGACTACTTCGACGGCCGCGTGGTGACTATGGTGTCTGATCGCGGTGCAGTGCGGAAGAAAGTCACCAAAAGCTGCCCACAGGGATCAATTCTCGGACCGAGCTGTTGGAACTTTGTCTTTGACGAGGTTCTACAGCTCTTGTCAAACGCCGGGTCGCTTGCGAGCCCATCGCCTATGCAGACGACCTTCTTGTTCTGATCTACGCGAACAGCATAAAAAGTCGAGAAAACAATGGCCAATTTGGTTGCGGACTCCATTTCTCACTGGTGCGACCAGCAGAAATTGTCGCTGTCTGCAGCCAAGACCGAGATGTTGTTCATCAAAGGCTCTCTCGACAGAGAGAGGCCACCTGTGGTGAAAATAGGTGGTCGAAATATTGCAGGGATATTTGGCTGACAACCGAAAATTGTGGCACGCAATTTCTTATGGTAAGAAACAGGTATTACCTGACGTATGCTTGTTTGCGCGTGCTCAAGTTTGTGACGTTAGCGAGAATAAAATCCGTGCGACTTGGGGTTACCCTTTTGATGTTTATGTTGAAGAGGCAAGGTTCTTTTATCCTCTTCTGAAATATATATCATCATCTGAGTGTAAGCTTCCCATCGCTTATGGTTTCGAGATGGCCAATGGTGCAATGCACTATATAAATAATATGGCGTCTCGTACTCGTGATTACGTGATGATAGATTGGCGGAAATTTGATAAGACTATACCTCCTTGGCTTATTAGAGACGCTTTTGCGTTACTTGCTGAGATGATTGATTTCGCTCATGTACAGGATTCCGAAGGTAAGGTTTGGTCTGTCCGTCCAGAACGTTCTCGTGTCCGATGGAAGAAATTGATCGATTATTTCGTTGAAACTCCCGTACGTACATGTAAAGGTGAACGTTTTCTTGTTACTGGTGGTGTTCCTTCAGGAAGTTGTTTTACTAACCTGTTGGATTCGATAATTAACCTCCTAGTTACTAGATATATATGTTACGCTACTTTGGGAGAGTTTCCGACCTCTGAGATTTATCTTGGAGATGATGGTCTTTTATTCTTTAATGCACAAGGACTGTGTGCGTTACCTTCCGAACGTTCAACGCGCTAGCAAGGATAGCTAAATCGAACTGGGGATTGGGATATCGGACGATGCGTACTATGTACCGCGGCCTGTTTGTCCCAATCGTCACGTATGCTGCCGCGGGCTGGGCAGACCGCCTTACCGCTGGGGCGAGTAAATTGCTCACCAGGGCGCAGAGGCGTGTTCTGCTTGGCTGCGTCAAGGCCTACAGGACAGTCTCTACCGATGCGATCCCCGTGATCGCCGGGTAGATACCTGTGGACTTGGCGATAGCGGAGTCCAGATGCGTGTACAAAGCCAGAAAGAAACTCGGGTTCCAACATGGAACCTATCAAGTAAGTCAGGCCGAATTGGCTGACGAAGTCGTCACCGAAGCCCAAGTTCGCAGACGGCTGAGGGAGGCGACACTAGAGATGTGACAGCGGAGATGGTCGTCCTCGACGAAGGGAAGGGACACGCCACGTTTTAGTGGATGAACTAATATACGTACATGGCTGTTCTTCCATGTGTAGGTTGTCATAGTGTGCGGCCACTCCCCCCCGTTAAGGGTTAAGGATCGTCCTCGACGAAGGGAAGGGAAACCTTCCAATACTTCGGCGAGGTATCAGACCGACTCTCCGTGAGCTGGATCAGAGTCGACCATGACGTAGCGCAGTTCTTGAGCGGACACGGAGACTTACGTGCGAAGCTCAAGACGTTCGCCTTGGTCGACGACGAGCGATGCGAGTGTGGTGAGGAGGAAACTCCAAACCACGACCTCTACGAGTGTCAGCGTTACGTAGAGGACAGGGAATTTCTACGCCAGGCGGCGATTCGGGAAGGCTTCCAGTGGCCGACCGACAAAGCCAGCCTGGTGTCTAAGCAGCTCTTTAAGGAGTTCCAAAAATTCGCACGATCGATTCGACGAACAAAGAAACAAAGGACATGAGGAACGAAACTGGCTACGGAGCGTGGACTCGTCCAGCTCCACCGATGTACGGCATGCTGGGCGAACCCTTCGGGGTTCGCCCTCTCGGGCCAGGCTGAAACCCCTCTTGCGGAGATAAATGACTTTAACACTACTCCGTAAGAGTGCCTGGATTGGGTTGGACTCGAGGTGGTAGTGGGAGTAGCACGTTGTCTTCCCCTGTCACGACAACGAACGAAGGTAGAGCCAGAACATCGGCACAAGTCGCGAGAGTGGCCGGTATGGTCCATTAAGGACTTAGGCACGGTCCATCTCTTTGAGACTCAGTTTGACGACAACACTAAATGCCCTGGTGTCATCTTGGACTTGTGCCAATGACCTCGATGTCGCTTCCAATGTCGATGACCAATGTCGCTTCGAGTCGCATAGCGACTCATGGAATAGTGGGTTTGAAATCTTGACTTACACTGGGGACCTGATGGCCATCACAAGAGACCCTACACAGGTCATTGGGTTGATATTCGATGGTTGTGAATTGGCGGTAACGCCTTGCTTGTGGTTTCTGAGCGATGATCACACTGAATTGAAAACTTGGATGATCGTCCAAATGCTGTGATTGGGTCGAGCGAGATAGTCGTGCACCCGGATTGGAGGCAAGAAGCGGCTAGGTTAACGCCAACAACTGAATCGGACTGTCGACCCCAACGCCGGATATACCAGTGAGGAATTCGCCTTCGCTACGGAGATTCCCATAAACGAGGCCTTGGGTGGACCGGAGTCCGACGAACGGCTCGATGCCATGGCCGCCGAACTGAAGTCGATAATAAAAAAATAAAACCTGGGAAATCGTGGATCGGCCCGCTAACGTACAGGTCATCGGAAGCCGCATGGTGCTGCGGAACAAATACAGGTCCGATTGAACGATCGACAAGAGGAAGGCGCGTTTAGTCGCGCAAGGCTTCGCTCAACGTCCAGGAGTGCATTTCAACGAGACGTTCGCTCCAGTCGCGCGTTTAAGCTCCGTTCGGCTGATCGCCGCACTGGCAGCGAAACTGGGGATGAAGATGCATCAACTGGACATTACGACTGCCTATCTGAATGGAGTTCTCAAGGAAGAAATTTTTATGGAACCTCCGAAACTCGTAATCGAAGCGCTGGAATCCCTCATCTACAAAGAAGGGCAAGACAGCGAGATATGTAAACAGGCCAAGTCCTTAATTAAAAATCTCAAATCTGGCGATAAAGTGTGCCTACTGAAAAAGGCATTGTACGGACTGCGCCAAGCTTGGAGAACATGGCACGCGACACTCGACAAATCTCTCCGAAGACTGGGTGCCGCGCCCACCAATGCAGATCCGTGTACTTATCGGCTGGGGAAAGGTGAGGACTTGACCTTGATCGCAGTTTACGTCGATGACATAATAATCGCCTCAAGAGATTCAACAAGAATCGAGGAAATAAGGACGAGTCTCGGCCAGGAATTCGATGTCAAAGACCTCGGTGAGAGGTCGGCTATTGCCTGGGGATTGAATTCTCTCGATGCGAAAACACCATCCGCTTGACTCAAACGAGCTATATTAGAGAAATTCTGGACCGCTTCGAGATGACGGATTCAAAAGCGGCCAAGACCCCGATGGATCCCAGCATCAAGTTCGTGAAGTCAAGCATTCCTTCGGATTCAGAAGCATCGGAAAGGCCATACAAGGAACTCATCAGAGCTCTCATGTAACTCGCTTTCGCCGTCAGCTCACTGAGCCAATTTAATGACTGCCACGATAATACTCATTGGACGGCGACGTAAAAACGCAGATCACAGCTGAAAGCGAGTCGCGTTACGATACTACTAATACATTTTGCTTTATCGTCTACGAAAGTGTAAACAAATCATTTTCGATCTGCAACCAGCGGTAGCGGGAAATTCGAAATAGGGAAAGGAACCGTTGTGTGGGATCATGATTTGGACCAGGGTATGCTTGCGATGCTACCATTGGACATTGCCATTGGCAGACAACCAATGATACTATTTGAACCATTGGCGCATCATGTAGTCCCATTTTGAAAATCCCCCCACCACAAACACGGCTCCGAGACCGACACTGGGCCTAACTTCGAACTGCGAAGGGTCGCAGTTTCATTCAACGTTGAACTCTTGGAGTAGTAAGGAACCAAGAAATAAGTACATACATAGTAAGTACATACTAATATATAAACTATGTATGTGGCATTAGAATTTCAAAGTTTTGAAACGTTTGCGTACCACGAGCCACTTTCGCGCTCTTCAGATTTTGGGTTGAGAAAAGCCAGGGCATATACATGTAGTATATTTTTCGTTGAATATAAGTTAAAATATTAGTTATGTAATCGAAGGAGCGCGATCGCGCTCTTTGGCGTTTTTCGATCATGTTTTTTTAGAACCATCTGGTATGCAAACGATTCAATTGATTTTATTTCGAATTTATAACGCGATAAAATTTAGTATTGTGGAAATTTGTTCTAGTAATTGTGTAGCAATTTATTTTAATAATATTATTTTTTTTTGCAGAAATATGGAAATAGAAGTAGAAGAAAGAATGGAGAAACTCCAATTGGAGGAGGAGCACAAACTCGCCGCAGCAGCCGCGGCGCCTGCAGCAGCGGCGAACACCGCCGCCGCAGAGTCCCTGGACTCGTTATTGACGCGGCAGCGAGAAATCGCTGCTGCGTATGAGTCAGGGAGGGCTGTAAGTATATGCAATATATGTGTAAGAAACAGAATGTATATTTATAATATATATACTTCTAATTCTGCTGTTATGTTACAGTCACAATGGAGGAATATCCTTGGGCAGCTGGCCAGGGGCTGGCGAGGCCTAACCTGCCAAACCTGGTGGCAGCAAATGTAAGTAAATGAAACATACTTTTACATATAATATAATATAATATTATGTATAATGACAAATAATAATAATAATATATACTTATATGTTGCAGAGAGAGCTGAAGAAGCTTTTAAAGCTAAATATATATCGCCCCCCGAAGAGGGGGGAAAAAAGAAAAGCTAGTGGAGGAAGAGGAGGACGAGGAGGCAGAGGAGGCAGAGGAGGCAGAGGAGAGGGGAGTTCAAAATATATTTTAAATTTTTACTAATAAAAGGATCGTTTTTATCATATCTGTTGTTTATTTTATTTACGAATTGCTCCATCACCATCAGTTTTTTAAATAAACGAACTATGTTTAAATTATTTGTTTACTTCGCATTATCTACATATCACATCCTATCCCACTAGCACTATCCAACAAAATCAAACTTTTTTTCTGATTTCCTATAATTATTCATTCTTACGTTTTTATTATTCTTAGTTTATTATAGTATAATGAATCATTCTAATATGATAATTTAATTGTAAAACTAAAAATTATAAATACATGTCTTATTAAATTATTATTATTACAAAAAAATCTATTAAACCGAATAAATAAATATACCCCAGCTGTAACTAATGTTGATGAATGAACTAAAGATGAAATAGGAGTAGGTGCAGTTATTGTTGCAGGTAACCAAAAAGAAAATGGTAGTTGAGCTCTTTTAGTAATAATTACTAATAATAAAATAAACATAAAAATCTTAACCTATACAATAATAAATGTCAAGAAACATAAATAGAACTAATACCAATCAATATTAAAATTCCTACATCACCTACCCGATTACTTAAAATTAATTTCAACACTTTTGCATTTATTATCGAACACGCTGACGAGCTGATAGCTCGTATTCGCAATACGGTAGCTAACATACGCACGGAGACACTGCTTGGTGTACAACAGCAGGCTGATATTGGTGGGCTGCATTTTGAACAGAACTTTTGAATTTAGTAGGCCCTTTTCAGGATCATCCAATCTTAACGCAGATTAAGACTATTCGACTATTATCAATAAACGAAAACACCCCTGCTAACATAACCCCACACTTTAATTGTTGATAATGTGGCGTCGCATCGCTCGCCACTGCTCACCCGCTACCTGAGCGCGGCGGCTAGCAAAGTCAAACATCTGCCTTCCGAGTCCTCTAGCGGGTCCCGGACGAAACGCTTACCTCCCTCTATGTTTCTCCCAAGATGGCATTAATATACCCGCCAAAACGTTCCATGCCGCGTGCATTTTCATGAACTCCAACATTTCTTTCTAAACGGATTTGTTTATTGCTATCTCTTCTAATACCAGTGATTCAGAATGTCGTAAATAAATGTACTATATCTGGAAAGCTTGATAGGGTGTGCTTATTTCTGTGATATTAACCGTTAGGATTATTAGATGGCTTCATAACCGCCAAAAAACGAAAACACCCCTGCTAACATAACCCCTCACTTTAACCACACACTTCAACGCCTTGATAACACTGTCCGACACGATTTTTGGGTTCCTTTAACCACTATGAAATTCTTGTAGAGCTTCACTCCCTGAACAAGAATCCGAAAACCGAATTGCTCCATCACCCTCAGTTTTTTAAATAAACGAACTTTTGTAAAAACCCAAAGTTTTCGACAAAAATGAGGTATTGCATGAAAAATACAAACGCTAGAAAGTTCTAATCAGTCTCAAAAGATAGAGAAAAGTTTTCTGAATATAGTGGCATGCAATTTATTAATTGTTTTTGGTCCTAAATGACAATAAATTAATGTCAAAGTTTAAAAAAGTGTCGACGTGAGCAGTTTCTGCGCAATAGTTTTGTATTTTTACGAATAGTTTTTTATTCGGCACGAAAACTCTACCCAGGATCGGATTTTGTAGACATTTCTAAAGAAGAAACGGCCCGGTAAAAGTGTCAGAACGATGTACATTTCGAGTAGATCGAGAAAATGTTCGACGGCAACATGTACACGACGTTTTGCCGCCATGAGCTTCGCTGCTCGCTTCTCTCTGTCAGACAGGACCGAAGCTACGCGTAATCAACACCGATGGAGGGATCCAATGGGGCACTCACTTTTCGTAAATAATATTTGAATTTTTTTAGTACTATTTAGTTCTGTTCTTTTTACATATTTCTGTAGATAATAATCACCAAACTATGATATATTTCATACAAAAAATCACACCAGAGTATTTGGAGTTGGTAACGCGAAAGTATTCTAACACTAGTATAATTTTGACTTCTACGCCATATAATTAAATAAATATATAAATATATATTTAACAATATGTTTCAAGAAGTTTAACGTTTTGAAAATGATTATTTATTCATGATGGAATTATCGTTATAATTTAAATATACAATATAATAGTATATAATAATATATAATATAATTTAAACCTCTATCTTTTAACACCAATTAGAATTTTCTAACGTTTTTACTTTTCATGCAATACCTCATTTTTGTCGAAAATTTTGGGTTTTTGCAAAAGTTTGTTTATTTAAAAAACTGAGGGTGATGGAGCAATTTGGTTTTCGGATTCTTATTCAGGGAGTGAAGCTCTACAAGAATTTCATAGTGGCTATAGGAACCCAGAAAAAAGTTTGATTTTGTCGGACCGTGTAACCTCTCTGGTGGTTGATGCGTCTTTAAACGCCGAATAAAAAAAATATGATTTAAAATTACATGTAAATATTATGTATGAAAGTATAAGTTTATTCACAGTATCACTGATGAGCGACTCTGCAACTGTTATATATTATAATTCCAAAACAACTATTAGAATTAAATGTTATTAGTTATAAATATCTTTTACGAGCGATCCAAAAATGTTTCATTGTTCATAATCATTATTGACTTGGCTTAGTCAAACAAAGTATCGCTGAGAGTGACTTTACTCCGTTTGTTTCTAATAATTTTCAATAAAGAACATTGATTTCGGATGCTTGTTAACTACTATCGACGTGGGAAATTCTATTTTGATCACGTTACACATCCTACTTCACTAATCCGCTCTCTTCGCGTAACGTACAGTTAATTGCAGTTATAATTATCATTACTTTTATCGTTCGTATTGTCTCATTACATTCATTTATCATTATTCTTTTTTTAACACTACTTTTAACGCCCCTATCACAATATCACACTATGTCTAGTGTGTTACGCAAATATTATTAGAACGGAGTATCGTAAATAATTATCTTGTTGTACAGTATAATATAATATCTTAGGTAATTCACTTTAGTCAAGACACGTCCGAAGTCGATGATCACAAAATACGTTGTCAGGATCTTTATTCTGAACAACTCTTGACTAGATATATTGCCATCGTTCTGCTTCAGTTTCCGGGCATTTCCCAATGCTTTTGTTAATATAATACATTTTAGTATTACTATGTCAATTTTGTCACATTTATCGATTCACATCTTTTTTCATTTACTAATAAAACCAATTACGGTGCACTTTCGTCGCCCGAAGTGCAGCAAACAATTTAATAAGATACGAAGCACCGCATTCCCCCCTTCTTCATTGATGGTACCCTCCATGATAAAATAGATATCGGCTAGTCTACGATAATCTTCCAATCTGATGCCCGGTGGCGAAACAGACGTGGCCTAGTTCACAATTTTCGTTCCTTAGTAGCGTGTTAGCGATGAAATAGGCATCGATTTGTCCACGATATTACTCCACATTGACGCCTCGGTGGTGAAACAGACATCAGCTCCCTTCTTAGTGGCATTCCAGTAATAATACAGGCATCGGCTATTCCACGATAATGTTCCATAGTGACACTTCATTGTTTAGACAATGAAGTCAACTGTCTACCTAACAACAACTGTCTACCTTTTGTAGCACGCCGAGCATGAAATAGACATCAGTTAGTCCAATATGAGCCGTTTATTTTGAAAGTGGCATAAGTCACTTTTTCAAAAAAATCGAGTTAAGGGTAACACTAATTACAATTGAACGGAATCTTTTCATTTTTTAAAAATTTGCAATCAATAAGTTAAGAACTATTGAGATTTGTTCGAGAGAAGTTTTGCTAATTAACGGTATAACAAACATGTTTATTTTGAAAGTGGCGTAAGTCGCTGTACTCAGGAAATTAATTGCGGGGTTTAGTGTAAAAGAAATAGAAACGTGTGATATGTGTGTGTGAAGTATTGTTTTGAATTATTTTCAGTATTTTTAAAAAAGTTGTGATCACTGGACTTATTTTTACAAGTGCGAAAGAATAGTGTAGTTTTGTAAATTATATTATATATTATATTATGTTATACCCTGGACCTCGTCCTGTTTCTTCAGCAAAATACAAAGATATGATGGACTTGCTTAATTATATACCCCCAATATACCACAGTTATTTTAAAAATTTGAAACAAAACGCGATTTAAAATTAAATTGAACTGATGTATTTTCACATAAATTACTTATACTTATGTTTCAAAATGTACTAATTATTTTTGTATTTTATGAATATTATGCATATTTTTAAACGTGTTAAAACGCAAACCCTTAAATATATCGACTTAAAAACAAAGTGACTTATGCCACTTTCAAAATAAACGACTCATATATTCCTCCACAGTTGCGACCGGTGATAAGGTAGGCATCTGCTGGTATGCTCCGATGGTAAACGGACATCCGTTAGTTCTCAACTTTATCACCTTGGTGGCGCACCGGTGATGAAATGGACATCGGCATGATAACGATATTACCTCATAGTCACACTTCGATGAAGAAACAGGCTTTGACTAGTTCAAAACTTTAACAACTTAGTACGCTGCGATAATAAAACAAGACATGGTTTAATTCATGTATTGCTTCCTTAGTTACGCACCGGTGATGAAACAGATGAATTCACATGATTTTATAGCGGCAGTAGCGGAACGGTTAGAGAGATCTCCACTTGATAAATGGTCTCCTTTCGGAGTAAATTCTATTTGCCTCCAAATTTTCACATCATCTCGTTGCGGATAAATGTTGAATCTGCGGTTCCTACGAACCCGATTTGCACGAAACGTTCGGTTTGATTAATGATCAGAGAAGAGATATATAATCTCAATATTCCAAAAATGGTCCAGATCTACCAATCTCGTGTCCATCGCCATTAGTTTGAGCCCATTTTCAAGATCCTTTTTTTGTGGTCTATCCCATAATCCATCACTGGTTTCATTAACGCAATGATTCCTGCGTGGGAATTTAAATGCAGAGTTTGCCTTTCTTGCCAGAAATGTGCTGATGCAACGTCTCACCTTTGCTCCCATCATTTCTCTCGAGATAGAATTTTTATTCATCATTAATGATTATTGCCAATGAAACGAATTTTCGGTTATTTATAATTGTTGAAACTAAAAAATTTAATCTTTCAATCATATGGCTTTTTGAACAATTTCTTTCACATTTCGCGACTAATAGCATCAACTTGAATAACAAATACGTGTTTCTTACAGTCCAAGGTGTATTCACAGCATGGGCAAATACTATTAGATTAAAAAAAATATCGGAAAGTTAATCTGGATATGAACTAGGTCCTTCAGGGTATCGATGCGAAGAGCAAGCATGTTTATGGGAAAAAATAGAATTTATAAAATGTTGATCTTTGAATGCTTTGATCACAATTATTAATAAATTTCATTAATTTTACCGTTTTCTATCGAGCTGGACATTTAGGAAGCAAGATACATACGACAAACTTTGATATGAACAAGTGATATTTTTTTAATCTAATTATAACAGCTAGTTCTTCAGTTGGGAGCTATCAGCACGTCTCCAGTTTCCAGCTATTGCATCGTAAAAAAAAGAAATTACAGGAAAATGAACGATGCACAGCATAAATAGAAACTTCAAGTTTGAAAATGAATCCTGGCTTATTGGCACGCTTTTATAAAATTATAACAGTTCAAATATTCACAATTTGTCTATAAAAAACCAGAAATAGCGTTACGAATACTTTTTCATTGACTGTGTATCGCTCCGTTGCACGTACAATTGTTTAATAAACGATGTCGTATAGCACTATCATAAAATGTGTGGCATTTTTGACGATATCGTGGACACTCTAATTTACGATCCGCGTGGGAATCGGCGATAGCTCGCATTCACGTTTCGTCTTGGCTTTACGCCAGTTTTATATGCGATGAATATGCCGATGTTTTTACGTCGTCGTGGTCACGGTAACGGGAAAAGAAGTCACTGTACGCCTACAACAGGGAAACCGTGACAACGGTACACGATGAATTATGATATGCGACACGACAACGCTTGTACACCGTCGTGTTCGCTCGTAAAATAACGCAAAGATACTACGTAACCAGCCTAACTGCAAAAATATGCGAAGATCCGTGATTACGCTTGAAACTTGAATACCGTACACATGCGTACGCGCTACGCGTGACCAAGTCAGCCATAAATCATGACAAAATAAGCACTGCCCGAGGTTAAAAATGGCTACGCAATAAATGAGGTGGAATGAATCAGACGAGGGGGATTTTAATTTCTGAATCCCAGTATGACTCGTTTGCTATATTCCTTCGCAATAAGAATGTTACTATTCAAAGGCAAAAAGATTCCGAAGAGCGGAAAGAAATATATAGAAAGTGTACTCAGTATAGAAACTATAGAAAGTATATTCAAAGGTAAAAAGATTCCGAAGAGTGGAAAGAAATATACAGGGTGTCGCAGGTTTTAATGTTCAAACTTTGTCAGTGTATTCTATGGCACAAAGTAAGAAAAAAACATTATGTAAACATAGGTCATATAGAGCTTTATTAATAAGTTATAACAAAAATTCAGAATAGGAATAGTAATCAACTTGCTGTTACTGCGAGCATTGGCTTGAATTGATCAGCACATGCCGTGTGTTTATGTAAGCTGTGTTTATTAATACATATCGAAATGTCTACCGTTGTTGACAATACATGATTGACATCGATCGACAATCGAATTTATGACCGTGCGAATTTCGTTTCTATTCTCTTTCATTTCATTGAACGCATTATTAATCCTATTCTGAATTTTTGTTATAACTTCTTAACCTTTTAGGAACGATGCGCCACTGTAGTGGCTCACTCGCTCGCCATTTCAATTGAATAACTGTCTTCATATGCATTGTTTCGCACTTCTTTTGTCTTATACAGTCTTTGTTTTTAATACGGCAGTGTCGGGTATAAATTGTTGCTTTTTCCTTAACACGTTGACTGTCACGCGTATTTACAACAAAATCTCCTACAGGCCACCCGTGCCGCTATAGGAAGCGTGCGCTGTTAATTCATATCTGTTTCTATTCCTGCATGAACAGTTGGAATCTTCGCCGAGTACCGAATGGTATAACTTAAAATCTTTGCCCTTATTTTTTTTCAATAATGAGAAGAGATCGGATTGCCCGGAAGGAGAAGCATAAATAAAATTACATCGTCAGATTCTGATTTGGATACTGATAAATATAATCTTAGTGATAATGAATGTTATGAAGATACTATTGACGAGATTTTACCAGAATTGGTCATGGAAGAAGAAAGAAATGTTGATGATACTGAGGAAGCTACAGTTCAAATAAAAGATACGAAATGGACCGATCAGAGGCACGAGCATATCTGAAAAAACAAACAACTTTTTGTCCAAGCTGTCCTGATCAACCTCAACTTTGCAGAGAATGTTTTAATGTTATACACTGCGAATAATTTTTTTAATAAACCATTTTTATAAGAATTCAATAGTTTCATTACCTCCTGTAGAATATTTGTCGAAATATTTTCGGAAATCCTTTGTAAGTAGTCAAATCAGCGTCACCCGAATTACGGGTGACGTAGCCTGATGAGAACTTTTGCTGTCACACGAATACGGGTGACGCGGCAGTCAACGTGTTAAATAAATGTCGTATCCATATTCTAAACCATAATAAAAATATAATATTATATGACGCCTAGAATTTTGTAAAAACTTTCATATTATGTTTAAATGATGCTTGGGGGGGGGGGTCTCAAACGGGAGGTTTAACATATGGATGGTTTAGAATATGGATACGACAATAAATATACCATTTGCTTTTTCTAACATGTCGTTATACATTGTTAGAGTCTCTAACCCCAGAATGCCACAAGAAAACAGAAAACGAAGGGCAATTTCTGACAATTCAGGATCCGACTTGGAAATCGAAAATGAAATCAATAGAAACATGCAGAGTAGGACGAAAATTAAAAAATTGAGAATACTCAGTTCATCCGAGTCAGAAGATTCTGATGTGCGCGAAGAGGAAAGCTCTGAAAGAATAATCTGGTCACCTGAAAATTTGGAGCCGTAGGTGCATAAATTTGATTTGCGAAATTCTGGGATGGCAATTCGGCTCAATCGATCCGCAACTCCAATCGACTATTTCCAAATATTTTTTTCGGAAAATTTGGGGTTTCATTTATTGTTCAAAAAACAAATGAGTATCGAAGATTCAAGATGAACACTACCAAGCGCTCGAACACAAAAGCTCACGAAGGGGAAACAACATTGAACGAAATATACAATTTCTTTATTATTCGTTTAATAATGACAAGAATAAAAAAAATACATTACACAGCGTATTGGACGAAAGATCGGTTTCTGCGAACCGATGTTTACGGGAATATTATGTGTCGGGATAGATACACGTTTCTGTTACGTAATCTTTATTTTAGTACAGTTCAATTAGAAACTGTCCAACCGACTGACAAAAATTAAGGAACTATCTGATAAACGTTGTAGTTCCTTTCAATATTGTTTTACTCCATTCCGTAATTTATGTGTAGACGAGAGTTTACTGTTATATAAGGGACGGTTGTCATTTAGACAATATATTCCCTCTAAACGGAATAGATTTGGCATCAAGACTTCTGTATTGTATGACTGTAAAACGGGTTTAGTATTAAATTGTATTGTATATACCGGCATCGATTCTGAGATAACAAAACTAAATCACAAATATTTAGGAAAATCAGCTGAAGTTGCAGTCACATTATTGAAATCCCATTTAGGAAAGGGGCATACATTGTTCGTTGACAATTGGTATACCAGTCCGACTTTATTCAGTTATTTATATCAAAATAAAACTAACGTCTGTGGCACCGTAAAACCACGAAGGAAAGACATGCCTGTCATAAACGAAAAACTTGAAAATGGCGAAATATGCTTTCGATCATCGTCCAACATGCTCACTCTCAAGTGGCAAGACAAACGGGAGGTGGAGGAAAATTGTGACCGTAGTTTTATGCGTTGTACCATGTTTCAAAATATATCATACTCAATTATATTATTAATTATTAAAATGAATCGTTAAAGTTAAACTATGTGTAATACATTTTTTTTAAAATTATGATTTAACTTCATTTGAATGTATTCATGCACAGAACATCATTGCCCGTCACACTTTGCAGTATTGTATCGTTTATACATCGTTCTCGTCAGACTCTGCTGTCCAGGGAAATAGCCACGCGCAGAATTCAACCGTACCTAAAAGGTTAATAAAGCTCTATATGATCTATGTTTACATAACATTTTTTTCTTACTTTGTGCCATAGAATATATTGACAAAGTTTGAACATTAAAACCTGGGACATCCTGTACAAGCGAAAGTTTAGCTTTTAATTTAGCTCTCCTTAATAAAATTAATATAATACTCTGTAAGGACAGTGTTTATGATATCATGGAGCAATTTGTTAACTCGACGATATATCGTCGTTCGGTGCAATCGCCAAAAATACCAACGACGATATATCGTCGCGCCTCCGTTAGAGCCTTATTATACTCATCACAAAAGATCTGTGTTTAAGTATAACTTCATAAAATGTTAAAATTGTTCATATTCGATGCAACACAAGTGAAAAAATGTTTATTAGATCAACTTTTTGTTATATCTTATGTTGTTTCGTGCCGAGGGACTGTATATGCCAGAGTGAATCTTTCACGAATTTCAGGAAAGTAAATGTTGAAAACGATAGCCAATATAACCCGCGCCCGTTATTTTCGGAAATACCCGGCCCTAAACATTTGCCACCGAACATATCCAAACCAATAGAATATTTCGATTTATTTTTTACGTACCAATTTCTGAACATGTTGATTTTTTCTATGTGCAATTACGTTTTGAAAAAGAGAAATTACTTTGTACGATTTTCATTATGTCTTATACTTATGTTATTCTTATGATTTTTAACAAATATCGAAACTTCATTGGTATTGATTTATTCTCCATTCCTTTCGCAATATGCTGCTTTTTGAATTTTGTAAATATCACGCCTACTTTGGTTTTTACGAGCATTTTCGCAAACCTCTACAAATTCGCCGATTCGGCCCGGTATTCTTCGCCAAGGTACGCTTTTTTCGCTCGGTGCTAAAAGGGTTAAAGGCGGTTGGATTATTGATTGAAGAAACGAAAACTATGTCAGCGTTCTCGATTCCGAATGCTCTTATTTTCGTTTCTCAAAGTTTATGCAATCAAGTAAGAAGGAAGATGATGAATATGTGTATTAACACGTTCCCTGCCGCGTGGGGCGTATACGCCCCACGCTGAACTTTCCGTTCAAGCCATTTGGTATTATCATTGTAAAATGAAGAATTTTTTAAAAATTCATTATGCAGTCAATTATGGACATCTTAATACTATTGCTGATGCCCTCATTTAATCGTGGGGCGTATACGCCCCACGCGGCGTGATGGGCAATTTTTCTTTACTGTAACTTGTTTTAACTGCATTTCTCTTATTCCGATCAGTCATTTATTCGCGTGTCGTTGACACAATACTTACTGCTTCACTGAAGCTGGGATTGATTTATAGTTCTATAGTACTGTAAAAGTTGTAACATTCTGCGATAGTTGTGTGGATAAACCACACTTATGTTTGCCATGTTTTAACAAAGTTCATCGTAACATCCCTTTGTAATCGCATACAAACTTGAATTTAACTAAAATGTTATATTTTAAACTAATATAGGCATGATAAAAAAAAAAAAATTATATGTGAGGATGCAACTCGCTTGGCATAATAATGATCAGCCAGGTATTTGTTAAAGTAATTCCTAGAAAAATAAATTTATTGGTTTGCTGTGTTATGCATGTTAAACTATACAACCTTTCCTTGATAATTATGATTTTTGCACTATTTTAATTATTGTAAAGCATACGCCAGAAACAAAATAATACAAATGTAAAGCGTGGGGCGCATACGCCCCACGCGGCTTGAACGGAAAGTCTTCAAAAAACGGTCTGGCAGGGAACGTGTTAATAGAGTAACAGTAAAAAAAAAGCGATTTTCGAAACTTTAAAGTATGAAGTTATTAAAATAAATGAAAGACACGAGTTCACCGTATCCGTCTTCTTCTTCGTGAACTCTTCTACGACTCATTTTTCAAATATCAAACATATAACGATAGCTTTCTGTAATCGTCTAATTGCCACGTTTCCACTGTACTTTCAGATATTCGTTCATCAGAAGCCAGCTAACTGTGAAGCATCGTAAGCGAACCTAACTCTGTATTCTCCAACGATTGGTTACTTATTAACTGATCGTTCCAAGTTCCAAAGCTGAGTGTTGTACATACATCTGGTTACATACACGAAATACATGAAACTATGAATGAACAGATTGTACAGTACAATGTCTCAGAAAGAAAGAGAGACGAACTGCTTGGTTATACAGGGTGTTACGCCTAACTGAGAACAGTGAAATATCTCGAAACAGATCGAAGCTACGAAAACAATGTTTATACAAAAAGTGTTCAGTATAAAGAGATGTTGTAGGTAGTATCAATAATTTTTTTGACATAATGGTGAACAATATTTCAAGGTCAAGTTGATTTTTTAAATAGGACCATACATTTTTTTTAGTCATATTACGGTAGCTGGTTTCAATACGAATACAATGTTGTATTATTTCTTTCAGCTAATCATAAATTAGAAGCAATTAAATTAGCAACAGCGGGCGGCGTACGGTATTATGAAAGGTGTAAGGAAACATAAAAAGGTCTCACTATTATAATGCCTGTATTTTATTTAGAAGTTACAGTTTTTAAAAGAAAAAAATTTCAAAGTTTCCCAAAAATGGGACATTAGTCGATAATGTTTCAATATGAATACAATGTTGTATTATTTCTTTCAGGTAATCATAAATTAGAAGCAATTAAATTAGCAACAGCTGGAGGCGGGCAGTATTATGAAAGGTGTAAGGAAACATAAAAAGGTTCGATTTCTGTTCACGTTCAGTGCAATGTTTAAACAATTGTAAAAGTGTAGACAATACACTGATGATTAGCATAAACAAAAGATGAATCTTTTTGCGTTTCCTTATGCCTTTTGTGTTTCCAATAGTATGATTATCTGAAAGAAATAATACAATATTGGATTCGTATTCCAACCAGCTATCATAATATGACTAAAAAAATCTATTGGTCACCTCAAACCCTCGAAAAAGGCACCCCTCTTAGCTGCCACCTGAACGGGACCGTACTCTATTGCTGGCCACCCTAAAAGCGTCCTACGCGCGCGTAGATGGAAGAACAGGGACACCTTATACGCAGGCCAACTAACCCCGAGACAACCAGGACCAAAGCCCACCAAAACATCGGAATTCCAAGGAAGATCCACATTTTGATGTTTTGCAATGGTCTCGCCCCGCAAGGAAGGGCTCCATGAAGCGTGGGTGGTGTGGAGGTACCTTGTAAGGATGTTGGGGAAAGACCGATTCAGCCTCGGACCACAGGCCCTCCGCGAGACGGACCTGAGGGAATTCCATGTCGCGTGATTAGGCAGGCCAATTGGGCTAAGATCCGTTAACGAGTAGAGTAGTGGGGGGTGGGAGTACAAAGTACCAATTCCCGTCGAAGCCGAAAAATCGCGAAGGATCACTGTCAAGCGAGCCACCGAACGGATTGCAGAGTGCAGTGCCGCGTAGATATTGATACAGAGAGCGAGTTTGGTGAGAGAGAGACCGAGAGCGAGTTCGAGGAAAGAGAAGTGTGACGATCGCCGATATCCCACGCGTCCAGTCAGCTCGGGGATCCCTAAACGTTTCGCGACCTTCACTCCCCGATCAAAGATCCGAAAACCGAATTGCTACATCACCCTCAATTTTCGAAAAAAAGAGCTTTTATAAAAACCCAAAATTTTCGACAAAAATGAGGTATTGCATGAAAAAAATAAAAACGTTAGAAAGTTCTAATTGGCCTCGAAAGATAGAGGAAAGTTTTCCGAATATAGTGACATACAATTTATTAATTGTTTTTGGTCCGAAATAACTATAAATTAATGTCAAAGTTTTTGCCGAAAATTTTGGGTTTTTACAAAAGTTCGTTTTTTTTTCAAAAACTGGGGGTGATGGAGCAATTCGGTTTTCGGATTCTTGCTCGGGGAGTGAAGCTCTACAAGAATTTCATAGTGGTTATAGGAAATCAAAAAAAAAAAAGTTTGATTTTGTCGGATAGTGTAATCAGTCAGATTGTAATAGCGCTTTTGTCTTGGCTACGGATTTGGTACCGACCTACCGTACCGTCGCCATAAGGAAGATTAAGATAACTACGCGCCGCAAACGACCAACTTCCACTGAAAATTGTAAAGAGCCCGGGGGCTCTTGGATGCAGCTACGTGGCTGCGCATCTTTGTATAAAACACTGTCCCGATTAAAGTCTAATTTAGAACCTATTTTCGTGTTGTATTAGGGTGGCAACTAAGTAATTGTCGATTTGTTCAATGAAATAAAAAATTTTTTTTCTTGGAATGAAGTTTAATCTGCAATGTATTTTCCATTTTGTTCGATGACCTTTTGCCATCCCTCTGACAACTTGAAAATTCCACGCTCGTAGAAAGTCTGATCCTTTTCGGCCAAAAACTGAGTTAACCCCTTAATGCACAATTTAAAAAAAAAAACCGACCAAAAAAAATCAATTTTTTTTATTTAAGAAAATACATATTTGGACCTTAATTTCAATAAATATGTAAAAAAAAAATGCAAAAATTACAAAAAATTCAATAAAAATAGTGGATAAATAATTATAGTGAATATTGAATCGCATTGCAGATCGAATTTTGTACCCATCGTACTGTTTTTCAATTACCAGTTACTATTTTGAAGGGGAAGGAGGAGACGAAAAAAAAAACTGAAAAATATTTAATTTTTCCTAAATTTGTAATTGTTGGGATTATGGAATAGAAATGAATATGATTCTAATTCTTTTCTTAAAAAGACTTTATTTTATTCCTTTATTGAGAGAAGGTATATGGGCGAAAACGATCGAGCGACCAAACTCTATTGAGAGTCCGGTAGGAAAAAACGCTTCTTTTATACCCTTCTTGGGTTCGTCTTATCCACCAATCAGAGACGTTTTATTTGTCGCGTTTCACATTGTATACGTGACGCTGGGATCCCCAAACAGTCAGGGCACGATGTATATCTAATGGTACCGGTGATGATGTATCGCGGTATCTACTATATACAGTTTACATCACCGTCGTTGCCCGCTGACGGAACCGGCGAAAATGTAAACCGATATCTTAGTATCTTAGTACTAAGTAAACTATAGATTAATTTTTGTTCGAGGCTAAAATTTCAACAGTAATAATATAATAATAATATTTATTAGCTGAAAAATATATAATAAACTAAAACTATTCAAAATTTTCTTTTGTATGGTAAATTTCAAAACAAGGTGCAGCACATAGCCCAACATTCCTCATTTCAACATTAGAAAACATACCTTTTATACACTAAAAATCCAATTTACTCTCTATAAAAATACACCATAAAACAAAAACGTTTTTATATGTTGACACTAATAATATTTGTAAAAAATAAAAAACAATTGTCTTTGAAGAAATTCACTTTGATAACGTCTACTTTACTTCCATCCTAAAAGTGCATATTTTATTCCTGAATAAGCAAAAAATAGAAAGAGATCGGAGATAACTGGAGAGTAATAAATAAATTAGTCATAACAAAACTCACAAAAGTGCCAACGCTAATTAGATGCGCAATAATGGATATAGATAGATAGAAACAATTACCAGGTCAGAGATGCTTGTAAGTGTCACCCTAAAAGGCCATATTTTATAATCCCAAATAAACAAACTTTACAGCTTACAATACAGAATTACACGATGAATATCAATAAATTGAATGTTTTCCTTGGTTTTTATTAAGTTATTTTTACTGCCCGGATATATTCGAATCTGAACATTTTAGCGACATAAGTTGCGACGCCGACCGTATATATACGGGTCTGCACATTTTGGCCGGTTTTGCACGCCCGTGTTAATACGTTTCTGCGCGTTAAGGGGTTAAGTGAGATTTTACAGCGTCATCATCGTTAAAAGTTTTATCACGAAGGGAGTTGTCCAGGGATCGAAATAAGTGGTAATCCGATGGCGCGAGATCAGGGCTATATGGTGGGTGTAACATCAATTCCCAACCAATATCCATCAACTTTTGCCGAAGAATAAAGACGTGTGCGGCCTAGCATTGTCCTGGTGGAAAATGACACCTTTACGATTGACCAATTCTGGTCGCTTTTCCTTGACCGCTGCATTCAATTTGTCCAGTTGCTAACATTCACGGATAATAAAAAATAATATAATAATAATAATAATTTTATAATATAACATTTACGGATGTCATAAAAATGGGAGTGAGAGATATCTATAACTGGAATCGGCAATTACTTAGTTGCCAACCCAATAATAGTGTCCGCGAGATTTGCCCGACCGTACGGGTTATCTTCCCTATTCCCGTGATCGAACCTTGGATCCCTGTCGCATCGATCTATCTCGCGCTAACCGGTTTCCGACTTATCCGCGGGGAAAAATATCTCGCGTTTCGCGTGGCATCCTTCTACTGTCTGGCGCTCGGTCTTGACATCGTGCTCCACGTCGAATTTCCCGGAAATCGAACTTTGTGCCGAGTCGCTGTCCGCGTCTAGGGACCGCGGAGATCAGGGTGGCGTCACAAAGCATAATCTCATGTGTGCCTAACGCATTTTCACATAAGCCAATTGTAATTCTATCTTCTTTCGCCTTTTGTCCAGTAACATTTGTTTCCACTCAGTGTTTTCGTCGGAAAAGCCATGCAAGTTCACTTTCGTCCATCTTGTAAACATTCTCCAAACTTATATTTTCTTCGTGTGTGTGTGTGTGTTTTTAATTAATTATGAAAGCATCTGCTCCATCTTGATCAGCATTATATATTTCTTTTCATTATTTTTTCATTATTATATATCTTTTTGGTGTCATAATATTAATAGTAAAGATATGTGTATGTATTTACAGTGTAAAACGATTCAAAAGAACGATTACAAACAACGATATTAATTGCTACAATTTATATATCACTAATTATTAATATCACCAATAATAACTCTTGAGGCTAAAAATTAATAATACTGGTATAATAAATTGCAATAACACAAAATGATCTGTTTCGGTGTGAGTCAGATCAATAAAACCGCGAAACTACAAATGTACGTGACAAAAAATTCGTACATTTCTTTTTTTGAGTGAGGAAACGGATGCCAGTTTGTTTCTTCTTTCGATGTAACGATATTCTTCTATCCTTTTGCCGTCTTTCATTATTGCGTATTCCAGTCAACCATTTTTGTCATATATGTATAAAATCGGCATTCTAGCGATCATCAACAAATTTCATTCTCGAATTTATATCTTGTAATTTCATATTTACAATTTTCTGAAAAAAGAACTTCCATCTAGACCATTTGAGAATCGTAACACTTATATGGAAACATTCACGTCACGTTGTTAACTCGCTATTAAATAGGACAACGCCTTTAGAAATATGAGGACGAGGAATCCATTATTCTAATCAGCTCCCAAATACGTTCAAAGGTGCTTCAAAATATTTTGGACCGAACGCCAACTGAATTTCCTAAATAGTTTTGTGCCCGTTGCATCACTTTAAATTTCCATTCGAGTACTGGTTTCGTGCTGGCGCCTTCAGTTTCCACTAAATAAATGCATTCGAATAAATAATGATAACGATTTATCGATGTTGATGCTTTCAATTTGGCCTACTCTCTTTGATTCCACCGGTTGAACGGCCCGATCGGTTTGATGGACGACGATTTTGGTTAACGGTACCGCGATAGCCGCGTTCTTCTTAAACGGGGAAAAGAAACGAAGAAGACGATACGAAAAACAGGAGGAACGAGAAGAACGCTTGATATAAACTCGCGTGCCGAAGGAGAATGTACGGCACAAGTTATACAGTTACTTAATTGCCCAGCGTCTCGCTCGTCCCACATGTAAGACCGCCTTCACGTTTCGTCGACCTTCCCGGCCAATATCTTTTTTTCGGGATCGCGTTTCAAGGTTACCATGTTCCCGGCCTGCTAAGACTCGTTGGTTGTTTACAGGCAAGACCGGAGCTGGGAAAATTTCATTTGAAATGAGCATTAAGAAGCAACTGCTTGAAATAATGCATTCAATGAATTTAATAATTCATTCAAATAATTTCACGATTATATCAAATAAAACTGTCCGACAAAATCAAACTTTTTTTCTGGGTTCCTATAGCCACTATGAAATTCTTGTAGAGCTTCACTCCCTGAACAAGAATCCGAAAACCGAATTGCTCCATCGCCCTCAGTTTTTTAACTAAACGAACTTTTGTAAAAACCCAAAATTTTCGACAAAAATGAGGTATTGCATGAAAAGTACAAACGTTAAAAAGTTCTAATTGGTGTTAAAAGATAGAGGAGAGTTTCCCGAATATAGTGGCATGCAATTTATGAATTGTTTTTGGTCCTAAATAGCAATGAATTGATGTCAAAGTTTAAAAAAGTGTCGACGTGCGCAGTTTCTCCAAAATATTTTTGTATTTTTACGAAAAGTTTTTTGTTCGACACGAAAACTCTACCCAGGATCGGATTCTGTAGACATTTCTGAAGAAGAAACGGCTCGGTAAAAGTGTCGGAACGATATACATTTCGAGTAGGTCGAGAAAATGTTCGACGGCAACATGTACACGACGTTTTGTCGCCATGAGCTTCGCTGCTCGCTTCTCTTTGTCCGACAGGGCCGAAGCTACGCGTAATCAACACCGATGGAGGGATCCAATGGAGCACCCACTTTTCGTAAATAATATTTGAATTTTTTTTAGTACTTCAATGTTCAGTTTTTTTTTTACATATTTCTGTGGATAATAATCACCAAACTGTGATATATTTCAGACAAAAAATCACACCAGAGTATTTGGAGTTGGTAACGAAAGTATTCTAACACTAGTATAATTTTGACTCTACGCCATATAATTAAATAAATATTTAAATATATATTTAACGAAATGTTTCAAGAAGTTTAACGTTTTGAAAATGATTATTTATTCATGATCGAATTATCGTTATAATTTAAATGATAACTGTATACATGATATACTTGTAATTCGAACAAATTCAGAATAAAATGAATATTTTTTGTTCATTATTTTTCTTTTATTATTTCTCCATTTTTAATTTATGATTCACATTTTGGTGCTTATTATCCATAAAAATATGTAAAAGAAGACAGCACATTGAAGTACTAAAAAAAATGGCACGCCCCACACGCTAAGTGGGTGCCCCATTGGATCCCTCCATCGGTGTTGATTACCCATAGCCTCGGCCCTGTCGGACAGAGAGAAGCGAGCAGCGAAGCACATGGCGGCAAAATATCATGTACATGTTGACGACGAACATTTTCTCGACCTACTCAAAATGTACATCGTTCTGACACTTTTACCGGGCCGTTTCTTCTTTAGAAATGTCTACAGAATCCGATCCTGGGTAGAGTTTTCGTGCCGAACAAAAAACTTTTCGTAAAAATACAAAAATATTTCGGAGAAACTGCGCACGTCGACACTTTTTTAAACTTTGACATCAATTCATTGCTATTTAGGATCAAAAACAATTCATAAATTGCATGCCACTATATTCGGGAAACTCTCCTCTATCTTTTAACACCAATTAGAACTTTCTAACGTTTGTACTTTTCATGCAATACCTCATTTTTGTCGAAAATTTTGGGTTTTTACAAAAGTTCGTTTAGTTAAAAAACTGAGTGTGATGACGCAATTCGGTTTTCGGATTCTTGTTCAGGGAGTGAAGCTCTACAAGAATTTCATAGTGGCTATAGGAACCCAGAAAAAAAATTTGATTTTGTCGGACAGTGTTATCTGCATCTGCCACACCATCACAGTATGGCTGAAATGTTGACTCCTGCCTACGCATTTGTTTCCATGATCAGACCTACCATTTCAACAGTGACTCTTCAGCTTGTACGGTCAACTGTTGATTAAAGTCAGGAAATCTGGATGTACCGGAAATCCTCACTTCGTCTTGAGTAACCTAGCGCATATTTTTATTTTGTACATTACACTGCTTCACCAGATGGCCCTCTTTTTGCGTAATAAGCTCAAGAATTGATCAATGGTTACAAAGATACAAATATTTAAATTTTCATAAGAAATTTAAAAGTTTTCACGAAGCTTGCCAACGTCGTCCGGATGGATATAATGTTGCCCCCCAAAATTCTGTATATGAGAGACTCCTGCTTCATTAAGATCCACTTTTAATGAATGAAACTGGAGATAAGAGTCTAATAAACATATCCTATTATTAGAAGCCCTGCAAGCAATTTTAATATTTATCGGATTCATAATTTTGTTAATGGCATATATGTCGTTCTTAATAGAGACCTCGTGGGCTGTGTCCATTATTATTGTTTGTTTCTTAGATAGAAAATGTTCTTTGCTTATGATACTAACATGCTGTCATAGGAGAATTCTACACCTTTGGATCGGTGAAGATTTGCATAAAAGAGTTGCTCCAAAATTGCACTTGAGCATGATTTTTAAGGTCACATTTTTTTTGTTATTTCATTATACATATATTACTCATCAGCAGGAACAATATTCTCAAAGGAACCATCACATAAGCTACAGTTCTCATAAAAAATAATAAGAATGTCACATTGATATTATAGGTTATACTATAGGTGGTCCACTTAAATAAGGTCACCTAAATATCTTCTCTAATTGCGGGGGTACAACACAATTTTTATATGCTATTTTAACGGTTCGGAAAAAACATCGTATTGCGAAAATATTTTTTTGCCTATAATTATATAATTTTTTTTATTGCATCCTGTAGCTGATAACCTTGACATGATATATTTGTTACAGTTTCATAAAATTAAGTTTGAAATAAATTGAAAAAATTATAAGAATTTTCTATCGGTTTCTCACTTTTGTTTAATTTTTTGTATTTTTAGATGTCCTAATACCTTTGGAGTGGGGGGGGGGGAGTGTAAGTATATGACCGTCACTGTAAAAAATCCTGCCTTCACACTGCTAGTTGCGTTACAATTTCTATTAATATGTGCCGACACCATTTGGTAAATGAATTGGCATGACAATTGGTTTTTGAGTCATTCGACCCAATCGACGCATAAGATTATACTAGTTACAAAGCGCTGGTAACGTCGAGTAACTGGTAACTCTCATATATGTAGAAATAAGTAGAGGAACTATTTTATTTAGACTGTAGAACGTCTGAAGAATATTTACTAATTTTTCGGAGCCGAAATACTAAGTAGTTTAACCGTGACAGCCATTTTAATTATTAATTGAGCCGATTACAGTGAAGATTAACAATAAGAAATCCCATCAAACTCACGCAGAAAATATTTTTGTTTCAATAATTCCATATCTAAACAGAATTCAACGAACGTTTCACAAAGCTAATTCCCTCACCATACCGGCGCGGCGGCGGTTAGGCTTTCACGCGAAGCTTCATGTTTGGGTCCTTATGTATACAAACATTTTGAACTAAAATTTTGTTATTATTATCATCATTATTATTACTACTATTATTATTACTATTATTGTTACTATTATTTTACCGTACTTTTTTTAAATAAACGGCTGACAGCATCAAGTGTCAAACGATCAAGTTGGGCCTCGAGCTCTGGGTCCGAAAAATTCGGATGTGGTACGACGAGGGTTAAACAAAAAAGGTGTATCAGAAGTGATAATAAAGGAGAGAAGTGTAGAGTCTTAAGAAATGGGTCCATGAAAATAAATTGTATGTTAGACCTATCCCTCTGTCACGCTTTTGATTGAGCAATTATCCGCAATTTTAAATCAGTTTTATATAGTTTAAGTTAATAGGTGAAACAAGAGTTCAACGTAAAATTGTAACAAGGATAATCACTAGTTAGTTTCGATTTGAGAACGTGTGTAATAAGTAAATAATAAAATGTCTCTGTTCAATGGAATAGATACAACTCATTGTGGTACTGTATTCCACCGCGCGATGTCGCAAAAAATAATATTATTTATATTAATGAGATCTACGGAGATGACACAGTTTAATTTGGCTGGTTTATACACACCGTGTTACGAGGGTTTTTCTATGGTAATTCGTGATGTTTATACTTTGTTAACTGTAATTTTTAGTTGCAGATTTAAGAAGTTTCTGTTTCAGATGTTAAGTTTATCTTTTTCATATTTTACTGTTCTTTATTCGACCATCCAGTAAAATATTTCAAAATGCTGGCTATAATTATAATAAATGACAAAATCTGTAAAAAATTATAAGGACAAAAGTTAACTCGTCGCTCGTGTTCGAATCGTTTTTACGTCGTAACAACGGCAATGTACAGTAAATTCTTCCTAATTGATGTTCAAATTGTCCACAAAAATGGACAATTTGGGAAAAGGAGTTACGATTATTCGAGCCTTGCAGCTCGTTTTTATAGATGTTGACAATTCGTGACTATAAAAATGAACCGCAAGGATCGAATAATCGTATCTGCTCTTCCCAAATTGTCCATTTTTGTGGACAATCTGGGCGTCAATTAGAGAGACATTACTGTACCGCAATTTTTAAAATCTTTCGGGTTGTAAAGCCGATGACGCTGAACGACGGAACTGATTGGTATCGCTGTTCGTCTAATTAAAGAGAAACAGCTGTTTTGGCGAGTCTTAACCTTGAAGACTGAATTTGGAGCACTATAAAACGGACTCAACTCGATGATCTAAGGTTCAAAGATTACGATAGATGGTTGATTAGAAGATTAGCGTAAGCTGGAGTCGACTAGAACTGACTGAAGCAGACTAAGACTGACTGCGATTCTTAGATAGATTTGAAGCAGACTGATGCAGATTGATTTCAGGCGAATTGGTTTCGGGTTTTTATACTCTTCGAAGACAGGGAACTAGAAACTGATTGGCTAGTAACGAGATGGAAAGGGAAGTAAAAAAAGTGACGCAGCGCGCAGTGCCGCGGGTGACTGCTATAAATCGAAAATATGCTGCCGATGAGGCGTGCAGTACTTGGAAGTGTAGAGATTACTTTATTGTTAGAAAGAAGACGACTCTAAGGCGTACGAAATGTTGGGTTTTTAAGTGAATATATAAAACTACATCTTTTTTCAAAAGCTGTTTATTTTTCTCTTTTCCCAACGAGATTTTAATGCATTGATGCCTGTCTTAAGGAATTATGATATGGAATTGTTCAGACTGTCTTCATTTTCATACTGTTTAGCCCGTAAAGACTGCTCTAAATGTTTAAAGAAATGAAAGTCGGTTGGCGATAGATCCGGCGAATAAGCAGGGAGCTGCCAAATTTCATATTTTAATTAATTTAATTTCGCAATTGTTTTGTACGACGTACGCGGTCGCACGTTGCCGTAGAGAAGTATTGGGCCATGCCGGTTAACAAGTCGATGGGCATATAATTCTCAATTTTTCATTTATTTCATCAATGTACTGGCAGTACTTTTCGGCTGTAATTGTCTCCCCAGTTCGAAGGAATGAATAGTGAATTACTCCGGTCACATTCGTTTCCACCAATGCTTTCAGAACATCATTTTTCACAGACGTTTTGGGTCTTCCACGCGGTTCATTTTATAGGTAAAAATCATCAGACAGAAAATTTTCAAACCAATGCTGCACTTTTCGATCGTTAACAGTATTCTCCCCAAAACGCCTGGTTTATATCGCGTGCAGATTTTGCAACATTATTACCAAGTTGATACTCATAAAAAAATTACACACACACACACACACACACACAAATATCGGTTGAATTCATATCCTTACGAAATTCAAAACAAATAGCAAAATAGAACACTTTTGAGAATATTTTCTTTGTTGAAATATGACGTTGGCAATGGGCAGTACGACCATAAACGAGGCTATGCCAAAAACAAAAGCATAACGAAAACGTTCACATGTAAAGAAAATCCGACATTTCATATGCACTAACCTAATAAAAGACTGAAATGAAGAAGGCGATGGCTCTACGAAATTGAATACTTAACAATCGTGACTTTTTCTCAATCGCATGCCGTTCGTTGAAGGAAAATGAATGAAATTGTGTGTAACAATGAAATTGTCTCGCTAAGCCAGAGGGAATTCCTCGAAATTTAAGCTATATTAAAATTTGAACAAAGAAGTAATTCGCTCCGAAGAAAGTCGGACAGAAGAAGAGCGAAAATTCCGTTGAGGAACGGAACACGAATAGTAAATAAAAAATGATCGAATAGTTTCATTCGAATTCAATTAAATGGCCTTTATCATATCTAATGCGATGATCTTTTTTAGAATTCAGGGATGTATTGCTGACTGCGCAAGCATTTATTTTTTCATAGCTGTGGCTTTGAAACTTCGTCGATTATTATCTGTCATGCTCTTTACGAAGTGGCTTTGAATCCACAGATGCAAGATAAATTGCGTGCAGAAATTAAGGAATTCAGTACAAGAAACAATGATTTAAATGAAATGAAATATTTAGACAAAGTTCTTAAAAGTGCGTATACATATACTTTCATTGTTAACGTAAATATTAGGTAATGTCATAATCTCGGTAGAATTTTTTGATAAAATTTCGGCGAAGACTATGCAAAGTCATTTATTTAATTAATGATATATGATCATTATCTCCAAAAATTATTCTTCATCTAATTTCAGAACTACTGCTTGAATTAATTTAAGGGCAATTGTGAAATACGGAGAATTATTAGTAAAAAATACAGCAAAAAATATAGATTATGCAGCGATTTAATATAATGATGCATATAATTATTACAGTGATGCACGATTAAATCAACACGAAATTTATGCGGTTAAATTTACAAGATTCAGCTTCACTTTTCTCAGAAGCCTCATATCTCAGTCGACAAGGATAGAGATTGTTTATGGTGAAAATAAAAGAGACAATATAGCTGATATTCTTCTGATTAAATTAAGCTCAAACACGATGTAAATCAAATTAAGTTTATCTACGAGTTTTTTTTATTATAGATTAATTATTCCGATTTACAATGTGTTTGTATTCATTTTACTCAGAAGGGTCAGAACTATCTGTTGATGCTACAATTATAAAAGTAACGCAATCAACTACTAAAACTGAAATTTTCTTGATCGTACGTTCATTTGTTGCTGTTCACTGAGTCCGTTTAATATCGGAACCTTGAGCATCGTTGCTCAACACACCACTAACATTTATTCCGCTTTCGCTCGTTACATCTATTCTCTTGCATTGTCTATCTATGCTCGAACAGTTCGAGGGATAAGGTGCCCATACGCGAGAATTTGCACGTTAACTTGCGAATAGATGTATATTTAACCGTGCAGTACTGTATTAATGTAATGATCAGATACGGAATGATCTAGAAGTTGGTCCAATTCTATCGTAAACATGATGTCATCATCTACTATCTTCCACGAAAATAATCGACCACCTTAAATTGAAACCTTAAAACGGAATCAATCTTTTAAAATAGAACCAAATGTTTAAATGTTTTTGAGATATTAGAAGGACTAGTTTATTCGACAATGTCAAAAATAATATTTTCAGAAATCGTAATTGGCTAGAACGACAGAAAAAAATGTCTACATTAATTAAAAGAAAATTTATACTTGTCACGTCTTAGGAATTTTCGACCCCTGCGTAGCGGCTGAAACTTTAAACGATTTTTTAGAGATTTTTGACGATCTGGTGAAAAAATATTTTATACAATAATGGATCAGTATTTACTGCTCTAAAAATGTGAATACAAAAAATTTGAAAATAAATCATTTTTTGGAAGAATGAAGAATACCAGAATTTTTTAAACGTTAATACATATATTTGACTTCATAATATTCTAGCTACTGTGGATACCGATTCATATACAGTCCACGACAAAAAGGTGGCACACTTTAAAAATAAGTGATTTTTATTTAATATTACAATTAAGGTTTTGTTTTCATACAAAAAACTGTAAACACCACTGTAAACATACATAAATGAAATAGTATTAAATTCTACCAGTCCAAGCAATTTTATTTAAAAAAAGAAGAAATTTTATGGGAACATGATGCGACAAAATGATAGCATATTTAACTAAAAATAATGTATAGCAATAAATCAACGAAGGATATTTTTTCCCTTTTTTATTATTACGCTATAAAACCCCTTCTAGGTTATTAGCAGTATGCATATTATTGTGCATACTAACAGTACAGAGAATAAATTGACATAGTTTTGATACATTTATATATGACATTTATATGATATACAATAATTTACAATGCGAAACATGTTTTTGTATTTATAACTAGAACTTAGGATTACTGTTGACTTGCTAATCATCATTTGTCTATTCTAGACCATACATGACTTACAAAGTATGTACAGTAATGTCTCTCTATTTGACACTCAGATTCTCCACAAAAATGGACAATTTTTAGAAGAGGAGATACGGTTGTTCGAGACTTGTGGCTCGTTTTTTATGGTTACTGATTGTCAAGAACTATAAAAATGAGCTGCAAGGCTCGAATAATCGTATCTCCTCTTCCAAAATTGTCCATTTTTGGGCACAATCTGAGAGTCAATTAGGAAAACATTACTGTACTCGGTACAAATTAATTAGAGACAGGAACTGGTTTTTTAGAAATTTATGAATATATAGGTCGTCAAGAATGAAACTTGTAGTTTACAGTTTTGCCAACTTTAACAGCTTGGTATTTGACAGTGCCTTAATATTTTTCTATGCTGTTTTTTTTGTGTTAAGGAGCTACACATATTGCCGGTAAAAGGAAATTATCCTAAGCTCTAAAAAATATTATTAATTTTTTAAAAAAACTGTTGTTTTTTTGATAATGGATCGGTCGGAAATTCGTGCTGTAATCAAGTATGAGTTCTTACGTGGAACTACGGCATCGCAGACCGCGCGAAACATAAATGGTGTATTTGGTTCTAGTGTAACTACGCAGCAAACAGTATCAAAATGGTTTGTCAAATTTCGGAGTGGTAACTTTGACCTCACAAATGATCCACGCGGTCGCCCAGAATCAAAGGTCAATAATGACGTACTAAAAGTCACCGTTGACTCTGATCCATCTCAAAGTGCTTATGAATTATCATTAAAGTTCGGTGTAAGCAAACAAACAATATTAACTCATTTAGCTCAAATCGGGAAAGTGAAAAAGTTAGATAAGTGGGTTCCTCATGAACTGAACGAAAACCAGAAACAAAAGCGTTTGGAAGCTTGTTTGATGTTGCTTTCTCGCCACAAATCTGATCCATTTTTGAATCGAATAATCACTTGTGATGAGAAATGGATTCAATACGACAATCGCAAGCGTTCAGCGCAGTGGTTAGACAAGAACGAATCTCCAAAACATACTCCAAAGCGTAGTATTCATGAGAAGAAGTTGATGGTCAGTGTTTGGTGGACTAGTGCAGGTGTAATTCATTACGAGTTCATGAAACCAGGCTCATCGATCACAGCAGAAATATACTGTAAGCAACTAGACAAAAAATGATGCTAGAACTTAAAAAAAAACAGCCTAGATTGGTCAACAGATCGACTCCTATCTTACTGCAAGATAACGCCAGACCTCACACTGCACAAATGACTTCATCATCCTTCTTCATCATCCTCCATACTCACCATATCTAGCTCCCACAGACTACCATTTCTTTCGTAATTTTAAAATTTATTAAAATTTCAATTCCGATAATGCAGTAAAATTTGCCTTCCAGGAATTCATAGACTCTCGTACATCAGGTTTTTATACCACCGGGCTGAACATCCTGCCGCTTAAATGGCAACAATGTGTTGATAATTTGGGCGCATACTTTGATGAGTAAAATCGTTTCTTGTGTTTATAAATTATCAGCAAACTTTGCCTATTTTTCTACAAATTTCATACTTGACGACCTGTCAGACTACATTGTCGCAGTCCGGAGGAATAACTGAGAGTCGTTCGTGGTTATCCGTTTATTCGTTACCGTTCAAGAGTCAACGTTCGATCGAATCTTTTAGCTGGGCCTAGTCGTCCGTAATTCAACTGTCTGAACATATGGCAGACGAAGATCCTTGGCGACCGCGGGTTGGCTGCCGTTGATGTCCCCGTATCTCCAGCACGCCAGGGGTGGTGCGGCGTCCGTCTCGCTGTGACCGCCACATCACCCTCCCGCCCTTGGTGGAATCAAGATTGCGGGGTCGCTCTTAACATTAACTTATTGCTACACGCTATTTACAGGCAAAGTATTAGGGGGACCGGAAAGTTATGTCGTTTACATTACATTCAAACAGATAAATATGCGCAGAAACGACTGTTCCGTCACGTAGAACCTCCCGCAGACCTCTCTCGTGAAGGGTTTATGGCACGGACCAGCGTGGGTCATCTGAGGAGACGGAGACCTTTTTGGCAGCTGCCGAACATCCGGGCAGTGTCTCCGTCTTTTCTAATGATCGCGACGTGTCATAAATCCTAAAGGCCCGAAAAAACCTCCCTCAAAACACTTGAGATTTTTGAACGTGTCTTGGGAAAGTTAGTCCCAACCGTCGCGGGGATGACATCTCAAGGCCCGGAGGACCTCCCCAACCACGCAATTACGTGTCGCACCCCTCTTCAAGACAAGGCCCGTGCAGGACGGTACGAGAGGGTGGTGACGAAACGTTCGGAGGACGCTGATTGGGAAATCGTAATTTTCGAGAAAACCAATCAGCGCATCCAGGCATGGAGGTGGAGGTTCCTTCAAGAATCTCAAGTGGGGAAAAGGGCATAAAAAACGCGAGCAGTCGAGGCGATATATATTCAGTCGTAATTCAATCCGAGTAGTGGTTCAAGAGTGGTTCGGTAGTTTTCAAGCAATATTATTATACATTCTCGATAACGGAGTCTCACCCGTGCGTCGAACAGTCTCAATCGTTCGGAGACTCACTCGTCGCAACCGGAGACTCATTCGACTCAGGAATTCAATCGATCATTCACTCAAAATCGGTCAATCGGACCGATAACCATTACAAAACCGACGCGTCTTCAGATAAGTGAAGCCCGGGCCTTACAACCCCGGCAGGGTTGACGTTCGATCCCCGCGCGTCAAAAAGGCGTCGTAAAACCACGGCGCTACAACGACATTACTTTACGGTCCCCCTAATATGTACATCTTGGCTAGACCTCATAATGCTCGTTAGGTTTACCGCAAATATAGATTAAGTAATTTTAAAAAAATGTTATTATATTGAAACAAGCAATTTTTTAACCTAGAAAATGCGATTTAAGAGAAAGAAAAAATTACGATATATACCTAAATATTCATGCATGTTTCCACATTGTTGAAATACACATCTTAAATTTTCAGCAAGAACTCAACCAGAAATGCTTGCTCTTACTAAAAATAATCAAGTATGATTTCCTTTACAATAGTAAAATGACCTTTCCGAGTGAGAAAATGGGAGGGATACCTGCCAAGATTCCTAAAACAATGCATTCATACCTCAGGTAGTCGATACGGGTAACGGTATGGATCAGGCGCTGCGGTACAGAGGAAGCTAATGGTAAGCAAAATTTAAAGATATGATGTATTATGTTATATATTATAGGAAGCAATACATCGACGTTCTTAATATATATTTAAAAAATTGTATTCTTGTTTAAAATAGTAGTCCCATATGGTGACATCAACCCTACGATAATGGCATTCTCATTTCACAGTATGCGTGAATGCAAGGTTATATTTTTAAAAATTTTAAATTAATATGTGCAGTCGCGCGTAACCGCTCCTGATTGGTCGAGTCACCGAAGCGTGAAGCGTGACCACGACTATATATGCCACAAATTCTGACAAATGGTTCATTCGACGTCTTGGATCTACATCAGCAATATGGAGAACTTCAGAACTTTCCTTGATGTGATTGGAGTGCTCGACCCTACCAAGGTGGATTTTATTTCTGAACTTCCGCCGGAGGTGTCGCAGTTAATCCTACGCATGTTGGATCCTCGGTCTCTGCTTTGCGCTGCTAGAGTGTCAGGTAAGTGGCTGAATGTCTGCAAGGATGATCCTATCCTGAGACGAACCGCGAGACACTATAAACAGCGCATAATGCAGAGACGACGAGAACGTTTTCCTGCGGCAGCTGTTGAAGAACCAAGGACGACGGTACGGAGGGCAGTTCCAGTTCCTGCACAGGTGAGAGTAGTTGCACCTCATGTACAAGCTCGGCCAGGTTCGAGAAATTCGACGCGTGGCAGATCCATTAGAATGTAATTTTTTGTATTAATAAATTATTTAACTTGACGTGCTTCTTCCAGCAAATAATTATTATTATGTTTTAGTTAAGTATGTGTAATATAACTTCTAATTTTTTTATGTATCTTGACCAGCTTCTTTAATAGTAGCAATATTTTCTTAGTTTTAACATAGCACAACTAATAAGTTGTATCTTGTATATTGTATCTTGACAAGCTTCTGAAAAAGTAGCAAGTTTTTCTCTAATTAGTTTTACTACGATGTAACTAAGAATAATTTAATAGAATAATACGTTATATTTGACGATCTTTGCAGCTAATGCGAGTAAAGTTCAACTATAATAGATTTCTACAGGATGTCCTAAAAATGTCTCGCAACAAGGAAATTGGGGATAGTCGAGGTCATTTGAATTAACTTTTTCCTCAGCAAAAATTCAATCTGCAGTTTTCTTTACGAGTTATTAACGAAAAACCAATGAGAGGCGAACGCGCGAATTGCAACGTGGTCGATCACTCGAGCACAATATGCTCCGACCGCGGAACTTGACAGAAGAAGGAGCGCACCGTGTCGCGTTCGAATCAATGAACAAGTCACGGAGCTTTAACTTTCTGATTTCTTTTTTACCATGTGACAATGATAATTTTAAGAAAAACTCCGTTTATCCTTGTTTCAGAATGCCTGAAGAATATTTACTACTTTTTTAGACCCGAAATAGTAAGTAGTTTATATATATTATGTGACAGCCGTTTAAATCTTCTTAAATGCACACGACACCTTACGACGTCGACTGTAGGTTACTTAGCAAGTGTTTGATGCTACTTGACGAATTAATTACAATTAGGAATTTGAAAAACGCGTTACGTACGCTTATTTCGATCGCAGACATTCTGAAATTGAAGATCAGCAACGTCACAGATTTTAAACATAGCACCTCAAGCGTTGCTGCAAACGCCGTTGCTGGCGGAAACAGCAGCGGCAATGCGACGGAGGTGAAGACAAACACTCTACTGGCCAGAGCCAAAGAAATCGCTCTGGCCTTTAATGCCGGCAAAACTGTAAGTATATGCAGTATATACATGTACAATAAAATGTATATTTATAATATTATTATAAATAATATTATATATATTATTATTATATATAATATATTATTATTATATATAATATATTATTATTATTAATACAAAATTCTACTTCTATGTTACAGTCGAGTATGAAGACCGATTGGCCAAATTGACTCGGGGGACGATAAAGCCCTCGAGGGTGGATTTAGTGGCTGCCAACGTAAGTAAATGTAAAATAATAAATGAAAAATACTTTCGGCGTAAAATAATAAATAGTAATAGTAATAGATACTTTTACGTTACAGAGAGAACTAAAAAAATTAATGAAGGCGGACATATAATTCAATGTGCCTAAAAGGCGAAGAAAAATGTAATATATAGCAATTCAGAATCGGAAACAGATTTAATCGAAAAATCTAATTACACGAATTGTGATATAACAACATGGACGAAAAAGCATTTTGTACCAAAAATTGATCGATATAGTTCAAAACGTTCGGGAATCGCCAAACAAATGCCCAGATCATCCAAAATCATCGATTCCTTTGAATCATTTATATCTGAAGAGTTCGACATAACCTTGACATAACCTATCACTCGAAAAGTACTCGAGCATGGATGATTATCTACGGAGTGATGTTTTTAGAAGAATAATGACCAGAGACCGTTACTTTCTGCTATTACGAATGATACATTTCTCGCACGAACCTGGACACATTGGTAAACCGTCTAACAAAAATAAGAAACATAGTTGATATGCTGCGAAAATTTTTCAATGCAGCATTTCAGCCTTACCAAGAACTTTGTATAGACGAAAGTTTACTTTTATACAAAGGCCGCCTATCTCTTTCAAACAATATAATCCGACAAAAAAAAATAGATTCGGTATAAAGCCGTGTATTCTTTGCGATTGCAAAACCGATTCTGTGCCAGTCATAATAGTTTATACTGGATCATCTATACTTCCGGATCGTGATATCAAGGGAATTGGAAAGTCTGGAGCAATCGTCTTAGCACTTTTGAAGCCGTATTTAGAAAAACGTGGATAACTTCTATTCGAGTCCTGCATTATTTAACTTATTATACGGTAATCGTATTAAATGCATGCGGAACTGTAAGAAGAAGACGACAAAGAATACCAAAGATGGAAGATCAATTGAAAAAAGCAGAATTTTTCTTCGAAAATTCTGTTTGAGATGGATGGACAAGAAAGAAGTTTCTATATTTCGACTATGCATACTACAGATTTTATGTCAGTATCCAAACTGTGGAGGAAAACAGATTATGCAAAAGCCTATATGTGTTGTTGATTATAATAATTCGATGGATGTAGTAGATAAAGTGGATATGCTCAGAAATAGTGTCAATTTCACTCGTAAATGAAAGGAACGTAACCATATCTATGGCAAAGTTTCAATTGCAATTGATAAAACAAATAATTGATAAGCATCATCACATGGTTATACCAATAAAATCAAAGAAGAAAGATTAATGATCCCATGAGATTATATATAACGGAGAAGCATTTTCCCTCACTGTATAATATATCAACAGGAAGGAAACCAGAGCCGAAGGTATGTAGTTTGCAGTAAAAGTGACAAAAAAATCGGAATCAAAATATGAATGCAAAGATTGCAACGTTAGTTTATGTATAGATCCATGTTTTAAAATATTGGGTTTGGGAAAAAATTCGTGGCGTTTTCCCGATAGATGTCGTCAATTGTTAATAACTCACGAACAACTTTTGCAACAATACCATTAAACGCTTCATTTAAAGGTGACACATTGAACGTTATTTTGGGTGTATAAACATCGTGGTGGTGCAGTACTTTGAAAATTGTTGGCGTTTGAAAATGGAGAGAAATAATGAGAGATTTTGCTATGTTTTACAATATTATTACGACAAAGGGAAGAACGCTGCGCAGGCTTGTGAAAAAATTTGTACTGTGTATGGTGAAGGTACATTATCAAAAACAGCTGCGCGGAAATGGATCGCTCGCTTTTGTTCTGGTAATTTTGATGATTTCTCTGACTATCACTTGTTCCGATCTCTACAGAACTCTCTCAATGAAATTAAACTGGCTTCAAAAGAAGCCTGTGAAAACCACTTGATTCGGTTTTTTAACCAGAAACCGCAGAAGTTCTTCACCGATGGCATCATCATTCTACCCGAAAAATGGCGAAACATTGTCGATAATAATGGAGCATATTTGGTTTAAATAAATTCATTTTCACAACATAAGTGTTGAGGACTCATCAGATGGATGACGGAGATCCTCTGAATATTGCACTTGGTGCCGACTACCTCGAAGGACCACCCACTGTAGTGGGACTATTTGTAACGCGCAACCTAACCGTTACGCGTATCTCACTATGTGTTCTGTTCTGTTCTGTCTGTCTTCTGTACTTTCTGTCTATCTGAAGTTGTTCGTCTATCGCTCTAAGACTGTTCTGTCTGTACTCTGAGAATGTTCTGTCTGTCTGTACTCTCTGTATGTTCTGTGTGTCTAAGCGTGTTCTGTGTTGTAAGAATGTTCTGTGTATCTAAGAGTGTTCTGTCTATCTGTCTATCTGTACTCTAAGACTGTTCTGTCTGTCTGTACTGTTGAGAATGTTCTGTCGTTGTTCTGTCTTCTGTGCTTTCTGTCTATCTGTCTGTCTTCTAAGGTTGTTCTGTGCTCTAGAGGACCGGAGTCATGTCTCATATCACCTCGGTCCTCCCTACTTCTCTTAACCTAGGGTGGGCGGCAAGGAATTACGGTCCAATCACTGCAATCCCAAATCCAGCGAGACTGCCCCAAAACGGTGGGCCGGGAGTTAGGAGGGAGAGTGACAAAATCTGCTCCTGCGAGACCTCCCGCGCTGATGGGCCTACGTGCCCGAACAATGCCAGACCCAACCGTCATTGACTGTACCGTAATCAAGGACCAGGAGACGTTATGACGATGCCACATGTGCCCGGGAACGGCCCGGGACAGACCCATACCGTCCGGGTACCCAAGCACATGGCCCCTGCCATAAATCAGGGCCCCTTGGCCCTAACAATAAGAAATCCAGTTGAATTTTACTAACAAAACGCCACGAAGATCAAATAACGCCCAGATCAAATATATCACACCCAATCATATTATTAGGGGTACCGAAAAGTAATGTCGTTTCTGCGCATGTCAATATTCGTTTGTCATTTATCAGCTCATTGTGTACTTCGAAGTCGTGCCAAAGACATTTTAAGGTTCGTAGGTCTGCGGTAATTTCAATTGTTGCTTCCAAACAGCAAAATTCCCTATTGCAGACACGGAGTCAAGACCGTGTTCCAACACGCTGGTTGATCCAACGGCGGACCCTTGACGGTGTGATTTTCCATCATCTGGCATAAGCTTAATTCAGCTTCGTCCAGCTCATATATCTTCAGTGTTCCAGGGACATCACCTCGTACAGATATTCTTCGACTGGTAAACTGTGTTTGATTGCAGGAGCCACGAATGTTGTGAACCACCATGTCATCAACTTCCACAAGAGGTTTCGCGCCACCCCTTTTTTAGGCCTCTTAACAGGGCTTCATCTCAGTCCGGTTTAAGCAGTCACAGTTACTGCATAAAGATCTTCACCTTCGTGGTGACGGGCTAGTCATCCCAAGGGGTCGAAGAATCGTGCAACTCTGGAAAGTACTGCATGTTTTGTAAATATTTTTTCTTCTACGCTCACCTCGTATTGGAAATGGAACACATCTTGTCGAGGTAGCCAGTGTAGATTCGGCATTTTCTGCAGTACAGAATGCAATCCAGATCCGTCAAGAACGTCAAATATGCCTCTGGTTATATTCACAACCTCTTGTTTTCATAACGAAAATCATCCGTCATCTTTCAGCCAAAGACTCTCCCTTGCATGTCATCACTTAGCCATGGCCCCTTCTTCTCATCATCGAACGTAGGCTCGAATAGCATAACTTCGCTGATATTTTCATTCCAACGACAAACGTACACACCTTTGACATTGCCTTTAATATTTTATATGTTAAGAATCGGTTTTGGTGTTGTTTAATGGGTAAGTATCATTGGGGTATTTCTAATGGGTAGGTATCATTTTAATTTGAAAAATCTGACCAATATATTAAACAAATTTTCGTATATAAAAAATTAGAAATAAAAAAGTTGATTCATCACTTTTATTCTATCATTACAATGTATTCATAGTAATGTACGCCGGCATGCTAGCTGCTACCTTTCCAGGTAGTTAAGTTCAACCCGAGCGAACTTCGTCCTATCTTTCTCTCACGAGGTGCCGTGAGATTCGATGAATCATGCCTTAGCACAACGTAGTATTCTTATACCCGCATGTTTCGATACCAACTAAAAGCACCTATTGAAGAAAGTACTGTACACCTCAAAATAGTTAGAAAATACAGTTAATTTACTAATTTACTACTAATTAATACTTCTAATTAATTTACTTCTCATTAATATTTGGATATTTTGAGAAGAATAAATATTTTATAGAAGTTGTGAAAAATTGCGATCTTAAAGTTTGTCGCAAAATGTGAGAATCTAAAGTACTTTTAAATTTTATCGAGACAATGATTACAGACGTAAGGCCCGAATAATACATGATTACGAAAACGACCGTGTATACCGTACAGATTAAAAATCTATCCAAGCATTACACGAAAAAAGTAAAAAAGGGGGGGGGGCAATCCATTACGCGTCTTACAATTTATTACAAAATAGATTTTAAAAAACACACATTAGCATAATAAACTAAACAAAATCCATATTTAATATATGTATATGTGCATACAAGGGTCGACCAATTCGGTAGGCAGAGCCACGCAGCTAAAGCCAGGCAGCAAGGCCAAGCCAATGCAAATGAGCCTTAAGGATTTCTTTTTAATCCTACTATTATATTCTACTCTATTTGAAAGAGGCGGTTCCAGAAATTGAATTTTCATTTTTTTTGTATAGAAATATGGTAAAAGAAATAAGTGAAAAGCTGGAGGAGGTGCGTATAAGTGCGGAGGAAGGCAACACCTCCGGCGTTGCAGCAAACGCCGTTTCAAACAACGCCGTTGTTGCAAACGCCGTTGGTGCTGCTGTAAGCAGCAGTGGCAATACGGAGACGCTTGACGATATGCTAAAAAAGACAGCGAGAAATCGCTGTGGCCTACAATTGCGGCAAAGCTGTAAATATATGCAATATATGTGTATAATAAAATGTATATTTATATTATATATACTTCTAATTCTGCTTTTATGTTACAGTCGCAGTAGAAGAGTATTTTAGGGAAGTTAGCTCGGGGACCGCAAAGCCAACGATAGTCAATATGGTGGCTGCCAATGTAAGTAAATGTAAAATAATAAATGAAAAGTACTTATATATATATAATATAATATATAATAATATGTATAATAATAAATTGTAATAATATATACTTTTACGTTACAGAGAGAGCTAAAAAAATTAATGAAACAAACTATATATGGCCCCCAAAAAAGGGGGCTTCGAAAAAAAGATTGAGGAGGACGAGGAAATTACTTCCGACTTAGTGCAGTCAATGCAGCGACAATTGCAAAAAAGCTGTAATTTAAATAAAAAGTAACCCTACGAAGTATTAATAGTCTTCATATTATTATTAAGTGTACGAAGACTTTTGTGACCCGATATTTGCACCATATAATAAATATGCTCTATTTACTTAAAGAAAAAAGGTTCATTTTTATTTACTGCTATACACTTTTGAAGACTAAGTAATGTTCTTTAGTTATACGTAGACACATTCCAAAAGAACGTTATGAAAATACAGTAAATTCTCCGTAATTGATGCTTAAATTATGCACAAAAATAGACAATTTAGGAAGAGGAGATACGATTATTCGAGCCTCGCGGCTCATTTTTACAGTTACCGATTGTCAACAATTATAAAAACGAGGTGCAAAATTCGAATAATCGCATCTCCTCTTTCTAAATTGTCCATTTTTGTGTACACAATTCGAGCGTCAATTAAGAAGAATTTACTATACTAAATTTATTAGTTACTATTAGTTACTAAATTTCTTTCTGGTGTATGAACACTTTTGTGGGCAAGTGTATGTCTACCAAGCAAACATTTGAAATGTAAAAACATTCATTCTTGGATAAATTAACTTTTCAGAGATTTTAAGCGCTAATTTTAATGCGCTAAATAGATATTATATAACAAATGTAGGACTAAAGAATAAAGTTAGAATGAGTTTGTTTCATTGATTCATTGTTACACATACAATAATTAATAATTATGTATAATACATGATTTTTTAGTCAAAATGTTAAATGGTCAGAATGAAAAGCGAAGTAAAATCAAGTCGGTACGGAACGTGTTAAATGTTCTTTGGTTGATGATTTCACTTATTTTTGCTATTACCATGATGACCGAAATATAATTTCTATCATCGTTTATAACTAGTGGCAACAAACAAAATTTTTGCTTAATTGTATTTGTTATTTCTAAACAGAGATTGAAATCTTTTAATCGTGTGGTTTTAATAATTACGATTGTATTACAGATATTTTTTGAGAAAAATTTTTAAGATAGCTGTTATTTTGGTTACCAACATTTGCTTGCAACGCAATAAAAAATCAAGTACTATGTCAGTAACTGCGCGTATTCTGATCAGGGACTCGGATCTATCGAATCATTCGATTTACAATCGTAAAATACGAATATTTCTCTGGTTTTCTTTTATGCTAAAATAGCAATCGCGAAAACATATAAATTAATTGACGTTGCGTTTCAGAATTAATAGTTGTTCGGAAACCACGTGCACGCACCAATCGTGTTTCCGGTCGGAAAATTTATTATGTAGAATCTACGAAGCGCTCATTCAATGAATGAATTGAAAACAAGAGTCTCGTACTTACATATGCAGCACACGCCGAAACCGAGCGCACATGGTCCGTGGGACTTCCCCCGTTGAATGCGGCACTCATACGTATTCTTGCATACACCTCGCCGTCGTTTGTCCTGCGACAGGCACTCTTCTTCCACGGGAGTGGGAAAGAAATTTAGAACTGCAAAGAGATGTAAATAAGTGCTCGAAGATAACAGAATGCAATGGGGTTACTACATCTAAACATACACGAAGAGATTTTCTAAACGTAAAAATTTTAAGACCGCGAGAGAGAGAGAGAGAGAGAGAGAGAGAGAGAGAGAGAGAGCGAGAGAGAGAGAGCGAGAGAGCGAGAGAGCGAGAGAGCGAGAGAGCGAGAGAGCGAGAGAGCGAGAGAGCGAGAGAGCGAGAGAGCGAGAGAGCGAGAGAGCGAGCGAGAGAGAGAGAGCGAGAGCGAGAGCGAGAGAGAGAGAGAGCGAGAGAGAGCGAGGGAGAGAGAGTCGAAATGAGAGAATAAATAACTAAACTACCGTAACTTGCTTCCCGTTGACGACCGCTGTTGCCGATTCAACATAACGAATTCTTTCCGATCATGCAGCGCAACGAGCTGCCACTCACGAGATTACCAAAAATCTTTGTTTCATTCTCTCCTTCGTAAATCGCCGTTCTGCTACTACATATTACTCTCGCTTGCTACGTGCAATATGCAGGGTGACCCAATTTAAATCGATCCAGTCAAATATTTTCGAAACCGTCGATGATACTTCGGGAACAAAGTCCCAATTCTTTGGCAAGGGAGCGTCTGGCAGCTTGCCTTATTCAAACATACATTGTCTCAATCAGCAACCTGAGACACCCGATAGCCGGAAGACCCAACGTGGTCTCCAACCGTTGTCCGCCGCCAGGTGTTATTATACGTTCACTCTTGAGGCCACGTGCATCTCCAGACTCTATCGTAAATCGGTCAAAAATCCTAGTTCGGTAATTCTTACCGAACTTCTCCATCTCCCTCTCCCTCTCCCTCCCTCACCTATCTCTCTATCTCTCTATCTCTCTATCTCTCTATCTCTCTATCTCTCTATCTCTCTATCTCTCTATCTCTCTATCTCTCTATCTCTCTATCTCTCTATCTCTCTATCTCTCTCTATCTCTCTCTATCTCTCTCTCTCTCTCTCCAGTAAAAATTGCTTTGAATTCAGAAAAGATGTAATTTTTAAAGGAATACTTATATCATTGTATAAATACCCTACTATCGTTCATGTAATCTTATTATCTGACAGTTTGCACCAAAAATTTTAGGAATAACCATACGTTTAAAAGAGGAATTGAAAAATATATTCCACAAAGAATTAATTGCAAATTGTTACTTCAACTTCATACATTTAATTTAGGAAATGTCTGAATATTCCTGTAATGTGGAAACTAGACAAAACAACTGTTAATATTTATCATCTATAATAAATCATTTTTTAATGTACATACTAAATAAGAAACAATTTAACGGATATATACGGCATGCAAATAGAAACAATATTGCATGCCTTTTCTTTTGTAAATTGTGGTTCTAAACTATTTTAAGATACAAAATGTTAACCAGCCCACGACTAATCGTCGTTTGTTGAATAGCAGTCAATTTTTCTGTGCAAGACCCAAACAATTAATAAGTCGCATGTCGCTTGATTTCCTTAGTCATGACAAGATTCTCGAAATTATTGGGTGCAAAACGTGCAGTCCTGTGTGTAATAAAGATAGTAGCAATAGTTTTTCGCGAATATCTCGGAAACTAAGGTATTCCGTTAATTATGGCTAAAGAAAAAGTTGTTCAGATTCGTATTCCTAACAACACATCCAAAAATCAACATAATCATCCTATATTGGTATATTAGATAAGGTTAAAGTACCTATTATGAAACACCGTTCAACTGTGACCTCTTCTTGAGATAGTAGCGCACACAATATAATAAGAAAATAGGTAAAAATTCTACCCTTATTTTTGAACATCGTTCTTTATAAATTCACTTACATAAATATTGCAATTTAACAATCAACTGTAAAAAGAAAAGTGTTTTTTCGAATGCGAATGGTTCTAAACAAAGACATACTGATCCATATTGTGTACTTCTCGCTTTTCTTTTCATTATCCCAATTTATGAAACACTGGTACATGGTACGAAAGCGGTGTTAATAGGTACACGCTCGTCCTTCGCTGTTTTATTCGTATTGGATAAATATTTTTGAATATTTCACTCGTTTATACTAGTATGGATAATGGAACGTTATCGGTTAACACTTAACACCAAAGTCAAGTTATAAACGTAAAAGGATTTTGAAAACTACATATTTCTCACGCTTCCTCAAATCGAAAGTGTCAAAAATCGTGGCAAAATGCGATTTTTGAAATCTTTAATTGTTTACAGCTCCTAACAAAATCAACCGATTTTGTTCGTACACCTTTTAAAACGCAATGACATTTTTAAAACTGGACTAAATGACTTGAATTTTTTTAGTTGCTGAGGGACTAGTATAACTAGACAATGACCAAAATGATTTTTTAAAATTTTGCTATTCATTGAAATGACAAAAAAATGAAAAATCGTTTGTTTTTTAACTTTTTATCTGAACCTATAATGAAAATTTAAAAAATGTCTCATAAATCTCGGGAACTCATGTGCATGCTGAAAATGTTATCAAAATCGGTTGACATTGTTACAACAAATAAAACATGGCAAGAATTGCAGTTTTGTCACGATTTAGACCAAGAAGAATTAGTTTACAATTTTTTAAATCTTTCAACGCCTGTAGCTCGTCTTTCGGTTAACCGATTTTTAACCCGCATTTTTTTAAATTTTCGTTATAGGCTTCTATAAAAAGGTTAAAAAGCGAGATTCTTTTACATTTTTTGTCATTCCAAGTAATAGCAAAATTTAAAAGAAAGCATTTTAGTCATCGTCTAGTAGAGTCTATCATCTACAAGAATTCAAATTGCTTAGTCCAGTTTTAAAAAAGTTATTGCGTTTTAAACGGTATACGAACACATTTGTGGGCCATTGTATGTCGATGTGTCGGTGGCTAGATCAAACTTGAACGAAGTGTTTATTGTTTATACCGGTGGTTAGGTCATGTTCGACAGAACCGTCGAATGTTTACTCTGAAGAAAGGAATTTATTTACTTCGGAGCAGGAGAATTCACTCTGGATCTCCGAAGAGAAAGGAACGAACGTATTGAGAATCGATATATTGTACATACAGTGTAAATAATAAAAGATTCACTTGTTATTCGAAACATTAATTAGTCGAAACATATATCTTACAGAGACACATTTTTCAAACTTTTCTTATAGGCTCAGATAAAAAAAGTTAAAAATGAAAGTAAGCAATGACAAAATTTTAAAAAAGCATTTATGATCTAGAACAGACTGATCCCTCTATCATCTAAAAAAAATTCAAGTCATCTAGTCCAGTTCTGAAAATGTTATTCCGTTTTAAACAGTGTCCCAATATTTTCATTATCGACTGAATGTGTTCCTTCTAGTCATAGTAGATAAACGAAGTCTCACCCTTGAGTGGCTTTTAATGCTTTATTTCATCGCAGACATTACTAAGATTACGTCCCAGATTTCAAAAGTACGCAGTTCTATCAGTTGCGTGATTTTTTTTTATTCCATGCAATAACCCTATACAGGATATAATTAAATTACGTAACAATATGCACAAAAATAAGTGTAACAAATTACGTTAAAACAAAATATATAAATGAACAATATGGATAACAGAGGTTAAATTGCAGGTTAAAGTTAATCGTTAAGATTAAATTTCTTCATTTAAGAATAAGGTAGATAAATATCGTCGAAACATTATTAAAGATTTTAAACGTTTCCGCTTTTTCGTTCACACGAAATAAGAAACACCCGGTTGAGAGTAATTCCAATTTAATAGAGTTTGCAAAGTATCAATACGAATGAGAGGAGAATGCGATATGTATCTGCTAGCAGCGCTTTTGTAATTCATGAATATTATAATTAACATTGCATGAATCTTCTACTCGCATACAGAGAGAGAGTGTATCATTTAACACTCCATGTGGTAAAATCGTATTCTACCCAGATTAATAAACATGGGTAATGAATAAACAATTAAAGGAGTAATTAATTCGTGAATTTTCAATATTTTCCACGAAGAATTATTCCAATGCTTTCCTTTGTTGTACAACTCAAAGGAACACGCATTACACAAGTCTATAGCAAAATAAAAAGATATTGTATAGTATAGTAGGAATAAAAAATTGCATGCCCAATAATAGCTATTATTCGTACTCTATCGTACTTATATTAAGAAGAATTCAAAAATTCGTTATCTGCATTTTCTTTATAAATTAGTCTGCAGATTTCGTGCATTTATTAAAAAAATGACTAGAAAAAATGTTATAGTTTAAGGACACATTAGACAAATTTAAGAACGTTGCCACCTTCTCCTCGATTTATGAAAATTATAAAAAGAAATAATACATTTTTATTTCATTTTGCTTTCATACAATTGAGTAAAAAAATTTTTACTTTGCATAAAGATCAGCAGGTTATATATTTATAATATAATACTGTAACAATTGTTCTGAGAGAAATGGCGTATCTAACATTGTTTCAAATAGAAAGGAATGTTAATTTTTTGTTATCACACTGTGTTCTCTTAAATTGAAGAAGTTAATTCATTCAAACTGATAATAATAAATAACGGAAATAATAATAAATACTGTTTTATAAAATCTTGAAAATGATGTCTTTAAACTTGTAAACGTTCTCTCAATTTCTAACGTGTTTCTATACTGCCATGCTCTTCGTTAATCGATGAACCTGTCTTTCTAGTATGCATTTCTAAACGTCAGAATGCAACATGTCATTTCCTAAGCATGGAAATGCTCAGCAAACACTGTACAAACTTTTCCTAATTACGATTGCATACACTTCAACATCGACGACAAAGTAAGTTACAGAACTGTAAGATGGAATCGTAGGGTCAACTGAATGGAAAATATAGAAAAAAAACATTGTTTCTCTTAACTCAACAAATTCTATGCTATACTTATACCTTACAGAGTGCTAGGTAATTACCAATTCTGGTTTCACAAAGATATTATTAAAAATGTAGATAGAATGAACATACATATTATATAACTGAAACAGTATCGCATTTTAACACCTAGAAGAAAAAAGGAAATACGAAATTGTCCTCAAATATGGAATTGTGCGATATTTACAAATGTAATACTAAACCTAGCACGGTCAACATTCCCGGTTTCTTATTTTACAATCCTACAAACTGTAGAGATATTTTCATGGGAAATGCTTGCATCAAGTTTTAGAAGAACTTGTAAAAAAATCGAAATGAGTTCGATCTGTTTGTTTTCATGAGACAATGCAGAACAATGACTATTACTGCTCAATAAGTTTAGTGTTAACAAATTAATATTGGCACATAGTGCTCCATATCAGTTGATACAGGATGCTCTCACATCTCGTTGACTTTTCCTGTGTATTAGACTACATTGTCAATAGATAGTTCAGCAACAAAAATCAGTCGAAAAGAAATTGCAGTGCAAAGTTGGAAATTGTGTTTCAATCATTTCCGTATGTACAAACATGAAATTTTACACTGTATCGATTACTTCCTGTTTGATTCATAAAACTTACTTTTCATTCATTTGTAAATTCATATTTTTGTGACAACAATGCATTGAATTTACAGATACACTTGAAAACAAATTATGCAGACGAGTTTTCGCGTGCCATGAATTAAACTACGAAAGTTTATGCAAATGCATATTTTAGAAAAATAAACTAAACAAATAAAACTTTAACTGAAATATGTTTCATCATTAGAAAAAATAAAAAATATATTTCTTTCCTGCATATTTTGCACATTGTAAATTCCTTGAATATTTTGTGGAGAAGTTATATATTCTTCATGTTGCATGCACATACACAATTTCTTTACAAATTAGTTTGAAAACTGTTAGAATTTGCTTAAATTCATCATTAAAGAGTAACGTACTTCGATTTTGTCGTGCTCTTCTCTATTGCATTTTCGAAACGTAGCGGTTACGGCAGAGAAACAATATCAAGAAATTCAAGAAATTCAAAAAAATTTGAAAGACTGCCGACGGAACACCCAGAAGACGTTGCAATCAGAGGTTGAAAACAGTTATGATATCGGTCCCGGTTCTTGAAACAGTTATGAAGAACCGAAATTTTCTCATATATCGGTTTCAATTCTTATATGAACCGTTATTATATCGGTTCTGTAACTGTTATTTTTCGGTTCTGAGTTTCGCTTATGGATTTCTGTTCTAATTTTATTTCACGCAACAAATACATTGTATTTCCTTTGGAGATTGAAAGTATGGATTCTGAAATTCTTTGAATTATTGACAAACTGCGACTCCGAACATGTCAACAAATGCGCCCCATAAAGTATCCGCATAACTCCGAGAGGCCCGAGACCAACTGGGGTTTGTCCATCGACAAGAACTACAGGCGTGAGAGGCTACGTGAATCCATGACTACCATAAATTGACCGAAAGCAAAATAGCGTCAGGGCTATCTGCCTTTGGTTCCTCGAAAAAATAAACATCAATTCCGAGACGTAGGAGCCCAAGTTCAATCTTATTTTGTTCTCAAATCATTTTAATAACTTGTAATTAACATATCTACATTTTTAGATCCCTTCAATTTGTTCACCCTTGATCCTACCATAAATTAACCGAAAGCGAAGGAGCATCGCGTATCTGCCTTAGATTTCTCTTAAAAACAAGCTAACATAAATATGTTCATCACGGTGAAAAAAATTATTATCTAAAAATTAAGGCAGCAAAATTTATTATGTATAATATTATATTTATGTTTCTAATGTCAAAAAGTTGATATTTGAATAATACGCACAATATGAATCGCATAATTATATTTTGAAATAGATTGTATAATATTAAATACATTTTTATGTATTTCACATTTTATACAATATTACATACATTTATTAAACACAATTTTACGAAATTTTTAGTATCTACACAAATGTGATAAGAACATTAACAACAGAATTTGATATTTATATGGGCGTATCTTTACGTCTTGCCGAAAGCGATGAAATCATTGGAGACAGTGACATTATTTCTAACATACTCAATGGATTTAGTTATTTAGAAAATTATTTTTTAGTTAAGTTATTTTAGAAAAATATAGAAAATGTACCCCATGATTGTGGATAAAAGGTTAGATATGATTTTTTTAATCCTTTTTATTAATAAATTATTAAATCAATAGAATTTTAATAAACATTACTACGCATATAAAACTCCTAAATATACGTTTAATTCTTTTCAGATCAATAATAAGTTTCAAGCTGTATTACTTAGGAATAATAACTTTAACATACTATCAAAAATTAGCAACATTTTGAAATGTATGAATGTCGAGGAGCCACTACAAATTCCATCATATTATTGGTGCAAATATAAATACGCCCCAATAACGTCGTGCGATGTAGAAAGAATATTTTCAGCGTATAAGTTAATTTTAACGAATAGAATTGAATGGAACTATCTTGGCAATGGACAATGGAGACAGGTCTAACACCCTGTGTTAGAACAGAGATGGGCAACACTGAATAATTTTGTAATTAAAATACATGTACAGTACTAGATGCTTCTATTGAATACATAAATTCAATAATAGTAAAAGAGTATTGGTGAATACTTTGGCAATTTATATTCAATCGTGTTATAGAATGTTAAATACCACTGTAGCTTGCATTCTAGTATTAGTCGAATGCCGAATATAATATTATTTCATATTCTTCGTCCGATAAGAAAAGAAATACTTGTATTTGCAGTAGCGTATCCGAATACAAAATAAATTACTTTCTGAAATACAATTGGTTAAACGAGATAATTAATAAATATTCGCATTCTATGCATCAATAAATGTACACATACAATAAATCACAAAATTGAGCGTACACCTTTTAAAACTCAATAACTATTTTAATACTAGTATAGCGGCACACACACGGCTGGCGACCATAATAACCATAAAACTGTCCACTTGCAGATGTCAAGGGATCGGCAGAGAGAAAACGTCCTTGACGTTTGCAAGAACCGGAAATTCTTTTGTCTCTTTATTTTTTATCACTGCCACATGTACTGCAGGCCTAGCCGCGGAGAAAGTCGCCGGTCGCGTACCGCTACCCGGCCGAACGGCCAGCGCACTCCTACAGCGAGGGTTCGGCGATGGCTTGTCTCCCCCGCCAAACTGAACGGGGGTAAAAGAAGACAGCAAGTCTCCCAAAAAGCTCCTTCCCGTTTAACTATTCCGACGAGCTTCTTGTAACTATCCGCACCGCGCGTCATTAATATACCTCGCCGAATAAATTCCAGTGGAGTTTCACCATGTGTCCTTCCGTTGTAACTCCGAACAACACGTTACACTAGACTAAGCGACTTGAATTTTTTTAAATAATAGAGCAACTACTCTACCAGACGATGACTAAAAGCTTTTCTTTAATTTTGCTATTACTTGGAATGGAAAGTAAAAAGTAAAACCCCTCGTTTCTTAACTTTTTTATCTGAGCCTATGCAAAAATTAAAAAAATACCTTTTGTAGATTTTGGTAACTTATATGTGCGTGCAGAAAACTTGATTGAAATCGGTTAACACGTTAAGCGCCACGCCGAATTTTTGCGCCTTTCCGCTGAGGCCACAGTAAGCCGTCAGGCGGGCCCTGCCGGGCAGTGCGCCGAAAGGCGAGCCAGAGTATAAACAGATAACGGGTAACATAACCCGGGTTGAGGACCGGAGCTTGTCTTCGTATCTTTATCTTTCCACTTGCAGATAAACTGTACTCGAGAGCCTGTCATTTTCTGTTCGTAATAAATACTATGTATATACTTTGTTTATATCCTTATAGTCCCTTCTCCTTGGTAGAAGATAAAAAAGCAATCAATGAATGCTTCGAGGCGTATAAATAAGTATTCTATTCTATTCCTTGAAGCATTGACCAAACAAAAACCGATATCGCATAATTTAAATGTTCAGTCTCACAAATAGCAAGGACCGACACACGCGCCGCGATAGAAGAACGAAAAATCTGTCGCCGGTCCGCAGGGACCGGCCTGGCCTGAATGGAAAGTCTAGCGCCGGTTCCTAGGGACCGGCGTGGCGCTTAACGTGTTAACCCAGAGTCGAGCTATAGGCGTTGAAGGATTTTATATACTGCAGATATCTTACAGTTTTTGGTCAAAATCGTGATAAAATTGCGATTTTTGCGATCGTTAATTCGTTGTAACTCGTAACAACGTGAACCAATTTCGATAAAATTTTCGACAGACATATAGGTCACCGAGATCTATTAAAAACATTTTTTAAATTTACGTTATAAGCTTAGATAAGAAAGTTAAAAAACGAGAGATTTTTATTATTTTGTCACTCCAAGTAATAGCAAAATTTAAAAAAAAAATCAACTTTATTCAAAATCAACCAAAATTATTTGGATCAGTTTAAAAATAGTTATTGCGTTTCAAAAGGTATACGAACAGTTTTGTATGCCACTGTGAGTTACCGAGATCAAATTTCTGTTATGGGTTGAGTAAAAAGGTTTAAAAACTAGTTTTTTGATAACAAAATTTTAAAAAAGCATTTTGGTCATCCTCTAGTAAACTAGTCCCACTATCATCAAAAAATTCAGGTCACTTAATCCAGTTTTAAAGAAGTTATTATGTTTTTAAAAATGTACGCTTAATTTTGTGAGTAACTGTACATAGGATTACAATTTTTATATTTCGGTATCTAAGCAACTCTCTTATGACTAAAGCGATAATAATTTAGCATGGCATAACAATAATAACAAGCAAATCACGGAGTCACATTCGTCGGTATATTTTCGTAAACAAACGCAAAAACACTCTCTTCTAGACAACTCTTCTTCTAAGCAATTTGTAGAAATGCGGATTACCCGTCAATAATATGTTTACAACGAATACCACACAATCCATATATTCATTCGAAAATATAAGCGAATAAGAATATTCTTAGTATATACTTGGTGTAGAATACAAGAAAGTATATTCTTGTATATATTGGCAAAAGGAATATAAAATAACGGTATATTCAACATTCTATGAAGCAACAGAATACGGGTATTTATGAACAGGATACAAGTACCATAACCATCAAATACTATAATTATATATGTTTTTTTTCCTATATCTGTGTTAGAGGCCTAAATCGCAACTTTGACTTTTATGTGAAGGATAACAGACCGCAAATTTAAGTAAACGAGCACCTTGAGTTTTGCCGCGTGCTTGTGGAGAAAAAGAACCCGCTATACAAGGTAGAGAAAAGTTCGTGGATAAATACTATGCTTGTGGTCTTGGGATCGTTCACGTAACGAAAGGATTATATCATTTTATAGTGAGGATATATGACGGTCTTAAACATTTGGATTTTCCACTAATGACACCCGTACCTATTATTATATGCATGATACTGAGTCCTCGGGCAGCAGATACTACAGTAATGAACCCCTGGTTTTACAGTAAAAATCTTTCAAGAAATTTTACGGTTTGAGTCAACAGAGCTAGATTAAATCATTTCAATGATAAATCCACTTTAGCCAAATTAAAAATAACTCAAAATTCCGTATGCAACTATAGTCATCCAAGTCAGGATATTGATCATATCCTCTGGTATTGCTTCTTTCATTCTAATCACTGAACAAAGTTCCTCGAAGAATTTTTGTTAATATGAAAAAAATCAACTTTTCCTATTTATAATTTCCTTTTAATATCAGTCATTGATGCTCTTAAGATAATTGATAGGTTTTGGATTAATATTAAGATTAAAATTTAATATAATATAGTATCAACTTCTATAGTATAAATAAGAAATTACATTTCCGTATCAATTACTAATAGATTTAAATGTCTACGGATGTATTTTCATGGAATAAAACGAAGGAAAAAAGGTCAATTGAACTAAGGCCACATTGTAAATAATTAGAGAATCAAGAATTAAAACTAACAGAAATATTGTAGGGAAATATTTTCAAATTAATACATATTCCAAACCCAGCACAATTCTTCAAACAATAGTTCTTTATATTTAATACATATATATTTCAATAATTATTAGTAAATTAGATAAAATTTGTCGCTACGTATAGAATTATCCCGTCAGTATACATCGTACACTGTTGGTAACATTGTAAAACCCGCGAATTCCCGATTGTGTTTCGTTTAAAAATATTTAGAAATAACAAAAGTAAAGTTCAGTTATTATTTTCTTTGTTGTTCGTATATTGCTAAGCCTGTTTTCCATAAAATAAAGAAAATGCGACAAACTACATTAGAAGAATGTTAATTGATAATTTACCACATTGTAAAAATAGAAAAAATTATAATGAAATCAGTGAAATTATTAATCGAAATAAAAGTACAATTCAAAGTATTATAAAACAACACAAAGTGGATCGAATATCAAATAAAATCAGACAAAGGTTTGATAAGAAACTGAATGCAACGAATGAGCGAAAAATTAAAGATAATCCAACAATAAGCTCCCAAATTGGCATCAGATGTTCAAAAATATTTAAATAAAACAGTAAATGAATAGACTACTAGAAGAGTACTAAGAAAAATGAGAGAAGATTTCACTTTTTGAAGAACTGTAATTTTTACGGACGAATCGAAATTTAACATTTTTGGTTCAGGTGAGAGGAAATATTTTAAGCATCTTCAACCTATGGTTAAATTTGTCAGTGGATCTCAAATGGTGTGGGGTTGCATGTCGGCTTTTGGTGTCGGGAATTTAGTATTTATCGATAATATTATCGATAAATGGACCTATTTGAATATATTAAAAAATAACAAAGCAAAGTGCTGAAAAAACGGGGCATTTAAATAGTTTTAAATTTTACGCCGACAACAATTCGAAGCATAATACTTGGCAAGAGGTTAATTATTGTATAACTCTCCTAAAGTTCTTCAAACACCTCCCCAATTGCCGGATATTAATATAATAGAACATGTGTGGAATGAATTGGAAAGCAAAATACGATTATACATAATGTTACAAATAAAGAAAGTCTAAGAAAAGTATAAAGAAAGCTTTACAAGAAGAATTTTGCGAAAATTTAGTTAAATCAATTCCTCGGCGACTACAATGTGTTGAAAAAGCACGTGAATATCCTACAAAATATTAACATCAGATTTATATATTAAATATTGTTGAAAATATGTACTATACGATTTTTACTGACGGGCTAGTTCTACACGTAACGACAAATTTTATTCAATTTATTAATAATTATTGAAAGTTTTGATCTACTGTTGTATATTAAATAAATAAGTATTAAACTACATGTCTATATATACGTTTTAGTTATTTCCTACAATTATCACGTTTTATAAGTGAAAATCGGCTGAATTTCTAGGTGTACGATTTTAAATGATAGTTACTATATATGATAAACAGCGATGTTTAATAGAAATTACAGATGAAGAAACAGAATTTACTTCAGAACTTGTAAATAATATAAATAATATAAAATGCTCTTCGAAAGCAAAATATTTTTAACAGCAACGTATATGGATTCAAGCTATAACGTGTTGTGAACAAATCAACAAATTCGTATTGCTAGGAATCGGGAGGAACAAGTAACTACAGAAAATGAAAAAGCTTATGAAGCTTTCTGAGCCTGTCCCCGGATTAAAAATGTATAGAAAAAGAAAAGTGTTCCATATAAATTGATCTATTTTTTTTTTATTATTATGTTTACCTATTAATATGTAAGATTCAGGGAGGGATATTACACTTCTCAATTGATGCGAGAGCAGTTCTGAGGAAGTTAAGTAGTATTTCTTGTTAAAAATCGTAAGAAACACTTACTGAAGATTTTCGTATAAATTAACTATTAATATGATCTACATCGTACAAAACGTATATTATGTCGAAAGAGAGTTTCATGTAGTATTAACAGTGATAAAAAAAACACTAATCATGCATATTTGTATATTTTTAATATAAACCTGGAAATAGGATCAGATTTTATAACATATTTCCTCTTGTATTAGACCGCGTGATCGAACTTGACCTCATTCTCATTCAAAACAATCGGAAAAACAAGCATGAAATACACGCAGTGAAGTATGAAGGACACGGAAATATGGCAAGGCACACGAAAATGCGATACACGGAATCGTGACCAGAAACATCTCCTTTTCTTTCATTATAAACATTATTAAATTATTCATTTCTATCATGCAAAAAATATGATTAAAATAAAAAATGTCTGAAAAATCTAAATATATTTTTAGTGTATTAAATCAAAATTCTAGTATTTAATGAGAGCTTCGGCAAAGCAAAAATTGGTTTAAAGGCACGATAACTGGCACATCTATCCTAGTACATTCAATCAAATGACGTGCTACAATATTGAAATAACAAGAAAAGGAAAACCGAATTACAGAAATTAGCACAAGCAGTTCTGGACATTTCCACCGAGGCAAGTACCCGTTGAGGGAATATTTTTCGTCTTGAAATTTGTACTATATCCACATCCATCAGTTTTCGATATAATCAACGTATGATAATAATTTAATAAATATTTATATTAAATATGATGACAATATTTAAAATAAAGAAGCAAATATAATCAATGATTTTTTTCTATAAACCTTAATACTAAATCAGTATTGTTTAGTGGGTTAGTTTTAAGAATGTTATAAAATATAAAATGATACAGATATAATAAAAAGTTAGAATCGAAACCGGAATCGATATATGATAGAAACCTATTCTCTTATAACAGTTTCAAAAATCAAAACCGATATCGAAACCGTTTCAAATCACTGATTTCACTATGAAAATACTGATATAATATTATACCGTAATATAAAAATGTTAATATATTTTAGTATACAATTACCGATTTCGAAGACAAGCAGGGTTCAACCGACAAACGTGTTGCACAGAATGGTTTCCTTTCGAGAGTCGGTCAGTCGCACTTGTTTTGTCATACGTCCTGTTCCTTGTGTGGTTCGATCAGAAAAGAACACTCTCGGGACGTGCGCAGCTCACCGAACCACGTTACGCACGGAAAATCGCACGAAGTCGTTACGAGATCGTGCACCACCGCTAGCGTTCCGGCTTCCGCCGCGTTTGCAACATCCGCCGTTCGAATCGTGGAGGCACACGGCGGTCCGGATCGAGAAATACAGTGACTTTCTGTTATAACTTTTGAACCATTAGAGATATTGCAATGAAATTTTCATCAAAAATATTTAAAAAATAGTCATTTTTTATTATGAATAATTAAATATTTTCTGCATTTATCAAAAATAATTTTTAATTAGTTTTCATTGATATTTTCTATGGAAAAGAAAATTGTTTAAATAATTTTTACGAACTATTTTTATTTTCTATATATTTTATATTTATGTTTCATACACGTAATGTTTTATAGAACACGTAAAATATAAATTCGAGAATTTAATAATTGATAATAATTATAATTTTTTAATGGTGCATTCCAGTAAACAGATACCATGACACCAACAACTTTAAATACTAATAACTCGACAAGTGTGACGAAGGGGGTGTTTAGGATTCGAGGCGATTTATGGTGCGTCGTTCGGTTCTTGGAGTTTTATGGAAAGGTTCGAGTGTAGAATTTAGACGCTCTATCTGTTTATGATACCAGATGTGAACGTTCCCATAAATCCCTCGAAATGTCACCCCCGGGACGGACCCCAGGTAGCACTCCACGCCGGACCACCGGGGTGGGAGAATTGCAGGGCCCGGTCGGTCTTAACAAACAAATGGGCGGTGCTATTTGCGGGATTAGGATTGGCTAGTGGACATCCCCATCTTGCGGAAGGCCTCCAAAGGGGTAGGGGTTGGAGTCAAGATGGGAGGTGGGCCAGGGGATTTAGGAGCAGAATGAATTCTCAGACCGTAGCCAAAGATGCTCTTGGAGTATGGTCATCTTCAATATACAAGCGTGATGTGCACCAGCCACATTCAACCCGCGCTTGTTAACAGGGGGAAATAATCTTTATGTCACTATTTACGGAAAAGTATACTGAAAATAATCCGCAATAATGAAACTAATTCCACAAAGTGGAATTTTGTGGAATAAGAAAGATATTGTGTATTAATAGTACAGAATTTAACAAATTTTTCTTACTGCATTCAGCATAATTTTCCAACAAATTATTCTTATTGTTTGTTAATAAAAGATGTGATTCCTTGTCATAAAAGATTGCTATTCACGTTTAAAAAATTAGATACATACATTAAGTAGTATCTAGACAGTTTTCGCACATAAAAATACTGTCTTTAAAATGTCTTGCTTTGAATGATTATATTATTTAAAATTTGAACTGTGTTTTATTAATTTCTACATTTTTAAGGTTGTTGGACATTTAGAAGGTAATAAGAGTTCAGTAGATATCGATACTAGAAACATTATTTTTTGACAAAATGTCACTGAATTTCTCATTTTTGCCCACTGTGTGCAAAAATGCTCAAATTCTGGCCACACAATAAGACCACTAGAAGAACATTAAAAACCTTTATAAACATATTGTCCCATAATTTTGTTAATATCTCTGATCACAAATTTAAGGTTGGTTTAACATTTTAATTGATTGTTCGTGAAGAAAAAATGTAAGTTCATGAAAAAGAAATTACTTGTTGAGAGGTTCGCTTAATATAATTATATGTATACACACATAAACACGTATGGACGAAAAAGTTAAGCAACTTTACAAAGTATTAACATTTGAGTAAAATTTGATATTTAAACAATTATACGTCTTACTAAGTGAAAGTATATAGTGTATAACATATTGTTTATATTGCAATATTGTTTTATTTAGTGCAGCGATGGGCAACCTATTACTTGCAGTGGGGCACAATTAAAAACTTAATACCGAATTTAAACCAATCATCAATTATTTTTGAACGGAAGCATCGTTTTGTCGAGCCGCAAATAAACAACGGATGGGCTGCATACGGCACGTATGTATTTTAATGTATACGACAAATAAAAGAGATAATAAAAATTAAATGAAATTTAAATTAAAAATTAAAAAATTATAAAAAAATAGAATTAATATTTTCGTTGACACAATATACATTTTTATCCCATGTTAAGAAGATTTATTACAACCAAGATTATTTTTTTTCCTTTCCTTAACTTTTGTCCGTATATGCATATAACTTTCATAAAAGAACATCAAATTGAAACAACAATGTTTGAAACAAATGTTAATACATAAAAAAAGTTTATATTTTTCTAATAGTATAATCTATTTAGTGTAAATAGTTTAATCTATTTATTTCTATTTTTTTCCTTCATTCGAACAGTTCGAACGACTCAACTTTCAACAAGAACAATTTATTTGAAACTCATCATCAGCAATTGTAAAAATCCTCATACAAGACACATTAAATAATATAGCTGTTTTATTAAAAACATAAAAAAATTAACGTAAAATACTATAAGCATTTAAGTTTCCACATTTATTAAATTAAGGATACTCTTTCGATAGCATCATAGAATCTTGAATTGAAAAATGTCCATACCGATTTGTCAACTTTTATTAAAACATTTATTAATAAAATTGTTTTATTTTTAAAACAATTATAAATTGTAAATCCGGAAATTATATTCCGGAAATAGTATTGTTTGTACAATACACTCATTTGTTAGATCCGTTTGCAAGCACATAATTGTATCGGTAAGCTGCAATCTTGTAATGTGGCCAAAACTTTGAAATATTATTTTAGACATATTCGCAAATACTTTCCATGCAAAACAAGCATATTCTGCAACGTTCTTTGTTTGTTATTTAAAATGAAAGTCGAACAAGATGATTTTTCTTTATGAAACCGTATGTTTATTCAACTCTATACGTGCATAGTCACGATTACAAAAATAATTTTAACATTAAAATTTCATTATTTAGTCACCAAGGTACGATTTTCAATAACAAAATTATCCTGCCGTATGCACCGATTTAATATGTATGTAATGATGAAATTAATTTTTCACGCTAATTTTTAGTATTCCTTATAGTTTGTACTATTACTTAATGATATCATAACGCAGATAAATAAAACTCCTTACTTTGAGAAATTGTAGTTTTGCCTGCTTTTGTACGAAGCGCCATACCGGTAACTTTTTCCGTTGCATATGTCATCATTTTTAAGCTTTTAAGATAATCATAGTTAGATAATATTTTCACGATATTTGCCCAATCAACTTACTGTGTAAGAATAAATTGCTTAGTTTTATTTAAGATTAACTTGATTAGATTTAAAATTAGCTTGACTTTTATTTATTTAACATATTATTCACCAGTAATTTTACTTCATCTGAGCATAAGAATAAGAGTTAACTTCTGAACGGTCGTCGATGTGTTAATATCGCAGCTAGAATTCTGATTATTTTGTCCTCGAATTACACACTATCCATAATGAACGTTACTGAACGCGTCCACAGAAAAAAATAGAAATTCACTCTAAATCGAGAAGAGTAAACTAAATTTAAACTATTTAAAGCTATGAAATAAAAAGACATGTTATTAATATTTACATTGTAGAACATTAAAAATAAAATATATTAAAATGGAATTCAACAATTGAAAAGTTTCATTTGCGAATAAAATTTTTCCGCGAAATTTAATACTTTGATTTCTAATGATCGCGACAAACTATGGCTGAAGCACGCGAGCTAACGATACGCAACTCGCAATTGTATTCCGAAAGAATGTCGCAGTTCGCAGATTTTTCCCATCGATATGAAGAGCCTATTCCGAAATTGTTTACAGTACTTTGCTATTGCCAGCAAGTTAGGTCGCGAGTTTGACGTATGAAGGACCGTGATTCTCAGCGTTTCTGTGTGTGTGTGTGCACCAGATATTTAGACTATTCTCACTATTTTGGTTTTCGTTGAACTGGCTGACGAGCGATTTACATATACCTGTGGTCACTGATAGAGGATTGCCACGTTAATTTCATGAAGGATAAATGTTATTCGCGACACCAAAACAGAAAAATAATGCCAACCAATTCAAAAGCCCTTTCCACGAAAGATTAAGGAGTTCTCAGAATACACTATACATTGTCGACTCGGTTTCAGGTCGAAAGAAAACAAATCGAATTTTAAAAGTTTGTTCGAAATATAATAATATGCTGAAAATTGCAGTAAAATTAGTCAATGTCTTCATGGGTTACAAACAATTAATAACAGTGTCACTTAAATACCTATAGTTTGTCTCTCCGTCAACCGATTTCAATAAAATTTTCAGTACACATCTTAATTATCGGAATCCATAAAATTAATTGTTTAAATTTAATTCAATCAAATGCAATTTTTGCGAAAATTTGTTTGGACATTATCTAGTAAACTACGTGATCTTTTTAACATCTTATAAGAGAACGTTACCACGTGTAAAACGCTGATTTTAATGTGATTTTAGTATATTGTGTTGGCAAGAAAGTAATTTCGGTTTGCACTAATAAATAGCGATATGTTTTCATTGTCTTTTTTTTGTTAAGGTTGTAATTGTTTTGTCTTCAGATTTGGTAGTTGACACTATAGAAATAAATTCCATGTAGTTTTGTTTGCAACTGATAGTTTGCTGTCAATTTTAACATGGAGTGCAAAAATGAATATTTTCGACAAATTTTACTTTTTTATTTTCATAAAGGCAAGAAAGCGGCCGAGGCTCACAAAGAGATATGTGAAGTTTATGGCGTTGATTGCTTAACAGAACGCACGTGTCAGAATTGGTTCAAAAAAATGTCGTTCCGAAGATTTTTCACTTAAAGATGACCAACGTTCTGATGGACTTTCTCAAGTTGATGATGAGAAAATCAAAGCCATAATGGAATCAAATCGTCATATAACTGTACGAGAGATTGCAAGAAGGTTAAATGTATCACACACAACAATTGAATATCACATAAGATGTTTTGGACTTGTTAAGAAGCTCGATGTTTGGATTCCGCATGAATTGGAAGAAATTCACTTAACACAATCAGTCGGTATTTGCGATACGCATTTTAAAATAATGCAATCGACCCTTTTTTGAAACGAATTATCACTGGTGGTGAAAAATGGATCGTTTACAATAACATTAATCGAAAAATGTCATGGTCCAAGCGTGATGAATCAGCACAAACCATATCGAAAGCCGAATTGCATCAGGAGACGATCATGCTGTCAATTTGGTGGGACTATAAAGGTGTTGTGTATTTTGAGCTGCTTCCAAGCAACCAAACGATCAACTCGGATGTTTACTGCCAACCACTTATGAAATTAGAGGAAGCAATTAAAGTGGAAAGGCCAGAATTAGCAAATCGCAAAGGAATCGTGTTCCACCACGACAATGCGAGACCTCACACATCTTTAGCAACACGTACAAAATTATTGGTGCTTGGTTAGGAAGTGATGTCGCACCCTCCATATAAACCTGACCTTGTACCATTGGATTATCATTTATTTCGAAATTTACAAAACTTTTTAGATGGTAAAAATTTCAATAATAACGATAGCATCAAATTGCATTTGACTGAGTTTTTTACAGATAAGGACCAGAAGCTTTAGAAAAAAATGAGTTTTATTTCAGATTGAAATATCGAAATTACTTTCTTACCAACTCAATAAAATAGTTTGTTGAAAAATATTTAACACGTATTTTTTTATATCTGCAATGATCCATATCTACGGCGTGAAAAAAGATTATTCGACTGATCATAGTTCCGAAGAAATTATTTGTTTAAACAATAGTTGAAAAACAAAATTATTTTCAATTTTTCTTATTAATTGTTTATCCATTTTTATTTAAACAAAATGGAGGATACGTGTTTCTGGAATTTTTTGTTTGCACCATTTAACAATCCAATCTTTTGATATGTCGAAAAAATATGAATACATTTTCTGTCAACTCTAATTGTTTAGAAATTGAATTTTAAGAGATAAATTATAGTTTATCATTGTTATTATTATTAATTATAGTTTATTATCGAAAAATATTTCTATATTTCAACGACTAGGTAATACGTAATATTGAAACCATTTTCCTTCTGTTATTCGTTTTTTAAAAAACTGAATTCTGAATGAAAATCAAATTTTCAGATTAAGATCACTACGAATCAGATTTTTAGAGTTATTTATCGTTCATCGTATTATGCAGTGTTTCGCTATTATCCATAGTTTTTGTTATAAAAGTTTGAAATTTGCTTTTATTTAAAAAACTTAACACGTTCGCGGACAATAAAACACACATAACCTGCAAAAATAAACAGGGGATTTATTCTTAAAGTAATTGTGATATCCAAATTTGGATTAGTCACATTTCATCGGAGTGGTCGGAGTGTCACATTGTGCTTGCTAATGGATATTTTTAAATACACAAAGAAAAGACGAAATAAAATTGAAATACTCAATGAATGAGTTAGCCATTGCATTAAAATGCATAATAATTTCAAAAAATAAACGCTATAGAAAATTGAATGCATGATAATGTGGCTTATAAATTTTAATAAATAAATGTTACAGTATTCGTGCCACTTTGCACAAAATTAATGCAATAGCATTGACGTCCGCGAACGTGTTATCTCACAGGAAATCAGCTCATACTTTTTCACTGAAACCACTACTTGTGCATAAATTGAAGTAGTTACAGTTACATAGGGAAGAGATGGTGAGAGAGTTACATACGGAACACAATACAAATAAAACTAAAGAGTATTCTACATCTACTTGTTACCATTGGAAAGGTCTACTATCAGAAGATCAATTTACGTGGTACCATTAACCTGCTTCTACACTTATATGTCATTTTATTCGATTTTTTAAAAAGAGTATATTGTTCCTTTCATAAATTGATGTTGATGAAAGAAACATTGATATTTATGGATGAGACAGCCTAATCAAAAAAAAAAAAATATTAGCAAAGATATATTTAAAAGATCTCGCAATTGATTTCGTTTACTGCATCTTGTAATTTGTTTGTGCCAACACGATCTCGATTTTTGATAACATAGTTGAGCCTAATAAAATAAAGAAAATATTTAGAATTAGAATTTTCTAACATAACATAAGCGTGTATTCAACATTACAGTGAAATTTTGAAAGGGCAGTTGTGAAAATTAGCATTAATACAATTAGCAAAGTGCATTTTATTCTTCTTCAAGAAATGCTTATTCAGATGTAGTCAAACAGAATTTAGTCATTAGTAACAATAAATCAAAGCATGTTTCGAGAATTTAGCAAAAATTGTCACTTTCGAACAAATTCGATCATGTATTCTAGATTGATATCGGTGAAACGGTTAAACGTGGTTCGTGAATCAAATGACTACTAAAGCCCTGATACTTAATCGTTTTTAAACCTATTTGTTTCTGTAATACCCATACGCATTTATAAAGATATGTGTGTGTGTTCTTTTAAGCAGGATATTATACGTTTAACTTTGTGAAATGTCAAATATGGTATAACTGGTGAGATAGCTACTTTCGTTAAAATAAAATAATTTAATTAATGAAAGGAAAAATGTTCCCTTTGTTCTTTACAAACACAATTATTTTTTAAATTGAACGTTCATTTAATTGTGTACTAAACGTAAGATCACAACCAAAAAGTCGTAATAAATAAAAAAGAATAACTCTTTGTTGTTTTCTAAATATTGTATTTATTACTAACCAGTAATACCAGTAACCAGTCCCATATTTGGTACACAGTACAATTTTTTAAAGTTAGAAGTTTAAAACTGTTCTAAGCCAGAAGCGTAAATATGTGACCAAGTGATTAATAAATTTTTTAGTCTTTGTGATTGATTTTTAAGAATGGCATGCAAAAAAGGAAATGGTATTCTATGTATACTGGACCACTTCCTTACATTATACTTAATACGATAACGATATGCAAGTAGGTGCAAATGCATACACACGACTGTCTCTGTAAAATAAAAAAAAAAACAATCGCCTTGATTAGTTCCCTCATTTTGGAGATATTTATAATATCTCGTCCAATATTCAATGCACTTTGTGCAGTTTCGGTTGACAGTACCAGATACCGAGGCAAGTATAATTTGATACACGACGAGAATTCCTAAATGTACAACCTCGCCTTTACTATTCCTAAATGCATGTAACCCCATAAATTACAAACTAACAACAAGAAAAGAGTGTGGTAAAGAGTGTGAACGTTCAACGTGAATACGCTGAGTCGGTAACTAGCACGTAACAAATACGAGACTGACAATGAGTGAGAAGGGTCCGAATTCTAAAATAAACAGTGACTGTTCTCGCGTTACGGTTCTCGAAAGTAGCGGTAGAACAGAGAACGAAAGAAACGTGAAACGGCACTAGATAATGATGATTGCTGTGACGCGGCGTGGTGCACATGTCACTTACCCCTTGAGATAGGATTCTCGCTGAGATCGAATCCGTTGGAGGGTCTCTTCGCAGTTTGGCTCGGCCACAGATTCAAACCCAGCAACGACCACTGATGCGTGTTTACCGGAAAGATAATTAGAGGGTACGCATTATTTGACACCCACGATAAAACACTCCATCGGGCTTCCATTGAATAGGTGACGCTCGCAAGTGCAACGAATTGCAGAAGGATGGCCGAAAAATGTCTCAAAATCATGTTCGAAAAGTATCGGTCAATTCCAAGGAACACAGTACGCGGCCGCGCCGTTCTCCCGGAATCTTTAACACACGAAAGACGATGAACGACTGATCATGAAGCAGCAACGCGGGCACAGCACATGTCGGGTCCCTACTGCTACAGTTACTTCTGCCAGGTATTTACCGCTATCGCTGATGATTTGATTGCATGGCTCTTCTTATAACATTCGGACCGTGCATTTGCAAGTATGGTCAGTGAACATCGCCAGAGTGCTCTAGTCAGAAGTACAAGAGCAATTAACACTCAAACGAGGTACCAATAATAATAGCTATTTGAAAAATATTAATGGGAAATACTAGTAACAAAAACATGTTTATTATCGAAGTTGAAACTGTTGATAACAATATGTAAAAAAGATGATTTAAAAAGAAAGCATCATTAAAAGATATCAATTTCTAGTTACAAATAGCAATTACAATGTACTGAACATTTTTTCCGTCGTCTATCACCATCGATAACGAAAATTCTATTTCATTATAATAATTTTCAACGAGGGATATTTATACCAGTTACTCATAACTATACTGCGGATCTTTATGCAAATTCTTTATCTAGAAGGAAGATAAAAATGCTGTTAGATTTTGTTAATACATACGGTTTCTTGTATTTTAAAAATCTACACGTGCTCTAAATGCATAAAGATTCACAATCTATTCATTATAGATATCGGTGAAGAAAATTCTGTTTTGGTCACTCGTAATTAGACCGTGGATTTTATGCATTTAGTTTATGCAAATTACTAGATCAAATACGAAACAACGAAAATATTTAAAGACCACCAAACATCTGTTACATTAATTACAAATTTATACATTTATTAAGAGGAAAAAAACGTGTTTATATTTAACTCCTAGCCCTTGTTATCAATGTATACTAGTTTTATTTTACATAAAGATCTACAGTTTATTCGTGATAGTCATTAGTGATGAAAACTTTATTTCGGTCAGCAATAATAATTATAGACAAGGAAATTTTATTTGAGTTCTTCATATAAATAATAATAATATAATAATAAATAATAAATATAATTATATAACATATGTAGGTACTATTCGAAAATTTAGAGATGATCTACCTACAAACTAATTGATCGAGAGGCAAGTGGAATCGGCCGGCCGCTTCACCTAATCCTTCCCACTTTTCAGATTCTGAGTCATTATTGGCTAAATTATGAGATGGACAGAATACGTGATTAGGAAGAGCAGGTGACCGTTTACCCTTGTCCCTCGCGTTGTTTACTTTGTACGAGCAGGCGACTGATTCTCGTGACTCCTCTTACCAATTAGTTTGTTTGAACTCGAAGAAGCCTACGTATATCTTGATTTTTGAATAGTACATTCCTGTGTCAAACAATTTACAATGAATGTGCTATTTTCTCCATGATACTGAATTTTAGAAACACAAAATAAATCTTATGTAGTCGGCAATGAATATAAAAAGAAAAACCAAAACAAAGGATGTGCCATCGCATGTTCGCGCATATTACGTTCGTATGCGTTTTCATACTACTACCCTGAACCCCTGGCTCTGGAGTATTGACATGCATTTATGAAACTTCCTGTAGAATATAAATATGTGGTTAAAATATAATTTTGGTCGAAATAGCATTTCGATCTGTGACAACTGTTATAAGTAGGCGACGGATATCATACATTTATGGCAAAAGTACGTCATTGAAATACAAAACTGTGGAAGTTTTATATGAATTTGGAAATATTGTTATATCAGTTCTGACTTATTCAAATGTATAAAAAAGAAACAGTTTTATTTCAATTTAAGGAACTAAAATCAATTTTCCTACTCGATAACTGATACAAGCAACCGGAATAGAGTATATCTCTGAGCGATAATTCTTATGATTGATCTAAACTAATATTCCTCATCAATAATAATTATGGACAACGGAAACAAGCTTTCGATCACATGTAACTATAATACACTCTTCCGGTAGTTCAATACAGAGGATAGAGATTCGGTTATCGATTACATCGATAAAGTTATTTATATCATCGCTATCTTAATGATGCTGTAAAGACGAATAGAAGGACCAAACTGACTACACATTGTACATACATATCAATATACACAGAATTGAAGTACACCTTTTAAAACACAATAAATTTTTTTAAAACTGGACTAAGTGACTTGTATATTTTTTAGATGATAGCAGCACCGGTCTACTAAACGATGACGCATATAAGTTACTGAGATCTATGAAAGGCATTTTTAACATTTTTGTTATAGGCACAGATAAAAAAGTTAAAAAAACGAGAGTCTTTATTTGTTTTTGTCATCCCAAGTAACTGCGAAATTAACTGGATTATTAACTAAAATTAGTAGATTAGTCTCTCTGTTATCTAAACAAAATTCAAATCACTTAGTCCAGTTCTAAAAAGTTGTAAATGAATTCATTTATTAAACTTCAGTCTATTGATATTGAAACGTTCTTAATTCGACTAAAAAAACTCAATGCATGAACACTATACAAGTTGTCCCATTTTAATCACTACATGCAATTATCTCTAGAACTATTCGTCATATGAGAAAATGGTTCAAACGAAACTTTTTTCTATTTCAAGGGGAACGTAATCCAGTGTTGCTATTTTGTATGTAAATATACGTTTGCAGGACACGCGAAGGTCCGCATTGTTTTTTTTTAATGAACTTATATAGTTTCTTATGCATGATTTGAATAAAAATTAATTCTGAATAAAAAAGTATTAACATATTCATGTCGAAAAACTATTGCTTTGGAAAATATTTTAATTTTAATATTGCAAATCTCTGTTATATATATAATTATATATATTATTATTATTATTATATATTATATATATATATATATATATATATATATATATATATATATATATATATATATTATTAGTAGTAATAAATCACACGTGGTATTTTTATTTTTAGTATATAAAGGATATAATGATATATAATTGCAACAGACGAGCAACATGTTAATGTTTCTACAAATACTCGAATGTGTCACCCAGCATGTGTTAATACATTTTTTGCACATTCACGAGTGTTTCAATGTGACATCGATATTTATTTATGTTTTGATAACCGCTACACGGGAGTTTCGAACCACAACGGTTAGAGCGACATATTTATCAACATTTCATAGAATACTATGTGGTGAACATATTCTTATGTACAGTGACACCTTTTAAAATGCAATAACTTCTTTAGAACTGGATTAAATCACTTGAAATTTTTTAGATGATAGAGGGACCAGTGTACTAGACCATAACTAAAATTCTCTTTTTTACATTTTGCTATTGCTTAGAATAATAAAAGAAAAAAAAAACACTCGCAATTTTTAACTTTTTTATCTAAGCCTATAACGAAAATTTAAAAAATGCGTTTTTATAGATCTCAGTAAGTTATATGCATGCTGAACATTTAATCAAAATTAGTTAACGCAAAGTCAAATTTTAAGCGTTAGAAGATTTTAAAAAACTGCAGATTTCTCACACAACTATGATTTTTACGATCTTTAATTGTTTATAATTCATACCAAGATCAACCGATTTCGATAAAATTTTCAGTACGCATGTAAATTACCATTGCAAAACACATTCTTTAAATTTTCATTATAGGTTCAGAAAAAAGAGTTACAAAGCACAAGTTTTTTATTTTTTACATTCTAGTTATAATCTGGTAGACTGGTTATTTTATAATCTAAAAAAAATCAAGTAGTCTAGTCTAGCTCTAAAAAAGTTATTGCGTTTTAAAAGGTGTTCAAATATTAATCAGGGTCACTGTATGTATTTGTTGAAAAAGAAACTTCAGTCTCGGACAAAAATTAATCTATAGTTTACTTTGGACTGAGATTCGAAAATATCAGATTACGTTTCTGCCGGTTCCGTCAGCGCGCACCGACGGTGATGTAAACCGTATATCAAAGATACCGCGATATACCATCGCCGGTGTCGTTAGAACACACCGCGCTCTGATTGTTAGTGATCTCAGTTACGCGTATACAATGTAAGACGTGATGAATGACCGTCTTTGATTGGTGGAGAAGACTACACCAAAACGGGTATATGTATAAGCAGACGATTTTCAGTTGCCGGTCTCTCAGTTGAATTTGATCGCTCAGTCATCTTCGTACATACACCTTCTCTCAAATAAAAGTAAAATAAAGCTTTTTAAGTAAAAGAATTAATATCATATTTATTAAAAGAAATAATCCAAGCCATAATCCCAATAGTATTAATAATACTAAGGATTTGCACTATTAAAATTAAAATATTTTCCAAAATAATAGTTTTTCGACATAAATAGGTTAATAGATTTTTATTGAGAATTCCAAGCTGCATCGAATCGTGCATAAGGGACTATAAGATTTCATTTAAGAAAACAATGGTGACTTTTATATATCCTTCAAGCGTATGTATACAAAGAAAACAGCGACATTGGATTATGTTCTCATCGAAATAGAAAATGTTGAACATGATTTTGTAGATCAAGTTATTTTGTTATTGCATCGTATTGTAGTCTTCAAGAGGACGACCGTTTCAAAGAAACCGTGGGTCAAAGCTCAACACATATTGTCAAAAATAATAGACAAGTCATATTACACTATCCGACACGAATTTTACCTTTCAATAACCATTGGGTGATCCTTATAGAGCTCCACTCCCCAAGCAAGAATCCGGAATTGCATTGAAAATAAAAACGTTGGAAAGTTAGAGGAGAATTTCCCAAATATAGTGGCATACAATTTATTAATTGTTTTCGGTCCTAGATAGCTATAAATTGATGTCAAAGTTTAAAAAAGTATCGACGTGCATAGCTCCTGCGCAATATTTTTGTATTTCTACGAAAAGTTCATATCATCCCTGCTATAAATTTAGCCACCTCAGACATACACTTCTCTCTGTTGCACAATTAATTACACTGTCCGACACGATTTTTGGGTTCCTATAGCCACTATGAAATTCTTGTAGAGCTTCACTCCCTGCACAAGAATCCGAAAACCGAATTGCTCCATCACCCTCAGTTTTTTAAATAAACGAATTTTTGTAAAAACCCAAAATTTTCGACAAAAATGAAGTATTGCATGAAAAGTACAAACGTTAGAAAGTTCTAATTGGTGTTAAAAGATAGAGGAGAGTTTCCCGAATATAGTGGCATGCAATTTATGAATTGTTTTTGGTCCTAAATAGCAATGAATTGATGTCAAAATTTAAAAAAGTGTCGACGTGAGCAGTTCCTGCGCAATATGTTTGTATTTTTACGAAAAGTTCTTTGTTCGGCACGAAAACTCTACCCAGGATCGGATTCTGTAGACATTTCTGAAGAAGAAACGGCCCGGTAAAAGTGTCGGAACGATATGCATTTCGAGTAGATCGAGAAAGTGTTCGACGGCAACATGTACACGACGTTTTGCCGCCATGAGCTTCGCCGCGCGCTTCTCTCTGTCCGACAGGGCCGAAGCTACGCGTAATCAACACCGATGGAGGGATCCAATGGAGCAAACACTTTTCGTAAATAATATTTGAATTTTTTTTAGTACTTCAATGTTCTGTTTTTTTTTACATATTTCTGTGGATAATAATCACCAAACTGTGATATATTTCAGACAAAAAATCACACCAGAGTATTTGGAGTTGGTAACGAAAGTATTCTAACACTAGTATAATTTTGACTCTACGCCATATAATTAAATAAATATTTAAATATATATTTAACGATATGTTTCAAGAAGTTTAACGTTTTGAAAATGATTATTTATTCATGATCGAATTATCGTTATAATTTAAATGATAACTGTATACATGATATACTTGTAATTCGAACAAATTCAGAATAAAATGAATATTTTTTGTTCATTATTTTTCTTTTATTATTTCTCCATTTTTAATTTATGATTCACATTTTGGTGCTTATTATCCATAAAAATATGTAAAAGAAGACAGCACATTGAAGTACTAAAAAAAATGGCACGCCCCACACGCTAAGTGGGTGCCCCATTGGATCCCTCCATCGGTGTTGATTACCCATAGCCTCGGCCCTGTCGGACAGAGAGAAGCGAGCAGCGAAGCACATGGCGGCAAAATATCATGTACATGTTGCCGACGAACATTTTCTCGACCTACTCAAAATGTACATCGTTCTGACACTTTTACCGGGCCGTTTCTTCTTTAGAAATGTCTACAGAATCCGATCCTGGGTAGAGTTTTCGTGCCGAACAAAAAACTTTTCGTAAAAATACAAAAATATTTCGGAGGAACTGCGCACGTCGACACTTTTTTAAACTTTGACATCAATTCATTGCTATTTAGGATCAAAAACAATTCATAAATTGCATGCCACTATATTCGGGAAACTCTCCTCTATCTTTTAACACCAATTAGAACTTTCTAACGTTTGTACTTTTCATGCAATACCTCATTTTTGTCGAAAATTTTGGGTTTTTACAAAAGTTCGTTTAGTTAAAAAACTGAGTGTGATGACGCAATTCGGTTTTCGGATTCTTGTTCAGGGAGTGAAGCTCTACAAGAATTTCATAGTGGCTATAGGAACCCAGAAAAAAAGTTTGATTTTGTCGGACAGTGTTATCTGCATCTGCCACACCATCACAGTATGGCTGAAATGTTGACTCCTGCCTACGCATTTGTTTCCATGATTAGACCTACCATTTCAACAGTGACTCTTCAGCTTGTACGGTCAACTGTTGATTAAACTCAGGAAATCTGGATGTACCGGAAATCCTCACTTCGTCTTGAGTAACCTAGCGCATATTTTTATTTTGTACATTACACTGCTTCACCAGATGGCCCTCTTTTTGCGTAATAAGCTCAAGAATTGATCAATGGTTACAAAGATACAAATATTTAAATTTTCATAAGAAATTTAAAAGTTTTCACGAAGCTTGCCAACGTCGTCCGGATGGATATAATGTTGCCCCCCAAAATTCTGTATATAAGAGACTCCTGCTTCATTAAGATCCACTTTTAATGAATGAAACTGGAGATAAGAGTCTAATAAACATATCCTATTATTAGAAGCCCTGCAAGCAATTTTAATATTTATCGGATTCATAATTTTGTTAATGGCATATATGTCGTTCTTAATAGAGACCTCGTGGGCTGTGTCCATTATTATTGTTTGTTTCTTAGATAGAAAATGTTCTTTGCTTATGATACTAACATGCTGTCATAGGAGAATTCTACACCTTTGGATCGGTGAAGATTTGCATAAAAGAGTTGCTCCAAAATTGCACTTGAGCATGATTTTTAAGGTCACATTTTTTTTGTTATTTCATTATACATATATTACTCATCAGCAGGAACAATATTCTCAAAGGAACCATCACATAAGCTACAGTTCTCATAAAAAATAATAAGAATGTCACATTGATATTATAGGTTATACACAATATCTATACAAGGTGGTCCACTTAAATAAGGTCACCTAAATATCTCCTCTAATTGCGGGGGTACAACAAAATTTTTATATGCTATTTTAACGGTTCGGAAAAAACATCGTATTGCGAAAATATTTTTTTGCCTATAATTATATAATTTTTTTTATTGCATCCTGTAGCTGATAACCTTGACATGATATATTTGTTACAGTTTCATAAAATTAAGTTTGAAATAAATTGAAAAAATTATAAGAATTTTCTATCGGTTTCTCACATTTGTTTAATTTTTTGTATTTTTAGATGTCCTAATACCTTTGGAGTGGGGGGGGGGGAGTGTAAGTATATGACCGTCACTGTAAGAAATCCTGCCTTCACACTGCTGGTTGCGTTACAATTTCTATTAATATGTGCCGACACCATTTGGTAAATGAATTGGCATGACAATTGGTTTTTGAGTCATTCGACCCAATCGACGCATAAGATTATACTAGTTACAAAGCGCTGGTAACGTCGAGTAACTGGTAACTCTCATATATGTAGAAATAAGTAGAGGAACTATTTTATTTAGACTGTAGAACGTCTGAAGAATATTTACTAATTTTTCGGAGCCGAAATACTAAGTAGTTTAACCGTGACAGCCATTTTAATTATTAATTGAGCCGATTACAGTGAAGATTAACAATAAGAAATCCCATCAAACTCACGCAGAAAATATTTTTGTTTCAATAATTCCATATCTAAACAGAATTCAACGAACGTTTCACAAAGCTAATTCCCTCACCGTACCGGCGCGGCGGCGGTTAGGCTTTCACGCGAAGCTTCATGTTTGGGTCCTTATGTATACAAACATTTTGAACTAAAATTTTGTTATTATTATCATCATTATTATTACTATTATTGTTACTATTATTTTACCGTACTTTTTTTAAATAAACGGCTGACAGCATCAAGTGTCAAACGATCAAGTTGGGCCTCGAGCTCTGGGTCCGAAAAATTCGGATGTGGTACGACGAGGGTTAAACAAAAAAGGTGTATCAGCAGTGATAATAAAGGAGAGAAGTGTAGAGTCTTAAGAAATCGGTCCATGAAAATAAATTGTATGTTAGACCTATCCCTCTGTCACGCTTTTGATTGAGCAATTATCCGCAATTTTAAATCAGTTTTATATAGTTTAAGTTAATAGGTGAAACATGAGTTCAACGTAAAATTGTAACAAGGATAATCACTAGTTAGTTTCGATTTGAGAACGTGTGTAATAAGTAAATAATAAAATGTCTCTGTTCAATGGAATAGATACAACTCATTGTGGTACTGTATTCCACCGCGCGATGTCGCAAAAAATAATATTATTTATATTAATGAGATCTACGGAGATGACACAGTTTAATTTGGCTGGTTTATACACACCGTGTTACGAGGGTTTTTCTATGGTAATTCGTGATGTTTATACTTTGTTAACTGTAATTTTTAGTTGCAGATTTAAGAAGTTTCTGTTTCAGATGTTAAGTTTATCTTTTTCATATTTTACTGTTCTTTATTCGACCATCCAGTAAAATATTTCAAAATGCTGGCTATAATTATAATAAATGACAAAATCTGTAAAAAATTATAAGGACAAAAGTTAACTCGTCGCTCGTGTTCGAATCGTTTTTACGTCGTAACAACGGCAATGTACAGTAAATTCTTCCTAATTGATGTTCAAATTGTCCACAAAAATGGACAATTTGGGAAAAGGAGTTACGATTATTCGAGCCTTGCAGCTCGTTTTTATAGATGTTGACAATTCGTGACTATAAAAATGAACCGCAAGGATCGAATAATCGTATCTGCTCTTCCCAAATTGTCCATTTTTGTGGACAATCTGGGCGTCAATTAGAGAGACATTACTGTACCGCAATTTTTAAAATCTTTCGGGTTGTAAAGCCGATGACGCTGAACGACGGAACTGATTGGTATCGCTGTTCGTCTAATTAAAGAGAAACAGCTGTTTTGGCGAGTCTTAACCTTGAAGACTGAATTTGGAGCACTATAAAACGGACTCAACTCGATGATCTAAGGTTCAAAGATTACGATAGATGGTTGATTAGAAGATTAGCGTAAGCTGGAGTCGACTAGAACTGACTGAAGCAGACTAAGACTGACTGCGATTCTTAGATAGATTTGAAGCAGACTGATGCAGATTGATTTCAGGCGAATTGGTTTCGGGTTTTTATACTCTTCGAAGACAGGGAACTAGAAACTGATTGGCTAGTAACGAGATGGAAAGGGAAGTAAAAAAAGTGACGCAGCGCGCAGTGCCGCGGGTGACTGCTATAAATCGAAAATATGCTGCCGATGAGGCGTGCAGTACTTGGAAGTGTAGAGATTACTTTATTGTTAGAAAGAAGACGACTCTAAGGCGTACGAAATGTTGGGTTTTTAAGTGAATATATAAAACTACATCTTTTTTCAAAAGCTGTTTATTTTTCTCTTTTCCCAACGAGATTTTAATGCATTGATGCCTGTCTTAAGGAATTATGATATGGAATTGTTCAGACTGTCTTCATTTTCATACTGTTTAGCCCGTAAAGACTGCTCTAAATGTTTAAAGAAATGAAAGTCGGTTGGCGATAGATCCGGCGAATAAGCAGGGAGGTGCCAAATTTCATATTTTAATTAATTTAATTTCGCAATTGTTTTGTACGACGTACGCGGTCGCACGTTGCCGTAGAGAAGTATTGGGCCATGCCGGTTAACAAGTCGATGGGCATATAATTCTCAATTTTTCATTTATTTCATCAATGTACTGGCAGTACTTTTCGGCTGTAATTGTCTCCCCAGTTCGAAGGAATGAATAGTGAATTACTCCGGTCACATTCGTTTCCACCAATGCTTTCAGAACATCATTTTTCACAGACGTTTTGGGTCTTCCACGCGGTTCATTTTATAGGTAAAAATCATCAGACAGAAAATTTTCAAACCAATGCTGCACTTTTCGATCGTTAACAGTATTCTCCCCAAAACGCCTGGTTTATATCGCGTGCAGATTTTGCAACATTATTACCAAGTTCATACTCATAAAAAAATTACACACACACACACACACACACACACACAAATATCGGTTGAATTCATATCCTTACGTAATTCAAAACAAATAGCAAAATAGAACACTTTTGAGAATATTTTCTTTGTTGAAATATGACGTTGGCAATGGGCAGTACGACCATAAACGAGGCTATGCCAAAAACAAAAGCATAACGAAAACGTTCACATGTAAAAAAAATCCGACATTTCATATGCACTAACCTAATAAAAGACTGAAATGAAGAAGGCGATGGCTCTACGAAATTGAATACTTAACAATCGTGACTTTTTCTCAATCGCATGCCGTTCGTTGAAGGAAAATGAATGAAATTGTGTGTAACAATGAAATTGTCTCGCTAAGCCAGAGGGAATTCCTCGAAATTTAAGCTATATTAAAATTTGAACAAAGAAGTAATTCGCTCCGAAGAAAGTCGGACAGAAGAAGAGCGAAAATTCCGTTGAGGAACGGAACACGAATAGTAAATAAAAAATGATCGAATAGTTTCATTCGAATTCAATTAAATGGCCTTTATCATATCTAATGCGATGATCTTTTTTAGAATTCAGGGATGTATTGCTGACTGCGCAAGCATTTATTTTTTTCATAGCTGTGGCTTTGAAACTTCGTCGATTATTATCTGTCATGCTCTTTACGAAGTGGCTTTGAATCCACAGATGCAAGATAAATTGCGTGCAGAAATTAAGGAATTCAGTACAAGAAACAATGATTTAAATGAAATGAAATATTTAGACAAAGTTTTTAAAAGTGCGTATACATATACTTTCATTGTTAACGTAAATATTAGGTAATGTCATAATCTCGGTAGAATTTTTTGATAAAATTTCGGCGAAGACTATGCAAAGTCATTTATTTAATTAATGATATATTGATCATTATCTCCAAAAATTATTCTTCATCTAATTTCAAAACTACTGCTTGAATTAATTTAAGGGCAATTGTGAAATGCGGAGAATTATTAGTAAAAAATACAGCAAAAAATATAGATTATGCAGCGATTTAATATAATGATACATATAATTATTACAGTGATGCACGGTTAAATCAACACGAAATTTATACGGTTAAATTTACAAAACTCAGCTCCACTTTTCTCCGAAGCCTCATATCTCAGTCGACAAGGATAGAGATTGTTTATGGTGAAAAGAAAAGAGACAATATAGCTGATATTCTTCTGATTAAATTAAGTCCAAACACGATATAAATCAAATTAAGTTCATCTACGAGTTTTTTTTATTATAGATTAATTAATCCGATTTACAATGTGTTTGTATTCATTTTATTCAGAAGGGTCAGAACTATCTGTTGATGCTACAATGATAAAAGTAACGCAATCAACTACTAAAACTGAAATTTTCTTGATTGTACGTTCATTTGTTGCTGTTCGCTGAGTCCGTTTAATATCGGAACCTTGAGCATCGCTGCTCAACACACCACTAACATTTATTCCGCTTTCGCTCGTTACATCTATTCTCTTGCATTGTCTATCTATGCTCGAAAAGTTCGAGGGAAAAGGTGCCCATACGCGAGAATTTGTACGTTAACTTGCGAATAGATGTATATTTAACCGTGCAGTACTGTATTAATGTAATGATCAGATACGGGATGATCTAGAAGTTGGTCCAATTCTAGCGTAAACATGATGTCATCATCTACTATCTTCCACGAAAATAATCGACCATCTTAAATTAGAACCGGAAACAATCTTTTAAAATAGAACCAAATGATTAAATATTTTTGAAATATTAGAAGGGGGGACTAGTTTATTCGACAATGTCAAAAATAATATTTGCAAAAATTGTATTGGTTAGAATGACAGAAAAAAATGTCTACATTAATTAAAAGGAAATTTATACTTGTCACGTCTTAGGAATTTTCGTCCCTTGTGTAGCGGCTGAAACTTTAAACGACTTTTTAGAGATTTTTGACGATCAGGCGAAAAAATATTTTATACAATAATTGACCAGTATTTACTGCTCTACAAATGTGAATACAAAAAATTTGAAAATAAATCATTTTTTGGAAGAATGAAGATTACTAGAATTTTTTAAACGTTAATACATATATTTGACTTCATAATATTCTAGCTACTGTGGATACCGATTCATATACAGTCCACGACAAAAAGGTGGCACACTTTAAAAATAAGTGATTTTTATTTAATATTACAATTAAGGTTTTGTTTTCATACAAAAAACTGTAAACACCGCTGTAAACATACATAAATGAAATAGTATTAAATTCTACCAGTCCAAGCAATTTTATTTAAAAAAAGAAGAAATTTTATGGGAACATGATGCGACAAAATGATAGCATATTTAACTAAAAATAATGTATAGCAATAAATCAACGAAGGATATTTTTTCCCTTTTTTATTATTACGCTATAAAACCCCTTCTAGGTTATTAGCGGTATGCATATTATTGTGCATACTAACAGTACAGAGAATAAATTGACATAGTTTTGATACATTTATATATGACATTTATATGATATACAATAATTTACAATGCGGAACATGTTTTTGTATTTATAACTAGAACTTAGGATTACTGTTGACTTGCTAATCATCATTTGTCTATTCTAGACCATACATGACTTACAAAGTATGTACAGTAATGTCTCTCTAATTGACACTCAGATTCTCCACAAAAATGGACAATTTTTAGAAGAGGAGATACGGTTGTTCGAGACTTGTGGCTCGTTTTTTATGGTTACTGATTGTCAAGAACTATAAAAATGAGCTGCAAGGCTCGAATAATCGTATCTCCTCTTCCAAAATTGACCATTTTTGGGCACAATCTGAGAGTCAATTAGGGAAACATTACTGTACTCGGTACAAATTAATTAGAGACAGGAACTGGTTTTTTAGAAATTTATGAATATATAGGTCGTCAAGAATGAAACTTGTAGTTTACAGTTTTGCCAACTTTAACAGCTTGGTATTTGACAGTGCCTTAATATTTTTCTATGCTGTTTATTTTTGTGTTAAGGAACTACACATATTGCCGGTAAAAGGAAATTATCCTAAGCTCTAAAAAATATTATTAACTTTTTTAAAAAACTGTTGTTTTTTTGATAATGGATCGGTCGGAAATTCGTGCTGTAATCAAGTATGAGTTCTTACGTGGAACTACGGCATCGCAGACCGCGCGAAACATAAATGGTGTATTTGGTTCTAGTGTAACTACGCAGCAAACAGTATCAAAATGGTTTGTCAAATTTCGGAGTGGTAACTTTGACCTCACAAATGATCCACGCGGTCGCCCAGAATCAAAGGTCAATAATAACGTACTAAAAGTCACCGTTCACTCTGATCCATCTCAAAGTGCTTATGAATTATCATTAAAGTTCGGTGTAAGCAAACAAACAATATTAACTCATTTAGCTCAAATCGGGAAAGTGAAAAAGTTAGATAAGTGGGTTCCTCATGAACTGAACGAAAACCAGAAACAAAAGCGTTTGGAAGCTTGTTTGATGTTGCTTTCTCGCCACAAATCTGATCCATTTTTGAGTCGAATAATCACTTGTGATGAGAAATGGATTCAATACGACAATCGCAAGCGTTCAGCGCAGTGGTTAGACAAGAACGAATCTCCAAAACATACTCCAAAGCGTAGTATTCATCAGAAGAAGTTGATGGTCAGTGTTTGGTGGACTAGTGCAGGTGTAATTCATTACGAGTTCATGAAACCAGGCTCATCGATCACAGCAGAAATATACTGTAAGCAACTAGACAAAATGATGCTAGAACTTAAAAAAAAACAGCCTAGATTGGTCAACAGATCGACTCCTATCTTACTGCAAGATAACACCAGACCACACACTGCACAAATGACCGTGGCAAAACTACAGGAATTGGAGTTGGAACTTCTTCATCATCCTCCATACTCACCATATCTAGCTCCCACAGACTACCACTTCTTTCGTAATTTTAAAATTTATTAAAATTTCAATTCCGATAATGCAGTAAAATTTGCCTTCCAGGAATTCATAGACTCTCGTACATCAGGTTTTTATACCACCGGGCTGAACATCCTGCCGCTTAAATGGCAACAATGTGTTGATAATTTGGGCGCATACTTTGATGAGTAAAATCGTTTCTTGTGTTTATAAATTATCAGCAAACTTTGCCTATTTTTCTACAAATTTCATACTTGACGACCTGTCAGACTACATTGTCGGAATCCGGAGGAATAACTGAGAGTCGTTCGTGGTTATCCGTTTATTCGTTACCGTTCAAGAGTCAACGTTCGATCGAATCTTTTAGCTGGGCCTAGTCGTCCGTAATTCAACTGTCTGAACACATGGCAGACGAAGATCCTTGGCGACCGCGGGTTGGCTGCCGTTGATGTCCCCGTATCTCCAGCACGCCAGGGGTGGTGCGGCGTCCGTCGCTGTGACCGCCACATCACCCTCCCCCCCTTGGTGGAATCAAGATTGCGGGGTCGCTCTTAACATTAACTTATTGCTACACGCTATTTACAGGCAAAGTATTAGGGGGACCGGAAAGTTATGTCGTTTACATTACATTCAAACAGATAAATATGCGCAGAAACGACATTACTTTACGGTCCCCCTAATATGTACATCTTGGCTTAGACCTCATAATGCTCGTTAGGTTTACCGCAAATATAGATTAAGTAATTTTAAAAAAATGTTATTATATTGAAACAAGCAATTTTTTAACCTAGAAAATGCGATTTAAGAGAAAGAAAAAATTACGATATATACCTAAATATTCATGCATGTTTCCACATTGTTGAAATACACATCTTGAATTTTCAGCAAGAACTCAACCAGAAATGCTTGCTCTTACTAAAAATGGTCAAGTATGATTTCCTTTACAATAGTAAAATGACTTTTCCGAGTGAGAAAATGGGAGGGATACCTGCCAAGATTCCTAAGACAATGCATTCATACCTTAGGTAGTCGATACGGGTAACGGTATGGATCAGGCGCTGCGGTACAGAGGAAGCTAATGGTAAGCAAAATTTAAAGATATGATGTATTATGTTATATATTATAGGAAGCAATACATCGACGTTCTTAATATATATTTAAAAAATTGTATTCTTGTTTAAAATAGTAGTCCCATATGGTGACATCAACCCTACGATAATGGCATTCTCATTTCACAGTATGTGTGAATGCAAGGTTATATTTTTAAAAATTTTAAATTAATATGTGCAGTCGCGCGTAACCGCTCCTGATTGGTCGAGTCACCGAAGCGTGAAGCGTGACCACGACTATATATACTACAAATTCTGACAAATGGTTCATTCGACACCTTGTATCTACAATAGCAACATGGAGAACTTCAGGACTTTCCTTGATGTGATCGGAGTGCTCGACCCTACCAAGCCGGATTTTATTTCTGAACTTCCGCCGGAGGTGTCGCAGTTAATCCTACGCATGTTGGATCCTCGGTCTCTGCTTTGCGCTGCTAGAGTGTCAGGTAAGTGGCTGAATATCTGCAAGGATGATCCTATCCTGAGACGAACCGCGAGACACTATAAACAGCGCATAATGCAGAGACGAAGAGAACGTTTTCCTGCGGCAGCTGTTGATGAACCAAGGACGACGGTACGGAGGGCAGTTCCAGTTCCTGCACAGGTGAGAATAGTTCCACCTCATGTACAAGCTCGGTCAGGTTCGAGAAATTCGACGCGTGGCAGATCCATTAGAATGTAATTTTTTGTATTAATAAATTATTTAACTTGACGTGCTTCTTCCAGCAAATAATTATTATTATGTTTTAGTTAAGTAAGTGTAATATAACTTCTAATTTTTTTATGTATCTTGACCAGCTTCTTTAATAGTAGCAATATTTTCTTAGTTTTAACATAGTACGACTAATAAGTTGTATCTTGACCAGCTTCTTTAATAGTAGCAAATTTTTCTCTAATTAGTTTTAATATGAAGTAACTAAGAATAAAAAAAAAAACTTAATAAAATAATACATTATATTTGACTATCTTTGCAGCCAATGCGAGTAAAGTACAACTATAGCAGATTTCTGTGTTGACAAAATGAAAGTTCATTTATCCGCATCTCATACGTATAGACATATGCATAAGCGGACACCAGGCAAGATGGCACAAAGATGTCTAGTGTAGAACATTGGGCAAGTCTTATTCTGATTGTTCTGTTGCGACAATCAGAACAATCGGAAATTTTGAAACTTTCAGAGAAGTTGTCCGAACATTAATAACAGTCACTGTATCACCATCAATGGTCGGGCAACTTTTAAAACACAATAACTTCTTTAGAACTGGACTAAATGACTCGAATTTTGTTTGGATGATTGCGGGACCAGTCTACTAGACCATTACTAGAATACTTTTTGTAATTTTGCTATTGCTTGGAACGACAAAAAAGAATAAAAAAACTTATGTTTAAATATTCAAACTCGATCTTCCCGGGAAGTATATTTATATATAACAATATTTTTTATATTTTTTTCATGTTTTCACAAGAAATCACCTGGTGCCTGCTTGTACATATCCTTCAGGGAGTTTACATTTTATATCATGAGGAAGTTCAAAGGACCATTTTTCAATCCATTCTGAACGAATTTTTTGTGCAACAAAGACGAAAATAATTCTGGTAGGTTAAAATTCATTTAAATGCAAGAGAATCAACTGCATGAAAGTCCAATTTATGAAATACAATTGCTTCTACGGGCTACAAGAAGTGAATAGAGATCTTTGCAAGATTTGTATTCTCTTAATACGTGGATCCGCCAGCAGCTGTCACGGCAATACGAGTCCTATCCGTGTATTACGTCAACTCCTTGCGATTAATCCACCGAAATACAAGATAGCACAATTTGTATCTCTTCGTATATCTCGTATTTTTACGGTGATGTGTAATTGGCATGCATTCCGGCGGACAGGCGATGTATGCTGTGTTTCGCGTTATACAAGAAGTGTTCCGTCACGTAGAACCTCCCGCAGACCTCTCTCGTTATAGCACGGACAAGCGTGTGTCATCTGAGGAGACAGAGACCTTTTTTTGCAGCTGCCGAACATCCGGGCAGTGTCTCCGTCTCTTCTAATGATCGCGACGTGTCGTAAATTCAAAAGGCCCGAAAAAAATCCCGCAATAACACTTGAGATTTTTGAACGCGTCTTGGGAAAGTTAGTCCCAACCGTCGCGGGGATGACATCTCAAGGCCCAGAGGACCTCCCCGACCACGCAATTACGTGTCGCACCTCTCTTCAAGACAAGGCCCGTGCAGGACGGTACGAGAGGATGGTGACGAAACGTTCGGAGGACGCTGATTGGGAAATCGTAATTTTCGAGAAAACCAATCAGCGCATCCAGGCATGGAGGTGGAGGTTCCTTCAAGAATCTCAAGTGGGGAAAAAGGTATAAAAAACGCGAGCAGTAGTCAGTTATTAGTATTATTATACTTACAGTCGCCTTCAAAAACATATATTCTCGATCCGGAGTCTCACTCGTGCGTCAAACAGTCTCAATCGTTCGGAGACTCACTCGTCGCAACCGGAGACTCATTCGACTCGGGAACTCAATCGCTCATTCATTCGAAATCGGCCAATCGGACCGATAACCATTAAAAACCGACGCGTCTTCAAACAAGTGAAGCCCGGGCCTTACAACTCCGATAGGGTTGACGTTCGATCCCCGCGCGTCAAAAAGGCGTCGTAAAAGCACGGCGCTACAAGAAGTTTATACATGATGTATGATTTAGATGTATCCTAGAAAAAAGTAGGAGAACGCTTCACATACATACATTGCAGACTTTTATGCAAAATAAAAATATTGTTGCGAATCACTCCGTTTCTCTCACGTCGCGGCATTTTAGTTACAATAAAGAATATAAACTATAATACAATTCAATTCAATTATGTTACAATTTGAAACGTTGATCGTTCGACGGTCCGATCTCGTCTCCTCGATTGTCTGTTGGTAACACTCTTCCGTGGCAACCCCTATTTTCTACTATTTTTTAAGGAGTTGCTCTCGAACTTCGCGCCGTCACCACTCATTGGTAAACGTTATTCGTTAATAACTCGTAAACCAAGTCGCAGATTGCATTTTCGCAAAGGAAAAAGTTATTTGAAATGACCTCAGCTACCCCTCATTTTCGGTTGTTGAAATAATTGTGGAACACCCTGTATAGTACAAACGCAGAAAACGAAAACTGAAACGTATTCTTTGATAACAAGACGAATGGAGTAGACTGAAGTAAATTTGCGCTGATCTATCGCGGACGGCTGCGTGGGGCCTATCTTGGGCCACGAGTGAAGTACTCAAATATCGAGCTAACTAACGTATCCAAGTCGTTTCAAAAGATTTTTGACGCTCGATTTTGATATGCCAAGTACCTCAGCAAACTCTCTTGTTGCCAAATGTCGATTTGAATCAATCAATGACTGTATTCTGTTGCTATCAACTTCGAACGGTCTTCCCGAGCGTCGAGCATCCCTAATATTAAAATCACTGGATCGAAATTTTGTAAACCAATTTTGACACTGTCTTATCTTTAAAAAGTCTTCACCGTATACGTCACATAATTTTTGAATCAATGGTTTGCGCACCTTAGAACTTAAATTTTTGGAGTTTTCTCGACAAAATCTACGAGAATATACATAAAAGAGCGAAAAATCTTTGGACCCGTAAAGTAAAGTTTAACCACAGTAGGACCTAATCGTGTGTAACATTGATAGTAAACGTGATTGTATCTTAGTAGGAGACTTTAACGTACACTACTTAAATTAGAAATGTAGGTATACCAACGGCACAAGATTTTACAACTCCCTAAAATCTGCAGATCTTATTTTACATAACGATCTTACATTCTATCTTACACATAGCACATGTACTGAAATTCTAAATCTAACATCGAGCTCTTGTTTTCCACTATGGCCTCAGTGACAAAATTCAAACACAGGTACTCTAACCACTTCCCAATTCTTTGCAACATTAAAAATAGCACATAGACACATCAGTTATGAAAACAAAAACAAATTTTATACTTGCAGAAATCCTTTGATATTTATTTATTTCAGATTTTTCAATGATCTTAATACTTCGAACGTTGTTTTAATCTCTTTTATTAATCAGCTCACTTTGTTACTTTACTTATTTTTAAGTATATTCCCCTTTTTGGACCATGTACTACGGAACGTGGATCACTTTCATACGGAATCATTGTTTTTTCACAAACGTCGACTTTAAAATTTTCTAGTGTTTTTATTAAGCCCACTTTTGTTTGGTATACTGCAAACCGTGCACCTACATGGAAAATTACAAATTAGATTGAAATAAACATGATACAAAATTTGTCAAATATTATGCATTGAACACTGGAGAATCTGTAGAAATATACAGGGTGTTGAAAAAGAGGTGTTCAAGATTTTAATGGCTTACAGTAATCAATGAGAGTAGTAAAACATTTTCAACACTCGGTATACCTACGGTCTAAAAAAATCGAATACACGCACAAAGTGGATTGAAAGTATAATTTAAGTTTCTTTGTTAAATTACCAATGCAATTTCGTGGTCCATCTCCAAAAGGTAAGTAGCTCATTGGATGTCTCGTCGCAACTGCATCATCGTCAAATCTTTCTGGGTCAAAAATTTCTGGATTTGGATAAATGCTGGAATTGTGGTGAAGTCCCAATACCGGAACATATATTCCAGTACCTTTAGGGATTGTTACTTTTGTATTACTGAAGGTGTATTCCCTGTTGCATTTTCTCTCCAACAAAGTTCCTGGTGGATACTTCCTCAGTGTTTCTGTCAATAAGAAGAATATGTGACTTGAAATATTAGATCTATAAAAAAATGTATGCAAATTAGAGCTGTTACTTATATGAGATAATTTGTTTTTTTGTGATAAATAATAAAACATTGGAACAAGTAATTATAACACATTAACATCTTCAAGTTACGCTTCTAGTTAACAATATTTTCAACTATCTAAAGATGTGAATTTGCTGGTATTGTCGTCAAAACAACTAACAACTTTAGTAATTACTATTATTAAGCTACTATTATTACTATTATTATTATAAAAAACGAATTCATCCATACGTAATATCATTACTTTTAGATGAGATTGAACACGTCATCTCGAACACCACTTAAAATATAGGTACGTACTTCTACATTAAAACACGTTCATTTTTGTGTCACTTCATTTTCCTATTAAAACGTGATTTATCGTATTCAAGGTCATCTAAAAGTCATAATAATAAACATGGATGAATTAGTTTTTTACAAATAAACGGACAATAACGAACATTTCATTTCCATTACTTTGTATTTTTTTGTAATTATAACATCTTAAAGGATTGCTTAGATATTCTTCTGATTAAAATGAATTTTATATTAGATCATATTATAGGAGTTTTAAATCAGATTAATTTAAGTTATTCTCGGATTAATTAATTAGCAATTTATAATAATCGGAAGAATCTCAGCTATAGCTTGGTGCTACAATTTCAAAACTAAGTTACAAAGACTATTGAAAACAAGATTTTTCTTCCTTACAAATTTACTGCATCAGTCATGCCAGCTTAATGATATACGTCTATTTCTTTCCTTTTCTCTGTATTAAATCTATAATTTTTGTCTACTGAGATAGCAGGCTTGTGAGAGGAGTGGAGAAGGATCTTGTACATTTAACCGTGCACCGCTATAATAATAGATTCCCTGTTTGTAATCATTACATTAAGGTGCTGCATTATTGCTCTCATATTTTTTACCAATATACCCCCACGTATCGCAGTTGCCGTTAAATTAATTCAATTCAAACTTTTGAATTAACATGGAGATAGAGATAATGATCAGTTTCTCACTAACTAAGAAAATGTTATCGCAATGTTCTAGTAGTTTATCCAAAAATACAACCAAAATGATGTAACAATCTAATATTTACATTATCATGTAATGTATGAGTATACGTACCTTTAAAAACTTTGTCCAAATATTTCATTTGTTTTACATCATCATATTTGAAAGAGCCATTGTTTTTTGTACTAAACTCTTTAATTTCTGCACGTAATTTATCTTGCAACTGCGGATTCAGAGCCATTTCATAAAGAGTGTGACAGATAGTAGTCGACGATGTTTCAAAGCCAGCTGCGAAGAAGACCATCGCTTGCGCAGTCATCAAGTTGTCCGTCAATTCTGAAATAGATCATCGGCTATTTAATTGAATTCGAATGAAACTATTCAATCATTTATTATTTATTACTTGGATAAACTTCCGAAGGGGCTCTGCTGTCGTTAAAGGAAAATATTTAGGGGGAATCTAGAGATGTGGAAGAGGATACAAAATATAAAATTCTAGATTCAGGAATTTTGTAGCTTCTGAGATTTTAATGAAAACTTTTACTACTACTAGAATGAATCCTGTGTGTACCCACGCATTCGGGGTGGGATGTATGTCAGCATGACCTCCTCCAATTTTCTAGGCAGCAATTATAATACGTATACTTGTGAAAAAAGTATTTTTTGCATGAAAAGTAGGGAGCTTGAAATTTTCGAGATATTTAATTTTGTCGATATGAAAATATAAAAATACCAATTTAACTTTCTCATAAAATTAAATTTTATAGTGCTTGAAATTAAAACTTTGTAAAGTAATAAGAAATGTATATTCTTATAGGATATCTCTAAAAAAGATGCGAGGAGATGGTAATAGAAAATAATACAAACGTGAATAGTAATGGTACGTATGTGTGTGGAATAATAATAATTTCCATATTTACAAAATACTGTTTTGATGAGAGTAAATATAGATATAATATAAAAGAATGCTATCAAATGAAGAAATAAAATTTGAATTTTGGTCTAAATTATCAGACGTAATTATCAGATCTTTGTCTCGAGGATTCGTAAAGCTGAAAAGTTTTGTGTAGTTTATACTGTCGACATCGGTCCAAATATAGCGGCGCAGATGTGCGTACGTGGTCCAGATATTTAGTTCCCGGAATTGTTGCACTCTGTACACGGAATATGTACTCACACATGACTCGTCGAAAGGTTAAGGGTCACGATAGGGATATTAGAAAAGTCTTCGTAAACGTACGCAGCTCTTCGTACTTTAAAAATAATATAAAACCTGTATCATTTTCTTGTAAATCTCATGTTAATTCACATGTAAATCATTCACTTTGTATATTCCTAAACTTTGTGGATTATCTTAAACCTTTTGACATGGTAATCTCACATGGACAATTTTCCTTGTCACTCCAGACATAAACTGAGTTTTTTTTAAAGAATATGGCTCATAAATATAGTTTCACGCAAGCACAAATACATACATGTAACAGTTCTAATGAAAATAAAAACTTACCAATATCTTGTAACTTCTCTGGGTGATTCTTTAACTCTATCAGCATGTTCACGAAATCTGGTCTAATCACGTTATTTTCCTGTCTGTACTTGATAGTGTCCGATACAACTTGAATGAAAAATGATGTAAGTTTCGGATGCGGTTGTAGAGACATAACAAAGAAGTATAATTTCGGCAGACTTTCTCGGAATGTAGTCTTTAAGATAGCCCAGAGCGAAGTTGAGAAAACCACCTTTCCCATTTGCCGAAATTCACTTTCTTCATCGGATAATGCGTTCATGTTGATCCCAAAAGCACAACTACCGATGACGTCAGTCGTGAATTTTGCTGCTACTTCACGACACTCTACCGGCTCCCCTTTTTCTTCTAGTTTCTCTAAATATTTCTCTAATTGTTCCGAGCATTCCATTATCAAGTGAAACATTTCCTTGAGTTTTCCAGATGTAAAAACTGGTGAGAGCCTTGTTCGCAGTGGCCGCCATCTCTTTGCTTCTAAACTGAAGATGTTTCCGGATAATGGTTCCACCTATAGCGATGATAATATTGAGATTCTTCACTTTTAATATATGTTGCGAGTACAGCCCTCACAGGACATAAAGACATCTTTCTGTTTACATTCCTCCTCTTGCCAGCTGCCCCACTGCCGCAGATGTCGGTAGCTACCGGTAGCTGCGGCAGTTGGGCAGCTAGTAAGAGGGAGAATATAGATACAGAGCTGCTTTCTTGTTGCGTGAGGACTATACCTACAGTATACATGGTTCCTCAAATCCCGTGGGATGGTAAATTATTTCTGGAAGAAAGCATTTTGTAAATAGATGTTCTAGACAATGATGTGGATGTATTAAATTGCATTCTATTTAATGATCAAAGTCACATCAAAGTCAACATGATCCTTTTAAATCGTTGTGAATGAAAATTGTCTGAGTTACGACCTTTGAAAATTGGGTCCCTAAAAGTCTCGGAACAGCCGATTATCTCAGAGGAAAAGTACTTTCAAAATCAATGTTTTAGACAAAAATGTTTGAATAGTTTTATCAAATGGTCAACAAAAATTTGGATAGTTTTATTCAGCAGTCAAGTCCATTTGGCCTTAAATGGGCGAATCGAGGTCGCGACCAGCTTAGTTATATAATTCTAAAATCGTTGTAAACAATTTCCATCGAAAAATGGTCGTGAACTAAAATTTTTGAAAGGATTTGGTGTCAACTATAATAACATAATAAAAATTTAAGCATTTCAAGATTCTTCTGTTTAATAAACATCTCTTCTTAATTAAAAATGTTCAAATGAATTTGAGATATTAATCGAAATAAGATATAAGTTTGTGTGTTAATTGCTGTGTACTGATCATGCAAACCGAATGAGTTACTGTGTCTTATTTATTGTGTCCCATATGTCATTACTGTACTCCAAATACTGTAGACTATATCGAATAATGTGGACCAGATATCTAATAATTTTTGTACGATGTGTTATTCAAATAAATCGTAAATCCTGGGGAACATGCAGTGCCGTAGCCTGTTCTTGGATACTATGCATTTTTATCGAGATATAATGGTCACCTGTCCGTATTGGCGAAATTCAATGTAGTAGTAGCTCTCTATAGGTTTTTGAAAATAACTCGAAAACTAAGTACGAGCTGCGGTAACAATACATAGGGGAAACTTGTCATCTTGGCAACATATTCAACAATCGTCGAAAATCTGTGAGGAGTAACTTTTCATGCACAATTACTATATAGTCTATATGCAATTACTGTATAGTTTACGTCTACAAGCCATTCTCGCCAACCTTCGGACTCTAATCCGTGCACTGCTTCAGGATTGATAAAGTCGAAAATTGTTAAGTATACCCGTGTCTTTATGAAATTGATAAATTTGTTCTTTATTTTATTCCTGGTTTTAGTGAAATTATATTGCGAAAATACCATGTTATATAAAGAATACTTGCACATCTTCCAAACGGCAATGTGACTTATGGGCCAGCTTTAAGTGATTACAAAGGATTTAACAAAGATAACATCAGAGTGACAATTTTTACATAGGAACTCGACATCCAACAATTTCAGATGTGTATTATTTTCATTGTTAACATTTAAATAACTAAGAATCGCTCTCAAAGTTGCAGGTAATTTACCCAGCAATGAAATATCTTGACAACTGACAATATCGTACCAAATGCAATTTCCTTCCGTTTGATATCCAGAAGAAAGTTTCCGAACTATTTAATCTGCCCTTCTAAATTTTCAAGTAAAAAGATATATTTTTCTAATAGCCCTGTTCTTAATGTTAAATAATTCCAGTGTAATCTTCCATCGAAGGAAATTATTCGTAAATTCATTTATTATGCCTACCTTCTCATTAATAACGATTCCACGGTCATCGAAAACAGAAAAATCTTTGATAAGAACATCCTTAATGAGATCCATGTCACGCACGATAACATTAGGATTTCCTCTTATAAAGATTCCAATAAGGGGCTCATTTTTGTATTTTTCGTACACCTGCCTTAAGTAGACTCCAAGAGTTGCTCTTTTAAGGAGAACATCTTTGATAGTGCCAAATACAGGTATTGGATCAGGTCCAGGTACACCTCTACTTTTCCAAAAATCGAAGGATGATGTTAAGTAATAATAGACAGCAACGAACACCAACGCAATGGCGCTGAGTATTTGGAAATAGTCAGCCATGATAGTAGTTCCCTGAAAATAATATGAAAACTTATGAAAAATTACTTATAGCATTTACGAATGCTTCTAAGAATAAATAAACATTTCATCATATTTCTACTTAATTTGTACTTAGTTTCTTGACGTTTTATTTGATCAACAATTCACGCTTAAGTTAATGACACATTTCTCTATTTCAATGTTTTATTTATTTACATGTAAATATTAATTTGTTACAATTTTAGAAACATTTCCGATTCTCATCCTTATATCTGTTAAATAAACTAATTTATACTCATCTTTATGGATAAAACTTGTAGAATTTAAAGGATAAAGTGTACAAGAATAAACAAACCAGAAACTATTAACAATTATCATATAGAAATTTTTTTACAATTGTTTTTAATCTTTAGAAGGTGTAGGCTACAGTCGGTTAAGGGAGCTCAAACTGTGTTTTATCCGATTTGATAAGACGGTTAACGGTTCGTGAACAATTTTAATCTCAATCTTGTCCATGAGAGATCTGGTCATATTTTGTTCGAATTGAAAATAACAAATGAATATTTGAAATAATTAATTTTGGACTGATGTTTTCAGTGCTGCTATTTAGAATTGAGGATTCCATTTTAAATAATAGCAATTTCAAATAATTCATTATTTCGTTATATTTTTATTTCAAATGTATCGATTTCAATAATCCTTCTAAATAATCCAAAAATATTATTTTTTCAAAAATCACTACATCAATTTGCTTTAAGCAATACTCCTCTCACTACGCCGATGCTAAGCTTTATCGAAGTCGGTGAACACATGTACTGCAGTACATGCCACGGCTCCTTCGATTCGAATTCCCGAAAGACAACTCATAATACAATGACATAGCTTTTTTTAATTTTAACATTTTTTAACTGATTTTTTCTTAACGTACTGCTGATGGTTTCCTGATTAAAATTAGGCCCAACATGATATAGATTGGTCAAATATTTTAAAATAATTATAAACGATTAGCATTTAGCGTTATGGTAAAATAACCGAAGTTTTCCCAGGTGTTCAGGCAAGCATCGCGCCGGCGGACCGCGGATGACCAGGTGCGATTTTTTACCTGATTCTTCGAGACAAATTGACTTTTACTTTTGTAATTGTTTCATTGCTTTATGAATATTGCCGTTGTTACGCCGTAAAAACAATTCGGACAAGAGTGACGAGTCGACTCTTGTCCGCACAGGAAAATGTGAAATCGTCGCTGGCTCCCCAGAATTGCAGTTTAATTGTTGCTGGCTCCCCGGAATCACAGTTGAATCGAGGCCCGAATAGCGTCATACATATCTGCTTTAACATTACCTTTCATATCTTTCTATTGTTTTTTTTTATAATTACAATTTGTGTAATGAAATAAAATAAGTTACTTACTATGTATAATGTCTAAACCATGTCGTGTTTCGTATCATTTTAATTGGAAAAATCTGACCAATATATTAAAAAAATTTTCATGTACAAAAAATAAGAAATAAAAAAGATGAGTCATCGTTTTTATTTTATTATCGTGTATGTACATAGTTGTTATTTTATTGTTATTCGTGCAATAACACATCAACATAACGTCATGAAAGTATTATCTAATGATATAAAGAATAGTTTCATTATCCTATTAAGATTTGGTTTATCAATACGAGTAATAGCTAGAAAATTTGCTGTTAGTCAAGGAGTTGTACATAAAATACGAAAAAAATTATTATCTTGTCAAGAGAAGATAGACAAGATACATTACTTCAGAAATTGCAACTACGGTATCAATGACTGTAAAACTATTAGGAATTTTACAGCAATTGAGAAGAAAAAAACCTGCTCTATCAAAAAAGAATGTCAAGTCTTATCTGAGTTTTACAAGAAAATATTTAAGCTGGAAAACAACCTCTGGCAAAAAGTTTCCGATCATATACTCTAATATAAAATTTACAAACAATATTCGCATTTTGGAGTTATAAAATGTTCTTATATGCAGGTAAGAGAAATGGGGGACATAGATGGGGTCTAAATAAAGTAAATAAGAGAACAACATAATACAATCTTTCATTTATTATAAAAAAAAAACCACAGGAAAAACAAAATGTTATGTGGGAAAAAGTTTCCGATCATTGAGTTACTAATATTTTGTTAGATTATAAAATTAAATATAAATATTATAGTCATTGTCTAGGAAACTAGCCCCTCAGTGACCTAAAAATATTCAGTATTAGTTTTAGGAATTTAAGAGTTTTCATGATATTAATAGAGAACTTCCACTATTGCCACAAAGAATCCTGCGAATACGTTACAGACACTTACGATCCTATAGGATCATGTGGGTTTTTCTCTGTCAGATTTGGGGGGTTCAAAGACGACCTTACCATTTCAGTATATCATGCTCAGCATTACCGATAGTTCACACATTTAGGCACGTTAGAAAGAATCGAATATCCTATATATTTCATTTCTACTACGAATGCTGAATACTATATGGAGGTAATAATTGTACGTATTTGGCACGAAGATTTAATAAATGGTGGAAATAGTATTTTTAAAACAGGTACTACAGAAATACGATATAAACTCTTTTTATGGACAATTGATCTATTACTTCTAATAATTATACAGGGTATTCCATAATTATGGTAATAGTCGGAAATGAAAGGTACCTGGAGAGATTTGAAGTGACATTTTCCTTAGTGTAAATAGAATCGGCGGTTTTGTTTACGAGTTACTAACGAAAAACAGTGACCAATGAGAGGCGAGCGCCAGAATTTTGAAAGCGAGCTGCACCTGGCCTTGGCGGAAGGACGCAAATTCAGGCCGCATTCGAAGTAATGAACAAGTCACACAGTGCGAACTTTCCGAATTTTTTTTACTACGTGACAATGAAATTTTTAATACTGTTCACCCTTATTTTAGAATATTTGAAGAATATTAATTAATTTTTCGGAGCCAAAATAGTAAGAGTTTAACGGTGACAGCCGCTTCAATTATTAATTGAGCCGATTACAGTGAAGATCAAGAATAAGAAATCCCGTCAAAGTCACGTAAAAGTTATTTTCGTTTCAACAATTCCGTATCCAAACAGAATTTAATAATAAATCGCTTTAAAAGACATGAAGGATATATTTGTTTAAGAATTGTGCAGAATATCATTAATAGTAAACTTACCCATTCAGGTGAGGATACATTTGCTGCTTGAAAATGTGACTCACGATACACGATGTCGATGCATTGACTTCACATAATGTTCAGTTGATCCCAGTTCGACGACCATACCGAGGAAGGAAGGAGCCTCAGGTAGGAACGATATGGTAAACACGGAGTTCTCTCTTTCTCTCTCTCTCTCTCTCTCTCTCTCTCTCTCTCTCTCTCATTTTCGGAACACTGTCGCCAAAGACTGGCCACTTAATAATCCACTTAATAATCCTCCGCTTGATTCATGTTGGTCGAAAGAGTTCACACAGTTCACTTTCACATCACGTTATTCGAGCAGAATCCTAAACGCGATTGTTGAAATAAATTATTCTTAAAAACAAAAAACATTATTGCCTGTACAGAGTGACATTTTTAATTCGAGCATCGAAATGATTGCTGCTACTATTAAAGTTTGTTACGTTAATCGACGAATGGAAAAACAATTGAGAGAATTATTGAACAATAAACAATAGATAAACGATACGAAATATTGGTTGTTGTTTTGTTTATATATCAGAAACTACATCATGTAATTTCTTTATTTCGTATCTTATGAAAATACATTGAATTTTATATTAACATATTGTCTTTATATACATATATTAGCAGCCCCTTACGATCAATACAATTATGCGATCTTATTATTAGAGAAGGCGAAACATTTTCAAGAGTTTCTGCTGATATTGCATAACGTGCACGACTGATACGTTGTTGCATGCGTTGTTATCAATGCAGCATTTAGGACTGTGCTTTCCAATACTGACCAGCCGCTCATAAACAAAGTTGTTCGACTACGTTGCGTTAACAGTCACGTTGATTAATGGTCTTTCCTAATAAACGTAATTTACTTTCGTTAATATCTCATTAACTATGTATCTTAGACTCCATTTGCTGTAATACTTTTTTATTTAGAATTCAACGCTTTATCTGAATTCAGGAAGAAATATTAAGTATTCCATTTAAAAAATTGAAGGTGATCTTTATATCTTGATATAAGACATCATTGATAACATTATATTGATACATAACATAAAACTGATTACAATGCTATGTGTCCTCCTGGAAGCCATGCAACTTCTATCAGAAACAACACATCTACATCAGCAACATGGAAAACTTCAGAACTTTCCTTGATGTGATTGGAGTGCTCGACCCTACCAAGGCGGATTTTATTTCTGAACTTCCGCCGGAGGTGTCGCAGTTAATCCTACGCATGTTGGATCCTCGGTCTCTGCTTTGCGCTGCTAGAGTGTCAGGTAAGTGGCTGAATGTCTGCAAGGATGATCCTATCCTGAGACGAACCGCGAGATACTATAAACAGCGCATAATGCAGAGACGAAGGGAACGTTTTCCTGCGGCAGCTGTTAAACCAAGGACGACGGTACGGAGGGCAGGTCCAGTTCCTGCACAGGTGAGAGTAGTTGCACCTCATGTACAAGCTCGGCCAGGTTCGAGAAATTCGACGCGTGGTAAATCCATTAGAATGTAATCTTTTGTATTAATAAATTATTTAACCTGACGTGCTCCTTCCAGCAAATAATTATTATTATGTTTTAGTTAAGTAAGTGTAATATAATTCTTAATTTTTTGTTGTATTTTGACCAGCTTCTTTAATAGTAGTAATTTTTTCTTAGTTTTAACGTAGTAGAACTTATAATTTGTATCTTGACCAGTTTCTTTAATAGTAACAAGTTTTTCTCTACTTAGTTTTAATATGATGTAACTAAGAATAAACAATTTAATAAAATAATACATTATATTTGACGATCTCTGCAGCCAATGCGAATAAAGTGCAACTACAGCAGAATTGATAAAACGAAAGTTTATTTATCCGCATTTCATACGTACAGACAGGGTGCCCATGAAAAGTATGTACAAGCGGGCACCAGCCAAGATGGCACAAAGATGTTTTTAAGACGTTTCAAAGACGTCTGGTGTAGAACATTCGGGAAATCTTATTCTAATTGTTCTGTTGCGACAATCAGAACAATCGGAACTTTTGAAACTTTCGCAACATTCGGAACATTCGGATAACTTTGAAAACATCATACCTTTTCTAGAACTGGAATAAATGACTCGAATTTTGTTTTGATGATAAAGTCTACTAGACCATTACTAGAATGCTTTTTTAAATTCTGCTATTGCTTGGAACGACAAATAAAATAAAAAAAACTTATGTTTAAATATTCAAAGTCGATTTTTTCGGGAAGTATATATATATATATATATATTTGTATATTTATATATAATATAATATTAATTGTAATTTTTTAAATATTTTTTTCACGTTTTTTACGAGGAATCACTTGATTGTACCCACTTGTACATATCTTTGACCCATTTTCAGTCCATCTCGGACGAATTTTTGGTGCAACAAAGACAAAAATAATTTTGGTACGTTCAAATTCATTTAAATGCAGGAGGATCAACTTTGTTGATAATTTTATCTTCAATAAATATCATGAAACTAGCAATCAGAATTTCGCCTAACAAGTTCACGCGAAATGAACTAATTAAAAGGAGACGTCGTTTATTGCAGAAGAAGTGATCTGCGGATACATCGAGTGATCGAAGCCGATTGTAAAAACGACCGTACCCAGCGTGATCCATAGAATATTTTAGCCGACAGTTTGCCGTCAGATCCCCATTCTGCTAGCAAGGAAAGGTCCCCAGAAATGACGCTCATCTTTTGATGAGATTTGGTACAGCGATAGAGCTTGTAAAGCTGAATCCAATGATACACGGTTTTTGGGACAGACGGCTATCGTATACAGCCCACGTTTATCTTCTCCACAATAATTCTCGTAGTGTGCTGGTACCGGCAGAAATATGCAGAAATATGCAGAAATATTAGAGAGTGAGGAAAGGTGGGAGGCTCGATCTGGCTTACCGGAACGTGACGCGACGATGCGGCGAACCTCAACCTCCTGCCGGATGGAAATTCAATAGCAAATGTTTGTGCAATCATAAACTTCAAGCTTAGAGGAAAGGAGCTCAACACTATAAAGCAGCTGGTTCGTCAAATACGATCGATGTGGTGGTCCTCATCTCAAAATGATGCAATTAAATTAGTGGAAAGTATGCCTCGAAGATAAAATGTCATATAAAATTTGTTTGTTTTGCCCTAACCCAATGTCCTAAATACTTTTCGAGTTTTCTATTGTACACGCTCTTGTCAAACAGACAAGTGCACATTTTCGCTAACGGCATCGGCCTGTGTCAAGATGTGTTACCAGGTAAAATTTGTAAAATTCTTTAACAGGGTTTCGTGGAGCATGGTTGCGAACTAGCAGCTACAACAATTTCTAGTTCCTCTGCAAATTTCTCCATTTTAAGATCACGAGTAAAAACAATTTTTTGGGTGATCGTGGAGTACGCTTAAAATGCTGGTGAGACAGTCGTAGGTTGTGGGAGGAATGTTCACAAGTGTGAACACCGTCGAATTACTACGTTAGATAAATGTCACAAAATTTTTATTCGCGAGAAATTGTGATCTGCAATGTTAGCGGAGCCGGTCGGCCGTATTCCGCACTGTCTTTGCATTTCCAATTACATTTTTGTATTTGTATTTATTTGTATTTATCATGTCAAAACGAATAGGGTGACATATGATATGACCTGAAAGCTTATATAAGTACAAATCTTTGGTCACGTCGGCCCATAACATTACAAATTGCATTAAAACATTGGTTGGGTCATTGCCGAAAATATTGGCAGGGGTAATTAAACGGAGAGGTTATCCTACAAAATATTAAAAATCGACTTTATAATTAATAATGTTATTATCTATTAGTTATCACGTTTTAAAAGCTATACGAACACTTTTATGGGACACTGCATATGTATTCGTACCTGATAATTAAGAGATAATTCAAGAAATATTTGTTCTACAAACGATCTACAACGCAAATCAGTATAAGAACCAAGACTTTGCTGTTGATGTATATTGTTATCAAGATCACTATCTTGCAGTCTCATGCTCATATTGTAGTTGCAATGCATTTACTATGTGCCGTCAATATTCTCCGAACTACACACAAGTTTCGCATGATCTGTATTATGTATAATGACAGAAAGTATTATTTTTTCGGCTAGCGTTGAAACATGAATCACTGTCAAGTTTATTGACGATTGCAATTAGTAAAATTCTCGTCGATATAAAGTCACTAGTCGACGTAATATCGCGACCATAATGCTTTAGGAATTTATGTATGCGTACATATATGTACACGTTGTTTGCTTTGCTTTAAACTTCAACTGGTAAGGAATTTGCTTAGAATATACCGTTGAAACAATGTGTTTGGTGCAAACTTGAGCACATTTAAAATAACGTTACTGGAAATGCTATTTTTTAAATATTATTTTTAGTATATTATTTTAACTTACAATTATTTGAAATAATCAATTGAGATAATTGCGAAATTCTCTAAATCTGGTTTATACTGATACACTCATAAGATAATTGCTCGACAATAAGAAACAATTTTCTGAAGACTAACTCTCCTCTTCCATCTTCTACGTCATGATTATTAAAATCGTCATGATTATTAAAATGATGTACTTGCGGAAAGAGTTTTCCCCAGAGCAAATAGTTGTCCAGATTTTTTAATATAAAATCTTTTTGTCGCATATTACTTCGAGAATTATATCTTTATGAAGAGAGTTTTGCTTAAAACAAATTGATGTAAAAATTTTTATAAATCAGTTCTTTTCGTTGTATATTATTTCTTTTGTCATATTTGAAATAAAGCAATGTCAAAATAATTCATTCTTTGAAATTGTTATTATTTCAAATGGATCGACATGATTTTTATTTTTAACTAATACCATTGGAAATAACGGTAGTTGTTCAGTAGAATGAAGGGCAGAGAGAGAGAGAGAGAGAGAGAGAGAGAGAGAGAGAGAGAGAGAGATATCCGACAAAACGTCAGTCGATATAGTCGTCATGGAGACTGTTCGCGTTATAGTTTTTCTCTGATTATTAAATCTTCTGCTATTTTTTCGTAACAACTCGAAATTTTCAAGTTTGTACTAGATAGAGTTCGAAAACAACAAAAGCAAAATTGTATCGGATTTGGTAACAATTGATTTTAAAATGATATGGTTATTGTACAGTGCGATAAAACGTGCAATCATTTTGTATTGGTTCACTGTCAGAATACTGTTGCTTATATTAGATAGTATTTGCTACTGTGACGAGAAATTTAATTAAAATAAAATAAAATAAAAGTTTTCACATTGTGGATATGAAACCGAACTTACTTAGGACCTTTGCGCCACGTCAATTGCGAATCCCCGTGCTTGCACTATTGGCTGTCTGGATCAGCTCGAAGAACTTGTGATCCTACACACAAGTGCCGTCAACACTTCGACTCACAACTTTACGATCGTGCATAAAAAAGGTAAGATATTGAGTGAATGCAAAATACGAAATAGTACTGCAAGCCGAAATAAATATTTTCATTATAGTTTCTGTTATATACAGGGTGTTACCGAACTGGTGGTACAAACGGAAAGGTGGCGAATCTACATGGAAAGATAATTCGAAAATGTAGAGTGACATCAACTTCATTTTCGAATAAATCGATGTTAATGATTCGTAGAATACGCGTAACATTGACTATGTTATAAACAGAGCTGGGAAATATTTATATGGAAAAAATATTTGAAATACTATTTTAAATAACACATTCTTCACAATTCAAATAAAATAGTATTTCAAGTAGGATATAAAATTTCAGTAAATAAAATATTTGATTTCGATTATTCAGAGCTATAAAGCATGAAATAAATATTTCATTTTGATAATGTGAAACGTAAAATAAAATAGTCAGATATAGATCTTGGTATCTGAAGCTACATCATGAAATTAAATATTTTATTTTGATAATCTAAAATCTAAAATAAAATAGTTTTTATTTTAATAACATAAAACATAAGATAGAATACTGGAAATGAATTTTGAAGATAATTAACGTAACGTAAAACGAGAGAACATAAGAAATCATGTTCACAAATGAAATTTATTGTCATCTTTGCAAAGTGCATATTTTATCTGCGTTGATAATGCAGAGGAAAAGTACTTCGTTCGTTTTAGAATACCAAAGTAATTATATTTTACACTATGATTTAGTAAAATAAAATTATTTTATTTGGTTATAATAAAGTAAATAAATCAAATATTCCGAAGTATATCACAAATATTTTCAGTGTTTATTAAATAAAATGTTATTTGAAATATTATCTTAAGAATGTGTTACAAGGAACAAAATACTTTATTTTTAAAAGTACAATCTTCTGAGCAAATGAAATACTTTTTTTATTTCCAAAAATGCATACGTTCCAGTTTATAAACGGTATGATGACGAGGAGATTAATAGTAAAAAAAACACTTCAAACAGAAATTATTGCTTGAATTCGATATTTAAAAACGGAAAATACCCTTGGAAACGTACACAAAAATCTAATATACAGGGTACCGTCATGTAGGCATAGAAACGGAAAACATTTCCAACAATTTTCGAATTAATATTTAATTAAAAAGTAATACCATTTCAATGTTTATCCCTTAATAATTTCAGACGGAGACGTAAGTGAAATGGTATGGAAGCGTGCATGTATTCTACAAAACATCTAACATCGATTTATTCAAAAAAGAAGATTCGTACGCAAAAATGTCACTCCACATTTTCGATTTACTTTTTCATGTAGATTCACTTCTCTTCCACTTGTATCACCAGTTCGATAACACTCTGTATAACAACACAAATTTTACGTTAATACCCGAATTTATACCTGAAGAATTTCAAACAGGACTGTGTTAGCTATTTTGATTACACCATAATCGCTGTTAAACCATAGCGTAAAACACTTGTCTTGACCACAGAAGCATCTCTTTTTATTATAGCGCCGCAATCAGATAACACCAATCATTGAAATTTGTCGATCATTCTACGTTTCTTGTAAATGTGCAAATTCATCTTCAATCTATTCTTATCTGCTACGCAGAAAAAGATACAGTATCAGCTACGCAGTAATGATTACAATTGCTTGTTTTGAGACGATACGCACGATAACCTGTGTTTAAACAATGGATGCAGTAAGGCTGCAATAACCCCTTACAAAGATTAAAAAGTTTACAATTGCTTGGTTATAGCGCTCAGAGTTGGGCATTTTTTTCAAATAAATTCTTCGAATAACATCTCGAATAAATAATTCGAGTAATCTTTGAAGAGGAAGTATTAATAAGATATATTTGAAGGAAGGAAATAATCAATGTTACGGAAAATATAACAAAATTTTCTCGTGTGTATAAGGTAAATATTGTAATTTCATTTTTAAGCAGCTGTTAGAGATCTCTCAAACATTTTAAATTCCACTATGTAGAAACATATTATGCATATAACTGTGGTTTTATTAAAATAATTTACAGCGAAAGGGGAGAAGGCACTTCGTATCGTTGTGCTTTATTCAATTAACGTGCCTTAAAAACAACTCTTTGATCGAATATTTTATCCGATAATCTATTTGCTTCAGGTGAGTTTATTACACTGGCAAATGATAATAAACGTTCTATAGGAGCAGAGGAAGGTATCAGAGTGGTGTATTCTAAAAATATGTTTTTCATTGATACGTTTTGAAAATCATAATCATTGTTGGTGTTAAAATCATAATTATTGCTATTGTGGCGGCGACAAGCCGGCGCCACGTCTCCGCCATGTGTTTAGTTTTAAGGCGTAAGAATGTTTGGACGAATGGGCCGGGCTGCATGCTGTGCGTTAGCGTCGAGCGAATGTCTAGACGATTGGTTTGAGTGTCGCGTAGAATGAATGCGTCTAGCCAGGACAGAGTGAAAGCGAACCGTGAGAATGAGAAAGAATGATCTGGATGGGATGCATCGGTGAGCGAATGGTTAGTTCAGTAAGAACCCTCGTCGGGAACGGTACGCGAGCGTCGCGAGTTTAGTTCCGATTGTAAATAAAGATAGTCTAATTGTAACCGGGTTCAATTCTCTCTTCCCGTCGCCGATCCCACCTCCTCACTATTATTTGCATGAAAATGTTCAGTTGATGTGGAGATATATACAAATGTGTATATTCGCTACTGGCTGATACTAGCGTATCTCAATATTGCCGTTGTTGCGCCGTAAAAATGATTCGAACAAGAGTGACAAGTTGCCTCTGGTCCTCACTGGAAAGCGTGGCTTCGGTTCCAGCCCTTGTCCTTCGTCGCCATATCTGCAACAGATCCGTTGTGCTATCGGTGCTGAGTTTCGAGGACCTCAGTGTAAGATCCTAAACAATGTCGTTCTTTCCCGAGGTTCGACCTCTTTAAATTCCAGGATTGATGAAAAAAGTACAGAAAACTGTTCCTTCACATCCTCCGCGCGTAGACTTGTCCTCAGATTGTAGTCAAAACGAGTCTCTTCCTACCGACATCTAACTCAGCCGTGGACTATTCCTACCGTCGTCGAACGTAGGCTCTAATAGCATAACTTCACTGATATTTTCTTTCAAACGACATATTTTTTCTATACTTCTTTGACGTTGCCTTTAATATTTCATATGTTATGAATCGATTTCTCTAACGAGTTTTTCGCAAATAAAATAAATTACTTGCTACGTATAATGAGTATGTATAGTCTAAAGCATGCCGTATTTGGTATCATTTTAATTGGAAAAATCTAACCAATATATTGAAAACCAGAACGTTCCAGCCGATTATCGCCAGGAAGGTCCTGCAACTCCTTTGAATTTTTCTGGCGAGCGCACCACAGCAGCAGGATTAATTAATTACTCCTAGGCGTGCATGCGTGCGTGTATAGTTTCACTTTGTATTGTAGTCGATGTACGAATACTTTCCACACCGACTGTATGTAATTCGACTGGCAATGCGTTTATAGAGCTGTTTTAAGAATCCTTTACCAGCATGCGGTAAACATTTTGTACGCGTAAGTTACGGGATCTGACAATGCGGTTTATCTGTAAGCAAACTTGTTTTTACTTGTCTGTAACGGTTTACAGAGCGGTTTAAAACTCTGCTTAGCTCTGCGCAAAGCCTCTTCTAATTTTGGTTGATAAAGGCAAACGGACAGATAAATTACATGAAGATGCGCTCTATCATCAAAATACGCGGAGACTGATATCTGTGATACTCCAGCTCCCGTATAAATAGTTTTTCATTTGAGAAGAAATTTTAGCATAACAAAGCAGAGGGAGCATACGTTTTGTACGGCAATCCACGAATATCCGGATTCCGATGTGCCACACGTTCGACGACCACGACGAGATGATTCGGAAACACGGGTCACTGCTACCCGGCACCATACAATGCGTGATAAGCGGTCCATCAGGATGTGGTAAAACGAACGTTATGGTCAGCTTACTGGAATGAATGAATTTATCGAATGAACTGCAATTCGCAAATGCGTATATGTACTTGAAATGGCTACGTCAGCCGAAATACGAACACTTGAGCAAGCTGTTCTCATCCGTGAGAGAGGATGTGGGTTACTTCGTCTACTCGGACAACGTGAACGTAATCTCTCGGGCAGATGCTCGACCGGCTTCGATGTTTATATGTGCCGGACACACCCGCCACGACAACGAAATAACGTCGATAATTGAAGAACTTCGCGAAGCTGGATTAATTATTAATTGATCGTAAATTAAATTGCACGAGTACACTCGTTACATTAGTAACGAATGAAATGTTCATTGGTTTTAGATGGTTCGATAGAATAAGTATTCGTTGAAATTGTGGCGGAACCAATCATACGATATCCGCAGAGGAAAATTGGGTCGCGAGATCTCAAAATATCGATTTGAGACTCGACGACACACATATATCGGCAAATAAATTGTACGTACAAATTAATTGTACGTGAGAAGCGGCAAGCCAATATCATCGAAGTTCAACCATACGCAAGAGATAATCGAGGACATCGATCTATTCTTACGATAACCAAAGCATTTAGTAAATACATGTGCCTGGGCACTTCCTCTGAAAAGTAAAAGTGCCAACGATGTGTGCGTTAAAAAAGGATGGCAGAATTCCGAGCAATGTGCAAACCGATATGAGGAAAGAATTCGACAATAAAGATTTTCAAGAATATCAACCACTATTCCACGTTCAGCGCTATGAAAGCGACCATAGTCGAACGTTTAAACCGTACGCTGAAGAACAATGTGTGGAAATTTTTCTCGTTGAGCGGAAGATATCGTTGGATCGATGAGCTTCCCACGTTGATCGAGGACTGCAATAATCGAAAACATCGTACCATTTTTCTTGGTGTAATCATTCTTATCTACCGTGTACAGCAACGTCAAGATCGCTGCTCCTGCTAAATTCAAGGTTGATGGCTACGTACGCATCAGCAAGTTCAAAATTGTGTTCGACGAAGGATACACACCGAATTGGTCAATGTAAATATTATATTATTATTATATATTCTATATTATATTATTACGTTACATTACATTACATTTACATTACATTACATTTACATTACATTACATTACATTACAATTACATATTATTTAGTGGAAAAGGTATTGCGTTGAAAAGGAAGTAAAATGTATGTAAAATTGTTAGAATTGGATACGTTGAAAAAGAATACATGCATATAAACGTAATGTTTTTGACATATATTCCTATTAATCGCACGCACGCACGCACGCACGCACGCACGCACTCACGCACGCACGCACGCACACACACACACGCACACACACACACACACACACACACACACACACACACACATCCTTGGATGCATTACAATATCGTGGAAGTAAATAATCATGGGAAGATCATTTATTGCTAATGTAATCATCAGCATCATGCACAACTTCAGAACCATCAACTGCGTCCCCATACAAACACATTAAATTCCTTTTCTTTTTGTTGATCGTGCGATTGATACTCTCGAGTTTATATATATACATCGATTATACTCTTTTTTTTCTATAGTCATCGAACTATTCTTTTTTCATTGAAATCATGAATATCTGCATATGTCAGAACTTGTAAAAAAGATAGCAAACGCGAGTAAAGGTAAAATTTTTCTCATATGCTGCAGAAATATATCCCGTCGGCGAATCACCAACACCGTTGATAACTCAAAGATGATTGAACCTTTTGGCAGATGAGAAAGTTGCGTCTTCACTCGCATTCACTTCCGTTTCCGCAAATTCCAACATACGTACATATGCGTGATCTCGATAAAAACGAAAAAATAATTCAAGAATTACAGAAATAAAAAAGAGTAGAATCGATGTAAACTCAACAGTATCAATCAGACGAACAAACAAAGAAAAAAGAAATTCAATGTGTGTATGAGGACGCAGTTAATGATTCTGAAGTTGTGCGTGAAGTTGATGATGAAAAGATTACATCGGCATAAATGATTTCCCATGATTATTTACTTCTGCATCGTCTGATTAAATTGGCGAGACTGCATACTTAATTACATTTCCTCCGCGATGTTGTAATGTCCTCAAGAAAGGGTGTCGACCAAATTACTGAAAATGTAACGTTTATGGTCCTACGGACTCGATTCTAGTTACATCTGCGATACCGAATATACCAAATGATGTACAGACGTTATTAATTTATTGCTAACCGACTTTTCCACATGATCGTAAAGACATTTCAAATAGTCATCGAAACTTATGCATTTAGCTGTAACGTTCGTTCTAATTCCTGTTATTCTTTTTAATCTCGTCATTGCGCTTTGTCCGCGTGCCCCGTACAATTTCGTGCGGAGACCCACGAACTCTGTCATAATTGTCATAATTTTGTCATGTCATAATTTTACCGCCTTACTCGTCTTTCATCAATTCTAGTACTTTGTTGTTGGCGATCGGGACACCGTACACATTGTTTTCGTCATAATTGCTAGTATCGTAGTGGCAAATGTCACGTTTCATCGTCTCGTACGCGTCGTCGCAAGCGATCGAGATAAATCAAACTGTCCATGCCCGTGTATAGAATCTTGCATCTCTTTTGGAAATTTGGAAACATGTAACCGTAATGAAAATCATACAAGTATAATTTCGATGTGTCTAATACAGACATGTACCTATATATCTAGATGGGTTTATATAATTTAATTGAAAACTGTTTCAATTGAATCGCGACAAAATCCTCGGAGAATACGAGGTGAAAATTTTGTCGAGCTATTAGACACTGTACCCCGTGTCGACCGCTCCATCGCGAAAGCAATATTACGTTCTCCACTGTCTTTCCGAAAACCGCGTTGTTCATCAGTTTGAACAGATTCTTCGAGAAATCGTTGTCGCGTTGGCGCGCAATATCGTATTTACATCGATGTAGTCGCACAGCCAGCGTGATTGCTCAAACTCTAGAATACGCTGGATTTTATTTCAATTTCAAATTGTTTTTCAAATATTGCTGTAGATATTGATAATGGAGAACGTATCGTTCCTTATCGCGAAGCGTCGCCATCAACTTCTCTTGAGACGACCACGGTCCAGCATCGTGATGATTTATGATCAATACCATTTTGTCGCAGGGGTTACTGCGACGGTTTATATAAAATAATCCGAGAGTTTTTTTGGTTTTTATATAACGAGAACTTTAATATAACTTGTAACAAAAGGCGATGAGGTACAGTGTGTAGAAGGTAAAGGTAAACGAGTGACGGATGATACCGAAATATGGACACGTTGAGAGTCGGAGGAAAACTTGCTAACTAACTTCTCTCGGTCGAGAGGTCCTCGTATTTATTGGTAAGGGAAAGTCCTTGAAATTGGTAAGGGAAAGTCCTCGGGAAGGGCGAAGGCCTTTCCCAAAGATTTTCCGACCGGGGTGATCCGGGACCTATGGTCCGAAGCTGTGTCCCAACGTTTTTATTGTTTTATTGCGGGGTGTATGCCTTGCGTCGGGAAAACCCGAAAAAGGCATATGTACACCCCGCTTTTGAAGGACGTGTCTTTTTATGTCTGGTCCGCCACACCATTTTATATCTCTATTTTACACGATTTTATGATTTGTTTATAGTATATCATTTTTTGTTGCAACTTGTATGACCGAATCCACTTTATGGGGATGTATAAATATAATTTATATTAATTTGTTAGTGCATCTGAAGAAATGAGTAAAATTAGAATGCATTGTTGATCCCTTTCGTTACCCACGGCAAATACTCTGATATGACTTTTCGTCGCGAAATACATCAGAGTTTGGTTATTAGTATCCACAGAAATATATGCATATAGAATATATAAATAAATAATAATTTGTTAAATGTTAAACTTCTTGAAACATGTTTTTAAACAATAGAGGAATGAAACTAGTAATAAAATATTCAAATATTATTTTCACAAAGTGGGTGCTCCATTGGATCCCTCCATCGGTGTTGATTACACATAGCTTTAGTTGAAGCGAGGAGCACAGCACATGGCGGAAAAACGTCGTGCACGCGTTACCGAGGAATATTTTCTCGGCCTGCTCGAAATGTAAATCGTTTCCACACTTCTATCGAGCCGTTATTTCTTCAGAAATGTCTACAGAATCCGATCCTGGGTGGAGTTTCGTGCTCGACAAAGAACTTTTCGTAAAAATACAAAAATATTGCGGAGAAACTTCGACACTTTTTTAAACTTTGATATTAATTTATAATTATTTAGGACCGAAAACAATTAATAAATTGCATGCCACTATATTCGAAAAACTTCCCTCTACCTTTTGAGACCAATTAGATCTTTCTAACGTTTCTACTTTTCACATGCAATACCTCATTTTTTTCTCTAAAATTTTGGGTTTTTACAAAAGCTCGTTTTTTTCAAAAACTGTGGAGCAATTCGGTTTTCGGATTCTTGTTCGGGAAGTGAAGCTTTACAAGAATTTCATAATGGCTATAAGAAATCAGAAAAAAAGTTTGATTCTGTCGGACAGTGTAGTCGACATTAAACTAGATTTTACACTACGGACAGTTCGTTCTTCACAGTGTTTATATATTTCGTACACCACTGTAAATACTCGATGTACGATTTGGCCCATTCGTGATACTCGTCGATATTTCTAATCAACGCTGACATACGCGTCAAGCACTTTGACACGTTTTTACAAAGTTGCATCATTTTTGCGAAGTGTACACTACACCAACGCTCTGACATATTTTGTGAAATCCACAGTGCACATCGCAAGAAAGAATGTGACAATATTGACTAAAAATCTCTTGATCTCGAGCTGGATAATTTACAAACACCGTGTTCAAATATCTTCGACGCTGCAATCGCCTGCAACGATGATACGTTCACAGATGGAGACAAAACAATCTCGCCCGTACACAATTGTAATGGCGGCACGACAATATAATAATTCGCATCGTCGTAGAATTTACAATGTAAAAGTTCGCTCTATAAATCGAGCTGAAAAGATGTCCGTCGTATAACCCTCGCAATGGATGTATCCACTAGAAAAAGATGCAATACATCTCTCTCTCCCTCTCTCTCTGAAAATCACGTTGCATGAATTTCTATAATATTATATGAAAACAAGGGTAGAAATCACGGCAAGGACAATAAGACGACTTCATGAAGAAAATCGCAAGTGATGATAAGGACGACTTCCGGTAACACCGTCGATTCTTCCGGATGCAAAACCACGAAGACTGAGCGCCAGCGACTCCCACCTTCCCCAAGCCGCGCACTAAAGACTAACGCACGGACCTCCCTCCTTGCCCTGCAGGCAAATTTCCCTTCGGTTTCCCTGAGTGAGGACATCTACGCCTAGGACATCTACTTCTTACATTTCGAGAATATTCTCTGAAAGTTTTAAACTTTGCGGAGATAAAGTCGTTTAATTATTTAAAAGCTGGAACTTTGAAAACTCCTAAAGTTTACGATACAGGCGAGTATGCACAGGGTGTCCCAAAAATGTTTCGCAATACGGAAATGTGGGGTAGCTGAGGTCATTTAAAGTAATTTTTTCCTTAACAAAAATTCAATCTGCGGCTTTGTTTACGAGTTATTAACGAAAAACATTGAACAATGAGAGGCGAACGCTCGAACTATAGCGGGGTCGATCACTTGAGCGCAACGTGCTCTGACCGCGGAGCTTGACAGAAGTGAATGAACAAGTCACGGAGCGTGAATTTTCCGATTTTTTTTTACCACGTGACAGTGATAATTTTAAGAAAAATATCCTGATTATCCTTATTTCAGAATATCTGAAGAATATTTAGTAATTTTTCGGACCCGAAATAATAAGTATTTTAACCGTGCCAGCCGTTAAAATTTTCTTAAGCGCATAACACTTCACGTGTCGATTTGCGAAGCTAATTCAATAATAAATAATCGCGTTGAAGAACATGCAGGATATGTTTGTCTAAAAATGGTAAAGAATATCATTAACAGTATACTCGCCCATTCAGTTGAAGACGCATTTGCTGTTCGAAATTATGGGTCACGATATCGGTGCCACTGACCTCATACAATGTACAGCTGATCCTAGGCCGACGACCGCAGCGTTCAAGGAATAGTGTCGGAGGGACCTCAGGTATGGCTAACACAAAGTTCACTTTCACTGCACTGTCACCAAACTCAGTCCAGTTAATTAATCACTGATAATCCGAAACATTGATAATCCAAAATCGTAGAGGTATCCTATGGAGGGAGGTGAGGTTGTCGAATTGTTTGATTCAGCGTTAAAATGGAGTGACCCTGAAAAGGACCGATAAAATCATAAAAATCTTCTATTACCCTTTTTATAATACAGTAGAGACTCCCGTATCCGAACTATTACGAAACCAGATAGTAGATAAATAATAAACCAGATAGTAGAAGTTTCGGATAATAGAATAATCATCTTTTTTTGCATTAAATTATTCAAGTAGAAATTAACAAAATTTATAGTTTCTTTCAATATTTAAGGGTCCCATATCTCTTTAGCCGCTAAGTCACATAAATTTTGTATTGTTGTATTTTTAATGCTGGTCTATGAATTCGCTATCATGTAAAAGCAGTCTTTTAAATTAATTTTTTTATATTGCTCTATCACACCCTCTTCACTCATGCCAAATGTAAACAGAAGTTTTTTAAGCAAATCTTTTCTGTATAATATTTAAATATTTTCTGTTTAGAGCACTCAATTACTCCTTGATCTAGTGGCTGTGTAAGTGAAGTTACATTAGGTGGCAAAAACATAATCTTCGTAAATTCGTCCTCCTGGTAAACATATTGACATGTTTAAAATAACGTGGATGTTTACTTTTTTCAATAATCAGAACTGAAAGTTGATGGCATCCGGTAGCATTCGCTCAAAGTAGTGCAGTAATGCGATGCAAACATCACTATGAAACGTTGTGCGGATAACAGAACGTCCGTATATTAAAGTATTCGGATAATGTGGGTACGGATACGGGAGTCTCTACTGTACTTTCAACCTCATATCGCGATGGCGTAGCGATATGCGGATAATTCGCGCGCGATTTTTCTATCGCCTGTACTATATATATAAAGAAAATTAATGAAAATGTAACTATTGAATAGAATAACTAAATAACAATGTTTAAAAATCTAGTTATCACCAATAATAACTCATTTATAATTGATGCAAATTAAATAATAACTAATTAAGAAATACTTAACAACAATTTGACAACAAATTAGCGAGCAATTGAAAATTAATCCTTAGGTTTCATATCTGAATATATATGCTCTTATTAATGCGTTACAGTGCACGAGGGCAATGTTCTAATGAGACAATGTCCTACTAAACAGCGCTATGTGGGAAACAACGGAAAATAGGTAAGTTAGAGCTAGAGATAGAGCTAGAGAACTAGCTAGAGCTAGTTCAGATAGCTATCAAGCGGGCAATTCGTCAAATATTGATCTGACAGCAAATATTTTATTTACTTGCTTCCTTCTTTTCTTACTTAATAAATGACATGAAAGTAAAATTTTTAAATACGGATTACCTAAAGAGTATAACTCGTCCATTGTATCCATCGTGAAGTATAATATAATATGTACTAGCTTTGTCGTATGTTCATCTTTATATGTATTTAACTCACAGTCATATTTTACAAAAACAAATGCTTCGAGTTCGTCAAAAAACGCATTTATTACGGTAAGTATGCGATTTTTCAATGAAGGCGAACTTTGGCAGAGAAAATAAGACCTTTTACGCCAATAAATTGAGAACTTGAGCTGTACCTATTATTCTTTATCTTGAATATTTATTTTTCTTAAGATATTGAATCTCTAAAAGCACACAAATTTCATTAAAAAGCGTAATGTAATGCATTATTACTGTTATGTATCTATTACTGCGAGCCAAATACTGCGGACATTCCGATAACTGCGTGTCGAATACCGTGGACGTTCCGATTACTGCGTGTCAAATACTGTAGACTATATAATATTATTGCATGTACAATAGTGCGAATGAATAATACAATAATTTAATCTACCTACTGCATTACTCAGTAAAAATATATCAGGTAGGTATAATACGTAAAAATACATTATATAGCAATACAAAAATATATTTATATTTATTTTCATTCACATACTATTATATACAATAGGTATACTTCTTATCATTTTTTACATGAAAATATAAATTTGGTAACAGTTATCTTTTAATAATTTAAATAAAATTATTTTAATTAATTGTTTCTTACAATGCTGCTTGCCTGTTCTGAAAATATACAATTTCTGTATTTATTTCTTCTTGCTCCTTTATTTTAATATCACATTTGCTATAATTTTATTTTTTTTATCCAATTCTACAATTTTTTTCTTTGTAAGTCTTTCGAAAGCAAAAATTCTTCTTTTGGAAGCAAAAATTTTGCTTTCTCTTATCTTATTCTTGCTTGCTCCCTTATAACTCGCTGTTCCATCCGTTTCAGAAGTTATTCCTGCTTCTGAATTTTTTATTTTTCTTTGTTTTTTCAATGCTATCTCTTTGACTTTCCTATTTCTTTCTTCCTCTTTCATTTGAATTATTCGTTGGGTTCCGGATTCGCTGACCTCCAGATATAATGAGAGGGGGTTTTATTTTAGACTTTGTATGTTTTATATTTAAAAGGTTATTATTAAGCCAAAATAAAAAATCTTTTACGGATTTTACCGGGGCTTCAGAAGTATTTGCAATATTCTGAAAACTTTATTTTTTATAACTGGTCATTAAAATGTCAGTACTCGGAATGCTTCCACCTCCTAACTACTGTCGCAGCGCCTTGCTCCCCGCGTTGCTTTCACTGACGCGCAGCCCATGGAAGCAACACGGAGAACGAAGCGCTGTGATAGTAGTTAGGTGGCGGAGCCCAATTTTGCGTTCTGAGCACTGACTTACGTATTCTGCATCTGCCGATTCATTGGCTAGTAGTTAAATTTTTCAATTTTTTACATGACGTAGAACTGTTGGACTTTTCTTCTAGGGATATTGCATTAAAGTCTTCTGTAACCTGCGCTTGATTGAAAAATTAATTGCATCCTAATTTTTATGCTATTAGGCTAATACTAATTAAAATAGTTTTGTAATCAATACTTACATCGTCTATAGTGGAAGATTCATCTACAGCTACAGTATTAGTAACATCTTAGTACAGTATTAGTAACATCTTTCAGAGGTTCTTCAGTGGTTGTTACTAATAAGTGCTTATCTGAATCTTTACCACTAAATTGATGATGTGTGGTAAAGATTGATTGTGTTGTTGATGGTGTGTGGATAACAAAATGTTACAGCTTATTACGTCTTCACGTAGAATATTCTCATTAATATCTAATTCCATAATAATTGATTATTCACGTCCAATTGCATTATCTATATACTTTGATATCAAAGTCATCTAAACTAGTGAACTTCTTTTATGTTAAAATTTCAATTGCAATTATCAAAGAATAAATTAGTATACAGTATCCAACTACTAAAAATATAATACCAGACTGATTTAAAAAATTTTAGGATAATTTTTGATAGGCATACTGGTATTTTCGAAGTTGTCTTTAGAGTACATTTTTATTGTTAATATTTACATTTTCAGAAACAGTTGCATCATCAAACTCTACCAGCTCATTAACCAACTGTGAATCAGTATCAACCACTCTTATTTTTATCTGGATGTGATAATTTGTACCAGATTTCAAAAAGGCTTTCATCTCTTGGCATCCCCTTCCAAATAGTACTGGTATTTAATCTAAATGATTGTAACTGGTGTATAGTTAATAGGCTTTCTAACACTTTTAAAGAATTTATATTATTGTGCACACTTTCAGATCCATTTTCTGGCGTATGAAATGAACAATTTATTTCCATCCAAGTAAAAAGCTTAGTAAAATCTATGGCTTCAACGTCAAAAGGGTATAGTCCATATTTTTTAAATCCATTTTGCATAATAGTTTGAATATTAATGCATGCAAAATAGTGCATGCAAAATAGAAGGTTTAGGACTTAAAGCCAGACCTATTTCATCACTACTTGTTCCGTCCTGGACGGATCAACACCGAACCATCTGTCAGGTCACTTGAGGGCCTACGGGGTCTAAACTACGACCCCGAGAAAAGGTGCCTGACAGACCAATAAAATAAACCGAACCCTACGGGACAAGGTTCAAATATTTCGGATTTACAACCACGACCCGCTGTAACGACATTTTTTACCGTTTGCTTTACCGGTTAAATAGTTTTATTGCTGTACTATAGCCGGAGACCCAAGGTGGTCTCCAACTGCCTTCCGTCGACTTGCCCTTTTTTCAAGGCCCTAGAGCAACGTCTTCGGAAGTGGGGACAGGTTGGGGGTGAAGCCAATCAGGCTCCAAGATTTGGCCGCACAAAATTGACTCCACCCCGAGCAAGTCAACCTGCAACCCAAAATTTGTCGAGACAGACAGTCTTGTCGGTAACTCTCACGAGAGATGGTCAATCACTCTCAAGCACAACTGTAAACCCCTGGACCTTCTCAAAATAAACTGTGTTGCCTTGCGTTTTCAACATAGTTTAAACCCTTTTTATAAATCAACTTCACCGCCATTAAGTTGACGTTGGAGGCGCAGCATTTGGAGGAGCAACCTTCAATCTGCGCACCGTACGACACATTCGTACGGCCCTAACACTACTGAAGATTCTGTTTACTTCTATTGATAATAGATTTTGTTTTCTCAAGTAGTCTGAAACATTTTGAAACCAGTTTCGAAAACATTTTCTGACATTATTACTGCGATTTCCTCATGCCTCTTTAAAAATGAGTTGTACCAACTTCTTTCAGGTTTATTATCCCTACACTGACTTTTCTTTTTCATGCTTTGGCATATCATTTGCACACTGTCAATTATTTGAGATTTTGTTACTGAAAAATCTTTTAGAACATTCCAGAATCCAATTGACGAGATCTTTTTCTTCTTTTGCATTCAAAACAGTTGCTGGTCCAGACTTTTTATCGGCATAAAGTCCTAATTTCTTCGCCCTTAGGGTCAATTCTGGAATTTTATATTTCCGGGATACTTCTGCAATAGAGTCTCCTCCACGAATTTCTTGCAAGGGTAACGTCACGTTTACCTTAGGGTAGCATAACCTTACGTTTTTCCTTGTCTTTATATCGTTGGATATTTTTTGTACTCTTGCCTTTGTACTTTTCCCACTTTCTTTTAAACATATACACACATCTACAATTCTTAGGATCAAGATATTCTCAGTATAGCATTTTACAAATTAGGTATATATAGGTACTTTACGATCAAGCCTGTCACACCGGTTCATCGAGAACTGCACTGTATAGGTTAAGGTGCAGTGAAGCATTGCAGTAATGTACAAACAAACTATGTACCAAATACTGTATTAGTATATATGTAATATTTGAGGATAGATGATAATGATAGTGTGTCATTAAGTGTGTGTGTTTTATTAAAGTAATGATTTCTTTATCTAAAAATAATGCTAAAATGAATTGTTTATTATTAATTACCAAAATATATAAATGCCTTTCGAATCAGTGTTCACAGCTATCATTACGAGTATTTCATAAGATTCGACGTTCTGATAAGCTTCAGAATATCAAAAGTTAATAAATAAATTAAAACTGCGATTTCTGTTACTCTTGTACGTCATAAATTATCAATACTAAACATATACAAAATTATGAAATTCATCTTTAGGAGATTACACACTATAAAATGTTAGATTTTATTACTTTTATAAAATACCGCAGAGAGAGTATTTGGGGCGACCGCAGTAATACCTACACTTACCTTATGATGAGCGATTCTAATGTGATCGTTAGAATGCTAGTTTGTACGAATACGCATCCACTGTAACCACAGCTCAATTCGGTTTTCTCCGATTTATTCGATCTTTTTCGAATCGTTCGGTTTCTTTAGAATCGTTCGATTTTTTTCGAGCAATTTGAGTTTTTCCAAACCGTTCGATTTTTTCTGAGACTTCTAATTACAAGATTGCTGTATACTATGCAGGGTGAGTTTCGTAACATGACGATAAAATATTTGTTGTACGAAAAAATGTTTCAGGTAGAAGTTGCATGGCATATGATCATTTTTCCTTTTTATCAAGATATGAAGGTCACCTTCAATTTTTTGTAGGTGACATTCTGGGTGAAGGTGAACTGTTAATATTTCTTTCCAAAGTCGGCTAAAGCGTTGAATTCTACATAAAAAAGTATTATACAAACTGGAATCTAAGATACATAGTTACTGAGATATTAGCGAAAGTAAGCCTTGTTTATTAGGAGAGACCATTAATCAACGAGACTGTTAACACAACGTAGTCACTTTGTTTACGAGTTGCCGATCTGTATTGGAAAACAGTCATAGATGCTTCTCGTTATACGTAGATTGCTCTATTTGCCTTTGTCGTTTCCGTAACTGTTTTTCTATGGCTAATTTGTTATGGCTATTTGTTCTCTTCTGAGGTAATTCATCCCTTCCTGTCTTAATCCATTTCTGCTTGAATATCCTTTCCTTTCTTCTACGCTCCTTCTTTGTCCTTCTTCTTTTTTCATTTCTTCTAAGCATTCTCTAACAACTTTTCTTTTATCTGTTTCCCTCGTTCTCATCTTTTTCAAATCTTTATGCTATGTGGCTTCTTAAGATCTCGTTTGTACTTCTAATGTATACAGAATTTTCTCATACGTTTTACAATTCTTCTAAATCTGTTTTCTAAGCATAGATCACGACCTGTGGTGGCCCCATTGACTATGGTGGAAAGAGAGAGTATGTTGTAGTTAAATGCATTGCCAACAAAGCATGATTCAGTCATACCCACTTATTTATCTTAGTATACTAATCCTTGAATTCAAACTATATTCGGACAGTACGAAAAGTACCAACGTTTAGTAAACAATGTTATCCTGATTTTGAAAATGATCACATTCAATGAGATCGGACCGACTAATCCGTTTGAATCAAATTAACATCGCAGATTCCACGAGTTCGGATAACGAGCAGTAACACTTAAGTAACTACAGATTCAACTTAAATATCAATTACAACGGATTTGATTCTTGTAATATACAATTTTAGTCAAAACGTAAATTGAGTAAAAGTTTATTTTAACGCATCATTCAGATTCAGCAATTTTGAATTTATCGTTTTCCGTACGATGCAATCTTATCCAGGGATCTTAACCGCCACTCAACCCTAAGAATAACCTGGTTAACCAAGGCGGGTTACAGTAACCTACAGTAATCCGCGGAATAATGGCTTCCAAGTCGTCCAGAGAGCGGGTTAACCCGTTAAGAGCGGGTAACATAATCCAACCCATAACCCGGCTACTACAGGTAGATTACTAATATCAGGCAAATATAATAGTATGTAACCGGGTTCGGTTCTGTGTAACCTGTAAGAGCGGCAGTTAGTAACCCGATTAATCCGTTCTTGAAATCGGTTGCAGTTATGGAATAAAACTACGAGAAGAATTGTTGAGTTTACTAATCTTTTTTTAACTTTGATTAGATAAATGTTGCCATCGAATTGTATTGGAATATTCTACAAATGTATCGTCCCTCGGCGTGCTGAAACGTGTTATATTCTAAATTGCAACTGTTTTAGAGGGAAATTTTCTTGTGTTTTGTTGCTGTCGACAGTCTAGTCTTGTTCAGTTGCAGAAGAAGCACGCTTTATATTCTTCAGTCGTCAGATTGTGTAACTAGTTAATACGATTAATAATTTCATTTTACATATCTTTTTTGTTTTGTTATATAATATTATGTACAGTGGAATATCCTGTTCGTCATTACTTCTCATTTAATATGAATGAAGATAAATCTAATAAGATTAACAGCAAGTTATTTTTAATTTGTAAAGTTCAAGCCATCATTCTATCAAATCGACGTGCGTTACAAAAAGTAACACGTTTCAGTTTTTTTATGAAGATTGCGCATTATACTTTATACATAAGAACAATAGTACATTTCGATTTTTGCATCGTATGGTAGCATTTTTCGTATGTAGCGACGAAGTGTAACATTGTGCTTTTCGATGCGAAAACTGGTACGTGTTTGCCGCGTAAACTAGCCCGGATCATTATTATCTGTGAAAAATAACACGTTTCATTCCTTGCTGCGAAAAATAGCTTGTTTTATTCTTTGCCGCAAAGAATGTCGCATTAAATAAATTAATAAAATAGGTTGCTTAACATTATAATATCGTAAACATCATACAATAAATTGTTCGAACTAAAATAATTTTAAAAAATGGATGCGATTATAAACAGATATAAACAATTCTCTAATGAATAATATTCTGATAAAATTTAATATATTCTCTTAGGATGCATTAGCCCGTCATAAGAACGAGTTAACCGGGTTAACGAAACTTCTGCGCACTGGTTAACCCGGTTACGCAGGTTACTCTACGAATCTGACAGCGGTACCGGGTTTGGGTTAGGATTCCTGATCTTACGTACCGCTTGGGTTTTTTTTTTTTTGTATCAACATTATAATACTACTCCTGGTAACAATTTTCCAACCACACGCAGTGATATGAAATTAACAGTAAATATCAAATTGTATTCTTTGTAATAGAGTAGAGATAAAATACATGGTATCGTCAAATTTATTTAGTATAATACGAAAACACATGAAATAATCATGACATTTGTTTAGTATACACTAAAAACGTAATGGATAATTGTTTGGAAACAATTTAATCACGGCCAGCAAGTTGTACTAATCCGGACAATTCTTTATATACTAAACAATTTTTAATAGTAGGAGGAATTCGCCTATTACCTGACAGCACCTAATACCGGACAGTAATTATAATCATAAAATCGCGAAAACGGTTGTAAAACAATGATACTGCGAAAATTGAGGTGAGAATAAAACAAAGAACATGAAAAAATCGGTACATGTCAACTACGTAAATGTAGCGAAAAAAGTGAATTCTGATACCGAATCGAATAGAATCAAAAATGTAGATGTCAAAAGTATCGATACCTGTTTGATTCCTTACAAAGGCATTGATATTCGTTTGATACAATTTATAAGAATTTCAATACCCGTTTTATATCTTTCAAAATGTTCAATATCCATTTGAAAATTCACTGAAATATTTATATTTCTCAGATATTAAAAATTATTAAAATAATAATAGCAATAATATTAAACTGAAGTTCTCATTTTCATCTTTAAGCTATACAAATAATGCAGATTACAATTTTGATCGAATTAGAATTGCTAACTAACAATAAATTATTGTTTTAATAACTTTTAATATCAAATAAATATAGATGTTTTAATGAAATGTCTAATAGAAACTGAAACATCTTGAAAGAAGTGAAACGGGTGTTATAGAATTCTCATAGAAGTCTCAAACGGATATCGATACTTTTGTAAGGTATCAAACAGGTATCGATACGTACATTGATTGTCTCAAACCAGTATCGATACTTTTGTAAGGTATCAAAGCGGTATCAATACTTCCTATTGAGTACTTTGGTATCGAATTGATTGAATATCATCAACGGTAACAGTATCGGACCGATTATGTTACTACCCGTGAGTCAAATCTGGCTCTTTCCCTCTTTTGTGGCTCACCGTGGCTCGTCACGACTACGTATCTTCAGCGTCCCTCATACACTCGCGAGAAACGATATGACATTGTTTCTTCTGAGCTCCACACGGGGCTGCTCATGTGTGTGTAGTGATGTGCATAGAGTAACAGTAGTGGAGCTTGTAGCTCGCAGTCGAAATGACTCGTTCATGCTTCACGTAAATTATAGAGAAATATATAGGGTGTCCCTGAAAGGTAACCTGAAAGCGGCCACCCGGTGATTTCTTATGAAAAAACATGAAAAATATATACAATATCTTTTTTTGTTTGGAACTTAGTTTCTGAGAAAATCGAGTTTGAATATTTAAACATGAGTTTTCTATTTTTTAAGCAATTTTTTAAGCATTCTAAGCAAAAGCAAAAATAAGAAAAAAGCATTCTAGTTATGGTCTAGCAGACTAGTCTCTCTATCATCCGAAAAAATTCGAGTCGTTTAGTCTAATCCTAAAAAAGTTATTGCATTTTAAAAGTTGTTCGTACATTAATGGTAATACAGTGACTGCGAGCGGTGACCCGCTGTGTAATCCAGAGCGTCATTCTGTCCTTTTATTAGCAAGTTTCACATTAAGTATCTCAAAACCTATAAACCGACTGTACAAGCAATTCCCAACTTCGTGCAATCAATGCAGCGACGATTGCAAGCTGTAATTCAAGCGAAAGGTAATCCTACGAAGTATTAATAGTCTTTAAATTCGTATTATTATTAAGTGTACGAAGACTTTTGTGGCCTGATATTTGTACCATATAATAAATATACTGTATTTGCTTAAAGAGAAAAGGTTCGTTTTTATTTATTCCTATATACAGTTTTGAAGACTGTTGTGAAGAAAAGTTCTTTAAGTGTGCGTAAACATATTCCAAAAGAACGTTATGTAAATACTAATAAAATTGAATTGAACAAATTTTGTTCTGGTGTACGAACACTTTTGTGGGCATCTGTACTTGCTACATATAATGAATAAGTATGTATGGTCTAATACATGTCGTGTTTGATATCATTTTAATTGGAAAAATCTGACCAATATATTTAAACAATTCTCATGTATACAAAATTAGAAATAAAAAAGTTACGCCATCGTTTTTATTCTAGCATTACGATGTATTCATAGTAATGTACAGTCTGCCTTTCCAAGTAGTTTCGTTGGACCCCGAGTTTCTTTCTCCCTTTCTCTCTCTCTCTCTCTCTCTCTCTCTCTCTCTCTCTCCCTCTCTCCCTCTCTCTCTCTCATGAGGTGTTTGCAAATATAAAGGTGAGCCGTTAAGCTCGAAGTATCACAACTTCGATTTTCGGACTGATTGTTTACAATTCGTGTCCGGCAACAGTTGGTCAGAAATCGTTGTATAACCTAAATTCCTACATATTTAATCTCGTAATAGGATAAGCGCTATAGCCAAACAATTGTAATCTTTAATATTTAGCTGGTACTGTGTCCTTCTTTACACATTGGAGATAAGATTACAAGAAAAATAAATACACACAATTAAAAATAACGTGGAATGTTTCGTAACTTTCTGTAGTTGGTGATATATAATCGAGATGTTATAAAAGGGGATGCCATAAGGTACCTACCACTCTCGTTCATCCTTTATTGTATCCCAAGAAACTAGACCTTATATATAAGTATTGCGTCTGTAATATTCTTCTGCAATTACAATATTTTCTGTTTCTTCTGTGTCACGTGTTCAAGTGTTTCGCGCTGCGATCTTTCAGATGTAAATTTGTTTGAATTAACGTAAAATTTCTGTTGTCATTGTATAACAGAAATTCTAATGAAAACTTACATTTCGGCTTGCAATAATATATAATATTTTATTGTTGTGAAAGTCGATTTTAATACACATCTCATTAATTTTGCAACTTATTTGTCTCAACACCATACGTGTATTGAATCACAAGTTCTGATGCAGACAGTCAATAGTGGCAGCACCTGAAGATTCGCAATTGGTGTGTCATAAAGATTCTGAGTAAGTTCGGTTTCATATCCACAATAAACAGAGTATTAATTTTTTTTTAATTACATTTCTCGTTACAGTAACAAATACAATCTAATACAAGCAACGGTATTCTAACAGTGAACGGATGCAAAATGATTGCACGCTTTATCGTGCAACAATAACCACATCATTTTTAAATAAATTGTTATTTAAATACGATAAAATTTTGTTTTTGTTGTTTCGAGTTATTCATCTAACGCTATCTAGTACAAACTTGAAAATTTCGAGATGTTGTGAAAAAGTAGCAGAAGCTTTAATAATCAGGGAGAAACTATAATATTGTATATTTGACTACATTGACTGACGTTTTGTCGGATATCTCTCTTGCTGCCTTTAGTCTAATGAATAACTATCATTATTTCCAATGCTGTTAGTTAAAAATAAAAATAATGTCGATCCATTAGAAATAATAACAATTTAAAATAATTAATTCTTTGACAAAAGAAATAATCCTTTAAATAATGTACAATGAAAAGATCCGATTTAAAAAATTGCTTCAAGCAAACATCTTCTTCTAAAGATATAAACCAAATAAGATTTTATATTAAAAAATCTGTACAACTATTTGCTCTTAGGAAAATTCTTAACGCAAGTAGTTAATTTTTAAAAGATTTTTGTCTATGTTCATCTAATATTGTTGGGAAAGAAAATAATCATTCCACTGACGTGGGAGATAGAAGAGGAGTGTTAGTCTTCAGAAAATTGTTTCTTAATATCGAGCAATCATTTTATATAGTTAAACCGGTACTTTTATCTTGCAGGAATGTCAATGAGGATATCAATAAAAACCAGATTCAGAGAATTTCGCAATTATCTCAATTGATTATTTCAAATAATTGTAAATTAAAATAACATATTTAAAATAATATTTAAAAAATAGAATTTTCAGTAACTTTATTTTAAATGTGCCCAAGTTTGTACCAAACACATTATTTCAACGGTATATTATTATATAAGCAAATTCCTTACCAATTAAGGCAAAGCAAACAACATGTACATATATGTACTCATACATAAATTCCTAAAGCATTATGGTCGCGATATTTCGTCGACTAATAACTTCATATCGACGAGAATTTTACTAATTGCTATTGTCAATAAATTTGACAGTGATTCATGTATCAACTCTGTCCGAAAAAATAATACTTTCTGTTATTATACATAATACGGATCATGCGAAAACTTGTGTGTACCGCAGTTTAGAGAATATTGACGGCAGATAGTAAATGCATTGCAACTGCAATATACCACAAGACTGCAAGATAGTGATTCTGATAATAATATGCATCAACAACAAAGTCTTCGATTTCTATACTGAGTTGCATTGTAGATCGTTTGTAGAACAAATATTTCTTGAATTATCTCCGAATTATCAGGTACGAATACATATTCAGTGTCCCATAAAAGTGTTCATACACCTTTGAAAAGGTGATAACTAATAGATAATAACATTATTAATTATAAAGTCGATTTTTAATATTTTGTATGATAAACTCTCTGTTTAATTACCCCTGCCAATATTTTCGGCAATGACCCAATCAATGATTTAATGCAATTTGTAGTGTTACCGGCCTGCGTGACCAAAGATTTGGAAGATTTGACGTTGACAAGGAAATGTGTAGGTTCCTTGCTTACTCCCCAAGCTTTCGGTTCATATCAGATATTACTATATTCGTTTTGACATGATAAATATAAATGAATACAAATACAAAAATGTAATTTGTCATATCTAGCGTAAATGAATAATTTTCGTGATATTGTTTAATAACTACTGGTACTACTACTATTAGGAGTTGAGAATAACTCACAAATAGTGATTGCATATGAAGCGCTTCGAATCAATTTTAATCTGTAAAATGGCACATGAGTCGTATTACTTCGAATCTGATTCAAAACCTTAAAATTCTTGAAAGACTTAATCGTCCTCGAAGTTTTGAAAATTTTGGTGATCTTGAAAGTTTTACGGTTCTTCAGAATTTGGATAAGGTTTGAAAGCTTAATAAATAAATATTAAATGTCTTACATACTTATATGATACATTTTTATTGCTTTTCTTCACGCAATTTCATTAACATATAGCATGAAAGAATGTTTGGAAAGATGTAGTTATCATTAATATATTTTCTTCATGTTATTCGTTTTTGTATTTTATAATTACGTATAATGCATAATGAATGTTTAATAATTATTTAGTTTTCCATTTTTACTTATTTTGATGATTTTTAAATACATTATAGGGAACACGATTTTGAGTATCTTTTTCCTACTCATACATGTAGATGGACTGTTTACATGCCAGAGTGATTAACTCCATTTTTTGAATTTTACAAAATTTTAATACCAAAGTACTTGATTAATACATCAGTTTTTATTTTTGGAATAAATTTCCTTAATAATTATGCTGCACACTTCAAAATGACAATAAGGAATGTAAATTTTAAAAAGAACCTTTTAAGAAAGAATTATTACTTTTTAAATTATTACTTTTCCTTTTTCGTAATTATTTTCATTTCGACAATGCCATATCCAAACAGAATTAACGAACGATTCACAATGCTAGCTTAATAATAAATAATCGTGTTAAAGAACATGAAGTATATATTTGTTTAAGAATTGTGAAGGATATCATTTATAGTAAACTCACCCATTTAGTTAAGGATGTGTTTACTGCTCGAAAATGTGGATCACGATTCACGATGTCGGTGCGCAGACCGCGTGCAATGTACAGCTGATCCCGCGTTGCTGGTAATATCGAGCAAGGGACACGATCGGAGCGACCTCAGGTATGAATGGTATTGGTCAATACGGAGTTCTCTTTCACAGCACCGTCATCAAAAACTGACCACTTAATCAATTATTGACAATACTTAATTGTGAAAATATGTTTTGAGGTATTTTGCTCGTCTACTGCCTCGATAACTGTGTCTTCGAACTGCAAAGACAGCATGGAATGCGGCTGACCGGCTCCGCTATCATTGCAGATCACAATTTCTCGTGAATAAACATTTTGTAACATTTACCTAATGTAGTATTTTGACGGTGTTTACACACACACACACACACACACACACACACACACACACTTCTGAGATGAATGCATAGCTGCACGTACAAAAATCACCCGACAATTTCTACTTGCGACCTTAACATGGAAAAATTCGCAAAGGACCTAAAAATCGTTGTAGCTGCTAGTTCACAACCATGCCCCTAAAAACCCTGTTAAAAAATTTTACAAATTTTACTTCGTGACACATCTTGCCATGGGCAATTTAGCAAAAATAATACAAGAGCATGCACAATAGAACTCGAAAAATATTTAGGATGTTAGGTTGCAAGAAAATACACAAATCCTTGATGATGTATACTAAAATGCTTTATTAGTGATATGCCGTTATCAATAATTAATTGACATCTTCGAGGCAATCGCATAATCTCGAGACAAGGACTTCCATATCATTCAAATTTGACGAACCAGCTGCTTCATGGTGTTGAGTTCCTTTCCTGTAAGTTTAAACTTCATGATTGCCCGATCATTTTCTATTGGATTTCCATTCGGTGACTGTGAAGGCCGAGTACAACGAAGTACATTTTCTTCTTTCCACGCAGTACGATGTGAGCTTCGACGTTTTGGTTCATTATCATCTTGCAGTAGCCAATATTTGTTATTTCTTATAATCCACTTTTGATTTATAAGAAGAGTTTTATACAAAGCATCTTAGGGAAACAGTCAACCTACTTGAGGTGGAATTTCCTATTTAATGGATCGCGGGAAGAATTTTGTCGTATACACTTTCGTCAAGCAGACTGTACGGTCCAGCGAAATTCATTGTGCGAGAACGACTATTAGGGCTATCTAAGCAATAGCAAAATTGAAAAGAAAGGTACTCTAAAGAAAGGTAGCTCCGTTGTCTCATGCTGCTTACGGTTACTAATTTACTGCGAGCATATGGAATTCCGTGCCCGTCGCAATATTACAGTAACATCGAATATCAAATGTTAATAACAAAATTGAGTAAAATCCAAACAGTACAGAGAAACTGAATTAATGAGAAAATAAAGCAAAATAGAAATAAAAAAGAACAAATAGAAAATTTATAACTGAAGAGGAAGAATTCGTTATTATTAAGTAGAATGTGATTTTTATGCACTTGTGAAACGAAATAAATAGATCAAATGAATAAGTCAAATGAGATCAAGGAAATTTAAGAATATTGTTATATCGTCTTCGTCTAATTAAAATAATTAAAAGAAAAGATACATTTAACTTCTGTTGTTTGCAATCTAATTATAACGTTTTTATTTTGTACAAAAATCCGTAGTCTAACAGAAAATACTAAACAGGTAAAATGTTCCTAGGTTTTGCTTGAAAGATTCTTTTTTTAAGTTTTCGTGTTAAATGCGCGAACATTGCGCCACGAAGAGCAATTAAAAAACAGCAAAACAATGAAAATATCAAATTAAAACCATTTAGTTTCAGCACAAATTGCTGCGAAACTGTCGATTACTGAACGACACGTCAAGATTTCCAGAACACGCCGCTCGTTACTTTTGAAAAATACGAAACGGAAATTAATATTGAAAGCACGTCATACATCATTTACACAGGGTGTCCCAAAAGTCACTCGCAATTGAGAAACGAGGTGTTCCTGAGGTCATACTTTTTTCCATAGCGCAAATGCAATCCGCGGCTTTGTTTACGAGTTATTAACGAAAAACACTGATTGATATTATTGTTTTTCTGTAATTTGGTCGAGTTTTATGAATATAATAGTTTATTCTTTTTTTTTTTTTTTTTTAGAAAGCATAATTTTTGTATTTTCTATCTGTATTTGCAACGTGCTTCTTAACCCTAGAAAGATAACCATATGACAACGTACGTAAAAGATAACCATACGCTTCAGAGGCGCATGCTTTTCTAAGGCGTCGATTTTATACTAACAATGGATATTTATTTAAGTTAATCTAGTCATTTTAAAAGTTTGGCATTATTGTAAAAATAAAATGCATTTATATTATATTTTTTTATATTTCAAGTAATTTTAAACTTAAATCACTAGACCTCTATGAAAAATTAACAAAAATCAACAGTCTTCGCAGGCGCCTCTGCGACGTAGGTTATCTTTCTCGGGTTAAATCAATTAACAAGGTCAAGGCAAAAATACATCGAACCATTATCAGCGATTTAAAAAGTCGGTTTCCGTATTGTAGGTTTTAAGAATAAGTTTTGATTCGGTTATGAAAATTACAGACCAAATTCTATTTTAAAAATTAAATATCTTTGACTGAATAATGTTGTTCATAAACATAAGTAAAGTTATTATGAGGGCACAGTAACGAGAGGCGAGCACAGTCATTTGATGCCCTATGTTCTTGTTAGAGCGTTAAATAAATATAGTCGGTGAACAAAATTACTGTGATCTACAAAATGTGTTTTTTCAATTTTCGTTATGGGCTTAGATAAAAAATTGGAAAAACACCATTTTTTAATTCTTTTATCAGGTCAACGAATTGAAATTTTTGAAAACAATTTTTCAATCATTATCTAATAAACTAATCCCTCTAACACCCCGAAAAAATTTAGATCGCTTTTCCCAATAACAAAAGAGTTATTCCGTTTTAAAAAATCTACGAATACTTTGTACACCGACTGTATGTAAAAGCGCATCAATGGTCGTACACAAGGTCTGAATGGAAAGTTTAATGTATACTACAGGTGATACAAGCGACACAGACCGGGTTAACGAGTTGTTAAAAAACAACACGGATCAATCGGAAAGCGAATACGGCCTACAAATACTGACGCGATGGCACGCTACTGACACTCTGACACTGTAGTGTTAAATACCAAGCTCGAGGTTTGTACAGGTTGTTAAAAATGATGTATGTATAACGATCGTTAAAACCAAAAAAAATTTGGTGCAAAATTGTCCCTGACCTTAAAAATCATGACTGGAAGGTCAACATTTTTTTTATTGTAACGTAAAGTACTTGTCGAGAGGAACAAAAATCTGAAAAGAACCATAAAAACAACATATACAAATTATAATTCTACATACAAGAATAAGTCGAAAGAAAAGTCTTGCAAATTTGACGAAATCGGTTCACAAAATGGCTACCTGGCTCTTTTAATCAATTTTCTTGTGTTATTCTGATCTAAACGAAGTGGATTCAAGTAGTAAATGATTTTTTTATTTCTAAAAATGAAAAAATTATTGCTATTATTAAAATTATTATTATTATTACAAAACAATACATACCATCTTTTGAAAGCTGCATGTTCATGCGTAAGCCTTGCGTAAGACCCTTATGTGCTGAACTGGCAAGAGGTTAAGTAGGAATCAATTGGCGTGTCTGACCAAGACGCACCAATTCTACTTATCGCCATACCAGGAGCCATGCGAAATTGGCGCGTCTTCTAACTTAATTTTCGCGAAAACAAAGCCTTAAATGAAAAAATGTTATTATCTTATTTTGACTTATATTTGCATGTAAGATCACACCACCCGACAGGTTATACCACGATTTTAGGGACACCCTGTGTACTTTGATATTCAGACAGAAAAAAATCACTTCAAATCACCTCTGGAATTATTCCTTTTCACGGGCTTACGTTTTTTCTGGGACACCGTGTATGTGAGTTTAATATAGTACACTGTTCCATATAAGGTAAATACAGTGGAGAAAGGTTAGGTACCTATGGATATTTTAACATCTTTATTGTCACCTCATGTAGCAGAATAAATAATAGTATTATAATGAGTTTTGTTCTCGCTGAACGTGACATTACCGTAACCATTAAACTTCATAGACGCTCGTTGTCTACCAAGCGTAAATATTGTTACGTATTTTTTCATTTTAGTGCATAGTAACAGTTCAATATCTTTTAAACCTTTAAAAAGTTTTTTTGCTGAGTTTCTTTCATATAGGATAAATTAATGGAAAAATGTTGCACGAAGTGAATCGGGTGCCGCTAAGCAATACATAATATGTTGAAAACAATAGATTATTGTATTTCCTTATCAAAAAAATTTACGGTACCTTAATGCGCTAATAAAACTGAAACGACAGTAAATGCATTGTACATTTAAAGTGCTGCAATGAAAATAAGACGAAAGAAACTGTATTCTATCTCGCTCACGAAGAACCAGAAAAACCATTTTTTGTATGGAGATAAACATCGATGGCACTCAATGCATTTGTGAAAGAGAAGCCTTCGGAGAAGATTAATTTCAATGCAATAAATGCAAAAAATACAAAAAGAAATTGAAAAAATTTATTAATAAATGAAAAATTTTATTAATAACAAAATTATTTAATATTTATTTAGTATAAGTGGACATTCGATATACTTGATATCCTAGAGACCAGTCAGGTTTCCTTGTCACCATTTCGTCAAGGTATGGTATTGTTTGTTCTTCTGCCTCTTCTTCCATGGTGAACTGAATTTTGGAATGTAGAGTAGTAGTTGATAAAGTTAGTCAGAGTGTTCGTACTATGACTCCATACTACGAAAGTATCATCCATACATTTATGCTATTGTGTCGGTTTTAAAGGAGCTTCTGTAAAAATTGGATCTTCTAGATGTTCTATGTAGATGTCAGCTATGATTGGGGAGACGGATGATCCCATAGCTGCTTCTGATACTTGTTCGTTGTATTGGATTGACAACTAAGTAATTGCCGATTTGTTTAATGAAATAAAAAAATTCTTTTTACTTGGAATGAAGTTTAATCTGTAATGTATTTTTCATTTTGTTCGATGACCTTTTGCCATCTCTCTGACAACTTGAAAATTCCACGCTCGTAGAAAGTCTGATCCTTTTCGGCCAAAAACTGAGTTAAATGAGATTTACAGCGTCGTCATCATTAAAAGTTTTACCACGAAGGAAGTTATCCAGGGATCGAAATAAGTGGTAATCCGATAGCGCGAGATCAGGGCTATATGGTGGGTGTAACATCAATTCCCAACCAATATCCATCAATTTTTGCCGAGTGGACAAAGACGTGTGCGGCCTAGCATTGTCCTGGTGGAAAATGACACCTTTACGATTGACCAATTCTGGTCGCTTTTCCTTGACCGCTGCATTTAATTTGACCAGTTGCTAACATTCACGGATAATAAAAAATAACATAATAATAATAATAATAATTTTATAATATAACATTTACGGATATCATAAAAATGGGAGTGAGAGACATCTATAACTGAAATCGGCAATTCCTTAGTTGCCCACCCAATAGATACCCTCAAAATGGAAGTTGGTGGAGGTGAGGCAGCGACTAAGGTGCACTAAGCGTACAAGGTTGTCACGTATTTTGTTCCTGATAATACTGGTGTTCTACTGGTGTACGCCGAAGCTGACCAAAATGAAGGGATTGAAAAGGTCCAGAAAATAACTATTCCAAACTGTTATATACATATCAGTCTTGACTGAAACAGTTATGGAGAAACAAAAAAGTTTCATAACGCTTATGAGCTGATATATTGTTTCTATAACAGCTATTTTCCGGTTCCAGATTTCGGTTCTGGATTTCAATTCTGCATTTCAGTTATACATTTCGACTGTACATTTCGGTTATATTTCGAATTTATGGCTTTACGTTTACACAATATACATGCAATATAGATTTTACTTCTACAATCCTCAAACATTTATTCATAAGTTTTAAATTACTTATAAATGTATGTGTATTATATGTGTAGTAATTTATAATTAGATTGCGAATTTTATTCAATCATGGGAAAGATCATATCTAACCTTTTATCCAAAATCGTGGGGTACATTTCCTATATTTTTTCATATCAACCATTACTAAATCCATTGAGTGTGTTAGAGATAATGTCACTGTCCCCAATATTTTCATCGCTTTCGGCAAGATGTGAAAATACGCCTACATAAATGTCAAATTCTGTTGTAAATGTTCATACCGTACTTGCGTAGGTACTAAAAATTTCGTAAAATTGTGTTTAATCAATATATTTAATATCGTATACAACGCGAAATACATAAAAATGTATTGAATATTATACAAACTATTTCAAAATATAATTATGCGATTCATATTGTGCGTATTATTCAAATATGAACTTTTTAACATTAGAAACATGAATATAATATTATACATAATCGATAAATTTTTCTGCTTTAGTTTTTAAATAATAATTTTGTCACCGTGATGAACATATTTATGTTGCCGACAGCTTGATTTTAAGAGAAATCTAAGACAGATAGCACGATACTACTTCGCTTTCGGTTAATTTATGGTACGATCAGGGGTGAAAAAATTGAAGGGATCTAAAAATGTAGATATGTTAATTACGACTTATTAAAATGATTTAAGAACAAAATAAGATTGAACTTGGCTCCTACGTCTTGGAATTGATGCTTACTTTTGAAAGGAACCAAAGGCAGATAGCCCTGACGTTATTTTGCTTTCGGTCAATTTATGGTAGAGTCGTGGGTCGCGTAGCCTCATAAGCCTGTAGTTCTTGTCGATGGACAAACCCCAGATGGTCTCAGGCATCTCGAAATTATGCGGATACTTTATGGAGCGCATTCGTTGATACATGTTTAGAGTCGCAACATGTCAATAATACAAAGAATTTCAGAATCCATACTTTTAATCCTCAAAGGAAATACAATGTATTTATTACGTGAAGTAGAACTAGAACCGAAATCCATATCCGAAACTTAGAACCGGAAAATAGCAGTTATAGAACTGATATAATAACGGTTCTGAGGAACCGAAACCGAAACCCATATATCTTATAACAGTTATGAGAACATGTCGGCTCTTCATAACTGTTTCACGAACCAGAACCGATATAATAAATGTTCTCAACCCCTGCCAGAATGTCTTCTCGTTCGGATTTTCTGGATTTGTTGAATGAAATAAGCTGAATTTAGAATATGCCTATTTATATTTATTGTATGGGGTTTGAGGATGGATGCGAGGTATTTGCTAGTTTGTAAATCGGTGATCATATAATGCTGATTATGGGCCTCTTTTTCTATTACTACGCCGGGTTATTAACAACATGTATTATATATTGTTGTGCATACTAACAGTACAGAAAATAAACTGGCATACTCTTGTCTTAAGGATTACATGAACATGCAATTATCGGGTTGGGGAATAAGTTCGTAGCGTTTTTATATTTTCTTTTATTTTACAACGATTTTTTGCTGTTTGACAAAGTGTATAATATTCATTCGATAGAGCTCTTTCTGCTCTACAAAACTGTGCTAATCGTCTTTTCGAGTAATTTAATTTTTTACTACTTTTGAGGCTTAGAAATGGAATATCCAGGAGGTTAAATTCGAATTTAACCCAGGCTCCCAATTTTGCGGCAACAAAATTGAATGAAGATGATTGAGAATCGTTTTATGATCGTAGTTCATTTTTTCGGCCAATTCAGGACTTGTTTGGTGACCGTCCTCCTTCAAAAGTGCTTTGAGACGCTCTTCGTCGAATTCAGAAGATCTTCCGCTGCGGAGCGTGTCGTCGACGTCAAAATCGCCATTTTTGAACTTCGCAAACCATTTCCGTGGTGTAGACTCGCTTATGACACCTTCTCCGTATACGTTGCAAATGACCCGGGCTGCTTCAGCAGCTGTTTGGCCTCGATGAAAAGCGAAGAAGAGAAGGTGTCGAAAATGTTGCTTTTTACCTCCTGGATATTCCATTTCCAAGTCTCAAAAGTAATAAAAAATTAAATTACTCAAAAAGACGATTAGCACAGTTTTGTAGAGCAGAAAGAGCTCTATCGAATGAATAAAATCGCATCACGGGAATAGTGTATGGTTTACTCAAAAAGAAGTCCATTATTGTTTAAGGTAGCCAGAATCCCATGTTACACAGTTTATTTATTAAGATACTCCTATTGTCTTCAAGAATTGGACACTGCCATACCATATGGTTGAGATCCTGCACTAGGCATCCATATCGAGATTTTGTGTTGGGAGCTAGATTAATTTTAAGGACGGAAGCGGCTAATTGTATGTGATTTGCTCGAAGCCTATTATAAAGTCCCTCGAATAAAGTCCCTAAGAAGATTTCTACGTGAAAATCATAGATTAGCAGAAGGACGGTAATATTGATGGATGTATTTTATACTCTTGAATTCAGCTTCCGCGATAATCCGTCTTTCTGTCTCAGTCCCGGCCTGCTTTTTAAAGCTGCGGAAAAAGTCAGAATGTGGAACCAGAATAATGGGTGACACATCAGAAAGCGAAGCTTCTCTTGCTAAGCTGTCCGTTTCTTCATTTAAGGTTATGTCAGTTTTTTGCGTTCTTGGAAGACCATAAATTCTAGATACTTTGGGTTCTCTAGGATGGATTGTATTTTGTACGGTATCAGATAGTTTGGCCTGTTTTATCACTATGGTTGTCAATCTTGCTATTGATTTCGTGAGGTCTTTCGGTAACGTTTTATAAGTCTTGCCATTCAGTAAGTTTTGTGTCCTGCTTATGTATTCGTTCGTGTTCATCACTGCCGTTGTGTTACCTTATTTGCAAGTAAAATGAGGATGTGTTTGTGCTGCTTTATCTTCGGCAATAACTTTATTTTGGTTTTGGTTAAGTTTTAGGTCTTAGAAGAGAAAGAAAACAGTGACTTTCTCCAACAATGTCTTCCTTTTCGTTTTGCTTAGGTTTCAGGTCTTAGAGGAGAAAGAAGTTTTATATTTATAATGTCTCTACAATTAGTTGAATGGCTCAATAATGATGAAAATAGAAGAGAATTTTATTTCGACTTCAAAGAACGGAGTAACATTCATATTTTCCACATTGTTACTAACACATTGTTATTAACATCACGAGTCAAACTCGTCGAGGTATCGGAAAGGATTAATGATTTCCAGGAGTGGTACGTTTATACATTCAGCAAATTGTAAAAAATTTATTCGCTAGCGACTTTCAGTTTTAATTGCTCAATGACCGTAATTTTTCAAGAAATAATTGCGTAACTTCGCGAGTTAGAAAAATTCCATCCGGGATGGTGTGTAGTCAGCAAAATGAGATTGTTTAAAAGCTTCCACAGCAAGTTTCTATTTATTTTCGGTCCGTTGATGGCGGCGAAAGAAGTGGATCAAACTGTTACATTGTCGGTTGTCGCATATGTGCATGGCCGTCGGAATGGCACAACTCAGTTCGAAACAAGTTTACGCTCAATGAAAAAGTTGTTTAACCGATAATAACTTTAAATGTACCACTCTGGTGTCCAGTGAACAGTATACAATATACAATACCAAATACCAGAACAAAATCTTCATACATAGCTGGGAAAGTTGGTGTGGTTCACAAAACATTTAATCCCGTTGCGATCATAAATTAAACAGTGCATTCTAAATAATATTAAGATAGAAATAACTTGGATATTCTAAACCATTTTCTTACGCTTTATGAGAAATAGTTCATTATTATGAGAATTAGTTAGTTCACGACAGTATTGAAGAAATGAAAAAACCTGTGATAATCCCTCCCGCAACTTTTTCCTGAATATGTTACTTTCATTCAGTTTTAATTAGTTTACAAGGCATACACACGTGTTTATGTTTTTACATACACTTGTACATAATACAAAATACATTTGGGCAAGTATACAGGGTGTCTCATCTAAGTTGAGATACTAAAGAGTATCGTAGACACGTGATTTAAAAAAATCAAACTGGCACATGTCGTTTAGTATTTCGAGTGGAAAGTCGAATGGCACAACTAGTTTTCTAGTGGGTGGACGTCTTCAAGGTTATTTCAAGGTTATCTTGTTTGTTTTTATCATAAAACTGTATTTTTTTTTTCATTTCGGAATCATAATCTATCTAAAAAAAAGTGCACAACTTGTGTTTCAAACAGTTTTTTGTGATATGATGTTCTTAAATGAAGAAAGTAACTTTATCATTTTAATAAAAAAAACAAAGTATCCTCGACATAAACATGAAAAATCGGCTAAATATCTTAAAAATATTGGACTTACAAAAAAGATATTTGAAACAAAAGTTACGCATTCTTTTACGTAGAATATGACTTCGAATTAAAAAATATAGATTTATGATAAAAAAGCAAAATGACCAGGAAATAAGCTTGAAAATGTCAACGCATTAAAAAACTAGTATACCCATTTGACTCTCCACTCGAAATACTAAAGGACATGTATCAATTTGTCTTTTTTGAAACACCAGAAAGATTTGGACCAAACGTACTGACTAAATGAAAAATGTTCATAGAAACGTGTGTCCGCAAATGTTTTATTGAAAATATATAGGCGTACAAAATTTATATAAGTATTGGTTTATAAAAATGCTAAAAATGCATTTACTATTATTTTCAATACAGATGAAATATTTGAAAAAGTTCAACAATCATTAATTCGCGGAATGTAAGGCTGCATTCTTCCAGTCGGAGGAATTTTCAAACATTTCTGATAACTGTTACAATAAATTATAAATATCTTTCAAAGCTTATTTTTTTTCAATAAGACATTTTCGAACATAAGTTTATATGAACAGTTTTTATCTATTTACTCTCTGTATAACAGCGTAACCTTGAAACTCATTCTCTATAAAATAATATTTTACGTACGAGAATCTTATGTTTAGTCTGCGAACCATTATGCAAAATAAAAATTGTCCAAGTTAATTATAAAAAACATAAGTTAGATGGAAATGCCTTTGCTATTTTAATAAAAATTTACCCAATATACAATGGATGCAGAAAGTATTCGTACACCTTCTAGAACGAAATAACTTTTTTTATAATTGAATCAAGTGCTCTAAATTTTTTTTAAACTATTACAGTTTACTAGGCAATGACTAAAAAATTATTTTCAAAAATTGCAATTTGTTAGCGTGAGAAAAGAAATAAAAAGTGCTGTTTTCGCAACTTTTTTTATCTGAGCCTATAATGAAAATTTGATTATTATAATTTTATATATGACTTACCCATTTTTATCATAAATACATAAAATCTTCAGTTCTATTGTCAAATTCAAGAAACAATTTGATCTTTTGGAGTCGTTAAATGAAGAGGTTCTACAGCAACAATCACTGAATTTTTATTAACGTGTTGGCTTGATACGAAAATTTTTATTTATTTTTCCTTTATTTTTCCTAAGTTAACGTGAGGGTCCATGGTACAGCACTAGGAACCTAATTTTTCGCACACGTGGAGGCCAGCCGATTCAAACGCTTGGTACGAACACCGAAACTCAATTTTCGAAGAAAATCAGCTCGTGATGATAAGGAAGGCCGGATCACGTAGCACCACTAACTTTTAACGTTATTACAAAGAAGATACCGCGGCAAACCCGGCGTAATAGGTTTTCTCCTCGAATATGGCAGGGTGTCGACATTACACTTGCGTCGACAATACTACCGACAATTTCAGTTTTATGGGTCTGCATAACTTTTCCGAAGATTTTGTGTGTGTGTGTTGCCCGTTCAGATCTCTTATAACTTCAGCGAGATCTTGCAACTTGCAACGCAATATGAAACGTGTGTCGTGCACTGAAATTCAAAAACGTCGTTTGCATCGTCGTTTCCCTTTAAGGTGAAGAGGAACCGATATTTCGTTTTGTTTGTTCAAATAAAAAGATTTCGAGTTATTGGCGTAGCTATTCGACTTTGAATAATGCAACACGCCAGAGATCGCAGTATGCTTTAAAAAATTGGAATACCATTTTATCGGCATAATTGTGTGCATTGTATCTAAAAACGAACTATGGTCACAAATAAATTCGGACACTTTGTAAAACAGAATTTAAAATACTTTGACATTCATTTGTTCTGCTCCAAGCAAGTGCTGCACGACATTGTAGCATCGAATTAACTTGATATCGTGGATAATTAATCCGAGATGATTTTTCAATTCAAGGTCAACTCAAGATCATAACAAAGCAGGTCATTGGATTTATCTCGATATTGCCTATAATGCAACGCAGTCGGAAATACATGGTTTCATTCAAAGACATCACGATGACCCTAATTTTTTGTTGAAAATAAATTTCTTTTACTTTATTTTAAAATGCAATTTTCTGCTCATTAAATATAGATTGATTTTCATATGAAACATTTTTTTGTGAGACTACCGGAAATGGCTGAAAAATCGTAATACAGTGTATTACGTATATTTCGATCTAATTACCCTAATACGTTTTTAAAGAGAATACAAAGCTACAACGATCTGGCCTTAAAGGTACATAAGTTTGTTAACAAAAATTTAAGTGATTTTAACTATTTATAAAATAAAAACTTTTTGACACAATATTCACTATTGTAATTTGCTGCCAATTGAATACCGATGAACTTTTCATCGTAACATTATTTTATCAAATCTGACGAAATACCTGAAAAATTGTGGCGAATATTATAGGGTGATTGTTGTAGACGTGGGTTACAATGCTATGTACAACGTTAGAGCGGTGCATTTCTTAATTACGAATTCCACAATTTTCTTTATTTCGGGAAAATTCGGCCAGCTTAAAATAACGTCAATATGAAGTTTAATCAGTCGCAAATTAATATACCAAAAATCAAGGAAATAATTTTTAGTAATTTTTGCGAAGTTTAGTTTTCAGTTAGACATTTAACTGAACAAATTAGTGCAAATTGCAAATATTTTCAGAGAACGACTTGGAAATTTCGAAGACATTATAGTACTAAATCTAATTTATAAACATTAAATTAAACGCATAAACATTCTCTCGATGGTAATAGTTTGAGAAAATGTATCCAAATTGGGACACATTTTTAATACTATTTTAATACCATAATTAAGAGCATATAGCACAAATAAATAGTAGTAAAAGAGAAATACAATTTGAACAATAAATATTGTAAGACGTGTAATACGTAAAATATGGATCATTATAAAATTCATTATAAAAAGACATAAGGATTGCTACCTGCTTTTTAATTAGGAAACTTAAAATTAGAATTAAGGCAATCCAGTGTTACTATACGCACAAAGAAGAAACCCACGCACATATATGTGTTTCAAGCAACTTGTAAGGATTGTATACTAATTTTTGTTTCGACGCTTCAGTATCGCAATGAGCAGTGGTCAATTGCATTTCCTAAAAGTCCAATCTAACCCTGACCTTTGTGTGAACCTTATCCAAAAGGCCAAATTTTAAATTGTTGTTAAATGACTAACTCCACAATAACCAAAAAGTTGACTTAATACTTTAATTTAATTATACAGGGTGTCCCAAAAGTTAGTCAAAATCGGGAAATGAGAGGTTCCCGAAGTCATTTGCAAATGCAATTTGCGGTCTTGTTTACGAGTTATTAACGAAAAACACTGACTAATGAGAGGCGAGATCAGCTGGCGCGAGGAAGCCGAGCTAATGAGCGGACGAAGCCCAACGGCGTCGAAATTTACCATTAACAATTTTTTTCTTTACGATTTTCCGCACATTATTTCACTATTAAGAAAAGTAACAAAACTGACAGTTATAGGAACAATGGCAGTAATTGGTGCATTTACCTAATAGGTTCTAAAGAGTGGTAGGGGTTTAGGAATTGCAAGGGTTGCGAGAACAGTGGTCGAGGATGAGACAGAACTTGACATTGAGTCAAAGGCGAAATCATAGGTTCGTAGAACATTTTGGAATGTTCGACAAAAAGATAATGAACGTCAGTTCAGTTAACGCACAGTGAATCGGTTTCCATACAAAAAGCAGGAAAAAGTCAGTTTTTAAAAATGTCCACATAATGCATAATTTATTCCCTAGTAGCCAATTAAATATGGGGTTAATAATTTAATATGATCTTTTTTACCATTTGTTTTTTTTTCATTTTGGACACGGCTTCAAAGTAGCCTATCTCCAAATCATTCTTTTAGATCATCGTTTATAACTATTTTCTTATTTGAAAATAAATAATTTTTGCAGAATTTCATGTAGTTGGTATGTACTTAAATTATGTCACAGGACACTCTTTTATCTCTCACATTGTTTGAGTTATGTTCAATTAAATATGTTGAATTTTTTCATTTCATTCTTTAATTATGAGTTCAGTGGAGTTCAGCGTTCGCTTTGATCGCATTTTGAATAGTGATGCTTTACGTTAATAACTAAATAAAAATTGGCTGCTATTAGCTGCTATTCGAGAAGTCATCTAATAATAAAATGACACGTGCCACGAAGCATACCGTGATACCTATGAGCTACCAAGTTATGCGAGATATAATATTTTGAATAGGTTGAATAAAATATCAATATTTCAACTGTTCTCACTCTGTCGAAACTAATGAGAATAATTATAAATTTTTTTATTATATGCAGACTTTTGCTCACATCCGAACCGTTCATGTCGAGTATGAGGAAAAGAACGATCGAGAAATCGAAACCATTTCTCAAAGAAACAATTGAACTACTGGTATGTTCGATTTAATTGAATCGAATTGAAAACAAAAATTGTATTTTTAAAAAATTTGTTTATAAACAATTAAAACACTGCATTTTGTTTTCATTATTCTATTCCAACAAAAATCTAAATATATATACTAATAATATAAGATGAAAAAGCAAAGCTTAAATATGTAATTTTAGTTGTTTTTTCCGCTTTTTAAATGGAAACCGACCACTGTGCAATGTCGCATTGATATACAGCATAACGTTAACAATAGCATAGCGTTAACAATAAAAGTAATAATAACAGGAATCTAATTGAAACTAACAACCACACATTAACATTACTTGATTCAGATAGATATCCAGTATAATGTCTTTTGCTGTAATTCCGTACAATTTTACAAGTCTCGAAGACTGTTAACCTTCAAATGGTAACCACTGTTTTCTAATATCACCAGTGGTAACGTGACGTCAAATTGACTCTTTATCGTTAGTGGTGACTTCAAATCAAATTGAGTCTCTATCAATAATGGTGACTTGACGTTAAACTGACTCCATAGTAATAGTGGCACCACTAGGGACACGACATCAATTTGAAGTCAAGTCATCATTACTCAATACTGAGTCAATTTGACTTTATGTTACCACTACTGATACGAAATCAATTTGACTTTAAATGACTTCTATTACAGCGATACAGAGTTAATTTGACCTATATCGCTAAACTGCGGATCTTCATGCAAAATAGAAACTTTGTGCTTCAATTGTACAAAACAGGAGGCAACTAAAAAATACGGCAACTAAAAATAATGTAGCAACATTTATAAATTCCTTTGATGATTTCGTTCGTTCGTATTACGCTCGCCCATTTTAGCCATAAATGCATAACATCTGCAGTCTATACCTTGTCACTAGTTTTAGAACTCTCAATCTAACGTACGTCATCACTCTAATAAGTAATAATATTTAACGGATGACTAGACTGCGGATTTTATGCATTTATGGCAAATTTGGATACTTACAATTTAAAACCGTGAAAAATTTTAATTTATTAAGATGATTAAAGGAAGAACTTACTACTTGGTTTCTATTCCTTGCAATTGATGCAGACAATTTTTATTTTAGATGAAAGTCCGTACTCTATTGATGATAAGATCGCACAGATCTATATAAATAGATCGAAAGTATATGCTACAAAGATCACAAAAATTCAAAATGCTGCCAGAATCTGGTCCATCCTTAAGAGGTCAACAAAGAAGGAAGAAATGGTAAGGGAAAGAGAATAACAAATCATCTATCCAAAAGTAATTGTCTCTTTACGTGAAATTATGTTATTGAACGTAAGTGGTAATAGTGATAATAAGTGGCGAAAAACAATAATTAGCAGAGATAAACAATAATAAATAGATAATATTAAATAGCAGTCGGCAAAAAATAAACTAAACCGCAAACAAACGTTATCTCTCAAAATCAGACCAATCCTTGATAGCACTTTTAATTTTTTTATTTTTGTGATCTTTGTAGCGTCTAAATAGTGTTTCTTGTGAGATTAATCTTATTTCAACCGGCTTCAAATTTAATGAAATAACATACGAAAGATTCGACGAAGTCGAGTCTGACGAACAAGCCACCTAAGAACTTAAAACACTTAAATGATTTTTACCCGTTAGCTACGTAATCCTCATATTTTAGCAAAAACAATAGATGTATACTCCACTACGATGAATATTCGAAATGCCTGCAAAATGGATCGAGACTTTCTAATTACTCCGTAGTAAGGCGGGCTCGGGCAAGATTCGACGCCCACGGCCACAGGCTGAGCGCCGGATAGTCCGTGGCAGTAGAGCACTCTTATCTTTCCGTTCAACTGTTCAGCACTGTCTCGTTCAGAACCGGGCAGATGATTGCTCACGATCCTCGGCCGCTCACACCGGTAGCCCCACCACCGTGGTCAGGCTGGTAGGCCGGCTTTAAGCAGCGTTCAGACGATCAATATACAGGGTGAGTCACCTGACACGTTCACCTGAAATATCTCCTCTATATATCACCTGTTTTAAACCCTTCAAGTGTTTAGTCAGTACATTGTACGGACCTGAGCAACATTCTGTAATTTACGGAATTCATGAACAATTCTACAGATCTCGATCTTTATGTAATTTATAATGCGAATGTAAGTATTGCATTAATAATGCAAGTAATATAAGAAATATAATCTTGAATGATATTCATGTAATTCGGATATTACATGAAGTCATAAAAGTGATTTAAAAGTAGGCTTCTCTTTCTGCTGTACGCTCTTATTTTGATCAGCGCCGAAAGGGTTAATTATACGAGAAGATCTGTCGTTGAAGAAAGAAAAGAAAATGTTTGTTTGAACGGATTATTAACACATTCGCAACCGGCACAGAATGGTATCGATTGCGATTCTAGTGGGTCAAAAGTCAAAGGTAGTACATGCAAGCCAATTAGTACTTTTACTCGTTCTCAAATTCACTGTTGATGTGCGGCAACAACATTTAAAATATACGATGGTAACTTATTATAACAATAATTACATTCAATAGCGTTAAAATAACTAATTGTAATAACAATTATGATGATAATATTAATATAATAGTAGATATAATAAAATTAATAATAACAGTAGTAATCGAAGTAATTGGAATAATAATAATGATCATGAAAGAATGTATAACAATAATAATAATAATAATAATAACATCTCTGTTGCGTATCGTCCTATGAAAAAACGTTTTAAGACAAAGTTACACTGTTCTGTGGGACACATGTAATGATAAAATAGAATTTTACCCAGGTTCATTTTTTAATGAAATATTAAGATCATCGATGTTTTTTTTAATGCAATACTATTCTGTTTTTACTAGAATGTGATAACCGTTGCCAAGACGATATTGGAATGGTACTACACAAGATCATTCAACGAATGAATACGTAACAACTGTATTCAAAATTAAGTTCAACCTAGTAATATTATTAATACATGTTAGTACAAGGAAACTCGAACACGACAAAAGAATTTGTTTTTCATTGTAGTTCATATGTTGTGATATTGAATGATTTTCATTTATAGGTCATTGTATTCGCCTTGAAACGCTCTATCAGAGTGTGAATAAAACATTAGCTCATCCCATTTAAAAAAAATCAAGATTGACCTTCATGTGTCCTCTATGCCTCCATCTATAAAAATATTATTTACATCATATAATGTGCTCCTCGAAATCAAGTAACTTTTGTCTGACACATTTTTTTCTATTGTCAAAAACAAGCGAGTTATTCAGCTGACTCGCTTCAAATGCCACACCCTGTATATACCCAATGCATACTTATTGATAATTACAATTATAAATATAGGGAGATTTCTTCTCCTTTAAGCACTCACGGACTCCCGATGTTGTATTTATTTCTAATAAACTAAAGAAGATAAATTCAGGTAATGTTTTTAAAATTGATGATTTTTCGCTCTCTGCAGTTCAATACAATTATACAACTCATCATACAACTTGCATTATCACTATACTCTTTTTGCAGTATTAACAAATTATTGTGATATTGTATCAAGTATGTTATCGAGTAATGAAATCTAGAATGAGATCGATTTGCACTTTATCAAAAATTGTATCTTCCTTAAATCTGGTTATATTATTAAATAATTAGAATTCCTAGTACTCTTATGAAATGGAGAAGAACGAGCAGCTAAAATCGAATTAGACGTAATCTGTACTACATATCGTACACCGTTCTTCATAACAGGGTCTCCGCAGTTCGTCATCTCATCCACTGTTTTTCTCTTTCTTTAATAAACAACTTTATTGTATGCCAACGTTTATGTTGTTATAGTCGTACAAAAATGTGTAAAAAATATTACGCTTCTTTTGTTAATAATACGCTTTATACAGACTTAGTTATTTCACTATGATCATTTCCTAAGTACGCCATAATTTCATTATCTTTGGTTTGCAGTTTCTTTATTTGCGTGCTTTTAAGATAGCAGAACCGGTTACTGTGACCAGTTGATGTGCCTTTGGTTTTCTGACATAATTATCTTCATAATCATCGAATAACACATATCAAATTTCTTTATTCAAAAACAAACGAAATGATATAATGCAAAAATGTAATATGTCTTATTCGATAAATATAAAATTAATCATGCACGAAAATAAATCAAAGGCTCAGCAATTGGTCATCCCACTGTAACTGATAACTAGCAACGGTATCTGCCTCTAGAATCCTATAGGGTGGATGTTTCAGTTTTCAAATTTCCATGCCCCCGGGTTAAAAGCATATAGAACAAGTAAAGCTTTATACCCGGATTAAATCGTCAAACTTTATATGTGAATTTAGGATCGCAAAACAAATTTTTTCTACTGGCTCAGATAAAAAAGATAAAAAACGAGAATTTCTTACTTCTTTTTGTGATCCCAAGTAATAGCAAAATTTAAAAAAGGCATTTTAGTCATCGTTTAGTAGACTAGTTCCTCTATCACTTAAAAAAAATAGAGGTCATTTAGTTGAGTTATAAAAAAGTTATTAGGTTTTAGAAGCTGTACGCGAATATTTTGTAAGCCACTGTATGCGCCGAAAAGAGCTGAGGGGCCAGCGGCTTCGCGCGGCCGGAGGTTTGATGCGATTTTGATGTTTTCGTTAGGAAAAGTGTGGACTAGCCGATGCTTCTTCCATCACGGGGTGTCGCTACTATAGGGATAGGGTTTTCATGAACTAGCCGATGCTTCTTTCATCACCGGGTCGCCACTAGGTTAGAGGATGATGTATGGACTAGCCGATGTTTCTTCCATCACCGGGTCGCCACTAGGTTTTAGGATAAGTTTTCGTTAATTACCCGATGCTTCTTTGATCACCGGGCGTCACTAGGAGGAAAATCGTAGAAATTAGAGTCTAATTGCCTCGTAAATTTTAAAAAGAAGAAATGTAAATACATCTCGAGCGATAAAGGTGTAGCTCTGTGGGTTGTACCAACTACTGCTTCGAATCAGGAAAAGGAATAATTTATTTTGACAACTAAATAGACTGGTACAAGGTAGTACAGTAAATTCTCCGTAATTGACGCTCAGATTGTACACAAAAATGGACAATTTGGGAAGAGAAGATACGATTATTCGAGTCCTGAGACTCGTTTTTATAGTTACCTAATTCCCAACAACTATAAAAACGAGCTGCAATGCTCGAATAATCGCATCTCTTCTTCCCAAATTATCCATTTTTGTGCACAATCTGATCGTCAATTAGGGAGAATTTCCTGTATATTACAAGCCTTTGGTCTATTACAATTATACATGTATGAGTGTAACGCGGATTCTAGATCGCACTCTCAGCTTGTGGTACTGCATCGGCGAGGGCTTGCAACCTTGTAACGATATACGTACTCAGTTGAAATGCTCGAAAGAGAATCAGGCTCGATTTTGCTAGCGTTCCTTCGCCCGTAACTGACTCGAAACTAAGCCCAACTTCAGTCGCGTTTGAGTCCTTGATGTATCCGAAATTTCCCTGAAAAACGGTAGTGGGGTGTCCATATATGCCCTGGTTCCAGAAAGTTCGTCGTCGTACCCCTTTGGAGGTACTTGACTCGTATATACAGAGCGAACCTCCTGGCCAGCGCCAGCCAGCGAACGCTACCGGGAAGGAGCCAAAAAAATACGTCGGAAAATTCATCGTACATTACACTGATATAACTCGTGGGAAATGACACGGTCGTTAGACTTGGTTTTGCATATAACTTAGTCTTATTACACCCACCATGTTGGGCGGTGTTCATGCCCTAGTAATTTACAATATATGTATAGAGTGTCATGTAAATTGGTAGCACAATCGGATACGCGCCAATTCTCCATCAAAAAATAAGACAAAAGATATGGAATAAATTATTTTCATTTAAGGCTCCGTTTTCGAGAAAACTTAGGTAATTAATACTATTTAATCCAACTCAGTTTTCTCGAAATCAAAGGTTTAAATGAAAAAATGTTATAAACTAAAAAATGCTGATAGGGTTCATCAAACTGGGCCTTCGTTTTGGAGATATTCAAGATTTAAAATTTACCTGTTCGTACTATTACAGTTATGTAAACGATACTCACAAGAAGAAGTCGTAGCTACAATGGTAGAGCTTCCGACTCACATCCTTGCGGGATACTAGTTCGAATTCCCTCAGCTGTGGAACGATATACAGTAAATTCTCCCTAATTGACCTTCGGCTTGAAAACAAAAATGGACAATTTGGGAAGAGGAGATACGATTATTCGAGCCTTGCGGCTCGTTTTTATAGTTGTTAACAACCAGTAATTATAAAAACGAGTCGCAAAGCACGAATGATCGTATGTCCTCTTCCCAAATTGAACATTCGTGTGTACCAGCTGAGAGTCGATTAAGGAGAATTTACTACAATAGTCATTAAAAATCCTCTAAGACCAATTTTAACCATCTTATTCAGCCGGGACCGTGGTCAGTAACATTGGTATATTCCAATAATAATATATTATATTATAATATATATAATATAATATTATAATATAATAGTAATATATTATATTGGTCAGAGAGAGAGAGCAACACCGGAATATTCTTTCTTTTTAGGGCCGTGTTTTTGAGATAACTGAGTCGGAACATGTGTATTCTCAATTTAATTTTTCTCGGAAAAGGAGCCTTAGATGTACATTTTTGTCTCATTTTTGTATGTAGAATGCATGTAGGGGAGACCGAGGCGAAGTTACCCCAGAAAAGTTTAAAAAAGGATATAAAACGCTTTCTGTGATAAAAGAATATTAAAACAAATTTAAATTATAGTTAAACGTTTACCTCAGAGTAATCTAAAAACTGCATACAAACAAAGGAAGTAATTAATTCTCTTTGTCTCACGTATGAGGAAAAGAGGTTCTACTATGGGGTAATGAGAACCTAAAACAAAAACAGCATATAAAATTGGAAATTCAACAAATCAATTAATTATATTGAACTGTTTAACACGTTTATCAGTTTATAAATAAGATCAAAACATTGAAACACTTTTAAATAGTTTTATTTAATTATATTTTTTCAGATTAACAAACTCCGGTTAAAAAATGTAGAAGTTTTAGGTTAAGTCACTGCACCCATCGTTCTCGCATTTTTCGTTTGCTCTCCAATGCAGCCCACACTGAGTTTGCTCATGCGAAATCAATTAATTTAATCATTTTTTAGTAGTTTTACATTATTATTAATAAAAATATTAATATTTATAGAAATCCTGAATATACAGATAAAGACTTCTAAGTAAATTTTAAATAAACTTTATTTATTTATTCAATAAAAGTATTATTATAATTTAACGAATATAATTATCATTATAATGATAAATTAATTTAGTGTATAACTTTGTATCACATAAATTTCAATTTTATAAATAAATGATCAATAAAGTTCTTCTTACCACAAAGCTCTCTATGCCCCCGGCCTTCCCTATGCGGAAACCCCTCCCGATAGTACCATCAGTTACTGACCACCATGCTTCTTTTGAGTTGCAAATAGTTGCAATCTTTTATAGATTTGCATTTTCTTCTGTATACGTAATCATACAAAAATCATATTCCACCTAGTCCTAGAAGACACGTTGTTATTGTTTAACCCCTTGCACTATAGTAACAAATCAGACATGTGATGTAGATTTACATGTATGATCTACCAAATAGGTTGTTTATTTCTGTTATGAAAATCTAAGAACGAATGTAAATGACAATACACAGGAAACAAAAATAATTTCGTTCTATTAGTGAAATTATTAATGTTAAATAAGTGCTAATGAACGTAGCTGTCAAAAAAATCGCAGTACAATGGATTTATTTGAACGTTAATATGAACATTTCTGCAATGACAACTACAGTGGTGTGAATAATTATAAACTCAGAGTAAATTTTACATCTTTTGTGACATTTAAACAATAACTTAACAAACCACCATATTTGTATATTTCTATGTTACAGTTAATAGATAATGGTTATTGTTAATAAATTGTTAATAAATAAACAAATATAGCCTTCTCTGTTTTTTGTTTAAATAGCACTAAAAATGTAGAAGTTACTTTGAGTTTATAATTAATTACAGCAATGCATGTGGCCTCCTTTAAATGAAACACCTTATATATTTAAAAAGAACTTAACAAAGCATTATACTTGTATATTTCTATATTAGAAATAATAGAAAATAGAAACATACAAATACGTACGTTAATAAATATTTTATTAAGTTTTCGTTTAGATATCAGTAACAATGTTAAAGTTACTTTGGTCTATAATTATACATATCACTGTACTGTACAAGGTTTTAAAATGCTATTTAGATGACGCGCCGTAAATGGCCACAAATTTTACGTGTGTTGTCAAGGAGATTCTCCTCGATGACCTTCAGAAGTTCTCAGCCATGTATGTTTATATTTGATTAACACCTGAAGTCATACTTTGCTGTGGGTGAAGCAGAGAATATTTTATATTAATACTTTTTAAAACAAAAAAAGTTCCGCATGGTACTAAATAATTATATACTCACATTAACCCTTACCCAGCTCCTTTATCTCGCTTTCGACACCGAGCGTGAATAAATTTTTAACAATCGTCGTTTTTCGTAACGGCTGAAACCTTCTGGTGGTTATTCAGAAGCGTGACCTTGACAACATATCGAACAATAAAAGAGATAAGTGTCCCCCAAATAGCTTTTTTTGTCCCCCAAATAGGATGAGTAGAGTGTAATATAGTAACTATACAGGGTGTCCCATAATTATGTTAACACCCGGAAAGGGGTGATTCCTCATGTCATTTGAAGTAACTTTTTCCTTAGCGCAAATGCAACCCGCGGCTTTGTTTACGAGTTATTAACAAAAAACCCTGACCAATGAGAAAAGAGCTCGGCTGGCACAAGGCGGCTGAGTCAACCAGCGGTCGAAGCCCACTTCCGTTCATTGGCTCGGCCGCCTCGCGCCAGCTGATCACACCTCTCATTTGGTCATTATTTTTCGTTAATAAACAAAACCTTGAATTGCATTTTCACTAAAGAAAAAATTACTGCAAATAACCTCAGGAATAACCCCTTTCCTGGTGTTGACATAATTATGGAACACCCTGTATAATTTCAAATGGTAATAAGATATTAACAAACATGCTAATTTCATTGTTAAAACATAGAGAATGTCTCACCGAAGTGTCAACCCGAGAATATTTTGTTTAATTTTTACGGAAAAAAAACATTTATTATTTGAATCAAGTGATCAATAACTTGTAAGGGATATTTTGTAATCAGTTTTTTCATAGTTTTCAAGTTCATTGATGTTTTTTTTTTAATAACTGTACATATTTTCGTGTTGCACGTGTAGCTTATAAAAAAATACATTTAAATATGTGCTGTTTGTCTTGACATCGTGCATTCTCCTTACAAAAAAAAATGAAATTTACGTTTAATCTTCATCTGTCGAGTTCAAGATTATTTGATGGTCATGCAACAGCGCATATTTAAATGTATTTTTGTATGTGCTACATGATGCAGCACGAAAATACGTGTACTTATTTAAAAAAGAAAACATCGATGACCTTGAAAATTACAAGACAAAATATTTAAAGGAATTAGTATCATGCCAAAATTAAAGAATACATTCTAGAGGTCACAAATAAATTAGACGTCCTCTTGGAAAATTATGACTCTCCAATTTCATCAAATATAAAAGTCTGTTTCTATTAGATAGTAATATATGTTACGTGTATTTTTTTTTGCTTCAATAAATATTTTCCGTTATTCTACTATGTTAGAAATTTTAAAAATGTGAGAAAACGCAATTATTCAAATGCGATTCGAGCCTTGTTTCAGAAATAAGATGAACTTTACTGCATTATACAGAATATAATGTAGATTAACAATCGAATAGTGGATCATTTTTATAACTACAACATTGATGATGTTTATAACTCTTCTTAGTTTTTTTTGTTTATTATAGACTTTTCCGTTATTCCTAGTGTAATAACAATGTATTTAATTTATTGGTCGAAAATTGAGAAACTAGGTGACGATTTCAATACTCCAAAAGTTTACATTACACAACAAATTTATCTAGATTGACCAATTACGAAATGCACTGTAATTATATTCATCGTTGCAATTTTGTAAAGTGCTAAAAGATGTACCAACAAACTATCTCTATTGTAGAGACACACAGTGTTTACGTTGCGCTGTAGATAAGCCTTCTTTACGGTCTTTCTTTCGTTTTCGCATTCAATTGAAAGAATATCATACCAGATCGCACACAGCAAAATGAAAACAATTTTCATATATTTATAAGATTATATTTTAAATCCTAATTAAATAGTAGATGTTTTACATTTTGTTCAGTTTATATAATGTTTAGTTTTATAGTATGTATTTAACATGCACTATTGTAATACGATTCAACTAACATCGTATAAAGAAAATTAGTCGCATCATTATAATTATCATTATAATCAGACAGTTTATGCAACAGATATTTATCCGGAGTATCAAATTAACAATCCTTATTATTATACCTAATCAAAATATATAACGCAAACATAGTTAGGAAATCAATATTTGTAAATATTTGAAGGAAAACTTTATTTCGAAAAAATTGTAAAGATATACAAAAATCTCACTTTCGATCCGGACTACATACTATGAACCGCTCGTGGGCAAGCAATTGCAAAGGTCTGATTTATGAGACTCGGCCGCTTAATCCGTCATCCCCACCATGATAAGTGCCAGGTCTGGCGCAATTTGATGAAAACTGGTAGGGAGGGAACTTTAAGAAGGAGTAAGTCCCACATGGCGTCCGAACTGAAAATTTTATTCAAATTGGTTGACGCATGGTCAAGCTACAGGCATTAAAAGATTTAAAAAACACCTGTTTCTTGGTGAAAAACTGCTATTTTTACGAACTTTAAATGTTAACAATTTATGATAACCGATTTTAATGACATTTTCAGTGTGCATATTAGTGATCGAAATATACAAAACGCTTTTTTAAATTGTCGTTGCAGGCTCAGATAAAGAAGTTACGAAGTATGAGCTTTTTTATTTTATTGTGTATACACAATATAAGCAATTATTTAATTTTATTTCCTTGAGACTTGAATTCTGCTCGGAATCTGTCCCTAGTGGTAGTGGGGAGACCTCCACAAATGGGAACGGATGATGCCAATGGATTCTAGTGGCAATCCATTGGGATCATCCAATCTTCCCACTAGCCAGTACACGCCGCCCTTCCCCCTCCATCACCATTCGATGAACATTCCAAACAGAATCCCTGAAACCAGTGGACGCGACGATGACGGCTATAAACAGTAATAATTTTTTAAATGGATCGAAGTAGGAAATGACTGTTGCACAATTATGTACGGCAAAGTATGCTGAAAATAAACCATGTTCTAAAAATCTGAATTTGTCGATCCGGTTCTCAGTGTATTCCATTGCTAAGGCACTATCCCCACTCCTTCTTAAAGTTCCCTCTCTACTAGGTTTCGCCAGATGGCGCCGGATCTAGCACCTTTCATCGCATTCCTGATCTCATCTCCCTACCTAATGCTAAAACTATAAACTTAAAGTTTCAACAATACTTGTTCCACGACTTGGGCCTATTCATACTTTGGATTATTCATAAATAGTAGGAGTGTATTGGATACCCGAAAAACTCGAATCGGGTCGGGAAAATTTTTGGATTCGGATCAGGTCCCGAAAATTCACAAAGTTCGGGTACCTGAAGGTGGTTTCAGCTACCCAAAGTTCGCACTATTCGGGCATACGAATTCTTACTCAAGTTGGACAGTTATCGTATATACATATATGACGTATACAGTATTTTCACCACAACTAACGCAATTTTACGTTTGCCAAGTTCCAGTTATGGTAGAGGTACATGCTTTGTAGTGTATCCAACGTTGGGAAGAAAATGATTGAAAAAGAAATGGAGCCGAGTGCTTCAAATATCAAAATTCCTTACTTTTCAGTTTACGTCAATGAAACTTTCACCATCGTATTAGTCTCGTTTTTCTGATTAGAATAACACCAAGCGCGATGAAATTACGACTATAACTACTTGTGTAAAGACTTGAAACTTGAAACTTTAAACTTTAATTACTTCTTATAGCGACAATAGTGATTGGAACTCAAAGATCACTTCAAGTTCATGTAATGTACATATTGGAACGTATTTTTACATCAGCTACACGATGCAATAAAAAAAATTATACGATTATACGCAAGAAAACATCGATGACCTTGTAAACTTCGAAAAAAATCATTTTTGCGTCATCATGATTTCTTCGAACCATTCAAATAGCATACAAAATAATTTGTATATCCCCGAAATTAGAAAAGATATTTAGGTGGCCTTATTTAGACGAAACACTCTGTATAAACGAGCCGCTAGGCTCAAATAATCGCGTCTTCCTTCCCAAATTGTCCATTTTTGTTTACAAGCTGAGAAATAATTGGAGAGAATTACTGTATATCGTGTTTGGTGTTATTTTAATCAGCAAAACGAAACATAGCATGGTTAAAGATTCATAGAAAGGAATAAAAAATAAGACAATCTTTTGGTTCGCTTGTATTAGTGTGAGTCTCATTGACGCTAATGTATACATCGTTTCACTGATTCTAACGGGAATCCTCTCCCCCACCTAACAATGGGGATAAAATTGTGCCAATTACGATAGAGATCCTTTCGCCAGTTACGAAGAGAATACTGTAGTCAAAACGTATATTAGAGATGTATTCTCCCCACGGGCTCATGCGAGTCAATCGGTCCGAGCGCGGTAGTGGGGGTAACGATCGTACTCGAGGAGCACCAGTTGCTCAGGCCTGATCCAGTAGTCTCAAATAGCTAACAATAGCACGGATAAAGACTATTGGGAACTGAAAAGAATGGCTCTCATCGAGAAACTAAACGACGCGATGAGAGAGCAAGGGGAATCGGCCGCCCGGCCCACCGAATCCTTTCCACTTTTCAGATTTAGGGTCATTATTGACTAAGCTACACGCTGAACAGAAGACGTGATTAGATGGGACAGGCGACCGATTCCCCTTGCCCTTCCCGTTGCTTACGTGGCCAATAATGGCCAGAATTTGAAAAAGTAAAAGAGATTAGGTTGAGCGTGCCACCGATTTCCCTTGCCCCTCGCGTCGTTTAGTTTGCGAGCAGAGGCCATTCTTTTCAGTTCCCAACAGTAATAGTAGACAGAGTCGATGTCACGGGCTATCTCGTGAACACGCCCCTGATCGCCCGTACTTTGTAAGCAATTTCAACTAATAAACAGAAACGAAGAGAGAATCTGTCCGATGCCCGTCCATTCTACACGCATAATCGAATGTCCGCAATGTTTCACAGGTGATCAGCATAGTCTCAGTTCTCTTCATCTGCATCTCGATCGTCTCGTTCTGCCTGAAGACGCATCCGGACATGCGAGTGCCAGTAATCGTGAACCGGACGGTGACCAGTGGCAACACCACCTCCTGGGCAGTGGACAAAACGCACACGAACGCTCACGACTTCTTTTTCTACATCGAGTGTATGTGCAACGCCTGGTTTACTATCGAGTTCCTAATACGTATTACTGCGAGCCCGAACCGATTCATCTTCATCAAGAGCTGGGTGAACCTGATCGACTTGGTCGCGACGTTCAGCTTTTATCTCGATCTGACCCTGCAGCGGTTCGCCTCTCACCTGGAGAACGCGGACATCCTCGAGTTCTTGAGCATCATACGTATCATGAGATTGTTCAAGCTGACTCGTCACTCGTCTGGCCTGAAGATCTTGATACAGACATTCCGCGCCTCGGCTAAGGAGCTCACGCTCCTCGTCTTCTTCCTGGTCCTCGGAATCGTGATATTCGCCAGTCTAGTTTATTACGCCGAACGGATCCAGTACAACCCGAAGAACGACTTCAAGAGCATACCGCTGGGTCTGTGGTGGGCTCTGGTCACGATGACCACCGTCGGTTACGGGGACATGGTGCCGAAAACCTACCTCGGGATGTTCATTGGCGCGCTCTGCGCCCTGGCCGGTGTACTCACGATCGCCCTGCCGGTGCCCGTGATCGTCAGCAACTTTGCGATGTATTACAGCCACACGCAGGCGCGAGCCAAGCTACCAAAGAAGAGACGCCGCGTACTTCCGGTCGAGCAGCCAAGAGTCAGAACTCCGGGCGTGCCAGGCATGGTCGGAGGAGCAGGGACCGCCGGTCCATCTGGCTGCCTACAACCACATATGCCACCGGGTGGACCAGCCTTGGGTGCCGGTGCTCTATCTTCTGGCCTTGGCGCGACACCTGGAGTCGGCTGCACCGGAGGCCAGGGGCCACTGAACAGACGGATGAACGCCATCAAGACCAATCATCCCAAAGATGTTACGTTCGCCACGAAAGCTGGTAAGTTCTCTCAATGATCGTCGTTCATTTCCTTCTGTCCTAAACTCTTTCATAATCTACAGCTAAATCCGGTATATCGTGTCTCTGGGCTTTGTATAGGGTGTATACAAATGATAAGTCACCGGTGCGTATAGGAAAATAAGTTACGCAAGGAGTGAGATAGATGACGCATGCGCCGGGAGTCCAGCACAGCGGCGTGCGGCGTTTATCGCGCGAACACTATAATTCTTAGTTTAATCGTAGTTCAGAATTATAATGTTTACCCGGTAGACGCGTCATGCCGCGAGACTCCCCCGCATGCGTCGCCTGCCTCCATTCCTTTCGTAACTTATTTTCCTGTGTACACTGGTCACGACTACCAAAGCGTGACCGCAAAATTTGACCTTGAAAAACAAAATCATTGCTTATTGTAACGTTTAGAACTCATTGAGAGGAACAGAAATCTGAAAGGAACCATGGGTCTTGAGTCAATCCTTTACGTAAGTAAAGTATTGAAAGTATAGGTTAAAAAGAAGAATAATTAATAATAATAATTTTTCATTTGAGGCTCCATTTTCTAGAAAAATTAGGTTCAAAGAATAAGACTATTGAATAGGAATCAAATGATGCGTCTGACCATGACATACCAAATCTACTTTTGATCACATTACAAACCACGCGAACTTGATGCATCTTCCAACTCAGTTTTCGCGAAAACGAAGCCTTAAATGAAAAAATGTTACTCTTTTACCTGGGCTTATTTTTGCATGTAGAATCATTACCCGGCTGATTGTACCACGATTGTGGGTGTGACGGTCGTGACATATAATTTTTATGTTGTTTTTAACATCGTATTTTTAATGTAAAGGGTTGTCTTGAGAACCATGATTGCTTTCAGACATTTGTTCCTTCCTGAGTGGTATACGTTGCAAAACAAAAAATTTGACCCCCTAACCTTAATTTTAAGTTCAAGGACAATTTTGCGGTCCATTTTTTTAGTAGATTTTCATCGATTCAGAGGTTTAGAGTCACGCTACGGTGGTCGTGACATATAATTTTCACGCGCCATGTACATCAAAAGTTCGACCATTTTACTACTGGTAATTTCACATGTTTTGTTTCACTTAAATCAGGCCTAGACAACTTGTGCTCACAGATCATGCAACGCTCGAGCAATTACCCTCACTACCACGCTCGAATCGGTCGATTCGTACGATCAGTGAGGAGAATGCGAGCTTTAAGTGTAACGAGGATGTATTCCCCTCATGGGCTCGAGCAAAATTTACCGACCCAAGTGGGAGTAATGACTCTAAGATTCGCTTCCTACGCGAGCACTAATTGCCCAGGCTTGACTTAACGCCAAACCTACCTAGCAGTAATAGTAACTGGAGTGCGTTGCCTCATAAAAATGAGACGATTGTAACGAATAATGTTCTCATGAATGTGCATCTAAAGTTTGTAGAATTGTTTCTTTGTTGAATTATGAAATAAGGAAACGGTTATTCTGACTGTGGTAGGTTTAGTGTTAAATGATGGTTTGAAGTCTCTGTAGTTATAGTAGCGAAAGCATGAAATGAAAATGCCACTTACAATTAGATTTACAATTACAGAAACGAACTTTCACTCGTACGTGTAGTTAATTACGTGTGAAGAAACAACCTTATCAAAGGAAAATTCCCTTCCTGAATGAGTAATTTTATATTTTCAACACACACATTATTGTTAAAAATATAAATTCTCTACCTCGTAACAATCAGAATGAGTGTCACTATACCAATTAAACAGTGTGTCCCATTTAAATCGACCCAATCAAATATCTTCGAAACCGTTGATAATATTAAAAAATATTTCAAACGAAATTTGAATGGTTTTAGGGGGCAGGTAATCTGACATGAGCATTTTTCTAGCTGGACGCGTGTAAGTCATATGAAGATCAACTTTTTCTTTAAATGGAATCATATATTTTTGAATGCATTATTTGATACAGCTTATCATTCTCTTCACGAAAATACTATGGTAAAAAAAATCATTGGTTTAGAACATATTCTAATTTTAGTATCATATTTAGAGACCAAGCAAATCTTTGCAATCGAGCTGAAAGTTATATTTTTTAACACTAACTTTAGATACGTCACTGGTAGCACTGTGCATAATTGAAGAGAATGACGAGCTGAATCGACTAATATAATAAAAAATGTGTGATTCCATTTACACAAATTAAGTTGACCTTCACATGTCCTCCATGCGTCCATCTAGAAAAATCTTATCTATATCAGATTACGAACCCCCATAAAACCACTCAACTTTCGTTTGAAACATTTGTTAGTATCAACGGTTTCGAAAATATTTGATTGGGTTCCAGTTAACACCTGTTACTCCTAGAGAGGGCTAATTCCTGACATGATTTGAAGTAACTTTTTCCTCAGCAAACATGTTCTTCGTGGATTCATTAACGAGTTATTAATAAAAAGCACGGACCAATCAGAGAGCGCGTATGACTTGCGCCACGCTTTGGCGGTCAATGCCGCTGGAACGTGTCAGCCATACTCTCCTTCTGATTGGACCGTATTTTTCATTAATAACTCGTTAACGAAGCCACAAACAACATTTTCGCAAAAGAAAAAGTTATTTTAAATTACCTCAGAAGTCACCCCTTTCCGGGGTGTAACAAAAGTTCTGAATCTCTAGGTAGGTCGATAGGTGAACCAGAAATCGTATTACAACCAGCGATGGTGTATTTCTACGTAAAAAAGGAAGACGATATTTTGGTGTAATATTTTTTCATTTGGCGTCACATTTTTGAGAAAATCGACGGTAAAGTTTGTTCAATTAGTAAACGATTTAGTGCAGTTTGCTTATCGTGTATTCAATTGCCGTGGCTATCTCTGTCCGAGACAGTGTTTGCAGTCTAACCCCTTAATTTAATGTAACATGATAATTGTACAAACCCGTGTTAGAGGAAACAAATAACTAGCCTACCAAACAGTGTTAAGTTCGAGTAATTGAAGAAATTACATTATTTTGTAAATAACAATGAGGGAGATATATTTACAAAAACCATCGATAGAATCTACCAAACGTAATATACAGAATTTTACAGAAAGGGACAATCAATGTTCGAGATATTAAAAGCATATATCATAAAATATTAGTACGTCACATTTGTTAGGAAGACACCTAGGTGTAAGACACCCTTTATAGTACTTGTTTTTGAAAAATACTTTTCAGGGGATTTAATTATTAACAAACTTAGAAATTCTATATACAGTGGATGTAGAAAGTATTCGTACATCTTTTAAAACGGAATAACATTTTTATAATTGAGCCAAGCGATCTAATTTTGGGGGGAATTTGAGCGGGATTAGTTTACTAGACAACGGCTAAAAAATTGTTTGCAAAAATTGCAATTGATTGGCTTTGTAAAAGAACTAAAAAATGCTGTTTTTTTCAATTTTTTATGTGAGCCCATAACGAAAATTTAAAACATGCACTTTGTAAATCTCGGTAACTTAAATGCATGCTGAAACTTTCATCGAAATCCGTTGACCTCGATAGAAGCTGTAAGCAATTAAAGATCGCGAAAATCGCAATTTTTCCATTTCGAAAGGTGTACGAATACTTTCTACATCCACTGTACAAGAATTGATTGTGGATTACTTGGTATTAAAGTAAGCGTTTATTTCACAAGAAAGTGTTTTTTCAAGAGATAAAAGTGTATTTTCAATAAAATTTAATACTTGATAAAAAAGACTCGGATAACAGATAGCTTATAATCTGTTTAATGTAATAGAATTTAACACAAAATTAAAATTAATTAAAAGAAATTTATGCAAATTCCCATTTTCATGATTCAAGGTAAGAGACATTTTCATTTAGCTAAATAAACAATTTCTTACTTGCGAAATTAATATGAAAACGCTATTAATTATAGTTCGTGCACAAATAAGTTGATTTATTATTAATTTAATATCATTTTGCAAACATCTTGAGATCAGTTTTTTCAACTACAATTTTTAAAAAAGAATAACTTTTTATAAGTTGAACCAAATGGCTTGAATTTTTTAAGATATTAGGGAGACTAACATACCGCGCAATGTCTCGTAAATAACGTGTTACAGACAATGAAAGATGTCAAAATCTTTAGATTGCTTATAGTTATTAGTCGAAAATCAGAGAAAACTGTGAGTTTCGTTGTATTTAATTGTTTTTAGCTTATAACAAGGTCAAACGATAAAATGTTCAGCATGCATATATGTATTATTGTAAGCTCGGATAAAAAAGTTATCTTTTGCAACGTTTCTATGTCTTCATTGTCATTTCAGCTACAGTAATTTCTATCATATTGTCCTTCAGCTTGGAAATCAAAATGAACAACTATAAAAGCAAGTCGCGAGGCTCGAATAATCGTATCTCCCCTTCCAAAGTTGTCAATTTTCGTTTCGGAGCTGGGAGACAATATAAGAGAAATTACTGTAGTTGCAATTTTCACAAAAACTTTTGTACTCCTGGGTAGTAAACTAACATGAGAACCTTACAGTAGTGGAAATAGTTTTTGAAACGGTAATAGATACAAATTATAGTACATACCTAGTATAAAAAAAACCCTAATAGGTTTTATCACAACAAGCCTCCGATTTTGAGTGTATTATGATTTAAAGTTGTGGATAAGTCGACAGTGCGGTTGACTAGAAAGATGTAGGTAGTAGGTTCGAATCCAACTGTTGTTACTATTTCTCTTTATTTTTTCGGAACCTTTTTAGGTGCACACAAAACTTTAAATAAAAATATTTCAAAATCGAAGACCCATTGTGAAGAAACGTATTACGGTTTTTTGATACTAGTTATGTACTATAACTTGTATCTACTACCCTTGTAAGTATTCCTTCTAACATCTAAAAAAAAATTCCAGCCATTTGGTCACAATTTTGAAGAAATTATTCCTTTCTAAAAGATGCCCTAATATATTAGTAAGCAACTGTATGCAGTTCTGTAGATTTCATGTTAAATCTGATAAAAGAATGAATACAAATGCACTTATAGACGTCGGAAAAACGTGCACTTTGTCAATAGTTGACTGCATCGTATCATGGCACGACGAAAATATCATTTAACTATTAAAAATTCAAAAATGTGGTGATAAAAGTTTGGAAACACTGCGCATCCAGCAGCGTCTACAAATGTATAGCCCTGACGCAACAAGAAGGCACCTTTGTGTTTACATTCCCCCTCTTACTACTAGCTACGGCAGTGAATCAACCTAGTAAGAGGGGAAATGTAAACACAAAGGTACCTTGTTGTTGCGTGAGGACAAGATGATAATGTTCAGTAATGATAGAGAAATTACTAATTTTTATATATAAATTGTTGGACTTAAGTTTGTCCGAAAAATTTTCGAACTGAAATTACAATAGAATGATGACAGCTTTCAATAACACATTAATAAATTTTATAAAACATGCATGGTGTTAAAGCCACTATGCTGTGGTTTTGATATACAGGGTGTTCAGCAACAAGTACGATATACAGGGTGTCCCAAGATTATGGCATCTCTGAAAAATTAGAGATTCCTGAGGTCATTCGAAGCAACTTCTTCCTTTACACAAATTTTCTCCGAGACATCGTTAACGAATTATTAATGATAAACACTGATCAATTAGAGGCGAGCTCAGCTGACGCGAGGCGGACCAGCCGCGAATCCCGGATTCGCTTACTGACTCGGCCATTTAGAGCCAGACGAGCTCGTCCCTCATTGGTCATTGTTTTTCGTTAATAACTCGTAAACGAAGCCGCGGATTGCATTTGCGCTAAGGGAAAAGTTACTTCAAATCATCTCAGGAACCCCTTATTTCCCGGAAATACCATAATTTTAGGACACTCTGTATATCAAGTGGTGATTTTACATGTTTAAATAAGACAAAAATCAAATGTAGCGAGATTACAACTTTGGCTTCGTTCTGAAATTACTTCCAACCAAAACTACATCTGAATTATGGTAATCCGCCAACAGCGGTGCACGCAAGTCGATTCAGTAAAGGTATTTGACAAGTTAATTCTCCACTATTACAAAAATCCAATTTATTGCATAAAAACTTTAATATGTGAAGAATTCACCTTTTTCAAATCTGTAACACAAAAAAGGTTCTGGTAGCCGAAAATTTTGAGAATTATAGAATTATATCCACAAGTAGAACAATATTTAATTTGTGATTAAAAAATTTAAAAGGTATAGCCGGTTGAGATGGTAAAAAGTGGTTTTGAGCCGAATTAAATGGCTGATGTGTCATTCGATAGTGCACAAATAAAAATCGTTTCGGTTACATATTTAACTCAAATATCTATCGTGACCACGGATGTAGTTGTAGGTTATCTTCAGTTCAACGGTTTTCGATCGGTTTTTCCTGATCAAATACGTGCAAAAATTTTGAAAAAAATCTGTCATATCACGAATGTTGGTGTGCATTTTTGAGTATTTTCCATATTTTTAAGTTGATAATCATAATTGTGAAATATAAAATAAGCAATTTTAGTCCCAGATTTCTTGTAAAAGCAGTTACGGCACTCGGAACAGATTACCTTAATAACAAAATGTTATCAAAATAATGACTTGAGAATTTTTCAGATTTTTTAATTTTGTGCACCAAATTTAAATAGAAATAAAAACCAATTTTTTGACATTTTTCGCCCAGAAAAAGCAACTTGTACTGAAACTATTCTTTTTATTTCTCATTCCGTTAAGATATTACATGACATTAAATATTTTACGATGTTAAACAATATAAATGTCTAAAGAGCAAAAAATCGCATTTAGCAATTAGTCGAAAGTACTAACACTAATGCCAACAGCGCTATTGCGTAGGTTGAATGGTTCCTGAATTTAATGACTTTTTGATTTTCCTTTTCTTCACATGCCCTATTGAATAATATTACTAGTTAGCTTTTATATTAATTAATACGTTTGTAGAAATAATGATTCAAAAATACTTATTGCCATAAATACCGGCGGATTGAAGAAAAGTCTTATGTAAAGTTGTCCTCAAACTTCATCATTATTTTCTTCAACCACTGATGTTATTTGGTCTTAATTAACTGTTTTTGACAATACTGACGCGGATTGTAAAATTTTAGCTTGATATCTTGCGTGAGAAAGATAATATATAGGGAGTCCGAAAAGTTACGCAAAGTCGGGAAATGTGCACCGTGTATTTTTCTCGGACTTGCAACATAAGTGTTATAAAATTTATTTTACAACATAAAACCAATTTTTTCTGAATAAAAGCAATATTTTATAAATCTTGATTTTGATAGAAACAAATGTTCTTGAAAACAAATGTTCACTTTTACCAAAAAATAGAAACACATAAATCCATCTATAATAACATCGAAAAATGATCTATTTGTCTTTTCGAAACGTTAATTAAAATAAATTCTACATTCAGAATGCGGATAATTTTTTATTAATCAATGTAATACCACTCGGCTCGTTAAATTTATAATGTATCATCAATTCAGTTATGTCAATAATAAGAACAACGATGACAGCAAACAAACAATAACAATCGATTTTCAACGTTTGTATTTTTGGTCATCTAGTAAACGCAGCTTTTCTCGTTGATTCAGAGTACACACCTCCATTATAAAACAATAAATTGTATTTCCACACTTTCCACGCTTCGCTCTCGTCGTTGATCCGATCGTATATTGGTTTACCACAACTTCTCGGCTCAATTTATGCTATCTTAATGTTGGAGATAAAAAGTACATGTAACGGTTTTCACCTTTTCAATATAAACGATGGCCGATAAGAAAGAAGTACGTGTCGAATATTTTTCCGATAACTACCTCTCACAGAAATATCGTCAAAATTGGTGTTGCAAGACACAATGTAGGTATATTCACCCTTGAGAATAGTATTTTACAAGCCTGTAAGATAAAATGTGAAACTTTCTTAGTTAATATTACGATTATGGAACGCACCATTTTGACACGTCCCACATCTTTTCAATCACAATTATTGAAAATATAAAGATACTTTTATAGGGGGAATCTACTCGATTTTGTTTCACTGGAGATATATTGTAATAAAAATCGCTAAAAATCTGAACAAATACATCGTCCCACATCTTTTCAGTCACAATTATTGAAAATATAAAGATACTTTTATAGGGGGAATCTACTCGATTTTGTTTTATTGGAGATACATTGTAATAAAAATCGCTAAAAATCTGAACAAATACATCGTTGTAATTTTTAAGAAGCCACACGATGTAGCTGCCTTTAATACTCCGTAAACCTGATATTAAATCATAACTATTGAACTACCAAATCAATAATAAAAATCTTTTGAGAGATTACAGTAGAAACGTAAGAGTATCTAATAGAAGTTACTATTTATTTTGCAATTGTTTTTATCAAATTTAAAGATTTTGTATACAGTTTTAAAATTGTGTTTTAATTAATTTAAAATTCCAATTGTCCTCCAGCTTGTCAACAGAAATGAACAATTTCGGAAGAGGAAATACGATTATTCAAGCCCCGCGGCTCGTTTTTGTACTTGCTGATTGTCAACGACTATAAAAATGATCGTATTTCCTCTTTCCAAATTGTCCATCTTTATTTAGAAGTTAAGAGACAATTGAAGAGAATTTACTGTACACCTAAGGCATTAGTCTTTTAGTCAAAAATATTTAGCGTCATTTATAAAATAACGAAATACGATTACGTTTGAAAATAAAATGAAATCGTTAACGTTTTTAATCATTAACACAAATGACTCATAGATTCCCGTTATTCGATTACTTCCAAATCTTGCAGATTTTCTCACCAAGTGTCATAATTTAGGGGTCGAAAATTAGACAAAATCGTAAATCGAAAAATAAGTTCCATTCGAATGTAGAATCACCACTCAGCCGTTTGTATCATAATTTGGGAGATATCTTGCATAGTTTTGACAAGTGAAACCGACGGTTTTCACACTTCAATTAAACACTCATTATTTAATGTAACTGTGAAACGTCGTTAATAAGAAACAATGATTAATAATAACATAAAATACATGTTGCTAATTCATTACGTTCGTCGATTACATATACATATGTAGAACAAATAGATAGTTCTGTCATTTGCAAAATATTATATACAATAAAAATTTGTTGCACATATGACTTGTTTTAATAAGATATGATAGATAATACAATAACAGGAAATATGAAGAACGCGTGTCATCAGTTCCTTACTCGCTAGATCATGCAAAAGCATGTTGAAAAAATGTACAATTCAGTGTTCTATTTACAAAAGCAGAAAGGTATAAATATCGACAATTTTTCAAAATGCAGAAAGTGTCTGAATATATTCGTCAGTCATTGTACGTTATTGATTGTAACATAAATGATTCATACTCTGCTATCAGAAACATATTATGTTTCATAATTTTGTATTCATTTGTAAGTATTTATTTAATACCAATGCAGTTTTGTACTTGTTGAAAAAATTGTTAATCACAATTTGCTCATTGAATAATGTACTTTCATTTAATACATTCTTCTGGTTAACTATTGGGATTAACTTAAACATCGGTTAGTAGAGACGAATTTATGAACCACTCTGTATTTCTTAAACAAGTACTTAAAGTCATTTTGAATGTTTTGTTTCAAAATAATTTATTGTTTACATAGATGCTTTTTTTAGGGTCTAGAAATAGATAATTAAACGTACAGACAAATTCTAATTTAATTTCAGTTCAAATATTTCGTGATAAACCTGTTCGCAATAAAATATTATAACTATTCAATAAATCTTTTTATAAACGCAAAAGATTTTTGTCTTTCGGTAACCAGTGGGCAAGGCATATAAATTTGTATGCATTGAATGCGAATCTGAAAGTTGTTTTTCGTCATCACCCATCATTTTCGTAGAGTTTTGGCAAAAGTAAAATTTTCAGGCTCAACAACTTTGTTAGCTCTGACTGTAAAAACTACACGAATGTAATTCCTATACACGAGGATTCTGTACATTCGCCTATAATGTAGCGGTTTACTTTTTAATAATATTGTAAACATTTAAACATCTTTAAACAATGTTTCAATATTTAAAAATGCTGTTAATGTTCTCGCCAATGTTATCGAACATTTTTCAATTTAGTTTGAAAATAAAATATCTGAATCACAGTCTGACTACGTCAAAGTTATACAGAATTACAATTAAATTAATCATGGAAATATAATTACATTGTAATTCAATTACATTAATTACGAATTGTAGTGTAATAAATAAATAAATTAAATTATTATTACTAATTACAATGTTATTATTATTTATTCGACACGTTGTATCGAATAATAATTAATAAATAATTAAACGATTTTTAATAAGCAACAATTGAAATTGTTCTCACAAAGAAAAACTAATTTTTATTATTATAAATATATTTTATTTAGTTCCATATAAATAATAAATAATTATTTTTATCTCTCATTTAAACTTCCAAATAACAAATAATTTGGTATTTAAGTAATCACTTAAATGATGCCCAGCACTGAATATCCCGATAATAAAAGTTCTAGTATAAACACGAAACAAGGGTAGAAAAAAGCATGTACAGTTGCCTACAATAGTGTCCGTGCACCTTTTAAAACACAATAACTTTTTTAAAATTGGACCAAGTGACTCGAACTTTCTTCTAGATGATAGAGGGAGTAGTATACTAAACGATGACTAAAATGCTGTTTTTTAATTTTGTTCTTATGTACTTGAAATGTCAAAAAAAGATGAAAACTCTCGCTTTTTAACTTTTTAGAGATCTTCGAGAGAGTAGATCTTGGTAACTTATATGTATGCTGAAAATTTCAGCGAAATCGGTTAACGTTGTTATCAGTTACAACAAATTAAAGATGGCAAACCGATTTCGACCACATTTGCAACACACATTTAAGTTACCGAGATCTACGAAAGGCATTTTCTAAATTTTTCTTATATGCTTAGATAAAAAATTTGAAAAACGGGAGTTCTTTATTTCTCTTTTTGTCATTCTAAATAATAACAAAATTTTAAAAAGTATTTTTAGTCATTGTCTAGTAGACTAGTTCCTCCATAATCTAAAAGAAAATTCAAGATATTAGGCCCAGTCTTATAAAAAAATTATTACATTTCGAAAGGTACACGAACATTTTTGTGGGACACTGTACAAAAGATAGCGTCACGTACGAATGACGACGAGGAGCAGAAAATACGCAGATGGAAAATACAAAAAATGAGTACACGAAAGAAAAACATAAAAATACATCTCACGTCTTCAAAGTTCTGGGCTGTAATTTGAAGAACTGCGTTTCAATTACATTTTACTCCAATTACACTCGTGATTAAAATAATTAATAATTTAATTAACTGAAAACTTTGAATTACGTAACTGAATTACAATGTAGTTGAATTACTATGTGATTCAATTACGTAATTGAATTACAGTGTAATTGAATTAGCACAACTCTGCAGTACAGCATTTTTCTCTAGAAACCGTAAACAAAAATTAGGGTACAGGTTTTATTTGCATCACTATCAGACGGTGTGGTTCGATTATGCATCAGATTCTTAATTCCCAAAATAAACTGAAAAATGTCCGAGAAAAATTGAAGACTCTATTCGTGGATTAGTGTGCTGAAATATTAGAAAAGTATATACAGTGGGCCACAAAAGTGTTCGTACACCTTTTAAAACGCAATAACTTTTTTAAAACTGAACTAATTCACTCGAATTTTTTTTAAATGATAGAGGGACTAGTCTACTAGACGTTGATTGAAATGTTCCTTTTCTTAATATTGGTATTACTTGGAATGACAAAAAAATTTTAAACACGTCTTTCGTAGATCTCAGTAACTTATATGCATATTGAAAATTTTATCGAAATCGGTTCACGTTGTTATGAGTTTCATCACGATTTTGATCAAAAACTATAAGAAATCTGCAATTTTTTAAATCCTTCAACGCCTGTCGCTCGACCGATTTCGATCAAATTTTGAGCACGCATATAAATTACTGAGATTTACAAAAGGCATTTTTTTAAATTTTCGTTGAAATAAAAGGTACAAATAAAAAAGTTAAAAAACGGGTTTTTGATTTTTTCTTTTCATTTCAAGTAATAGCAAAATTTAAAAAAAAGCTTTTTAGTCATCGTCTAGTAGACTAGTCCCTCTATCATCTAAAAAAAAATGCAGGTCATTTGGTTCAGTTTTGAGAAAGTTATTGCGTTTTTAAAGGAGTACGAACACTTTTATGGCCCACTGTACGTATATAAAGTGACCCGCAAAGTTTCGAAACAGGTAATAACTTTTTTAAAGAATCAAATGACTTGAATTCGTCTTAGTTATTAGAGAGGGACTAGTTGACTACAATATTTAAAACATTTTTGCAACCATTGCAATTAGTTGAAATTACAAAAATAGATGAAAGGTCAAAATCGTTTGGCGTTGTTATGAACTAAAATCAATTAAAGGTTGCAAAAATCACTGTTTTCCACGTTTTTGGACCATTTCGACCGATAGCTGTAATAAAACAATATTGTCAGAATTTTTATCTTTTTCTCGTAATTTCAAATACTTACGAATACTTTTTACACGAATTGTAAGAATCATTAGTACAGCTATTACGGCTAAAGCAGAACAAACGGTTAAATTTGAAAATTGGACTTAAAAACTTAAGACTCTAAAAAACTGAGGACGATGCAAAAGGACGATATTTTCCTACTGATTACAAAAACAAAAAAGCAGTGTCTCTAAGAAAAGCAGTAACTCACTTCGAATGCCGAAGCCCAAATCGAAGATACCGAGATAAAATGAAAGTACCTATTATGGAACGCTTTTCAGGAGATTGAAGATTATCATCGATTTTATTACAACTTAAAAGTGTTATCGTTTAATATTCGTTTTACTGTTCGGCAGATTGACGTTTCTAGATAATGGAATGAATGGACTGCGGAAGTTTATGCAAAATTTATATGTCGAAATATGCAAAACATATGCAAAATTAATATAGAATATATTCAGGAATATGAAATATAGATGCTGAAACCACAATAACTATATGCAAATTGTATTATTATCTGCACTATTTTTGTTACTTACTATTGTTACTACTACTACTGTACTTGCTACTATTTATCGTAATTTGCATCACAATGTGTTACGAATTTTTTTCTCTATTCTAGTCATTTAATTACTGACAATTATCAGATAAGATTAATTTAATGTTCTTTCAACATCACAGGATGTGATAGAGAAGCATACATCTGCTTTTTTCAATATCGTGCTGATACATCATCTAGACTTGCAGTCGTTTCATCACTTAAGATGTTACTAAATTTGAAAATATTACAAATCCAAGATTTATTTTTGGGAGATGTTTATATTTTTCATTTACTTTTTCTCTACAAGAAGTGAACTTGGTATAGCATAGTAATCAAATTTGAAACTACGTGAATTGAATCATTTAACTTTCATGTGTTCGAGTCTAATTTCATTATAGCATCTGGTCAAATGCTGAAGTTCAAGCCCCAATGAAAGCCAAGTCGTCAAGAAGATTTTCATCCTTGAAAATATCTTGTGTTGCTCTAATACTGAGTTAGGAATTTAAAAAATAGTGTTTTTGGGAGATTTCTTTCTCAAAATTTTTAATAAAGTGCTTTTCTTTTTTCAGCCGATGTTCCTTTATTTGAAAAATCAGGCTTTGTATTACTAAATGTACTTTTTTCATTTAAAAGTATGCAAAAATGTGTAAGTTATGGCAGCTCTCATGAGTGCTTTCCGAAAAAAAACATACTTCGCGGTGATCACCTTCATTCGGTTATCTGAAATCATGTGTACGAAAAATATTTCTTTAGTTGATAGTATAAAGTCCTTGAACGAGAGAAGGATTTTTCGAAATATTGATTTTCGACAAGATGGCACGCGCTCAAAGTGAAAGTTTTAATTTTTTATGAAAAATAGATATTTTTTAGACTATAAAAACCAAAATACTAAACAGAAAACAAATCCTCCGTTTAAGGACAAGTTTTTTGTATGTAAAAAAGGCTGCAAAAATTTCGTCCAAATCGATGCAGTACTTTTTGATACATCGTGACCACCGATATTAAAAATACAGTTTCGAGAAAAACGTGTTTAAAGTTTAACTTATGTTTATTATTCACTCATATTATTCAATCACATGGAATATCCAGGCTCATATTGGTCATCTTTTGCTGAAACACTAGCCTCCAAAACATTTATCTATTGTTGACAAATACAAGTCCACATGTATTGTCGGTTGGACATTTTATTTCTCCGTCACATACCTTACACTCCGCAAGCGTTGAAATTATTGCAATAGCTGTAACAAAACTGATCATTCGATAAATGAAAACTTAATTATCTCGTATAGAATTAAAGGCTCAGTTAATCTTAATTATCTGAATGAAACAATATGAAAGATAGTTACTTCTTTGGTAGTATGAATATGTCTTGCGTAAAACATTGCCGCCTCTAATCATGTTCCCAATTTGTTAGAATCTGATCAACCGAATATATATGAAATATGCAGAGATAAGACATGTACAGAGTGTCATGAATTGATAGTACAACCGGATAGTGGCTGATTCTACGTTAAAAGAAGATGTGTCAAGTTCGCGTGGCTTGTAGTATGACGGGAAGTAGAATCGCCACTTGATTCCTATTCAATAGTATTATTTTTTCAGCCTAAGTTTTTTCGAGAAAACGAAGCTGTGAATAAAACAAATTTAGTCTTTATTATCACTTATTTTTTCAAATAGAATCAACGCCTATCAGGTTGTACCACCAATTACACGACACCCTGTATATTGAAAAAATATGTAATACACAAAACATGTGCAATATGCAAAAATACTCTAATGATAAAACAAACTGTCCAAGTCACATAAATTTTTCTCTTTCGTATAAACATATGCATTTGCATAAACATCTGCAGTCTATTAATGAACTACAAAATACAACCCCTGACAAATAGTATTCTTTTAAAACGCAATACATTTTTTCAAACTGGTCTAAGTGACTTGAATCCTTCTTTAAGTGTTAAAGGTGACTAATTCACGATACAACGACTAGCATACTCTTTCTTAAATCTGCCATTACTTGAAATGACAACAAAAGATAAAACAACACTCGTTTATTAACTTCTTCATCTGAACCATGCGTTTTATACATCCCTGTAACTTATATACAAATTGAAAATTTCATTGAAATCGGTTGATGCATAGTCAAGTTACAACCACTGAAAATTAAAAAATTACCTGTTTTTGGTTTAAGTTCGTAAAGAACTGCGATTTTCACAATTTTCAATTGTTTGTAGCTCATAACAACGTCAACCAATTTCGATGAAATTTTCAATATGCATATAAGTTACCTAGATCTACGAAACTCGTTTTTTAAATTTTCGTTCCAGGTACAAATAAAAAACAAGTGTTTCTTATTTTTTTGTCTCATTCCAAACAATGCCAAAATTAACAAGAAGTATTTTATTCATTGCACATTAAACTAGTCTCTTGAACATTTAAAAGAAATTCAAATCATTTAGTGAAGTTTTAAAGAGGTTATTGCATTTTAAAAGGTGATCGAATACTTTTTTCCAAGGGTTATATTTATTTTATATGCATAAAAAATAATACGAATAAAATAATAAAGTGTGAGCATATACCTATTATGGTATAGTGTTTTCATACGATGTCCCTGTATTTCATATTCAATGACCCTAATCGGGAACGCTCTTTTGAAATATCTGTTCCAATTTAAAGACATTGAGTATGAAACACGGATGCCAACTGTTCCATAAATGAAAAATGAAAAAATTGAAGTACACAACGTGGAACAGTATGTTCATGCTTAAAACCACCTCTATTCGAATAAATATATTTTTTATAGTTGATTGTTACCTAATTATATTTGCGTACGTGAATTTATAAAAGAGAAATATTCAAAAACATGAGTAGAATTTGTACATCCACTTTCGTATGTCTTATCTATTTTTTATTGTATTATTTGTGCTACTGTTTCAAATAGGGGTCACAATTGAGCGTTGTTTCACAACAGGTACTATAACCTTACCACCTAGTGTTTCATCCAATGAAAATAAGTCAGAAAATAAAAGTGTAAGATCTGTATACTTGACTATCTTAAAATGTTCATAACAGAACGTAGTTTGCAAAACTATATTCAATTTTAACTAAATAATAAATAATAAATAAATCAATTTGTTATTAAAATTAAGACTAAAAATGTACCATTGGAGTACTTGCACTATTTCAAACACGAGTCCCTTGGAAGCTATTTGTTTTTTTAATTAGATTTTTACAGGGTGCGTTTAGTATTATAAGATCTTCGAACTGCAAAAAAGGTTTTTATGAAATAATCTAAATTTATCCTAATTTTGTATCTTTAACTTTTTTCATCTTTGATACGAGTTTTAAAAAAGGTACTAAAAGATACCCCCATGAAATTTTATACATTGATTGGTGGCATATTAAACTTTAAATTCGTGTTGCTTTAATTAATTCATATTTGTCCAAAATGGAGAAATGTGTCCAATTTTATTCTTATGAATTATGTATTTAGAATTACAATTGTTTAAAAATTTACAATCTTTGAATCATGCATTAAAAAAGGTTCCCAAAGGTATCTTTTTATGATTTTGTATCATATTAATTTAGGACACGTTATATTTGATATTACAGTGGACCTTCAGTGCATAAATATGCACAAATGTTAAATATAGTAGAGATTTATTTTGACGTTTAGACGCTCAATATACATCATTTTCAATTGTTTATACGATATCCGCCAAAGTCCCGATTCCTCGACGCTTTCAATCGTAAAAAAGCAGTTAAAGTTCATTTCCCACTGTACTTGTACACATTCTACTTATTACACTTATAGTATTCTGTAATAGTAGTTTTGTTACTTTACCATAATTTTTTCGTTAAAATGGAAGAATACTTTTTATTTAATAAAAAGACATCTCGAATTTTTTTAAGCGAAATGGCATTTTTGTATTTAACAATAAATTCACCTTCGCATTTTATTTAAAAAAAAGTATTACGATACATCACTCGAAAATTAAGAGTTTGATAGTTTTAACTTTTTTTCCCGAACGCTGGTATACTAGAAACAATGTGGCGACCTACCTAACGCGTTTGATTCGGTTCAGAAAATGTTTCCGAGGTCCGAAATCTTCAACAGCTTCTCAATAGACAGGCTCTTTAGGTTATTTAACACTGAGAAAAAGGAGCTCGAGCTGAGAGAGGTTAACCTCTTTGAAACGCGTGCCAATTTAGTAGCAATTGTCGCCCGAGCAGAAGTGTCTCTAGTGTCTTTGTTTTTCCTTTTCTTCTTGTACCGTGGGTTCCAGAGGAGGACCGGAGGAACTGTAACCTGCGGACTAACGGGACCAAGACAGCCGGAGGTTTGGGTTAAAGCTGGAACCAAGACTACTCTCCACTGCCGAGGCGCATTCGACCGGGCCGTTGGGACGACCAAGTCGAAATGAGATAGGGCGAGAGAATCGGGACGGAGGGGAAAGATTGCCGGAGGAGCAAGCTGAAGACGGGTATCAAGATTGCACGGTCTATAAGGGAATATTAGATCGCTGCGGATGAAATGTCGGATTTTTACCGCGACGAATTGCGTCGCTTTTTACGACGACGCCACGGGAATTACTAGAACTATTCTTTCTTCCTTTCTTCCCTTCTTTCACTCTTTCTTCCTCTCTGTCTGTCTCTCTCTTTCTCTCTCTCTCTCTCTTTCTCTCTCTCTCTCTTTCTCTCTCTCTCTCTCTCTCTCTCTCTCTCTCTCTCCTTCCTCCTCTTTCATACAGTCGAGCACTCGTGGCGAGAACACATTTCCGCCATGAGGTGTCGTCTAACCGGAGTACGCTCAAAACTTTCTACTTCGAATGTAACAAGAAATGTCCAAGCATTTAATGGAAACCGAATTTGTTTCTGTCTACAGCACCAGCGCGTTTTTACGTTGGGCAATCGAGGTTATGTCCGGATAGCACGGGTCCTCTAACTGTCGGTTCAGTACGAATTCTCGTTCACAGATGCCGAAAGTGACGCCGGCAATATTTTAACCAGAGACGGGACTGCCTCCTTGAGCTTTCACGCTTTCCAAGCTAACGCGATTTTCAACGAGCGAAGTCGCTTAATCCGTTTCATCGAAGTTACTTTACCCGCGTTCTCGAATAAGATACAGGCGAATTTTTCACGGCCATTTCTGCGGTGGACAATTTACACGAATTCGTCGAGTAGCCGGCCACTCCGTATTGAACAGAGCGGATGTGTATGTTATTCGATTGAGTTAGCGGTAGAGTGGTTTAAAGTTATACGAAATCCGTACGGTTAAATTTACATCGCACAGTCTTCACGCAGCACAGCGTTTCGAGCTCGGACACACAATGATAGAGGTTGGATTCATTGAAACGAAAAGGGATAAACGCGCATCGATAGGCTGCCGCGACTGGGAAAGCAAACGCGCAAGGAAAAAAATTTTATTTCCAGTAATTGTCGTCGTGCTTTTATAATTACAGCACCACTATATATCTGAGATTCTTCTGATTAAAATGAGTCCAAACACGACGGCAATCGAACGTCGTTTATCAAAAAGCTTATTATTATAAATTGCTTATTAATTAATTCGAGGAGGGCGTAATTTAATCCGATATACATGGTGTTTGAGCTCATTTTAATCAGAAAAATCCCAGCTATTCATCGATGTTACGATAACAAACGCAAGGCAAACTAAAAATGACAATTTGCCAAACCACGATCGTCGTTGCTCTTACATTGTCGTGCCGTACTCGAGTCATTTTTTGCTAGGACAAAATGTTCCGCACGCGAGAATTTCCACGCTGGTTCCCGACACGATGTAAATTTAACCGTGCGCCACTGTATAGTCTGGATCGCGCGCGGCAGGGGTCCATCGCAGCGAATGAGCCACATTAGTATCTGTCTCCGCGAGCGAACGTACCTTTCTACGTTTCACGAGCGAAAGACAGAAAGGGATCTCCCGTAGACCGGAGCTGCCTGATTTCAAAAGAACGCCGTTTCGTAGTTTCTTTGTGACAGAGGATGACGAGCGTGAGGAGGAATAAGATAATGGAAGTCGAATACTTTCGTTGGGGGATATTCCCGAGCCATCGCGAAGAAAACGGGAAAGCGAGATGGAAAGAGGCTTCTATGACATCTGACGGAGGGAAAATTCGCAATATCTACGTACCACGTATAATCCATATCACGAATGTAATAGATTTAGGGCAAGGAAATCCGCGTGCTCCGATCGATCAAGACTCGTGAGCGAACGTGAAATAAACGTAACCGTATTTCTCGTGACGAATTGTTATGCGCATCCTGCAAGAGGAACGACGCGTAGTAAATCCGAAGCAATTAGCGGTAGCAATTAATCGGTGCTCTTAATTGAAGGAACGCTCAGGCTCGGCAATTCTGCGAAACGGGAAAAAAGAATCTCGCGTAGAACCTGCGATCCCCGGCGAACCGTGAAAACGACCGAATCAGCGGAGAAGCTTAATAAGCGAGCTCCGCGCGCACAAAAGGTCCGACATTTCGTATGCACCGATCAAACAATATTCAGGGATTTCTCGCGATCCAGCGTCAGGCTGTATCTCTTTCATTTTTTTCACCAGTCACTGTTCCAGTACCCTCGATCCCTCCAACGCTTGTTCCCGGATCCGTCTTTCTCCCGGTAAACAGGAAACATTCGCTCGCCTCGCTCGCCGGAGACGGAATACTTCACAGTTCACCCCTTGCACTACGATTTCTTTCACGTTCGTTACCACTTATGCAGCTTTTAACAGTTTCACTGTCATGCAAACCATCCCGGAAATTGCATAAAACGAAAGCATTTTATTTAATCAGATTAAAATGCTTTGTACTCGCGCGCGCGGGGATAACTAACTTTACATTTATCGAATAAGGCGTATTCAATTTTTCGTTTTTAAATAGACAAAATAAGAGAATACAAAAATGTAATATGTTATATTCGATAAATGTAAAGTTAATTATCCCCGGAAATAAATTTTTAAACCTGAACGTATAATTGCGTCACTTATACTTCGTTCAATGAGAACTGACATAAAATATAAACAGCTGCACGCGAGCGATGCAATTTTCGGGCCTTTTTACACGAGGTTACCCTGCGTGCAAGGGCCCTCGATGAGGATCTCCTAAATTTCGTCCCTGTGCATTGTTGTCCAACAGTCGATCGCTTGAACACGTTCTGTTTACATTTTGTGCCAGTCTTGTTGAACGTTGTATACATATGTGTCTGACATAGCAGTCAAAGTGTTTGCTTCCTTGATAAAATTTTTATTCCTTACGTGACTAAATTCACTTTCATTCATAAACTATCATAATAGAAGAATCAAATTTTGTTTCGATTCAGAAGGAACAAATAACATCCACATTCGATGGCTTATGTATGAAATCTTCGTCACTGGTTTAACTCATTGTTATAGTGCAAGGAGTTGAATATATCCGCCCCTATAGATCGATAGTGTATACAAAAGAATACATGCAGCTTCTTCTCTCGCTCGGCAGAACTCTCGTCCTCCAGCAACGCGCGACGGTAAACGGTGAGTGCCCGTGCAACTTACGCTCGATGTAAAATATTTTGGCTGGTGCGATTGATGCCGCAGATTTTCTCGGCTGCGTGCCCATTTGTTTAACAACCTATCGGACGACAAGTTTTATCGCACACGATATCGTTAACTTGGATTTTAAAAATCTGTTACGCAGGATGTTTCGCTTGAAACAAATCACCTACATATCTTCTCCAATTGTGATGTTACAAAAAATTATCGTATATGGAATGACGAATACGATGCAAATAGCAGTTTCTTCTTTTCGAGATCATTTTTTCCGAAGTTTTTAAAGGTCATCGATGTTGATTAAGTGCACATTTCTGACGTTAAAATACATTTTGACGTGCATGATGAATTTTCCATGAAATGACATTCGACTCCGAGACTCAAAACATGACCTTTGGCTTCAATGTAGTTTAACGTCAGCTATACGATGCAATAAAAAAAATGCATTTATATGCAAATCAAGATCGAGGATCTTAAAAAAACTCCGTTAAAAATGATTCTCAAAGATAGTCGAAGATACAATATTTTTTGTGGCATCCCTGTTGGAGAAGATATTTAAGTCTGCTGTTTTAAGCGAAACACCTTGCATACCAGCAGTCATGAACAAACGATGAATTTTAACATCAGTTATATATGTATTGCGTAACTGTTACTTATTTATCTTGTTTGTTTCGTTTTGAGATCTACAGATGCCGTTTTTACTATATGGTGAAGACTCGAAATCTCTTATGGCATAGTCCTGAGTGGTCGAGTCACTTCGTGGAGTAACTTCTCCCTGTTATGAGAGAATTTTAATTATGTTTTCCAATCTTGCAAATTTAAGTGAGCATCACTACAACCCGTGAAATAACAAGTTTAATTATATAGTTTGTCGTTGTCGGAACAAATGTGCAACGCTTACTTCTTACCTTCAAGTGGTGACCACTGTTGTAATATCACTCTAGTGGCAACTTAACGTCAAATGGACTCTCAATCAATAATGATGATTTGACATCAAACTAATTCCGTATCAATAGTAGTGACTTGATATCAAACTTGATGTCAAATCATCATTAACACTTTACTGGCCGCTGGTACAACATATGTATAATGCGCGGTGAATTCGGGAAAAGTCACTACGCAAGGAGTGGGGACAGACGACGCATGCGCGGGAAACCCACATAGCTCTGCGTCGCGTCGCGCGTTGACATCGTAGTTCAGAATTATAATATCCATATAGTAGACGCGCCGCACCGCTATGCAGGACTCCCTGTAGTATCGGTGATAGAAATTACTAGTTATTTTCGATTCGACTGAGAACGAGTGCGAAATCGCAATTTACCTTGATTTCTTTAATCTTCCATTAGGTACATACATTTCTATTTAATGTATAAATATATAATTTACATATTATTTATAAATATATAAATAATATTCAACATTTAAATTTAAATATTTGTGAAGTTTACCTGACAATTGATTGCTGATTTACAAACTGTAATTTAATTATAATTTCGTGTATTTGTAAAATAGCAGTTTAATCCAGGAAAAAGCGTCGGCTCCTATGAAGGTTTTTCATAAAACCATGTGGCCTGTAAATTGTCATTTGATACGGAGACAATTTGACTTCGAGTCACCACTATTGATACAGAGCCAATTTAACTTCAAGTCACCGTCATTGATACGGAGTCAATTTTCCGTCAAATCGCTACTATTGTAGCGGCATGGAGTCAATTTGACGTACATCACCACTTTTATTGATGACCTTCTAAACAACAGCGATTAGAAGTTTTCCGATCATGCTCATCACTTAAAAGGAAAACAAAATTTATATTTATTATGTGCCTACATTTACTTGACTGATTAAATACTGATGACAAGAGAACTGAATCTTACTGCAACTTCAAAGAACGGAATAGCATTCATACTTAACAAGTTATCTAGAAATCCTCGTAAAGAATCAGACTCTTCGAAGTACGGCAAGGGATTAACAAGCTTTCAAATATTGTTTCACTTAATAATCGAAACATGACCTCTGACTTCAATCTATTTTAACGTTAGCTACACGATGCAATAAAGAAGATATGCATTTATATGCAGATCAACATAGAGAATCTCAAAAACTCCGTTAAAAATGATCCTCAAAGACAGTCGACTTTTTGGAAATATACAATATATATATTTTTTGTGATATCCCTGTTGGAGGAAAAATGTTATTTGATTTTATTGCTTCGGTTGATTCAATAATCGATAGTTGAAATTGCCAATTTTTGTTCTTTTGTTCTTGATCTTAGAGTCGCATCCATATCTTTGGTTATTAGCGATTATTCGTTGAGGATATCGACAAATTTTGTACGACAAATCCTTAACTGTGAATTGTAAATTTTCAACAAGTAGTCGGAGCAGTCATCAGTAAGTGATGCGTAGACCGCGGATTTTATGAATTCATAATGAAACTGTCTAAGTCAAATACGAAACAGTGGAGTTGTTTAAAGAATTTTAAACTGCTGTTGCATCCCTTTTAGCTCATTAATATCACGGACAAAAGTCGTAGACACGTGGATGTATAATGTACATGCCCCCGGTCGAGCTGTAGATACAGACAATTTTTATTTTGCATAAAAATCTGCAATCTAGTAAAGTGTTATCACGGATTTCTTCAATAAAAACAACCGTATGTATTTTTCAAGTTAAGCACAGCTAAGATCTTTATTTTAGAACTTTAAATAGTTATTTAACGGATTTTTAAGAATTGGGGATTAACAATCGAGAAGTTTTTAATAAGTCGTTTAATACTGATAGCAGTTTTATTCTCAAACTAATAAGTCCTTGTCAGTAGGATAATTCAAAGATTTCCTTTAAACTATTATTTGATGAAATTATTATAAGCAATTCAAAACTCCCATTCGTTCACGGTTTCATTAACAATGAAATGACTTATAACTAGACTGTGAATTTTGTGCATTTATAATAGAAATGAATCAAAGAAATATTAATATAAAAAATTATATCCTACTTTGGAGTAGCAATAATTTTCAACTTTTTTTTATTTAATCCCGTAGATTTTGACTAAAAAACTCCAAAAATGCAGATTTCGAAGTTAGCAATTCATTGGTTTAAACGTTATACGTGTGCGAAGTTGAAGAATTTTAAGCGTTTCTCACAGATAAGGACGCCGCCATATTGGTATGCACTCAAACGTTGTCCAATGAGCGAAGACCGCCACATGGCAGCGCGAGCACAGGAGCGGCCATCTTTGGAAGGTAATTCAAATTCCTGATACTTACATTCAGAAGAAGCGGCAATTGATTGGATTTAAATATCACTGACGGTTATTAATCGTTTGCACGGCTGTACTTGATTCTGAATTTGATTTATAAGAGAACATGGATTCTAATTACATTGCTTTACAATGTATTTTACACACTATCGATTTACGATGCACTTTACGTACTGTCGATTATCGCGATAGTCCGTATTCGTGATCCCAAACAGTAGCAGCTTCATTTGTATTGGGTTAATTGCAAAATTTATATTGTATTTATATTGTATCAACTAGCTAGAAAATATTAGGAATTCGAATTATCTCTCAAAAATGCTCTTACGCGCTCGTCGTGCCACCTAGTGGCTCCGCTTATTAGACGACGGTTATGCACATACCAAAATGTCGGCATCCTTACTTTCCAGAAACGCTTAAAATCCCTCAACTTTACAAACATATAACTTTTGAACCAATGAATTCCTAACTTTGAAACTTGCATTTTTACAATAGCTTTCGCAACAATTTTCTTGTTAACATCTACGGGATTACACAAAACAAAGATGAAAATTTTTGGTCCTTTAAAATAAAGTTTAGCCGAGATAAGATATGATATAAAGAAAGATAGAGACATCGGAAATATTGAACAACACTGATACATTATTTCCAAGCTTTAAGAACTATTAAAAGAATAAATACAGTTTTGTTTAACTCCTATTTCCTACAATCAATGTAGGAATTTTTTATTTTGCATAAAGAGTCGCAATTTATTTATAGTCATATCTTTTCATTACAAAATATTGTGCTATGTTTTGAGCAAAGTATGGCGACAATTTTTGACCACCTTTAAAACAATACATATTTAATATAACTATATTTTATTAAAATATCGTTACATTATTACTTCAGTATAACAGATAGTTTATATAAATTTGCTAGGGCTCCTGATGAGTATTAATCGTTTACTGCAATATGGTAACGCACATATATAAGAAATACTTCTTATATAATATCTATATCTATATCTATATATAATATCTATATTACAATATTTGTACAGAATTTATATTTCTCCAGATGCGATAATTTTGCTCATTATTTTACTCATTGAAAGAAGAATAGAGTTCATCGCTAGAAATAATTTTTTAAATAAGCATGTAGAGACGAGCTTTGAAATAATCTACGAATAATAATAAATAACAGTGCGTATTTTTTATGAATATAATTATACACATCATTGGTATAATTTATGTTTGACTTGCTCCGTTTCGTAAGACTCTAATACATACATAGTACAGTAATTTCTCCAGGATTCGCCGAACTTCAGTACTCTCAGATTTGCGCTGCCTTTGATATTTTTCTAATGCTTTTTTTGTTACAATTACAATTTGTGTAATGAAATAAAATACGTTATTTGCTACGTATATGGTTTAAAGCATGTCGTGTTTGGTATCATTTTAACTGGAAAAATCTGACCAATATATTAAAAAAATGTTCATAGATAAAAAATTAGAAAGAAAAAAGTTAAGGCATCGTTTTTATTTTTGCATTAATGTGCTTTTAAATTTGCCTACTGTTCTGATTTTCATTCTATCTCTCTCTCTCTTTCTCTCACGAGATGTCGGTAACTATAAAGGCGAGCCACGAGGCTCGAAGAATCATGCCTTAGCAGGACTTAGTAGTCTCATAAGAATACTATAAAAATATTATAACATTTTAAATATTATTATATTTATATTAATATTTATACGTATTATATACAAAATATTCGCATCTTTCGATTGTGACTAAAAACATTTCTGGGAGAAGTTACTGTATTTCCATGTTTATGAAGTATTATAGAATCTCGAACTGAACAATCATTAAAATATACAATACACTAACTGTATTCCCTATTTTGTTTTTATTGGTTGCAAAAATGAACGCTTTTCTATTTTCAACCAGATTCACAAGTTTATTGAAAAATAGTTGTGAGATCTTAAATCATTAAAGTGGTCAATATTATTATCAATGACTTTACTCTGCGTAAACTTTGTTGCGACAATATGTATAGTCCTCACGCGACAAGAAGACACCTTTGTGTTTACATTCCCCCACTTACTAGTTGCCCCATTGTCGCAGCTAGTAAGAGGGGGAATGTAAACGCAAAGGTGCCTTCTTGTCGCATGAGGACTATACATATTGTTGCAACAAAGCTTAGACTATAAATTGAGCTAACAAATTCGTTGAGTTAAATCGATAGTTTCGATAATTGCCAATTGATTTCAAACGTGTGTCCGTTGAAAGCTGTAACGACATAAACAGATGGTAATTAGATGGATCCATGTAAAAAGTATCATTTATTACAACACCGTAAACAACATGAGCTATTCACGCGTTTTCAATCGTGATTTCTCCAGGACTAAATGCAATTTCTATATAGTATATTGTGTATCATGTACATATCATGGAGGAAGTGACCAATATCGTATCACTGGAGAAATGTTGGGATCTCGATGGAATCTGTAGAGTTTCTTAAACGTAGTTTCAAATAGTTGGCACTGTTAGTTGCATATTATTCAAATTCTTAACCCTTTGCAGTAAATTTTTTGATCCGTAATTTTCATAGCCTAATCAAAACTCTTAAGACTTATAAAATGTGGAAACTAATTTTTAAAATTTTCGATAAAAGGTTTGATGTGTTTTTGCTTTGATCTTGAGAAAAGAAACTTAAAAACACGTTGCAAATAAAGATTAAAGAATACATTAATGATGCTTTCCAAAACAATAGAATAAAATATTGTATTTATGAAACACGTCTAAATCACAGAAAAACAATAATCTAATCGCGGCTTCTTAAATATATTTATTTATTTTAAGTAACTCAATAATTGAAACAAATTTACGTCTTTCTTCTACGTATCTTTATGCAAAATAAAAATCGTCTACGTCGACTACGATGAGCAGTGTTTACGTAAACATTATGGTAATTGTTCAAATACACTACACTCGTTTTAAACATAAATGAAAGTATCTTTAATTATAATATATATGGAAAAATAGGGACTATTAAAGAAAAACGCTCTGATAAATATCTCGCGCTTCTTTTCTCAGTATGAGCATGGAATACACATATAACCTCACTCTCTACATATTCCGTACGCACTCTTACATACTACCAACCTCATATCCACGCATTCATTACCAACCTATTCACATTCTCATTCCACTTCGCGCTTGTACAATGAAATCAACTCTGGCAAACATGTATTTTTCTCTTGATAGTTTTAATATGCCGAGAATAACTTGACCGTATACCTTATTATACCTTCTGATGTTCTCAATGTTTTGTGTTTCACTTGCTCATTTCTGTTATAAATGCCTACAATCCATTGTCTATTTTCGATAGGACGAAGTAAATGTAAATACAGCATCATAGACTATACTTGGAACGGTACGAAATAATAGAAAATTATAAGAGTTCAAATAATGAGTTGAAATAATGAGCGTTCCAATAGTTAGGGTTACACTGTATAAGTTTAAATGCTATTGTTTCACGCCATAACGAAATACATACTTGATATTTCGAAAAAAGTATCCCGCTCAAGGCCATTGAAAAGCATTTAGAAGCTCCGAGTTAATGGGGCCGTGTAATTAAAAGCTAAATGAGGCTTATAAGTTAACCTATTATTTAACCTTACGTTAACGCAACATTTCTCTCGAATTGTGTTTCGGTGAATTTATATTATTGAATTTCATTTTTCGCACAGATACAAAATCTGATTTTAAAGATTTACTTATTATTTTTTTTATAGTATTTAGATTAATTTCCATAGATAATTCTAGCATCATAATGCAATGTGTTTGGTTCTGTAAAATAACATACAGGTTATTTTATTTAACATGCTTTACGTCAGATCTGTTCAACAGGCCTTGCGGCGGGCAAGGGCAAAGTCACGGGCTAAAGGCAAAGCTACGAGCAAACGCTTTAGCGAAGTAGGATCATGTGATTGATGCCTACGTCACTAGGGCCTATGCCATTTGTCCGATGCTCATTCTATTTCACTCAATCTCGACATAACTTACAGTCGATCAGCCAGTAACGTGTCGTTACTGCTGGGGAGTTCCACAGGAAGCTAAGGAAGGGTCACCGTTGTCCTCGGAAGTGGGGGCTAGAGCCCGCTGATTGGTGTTTACCCTGGACTCAGAATCGCTGCCCGTAGCGGCAAGCTGTTGAACATCTCTGTTTTAAGTTATTGCGAGTTATCTTAGTTTTTTGCACAAAATTATCGATTTGAATTTAATTGGAATTTGATAGTAGAATTGATATGCTTTTCTATACACTTTTACATATAATGAGAAAATTAATACGTAAAAATTGTCTTTTTTCGTTATATGGGATTTAATGAGTTAAACAGGAGAAAACGGGATCACGGCGAAGTAAAACGAAGCAACGTGGAAACATGAGCCAGTCGCGGGATAGCAAATTATACAGTAGAAACATTGTCGGAAGAGACTCGGATTTACGGATACTGTAATTAAAGTAAATAATACGAAAATGTTTTTCGGTTAGTCGCATCCAAATCAACACTCGTGCAATTATGACAAGAACACTGAAATCTAATTACCGAATGAATAATAATTAGGTTGCTGATCTTTATGCAAATTCTCACTTCTATTCGTTATTTTACATCAGTTAAAATTAAAGAAAAGTTTCCTTCGACAATTTGAAGATTACTCATCGTGAACGGATAACAAAAATGCCCTCAGCGTGTCTTGTTCATTTAAACATTCTTGCATTTTACAAATCTATACATGTCATAAATGTATACAGATCTGCAGTCTATACTTTGTTCAACGAGAACTGTCACAAAATATAAACAGCTACACGCGAGCGATCGTGATCGAGCCACGGCCGATCACAATTTTTGGGCCTCTGTGCATGCAAGGGCCCTCGATGAGGGTCTTCTAAAATCCGTCCCTGAGTATCGTCGTCTAACAGCCACTCAGCTGCAATCGCAACACCAATCACGTGAGAAAATTTTTTTGCGGGAAAATCTTTTCTATATGCAACAGTATACAAGAGTATTATATTTACAGGTCAAAATTAGTGAATACATGCAGTGCGATTAATTGTTTTATTTGTTATTATTAGATCGTTTAATTACGTATACTAGCTGCAATCGAGTTCCCACTCGTTTTCGTTATTCTCCCATAGCACCACGTTCTGCTTCTGTAGGTCGTACCTATACGCGCAGTTGACAGCAGAGAAATTGTGAGGTTGTAAATTAAACGAGGCGACAGATGGAGTCAGGCTTCGAGTGTCTAACAAAGCCCTTCGGAAAATGATCCCTGCGAAAAATTATTGCAACATCGTGTCATCCGACACTCCGGAATTGAAGCGTTGGGGTATTTTTTCAAAACGGCAGAAAAGCCTTAAATCTTTGACTATTTCCTCGCTACGGTAATGTCGTTCGAGATTGGTAATGCGATTATAAACCCTAGTTGACGAAATTATGGGATCTTTTTCAAGCTTAACAACCGACATCGGCCGAGGGTGCCATCCTGAGATGCTTTCTTATTGCTCGTACTTTCGCTGCCGACAAAACCGAAGAGACAAGAGCTGCCAGTTAATCCTGTAGCATAATGCGGACGTCATAAAATAGATATCAAAAATGGTGTTTATGGGAGAGGAATACCACGGCTTGGTAGTAATTGGCCTGTATACGACGCTTCGAACATCTCCGCGAGGCATTATGAACAAAACACGACAATGGTATTCGGTATCGAACAAAACGGTAAGATTTACTTTAACGCGTGAGACACGACCAAAGTTTCACGTGACACCGTAATAAATAGTTTGAATCCAATTTCAATAAAAACTTGTACAGTAAATTCTTCATAATTGACGCTCTGATTGTACACAAAAATGGACAATTTAGGAAGAGGAGAGACGATTATTCGAGCCTTGCGGCTCGATTTTATAGTTGTTGATAATCGGTAACTATAAAAACGAGCCGCAAGGCTCGAATTATCGTATCTCCTCTTCCGAAATTGTCCATTTTTGTGCACAATCTGAGCGTCAATTAGCGAGAATTTACTGTGTACGGTGCATCAAATAATTCATGGAACAATTGTTTTGATGCGCCATCGACTTCAATCGCACCCATTCAAGTTTCACAGGAACGAATCGCTACGATGAAGACGACATTCGGAGGACTGCTTTAGCTTGCAAAGTGCTTCTGTGAAAACAAACGTCGAAATTAATGATAGTTTTGGACATCGCTAAAGCGTTTCAAGAATTGTTTGTTATGCTCTCTTATTGAATCAGACCTGGCCAAAAATACGAATTCGAACAACGAGGTAAAATTTAGCGTATCGCAATAAACCAGAAACGCAAAAAGACGCGCTAATAGTATTTCCTCGTAGACGAATAATCCGAGATAACTATCAATACATTCGATGTTCGAAGGACTCTAATTTCTAACATCGTAGAATGCTCTAAAGTCTATTTTAGTAAATCTCGTTAGTTGTAATAAGATTTGCAGATTTTTTTATAAAATAAAAATTGTCTCCATGAATTGCACTATACGGTAACTATGTAGACATTACTTTCTCTTTTTAATGATTTTAGTGAGTTGAATACGCTATTGTTTTTTTAGCACTAAACTTAGTCGTGCCGGTGATTTCAATCAATTTAACATTTCTGTATTTTAAGATTGTTGGCATTGCAGAGTCTCCTTTGTAGGAAATGATTGAACAGACATCTTAATTCAAACGTACATTATAACGAAAATGACGACGTATCTAAATAAATTTAATCTGGCCCTTCTTCTAAAATGACACGAGTCAGTCGTATTTAATGCTCGGTAGGTTCAATATTAAATCCTTAAATGTTTTTTCTGTCACGCACTTCTGATATACCGATTTTTGTCACGGAAGCATATCCGCAGTCTACTTATAACTTTATTTATAACTACAATTTTGTGTCTTCTCCTAATGAATGACGGTAATGTTGCAAACAGTCATTCAGTTTGTAGTCGCGAAACAGTTCTGTTTATCTACAAAGCTCCTATCTCTGAGAGCGCAGATGTTGTCTTGGTCGCATACGGAAGTCGATGGGCTCAAGGCACTTCAGTTTCCTCAGCCAACGAAGGCAAGGCGAAGCTCGGGCAACACTAGCGTAACTTGCCAGTCGAAATACTCAACGCGACTGCACCTTTCCTTTGCGTTGACTGTACGCGCGCGGCGTGGTAGCAATGACGATGGTGACAGTATTCGCGAAGATAGAAACGGTTAGGGAACCCTAACGAAGTTAGAGTGGGAGGATTTCGCGCCGAGCTCGCATGCTTACGTTGGGATCGCTTTGCTGTGTATACAGGACGGGATATTTACCGAGAGAGAGAGAGAGATAGAGGGAGAGAGAGAGAGAGAGAAGGAAAAACAGGGAGAAAGAAAGAAAGGAAAAAGAGCGAGAAAGAGAGAGAAAGAAAGAAGGAAACGAAAGAGCGGTGAAAGAGTGAGAGAGCGCGAAAGAGAGGGAGAAAGGTAAACCACCGTGTTAAGAGAGTCGCCACCTGCGACAGGCGAAAGCTCGAGGAAGCGTCGGTGCAGAGGGCGTGAGCGTAGAGGATCGTTTAAAGAGACGAGGAATATTCATCGGTAGCTAGCTTAGAGGCGTGCCCGATGAAAGCATCGTCTTTGTACGAACCGAATAATTTACGAGCCGGAGAGAGTAGAGAGTCCCGCTGCCAAAATTTTCGGAAAAGTATGCAGTGAATATTGAAGAGGCTGCGTAATGAGACTAGTGAATCTTGAGAGCTTAAATACTTGCATCCAGATCGTTATAAGGAAGAATTTTTGTTACGAGTGTTACCACTCGAGATCGTACCGGCGAGATCCCTCCGCAGCGTCTCACGAATGGGCCGCGAATCTTCTATGAGCCGAACAAAGGTTGCCTTTCATTTCGCGAGATTAGCGTGCTTAACTTTTTCACTATAGTCTATAGTGACTATAGTCTCATACAATGTGAAACGCTTGCTGAGTGCTGTCGGTGGTGAGTCCTCAGCAACGACTACAGTCGCTAAACGTCAGACGCTCGCTGGATAATAGTGGTGAGTCACCCGACGTTTGACATACATTGAGAACTACCGATGAGTAGTCGGCGATACCTATGGTTCATCCAACGTCTGACGGTCGCTGGATTCTAACGGCGACAGTAGTCACAGAACGTCAGACGCTCGTTATCACTGGCGGAGACTATAGTTGCTAAACGTAAGACGATCATTGGTAACTACCGACAGGATTGCACCGTATCACAGTAGCGCATTCGCGAGCGGAGTGATCGTAGCGGAAAGGTTAACGCTGGCGCAAAAATCTCTTACGAAAAGTTCGTTTGGAACCGTCGTTGCCAAGGCCGAGCATTGGTTTCGCGACGCCTTGGAGAAAAAGCGATTCGATGCGGTTCCATGCGATTTGTTCAGAATATTCTCCGCACGGGTGTATAGTGCAAGGTCCTGAGCACAGAAATCTTGGGGATTTTCAAACCTTTCGCTGCATACACGAAAACCACGGAACATCATGCGCGAACGTTTTCGTTCTTTTACGTAGGATTTCTTTGGCGATGTACAGGCTGTTCGCTCTATTATTGTCCAACCGTTTTCTCAAGATAGGTACAGTAATGTTCATTTAAGTTGTCAGCTAATATCGAACATTTAAACGACGAAGACAATTTTGCGTATTTAATTAACACGTTGAATGCCATGGGGGCCACCGGTGACCGGCGCGTCCAAATTAATAGAAATATATATATAATTTAAAACAAATGTCAATATCTAAAATTTTGTATTATTACCATCGTCAATTCAAACAGTAACCCCTGTCGTAATTAACACGTCAAACATGGTTATACACTGTAACTTATCTATTGCAGATAATATTTCAACATTACATGAATCACATAAAAGAAAGTTTATCGTGGCGCCACGGACAATTTCTGTAAAACCGGCGTGGCATTCAACGTGTTAAACGAAGGAGTGGGGATGTGGGATTGATATATGGTAACAGCTGAACTCGTGCAGGTTTTTCGAGCCGCAGCTTGTAATAGCTTTGCTCTGATGAGCTGATGATTCGCTGCTGGTTGAACGCGCGGTAAGGTGGTGGGGATAGAAGCGCTTGCTTTGGGAGGTAGAAGAACGTGCAGGAGTCCAGTATTACTGTACCGATATCTGCAGTTTCATTCGGTACATTTGATCTCCACTCTGAGGTCCCGTCTCCTAATGGTGGCGCATTACTGTATGCATACGAAAACAATGACAATGGGGCACACGATTAGGTTGAGGAAACAAAATTATCGGGCAGAAGATTGTAGTTAACCCTCTGTGCTGTAACAAGGAATCAGGCTCTTCATGAATGATTCATACTCAGTCTCCTAAATACGAATGTTATTCATTTCACCTAAATGGACACAAAATTGGATTTCTCTGTTATCAAAATATTGGCACGAAAGTAAACGAAGGCACGCAAGGGCACAAACATTGTCTCGTTCTATCAGAACTATTGAGAACGATGAAGTGCTAATCAACGTAGCTGTCAAAAAAATCGTATCGCCATGTATTAATATCGGATCTCACGGAATTTCAAGGTCATCGGTTTTGTCTTTAACCGTATGTATCCCAAGCAGCGCGATCGCGCTGTTTATATTTTGTGTCGAAAAGGCCCAGGACATTTGAATGCTATAAACAATTGACGGTGCATTCACAGATTGTCAAAATAGCACGCTCAACTTTACTGACTTTGCTTTAATGTAAATAATACAACAACATTTTATATTTCATAGTTATCTTCTGAATAATTGTTACCAAACTTGAAATATTGATAAACTAATAGTACATATACTAAGACAAGCGCTATCGCGCTGTTTGGCATATTTCGATCGTGTTGTTTCAATGATCCCTGGGACTCAAACGGTTAAACAACGTATGCGGTGTTTTTGCGCCGTTGTGTAACAACCCAGGTTCCAAGGTCAAGACAAATTAAGCGATCAGCTATATTGTGACCTTCGTGTGACCTTGACTACAGGAATACCAAAGTATGTGCAAACATTGGTCAGGAAACTGTAAGAGTCAAAATATCGTCTGTTTATGGTCTAGGACAGTGGTGTGACCTTAGCACATGCTCAATTTTCTCAACGATTTTGTTACACAGGATCACACGAAGATGATAATACATCCTTGTTCGTTCGGTGCGACTTGATCTCTGCGATCACGTCACATTAATAGGAACATACATAATACATAAGGATGTATAAGACAATATCGATTACCTCGAAATCACGAAAAATATGTGTTCGATTGTGTTCGAAAATTTGTGTTTTTTGCTCTCTACGATACTGATTTCGTCAACCTAGTTTCTTCTTTTATATTCTTCTTAGATACGTTTGCAATTTTTAAACGAACGCTGTTCAATAGTAACGCAAACGTCCTGTACGTGCACAAATATATTTATTTACTCATACGTATTTATTATTAAGACGCTATTAAGTGCTATTGTCATTGATATGAATGCATGTTAATTTACTTGGATAATCATCATTTGCGAACGAAGTAATCATTTACGAAATGAATAATTGCCTTGGGAAATCATTGTTAACGATTACCGAGATCGGTTGCCACGCATACATACAGGGCGGTCCGTGCGACTTGTGCACCTCCTGCAGCCTTCAAAATATGTGTTGGGCAACAAAAATTATGCATACAAAAGTTGCATGGCTTGAAGAGCCACACTGTGTAGTGCATTTATTTTTTTGTAGGTGGAGATATTACGGAGATTCGAAGATCAAGTTTCTTTTCCTAATAAAAATAATATATTTTTTATATCAGAATATAGCAGAATTACGATTTCAAATCTAACAGCTAACGAGTGATTTCGCTGTATTTTTTGAAAATTTTCTTCCCTTTCCACCGACCTGTGGAAATTTATGAGATAGTTTAATATCCAACTTGATATTACATGATGAAAATTTTCAAAAATTGGAGCGAAATTAGTCGTTAACGATTAGGATTAGTACTGACAAAGGTCAACACTTTTTTACTTAGAATTCGATATTCTTCCATATTCTGATATAAAAAATATAGTATTCTCATTTAAGAGAAGAAAGTTGTCCTTCAGATCTCTCCGAAACGCCTTCACCTTTAACAAAAATAAATGCACTATAAATTTATTGCACTGTGCAGTGTGCTCCTTTAAACCATGCAATTTTTACATAGAAGATCTTTTTGTTCGGAGCATATTTTGCGTCGCATATTATGCAGGGGGTGCGCAAGTTGCGTGGACCCGTACAATTGAGAGGCGTGCGTGCAGGCATTATGAATTACTGTAACATTGCTTTCAAGAGTGCGTTATTATTATACTCGACGGAGAATAAACTATTATTCTACAATTCCTACCGCGCTACGACCGTTCCTCTCGATTATGCTAGAAGTCTAAGCGAGCGTTACCAATGTACTCCTGCGATCGATGTATTAAGCGAATAAGACTGCGTAGTATGAAGCACAACTCTTTTCAGTCTCGAAACAGAGATATGCCGGAGATGGTGAACCAATAAACATTTAGTAACGTTAATTTTAACGATAGCTCACGTCGTTTGTAGCAACCTCGAAGCAATACGATACAGGATTTTTCTTACAGTTTATACGGATAAGGGGAATACGATTCGTTCATCGTGAACTTGTTAGAGGAGGTACTATCGTGAACGACACGTGTGTACCTCCAATTTGTTGCTGATATTCAAGCGATTTTGTACGTTGGCGATAATGCAACGAAAGGTTAAATCTTGCCCAAACTTTCTAAAGGCTTTGAAATGTCAGCTCAGGGATGAAAAGTACTACTCGCAAATGAAACAAAGATGAAGAAAACGGGGAAAGTGGGAAGAAAAGAAGGAGAGGGAGGGGAATCAAGGTCTCTGAATGCCCGATGCCGATGGAGAGAATGTCGCGAAGATGATCTCGTTTTCGAAATAAGAACGTGGTAAAAGTCGAGCGACGCGTGGGTTAGGGATCTTCGGTGTACAGCCACCAGTGGTGGGACGCTGCTTCCTGCGGATCACGTGATCAGAGATAGAGAGGGAACTTTACGTATAGAGTGCGGACACCTAACCTCAACAACGCCGCCTATCTCCAGTTTACACGCAAAGTTCCCCCTCTACCACTCGTCACGTGGCCTGCAAGTAACATCCCATCGCTGACAGCCGCAGCCACGCATGCACACATATAAACTTCAAAGTTTCACACGCACATACGATCACGTACGTGTAAATATTCGGGTCGATCGCGATCCAGATACGAACGGTACAGACACCTGTCGTTTCATCCACCTTCGGATGTTTTCCGTTTAAACGATCCTGCGGCTTTTCTCGAGCCGGAGTCACTAAGCCGGCAATACCTTCCAAATTGTTCGTCCGCTTTCGCTATCTTCGCGAAGTATACTTATGAATGTATATTACGTACACAGACTTTTGATTTGTATCGTTAATTATTACCATAATTTCGATCTTTCTCATGGACAAAGTAAGGAGAAAACTGGAACATGATGAAGGTTTTGTTAAATTTCAAAGTACAATAGAACCTCGACTATCCCTCTATTATTCGAATACGTTTCACATATGATCGGCTCAATCTATAAGACAATCTATGTGCAAAACGATTTATTGTAAAAATCAATAGATATCTTTAGATCTAAAGGATGCAGAGCAATGAAGTATTTTTTTTTATAAATGTGTGTTTTGATCGGCAAATGTAGTCACATTAAAAAATTCCAAAAGAAATTATCCGTTTGAACAATATTTCAGAAATAAAATTTTTATTTTTATTTTTCATGATAACTGTTTATCCATTTTCATATAAATTCGTATGGGTAATTTAAGGACCCAAATAGGGGAAATGTATTCTTGAAATTTTTTCGTTTTAACTATAATTATTATATACATAGTATTTGTCGGAGAAAGAATTTCGTTTAAATAAACAACTTCTCTGCGAATTTTTTAATGTGACCATATTTGCCCAGCAAGGACATACGTTTTTAAAAAAATTCATTATTCTACACCCTTTAGTCGTCGAGATAACTAAAAAATATGGCTTTTACTCTCGACTTTGAGGGTTGTTTCAACCCCCTGAATACGGATCATTGCAGATGAACAAATATTTTTCAACAAACTATATCATACTAAGATTTGTTGAATGTAAATTATCCGAACGTTCATGTCAACCATAGTTCCGACAATCGAGGTTCTGCCGTATTTTTAGCTACGCTGGGTATAATTGCTTTACTCGTAGCTCGTAAAAACTGCGATGCAACAAAATCTTTGAATTGATATTAATTTCATTTGAATTGATCAAGCACGGCATTACGTGTTTGAATTAATAGAGCGACGAAAGTGCTGATCATTTTCACGACGCTAAACTTAACGTACCTAGAGAGATCGTAAAGGTCGAAAATTTGTTTACGTATCTGTGTTAAATATTCCATTTTCAGCCATCGTTGTAACATGCATTTTTTTAGCCGAATCAGCTGTTTTTAAGAGGCACACCGTTCGGATAACAGAACATGCATGTATTAGGATATTCAAGTCAGATTAAAAAACACGGTTTCGTGTAACTTTTTTTTGCATTTTCTGAATTTACAGAATTTCACGTAAGAGAAAACTTAATGCATTCATTTAGAATGTTACTATCATAGCTCCGGATCGATTAAATAGAAAACAACCATCATCACTTAACCCTTAAGAGTCTCTGAAATTATGAATTGTCATATTGATAGAATACCATTGTCTATGACGACAAAACTCCTTCTGGGATCAGTGATATCGCTTTCGGAATATCCTCCATCAAAAAATTATGTGTCTGAAGGAAGGCCGATTCGAACATGTAATCTACAAAATTAACACATCAGTATTGCTCAAACAAAAGTAAAATAAATTTTGAACCCTTCTAGTGTTGCGTTAAAATATAATGTTTATATGTTTCTTAAACATTGAATTACTTCGAGTTAATGTTCAAATGGTTGCTAAGTAACGATAAACTGAATATTAAAGTAAAAGTAATGTTAACTTAGTAAAGAAAACTGTTTACTCCTAGAAGATCTTTACATCTAAAGGATTCATTGACATTTCGAGTTCGTTTGTCGGGAAATACGCAAAATCATTATATAATCGATTTAATTCCGTCCATCAAACGACTGCATATTTACGTATTTCATAAATACTTCTGGTCTGTTGACTCTGCAACTTTTCATGTGAAAAATCTGCGGATACGATGCTACGGGAGGGGAGGGGCGGACGTTCGATCTACGAGAAACCATACGATTTCCTGTATATAATGTTGTTATTACTGGTTTATCCGACTGCGTCAGTAAAAAACAAGAATAACATTGAACAAGTACGATCTCAAAGTAAACTTCGTCGTATCGGTCGATAACACTGGATTTTAAAGGATTTTTAAATCAAAGAAAAAAATACGTACTTCGTCTTACCATGACGGTCGATGCTGCTAAGAAATACTTGAAAAATTTCGTTCTATTATCGATAAAATTATATCTATTATCAATAAAACCGATAAGGTATCCATATAATGATCATATCGTTAAGGTAACGATATACTGATAATATCGATCAAGTATTGATGTATTGCAAATAATTTGATACATCGACAATATCGTCGGGTCACGGATAATTCGATATATCGATAAAGTATCGATACGTTACAGGTAATTCGATATATCGATAATATCAATGAGGTATCAGTACGTTAAATTCGGTATATTCGATAATTCGATATATCGATAATATCTACAAAATATCGTCAAGCGAATAGAAACTGTAAAGCTCAGTCGATCGAACGAAAGTGAATTATGATGAATTTATTATTTCATCAAACGTTTTCTATTTCTGTTTGTACCGATAAAAGACGGCATATTATTTTATGTAATATTTCATTAGACTGCGGATTTTTAAACGAAAGAAACTTGTCCGCGCTAATTGCACGAAACGGAGGCTGCGCAGACGTTTCTTTCTTCAATTATTTTATCGAGTCGGAAATATTGTAATAATATTTTCAAATTCATCAAACAGTTTTCACTGTTTTCTAATCGATGTAACTCGGTCTTGTCGTAATTGCATAAAATTCACAGTCTATATATTATTCATAAGTTACAATAAGCAAGAATGCATCCTGACAAAACTACAAGAACAGTCGGTTCATTTTGCCTCAACAATATTTTATCGATATTATCTATTGTATCGTGAAGCATCGATAGGGATATACACGTGGTATGAATAATAATCGATGATCAGATCCGTTTGCAGCGGAGTTGAAATCAGAATACGGTGCACTAAACAGCTGTTAATGGTTATTGATCGACTCATAATTTCCATGCTAAAAGATATTTAAGGAAATAACGATGTTAGATATTAAACGAGGAAAGATGGGAATGCAGAGAGACTCGAAGTATCGATACTGTAAGGTGTTTCTGTAATAGGTGTTTATCTACGCTTGTATATCGGTCACGTCGGGCTAGAGCAGAGCTGTTCAACAGGCCTCGCGGCGGGCAAAGGGCAAAGCCACAGGCTAAGGACAAAGCTACGGGGCACAGGTACGGGCAAGCGTTTTAGCGGAGTGGAAACGTGAGAGAAGAAAGAGCGAAGTGTTTACGTTTTCATGCCACCTTTCCTCTCTTATTCGCACGCATTGCCGTTATATACCGATCGTGCGATGCTCATTCTATTTCACTCAGTCTCGACGCAACCTACAGTCGATCTCTGTCACCGTCTTCAGTGACATACATAACGTGTCGTTACTGGTGGGGAGTGCCACAAGGAGCTAAGGAAAGTGTTTGCCCTGGGTTGAAAATCACTGTCCTCACGAGTAAGCTGTTGAACAGCTCTGAGCTAGAGTAGAACCAAAGTACGTATGTATACTTATATAAAGTCATCAGGAAAAGTATATTTACACGATAATATCGCAGTCATATAAAAAAATGTCTTTCTAACCATTACACGCGACAATAATTTACTCTTAAAGCAAAGTTACTAATCGACAGTTTTTGTACATGGAAACGATACGAGACAACGCGACAGACGTGGGAAAGCCGACAGAAAGAGCTGAGCCATCCATAGGGTGCCATGAAACGATATCACTGATGTCGCAGAAGGAACGAGATTTCAGATTTCCCCAGGAAACGTAAAAGACAGTGCGTAAAGATCGTTCGAACAACGATCGAGGAATGATAAACAGAAATTCCTAACGAGACGCCACGGTTTCAATGAAGAATCGTTTATCATCACAACCGCACTTCCATATATCGTATACGTATACTAAACATACACACGCACGCGTTAATAACGACACGCATTACAGTTAACGACTAATAATTGCCCACACACCAAGGCGTTCCCGATTACATATTGCTAATGTAAAGAGACTGTCGATTCATGATTTCACTTTGAAGTTCTTTGGATCGGTGCTTGATCAGTGTTTGTTTTACCGAATACTACTTACTCTTCCAAGATTGTTTTACAGTTATTGACAACTCTATTATTAATTTCGATGACAACACATCGAACAGAGTCGGGCATTACACGAATTGTTTTGAATACATATTTATCTGAAATAATTATCCGAGTGAATTCTTCTTAGTCGAATATTTTATTCAACTGACAATTATTATTATTGTTGTTGTTTATTATGAAACGGGATAATTACCGTTTACACTACTGTTTACTATTACTATAAATATAATAAAAAACAAATAATTCAGTTAGCGAGTGCACAGTGTAAATTATGTTGGAAGATTTTTGAGAATCTTTGAAAAGTTGCTGTTGTTGCTGGAAAATTTTACATTTCCAATAATTCAGTTGATACAATCATATTGACCAATTATTTATTATTGGTAAGTAATTATTCTATCCATTTATTGCGATGATTCTTTATTCTTTATTCAAATAAATTGTGCTATAAGAGAACGGTATTAGTTTTATACAAGAAAAAATTATTCAAAACGTCAGACTCTATTGTGTTGTGTTGTAGTGTTATAAATAATTACCAAAATTATTGGTAATAATTAATCAAAATAAATTCTATTATATTTATTCAAATCGTTCATTTTCTGAATGAATTCCTGTATGAATAAATTCTTATTCGAATAACAAGTAACTTCTTATTCGAGTGATATCTTATTCGGGTAATAACTCATTTTTCATTGCTAAACCGTCATCCGAATAAAATGCCCAACTCTGATTTGAAACAGTAAATTCACACTAAATGACGTAATGCATGCTGCATAACTGTTGCTTGCAAATGTGAAAGAAGTGCAAGCTTTTCATTTATAAAAGAAATGGAAGTATTAATTGTTTCATTGATTTCTCATTTTTCAATATTATATCATTTTCATTTCGAAACAGCAACTTGATGCTGACATATTGTTAATATTATTTAATTAATTCTTTGTATTATAATCTATTAGTGAATATATTAATTCTATACATATAATAATAACCTTTTATATATATTAGATTATCGTTTTATTTAAAGAACAAATTAGTATCGACTAGTGTCAATTAATTTCATAAAAATATGAAATATGTTTTTACTGCCACAAACAGTTCGTTTTCTATTGAAATGATTCCCCTAGAAAATGTAACACGTTTAAAGCTTCCCTAATCTTATTCTATGTGATCTTTCTTCCCGGTCTGATGAAATATGATTTTTCCTACTATCTTTCTCGGTGAATAGATCAATTCTTTACCATACATAATATAATTTCCAATTGTGTACGAAGTACATATTTTATTGATCTCGTGGAAGAAAACTGTAAGTTTACATACAAAAAAGCTTGAGGTTGTGTGAAAATTTGTTTAAGAACGAAATATACAAGCATTCAGTTGTTGCAATTATTTAACGCATTAACGAATTTATTGTTAATGCAGTATCAAAGTATTGATAAATTTAACGAGCAAATATCAATTTCCAACAACTGAAAACAAGCAATAATTTTCTTCGCGCTCATTATTCCTTTCAATGTACTTATTTCCAAAGCCAGCGTTCGTTGCCTAAATAGCAATCTAATTAATAAAGATCGTAGAGCATCCATTGACCTAAGTATCATCACGCGAGATCGTGTTTAAATCTCTCTCGAAAAATTCGTTGCCGTTCCAGAAAATGTATAAAAAAAAAGTGACGCTGAAGAAACTACGTACAAGCCCCGAGAAACTCGTGTACAGTGCGCCCAATAATGAATAATTCAGTCCAAAAGTAGATTATTCTACGTATAAAAAAAATCCACCTTGACGATGCAGAATCAAATTTTCGAGAAAATCAAGTTTGAACATGCTTGAAGCATCTTCTCTCAGCACTAAAGTTCTACGCAAGATTATATCGTAGAATCTGTACCCTGTAGATCGTTATTACATGTGCGCGCCGATAATCCGCTGTCTCTTGACGAGTCTGTTCCAGAGAACCCCTCAAAGTTCACAATCATGCAAACATAGTGAACGATGTTCCTTGTTGCTCCTTGCGCCACCAAGTTCTTCATTGCAAATTTCCCGCTCAGTTCAAGGAAATGGGGGATTATTGGTCGGTACATTAACGCGTCATGTTCTTGCAAGTGTCCGGGCATGGCCTGCACGAAAATGCTACGCAAACGGGCCAAGACGGCCGAAAGCTTCTACATGGTAGTCAAACGCGCGAGTCATATACCTCAGACCTTCAAAATTCATTTTCTCGAATCCACTAGATAAATACCTTTGATTCGCCTGTTCTCCAACTGAACCATTCATTATGGAAGACGGTTAATCTTTACTTTAACGGTCCAGAGATTTTTGGTTCTTTTGTATATGTTCCCGTAGATTGTATCGAGATAACTCCAAAAATTCAAGTCCCAAGGTGCGCAAACCATCAGTGCAACAGTTATTCGCGTTCAAAGTTGACGAATTTCAAGCGTTTCTGACATGTTAGCGCGATGCCACATTGGTACTTATTCCGTCCGAGGACGTAGTTCCATGAGTGGCGCCGCTAGATGACAGCACAAATATCAAAGAAATTCCTCACAAGAGCCATTAGATGGCAGCACAAGCATGGTGAAGTAGTCATTTTGGTATTAAAGTTCAAATACTCTATATTTTATTGGATTTTTATTGGGCTAGGCTTAGGGTTAGTTTGCGTCAACTTTGAACACGTATAACTTTTGAACCAATGGTTTCCGCACCTTGGGACTTAAATTTTTGGAGTTCTCTCTACAAAATCTACGAGAATATGCATAAAAGAGCCAAAAATCTCTGGACCGGTAAAATAAAGTTTAACCCGGGAGACTCTGAACGACACAAACACACAGGCATACGCATACACAATCACACACATACTCTCTTTATTTGTCCATCTATCTCTTTCTCTCCTCACCTCTCTCTCTCTCTCTCTCTCTCTCTCTCTCTCTCTCTCTCTCTCTCTCTCTCTCTCTCTCTCTCTTCCTCATGTCTACAGTATACGTTGGAATACCCAAAAATAAATACTTGTAAACGCAATACACATACACACAATTTCTCTCTCTTTCTCCTCCATCTCCCTTTTTCTTGTTTACACAATACACAGAAACAAACACACAGCTCCCTCATGTACAAAATAATAAATAAAGGCAAACACATAAAGGCTCGCACACACACACACACACACACACACACACACACACCCTTTTCCTCTCGTGTACACGATACATATGTACTCACTCTCTCCCATTCCCGTGTACAAATAACACAAACACACAAACACTCTTTCTCTACCGTGCGCACAATACACACACAGGCAACGCGTCTGCACAGAGCAGAAACGGCACACATATACACGTACACATGTATATATGTATGTATATCGCACTATGCGCACCCTGAATACCGACGGGACCAATCAACAGCCCCCTCTCGTGATCCCCGAATTGCGTTCGAAGAGAATTATGCTGTCCTCTCTGCTGGATGCTGAACGTCCATGAACGAGAGCATGTTTACACCATAAGCGGAAAACGGGCGAGAAAGAGAGACTCCTCGAGGCCAGAGAGTTGAATCTCTTTTCATTGAGAGTATCAACTATGGAGGAGCTGCTGTGTTGGCGTTGGATAACAAACGCTTTGGCCGTTTGACAAATGGAGACCAGTGATGAAGTAGTCGCACGTAAAACTGTCGATGTATAGACAAAGAACGCCATACTCCCGTGAGCATTCTCATGACCGAATTATGGTGATTTAATGAAGAATGCCTTTGTTCGAAGAATAGAGAAAAATAGAGTTCAGAGTGTGCTCGCAGAAGTTGTAAAGTGACGGATGCTGTGGTGTATATTTTTCACATAACTACGACGTTTTTTGCATTCATATTGTAGATATTTACAGGATGTCCCAAAAGTTACTCAAAATCGGTAAATAAAAGCTTAGAGAAGAAGGCTCCTTTGTGTTTGCATTCCCCCTCTTAGTAGCTGCCTCACTGCTGCAGGTATCGATCGCTATTGGCCGAAATCGATGACGAAGATCGACGGCGATCAATAGCGACCGGTAGCTGCGACAGTGGGGCAGGTAGTAAGAGGGGGAATGTAAACACAAAGGTGCCCTCTTGTCGCGTGAGGACTATATATGCGTGTAGAATTTAATTATGCATTGCAATATGATTACGCAGCATAATTACTTTTAAAAGCAACCAAAATAGGTAATAGAAAGGTAATTTCTAATATAATATCTATGAAAGTTTCGATCCTGTTCGAGTAAGATTCGAGTATACTTAAAAGTACTGTTTTTTCGTCAAAATACTTATAAAGAATCCGAACTAATCTCATTATTTCGCGGTTATAACGTAGGAAGCAGTCTGGTATTATTTTAACATCTAATAACCAGAGTAATAAACGAAGAAATGTGTAACTATAAAAATCTCGAGCAGACAGCAGCAATAAATCCTTTTAAAACATTAATACAAAGGATTTAGCTTGCGATGAAGATTTGTCAACTTTTTGAACATGAAAAGATGATAATGCTCGAAAAAATTATGACAATGCTGAATGCGAGGAATATGGGGAGCATTGCTGTCACGAACGATGTTCAGAATTTTTAAACATATTTGAACACTGAAAAAATGTTTTACTTAAGAAAACAACACAATTTTTCTTTCTATGATACTTGTAATATGTATTTTTCACTCAAGTGCATAAAATACCATCAAATTGTTTTTTGCTGAAAACGAATGGTTATTTTCGGTTTTGTTCTTGGATATTTGAAATCGACATATAGATATTCACGTTTGTAAATATATATTTTTCGTTTAGCTAACAATTAAAGTTACGGTATACTGATTAATTGAAAAAAAATGTGAACCATCTCATTGCCCCCACAGATTTTTACTTTTTCGTTTGCAGTATTCAAAACATACGCATGATCTTCTCTAGCTCACTATATGATTTTAATAGTTTTTTTGTCGATCGTAGCTACACGTTATTGTGCAAAAATATTACGTATAGTCCTCACGCGACGAGAAGACACCTTTGTGTTTAAATTCCCCCTCTTATCAGCTGTCCCATTGCCGCAGCTATTGGTCGCTATTGATCGCCGTTGAACTTTATCACCGATTTTGGCCAATAACGATCGATAGCTGCGGCAGTGGGGCAGCTAGTAAGAGAAAGAATGAGAACACAAAGGTGCGTTCTTGTCGCGTGAGGACTATATCGTAGAGTCGCAATTTTTCCCAATTACTGGCTCCGTAAATTCGTTCCACGTTTAACAAGAATTTTTTTGCAGCAGCTGATTTAATTAACCCATCAACAGCGAGCAACGTAGAATTCGTGTTCTAAATATTTTGTAAAATTTAGCAAATAATACAAAATTAAAAAGATTTTTCATTGTTAATTAAAAAAAATATTTTTATTTTTTTCATTTCTCGTTTTATATCCTGCTCAATCGAATACTTAGGGCGCATCTGCGTAACAAAAAAACTAGCTCGCGACGAATCAAAAACTCTGTCGTGGTTAGAGTGTTAATCGTTTGTGAATCTCATGACGTTTTTAGAGGTTCTTGGTCGAAACAATCGAAATTCATGCGTTGACATCTTAGATAGCACCTTCTACGTGTACTTTACATCTAAGCTGCAATATAGTTTCTCTTTAAGTAAAGTATGAATCTTTCTCTGGACTTGAAGAAAATGTTTTTAATTTAAAAATCAGTATTTTCGATTCAACGTCTGATATGTTGCTTATCAAAAATATCGTATCCAATTAATTTTACGTGCTATCCGCATCGTCGAGTCATAACATGTTCTTCTCATCTTTATTATTGAAATTTCACTTCCAAAACTCAATGCGGCTGGCAACATATTTGAATTTACAACCAAGTTACACTTGATTATTTGCAAGTGCCACAAATTAATTAGTACACCTAATATATGCTTCGCGATTAACGGTTTAAGCTAAACGTTTTAATTAATTTATTACAGTCCGGTCATCGTTGAATGAATTGTTTGGCAAAATTAAACAAAAGATAATACATAGCCACAAACGTGACACGGTGACAGACATGTACTTGCAAGTATAACATTAATTAAATTGTCAGGATCTTCATTATAAAATCTGTAGGTCATTTCATAATTTTGATCGAGTACTTTTAAAGTAAGACTTATGTTTATTTCGATATTTTCAATTCTCCATAATTAATATAATTCTAAATAATAATATTAATTCCTCAGCGATCACGTACTTATAAACATTGCAAATATACAGAAACAAATTGACTTTTTTTAATATATACTATCCAGGTTTAATTTTTGTTAATCAAATATAATAATATACATCAATTAATGTATAATTTGATTGCAGATTTGTATTAATGCCGGATTGCGAATCTGGCTGTATCGAAAGCAAGGTAATCCATATCGAAGGATTTTTAATCAGTTCAGTATATCTATTGGAGCTTATCTATTATTACACCGTACAAAACATAGAAATGTTAATAAAGCAGATAATGCTCCACGAATACAAAATCGAATAATAATTAGAACTGTTCAACGTCGCTGAATCGAATTCGGTTTAACGAGTACAGTAATTTGCAAAAACTTTTGACACCTAACAAGATTAAACGTTCTAGATCTCAATTTATAGAATCTTATATTAAATGGATGAAAGAACAATGACCAAAAATTTCGTGACCACTTTATCGATCGGCAGTTCTCTAATAGTTTTATAATATTATATAGTGGATATCAACAGTTGAGAATTTCTTAAAATATTGTTCAAAGGAAACAATAACCTCGCCAGTAATTCAATAAATTATTTGGGTAATTATAATGTAACAATTTCTTCTGAAATTGTTATTTAAACTGAAATTATAGAGCACCTCATCCAAAAGTATTAGGACACTCACAAAAAATTAAATTAATTTGAGAAACCGATAGGAAATTGTTATAATTTCTTCAATTTCTTTCAAAGTTAATTGTATTAAACTGTAACAAGTACATATATCTATATGATTTTTACATTACAATGTAATGAAGTTAATCTTATAAAAGAAAATTAAATTTTCTTTTTGTCGATATATATATATCCGTCGTTTTCTTTTTATTACTTCCTGGAGATTCGTTTTATTAGTTTGTTTATTATTTCTGATCCCATTTGATTCCATGCACGGTGCAGTATGTTCCACATATTTCGAAAACATATCATGCGAAATGAAGTCAGCATATATACTTCAATGAACAAAATGCAACAAACAGGTTAACTAATTGCATAAGTGACAAACGCCTCTAACTTAATATGTACTTTCGACAATACGATGACATAAAACTTGATGCTAAACAAAAATCACAAGCTAAACTGAATGAAAAATTATAATTTATACTAAATCAGCAGGTGTCTAATACTTATTCTAATACTTTTGGAGGGTGTAGTACATACATCTCTGTCATTGAAAAACCTATTAATCCTTTGTACTCGAGAGTTGACTCTGAGGTATCACTAAATATTGTTATATCGAGTTCAAAAATAATTCTTACATTGTCGCTGATATTTAAAAAAACTGTTAAAAGTGTCGCTTATAATATGACTAACAAATCGAATCGAATGCCTCGTAATACATTATAACTTAATTTAGTCTTAAAACGTGTTGCTCAAACAACCTCATTTTAAGGTTATATTAACTTTTTAGTAATATAATTGATGTGACTTCGTTATTAAATTCAGTGGATTAAAATTCATACTGATATTTTTTTCCATCATTTACTCGAAAATGACATTTTTTAAAGCTGTGTCCAAAATTTATAGAATGACAAGTTCTCAACCCCTATTCTTTACGTTTCCACAGTTGTGTTTTTATAGTTGCCTAATGTCAACGACCACAAAAACAAGCTGCAAGACTCGAATAATCGTATCTCCTCTTCCCAAATTGTCCATTTTTGTTTACAAGCTGATGAGCAATTGGAGAGAATTTACTGTATTCAGAAATCTATTTAAATATCCTTCCAATATATCGGCTACTCTGATCGGAACTATCGACAGTGAGAAAAACAATCGAGAGTTTTCGATAGCGTTAAGTTCTCCATTTCCATAGGTTATGTTTACAAGTGCATGTCTGTTAATGATGAATTTGTAATCAGTTCGTTTAGCGATAAAAATCGAGTGACTTCGTGCGCGTCATGATTTCGTCGATCGACAGAGATACAAATGTTTCTCCTACTCCCAGAAAATTCAGGAGAGTACTGGGAGAAAAGCGAAACAAGTTGCGGAATGAATTTGAGAGAGTCTTGGGGAATTCTCGTGGCCGGAGGCACACGGAACGACGCGCGTCGCGACGCGAGCACGCGAGGACGCGTGAGAAATCGAGGGAAGTTTAGGAACCGGGGGAGAAGACCTCGTTGAATTTTCATTCGCGACGAAGAAGGGTTCTTCGTGTCGAGCCGTGGAAGCCGAGCCACATTGTGGGGCCGGTTAAACTGCGAACTGAATTTAAACCAGGTCGAAGGGAAGATATGAAACGGAAGTGCGACGGGGAATTCTTTTTTTAAGTGTCCCCTTTGTCGCTGAAAGCAGCTTCGACCCAGGTGCTGATAACTTGGAGATTGCTTGATCGTTTTGGATCGGCGAAGGCGACTAGCCGTAACTAGAACGCATACTGAAGATAAATCGTCGCGATTGTTCGACGCGACATGATTAATTATACACGAGTTGCGTAAGATTCACAGATTAATCAAGTATACAGGGTGTTTCACGTAACTATCGCCACGATTTCTTGAGCAGTTCCGACAGTCTAACGAATAAATGTTCCGAACAAAAGTTCAAAAAATCAAGCTCATTGATTTCATTTTTTTTCTAAGTCGAGGTCATCCGAGGGGCATGGTATTATAGGTCAATGAATTCGTCTTAACACGAGCTACAATAATATGAAGTAAAAAAAATATACCATGCTATCTAGAAGAGATAAAGATGACTTTGATTTTTTGGAATAAAACATTTTTTCTGAAATTTTTTACATTGCAATCTGTAGCCGTCTAAAAACTGATTAACTTTTGAACATTTTTTTTCCAGACTATCAAAAGTGTTCGAAAAATCGTGGGAATCGTTGCGTGGAACGCCCTGTATATGATGTTACTTTAATAACGATACGTTACGATGTGAAGAAAACAGGTTGGTAACAGAATCGCAAAGAACGGAACTACCGTTGAATGACACAGAAAGAAGCGATAATAATTTATAGAAGTTAACAGTGAAAATTTACATCAGATACCGTATGCCTGATTATACAACACAGAGGACAAAGAATGAAGACAACATTTTTATTCAAACCCTGTTATCATTGATTGGAGATGTCTTCATATGTACAGAAGAAACATTCTATTATTCAAATGAGATTGTTGGTAATATAGTAAAATGGTAAACCGAATAAACAGTATTAAAGTACGATCAACTAGCAAAGTGTAAAATATGAAGGAAAAATTCATTTTAAGGGTGCTACGTCACGAAGAAGACAAGAAACTAGACTAGAAAGCATTTCTTTTATACACGATCTACATTAATAGATGTGAAGAAAGGAATCGACGGACACTTTTCAAAAAGTAAAATGTATAGCTATACAGTAAACTCCTGTTGAATGATTTTAAGCAACTTTTCTCTTAGCGAAAATGTTCTTCGCGACCTCGTTAAGGAGTAAGTGTGTATAGTTGGCGCCACGCTTCAGCGGCCAATGACGTGTAGAGGTCGTTGTAGAGGACCCAGAACACGTCCGTTGTGCTCGCTCTCTGATTGGCTCGTCTTTTTCGTCAAAAACTCGTTAACGAAGCTATAACCAACATTTTCGCTAAGGAAAAAGTTACTTTAAATCGGCTCAGGATTCACCTCATTCCGGATGTAACGGGAGTTCTAAGACATCCTATATCAAATCAAAGATGAAGTAATTACCGTGAAGGATTTTAACACTTTAAAGAATTATAAAAATTATTATTAAAGAATTATATAAAATTAAAGTATCTTAATTAATCAAATATCTATAAATCTATAAATTAAAACTGAAAAGTTACGTTGTAATACGTAGCATGCGCGGCACGGCAGTTAAAGTATTAAATATAGTGTAAAAATGTATTTAAAAACAACGTCTCTAAAAATTAATAAACATTTTGAACACGCCGATAGATGCAGAAGATAATTATGTCTTTCAAATAAATGGAAGAAATAGACGCGAGAAATATGTTTGCATAAACCAACATCTATCTATGTTGGTTCATTTACAATTTATAATAAATTAATCAATCTATGAATTCATTCGTTTTATAAAGTTCTCGTTTATTAGTATGTAAAGTTTTCTGAACTGTGATAACATATCTTTGTCGACATAATTTTTTCGTTTAACTATCAAAGCAAAAATGTTACAGTTTTTCACGTTTTTGTAAAATTCAAGACAATTTCTTCTATAACAGGGTACCTTCTTAGGTAACAACAATCTAGAAAGCTTACGAGAGAAGGTGAGCGGCGTAAATAACGATTATCATCAAATACTTATAAGAATTTTAAAAAAACTTCTGATTTAAATCAACATTAACCGCTTAACAGAGTATATTAACAGAGTATAACGATTGAAGTTGGGAAATCTAATCGAAGTTAATTGTTATTTCAACGGAAACTAAGACCTTGCTTTGACCTTAAATTCATAACGGGAGATCTTTAAAATTACCACCATAAACTTTTAACGGTGTATTAAGATGCAAGTAGAAGTGATTCCTATAATTTGTATACTTGTTACATATTACTTTCCGGTGGCAAATATAACGTTCTAGAGGAAATAATAATGTAAGTGCTAGTAATTACTACAATAAGTACAGTAAATTCTCCCTAATTGTCCTTCAGCTTAGAAACAAAGAAAGACAACTTCGGAAGAGGGGATACGGTTATTCGAGCATTGCGCTTTGTTTTTGTAGTTGTTGGCAATAGGCAACTATGAAAACGAGCCGTAAGGCTCGAATAATCGTATCTCTTCTTCTCAAATTGTCCATTTTTGTTTAGAAGCTGAAGGACAATTGGGGAGAATTTACTATACTGGTAACGACTATATTATACATTACTCTATCTACTACGAGCAAACATCTTAGCGGAGTGGGGGACGTGAGAAAAAAGAGCGAAGTGTTCACGTTTTCATGCCATCCTTTTTCTCTCACTCGCACGCATTGCCGTTATATGCCGTTTATCCGATGCTCATTCTATTTCACTCAATCTCGACGTAACCAGCAGTCGACCTCTGTCACCGTCTTCAGCCAATAACGTGTCGTTACTGGTGGGGAGTCCTAGCTAAGGAAGGGGTCCTGTTACCGTCGGGAGTGGGGTCTAGAGACCGTCGATCCGTGTTTGCCCTGAGCTGAAAATCTCTGCCCGTATCGACAAGATGTTGAACAACTCTGATCTGCGATATTATTATGTTATTATTAATACACAGGAATGATAGACGCGAAGTAGATAAAACAATACTTTACTAGAAAAGTAGTCACATTTGGCTTCCGTTACTCTTTCAAAGGGAACTAACAACATTTCTATTCCGATTTTATCGATTGTCTAATTAAATTATACAATAGTTCGATAAACGAATTTTACTTTTAACTTATACAATGTGCGTTTTACTGTTTAATAATAGCAAAATCTCGAAGTGTCACAAACTTTTTTGGTTACCTTATATATATTTCTTGTAGGAGATTTTATTGTATTCCTCATCATAAGGTTCTTTAATATTTTTAAAATTCGATATGAGCATCAAACTGAAGACGGTATACAATTTCATAAATTGTATAACATCGTTTCAACAGAAAAAAGAACACAATGGAAACTCGAATGGAGAAATTGAGAATGTATGATATTAGGTGGATCAGGCAACCGTTTCATCTTCATTAATAACAAATTTACCATTATTTGCAATGATTCATTGTCATGAGAGTCGTCAGAATGATGAATGTGTTCATTACAATCTGTTGCCGCGAGCAGAAATGTGAATTTTGGTTTTACTGGTTTTAATTCACATTTGCAAAATAAAAGAGCAATTGTTCTGACTAGTTCCCCTGTCTTCAAAATATTTATATTGTCCCTTTCGATACATGTGCTCTTTTCAAAAGATCTCTCGCCTACGTTTGATCTTTTTAATCTTAATCTCTAACTGGTACAAAAAGTACAAACATATGTGTGAATCTACTTCTAGATAAAAGCATTATTGATATTTTATTAGCTAATGCAATAATAAAATAGAAACACAATGTTAGGGCAACTCGTGACCTATCAAGTTGGTCAAAATGACCGGCTACAGACTTCTTGTTTTAATGTTGTTAAACTGGTAACGATTTTTTCACAGGACGTGATTGAATAAATTTCTTAATCCTAGCACAGATTACAATAAAAACTGGGAAGAGTCTAAATAGATTCGATATTGCCATCGCTATAAATTAGCACGGAGTTTAGAACTCAGAAAGTTCAATGTTAAATCTATATACTTTTCAAGTAGTGGGTATAATTCATCATAGATTCTTACGATTGATAATCATAGTTTTTATTGGTCAATGTATAAAAATGAATCATCACCTTTCATATTCGATATTATAGCTGACTGAATTAAAGCAATACACATCAGTAAATCTTCTGGCCATTTAATCTTCGAATATCTGCGTCTCGATGATCAATAACATATTTTTAAACACTCGACAGTTCACTGACGTAGAAGCGATGAATATTAAATAATTACTGCCGAGAGACAAACCTCGGTAGTAATACCTATTACATACGTATATATCTTTCGTTGAATCAACCTCGCGACCTGAATTTTTCATCCGATGAATGCAATTCGATCTTTATTAATTGAACGTTATAAGTAATCAAAAATATTACTATTATTATTTACGCTTCAAAAATTTGATGTATGTTGCGGTTATATAATAATTTGATTAACATTGCAAGGTCTTAATTGCTTCATCAGTAGCCGGATTTGTACTATTCGCTCTTTGGAAGAAATATTTCACTGATGTCCGTTTTGATACATTTTTTTATTTGGTTTATAGTTCTACAAAATTAGAATTTGGAATGTTAGAACGGTAAACCATATTGCTTTTTGCTTGGATATGGTTAAAACGCTAATTATTCTTTTTTAATACGAAAATGAGGACAATGTTTCATGTCAATCAATTTTTTCTAAATATAATATGTGTGAAAGATTATTTATTGAATACTCGTTCTTAAATTCATGTATTTTATTTCTATCTTATATTATGTCGCTAACATTGTGTATATGTGTGCGAGACCCAAAAATGTGAAGGGTATGCAGATTATTCATAATTTCACTGATGAGAGTCTGTAGGAGTAATTTACAATTCTGCTAATTAATCCGCTGGTAATTTAATGTTAGACACTTATTGTCACGAAATGAAACGTTAATCACAGAAATTCAGTTTCAAACTTCGAGACTAGAACATTCTATTTGAGATTCGTAGTTCTATACAGATCGCAAATCTATGTATATTCATCTATTATACCAAGATATTCTCGCAAGACTGGTATTGTAAATAGCCTTGTTTGATCAGTCATCTCGTAACGAGAGAATTTCATTCCGAATCCGATGGTGGTTTTACTTAATGACTTTTGTCGTTAATACACACCGAGTAAAATCGAATAACTTAATTTTAAATATAGAAGGCATATTGTTAAATCTTCTTTCTTCAGATGGATAAATTTTTCCTATCAATAATAGTCGCTAACCCCTTGTCATACTTTGACGTGTTGATTTTTTGACTTGACTTTCTGTTTTCCTTCTTAAAAAGTATTAGAGAAAAAAAACTTCTAGGATAGATGTGTCAATTACTGTGCCCCCCCCCCTCCCCCGCGTGATTACTATGCACTTACAATAATTTTACTTATATTTAAAAACAACATTATTAAATTAAAGAAATTGAGTTTTTTCAATAAAATTTGATCTGTAATTTTTATAACCGAACCAGAACATTAACTTTTCAATAACTACAAAATGAGAAACTATTTTTTTGATTTCTGATAATAGTTTGATGTGTTCTTGCCTTGATCTTATTAAAAGAAAACTTAAGAAACATGTTAAAAATAAAGATGAAAAATATATAAAAACGATGCTTTTCAAAAGATAGAATAAATTATTTCATAAAACTCATCTAAATTATGGAAAAACAATATTATAATTAACTTCGTAGATTGACTTTTTCATTTAAAGTAATTCAGTAACTGAAACAAATTTACTTCTTGTTCCTATTTTACTGTGCACTGTAACTGAAGAGTGAGTTTTCATGTCTTTTGCGATGCGTGTATTGATTACCGAGCCCTCTCATAGCACACCACGTGTTACATCTAACCTTACTCTCTTTGCTCCTGAAATAATGTGTGTATAGTCCGCACACGACAAGAAGGCACCCTCTATGTTCACATTACCCCTCTTACTAGCTGCGGCAATGGGACAGCTACTAAGAGGAAGAATATGTAAACACATTGGTGCGTTCTTGTCGCATTAGGGCTATACTTATGCTACCCGCGATTTTCTTTCCTTTTTTGAATAATATCGTAAATATTGAAACATATATAATAAATTTAGGCTAAATTATTTAATATGGAATATTTCATGTTCTTACATATTTATAATTGCGTTAATTACCTAAAACTGATTACAGTAATTGAAGCGCAGCAATTAGATCAGTGAACAGAAATTGACAGGCAGTAACTAGATTAGTGCACAGAAATTGACACGCAGTAATTAGAAAAGGCTCAGTGTAATTGATACATAGTAATTAACTTTTCATACTTTTAAGAGCGCAGTAATTCCGACGAAAACTATTTTGTATATTTCGTTGAATATTTCGTATTCTTTATACAGGGTCTCCCACTATCTGTGGTACAATCAAATTGGGGGGTGGAGGATGATTCTACACGAGTAAACAAATAAAAAATAAGGTCATTCCAAGCAATAGGAACATTAAAAAGAAGCATTTTAGTTATAGTTTAATAGACTGGTCCCTTTATCATCTAAAAAGAATTCAAGTCGTTTAGTCCAGTTCTAAAAAAGTTATTCAGTTTTAAGGGACGCTCGAATACTTTCATTACCGACAGTATCTATGATTTAGAATAGTTTAGATGGATGAATCTCGATAGAAGTCATATGTCACTTATAAATCATACTAATATAAGTAATGTACTGTGTTACACACATTTCTGTCTATGGATTTAGAGCGAGTTTGAATGAAAATAATACATGTAATTTAGTTACAAACTTACTTTATTAATGCAAAAATCGTTAGAATTATATTAATATTCAAAGTCGATTTTCGCGACAACGAGAACTTCGACTGAACTGAAACAATTTTATTCTTTATTTACGATTTACTTTTTCATGTACAATCATCCCTTTTTCGGTTGTACCATCGATGCTGGAACACCCTGTATATTTCAATTATGAACAAATTCGTACTTACATAAAAAATATCAACATATAATTTTGATGTTTTAAGAGGTGCGATAGTGATAAAAAGAAACTATTTAATTTCTCAGAAACTTCGTATATCACTTTAATGGACACAGTAATTGATACAATTACTTTATTCATTGTAATTGCGAAGAAAATGATACGGCAAGAGGTTAACATGTAGCTTCAAAGAATTAATGCCCGCTCTTCAAACCTGATTCTCATGGATGTAATATTTGATGTTCGAACTTGCCCGGCAATGCATCAATCATCCTAACAATCACAGCCCTTCCAGGAGCCAGCTCGAAGCTAAAGATCGTATGAAGTCGTCCCCTTCGGCACCATCAATCTTACAATACTGTCATCAACAGTTTAAACAGCTCACACTACGACAAACAATTATGTTGTCGCACAATTTGGCGTGTGGTCAATTGATCAATATCCTACTCGCTTCAATACCATAATTGTACACGACACAGATATAGCCACAAAAGTGTCTAGAACTGTATGCATTTGCTATGTTTCGCATACTAAATAGTCTTTCAAAAAACTAAACAAATATTTTGTGGATGTTGTTTAACTTATTAGCTTAGAATTAAATCAACGTTAATTTATACATTTTCGTGCATTTCAATATTATCTATGACAGCTGTTACATGGGTTTTTATTAGTTCTTCTAGTCAATTTGTTAATATTTCGAATGACGAACATATGAACACGTCGTCATCGTATCGAAAACTAGAATCTTTTCAATGATCTAATGTACAGTCCTCACGCGACAAGAAGGCACCTTTATGTTTATATTCCTCCTCTTGCTAGCTGCGGCAGATGGGGAGTTAGTGGGGGAATGTAAACACAAAGGTACCTTCTTGCTGCGTGAGGACTATAAGTGTACAAATAGACAAATATTAATTGATACAGCTAGAGGAAACGTATCGGGAGAAAAATAGCATTATTATTCCTATGACTGCAGTGTGTGCTAAAATTTTTGTTAATATTTCTCCTATAACACGATACGACTGGACAAAATAGTTTTATAAAAACGTTCATAAATTTTTGTAACCTATTAACATTATTTCTGAACGATAAATTACTAACTTATTAATTTATTATATTGCTTCTGTACGTGTAACGAAGTACCGAACAAGTTCACTTTTTCCTTATTTATTAATATGCTACTTTATTACAGGAAATTAAATCTAATAAATTATGTGCACATGTGAATACGTTTTTGATCGTTTTTGCACACTTATCCACAAGGCAATAAATTGTTAAATAAACGCCGATTCAAACGGTATCTCGAATTAAGTCTAGCTTAGGCAAGATCAATTCTACATACTTATGTACACTTCCCTCCAAAACTCTATTAGGACACTCACAGTAAATTAAATAAATTTGAGAAACCGACAGGAAGTTGTTATAATTCCTTCAATTTATTTCAAAGTTAATTGTATGAATCTGTAACAATATATCTATATATTTTCTTACATTATAATAAAAATAACGTTAATATTACAAAAGAAAAGAAAATCTTTTCGTCGATATATCCACCGCGTTTTTTAATTACGTCGTAGACTAATTTTGTCATCCGTTTGACATAACCTCCTTCTACTATTTCTGATTCCATTTGGTTCCATGCATTGTATTTCGATAACAATACGATGCCATAGAACTTAATACTAATCGTAAAATATTACCTAAACTAAATGAGAATTTACAATTTATACTAAATCAGCAGGTGTCCTAATACCTTTTTAAGGGAGTGTACATTTCAAACACCAATGCGTACACCTATTCCAAATATAAATCTTCTTCAACAAAATAATTTAATATATTATTTAATTCAATACATTATATTATAATAATGCTTCTCTGGGAGTACATAACATTATTCTACTTACTGCAACTGGCAGTAACACGTTGAATAATGTAAAAGTATTAGTTATTCGATCGGATACATTTGCAAACAAATATAGCGATAAAGATACATTATACAAACATGGAAAATCGATGTATTCTCGTTTCTGCATGACACTGTTGAACCAGATGCTGGAATTTATGCTACTAGTACTGGGAACGTAAATAGATTTGGAAATTTCATTTATTCGCCCAAAAGAAGAATACATTTTCTTATCGATTTAGTGCGTGCATACATCAATTTTGCATTTTCCAGTGGTGTAGAATACCGCGTTAGAGATTGAACTAAAGAAACTTAATTTAAAAAACTAAGTATTTGAAATCGCTACATAATATTTATCATCGAAATATAATAAATAGGGTTTCAAAATATAGTTGATTTTTGTGCATATTTCACACTTTTTAATGTAAAGTACCACGTTTCACAAGGCCAAGCATGTCACAACTGGAAACAAATTGCATAAAAATTTATAGCATCGGTTTTCAAAATGTTGTTTAGTGTTTCAATCTGTTGCTTTAGTGTATTAAAATGAGGGGTAGCATAATCGGCTCAAAACCGTTACGGTTTTAACTACGAACAATTAAATGCAAATTGGAAAGGATCAAATCACCGGCAATGTCTTAAAACTTTTAACCGGCACCATTTGACACTGACATTAATTACGACGACAATATTTATTAACCGACATAGTGAAATCACTGACATAATGTTGGTAGTCATGATTACCAATGGCAAGTAAACATGAAGTCTATGTCATTGAAACGTGTGTCGTGTAAACATTGCCGGTGGAACGTGTGTCGATGTAAACATAGCCGGTGGAACTAGTGTCGATGTAAACATTGTCGGTGATTTCATCATGTCGGTTAATTCTGTGGCTATAAGGAAAATCGCTGCAAGTCCCAAATTTTAAAGATTTAAATTAACGCATTAATTGAACTGTAGCATATAGGATCTTTATCGTCGAATATATAGGATCTTATTCGTCGATAAAAGACATAGTGAAAACAAATTATATAGACTCAAAACAATGATGCAATTTGATACACTACTAGGGTAAGTGTGGGTATTACTGCGGACGCCCCAAGTACTCTGTGGTATTTTATAAAAGTAATAAAATCTAACATTTTTGTAACTTTCTAAAAATTGATCTTATAATTTTTTATATGTTTAATATTGATAATTTATGATATGCAAGTAACAGCAATCGCAGTTTTAATTCATTTATTGAGTTTTAATATTTGGAAGCATATGAAAACGTTGAGCCTTATGAAATACTCGTAATGGCAGCTGTGATCACTGATTCGAAAGGCATTTATATTTTGGTAATTAATAATAAACTATTTATTTTAGCGTTATTTTTAGATAAAGTAATCATTACTTTAATAAAAAAGTCGACATACACTGTCACTATCATCTATCCTCAAATATTATTCACTAACACAGTATTTGGCGCATAGTTTTTTACTATGTATGTAGATTACTGCAGTGCCTTTACTGAACTGCGTACCTTAATCTATACAGTGCAGTTGTCGATGAGCCAGTGCGAACACGCTTGATCGTAGAGTACCTATACCTAATTTATAAAGTGCTACAGTGAGAATATCTTGATCCTAGGAATTATAGCTGTGCGTGTGTGTACATTTAAGAGAAAATGGGTTATGTCAACCTTGACACGCAGTAACTGAAACTTCCGCAGTATTTGGCTCGCAGTAATAGATACATAATCGCAGTAATATATGCACATTACGCTATTTAATGAAATTTGTCTTTACAGAGATCCAATAATTTGACAAAAATAAATATTCAAGTTAAAGAATAATAGGTATAGCTCAAATTGTCAATTTATTGGTGTAAAAGGTCTTATTTTCTTTGTAAAAGTTCGCCTTCATTGAGAAACCGCAGTAATATCTACACTTATCCTAAATCATTGATGATCAGAACTTTAAACAATAATATCTCAGAAGTGAAAACATGTGGCTTACGGCGTTCTTCCTTGCAGTCACAGAATTAATATTGTCGGCGAAATAAGTGTCGGCCAAAATAATGTTGGCTGAGACATTGTTATTGATGCGATACAAACTTGTTTTTGAAGACATTAAAATGAAGCCGCTCGTAATACATCGATTAAAATTCCTGCAGTAATATGCTGTATCCTATAGGTTGCATAACTTCAATGCACTTCAGTTTCCAATATATTCCCTGTATATGTCTTCAGCCAGCAACTGCTACAAACACATTGATACATGGTTCTATATATCAAATATAGAGATCCGTTTTATAAAGTAACGTACATCGGTTAAAAGTCATTGCTGCAAACGTTAAAGTCTAAAGCACGGTGTAAAGAAGAAGTGGTGGACCGACTTCATCCCTACTCCTGCGACCTTAAAGATTTGCTTCTGATATAGTCCGCTAGGTGCTCTGGTGGAATTTTCGTACCATTGGTGAGAGTTTCTATTGCGCGTGCTTGTGTGCGGTCCTCTCGCGGGATCTCATGGAAGTAAACTTTTACCGTCGCAGAGATTTTTTGGTGGGGTAACCGTAGCCGGTCCACCTCTCCTTCCTACACCGTGGTCTAATGCAGTGCTCGGAATACTTTGGAACGCAGCATTGGGCTCCGCCTCCTGACTATCGCCGCAGCGTCTCACTCCCCGCGATGCTTCCAACGGCTTACCGCCGCAGTGTCTTGCTCCCCGCGTTCCTTCCACCCGCTCACAGTCGATGGAAACAAAGTGGGGAGCGAGGTAATGGGACGGTAATCAGGAGGCGGATCCCAATGTTGCGTTCCGGAGTATATCGAGCACTGACCTAAAGAAACAGATGTGTACAGAACATTTTGAAACGAAGAATACGAGTCATTAACGTCTTTATTCGATGAAGGATCGACCCACCACGAGTCCCGAGATCCACTCGATTCAAGATAAAGCAAAAGTAATACATAAAAACGGGCTGCGAATGCGAATTCCTGCCGGTTTTCAATTTCATTGTCTATTCGGCCGCCCCCAAGGCACACGGAACTGGAAGAGGCAATCACACTGTGTCGCTGTATGCACTCACAAGCTTATACCGATACATTGTTCCGTCAACGATGAATAAATCTGCTCGAGGATCGACAAACAAGTTCAACAACGTAAATGGAATACATTTCCTGGAAAACCGAATCAAACATAATTGACATGGACGTAATTGACGGAATTGTAGAATCTGGATGCTGAGAGAGGGGTGGAGAGTGTGTGTGAGTGAGAGAAGAAGAAGGAAAAGAAGGGAAGTTAATTATCACAGAAACAAATCGCTCCAAAAACTCGCACAAAATCGAAACGATTTACTCCATAATTCGAAAATAGAACAGACAAGATTTATTACAGCGGTTACTTTCCTAATTTTCTTCAAGTTCATCACGGATCCTAACATAAGATCGTTTATTTGAAATATTGTAATAAAACTTGAGCTTCAAGTGTAATCATAAAATTACGTCAGTCATATACAGGGTATCCCGTTTAAGTTGAGATTGTAAAATATTTCGTAGAGACGCGCAACTTAGAAATACATTCTTCCGCAGGCGTTGTCAAAGTAATTACAAGGTCATTACAAGGCCATCTTGTTTTTTTTTCTATCTGAAACCTACATTGTGTATCTCGAAATCGTATTCTACGTGAAAAAACGCGCACAACCTTTGTTCGAAACATTTTTCTGTAGATTCAATATTTTTTACAACATTTAAAGATACGACGTTAGATGCTTCGAATTGAATGAGATCACAAGTAGATACACAAAAACTAAAATGTATATTGCTCATAATACAGCCGGATACAATAACTTGTATATCTGAGAGCTGTAATGAAAGAAGTGAAATAAACTGCTTATATAAAAACGTAGAAATACTTATACTGCACGACACAAGGAATGAATTTAAAAAACGCACAAGCACAGATGTCGCTACCTGTCCAATTTTACTTTAATAAGAGAAACATCTCGTTATATTAACTCTTCGTAGAGAAAAATGTCAAAAGACCCTGAATCTTGGGCTGCCAATGCTAATTGAAGATGGAAGCCCAACAAGTAGACAAAAGATGTGGATTCAGTACGACGATTGCCCGGCTCATTATACGCACATTTACATATTTCGCTTATTTACATCGAGTTAGTTCACTTTCTTGGTCAGCAAGGTCACTCGATCTAACATCACTCGATTATTTCTTATGGGATTACCTTAAGGAAAAGGTATATAACGATCCAGAAGAAATGAAAGAACGAATTATAACTGCGTGCCTTCATATCAAAAGAAGAACCTTGTTATCTATTCATCAGTCTTCTATTAAACGAATGTTCAGAAGTTGAAGGTGAAAGTTTCGAGCATTTGTTATAAAATATCTTTAAGAAGAAAATAACGCTGCCATTTTAATAGACAAACAAAATTAACCTTCGAACGGCCGACGTAAATGAGCGACGCGGCGAGCCAACATCGGGTCATTTCGGACCTATAGGTGAATGTTTACTATACTTGTTTCGCTCCTAACTTTTTGGTACAGGATGTTCTCTGGTAACTAAACTGCGGATTTTTTTACAGAATAAAAATTATCCAAGTTAATTGCAAGAAACGTGAGTCCGATAAAAATGTCTTTCCTCTTTTAATGACTTCAATAAGGTATATATAATACAAAAATATCCTCAGACTCTGTTTACTGTTTCTACAGTTTTGTTTCTTGATCTAGTCATTTTTGACAAAATATGAGAAGGGGTCGAGTTTGTTAAAAAAATGCAAAACTTTATGTTGCTGCTTCTTCGTTACGCTCAAGTTCTGAGTCAACGGTGACACGGCCTCGACTGTGCGAGGGTTAACATTGAAATAAACTTGAAAAACCAGTCAAACATCTTAAAAAACATTGAACTCGCAGAAAAATGTTGCAAACAAAATTTGTGTATTTTTCTACGTAGAATATGATTCCGAAATACAAAATATAGGTTGACCATCAAAAAGACAAGATGACCTGGAAATGATTTTGAAAATGCTTGCTCATGAAAAAAGCTAGTAATGCTATTTGAATCGCTGCTCAAAGTACTAAAAGATGGGTGTCAGCTTGTTTCTTTAATCACGCGTTTACGAAATTTTTTACAGTTTCGACTTAAGTGGGACGTCCTGTATGTGATGTTATATGGCATGTGTTATATACGAAGTCATATATCTGACAAAGCTTCAATGGCACAAAATAAAGAAAATATACAATCGAAGAATTCTTTTAAAAGTACTACAGCACTAAAAATTCCACCAAAATTGTTTAATACAAGGGTGTCAAACTCGCGGCCCGCGAGACTAAGCCTTAGTGTGAAACGGACTCCATTTCAGCCAATTAGAATTTTATATTTTCGCGCGTACAATTTAAAATGTGTGTGATCCGTATAGTTTATAAATAAAGTATATTATAATTTTGTATGCTGGTTTCGTTCCTAATTCACATTTCTATTTTATCTTTACTTTGCGTCGGATATATTGACTGGGCCGCAAAAATGTTCATCTCGGGCCGCATGCGGCCCGCGGGCCGCGAGTTTGACACCCCTGGTTTAATAAATCTTTTAAATCAATTCACCTTTTTTGGAGAACAAGAATGAATATTTTATTGATTGTGCGTGTACGTAATCGTTAGAATGGCTGTTTATTTTCAATCTAATCGAACATTGTGCAGAGCTAGAGTCGGAAACCATGGGAACGTTTCCGTCGTCGTGAAAATTCTCAATGGTAGGTTCGTTGACGAAAGCGAAATCATTCCACGGATTTACGCTCTGAAGAATTTGCTTGTGAATAAATTTATTCATCGTTAATGAAACCGTATAGTGAAAGGAAACACGAGCCGACGTTCCTCTTTCTGCTGTGCGTTGGTATCTGGTAATTATTCACAGGGTAAAAGCGCGCAATCTTTCGCGTTCAAACGAAAAACAAGATAACGGGCCGTTGAAAGCTGCAGAAAAGTACCGTGAAAAAAGCCCGAGTACGTGCGCGAAACGATGAAATGAAAAATTAAAAAAATTTTCGATAGAGAGCACGCTAACCTGCAAAGGAAAAAAAGTTTTAGAAAACCTTAAAAGAATATTTTTACGTGTTATATCTCAGCACTATTATTTTCTTTCTCGTTTCCTTAAATGACATTATGATCCTTTTATTTAGAAACTTTTGAAAACGATGCAAAACGAATGTGATCACTAGACTGCAAATTTTTGTGGAAAATAAAAAATGTCTAAGTTAATTTTCAGAAATTAATGCCTAATGAGAATATATTCTTTATTTTAATCATTTCGAAAAATTGTGCACTGTGCGCGTATAAGAATATTCTCAAATGCTTTTAGTATCTTTATTATTTTGCGTTTGACCTAATAATTTTTGTCAAAAACGGTATCTAAATTTTTTTGTCAAAAAGATGTCAAAATCTTTTTGATAAAAATGGCATCTAAATCTACAGGCTATACTACGTTCAACGAGGACTGGCGCAAAATGTAAACAGAACGTTCACGTGACCGATGCTACAGCTGCATCTGAGTTACTGTTACACGACGATGCTCAGGGACGACGGAAGGACCCTCGTCGAGGGCCCTTGCATGCAGAGTAGTCTCATACAAAAAGGACTGAAAATTGTAATTCTGATTACGCGTCACTCGTGTGCAGCTGTTTATATTTTATGCTAATTGTCGTTGAACGAAGTACAGTGATTACAGTAAGAATTACACATGTCTTAGCAAAATGGTGAAACTGATCCTCGAATTTCTGATTGAAATTGTTTGTGCTGAAATCGAAATTTTGTGATACTTTAATCACTTCAGATTATGTGGAACTGCAAATATGCAGGATTTTTTAAAAATGCGTAGAATTCTCTGCAATTTGGTAAAGCGGGCGAACATGAAACTTTTTCATCGATAATTCATAGTGTTCACTAGTATCGCAACTAAGTATTGATAAATTACATCTCGCGTTCAATATTTTTTGTGATTATTTAATCATCATATTACATAGAAATATTGTACAATTTTGCTTCCATTGCAAACAGAGTATTCATTATTGCGAAATATTCAAAATTATGGCAACTTTCAAAAAAGTTTCACCTCATATGATAGCATGGCAGGCAAAAGCAATTTTTTCATTGTATTATTTCAAAATATGGTAGCTTGAAAATATTTTTCCAAAATTTTATGCCTAAATTCGTTTTGTTGACAAAATTATGACAATTCTAAGAGAAGGATGTTTAAAAAAACATCGTACGTCCACCAGATGAAAACTTCTTCACTTTAAAAATTTCGAAGCTCAGAGTGCTATCCACATTCAGAAAAATCTTTTCTGGTTTCCATTGTGTTAAAATTCTGAAATAAGATGAACAGAGTTGAAAAAGTTTATAAAGTTAAAAATATTCGTACTTTATTTCAACTTTTCATATTAATATTGTTAACGAATTGTAAGTAGAGAATCTTTAACAAACTTGTTCGAAGGAATTACTCCGCGTTCTTTACTTGTACTTTTAACACCGAATGGGATAATTGTTTTATATATTTTTATTTTCCTGAATATATTGTATACGAATATTCGTAAACATTTTATAATGAAATACACAACTATTATTATGCTACTACATGTTAAGAACTTATGTTATTATGTATATTAACTACAGAAGACTTTGCTTGAGTTTATCATTTCCTTGTAATATCAAGAGATCGTCAGCCAAGAAAAATTGAAGCTGTAAGACTTGCCTAGGCGAGTCGCGGCTCGTGAGCTAAATGTGACTCCTTCCCCCTCTTACGTGCTCCGTAGTTTGTCCCCACTATGCGCTTTCAGACATCCCTCCCACACTCACCATCGCTTGCGACGTGGAGTAGGGGAGGTAGAGAACGACTGGTGGTGGGAGCTTGTGGCTCGCGACTGAAATGACTCGCCTAGGCTTGCTATAAGATATAGCAGAAAGGGGCAACATATTTGAAATCATTCAAGAATAGAAGGTATCATTGTTATTGCACGAATTTCTCCTCGAGTTGATGTAGTATGAAAAGAAGGCATTCTATGTGACTCCAAACGTGGGTCACGATGTTCTTAAATAACAAATAGTTAATTAGTTCTACGTAGTTGAAAACAACAAACGCTACAAGAGTAATTTAATGGAACGACATCCTGTAATACTTAAGGCAGGATAGGAAAGTTTATCGTTGTTCTTAAATACAAGTTTGATCATCCAAGAGGCGATCGCGTTGTGAACTCAACGTTTCGTTACGCATGATCATCTATAATACTTAAAAAATTATACGAAATTATACAGAAAGTATATTTCCATGAGTTACATCAATGAACATGTACGAATACGTAATTTCCCAACACAAACGCATAAAATACAAAACACTGGCAAGAAATTACAAGCTGATTGCAAATTGAAGTTTGCAACCTGCGTACGACAGAATTGTGCTAAAAGCCCTGAAAACAAGCTATACAATGTACGGTACGGTACGAAAATCTAGAACAAAGAACGTCCACTGTCGCTGATAAACTCGTAGAGAAAACGCGAACCTAAGAAGAAACGGTGAATGCAATCGAAGAAAACTAGAGAAAGAAAAGGAAATCGAGTAGTCCTGCATCACGTCACATATGTATAATTCCTGGAAATGTTCCATTGTTCCGCAAAGTGGAACACTTACTCGACGGTAAGAGGTGTTAAAAAGACAAGAGAGACGATCGGATCCCAAGCCCCCGCATATACAGGGTGTCCGAAATCTTCCATTACACGTGGAAAGGATTGATACTTAAAGTCATTTGAAGAAAATATTTCTTTGGCGAAAATGTTCTCCGTGGCTTAGCTAACGAGTTATTAACGAATAACATTGACCAATGAGAGAGCGAGCATCGCAGATGCCACGCCTTCACGGCCGATGCTGTGTCGCGCTCGCTATCGCCGCGCTATTCGTCCACTGTACTCGCACTCCGATTGGTCCGTGCCCTCCATTAATAACTCGTTAACGAAACCGCGAGGAACATTTTCACTAAAAGGAAACAGTTGCTTCAAATGACCTCAGAAATCTCGCATTTCCGAGCGGAACAGAAATTTCAGAACACCCTGTATGTATTGTACAATACACCTATGCGTCGTGGAACGCATCCAGAAAAGGAGGACACTGCAAAACGTAGCAAAAAGGCACACATTCACTGACTTTCCTAGATAGCAGATACATACATACATATCATGAGGCTTTAAAAAAAGGCAAGGACGGGAAGAAGGAGGAGGGTAGCGTCGATAGCGATGCTAATTGAGCTGGACACGGCGAAACGAGAAAAATGAGACAGTGATGAGAGGGGGGGAGAGATAAAGAGAGGGAAAGAGGGAGAGAGAGAGAGAGAAAGAGATGGGAAAAGGCTCATTAAGAATTAGCGCGGTACGGTATCAGGGGAGCGACGTGTGCTGTATCCAGAGTACTCTGTACAAAAAAAACGTATACACCCGACTCGCACGCACACGCAAAAACACACGTAAACATGTTTCTAACACAACTACCGAAGGACACACACGTCCGACCGACCACAGAGCCTTTTACACATTTTATCGGTCCTTTTGACTTTTTGACTTTGTAGGTAGAGGTTCGAGTTTTCTTACGATTAGAAGTTACCACGGCAGGAAAACATGGGCGACGTCCGCGTTTGGGGACCAGACAACCGAACCCAGACGTCGCCAATGCTGAATCATAATTATCGCTAATCTCATGAATTCTTATTATTATTATTATCACATATCACTACGGTTACACAGTTTAAAGAGACGAAATAAGACGGCGATGGAAACAGATGAGAAATGATGAGGAGCTCGTAACGTCACGCCGTGTTCTGCTCGAACAGCTTGTTTCCTCTTTTGAAAATCCGGCGTGACGTCACCTTCATTATCGTATTAATAGCATTTATTTATTCTGATAACATCGTTGTCGTTATCGCTGCGATTCCCGTCATCATCGTCGACGATTGCCGCGGGCAAACGTTCATCGGCTGGTTAGCTCTTGAAGACTACAGATTAACCATTTATCCGCCATACTATACGTCTAACGCCGCCATTTTTATCACGATGGAAATGTTCGATGCATCTAAGTAAGCAAGCAAGCACCTATAGTCCTCATCGCGACAAAGAAGGCATCCTCGTGTTTACATTCCCCCTCTTACTAGCTGCCCCACTGCCGCAGCTATCTGCCGCTACTGGCCGAAAACGGTGACGAAGATCGCCGTCGGCCAATAGCGACCGATAGCTGCGGTAATGAGGCAGCTAGTAAGATGGGGAATACAAGCACAAAGGTGCCTTCTTGTCGTGTGACGACTATACTTATTTACTTATATACATAAGTAGCGTCACGCAAGATGCACGGCGTCCTTCAAACGTTCCACCTGCGAACTTCTTCTTTTATACGTTAACCTAATACTATTGTACAATGTATTGCGAATATTTTATATACAGGTATATCATTTGATTTGAAAGTATTAAGCATCGTAAATCATAGCCACCGAATTGTACTTCGAATTGAGTTAAGTACAATAATCTACGGCCGCCAGATTTCCAGAAAGCTTTCGCCATGAATTATCGATTAATATACGAGAATTCACGGAGATGACAAATCCTTGTCAGAAAATGGAGAACATTTATTGAATTGTATATCGAGCAAATAATTTCATACATCCGATCGCGTATTATACGACAATTAGTAAGTCCTTCTCAAAATTAAGAAGTCCAAAAATGATTTAATTCGGTGAATTATTAATTCGGATAGCGAAAGCTAAATAATTTTCCAAAAGAAATCTTATTCGAATATTTCTTTGTAGCAAAGTTTTATAACGACTTTGTAACAAAGTCAAATTTCTTTGTGAAACAAAGAATGATTTGTTCGCTGTAACCAGCGCAGCCAGAAAAATCAAGCCGAAAGAATGGGGGTAGGTAACGTGACGCTGCACGATGCGAATCGACTAGGGTCGTCGCCACACGTTATCTGCCTCCCACTCCTTCGGTCTGGAATCTAGCTAATGTTTCTGGATACGCTGGGTGCAACGTTGACCAACAGAAAAACAACCCTGAAAGGGAAACAGTTTGATTTGTTTGTCTCTTTCGCTATTTGAAATCTGTAACTTTCAGTAACTCCAATACGTAGATCTAAACTGTAAAGATTGATCTTGAAATTATTTTTCTTACGATAGCATAGAGCACTAAGCACATTTATAGACACATCGCTTCAAATGTTACGATCCTGTAAGAAATCTTTGCGACGTCTGCATCAGAAATTTTCGAGCATAGAACTCCGTAAAATCGTTATGAGTTACGAAACGAGTATCGTTATAATTTCGATGAGGTCGCATGAAACAGATAGTGGCAATATACGTATTTAAGAGGAACTACATTTAGTAATCATATTTACCGTTAATAATAAAAATTCACTTGGAAGTAATTTTTGTACCGCGTAACGCGTGAGTAAACGTGACTCCCAGACTTCCCGACATTCATAATTCAATATTTTCACACTCGTGTGTTTTGGGATGAAGAACCCCGTTATCGTTGTCGTTAGAATAAAGTAACAAAAAGAATAAAAACAATGTGATGAAAAGACCAAAATTTAATGCATCTACATGCGTTATACGTGTATATAAATACGAAATTTTAAATATGTTTGAAAGTTGAAGTTCTTGGATTTGTACATTATAGGAGCCAGAAGTCATTGACGTATACAGTACATAAAAGCGGCTGATAATTGTTAGACCCGTAAGTTCACGTTTCCGTAAAAATGGCCGGTAAAAGCACCGAGATAAAGAAAGATAAACGGGGAATGGCGAATCGATACATATTCTCGACACGGAAACTTTACGTACGCGTTTCGTTTGACCGCGCTGTTTCGTGGTCGATGATTATGGCGAGCAATCCAGAGAAATGAAACAAAAATATGAAAATAAGAAGGCGAATTATATATATATATATATATATATATATAAATATATCTATTATTGTATCGAGAGTTGTGCGCTGCGTTTGTGATTTAAACTAGTTCGTTTGTAAATAAAGACTATTTAACTCTTTGACATCGGTGTCCTTGGCGAAATTTTATTTTCAATCCCTGACCCACTTAAAACATAGTACATTTAATCCTTTCAGTATTGACTAAATGGAAAAAGTATAATAGAAGAAATAATTACTTTCGATATATGATTTTGGTGACATTGAGGGAGTACTGCCATGAATGGAACACTTTTATTTAGAAGATAACGAAAATACTAAACGACCTATCTAATTTTAGTTTCATTTTAGTTTCAGATATGCTACATGAATATATATGCTATATAAATGTGCTATAAGAATATAACTGTATTTATTATTTGCAATAACTGCATTTTGTCCCATTCATCAATTGGTTGTATCGAGTAGTAAAGTAAAGTAATATTGGTGTTAATCTTATTAGTACCGTTCTTCTACTTATTACTTGTAAGTACATATAATATTTTATATTAACCTCAAAATTACATAAATGTTCTTTACATTTATAGCCAATATCACATTTTAGTATCTTACGACAGAGAAATATATATGATCCTTTGAATAAATCGGAACTGAACAAAACTAAGAAAAATTTCCAAATAAAAATATCTTAAAAATGAATCATGTAAGCAAAAAAAGTTTAGGACACTTTTTATACCGCAAACTTCATTCACTCATTTACTGCACAGAGTATACCAAAATTATGTTACTTTCGGGAAATGAGGAGTTCTTCAGGTCATTTGAAGTAACTTCTTCCTTAGCGAAAATGCAATCCGCGGTTTTGTTTGGAAGTCATTAACGAAAAACAGTGATCAATGAGAGGCGAGATCAGCTGGTGCGTGGCGATCGAGCCGATGAACAGAATTGGACTTTGTCCGCTCGTTAGCCTTGTAGGTCACTCGCCTCTCATTGGTCATTCTTTTTTGTTAATAACTCGTAAACGAAGCCGCGGGTTGCATTTGCACTAAGGGAAAAGTTATTTCAAATGACCTCAGGAATCCCTTACCGGAAGTACCATAATTTCGGGATACTCTGTAGATCTATATTCTGCGTATCACATTCATAAACTTGGTAACAACATTAAAAGTTGACTTGTTTGAACGAAAAGACTGTCCGATGCTATGTCTCAACATTCTTGCAAAATTACCTGATCGAATGGAACTTGACCTTCATACAACGTCATGAGAAAAGAAGGAAAAATATTACTTTGAAATACATATAAGAAAAATTAATTGCCTGACATAGTCCTAACTGGCAACAGAATTAGGAGCTTAAAATTAAAGAAGAATTAAAGCTTGAAATTAGGAGTGATTAGAGTGATTAGGAGTGATTATATATATATTTATCAAACAAGTATAATTTTATTGTGGAAGGATTCACAATTTTTCAAATAACAGTAACGTTCTACATTATATTCGGCAAAACTACCCAGCTAAAATCATGCTGTTACTTTGTTATAGTTGTTTCACCGCAAAATTGGAGATATTAATTTTGAACAAAACTTCGGTCATTTTCGCCACTGCATCTCGTAAGTATTAAAACAAATGTATTGTATATGTTCCAATTCATCACCAATTTTGAAGCCTTGTAGGTGCTGAAACGAATTACTAAATTCGAAAATTTTGAAACTGAAGTGTTATTTAAAGAAACTAGAAATTAACGAACTATTAGCCAATAGTATAACAGATAGGTAAGGAAAGGAGAATACAACTCAAAATAATATAACAAATTCAACAAGATAAAAAAGAACACCGAAGGAAAAAGTTAACACTTTCAAAATACATTATATGTAACGTTCTTAATAAACATAGATACTTCGTGGATACATCGAAGTATCCGATGCAATAATTATTATCATTATTAATATTATCGTAAGTTATTTTTGATTATTATGTTATTTTAAGTAATACTTATCAGTATTGAATGAGAGTTACACGAACCCAAAATTATCGATTATTTCAAAAACTTAGCGATTTATAAAAAAGCTCAATAAAATATCGACTCAATTTTCAGATACTTTATGGTATAAAATTACACCATATTTCTTTATAATTCTGTAGAATCTTAATTAAGTATAGCAATACATACTTTATGCTAAATTCAAATATTCAAAACTGTTGATAACAATATTTTATTACATTATTAAATATGCTATTAAAAGATAAGCCCATGTCAAATCGCCTCTCACTTCTCTCACATCATTCTATTACTCAATCATACCAACTTATTAAAAAAATAATCCACACAACAACGACATTCTAGGAAAACTCCCCCATAAGCGATACCTGTATTTAAATATTGCTTATTATTTTGTAGTTTCAGGCTACAATCAAGAAATCCACTTTACTGTGACTAAGCTGAATATAAACAGTTATTTGTTTGAAACAATTATTAATTGTTTGTTCGAAGTGAAAAGAACGGAGAACGATAGCACAGACGCAGCGAGAAAATCGTTCAAGACCATAACAATTTGTGACTGGCAATTAGGGTAAGAGTCCCAGTTACTGACACATTCAGCATGATAATGAATTTTATTGGTTTTCTGACGGATTACAGGTAGTCCAGTCATCATACCTCATTTGTCACACAATAAAATAAAATAAAATAAAGTAGAATAGAATATATATAATATATTATATTATTATTATATTCTCATATAAAATACAATAATTTATAAAACGAATTTAAAATTATATTATTATTAAACTATTGAACTATTACTAACTATTAATACTATTATAATAATGAATTTGGTTTTCTATTGACTTTTCTTTTGCTTCCCTCTTCACTACCCGGCCTCCAAACCCCCTGTCTCTCTTATTCCTTATATTCCCGTCCCTTCCTCCAGTCTTCCTCTCCTCTTCTCCATGCACTTCATCCACGCCTTCCCCTTTTCCTCTCATCATTCTTGCCACATTTTCCTGTCATCCTTCGGGATCATCAACAGTGCAATCACGGTTGCAATCATGACGCAGAGGTTCCGCGTCGCGCCTTCGCCATCGTAGTTCAGAATTACAATGTTCAATGTCCACAATGTCCACGCCACTGTGCAGGACTCCCTGCGCATATGTCACCTTGTGCCTTCCCAAAAGTGACCTCACGTTTTCTCTTCTCTTCCGCATCTCCTGTATTCTCTTTCCTCCTCCTTTAACTAGTATTTTCCTTCTCTTACCTCGTCCCCCAGTCTGGATATTGCCATTCTCTTAGTTCTCTTTTCACCGCACTTCTCCTTCAGGTATTTAGGAGCGCTCTCCTCTTTTATTTATTTGTACCATTTAATGTGCCTCAGTTATTCCCACCCTTTCATCTTCACATCTTTCCTCCATCTGTCTTTGTCTCCTTCCATTTTCTCTATCTGTTTGCTACTTGTACTGCTTCCACCTACTCCTTCACCTTCCGTTGTGTTGTTGAGCTTCCAATCTTCAGGATACCTCCTTCTCTCTTCATAGCACTTTTCCCAACTTCTCCTTCTTTCTCTTTCCTTGACATGTTCTTAGCATACTTTCGTCAAACATCCTCCTTTTCCTGTTCTCAGGCTTTCCTCAAAATTCCACGCCCCTGTTCACCATTCCGAGGACCAGAATTATTGACTGTGAATTATGTCCACTTCCTGTTGTTCCTTCTACCCCTATACCTCCGCTCCGTACCCCACCAGCGTCCATATTACACATCGCCTGCATAGAACAGAGTCAAAATTCTTTCCCTTCCGATCCCTACTTGCCTCTTCATCCTTTCGTCATACACTCCCCCACATCTCAATATAAAAATATTGAACAAATGTAGAATCATCAGGTATCCTTGCTTTAATTGTTCAAGGCAGGGGTTTAAACAGTTATGATATCGGTTCCGGTTCTTAAAACAGTTCTGGAGAACCGAAATGTTATCATAACTCTTATAAGGAATATCAGTTCTGGCTTATATCCATTTCCAGTTCTATAATTGTTATTTTTCGATTCTGAGTTTCAGTTATAGATGTCGGCTCTAATTCTATTTCACGTAACAAATACATTGTGTTTTGCTTTAGGGATTAAAAGTATGGATTCTGAAATCTTTGTAATATTGACAAGGTGCGACTTTAAACATGTGTCAATGAATGCGTCTCATAAAGTATCCGCATAACTTCGAGATATCCGAGACCATCTGGGGTTTGTTCGTCGACAGGAACTACAACCTTAAGAGGCTACGCGAACCTATGATTCTATCATAAATTGACCGAAAGCAAAATAGCGTCAGGCTATCTGGCTTTGGTTCCTTTCAAAATTAAGCATCAATTGCAAGACGTAGGAACCAAGTGCAATCTTATTTTTCGTCCTTAAATAATTTTAATAAGTTATACTTAACATATCCCCACACACATTTTTAGTTTCTATCAATTACTCTGTTTCATCTATACATTTTCCCACAAATGAATAAAATCCACAATCTAATTATAAGTTGATACACATATAATATATATACATTTATAAGTAACTGAAAACTTGTGCGTAAATGTTTGGGCACTGTAGAAGTAAAATGTATATTGCATGTATTAGGTCTACCGGAAAGTTCTGTCCGATAGTGTCACTTCAAGTTTCAATCCATATGTACATGTTGATTTGGGACATATATGACTATCTCTCTTTATCATTGCATTTACACACATGTACTCTCCTAAATAAACTGAAACAAAGATGTCTCATGTCATTATTAAGTGAGACGCGATCGTGAAAACATGGCTACCGATGATAATGCCAGACCACATGCTGCTTTGGCGACTCGTCAGAAATTCGCAGTGCTAGGCTGGGAAATTCTGTCGCATCCACCATACTCCCCAGACCTAGCACCCTTCGATTATCACTTGTTTCTCTCTTTCCAAAACTTTTTACAGGAAAAAAAATTCAAAATTGAAGCTGATGTCAACCAAGCACTAGTTGAGTTCTTCGCTTCTAAAAATAAATCATTTTTTAAAAATGGCATTTACAAGTTGCCATCACGCTGGCAAGAAGTCATAAGTAACGATGGAAAGTATATTCTACAATAAATATTATTAAATGTATGAAAATTGTGTTATATTTCAATTAAAAAACGGACAGAACTTTCCGGTAGACCTAATATATTATCTAAACGTAAAATATATTCAAAATATAACTGAAATACACAGTCGAAATGCATAACCGAAATCCAGAATCGAAATCCTGAACGGAAATCCAGAACCGAAAAGTAACAGTTATAGAACCGATAAAATATCGGTTATCGATATACCTTATAACTGTTATAAAATATTTTTGGTTCTCCATAACTGTTTCAGTCAGAACCGATATATGTATAACGGTAAGCCTTTCCCTTTGTTATCTCCTACTCTTACCTTGTACAGTAATTTTCCCTAATTCGCGCTCAGATTGCGCACAAAAATGGACAATTCAAGAATAGAAGACACGATTTTTAGTAGTTGTTGACAATCGGTAATTATAAAAACGGAGCCGCAAGACTCGAATAATCGTACCTCCTCTTCCCAAATTGTCCACTTTTGTATGCAATCTGAGCGCGAATTAGAGAGAAATTACTGTATCTTGTCTCCCTATAGGTCTCCTTTATTCTCTTCTTTAGTTCTTCGCTCTTTCCTCTTTTCCTCATCCCATAGTTTGCCTCTATCTACCGAGTCGCTGCTCTCAAATCTATGAAGAAGGCCACATTCTTCTCCCATTCTGTCTGAGGTACTTATCTACTACATAATTCAGAACATATACATTATTCACAGTTATGTCACTCGTTTGCTGAATCCAGCTTTATATGACAGTATTCTGGACAACCTCGGTAATTGGAATTCTTATCCTATGTATGTTCTAGTGTGGATGCGGGACATTTAAGAAGATACTTGGTGGATACAGCAATAAGAAATTTTATGGCGCTGCAAATGATGGAGGATTGAAGGAACGTTTCGTCCGAGGCCCGTTGAGGATTCATCAGAGAGGCTATTATGGTGTGCTCCGCATCCAGCGTGAGCAGCTGCGCGATCTGGAGATCTGCGCCACCGCACAACGCATCGTTTCGGAGACTGATAGTGCCATGGACTTACGTGACTTGGCGCAGAATAAAAAGATAATCACTCGAAATGGCTGATATGGCATCAGGCCAGTCAGACTTCATGTTCGAAACTTAGACATTATACATCATCGTGAACATTTTGTAAACCGATGATGCGTACGGAATATTTCAAAAGCTGCAAAGTGAATCAAAATAGTGTTGGGTGTTAGATTTAGTATAATAACAAACACTTTTTCGTGGTTTTATAACTATTAACCAGAAATCTATATTCTATAAACTCTCTCTTAACAATCCTTGGCTTGTTTGAACAATAAATAACGTATCTACAACTTAACTTTCTAACTCCTTTTCGCTGTACGATCTACCTCTGTTCATTATAGATCTTTCTCGAACCTCATCCACACCATCTATCCCATTCAAGTCACTATCTTGTCGATATAGAAGGGAATCGATTAAGTATTCAACAGTGTGAACGTATATTTCCATCAGTAAGTATTTCATTACTCACAATCTGGGTATTAGCTAAATATAATATTTCATATTTGATTAATTGAATTTCCTTTCCAAAAAATTAAACATTTTCGCATATTCATTAATGTCGAATATTAAAACAATTCTCTCAACACATTTATAACATCGGTGTGTCCCTTTCGAAATTTCAGATATATCGTACTAACATAGCTATACATCGAGTCCACTGCGACGTCATGTACGTGATTGCCTTCACTTCAAGAAAACTATGTAAAGCCGTGTCTATAATTATACAGGGTATCCCAAAATTGTTTCAAAATTCAGAAATGGGGGTTCCTGAGATCATTTGAAATAATTTTTTCCTTAGTGAAAATAAACTTTTTCCTTATTCGTTAATAATTAAGTAACTAACTTCGTAAACAAAGTAGCGGATTGTATTTTCGCTAAGAAAAAAGTTACTTCAAATGATCTCAACAACCCCCCATTTCCGGATTGCGAGACATTTTTGGGATACCCTGTATATGTACAGGGCTCAGAATTGACCAGCACGCAACATGAGGATCGCGAGGGCTCCACCTCCTTAGTTCCGTCACGTATCTCGCTCTCCGATGAAGATTAAATTACGCACACACACACACACACACATACACACAACGCAACAGGCACACGCACCTGATGTATGTATAGTAATGTCTCCCTAATTGACGCTCAGATTGTGCACAAAAGTGGACAATTTGGGAAGAGAAGATACGATTATTCAAGTCTTGCAGCTCATTTTTATAATTGTTGACAATAGATAACTATGGAAACGAGTTTCAAGGCTCGAATAATGGTAATTCCTCTTCCCAAATTGTCCATTTTTGTATACAACATGAGCGTCAATTAGGGAGACATTAGTGTACTCCGTGTCGAAGAAGACGACCACGAGGAGCGGGACGCGCGACGTGAATCAGAAGGCGTAGTCGTCGCGATCCTCATGGGCGTGCTTGGTTAATTCCAAGCCCTACTCAAAGATATAAATGGAACACACACACTGGATCAGGCCAAGGGAGGAGTGAGATTAGCCATGAAGAGGGTCCACTTCAATATCGGCTGTATTCGGTTTGACTCGGAATCACCCGGGTACGATGCGACATACATGTTACACGATGCAAAGATCGTAAAGCGACAACTATCGTGTCACGTAACAACGATATTTCCACACGAATTTGTAATCATATTATAGCGACTTAAAATCGTTTAATTGTTCAATTAATGAATTGTTCAAATTCTGTTAATAGTCACTTTGTGGGGTAAAAATTTTATGTCTGCAATTGTAATAATTTCACGGGGCTAAAATAACTAATTATTCAAATGCTTAATGTGCATAATGTATTTGAGAAAAAATAGTAAAATAATTGCATTCGATTTCTTAGAATTGTCTTTGATTATTAAAAATACTTCGTAAACAGATTTCATAACAATAATTTTGATTTACAGTTGTTTCTATGTATGATTTTAGACTATCCAAAGCAAGTGATATTTTCTCAAAAGTTCTAAATGCTAATATTACAGTATGTTTATGTAAACATTATTTTGAGACACGACAGTTGCCGCTTTAATCGCACGATTTTCGCATCGTGTAACATGCATTTCGTGTCGTATCCCCTCCCTGAATCTCGTCCGCCATTTTAGGGCGAAAGCAGGGACCCCTACAACCAGACCTCCCAGCATCCTGACCACTTTACGACTTTCTTCCAGGAAAATAGAAGTGAAAGAATTACCCATCACAAATGGAATTGAATAATGCCAATGGATTTCCATTGGCAATCCATTGGAATAGTCCAATCCCATTTGTGAGGTCCCCTTTCCGCCAGAGAAAGATACTACTTAGAGCAGATGCCGAGCAGAATCCCTGATACCATTGGACACACTAGACACCAATAGAACACTGGACTTGAGTGGAAATTCCACGAACGGTCAGGAAGCTAGGAGAATGCTTGCAACCGTCTCATCGTCTCAACGCTCTAGCCGTATGATATAGCTTTCTGGCATTCAGCATTAGTTTAGTCTCCATGATCGGTCACGCTGAGAAAATGTTTCTCACATACAGTTTCCATGTATCTGATTTCGAGTAACACGCGGTTGGACGCAGTATTATCCTTTTAGGCACGACAAGCCACTATAGTGGCATTCGCAGATGTCATCTCTCTGGACGACGCGCCACTATAGTGGCTTGCTCTAGTAGTTCACTCGCTCATCGTTCGAACCAAATAATCGTCTTCATATGCATTGTTTCACACTTCTTTTGTCTTCACATCGATTTACAACAGTCTACAGGGTGTCCCAAAAATGTCTCGCAATCCGGAAATGGCGGGTTCCTCGGATCATTTGAAGCAACTTCTTCCTTTACAAAAATTTTCTCCGAGGCACCGTTAACTAGTTATTAACGATAAACTGTGACCAATAAGAATCGAGTACGGCTGACGCGAGGCGGCCCAGCCAACCAGCGCACGAAGCCCAGTTCCGCTCATTGGCTCGATCGCCTCGTGCCAGCTGAGCTCGCCTCTCATTGGTCACTGTTTTTCGTTAATAACTCGTTAACGATGCCTCGGAGAGAGTTTTTGTAAAGGAAAAAGTTGCTTCAAATGGCCTGAGGAACCCGCCACTTTCGGATTGCGGATTTTTAGGACACCATGTATATACAGTATCAGACTCTGTACAGTACACATCAGACTCTGCCGTCCAGAGAAATAGCCTCGCGCAGAATTCAGCCGTACCTAAAAGGTTAACGTAAGTCTATCTAAACCTCCCTTCTGGAAGACTCTGTGTATTGGTAACAACACATTACCTAGCGGGCTCTGCTTTAGACGAGGGGATATTGGAACAGTGTGGCCAGATTGTGTAATGTCGCTGGAATCTAGACCGCCGCCATTTTAATAATCCCCATTCGAATAACAAATAGCATGAGAACCAGTATAGTAATCACAGCAATGAAGATATACCTAGCCAGCGGAATAATGATGCTAAGATTATTCGGCCACTCGAGTAAGAAATACAATAGGAAAGGAATGCCAGCTGTAAGCAGTGAAGGAGCGGAAACACTTTACATGAAACCAGGACCTTCTAGCCAAAGGACAGCGTGGACAAGCGAGGCTGAAGGAAGACAGCTTTACGACTCTCCTCAAGGCTTTCCGGGTCAGAAATCAACATTAAACCTTCATCGGAGAAACTTGCGCGGAAATCGGAGAAGCAATGTTCAAGCAAGCGTCACGTAACTCACACGTGCACATTCCAGTCCGCTTTTTCTTGGGCCTTTCTCCCGGCACGAGACCAACGGTGGGAAAATCCAACGGCACCCGTAGCATCTTCCTGATCCTTCTCCATGAGGTTGTTACGCGACGAGACTACCCTTCGGATTGGACCGCACGACGCCCCACCAATCGGTCCCAATCCTGAGACCGGACGATACATGGAAGAACTGAAAGAAAAGCGTTTTTTGAAAAGCTTAAGAAATACAGTACGAGTCTTCAACCAACTTTTGTTTGATCAGTCACATGCCATCTCCTATTTTGATCTCGTTTTCATAACCATCGCGCTCAGGAATTTAATACTTTTTAAGACGTTTTGAATCTTCGCCGCGAATTTATCAAAATTTAAACCAGTCGTGACATCTGTAGACAAATTGTAGAATCCCGGAACCAATAAGAACATAACAATTGCAACTAAAACCTGGCAACGAGAATCGGGTGAGGATAGTAGTGAGAAGAGCATTGGCACATAAGTCCAAGTTACATGGCATACGACGGTCAGCGCCACCTGACGGGACGCCACTGTATCGTGTGTTTGAGTTCGAATCGTGTTCCGTCTGTATTACTTGTGTTGTTTGCATAGTATAATATGGGCCATGGATGCTACCTTACTACCCCACCCCCTTAACTACCCCAACCCGAGTCACATGCACCAGGACACAATGGAAATAACTTTGAATATTTATTAGAATAAATCTATATTGTTGATATATCTGTTGTCGTTATTTCAATATTTGTCCCCATTTCTAGATTGTCTGAGATTTTTCGTATTAAAGGTCACGTGATGATCGTGGTATTATTGCTAATTGGATTCTTCTTGGTCTTAGTTATCATGATAAGATAATGGAAGTATATAATTCTAATTAAATCATGTCAATAGCGAAAATTGTCAACGTTGTAGCGTCCCTCCATTATTTAAATTTCAGGATAATGTAGCGAAATTGGACCGGAATGATCGTTGATTACGCTCAACTAATCTCGGTATTAGCGAACACTATACCTGGCAGGTCCTTAAAAAACGTAACGAGAATGTACTAATCGAGGGAAAAACTAGTCTCAGGACAGCGAGAATTGTGACATCGTGAAAGTAACCTCGACAGAGAGCACGTCCTGATCTCCACCCAAGAAGAGGTTAGCTGACGCAGAGATCGCGTATTCACCCGAGACAATCAACCCAGAGAAGACGACGTGGGACATCTCAGTCCTACATCACATCTCGAACGAGATTATAAGGGACCAGAGCAGTGGAAGGATGTCTGAGCTGCAGATATCTCTGACAACGCGGTAAATAACGCCGCGAGATCACGATCGATAGGGGTCAGGGGCCGCATCGTAGGGTACGGTCCTGAGCAACGTCAGGTGCGCGTAGCGTTCACGACGATTTTAGCAATGTTTTAGGACGTAAAAACAGTTTTATATAAGCCGTTGAATTGTCTTGAATTCAGCTATAACATTATTAAGTAAGAGCGATATAGTAATAATTAAAAAATCAAGGTACTGTAATTTTTTATTTAAAAGAATATCTTCTCTTAATTGTTTATATTGAAGTTTATAGAAGACCGAGTACTAATTAATTTTTGTCCGAAACATTTTTTTGTCAAAACACCGAAAATGACTGAAAAATTGTGATAACATAACAATAATAAATGATGTTTATAAATTTTTATTTTACCAATAGTACATTCTTCGTATTTAAAAATGCTGCTATCTATAAGAAATATTGCTCATAATTTATTTCAACATTAATATTCAATTGACCAAAGAGAATTGTCAACGTTGTATATAATTAACCATTAATATCGTTTGACGATTTCTACATACTTTTATCTGTATAACCATACCAACATCACTTCCTCCAACGTCCATCTATGAAAATGGTTATTGTTTAAAGTGGCTCTATAGCCGGAACCGCGGGACGCATCAAGGAATTATTGTTGTTATTTCTGTTAATTTATAATTTTTATATTTTAATAATGGTATTTTTGTTGTTACCTAATATTGTTGTTGTTCCATTGATTGATTCACATTGATTTTTTAATTGTTATCACATCTTTTCCACTTAACAATGTCATAGCTGACGTCAAGATGAATTCATCGACCTATATAAAACAGTCTTTACCTCTTAAAACATTGCTGAAATCGTCGTGAACAGCTAATTCAACGATTAGGACCATAGTGCGTCGTGTCGAACCGGATGTAACGGGAGTGGAGGCCGCCTCACTTCCAGGTGATCGATTCGAAAATCGCGATTATTGTTACCATTGCGCCTAGACCATAGCATGTACGTACTAGGCGCGATGTTATACGATCGAAGAAATAGTGAGGTTGGTTGAGTTACGTGGGCTCTTAGCAAACCAGACTGCTGAATACAATTGGACAGTAGACGGCGATAAACTGGTCCGTATGGGGTCAGGAGCAGAGAAAGAAAACTGAGTTGGTAACAGGGACCATTTTTGGTAAGTACCTTACGAGTTGCCTTCGACATAATTTCGGTGCTGAATTACCTGTTCCTGGATGTGACAATAGCAAGGTACGATAAGCATGTGGCATCTCGAGAGGGCTCGCGGAATCTTGCGGATATTGCGTCATGGCAAACGACTTCACGTCTCGAGGCCATGGAGCATTTCGCAACCGTCTCACACATTGTTAATCGCGGAGAACATCGGGGGTCGATCTAGAAAGTAGTATTATATTCAAAAGGGCCGTGAGATAAGCCTAACAAGGAGAGATCCCCTGGGGTGACGCTCACTTTTTGATGAGATTTGGTATAGTGATAAAGCTTGTAAAGCTGAATTCAGTGGTATGTACCCGGTATTGGGGGTACACGGCTTATAGTTTTTGAGATATTTAATGTTAAAGTTGTTAATGAAAGATTAGAAAGACGCATTGGATTACAACGTGGGGCATGGTGTGCCAGGAGGTGAGGGCAGCCCTCGCATCACGTTCAGGTAGGCCGAATCGAACCCTATTCCCTAATATTTCCGTGCTGGTACCAGTATCAACACGGTACATTTTCTTAAAAATAAGATTTTACCTGCTAAATTATATAATATAAACATTTACATAGTTAAGATTATTGTAGTGACAATAACATAATTATAAACCGAACAGATCTTTTTCTTTGCACAGCGTTATAAATATGCAATTTAAATCAAATCGCGAGAAAATCTGTGATCTGTAATCGATATAATGAAAATTTGTGATCGATATAATGTAGATGTATCAAATTTAGACCAATATGATAAAAATCTCATTCACTGCCATAATTTAATGGTTAAATATTATCAATTCCCACAATATAGAGGGTGACTCAAAATTATGGTACTTCCGGGAAATGAGGGATTCTTGAGGTTATATTTGAAGTAACTTTTTCCTTAGCGAAAATGCAACCCGCAGCTTTCTTTACGAGTTATTAGCGAAAAACACTGACCAATGAGAGGCGAGCTCGCCTAGCGCTGGGCGGCCGAGCCAATCAGCGGAACTGGGCTTCGTGCGCTGGTTGGCTGGGCCGCCTTGCGTCAGCCGTACTCGATTCTTATTGGTCACTGTTTTTCGTTAATAACTCGTTAACGATGCCTCGGAAAAAAATTTTTTATAGGAAAAAGTTACTTCAAACGACCCCAGGAACCTCTAATTTCTCGAAAGTAACATAATTTTGTCTTCTTTATCATTATCATGGCTGTTTATGAAGTGATAATAAAAGACACTAAACGGAATATTTTTAATTGAAGATTGTTGAAGAAAACTAAATGGTGTTTTTAAAAATAATAATAATAGATCAACGGAATATGTAATTTTAATTTCTTAATTCTTTCTTTCGTAATTCTTTTAATAGAACGTATCATGTATAGCCTATAAAAATAATATAAACGAAACAAATATACTAGGTGTCTCAAAATTCATACGCAATCGGGAAATTAGGGATTTTTGATGTCATTTCAAGTAAGTTTTTCCTTAGCGCAAATGCAATCTGCGGCTTTGTATACGAGTTATTAACGAAAAGCAGTGGCCAATGAGAGGCGAGATCAGCTAGCGTTTCACACACATTTTCCACTAGGCCGAAGCGATTCAAAACATTAGTAATTTCTCAAGCTGAATTTATTTTTCGGGTACAGGATACATTCATTCATACAGCCATCAATTATAATATTAATGATTATTCAGTAACATATAATAATTCGCAAACAGACGTATCCATAAGTCGGGAAAGATTGTGAATCATTATTTTGGTCATCCTTTGACAATGAAATAGTAATTACAAGTAATTTAATATCACATCTTCTATCACATCTTCCGCTATGCTAGAAATGAAAAATTATTTAAAATCGCAATATTTATATCGCAAAAGAAACCCTTTAATATTTTTATAATATTTGGATCGTTTATTTTGGAGATGGTGCAAGTCCAGTTTTTATTGTTTCTAGACAATTAAAGGTTAGCATATTAGTCAATTCAAAAATATAACTTAATTATGTCAGATCTGGCAATTTTTCTACTAATTTATCAATATGTAAATTTATTACATAAATTTCTTTTAGGCGAATTTAACTAAAATAATATATACTTACAGGCTTCTACCATTTTCATAATTAGTCAATTGTAAAAATCATTAAATTTCAATTATAAAAGAACAAATATCACTTAAAATATATTTTGTATTAATCCAATCTTGAAATAAAATATGAGCAGTATTTTTTATTTTGAATGTTAATTATGTTTATATATTGTTAAACTTAATATAAGATATTGCTATTATTTATTTATGCTATTTATATCGCAGCGTTTCGAAATATTCATGATGTACAGGAGGTATATAAGGTAACAATTGCTTCATATCCTTATATCTTTCTTATGTAATAGATTTAGCATTGTGCCAAGGCGATTCTTTCAAATTTTGGCGATCTTTCCCGATGTGTAGATGATAAATCTAACGTATTAAATTCTGTGTCCTCTATCTATGTTTTATATAAAACAGTATAGAGTGCACTTTTACAAAGCTCATCCAACATATTTTCAGTCAGTTTACCTTTTCTTCGTTAATATATTTTTCGTACCCGTTTTTGAATTGAATTTTGTAGATTTTTTATTGAAATGTAATTCTCTCGTTTCATTTCGTGTAAAATAAATTTATTATTTTTTCTACATTGTTTTATAACATCATAATAATCCTGTGTAGTGTGTAGAAGAAATTCTTTTTACGTGACCTCGCTACCTACGTATGTCTATGGAAATTGGACTTACACCATTTTCATAATCAATCGCTGTGCAATTTCTTTTATTGGCCAATTTTAAATTGAACAAAGCATTTTGTTAAGATATTAAATATTAACTAGTTATAAATAAAAAGGTAAAACTAAATTAATCACAAATTATGTGATATCTCAGTTTTTAAAAAATATGGACTTGCACCACTTTCAAAATAAACGGTCCATTTTATCTAAGTATCCCATTCAATAAATATAAATTATAAATTATATATATTAAATATAATACAAATTCTATCTATCCCATATCTGTGCATAAATGGCCTTCAGTACCCTTAGAAAGAGTGTTCTTAAAAGCTGGGAATATTATTGGTGAAAAAAAGAAATCGGTTAAAAATCCAAGTATCATAAATAGAATTGAATTATAAGCACTATATTGTATGTATTACTTAAAACTGTTACGGAATTCTGATATTCAAGATTTCTAAGCACCTTTTCGATACCTGGAAGTGTGTACCCATTCCAGGATTCAATACAGGATGGCCCATTCAGATCGATCCAATCAAATATCTGTAAAACCGTTGATAATATTAAAAAATATTTCAAACAAAAGTTGAACGGTTCCATGGGTTACGTAATCTGATATCAGCAAAAATTTTCTAGGTGAACGCGTGAAGGACATACGAAGGTCAACTTTATTTTTTTAAACAGAATCATACATTTTTTAGTGTACTAATCGATTCAGCTCGTCATTCTCGTCATGAAAATACTAAGACATTTATTGCGGAAAATCATTAGCTTAGAATTGTTCCTCAGTTTCTAAACAAAAATGGACAATTTGGGAATGGAAGATACGATTATCTGTTTCGAATTTATAAATATAAATTTATAGTTGTTAAGAAACAGCAACTATAAAAACGATTCTCGATGCTTGAATAATAGTATCTCCTTCTCTCAAATGATTCACCTTTGTTTACAAGCTGAGGGTCAATTGGAGTGAATTTACTGTAAATTTTTCCATTCAGACTGTAAGTCGTATTTTTTTACATTAACTTTAGTTGCGCGTGTAGTAACACTGTGCATTAATAAAATTAAAGTATATATACATATAATGAATACGATCATTGAAGCATGATTGCTTCTTAGTAGTATCATGATTATTGAAATTTACTCGGTTTTGTAAGTACATATTTAACTGAGCCTACCTCTATTGAGTACCCAATACTAGATATCGTATAGTCGCGGACACGATAATTTGAGGTTGTAAAATCAGTCGGGTCATAAAGTAATCATGTTGCGGTTTTCGGGACAATGACTTTGATCTATGACCGGATTAGTACTCGAAACCATGGTGCGAACCGTTCGACAAAATCGTTCTAACACGATCCGGCGTGATTGCGAGCGCGAGGCAGCCAGTGGTCGTGACAACAGAGCGTCAGCTGTACTAGCGCTCTAATTGGCTCGCGTTACCCGTTAATACCTTTCGGTTGCCAGATTTCTTATATTGTACATACAGTCAGCGTGAAAAGTGTTCGTACACTAAATTTTAGATTTTAGTTATCAGTTTTCCACCTGGTAACTACATTATGCAACAACATGTTACAGGAAAATGAACGGTGCATAGAGAAAGTAGAAACTTCAAAATTTAAAATGAGTATAGGTATTGTTACAAATGATTGTACGCACTTTGTTATTTGGAACTGCCACCAAGAATTAAGATACGTTTAATAGTCCGTTGTGTGATGTCATAATGACAGATGCCGATCACATAAACGAACAAGGCAATTTTGATTTTCAAATAGCATCAACGTCTCAGTCTATTAATTACCGGAATTAGCACATTGACAGTGAACATCCTAATGGTGTATTAACCGAACCATTCTGGACGTTGGCTACCAGCTACTCAGCTCCACTTTTCGGCAGAAACGGGAATTTACAGACCCTCGTATTATTTAGCATAGTTTTGGAACTAACTAACATATTATAATGATATTGGACTTATATGAATTTGGCTGAAACCGAGAAATTTGCAAAAAAATCAATATTTTATTTTTTATAATTTTGTTATTGTTTGTTTTATAATTTTGTTTTGTTGTTGTAATCGCTATCTATGCGAACTCTTTCTCTCGTCGCTTTGTTGCTTGGACGATATCACTATCATTGCTGTCAAAACGATAGACTAACTGTAGAAGAAAACCTTCTACATATTTGTAGTAACATTTCTGTGTAACATTTCTAACATATCTGTATAAACGTCTATCTGGAGCTCATCTTCACTACTACTTGCGTCATGAGACTCATTCGTGTTCGAACGTTTTGCCATTGTTCTAATAAAAAATATGAATAAATACATAGGTTGAAAATTTCTAATTGTTATTACTAACTCACAAGATGATATTTACCAAAAAAACTTTTACCAAACAATTTATTTATCAAGAGAAGAATCACTTTTCCGATTTTCTCACTCGTTAGATCTATCTATACAGCTCGACGCTTCAAACCAGACTGAGTTCAGCTTTGAAAATCTTTTCCTCCAGATTTTATGATTATAAATCTCACTATACAGTGCGTGCTACGTTCGCATACCGATCTTTCTTCTACAAACTTGCCTTATAGCTCTTTTCAAGTGGCGCCTTTGAAGTGCTCGGATCGTCGTGAGCACGCCTCTCACGTTCTCGTCAAAACTCGCAGACATTTCTTGTATATATCTTAGTAATTTTACTATATTTTGATTTGATTTCTTGTGTTCAGGGAAACATGCATGTCTCAAAAAGTTGCGCTGAAATAACTCAATTCCCCGTAATCACTAATAGACTTTAATGTCCCACGAGAGGGGACATCCGAATGATATGCTAGAATTACGATGTCCCACGAGAAGGGACAGCGGAGTGCAAAGTGTTAAGACCCAAATACGTTGAAAGACTGTGAAATATTTTCTGAGTCGTCAGTTATTCTCATGGAGCAATAATTTTATGGTGTTTGGGCTATGCTCGACACAACTTTACAATCGATTTACCAACTGAGCTGTTGAATCATTACTGTGTGGATCAGAACCCCGCAAAACCAACATCTACGAAGATTGAAAAATGGGGGTGGGTTCCATAATTATGCGACTAATAAAGAGGGGTTGTTAGGTGTCCGCTTCCAATTTGTTTTGGTTTTTGAATATGTTATAGAGGGCCAAAAAATAAGAGATATGTATTTTTTTATATCGGCCGTTTTTCATATCGAGGAAGGGAAATTACCCCTCGAAGTTGATAAAATGGCGTACGAAAAATCGTTTAAAGTTAGTTGAAGGATTATTATCAAACGTGTCATAAATTTAATTTGTAGTGTATCTGGGTGGGTGAATACTGCTCTTGTTGTCAGTCACCTTCGACACATGATAAACTAACCCTAATTGTTTCAATACACACTTAAAAGACTTGAAACCTGCAGGAAGTTCATATAATCTTCGAGAAATCTTAAATTTCATTTTAACAAATTATTGTGAAGATTTTGTCTTGAAAATTGTGTTCTGAATAAGTACTTTGCCAGTGTCAATTAAGTAACACTTGTTATCTTTTATATGAAATACATATAATCAACTTAACCGTTTCCGTACCAGATGGTTCTGAAAAAACAGGATCGAAAAGCGAAAAAAAAGCGAAAAAACATAAAATAAAACGTTATAAATGAAAATATATATACTATTAATTTAGAACAGGTAACAACAAAATGCAAATTGGATTACTGACAGCGCTGCGACGCGCGACGTATACATGCGTCTGAAAGACTGAGCACGTTTCGACAAATTTCGGGTGGGCCGTAAGTCGTCTGTTTCGGCCAAATGCCCTGGCTTTTCTCGACACAAAATCTGAAGAGCGCAAAAGTGGCTCGTGGTACGCAAACGGTTAATATTTTTTACCTTTGGAACAGTTCCAAATTACGCGTTATTTCTGGCAAGATATTCACTTCTGTGAAAACACGTTTTCCAGTCGCAGCCAAGTACTTGGCGCGTAACACTAGAATCCGCTAGTCCAGTGATAAAAAAAGATTATTAATCCGATAAAGATGTTAAATTTGTTATTAGCAACATTCAAAACATTGTACTTGATGGAAATTCCCATAAGAAGGGTAGAAATTCAGTTGAAGGAGTCTATAGAGAAAATTTTGCTTAACAATATATTTATGAATTTAATTTAATTGAATTTAATAATTAATTAATTAACAACTGAATTTAATATAATTGAAATTTCGGAAGAGTTTTCGTTTAATTTTCCGGATTAATTTAAAGAGTACGAAATTGAAGATATTGATGAAAATGATAAGGGCGATAGTGTGAATAACGAAAACTCTCACCACACTTTAATTTCAATCAACGCTGTTTATTTTTTGGGCCTATTTCGCGTCCGTACGTCTGGAGAAATCTCGATAGACTGCCGTCACTCTGGGGATCTCTACCAGAAAACCAGCACCCTTAAATACTAGTAGGAAGGGGAAGAAAACGACAGAGGAGTGTTCCGTCTTGCAACGGAATTTTATTTTTTTTTGGCAAACGGTTTTCCATTAGTACGGTCAGGGGACAGCGAGACCCCATCAATAAACTAAATTAAGGTGCGTAGTCACAATCACACCAAGTCCGCTGTTGAAGCAACCATAAACGAAAATTTGGAAACACCGTCAGGTACACCATCTGCATCCATCTTTATTTTTATGATAGGGTCACCCTATTGTGCCGTGTCGTCCACGTTCTCGGGTTTTTCCCGCCACCTGCGTTGTTGTGCGATATGGACTTCTAAGTTCCCTTTCCACCTCACTATTGACCAATGGTTTTCAAGTTTTCTCTCGACGAGAAGTATATAAGAACAAGAAACTCTTGACCAGCTCACTACGTTTTATTCTGGCTTAACCTCGTTGTCCATATCGTTCAACGTCGCGGTCGCTCGTCACTCTGATCTACGTTTCGTTCAGTCTCGTGGTCCATATTCTCAAGTCGCGGTTACTAATCACTCCGGTCTATCGTTCGCACATAGTCTTGATACGATTGTCTCTGTTAAGTCAGCCTTGTCAATCTCCACAATTCGATCGATCACAACATCTCCGCCAATCGATCATCCTTATACGATAAGGATAAAAAATAAAAAATAAAAGATGTAAACTTGATATAGGAGGAACCAAACGAGAAAAATTTGCAAAAGTTCCCGAGTATGTAATACAAAATTTCAAGAAGGCAGTTGATATCTTGCACGATAGAGATATTCGACGACGGGCCTTAAAATCATATGAGGATAATAATAGTAATAATAACATAGAATTTGCAGTTTCGAGAACATGGCTATACAGGATGTCCCAGGTTTTAATGTTCAAACTTTGTCAGTATATTCTATGACACAAAGTAAGAAAAAAATGATCTATAAACATAGGTCATATAGAGCTTTATTAAGAAGTTATAACAAAAATTTAGAATAGGAATAGTAATCAACTAAAAAAAAATAGAAAAAAATCTTCGATCGATGTCAATCATGTATTGTCAACAACGGTTATTAATACATTTCGAAATGTATTAATAAACACAGCTTACATAAACACACGGCATGTGCTGATCTATTCAAGCCAATGCTCGCAGTAACAGCAAGTTGATTACTATTCCTATTCTGAATTTTTGTTATAACTTTTTAATAAAGCTCTATATAACCTATGTTTACATAACATTTTTTTCTTACTTTGTGCCATAGAATACACTAACAAAGTTTGAACATTAAAACCTGGGACACCCTGTATAATTTTAAAGGAACTCATCGCATTGTTTCTCGAGAAGTAACTAAATTTGTTACACGAAAAGCAATAAAAAGTAGTTTACCCCTTGTCAAGGATGACTGACAATAAGAGCAGTATTGACCCACGCAGATATGCAACAAATTAAGTTTATAACAAGTTTGATAATAATTCTTCAACTAACTGTAAGCGATCAACTTCGAGGGGTCGTTTCTCTCCCTAAAGAAGAAAACAAGTCAATATAAAAAAATACGTATGCATTATTTTCTAATACTCTATAACATATCCAAAAACCAAAGCAATCGGTGGCAGAAATTCTTCGTAATCTCATTTCATCGATGCCTAATCGAATCTTCCACGTTATTCGACAAAAATGACAACTATACAAAATATTAATTTAGGAATAGAGAATAAATTGTTGTTAATCTCGATATTATTCAATTGAAAAACGTGCGGCTTTATGGAAATTTCGTACTTCGTTTCTTGTTGAAATGCAAAACTTTACGTTTTTTTCTATAAATAAATGTTACATCTATGAATATGATCATGCATGTAGTATTTTTATTAATCCTAAAATGCTATCATGTAGTAGTTTCTCATTACTATAGCATAATCATAAAATTTCACCAAAAAATCAAGTGGTTTTATGGAAATTTCGGTTAGTGTATAACTATGGAACCCAGCTAATTTTCCAATCTACGTACATGTTGTTTTGGGGGGATCCTGATTCCCGCAGTAATGATACAACAGCTCAGTTTGTAAATTGATTGTAAAGTGGTGTCGAGCATAGCCCAAACACCATAAAATTATTGCTTCATGAGAACAACAACTGACGATTCGTTCACCAATATATATGTTACCGTGAATGACCGAAATTGGAGAATGTCGACTTTCACACCGGTGAATGTCAACAGATACCAAATACGTCGGTGAAAGATCGAATATTTCATTACATTGTTGTACATTCGGACCCTCTCCGGTGTGTGTCGACAATCACAGATATGCTCTGGTGGAGGTCCAAAACCTGTCGTTGCAAAAGGAAGTGTTCCACAAATAAATGCAGTTGTAAAAGCAAGGGACTCTTGTGCAATTCAAAGTGTCATAATAGTTTAAGTTGTTGCAGTAAATAAGATTTGAATCACATAAGTAAGTAATTTTTTATTACTATTATTTTCTTTTCTCATGTAGAATGTACCGTGTATTTTAAATTCTTGGTCATTCCTTTCAGAAAGAGAGGCGAAAAAGTTACGACACCCTTGTGGCGTTTTATAGCGACTGAATTACGGAGAAGAAAATATAAATCTCCAACATGTTCAACATTCACCATTAGTGCATGGTGAATATCAACATTTACCGGTGTAAGTCAGAAATAAGGGTATTTAGCAAATATTTCGGACATACACCAAGCGACTATGTGAATGTTGACATTCACCGGTGAAAGTCGACATTCTCCAGATTTCGGTTTTTCATTGTAACATATACATCCACGCGTATGTCCGATAGTTTCGTCTGGTCCATTATTAGTTTTGTCCTGTAGCACATTCAGAAAATATTTCACAGTCTTTCAACGTATTTGGGTCTTAATACAGCATTAGGATGTTCACTGTCAATGTGCTAATTCCGGTAATTAATAGACTGGGACGTTGATGCTATTTGAAAATCAAAATTGCCTTGTTCGTTTATGTGACCGGCATCTGTCATTATGACATCACACAACGAACTATTAAATGTATCTTAATTCAAAAGTTCAAACATTTTTAACATTATTTAAATGTCACTTTTCTGATAGATCATTCTCGAAAGAAGCGAATCAGATGTTTTGCGAACGGCGAACCTCTGTAGCTTGCCTTTATTCCATAAAGTTTGAAGGTAAATAATTATATATTTCGAATTTGTTAATTGTCTACCATTGTCTTTTATAAATAACGTAAAGATATTAATACAGTAAAACAAAGGCAGGAGATAAGAATAAAAATAAGAATGGCGAATCAATAAATTATCATGGGCAAATATTTTTAATGTGTAGAATGGCAAGTTTTACAAAATCAGCATCTGCACTTATTTTACACACGTAAAACCGTCCTAAAATATTGGATATTTCGTATATAAAGCAAATTATTGTTCACCTCTATGCAAACTTGAAGGGCCAAATATAGTAAATTCTCTCGAATTGTCCCTCAGCTTGTAAACAAAAATGAATAATTTGGGAAGAGCAGATACGATTATTCGAGTCTCGTGGCTCGTTCTCATAGCCGCGGGGCTCGAGTAATCGTATCTCGTCTTCCCAAATTGTCCATTTTTGTGTACAAGCTGAGAAACAATGAGAGAGAATATATTGTATTTGTTTCCAGGATCTCGCTTGGCCAAATACTTTTTTCCCATCATCGTTTTCGTTACTCACTGTATTTTTCATATGAATTATGCGTCGCGTATTTATTCAATATATGTCCAACTTAAAATTGCCAAGACTTTTATATTTATGGTGTCGAATTTGAGGTCCAAACAATCTAGACTTTAAAAATTTATTCATTACTATTGCTTCTGGCTAAATATTTATTACCACGAGTTGTATTCTGTAAAATGTATCAGCTATTTGTCTTCAGCTACTTATATCATTGCTGTGTTAAATCTATTTAATCAACCTTGTAACATGTTCGTTGCCATTCGACATTTTTTTTACAGAATTATAACATTCTAAATATTGAAAATTAGTCAAAAATCGAAAATGCAGTGTACAAATACTTTTTACGCTGTTTGCACATCTACAGGTTACATATTCTTTAAAATACAAAGAAACAATCCCAATTTGTAAAACGTATTAACACTATGCCGTCCGATGGCACCACGCTGGTGCCATGCAAAAACTATCTGTTGTATGCCGGTGGTACCACTTTGGTGCCATTTTAAAAAACTGAAATAACATTTGAACTATATTTCTTGGGTGTTAAAAGGCAGCAAACTAACTATAGCATTGTGCTTATTCAACTAACAATTAAGTACGAAAATTCTTGGATGACATATTTTAATTTTAGCAATTTATATTACCGCTATCTTCGAAATTTTTCTTTTAAATCTAAAATTTCCAAGCTATTATGCCGGCGTCAAACAAAAGAATCATATCTAAGATCTGCGGACCTAGTGTTAAAACGGATCTAGTGTTAAAAAAAGTTGTCATGACATTAATCCTTTTAAACATGCTGTGTACTTTATATGTTACTTGGTATTACTTAATATTACTTTCTATTATTATATACTATTTTATTTTTAGAAGACCCAATATCGATACTAAACCTATACGCTGCTATATGTATGTAGACGAAGAATTAATTACAGTAGTGGCAGCAGTTTCTTTGTAAACATTCTCGGTAACTAAAGGCAAGTGACGGTAGGATGCATTAGGAAAAGTTATTCGAACTGATACCTTTGGCAGCACATTTCAAGTTCGTTCAAATTAGAAGTGGGTTTCCTACAGTAAATAATTACATCTCATTTAAACAGTATGTGCATTTATTCGTCGGTGTTTAAACTGCAAAACCATAAAACTGTGACGAATCTCGGAAGATATTAAAACAAATATGGATCCATCGGTATACCTATGCCTAGACCGGCACACGCGAAAATATTGTTCATTATTTTGGTATTTGCTTTTTGTGATAGTTTATTTGGTGTTTGCGTTTTCGCATATACACTTCTGTAGCTTTCCTCTCAATACTGTCTGGGACAAGAAAACAAGCCAACAAATAAATACACGTAAAAATACAATTGGTAACAGAGGTAATGTTTGACGTATTGCATGCATGTACGTATGCATATGTGTTAATATCAATAACAAAATTAAAGTGTTTTAAGACGCGATTAATTTTTAGAATTTTTAGAAGATAAATGGAGTGTGTTTCGTTTGAAGCAAATAAGGCGAATAAATAACATAAATAAATTGCTCTTTCATGATGTTTCCAGTTCTTTACACAGAAAATAAACGTTTTACGTTATCGATCACATTTTCAGTCACTTATAAACAAAATTAATGTCTTATATTATCGAGAAAAGTAGGTACATCGTACAATAAAGAGTTAAAGAATAAAAGCTGCTTATTTGCAACACTACCACTTGGAATAACATTATTCTTGATACTATTCTGTGAAATATTATTTTCTTATATTTTAATAAAATACTTATTTCAGAATAGTATTTCTGTGAGTAGCTAATATAAATAAAATATATATTTGAAATGCTATTTTCACATGTAATTGCTATTTCGAAAAAAGTATATTTGCCAAATTCCGTATTACGTGTGAAAAGATACAAATACATATGTATAGTCTATTTACTAGTTCGAAAATCTATTTTTTCCCAGGAGCAAGATTCAAGAAATGTCAGAGACTCATTCATCACTCGTATAAAAAAATATATTGAAGTTGCTGGACATCATTTTGAGTATCTGTTAACACGTTGAACGCCACGTCATCCATATCTGGGTGACGGCTATATTTCCGCAGTCTTCGTCCAATTAAAGTAGGATTTTGGAGATAATTGATAGTAATTTTATTCGTAACACAACTATGACGAGTATAGACAGTATATGGTAACAATAAAGTATAAAATAAACAAAAACAAACATTAAAAATATACTTATAATAATAATAAAATAAAATAATAAAATATAAAATATACTTATATTTAAATTTGTTTTTAAAATATTATAACATTCCTGGACACTCAGGACAATACGTTATAGTCTTTTGCAAACCTTTTTTTGCTTCGTGGCGCCGGGAGAACCTCCACTGATTCACGCTGGGCGTTCAACGTGTTAAAACAAAATTTTCTTCATTCATACTTCTACCAGAATTCTTTCATTATCTCCGTGAATTTCCTAGTGTTTATGTTTAATTTTTTGTACCCAAGATCACGCAAAGGTTACAGTATTATAGATGTTTGGATACCTTTTGATCACAGTTATCGCATTGCGATGATGAAAATATGTAGTTCCATATAAAAAAAACTCCGAAGACCTTGAAGTCTCGAAAAATATGACCCTGAGAAAAACGTATATCCCATCACAGTATTTTTTCCTTAGGACAAAATAATGTTTCTCTGTCATTTCTCCATATTATAAAAAATAACCGAAATACACAAGACAGTCAAGACAGTCAAGATATCGCACTGCATACTGGGTGTTCCAATTAAGTAGATCCTACTGAATATGTTTCAAACTATTGATAATACGAAATAATATTGCAGAAAAAGGTTCGATGGAAGAGACAGACGTTTGTTCGCAACAGGGCAGTTTCACATTACAGCGACTTGATTTGGAAAAGTCAGCGTAACAATACAATAATTAATTAGTAATTAATTAATACTATAAATAACAAATGAAACGATATTCATCAAGTGCGTCTTTCATTGCGCTATTTAATAAAAGAAAGCTATGAATGGTTGCATTGCTGCAATTTCGTACACAAACTGTATGAATTTATTTTAATAAATCCAATCTGTAATTTTACATTCCTGAATTGACTGTTTTTCGAAGAGTGCTTTATAGTAAAAAAAAAAAAATTAGAAATATTTAACTTCGAAATTTTGAAATAGGTAAGTGATAAAAACGATCGGATCATGTAGTAAATAGCATTCATAACAACGAAATTTTTGCCAAAGTTATTACATTCAGAGTTGTCACTTCACTTTATTTCTTGGATATCTCTTCTACAAACATCCAAAAATTTTACGATTACGTATATTGATCTATTCTATTATTTTTTCTCAAAGTACGTATCAAAGTAACTGTAGACAGCAATTTTTTCTCTCTTAATATAATATAAAATTACAATCACAAAATATGAATAGAAACACGTTCCGTACCACGTGTACCACCGATGGTACACGTTAATCTTTCCATTCAGTCCGCCTGTACCACCGATGATACACGTTAACATATTTATCGAATGCTCTAACAAGATGTATTTTATAATAAGTTTAAGATATTTTATAGTATGTTCAAGATTGAAGAATATATTTCTACTAAAAGCAAGAGGCATTATATATGAAAAATGCAGTATAGAACAAGTCAAATAAGTTTTATAATTGTAATATGTACAATAATTAATAACACATGTACAATAATAATATATCAATCTTTGACCAAAACATCAAATGGCCTGAATAAAAAGTCGAGATGGGTCGACAGGAAACTTATTAAAGCATTTTTTGAAAATGGACATACAGTTACCCACTAAAAAACTTTATAAAAATCAGACTAAATGATTCCAAATTTCTTGAAATGCTAGAGATTAGTTTACCAGACAATATTTGATCAAATATTTGTAGAAATTGGACTCATTTTGGATGGCAAAAAAAAAATTGTTTTTCAATTTTTGTATTTGACCGTAGAATGAAAATTTAAGCGGTGCATTTTGTAGGTCTGGATAACTTATAAACAGAAAGACGTATAAAAAAAAGGATTTTATGAAATAAATGACTGCCCAGAATAATTCATCACTGCTCGGCCTTTTGTAAATATATACGCAACTTAAACGACCATAATTCATTCTGCATTTTTGTACTGGTTTATGTATTTATTATTGCATTGCAAGGAAATTTAATTTTCAAGAAATGGATAGCATATAGGACAAAGACATAAGAATTTCAAAAAGTCTATATTTTTTAAACATCATTTATTAAAACAAATAATGAACAAGGGAATAAATAATTGAATAAATAAACATACAACAGCTAAAGTTAGGTCGAAAAGAATCTGTATTCGACCCGCGGGGATTAACAATTAAATCGATTGACCCAAATATCGAACTTCACCAAATAAGTGACATTAAATTTGTCCCGACACATATAGAGGAAAGTTGCCAACATCGTACGCCTTAAAAAAATTGTAGGTCCGCGGATAAATGAATGCTCTTTTTTTTAAAAAAGTTACGGTTATATATTCATATAAGACAAGAACTTGTCTAAGATAATGTTCCGAGTTCTGTGAACTCCCCGCGTTGCGGCATTTTATCAATAACAGCTTAAATGGTAACGATACGCAACACAGATTTCGAATTAAAGTTAATCTCTCGACGATCTATCACTTCCGTTGGACGGTCATGTATCGACTGCTGATTATCTGTCGGTACTACAGATCCGTGGCAACCCGTATCTTTTATTATTTCCTTAGGGATTGTCCACCACAGAACAGTTTTACATTAGAGAGACTTAATCTGAACCAAGGCATCGTAAGATTAACTAAGTGATTCTACATTTTGAAACTGTCTAAAAAGATACGGTTTTTTCTACCGGTAACATAGATCATATCGTTTTGTCACAAAAATCGTAGCCGATTCTAAAGTAGGACAATTTAGTTTATGAACAATAACTAGTTGATAAAAACTAGATTACTAAATTGGACTCTGGATTTTATGTATTCATAAAACATTGAATTCATAAAATTTTATGTATTCATAAAACATTCAGTGAAAACATTAAAAAATTTCAAAATACTATTGTATTATTTTCAATTCAACAAAATCATCAAGGATAAAAAGAATTGTCTATACAGATTCATTATCCCGCAATTAATGTAAACCATTTAAACAAAACCATGCGTAAAAAGAACAAAGACATGTTAATAGTAACTTGATTTAGATATTTAAGATCCTGTGCAGTTCCCGTAATACACTGCAACTTGCATATTACATATTAACGTAGTACAACTTACATATTACATAATTCTTAACACATTCTTCTTGTGCCACTGATCGTAAATTTTTTCTTTGACTTGTTATGGTAAAAAGGCAAGAACTTTTAGTTACTCAAAATTTTATACAGAATTTCTCCACATTGAAATGATTTAAGAAATCGTATATACAGTGGGCGTAGAAAGTATTCGTACATCTTTTAAAACAGAATAACTTTTTTATAATTATATATAATTATTTTCATAAATTGTAATTTGTTGAAACGATAAAAGAATGAAAAAATGATGTTTTCTTTCAACTTCTTTATCTGAGGCTATAACGAAAATTTAAAAAATGCATTTTGTAGATCTCGGTAACATGTATGCATGCTGAAAATTTCATCAAAATCGGTCGACGCATCGTCAAGCTACAGTTACTGAAAGATGTAAAAATTTCTTGCTTTTGGTTGAAATTCGTGAAAAACTGCGATCTTTAATCCTGACAATTCATGTCAAGGTCAACCGATTTCGACGAAATTGTCAGCATACACATAACTTACCGAGATCTACAAAATGCATTTTTTTAATTTTCGTTCTAGGCTCAGATAAAAAAAATGAAGAAACATTATTCTTTAATTTTTTATCATTTCAACAAATTGCAATGTTTGAAAATAATTTTTTAGTCATTATCTAGTAGACTAATCCCATTATCATCCCAAAAACATTTAGACCGCTTGGCCTAATTATAAAAAAGTTATTCTGTTTTAAAAGCTGTACGAATACTTTCTACACCTATTGTAAGTATCATGTAGGCCATATTTCGGAGTCTTATAAAATGATTAATTTACCTTGATATAAGAAATAATAGAAAATATCAGAAATTTAATTAATGTACAAGAAAATATAATGGAGACATTTTTGAAAATAACATTGCTTATAATTAGGCTACGGATCTTCATTCAAATCGCAATTGTCATATATCATTTCATAAAAATCTGAATGAGAGGAACAAATTCAATTCACTAACTAGAAAATATTTTATGGTGAAAATATGATAGCTATTGTTATTAATGTTTGTTAACGTTAAAACTAATTATCCTATTTCGTGCAATCAGGGTTACAAATGTATCTTCGTTCTAAAGCATTACTTCTGAAATGATATTATCTTTATGTGTTTCTGACCTGTTCTATTTATTCGCTCTGTTGAAAAATCGACTACATTCACCACATTAAGAAAGTATAATATTAATTAGAAAGTGTATTCTATGAGGCAAATATGTACACTAAAACTATCAGTGAATACGTACATCTTTCAATCATTTAAAAAAAGTGTAAATATCATAAATGCATGAAGATCTGTAGTCTACTTATTCCACATATAATATACAGGATACTAATTACATTAGTCAAACGTGACCATTTGAATTCAATCTGGAAGGTGCGAAACAGTAGACTGTTAGGGACAAAATTGTTGTATTATGAAATCACTAGACTGTAAATGATATATACAATACATACTAATAAATTAATACATGGGCTACAGTTTAGGTGATTGATACACATTTGGCAAATTTCCTCTACTTAAATCCCTATAATATCGAAAATCAACTGTTGTTCACATATGTATATTTCGTTACATATGAACAAGAGAAACGAGAACCTATCAGTATGAAGCTCTTATCCCAACAATACACGATTTAACCACGTACTTTCCCTAATCAAATATTTTTATCAAATGATATTGATATCATGATTATTAAAAGTAATTTCAAATTAACATTTTAAAAAGTGTCTCTTAAACCTCTTCGATAAAAATAGTTTTACTAGTGAATTTAACAACAAAAGCTCCACAACCCCGTATCGTAAGATTTAAATACATTATAAACGCGACTACAGTTTATGCACTCCAAATTCATTTTTTGCGAATTATATTCATCGTTTTTCATACCAAATTTAGTCTTTTGCGGCATAATTCATTTCAAATGAAATAAATTCTTTTGCAAATCAAATTCATCCTTTTGTAAGTCAAGTCCACAATTTTACAAATCAAATTGACAAGTCGGATTATCATAAATGATTGTCTTATATATATCCAAAAAAATGTATTTGATTTAGAAAAAAATGGAAAATGTGATAATGACCTACAAAAGCTGTATAATTAATTAACGTTGACAAAATAGTAACCACTTGGGCGTATTACGAGGACAAACTCTAGTCAATGTTATAATATAATACATTCTCTACACATTGATTCGGCTTTAATTCATCGAACAAAAAAAAGAAACGATCCGAACGGTTCGTATCTCTTTTAAGAATTTTAGTTCTTAATCCATTCCACTTTGAAACACATTTAATACTGTTGTTCAGGCCACGCAAAGTAATTGCTCGTACACGAGACACATGCCAATATTGTCCTCTAACGTGGTCCCTGTGTCCTGTCCAGGACCAAAAGCGACTCTTATGCGAAAGGGCGTTGCCCAAGTCTCCACGCGGCACTTTCCCTCTTCATCCAGCTCGTTTTGATCGCACAGAGAGTTACCGCAGTGTTCAAGATTGCAAATTCCGGCCTCGTTATTCCCTGGCTGTAACAGAGAATTTTCGTGATATTATTCACCGATCAAAAATGCAAGAGTAAGCCGCGCATTTAATCCACGTATTATACCTGGAAGGTATTATTTTAACCCTTTAACCCTTTACAGTTCTACGTCAAGCCAAATCGACATTGGCTTTTGCTCTAATAAGGTAGATGTGTTAGTGACTGTGATTGCGTACTCTGACTATTATTGTGCACACATATACTCTGATTACTCTTAAATCTAATAAGATTTAACCTTAAGAGATCGAAGAGTGTTAATTTTCTTCAACAAGAAGAGGGTGCAATTACTGTGCAGCCTTCCCCTCTCCACTCCACTTGATTACTGTGCCCTAACTGTAATTTTACTTATATTTAAAAATAACATTATTAAATTAAAGCTATTGAATTTGATCTATAATTTTTATAATTGTATCAAAACTTGAATTTCTTAAGACCCATGAAATGTAAAAATTGATTTAAAAAATTTCTGATAACGGTTTGACAGATTTTTGCCTTGATCTTGTCGAAACAGTTAAGAAGCATGTTGCACATATGTGTGCAACCTACATGTAATATCGTAGATGCATTTAAGTTTTATACATAACCATATAATTAAATGAATGTTTATTTGACTCTTGAAAATAATGACGTAATAGATTTTTATTTAGTTGCACATGTGCTTTGTTTCGTTTCGTAGACGTCTTCGGAATCTATTCGAATCACTGAGACTCTACCATAAAGTTCGAATCATCTCGAATAATGCAGAACCTCGATTAAACGGGACACAAATAATTGAGACTCTCATGTGATTCAACAACTGAAACTAATTTAGGACTTGTTTCTATTTTACTGTGTACTGTAACCGGATTAAGTTTTCATGTCTCTTTCGATGTGTGCGTTGATTACTGAGCCATCTCATGGCAAACCACGTATTACATCTAATCTTACTTGTTGGATCCGTAAAATATTTGTTCGTTTAGACAAAAGCAATCCGATGTTATAAACAGTTCACACCGAGCCTTCGACAAATAAACATGTTATAGCTTCGTTTTTGAATAATAAATTTGCCACATCATTACCTACAATGGGAATATATAATAATTAACATTTGAATAAGAATATATAATAATAAATAATCCTAAATTATTTAGTACGGAATATTTCATGTTTTTACTTTTAATTGTCATAGGATTAATTACCTAAAACTGATCACAGTAATTAGGTCAGTTATGAAAAAATTCGTACTTACATAAAAGACATCAACATATAATTTAAATGTTTTAAAAAGTGCGATATAGGTACGAAAGAATATTTAATTCCTCGAAAAATTCAGATTATTAATTATTATAGGTCTAAGCGTTAGAATGTAAGTCTAAAGAAACAAAAAATGTATGCAGGATATTTTCAAGCGGGAAATACGGGTCCTTGAACCATTTTTATTTGATACACGATCGACCGCATCGCGAATCCCGATATCCACTCGATTCAAGATAAAACAATAGAACATAAAAATGCACTGGGATCACGAACACGAATGCGAATACCGATCTCACCCTCTGTGCTGGTTTTTCATTTTATTGTCCGTTCAGGCGCCCCTAAAGGCATACGGAATTGGAAGAGGCAGTCATACTGTATCACTGTATGCAGGCACAAGCTTCGTGATGCCGATACACTGTTCCGTTGACGATGAATAAAATCCGCAATAATAAAGTCTATAGCTCGGACAATGACAGGGAAAAGCATTCCAAGCGGAACCTTGTCCATCATGGGTATGACGAATGAAGAAACATCAAATCAAATAGCAGAAAGTGCAGCTATAAAATTCTAGAACGGATTCTTGCACTTCGGATCTGTTGGCGCTGGTATAACCAGAATCTATATTCTATTTAAAATATACAAAACAATTGCAGGTACAATAATACAAGGATATCAACGATCACAGATATAACGTCGACATAGTCAGCGATCCCGGACCTAGCAGCGTAGATTGCCAAACACAAACAATCAGATCAAGAAGCTGTCGCACGAAAAACAACCATTAGAAATCTGGGACAAAGGGCCTGCCGATTTTTCGCCCATCCCCCTCCTTCGGTGGCTTTTTAACATTTTTTAAAAAATGTGGCTTACTTCGCACATCAAGCTGCATATCAGAATTTTTTCGGATTTTTCGGTTGCAAACTGTGGATATTAAAAGTGGAAAACCGAACAAAAATCAGAAAATTGAAAAAATCTCGAAAAAAGATACTATGCCACTCTGATATCAATTCTTTGATAAGGTACTATCACAAGCAGTGTGCTCAATTTTTCTCAGATGTTTCGTAGAACTGTGTCATCGTCAAAAAAAGAAAATGAATACCGAATTTGTCGACGTTTTTGTTGTGAGGAAGAAGGTTATTACATGTTATTATACTCGATTTAAGAGAAAGAAAAAATTGTGATATGCACATTGCGATATATGTACACCTAAATATCGTCGCATACTTCAACATCTTCGGTTGGAGGAGTAGATAAGATGGCCGACTACGCATACACTACGCTTGGGGTTCATCTCTCGTTGGAGATAGAATTTTTCTTCCTACATCACACTTTATTTTTCCAATTTCATATTACATGACTTTAGAAATATTCTTTCAATGTTTAAAAAATTTTCCCCTCATAGGCAAGTTACAAGGTTGAAATTTTGTACAGATGAGTTTTTCTTGATCAGCTATCGAACGGTATAATACCCATTAAAAAACCTCTAAGAGCAATTTTAACCATTTTAATCGGCTAGAATTCCCTTAAAAATTTGCTATCTAAGGGGAGAGGTGTCACGTTCCACGACTAAGACACTCTCGAAAACTGTCACAAACGAATTCTCGAGATTAAGTTGTCGAAAGCCTACACCCGCCTCCGATTTCAATGGTCTTGAAATATGTTTCAAAAGCTGATATTCTGAACAACTCTCTCCTTTTTCATTTAAGGCCGCTCAGCCTTAGTTTTCAAGATATTGTTGCGAATCACTCAGTTTCTCTCGCTTCGCGGCATTTTATTTACAATAAAGAATATAAACTATAATACAACTCAATTCAATAATATTACAATTTGAAACGTTGATCGTTCGACGGTACGATCTCGACTTCTCCAATGGAAACAGGAAGACGCTCTTTACCAAAAATCGGTAATCTCTGACCGGAGACTGAGAAAATCTTCACTCCTGTCATGCTCGTTGATCTATTCTGCCTTGCAGCATAATTTTACCATAGAAGGTTGACCGATGAGCCCCTATCGAAGATAATTTTCCTCTTCTTCGCTCCAACGATGCCTTCGACGAAGAAAATCCCTCGCTGAATAGATTCCAAACGCAGCACGACAGGGGGAAAACGGAAGATGAAGTCGGACTGTCCCCCTTTATTCCGACTTCTTGAAGTTTCTCTGCAAAGTCTCACTTCCTTGATTTCTTTAAACAGTCCCGTTGGAGGTGGACCTTCTTTCCACAGCTCCAGCAATGCGGCAACTCCCGTTGATGAAATGTTCAGAATGCCGTTCAGCCGCACGTACCAGCATTCTCTCGGAGGTAAATGGACGTTTTAAGTTCCGTTCACACGTTTGTGTTTCTGGCGTTAATTTATTAAGAGCTTCCATCTCTAGAGCTCTGGTCACCGTAGCTCTGAGAGATGTAAAACCTTCATATCGCACCATTCTCCTTGAGGGGGTTGTGGATTCTAAATGTCCCGTATACGGGACATTATTATAATAATATGGACTTATATACGAACTTATAACTTAACCAAGACTCGACGTGGCCGCACTGTTCTGACCGAACTGTTCGAACTGACCCGCGGCATCCGATTTTTGCCGCTTATATCGCTCCGGCGGAAACATCGTCTGTCTCCTCTTCCTTTGTCACCAAGGTGACGGTTACTCCTAAGGGTAAATGCGCGGCCAGGTAGCCCTGTAGCGGTAGACGGCCGGTAATTATTTTCCAGCAACATCTGCTGTACCCGTGGGGTTGTTAAAAAAAGTCAATAAAATCATTTTCGACTTGCAACGGCCAGGGAAAGTTTATTACTTAGTCCTTGGCCTCTGCAAGCGAATCCTCTAACGGTTATTATTGTCACCGGCCGTGTACCGCTATAAAATTGAAAGTTTTTCTAGGCGGGCGCGTAGTTGCAGCACAATGGCTGCTACATCCTTATCTCTTCATTGGCCAATATCATCACAAACTGAGAGGCGGCCAAATGTTTTCGAACATCAATTGGACATTCCGAGAAAGCGCTTTGTGCCAACCTCTCAATTTCCATGGCCAATGCAGAGATTGACTCCCCTTGCCGCTGTTTATAATTTTGAAACAGCACATAATTTAGTTTCGAAAAATTTTTTTGATCTGTTGAAATTTTAGCCTCGAACAAAAATTAATCTATAGTTTACTTAGTACTAAGATACTAAGATATCGGTTTACATTTTCGCCGGTTCCGTCAGCGGGCAACGACGGTGATGTAAACTGTATATAGTAGATACCGCGATACATCATCACCGGTACCATTAGATATACATCGTGCCCTGACTGTTTGGGGATCCCAGCGTCACGTATACAATGTGAAACGCGACAAATAAAACGTCTCTGATTGGTGGATAAGACGAACCCAAGAAGGGTATAAAAGAAGCGTTTTTTCTTACCGGACACTCAGTAGAGTTTGGTCGCTCGATCTTTTTCGCCCATATACCTTCTCTCAATAAAGGGATAAAATAAAGTCCTTTTTAAGAAAAGAATTAGAATCATATTCATTTTCATTCCATAATCCCAACAGGTTATGGGCCCAGGCAACGTTTTTTTTTAATTAACTTTGTTAAGTGTTTTAGAACAATGGAAAGTGCGGGTATAAAACGAAACATTAAAGTGTTCGATGGTGAACGTTACAGTGTTTGGAAATTCCGTGTACGTGCTGTGCTGACAGAATTAAACATTATACACGTAATCGACGATGAACCACCACAGAATAAAACGGAGAAGTAGGATAAAGCAGACCGAACTGTTAAAGGCATAATTACAGAGTATCTGGCAGACTCGTTACTATGTTTCGAAAAACTAGAAATCAATGCGAGAGAAATCTTCAAGAATTTGGACAATTTGTACGAGCGAAAAAGTCTCGCCACTCAACTGGCTCTGCGGAAGAAATTACTGAGCTTGAAATTGCAAAGTGATACCCAATTGATGAGACACTTCACGACCTTTGACGACCTAATCACTGAATTGAAAGCAGCTGAAGACAACTTAAGTATTGCATTCGTAAAAAAACCAGACTATTGGATCATGAGGTGAAATTGTTAAATGAGAATGCCGATACGAGTGTAAAGATTCTCCAGGCAATTAAACAAAAAAAAATAATGAAAGGAGAACATTACAAACAGTGCAGTATGTGCAGCAAAATACAAATGCTGCAAATAGAGATGGATTTGCATTCATGGCAGGACATGTGGAATGCAGTAAAGATGGAAGAGAATGGATTCAATTTTTATTGGATTCAGGAGCGTCCGACCATATTATCAATAGGAAGGACTTGGCAACACGTTTCGAGGAGCTGAAGACACCTACCAGGATATCGGTGGCAAAATCTAGAGAGTACATCACGGCAACAAAAAGGGGCACACTGAACGTAATCAGTGACACAGGAGTCGCAGGAGAATTGAAGGACGTCCTATATTCGCCGGAAGTATCATATAATTTGCTCTCTGTATCGAAGATGCAAAGTATGGGTAATACGATTGTATTTGATAAACAAGGTGTACAGATTTTTAAATCCGGTAAGGTGATCATCAGGGGTAAGTCCTCGAACAATCTTGTTACAATAGATTTTAAAATAATGCATGAACAAGTGAACTCAGTCCAAATGTACAGTATTATCAAAGGTGATTTTAAACTATGGCATGAGCGTTTAGGACATATTGGAAAAGGTAAATTCCTAGAGTTAAGAAATAAAGGAATGGTTAGCGATGTAGAATTGGTAAATAAAATAATACCAAATAATAACCTATGCGAAGCTTGCATTAATGGGAAACAAGCACGATTGCCATTTAAAAGGAAAAAAGATAAAAATCATATAAAAAGACCTTTGTTAATAGTACATTCGGACGTGTGCGGTCCAATCACTCCTTCCACAATAAATAACAAAAATTATTTTGCAACATTCATAGATGTGTACACTCATTATTGTGTTACATATTTAATGGAACACAGATCAGAACTTTTTAATGTTTTTAAAGATTATGTTGCAAAATGTAAATCTCATTTTAATCTGAGGCTGGCTAATTTGTACTGTGATAACGGTAGAGAATATCTATCGAATGAGATGAAGAACTATTGTATAGATAAGGGTATAAGTTATCACTTGACTGTTCCACGAACCCCACAATTAAATGGTGTAGCAGAAAGAATGAACAGGACGATCACAGAAAAGGCCCGAGCGATGATAGCCGGTGCAAGTTTAGATAAAGAGTTTTTGGGGTGACGCCGTTCTTACTGCTACATATTTAATAAATAAATCTCCAACGAGGGGATTGAAACAAAATAAAACACCGTTTGAATTATGTGCATGGTAAAACTAGTAAATCCAAATTTGACGAAAAGTCATGGAAAGGAATACTAGTAGGCTATGAAACAAACGGGTATAGAGTGTGGGACGTGAAAAAAAAAAAAGGGAAAAGTATTTCGTTGTCAGAGATGCAATATTTGACGAAGTTAATTTCCTATAGTCAAGGCCGGTAGTGAATATTAAAGAGATTAGTTGTGAAAAATCTCAAAATAAAATTGAAATTTCTGACGTAATGTCAAATTCAATAAAGGAATTAAAGAAATCTGATAATGGGAAATCAGATAGTTCAAGTTCGGAAAATATCGAAAGTAAAACTGATGTTTCTGACGTAAAGTCAAAATCAGTGGGTGAATCTAGTAAGTCTGTTGATGGGAAAACAGATAAACTAGAGAGTATAAATCCGAACAGAATCAATGAAAAATTCCATAATGGTAATATGGAAATGACAGTAGATAGATCTTCTTCTCATAACAATACAAATACAGATAGTAAAAATAACAATAAAAGAATGTTATCAGAACCAAGAAGGAGTGATAGGATTAAAAGGAAACCGCACATTTCATATGATGAGGAGGACATGCCGATCGATTATATGATGTGTGCACAATCGGTAGTTTGTGAAACCCCTGCATCATATCAGGAAATAAATAACAGAAATGATAGGGAACAATGGGAACAAGCTATTAGAGAAGAAATTAATTTTCTTATGCTAAATAAAACTTGGACATTAGTCCAAGTCTGTACTCCTCGAGCCGAACCATCTAACTAAGCAATTAAGCTTTCTTTGCTTCGTCCAAGCCATTTGTTTTCGCGACCATTTCAAATTGTATACGGTGTTCTTCCCATGACGTGAAAGCGCCATAACGCGTCGGCTTCACAGAATATCCGGATTCAGTTACGAAGCGCGTAAATTCTCGTAATTCTCGACACACTATTAACATTATTTACAACAGTGTACGAATTATTTACACGCGCCTCCGAGTGTTCCACCGACGAGAATGCCGCAGAATTTAAAACAGAATTTCGCAATAAATCCAATACCAGCTGGCATTGGTTCTCTCTTCCATGCGGCCTCTGGTTCGGACGCAGCAGCCTCTTCAAGTTCCTCGCGCTGAAGCCTGTCCGCTTCCAGTCGCGCCTCAAACTGCCTCTGCTGCTCTTGCAGTTGCTCGCATAATTCTTGTCGGAGGTTTGCAAACAGGATCTCCAGTGCCGGTGTCACATTTCCGATCGATTCTTCGATCACGGCTGGGCCCTCAATGTTGCGAATCACTCCGTTTATCTCGCGTCGCGACATTTTATTTACAGTAAAGAATATAAACTATAATACAACTAAATCCAATTGTATTACAATTTGAAACGTGAATCGTTCGACGGTCCGATCTCGACTTCCCGATTGTCCGTTGGTAATACACTTCCTTGGCAACCCCTATCTTCCATTATTTTCTAAGGACTTCGTCACAATGGAACAGTTTCACATTACAGCGACTTGATTTGGACAAGTCGCCGTAACAATATTATAAAAAAAATTGTTGCTACTGCTATTAGGTTGGCCAATAAGTTCGTGCGGTTTTTGATAATGTTTATCTTCTTGCAGTCTAGTTCACAAGTAACTTCACTGCAAATCATTAATGTGCAACGCCAAGTAATAGTGAATGCTTAACCTGTATTTTCAACTTCAAATTGTTAGGATCGATTTTGATTTTTACAATTAATTATTGTATCGAAGATGGACGACTTCTGAGAGCATCTACGACATATTATGTTTTTTTATTACAAAAAAAGGGAAACGTGACCTAAACATGCAAAAAACTGTGTTATGTGTACGGGTTAGATACGGTTTAAAGAACGTAAATGCCAGAAATGGTTTGCAAAGTTAAGTGATGAAGATTTTTCTACTAAATATGCATCACACGCTGGCCAACCACAGGAGATGGATAATGATCAACGAAGGAATTTAATTGACTCGCTATTTAACCCTTTGCACTCCGCTGTCCCCTCTCTTGGCTAAAAATTCAATGGATGAGATTCTTGAAAAATGAACCTTATAAAATGTTTTATAAGACTTCTTTAGATGATTCTGAATTCCAAGTTTTGGATCTTTCACCTAAAAGAGGAAGACCAAAAATATACGAAAATATTCAATTACTTCCATTATACAACACACCACTAGACCAGTAACGGAAGAAAAACATAAAGATCTTATGTGTTTACTACCATACATCCCTCCAGTTTTTCAGGAACATTTTAAAAATCTTAAAAACTCGAAATTATGATAAAAATGGATTACTTTTTAAAAATGATTGATAAATGTTTATGAATTATTTCGTTGAAGTTGTTGTTTCAAATGGACCGTTTATTTTGAAAGTGGTATAAGTTATTTTTTTAAAAGAAATTCAAAATGCCGAATCTGAGCTTGTATTGTCTAAATACCCCACGCAACGCCACTTACAACTTCTTTCGATGACATTGGACTTACACCACTTTCAAAATAAACGGCTCAAATAAAAATCACAATTTTTTATTACTTTAAGTCAATTATAGGACATTCTTGAAAAATAATATATATATAGGACATTCAGTTAATTTTGAAAATGGTCTAAGTCAATTCAAGCTTTGAAAACAACATTTTCCTATGAAATTCACACAAAATTTCATATCTATAATAAATTTCCATTAATCAAGACTAATAAAATTATAAATTAAAATGTCGCATAATGTAAAAATATTTTTTAATTTATTCAAATGCGAACGCCTAAGGCAAGGGCCCGCTAGCGGGTCCCCGACGAAACGACTTCCCCTCTCCTTTTTCTCCCAAACATCGTCACATTCTCCACCGCCAAAAAGTAAAGATACAAATCTTGGATCGTCTCTTGAAAGGAGAAAAAGCATCTCACATTGGAAAAAGCCTTAATTTGAATGAAGCAACAATTCGGACTATTAAGAAAAATGAAAAAGAAATAAGAAGTGCAGTTGCTGCAGGATCATTGACATTCGTAAAACGTGCAGCTCGCCCCCGGGCGCCAATAATTGAGAAAATGGAAAAGGCACTCAGCATTTGGATTGATGGTTGCTGTCAAAAAAGAATTCCATTAGATGGCAATATCATCAAACAAAAAGCGCTAAAAATTTACAAACATCTTAAAGAACAAGGAGAATCCTTTGTCAACTCAGATTTTGTGGCAAGTAAAGGTTGGTTCGAAAAATTCAAACAGCGTTTTGCAATTTATAGCATAAGAAACCAAGGAGAATCTGCGTCGGCTGATCATGAAGCCGCTAGGACGTATCCAGAAAAAATTCAAAACATTATAGAAGAGCAAGGATACACAGCAGATCAAGTTTTCAATGCCGACGAAACTGGGCTTTGCTGGAAAAAAATGCCCAGTAGAGCCTTTATACCGAAAAAAGAAAACACAGCACCCGGATTTAAGGTGTCTAAAGATCGTCTAACGCTCCTTTTGTGCAGTAATGCCTCGGGGGACTTTATGACAAAACCCTTGTTAGTTTATAGATCTTTAAATCCTCGTGCACTTAAAGCCGTAAATAAAGACCCTTACCTTATTGGAAAGCAAATCCATGAGCTTGGGTAACTGGAAATTTATTTGAAGATTGGTTTTTAAATTGTTTTGTGCCAAACGTTGAAGGCAGAAAAATTTGAGCTTCAAGGCGTTATTACTATTAGATAATGCTCCCACAAGATTTGAATCATCCAAATGTCAAAATACTGTTCCTACCACCTAACACTACTTCGTTGCTCCAACCATTGGATCAAGGTATTATTTATACCTCTAAAACGTATTACATAAGAAGAGCATTACAGTGGATTTTAGACGTAACCGATTCAAAATCAATTAATGTAATGGAAGCTTGGAAGAAATTTTCAATCAAGCACTGTATCGACATCAAGTCTTTGTCGCTGAAAGAAGAAGTTGACGAAGCGGATTTGATGGAAATGGCATCCGAAGCTGAAAATCAAACCGATTCTGAGGACACTAGCACTGATGAAGATTGTGCAGTTAACAGTTTAACATTAAAAAAATTACAAGAAGGCCTAAGCTTATGTCAAGGTTATCTGAAAGAAGCCGAAAATTGAAAAGGGAGCTGCAAAACTGTCTAGCTCAATACCGAGAAATTTATAATGACCTGGTAAGAACCAGCAACCAAAGTACAATTACAGAATTTTTTAAGAGGGAAGAAGATGCAAGAACTTTCAATGAAGAAAAAAGTTCTGAAAGTGAAGGCGATATCATTCCACCGAAAAAACGTTCTCGGTTGATTATACTGAGCAGTGGCGACGAAGAAATTTATTAAATTAGAGTTGCGTGAAGTTAAAATAATATTTTTGGTTTTTGTTTTGTTTTGTGTTGTACATACATTTATATTTTTAATAAAAATTAAGTTGTTTATGTAGAATTAAAAGAGATATTTATTTTTAATAAGTTTTCGGAACGTAACCCCTCTTTTTGTACTGGCTCTGGGTCTCATACAACACGGTTTCACACAACACGGCATTTTCTAGGAACCTATCTACCGTGTTATAGGAGGGTTACCTGTATTTATTTAAACAAGTGCAAGTGCCTTTTCTGTGTAACAAAATTCAATTATACCTACTAATAGTGACATTGAGATCATTATAATTCAAAACTTGAATTGAAATGCGGCACGGGTTGCCATTATCTAATTACGCTAAAATTTTGCAAGCATCATTTTTCCATCAACTGTCAAATAGCTAAAATAGCAAAAGAATTTTTGAAGCCTAGAAGTAAGGATCACCCTAATGCATATATCTTGCGTAAAACATCGCTGCCTCTAATCACGACCCCCAACGTGTTAGAATCTGGTCAATCGAATATATAAGAAATATGTAGAAATAAGACAAATGTATGCAAAAAAATATGCAATATACAAAACATAAGTAAAAAGAAGTTATATTTTCTGGAAACCTCTAGTGCTAAAACAAATATCTGCCCGAGTCCTATAAATTTATCACTTCCCTACAAACATATGCATTCGCATAAACGTCCGAAGTTTAGTCATAAGACGCAATGCATACTGTACTTCGCGAACAATAACTTCAAGTCAACGTTACACAACGATACCGACGAAAACGAGGAAACAGCTCGCGACGGTTAACACGGGACAACAAACTCTGTACATCTCGAGAAATGTCAGAACTTCAAAGAATACAACCTCGCATGATCCCGTAGAAAATAAAGCAAAATTTCGACTTCCACGCCCGATATTTACTACCGCTGCTGCGAATAAACAGAAATATTACCGTAATAAATTCCTCAAAGTCGCAAGGGATGAGCACCCTGTTTCTGCACCGTTCTTGTCCGTAAGGCGATACATTCGAATCCATGCCTGCCTCCATGAGATTCGATACGTTCATCGAGGTACCGGTGACCTGGTCGTTGGGATTCGTTCCTGATCCTTCGATATCCGCGTCAGTATTATTCACGGAAGCCGCGTTGTTCGCAGGATTTTGCCCGAACGCGAATCCGGTCGCGTTTCCCGTCGCGTTACCGACCGATGATTCGGCGACGACGAGAGACGACGCGTTCGCGTTGGTGCCGTTCGCGTCGCCGATCAGCATTCTCGAAGGACCTATTCGAAATGAGTCCCTGGTGCAAGGTGCGTAGGAAATTCCGCACATTCCCCTCTCTTGGCGGATGCAAAGCAGATAATCCTGGTCGGCGAGGAATCTACCGTTCGACAAATAGTTGAGCGTTTTCAGGGTGCCGTTTGCCCCCTGAAAATACTGCAGACAGCCAGACGGTGCACGCTGCTCGAAAGCCAGCTGAATGATCCGGATCTCCCACATACGCGGCTGCAAGCTATTCGGCAGCCTGATGTCCAACGTCAAGGGCTGGTCGTCCTCGTTGACGTCGATGTACACTGTAAAAAAAAGCCGATCGGAACGGATCATTTCATGCCGGGGAGTACACTCTCATCAGTATTTACGTTGACACGAAAGGTTCTGTTATAAATGACTAAAAATAAAGTTAACGAGACAAGTATAAGAAGTTATTTATTGTGCAGATGTGTTTGTTGAAGTTTAAGAAAAAGAAGAAAATACACGAAATGCATACTAATTCCTATACAGACACAAAATTGTGTAACTAAAGCCAAATTTTTTATATAACCGAAGACGGGGAATTCGTTGATATTGCAATTTAATGCACATCTTACATTATTGTAATTTTTTTAGTATGAAGTTTGATATAGTTTGGCACTTGTTACTTCTAAAAAGTAACTTGTCATACTTGTAATTAACTTTTTCAGCGCAGTGGAGCGTTCCATTTCTTCTTCAATGCTTCTACAAATTTTGACTTAGTGTATCTTTCAGTTATAATTATTCGACGATATAATTCCTCCCACAAATGCTCGATCGGGTTCAGATCGGAGCTTTGAGATGGTTATGGAAGCAAATTTATATTCTTGGTTTTAAAAAATTCTTTTACAACCCTTAAGGTGTGCTTTTGGTCGTTGTCTTACCGAAAGACGAACGACCTATTTCTATGAAATATAAGCATCAAGGGTAAGTTTCCCTTCAATTATTGCTAAATTTCCAATTCGATCGTTATTAAAACAGCCCCATGTCATAAACGCATCATCTCCCACCTTCCTTCAATTCAAATTTTGATTCATCGATCCAAATAAACGTATCCCTGAACCATATTGGCTTTTTATGATAATCCTAACCAAATATTAAATATAAATATAAATATTAAATATATAATATATATTATTATTATTTATCATTTATATTTAATATTTGGTTAGGAATATATATATAAATTATATTTATATTATATAATAAATATAAATAATAAAAATAATAAATATAATCAAATGCTTCGCAGCACCGACTTTCGAAATATATGGCCTTTTTCATATACATACTTTTAATGGGCAAATATAAATTTTTTAGTTATTCGTACGTTTTTATATCTAAAAATAATTTTATATAAAAATTATAAATTTATAATTATAAAATTATTTTTAGATATAAAAACGTACGAATAACTAACTACAAACCTAGTATTCTAACCAAAAAATGAAAATTAATACATGTCAACTTACTTTCCGACGGAAGAACAATTGAAGAATTATACTTTTAATTGAAAAATCTAAGAGTAATATGAACAGTTCTGCTTCGCCTTCAATACCGATGCATTGTCGATGCGGGTGAACAAAAGAGTGATTGATACATAACAGAGATATGTAAGAATGCCAACATAAATATCGACGCGAGTGTGTGCACTACGAGGAAGATTGATTAGCTAGGAAGCGTCAGATTTTCCTGACGGTCACGTCGGACCAACTCTCTGGAAAGTATCGTCTTCCAATACTCGCTGAACTTTACTCTACTCTTTCTTTCTTGCTCTTGCTTTTCTTTTTCAGTTAAGCACTACCCGGAGAGATTGATTGTTACACGCTTTCCCGGGGAAACGTTATTACCGAGATTTTAATCACAAGTTCCGAAGTACCTGCCGAGACTTAATCCGCAGTTCCAATGTATTGATTCCGAGAGGATGACGTTCGAATGTAAAACTAGAGAACTAACAAGAGGAAGGGAGTTCAGTATTAATCGATTCGGAGATTCGTCTGGATTCAAAGGTGTATTTTAGGGTTAAGTGGGTGCATTTTTAACTTTGTTAGGGAATTTTTTGAAGTAAATCCTTGGCGTAACATTTTCTTCATAGTTACAATGATTACAAGTATTTCGATTGTAATAATTTCTAAGAAGAAAACGGACAATTTATATTTACTATGTGTATCCATTTACTTGAATGTTTAAATATTGATGACAAGAAATCAGAATTTTGTTCAGATTAAAAAGAACGGAATAGCATTCATACCGAACAGGATATTACTAGAAATCTCAATTAGTATGAATTTGGCTATAGTAGGTACTAGAACAAAAAAAAAACAGTCGATATTTAAAAAAGTTGCGATACATTGAATTTTAATTATTGATTTTTGCATGTATTGTTAAACTTCGGAGGCATAAAAACAAAAGAAAAGAGAAAAATATTTGATTAATTTTAGTAGAGGCTGTAGTCACATAAGTACTAAATGCGTGCTTAAAATTTTCAGTCAGTGGACACCGTTCTGAAAAACATAGTTTCCGGAAAAATGCTTTTAAAGTTATATCGATAAAGATATAAGGTCGTCGCGTCCTTCAAACAACCATAACTTTGTTAATTTTAGGAGCTCGCATATACACTTACTGACAAAAATTAAGAAACAACGTGATTGTTTGATACATTTCGGTATATTCGCTACCTTCTAAGATACATATATAGGTTGGAACTAAAAATAACATAATGAGATAGCATTCCATACATCAATGATTAATGAGTTTTTTCTCAAACATACTTGTAGAAGAGCCATAATTAAATTGAATCGAAGAAATAAGGCAAAAGCTGCGCGGCATAAGTTAAGAAACATACATCGCGTAAGTTATATAATCACTTTTAATGAAAATCAGCGATGTTTCAATGTCTGTAGTTTTCATAACAGTCTAATAAGATGTTGGATAACCCTTGGATTTGAGGACTGCATTGCATCTGCGTGGTATAGATTCAATTAATCGAACACAAAGCTCAGTCGGTATTTCTGACCATATTTTCGTGATTGTTTCTGTTAGGGCCATACGAATGTATCGCACGGTGCACAGATTGAAGGTTGCTCCTCCAAATGCTGCGCCTCCAACGTCAACATAATGGCGGTGAAGTTGATTTGTAAAAAAGGTTTAAACTATGTTGCAACGAAAAGCAACACAGTTTATTTAAAGAAGGTCCAGGGGTTTACAAGTGTGTGTGAGAGTGTTTGACCATCTCTCGTGAGAGTTACCGAAAAGACTGACTGTCTCGACCAGTTTTGGTTTGCAGGTTGACTTGCTCGGGGTGGAGTCAATTTTGTGCGGCCCATTTTTGGAGTCTGATTGGCTTCACCCCCAACCTGCCCCCACTTCCGAAGACGTTGCTCTAGGGCCTTGAAAAAAGGGCAAGTCGACGGAAGGCAGTTGGAGACCACCTTGGGTCTCCGGCTAAAGTGCAGTAATAAAACTATTTTCTTATTTTTTAGTTTACCGGTACTAACCGGTAAAGTAAACGGTATAAAAATGTTGTTACAGCGGGTCGTCGTTGTAAATCCGAGATATTGAACTTGTCCCGTAGGGTTCGGTTTATTTTATTGGTCTGACAGGCACCTTTTCTCGGGGTCGTAGTTTAGACTCCGTAGGCCCTCGAGTGACCTGACAGATTGTTCAGTGTTGATCCGTCCAGGACGGAACAGTTTCCATTAATTCTGCTTTATTGTTAAAAGAGTAACTTCCCAACTGGCGTCCAATGTAATCCTACAGATGTTCAATTAGGTTCAAGTACGGGGATTGACTTGGCCACTTGATTACATTAATATTTTGTTTTGCAAGAAACGTTTTAACCAACTTGAAAGAATGTTTAGGACCGTTATCGTGTTGAAATAACCACCCTGATGACATTTTTTCATTGGCAAATGGCAGTATATGATTTTGTAAGATGTCACGATACACAATTCTATCCATTGTTTCTTTTATTTGTACTAATCGACCAGTGCCGTAACGCGAGAAACAACCCTGCACCATTACATTGCCGCCACCAAATTTAACCGTCGGTTTTAGGTATTTAAAATGAAATCGTTGTCCAGTAGGGCGTCGCACATTATTTTTAGAGTCGTTTCCAAATAGGTTTAACGTACTCTCATTGCTCCATAAAATTTTTGACCACTCGGTAGCAGTTCTATTAAGGTGTTCTCTAGCAAACTCCAATCGGGCTGCTCTATTTCTCTTCGACACAAGTAGTTTCTTGCATGCTTTGCGTGAAAAAAGATTATTTTCATCTAAACGACGATTAATTGTCCTGTTACTAATGTTTTCCAGATACAGTTGATTTTTAATTTCAGAAGCAGTGTAAAATGGATTCGACTTAGAAAGGCTTGTAATTCGACAATCTGGTTTTTCATCTGTTTTTCGCGGTCTGCCAGTTCGTGGTGCCGTTTTAACACTTCCATATTTATCGAATCGTTTTATAATTTTGGTGATAAGTCACTCTTTTAACAATAAAGCAGAATTAATGGAAATAATCACGAAAATATGGTCAGAAATACCGACTGAGTTTTGTGTTCGATTAATTGAATCTATGCCACGCAGATGCAATGCAATCCTCAAATCCAAGGGATATCAAACATCTTATTAGACTGTTATGAAAACTACAGACATTGACATACCGCTGTTTTTCATTAAAAGTGATTATATAACTTAAGCGATGTATGTTTCTTAACTTATGTCGTGCAGCTTTTGCTTTATTTCTTCGATTCAATTTCATTGTGGCTCTCGTACAAGTATGTTTGAGAAAAAAAACTCATTGATTATTGATGTATGGGATGCTATCTCATTATGCTATTTTTAGTTCCAACCCCTATGTATCTTTAGAAGATAGAGAATATACCGAAATATATCAAACGATTACGTTGTTTTTTAACTTTTGTCAGTAACTGTATACAGGTGTAATTTTAAAACTACATTAATTATTAACTCCCTAATTGACACTCAGAGTGAAAACAACAATGGCAATTTGGGAAGAGAAGATACGATTATTCGAGTCCTGCTGTTCGTTTTTATAGTTACCGATTGTCAATAACAATAAAAACCGGCAGCAAGGCTCGATTAATAGTACCACATTTTCTCAAATTGTTCATTTTTGTTTCTAATATTATCCTTCAAGAATATGCAAAAAAAGAATTGATTTTTTTCAAAAGTTCACAGTAGAATACCCCCCTAAGAATTAGTCAGAATTATTGCTCTTTATTATTAAAATACAGTGGACTCTTGTACAACACGGGGAATACCAATTTATGTAACTTCAAGCACACCCAGCCTTGCTTGTCTTCAGTGATGCTTGAATAAAAATTTTTGTTCGGGGTTGAAACTATATATTATTGCTTATAGCCACTGTTCACAGGCAAGCCAATAAAAAAGCATGGATTACATGCAAAATATTTCGAAATTAGTTTTATAACTGTTTTGTACCGGTGCTGGAGGATTAATTGCAACGAAAAAGTATTAGTTTTAAAGATCTATTACTGATGGATAACGCGCCAGGACATCCTATAAATTTAAATTAGGCTAATGTTAAAGTGGTTTGTCTGCCACCCAACACAAGATCAATTCAGGAACCATTGAACCAAGGGATAATACAAACATTTAAAACTTTTTATTTACGTCGTACATTTGAAATGTTTTTAGAAAAAAATGATTTTTGTTGAAATTTTAGCCTCGAACAAAAATTAATCTATAGTTTACTTAGTAAGATATCTTCAGTTAAGATATCGGTTTACATTTCGCCGGCTCCGTCAGCGGGCAGCGACGGTGATGTAAACTGTATATATTAGATGCCGCGATACATCATCGCCGGTACGTTTTGATATACATCGTGCCCTGACTGTTTGAGGGTCCCAGCGTCACGTATACAATGTAAAACGCGACAAATAAAACGTCTCTGATTGGTGGACACGACGAACCCAAAAAGGGTATAAAAGAAGCGTTTCTTCTTACCGGACTCTCAGTAGAGTTTGGTCGCTCGATCGGTTTCGCTCATATACCTTCTCTCAATAAAGGATTAAAATAAAGTCTTCTAAAGCAAAGAATTAGAATCATTTCCATTCCATAATCCCAACAATTTTAATTCGAATGTAACGGTTCCGCAAATTTGGAAAGAATTTTCAATACTAAATTGCGTAGAAATAATAGACAAAATTATTACAGCAAATTCTCCAACTTTGACAGAAACAGATGTAAATCGCCTAATAACAGTTTGACAAAATATTGATGGAGAGGGTTTTGTTGATATGACAGACAGATATCACCGAATTAATTAATTACGATAAAGATATTGATGAAATCGAATTAATTCAATTAGCAAATTGTTGTCATTCTAGTAATTAGGAGGAAAACTTAGTCCAGACATTTAATGCGCAAAAATAACCTTTGAATTTAGAATACATATATAAAGAGTTACAAATAGCCAAAACGTTAGAATACATTTTATGAAAATAGATCCGTCAATAGAGCGGCAAACGCACAACTGTTTCTTTCTCTTAGTACGACATTGACAGTATGCATCGTTAGCCCGTCGACCGGATTTATGGCCATAGAAAACGAATTACGGTTTTCCCCAATTCATGCGACTGTCCACCGTGGGTCCTATCGGCAGACCAGACCACCCGCGGGCCACGTGAAAATATTGGAAATGCGGTCTAATTATCATAATACAAAATATTTAATTTTATTGCATAAAACTACTGAAAATTTAAATATTCTAATTTTAAAAGTCCAATTTTAAATTAGTATTAAAATAAATTTATCCAGTTAAGTTAAATTATATTACAACAAAGTAATAAAATTGTTATGAAATACAAATCATTTAATTTTACTGATTAATATTAATAAAAATTTAAATCTTCAATTACCATAAATCTAAACTTAATTCTTTACACGACTTTAATACTTTATACGACAATGAACCATTATTTATTTCAATTATTATTGAATACCCTAAACTAACCAATTCAATTTGATGTAGGATAAATGAATAAATATATTTAAAAGTATGAAATAATAATATCCGTAAAAAAGAAAAGAAAAAAAAAAGATTCCAATAAAAAATGTAACAACTAACAATGCCAAAGTTAGGATTTTCTTCCAACATAAACTCATCAATTCATTATTAATAACTATTATGATACATAACAGAAATATTAAATTAACTCTTTTACTTTCGAGATAATTAAAAACACTAACTTTATTTTAATTAACCCTGATACAAAAAGTACGAAAAAATCACTTTTACTTATACTAATATTACTTTCTTCTTCTACAACACACGCACACACATTTTAAAATCATTAAATTTATTCGTAAATAAATACTATAACTTATAATCATGTAATTCCCTTTTTCAAATGTATTAAATTAAGAAATCAATAATATTTATAATTTGTGCAAATAATATAATTTTCCTCATTCAGAATCCTTTCAATGTAAATGAAACACTTATTGTTAAACTAAAATTTTAATGAAAACATTGTCCCATACTTTTACACCGTTACGACTTAGTCCATTTATAATGAAAGCGACGGGCGATTTGTACGGTTCCCATAAATTTATTCAACCTAGATAATTACTAAAATTTACCATCGAGATAACTGCAGCCCCTAAAAATTCTTAAAATTAACGAACAACAGCAGTCCAACCGTTGGTGCTGGCGCACTGAATTTTTACCATTATTTAATTTAAATTTCTTATTCAAACTTTCATGTAATATTAACAATTAATCTCTACTTGTCACTCGTATGAAAACTATCTAAATTTTTAGATGAATTCATCAATTGTATGTATGAAAAATATTTTGTAGCCAATTTTTTAGCCGCAATTAAAATAATATATATATATGTTCTCACTCCAACAAAGGAAATTAATTCATATAATTAACAGTTCAATATGATTCAATTGCTATGCAACAAATCGTTGCTACTTGTATTGTCATCGTTATCATTTGCAAGTGTTCAATTATAATGGAAAGATTGAACGGCTTACTCCAGGTTATGATTCGAAATGGTTGCAACGGCACAGTGACTGGCTCATATTATTTAATTAATAATATCAATCTGTTTAGATCGAACGGTATAGTACTCATTTGAAAACCTTTATTTTTGTTTGTATATTTTGCATTTATAGAACTCAACAAGCTGCAGCGGCAAGGAAGATGTGCACCGAGAAGATCGAAGCAGCGGAGGTCAGTCAAGAAATGCCCCATTTCATCATCGAGGCAGGAACGCAAGAGCAATCACGTGCACAGCCAATCATCGAGGAAGGATTAACCATTACGGACTTCCGGTTCGTGGTAGAGCAGGTACTACTGATAGGGTACCACTCGGCAACGTTCGAATGCACCACGTAACATTTGCAAGTGATCGGGATGAAGCGCTCGGGATTGTTAGCAACGATAACTCTGAAGTGCAAGATGTGCCAATATGAAGCGGAAGTGCACAGTCAAACGGCAGACAATAAAAGAATGGACTTGAATTATACTACGACCCTCGCTGCAATCACTTCTGGAGGTGGTTACGCAAAGATGGAAGAAATGTTTGCAACAATGAACATTCCATGCATGTCAAGGACGGAATATCGAAGATGTCATGACGACATTGTTGAAGATTTGTTGAGTCTTGCTGAAGCAGAAATGCTAGCAGCGGCAGAAGAGGAGAAACAATTAGCCGTCCGAAGAGGCGACGTTTCAGTTTCCGGTATCCCTTTCATCCCCGTCGTGGCTGACGGCAGCTGAATGAAAAGATCGTACCATACTGGAAGGCATGACTCCTTGTCCGGTATTGGTGCAATAGCGGGATACCACACAAAAAAAGTGTTATTTGCAGGTGTGAAAAATAAAGTGTGTTTGATTTGCCACAACGCTTCGAAGAGGAAGGAAAGCCCCAGAGAACATAGATGCTTCAAGAACTGGGGACGAAATGAGACATCCACGAGAATGGAGAGTGCTGCAATTGCTGAGGGTTTCCAGACCAGCATAGAAAAAAGAGGTCTGATATATAATATATTGATTGCCGATGGCGACAGCAGCGTATATAAAAGGATTTTGGATTGTAATCCATGCAATTTTTGCAACAAAATGAAAGATGTTGTAAAGAAGACTCCACCTGGCATTTATCGAAAAGCCGTGGAAAATAACATTCGCAGATTGCGCACGGATGTTGTGAAGGCTGCAGTTTACAGATCGAAGGAAAATCTTCCGACCCACCAAAGAATAAAAAATTTGCAAACGGATCTACTAAATATTCCTAGCCACGTTTTCGGAGAGCACAAGGAGTGTCGCAGACTAGGATATTTCTGCGACCAGCCAGAAAACACGGGAGAAGACAACTTGGTACCGCATCTCAAGAAAATCGGCACATATAACCGGATGCATGAGATCTTCCGTCCATTGATGGCTCATGCTGAAAGTTTGTTACATAATACTACAAACAATTCAGTTGATAACCTCAATGCAATCATTGCAAAATATACTGGTGGGAAAAGGTTAAATTTGGGCCAGAGAGGGTCATATTCTGCGAGATGTGCAGCTGCTGTTGTACAGCACAACACGCAAAAACTAATATCAAAGGTAATAGAGGGCAAGGGTGTGAAGCCGCCGAAATTGATAGAACAATTAGAAGAAAGAAGGAAAGGCATTAATGAAAAAGGAAACGAAAGGAAAAGAAAGTCTCCGAAAAAGGTGAGAAACCCGTTTTGTTCAGCAACGGACCCGGATTATGGAGTTAGCGCAGAGAAACCGGATATGGAGCAACATCTATTTAGCTTTGAAAAAGAAAGGCACATGGAGATGCTGCAGGACTGGTAAGCGAATCGAAAGAAAATAGAGAGGGATACGGTAGAACAAAATAAAAGCCACGAGTGGCATACATATCGATCCAAATTACTTACAGCGTCGAACTTTGGCAAAGTGTGTCGGCGAAGGGAAACAACCAAGTGTGGAAATTTGGTAAAGTCACTGCTGTATCCAAACATATTGCAGCTGCCTGCCATTGAATATGGTCGGCAGTGTGAGAATATTGCCAGCGAACAACTTGCGAAGGAGGAAGACGTGGAAATCCGCAAATTCGGTCTCTTCATTGATGCAGAGATACCATTTTTGGGGGCAACTCCGGACGGCATAATTGACGACGACGGTATCGTGGAAATTAAATGCCCGAAGACGGCAGAAAAATTCTCGCCAGAGGAAGCGATAAAAAATATTCAACCACTACGAAGAATATTTGAAGATGATGCAGGTACTGCATTACGCAGAACCCATCACTATTTTTACCAAGTGCAGGGACAACTGCACATAACAGGTCGACAATATTGTCTGTTTTGTTTGTGGACACCAAAGGGTATGAAAACTATAAAAGTAACCAAAGACGACACATTTTGGCAGAACGAAATGAAATCGAAATTGTCGCGATTCTACGTCCATTGTATGTTGCCCGAAATATTGGACATCCGCTACATTAGGAACATGAGTATCCGAGAGGCCACAGAAACGGAGTACAAAAAACCAATTGTGATTAGCACAAAACTAATTAAAAAACCTGAAGCGAACCCACACAATGTCGGGTTGCACACTTAGTGTGCGCCTTCGCTGATTATTTCAGCGAAGGAAATTTAAAAAAGATCTGAGCTCGCGAGTCATTAGATTCGCTCGAGCGTACTCACGCAATGTCGGGTTGCACACTTAGTGTGCGAATTGTTCCTTGCATGTTGCAGATGATGTTCACGCGGATCGGCAGTGAGGTGTGCTTGCGATGCTACCATTGACAGCGCCACTGCGGTTGAGGGAACGACCGACAATGTTCTGGCCAGAAGGAAAGAAGTCGCTCTGGCATTCAACGCCGGGAAAACTGTATGTATTTGCAATATGTATGTCCGATGAAATGCTTATTCATAATGTATGTACTTCTAATTCCACGTCTATGTTACAGGCAAGTATGAAGACAGTTCTGGCTAAATTGGCTCGGTAGGCGGAAACCACCATCCATTTGTCCGGAGGGAGAGAAGACGCTCTGGCATTCGACGCCCGGAAAACTGTATGTATTTGCAGTATGTATGTACGATGAAATGCTTATTCATAATGTATGTACTTCTAATTCCACGTCTATGTTACAGGCAAGTATGAAGACAGTTCTGGATAAATTGGCCAGCGGAGATTTCCTCGGCGCCGACAGCAGCAACCGCAGCAGCGGAAACATCCTCCGCGCCGTCAACAGCCACCGCGACAGCGGGGAATGCAGAGGAGTCACTTGACTCTATTTTGACGCGGCAGCGAGAAATCGCTGCCGCATACGAGTCAGGGAGGGCTGTAAGTATATGCAATATATGTGTACAAAATAGAATGTATATTTATAATATATATACTTCTAATTCTGCTGTTATGTTACAGTCCCAATGGAGGAACATACTTGGCCAACTGGCCAGAGGGGTGGCCAGGCCAAACCTGGCAAACCTTGTAGCGGCGAATGTAAGTAAATGAAAAATACTTTTATATATAATATAATATAATATAGTAATATGTATAATATCAAATAATAATAATAATACATGCTTATATGTTGCAGAGAGAGCTGAAGAAGCTTTTGAAGAAGACGATGTATGGCCCCCAGAAGAGGGGGGAAAAAAGGAAAGACAGAGGAGGAAGAGGAGGCAGAGGAGGCAGAGGAGGGGGGGGGGTAGGGGGTAACTCGAAATATATACTCAATTTTTATTAAAATCGTTTTCATCATTTGTGTTCATTTTATTTACCAATTGCCCCATCGCCATCACTTTTTTCCTGATGTCCTATAATTATTCATCCTTACGTTTTTATATAAACGTAGTATATAAAGTACATGTCATTAAATTATTATTATTATAAAAAAATCCATTATTATTTTAATATATATTATTACTCACCTACCCGATTACTCGACGAGCGTTCTTGCTGCAACTGCCGTGCCGCTCACGACTGCCCCGCACGCCACCTGCCCCTGGTAAAGTAACCTAGCGCGCGGCAGAATATCTTCGTGACAACTGTTCGCATCAAGTAAGATGGACGTGCCAATATTCGAGTGAGCAGTTCGTAAGTGGAAAATTTAGATTCCCCAAAGACTAAACTGGGGTGCTTCGGATGTAGAAATGTCCATTTCTTTATTATTGTTGAGATATTTACAATATCCGACGAGCGTTCTGGCTGCAACTGCTACGAGTATGAGGACTGCCCCGCACGCCACCTGCCCCTGGTCAAGTAACCTAGCGCGCGGCAGAACGGGCTCATGAAGCAGGAATCAGTTTCATGAAACTCAGTTTGTGAAACAGTTTTGACGACATGGCAACATTGCGGCGAGGAATGAAATGTGGCAACCATGTTTAGTCGTCTTTTGATTCAAAATATTTTGGATGGAAGTGTAAAACTATGTAATTTGTCGATCTGTATTATCGACTGTAAGTAACTATAGTTACCGGCAAGCTCGCTGTGGTGCGTCTTTTGGTTGGAAGAGAACTGTGACGCTAGTAGTGAAGAATGTCGGAAGCTCGAGATGGTGTTTCCGATACACAATTCACAACAAAGTAACCGTGTGTCTTAATTAACTAAGTAATCTACTGAAAATACACTCCACTGTCTTTGTACATGCCTTATCTCGGGGTCTTCGGATGCGAATTTTCGATTCGAGCTCTATATCTCTCGATATTTATGAAAAACTGTTAGCGGCGGCCATCTTGTGTCGTCTTTTTCGTGAATTGTCACCACTCTGGCCGAATATTGCAAATATCTCCGCAATAACTGCAAAACGGATATTTCTACATCCTAAGAACCCCAATTTAGTCTTTTGGGAATCTAAATTTTCCACTTACGAACTGCACATTTCGATATTAAAGCGTCAGATTTACTTGATAGGAACCTCTAAAACTAATATACGTATATGGCTTTTCTTCTATGTGTGGGTCGTCATAGTGTGCAGTCAGCCGCAACCTTAAGGCGTAAGAATGTTTGGACGAATGGACCGGGCTGCATGCTGTGAGTTAGCGTCGAGCGAATGTCTAGACGATTGGTTTAAGTGTCGCGTAGAATGAATGCGTCTAGCCAGGATAGAGTGAAAGCGAACCGTGAGAATGAGAAAGAATGATCTGGATGGGATGCATCGGTGAGCGAATGGTTAGTTCAGTAAGAACCCTCGTCGGGAACGGTACGCGAGCATCGCGAGTTTGGTTCCGACGCCAATTGTAAATAAAGATAGTCTAATTGTAACCGGGTTCAATTCTCTCTTCCCGTCGCCGATCCCACCTCCTCAAGACTATCTGGAAAGAGAGTGACTAGTATGTCAGTGTATATTACTATGAATACATTGTAATGCTAGAATAAAAATGCTATTTCTAATCCTTTATACATGAAAATTAGAACACATTTATTCATTGTATATAGCAAGTACCTTTTCCTACTGTGAAAAAAAGCACTAGAAAAACCAATTCTTAACTACATATGAAATATTAAAGGCAATGTCAAAGAAGATACATACATGTGTCGTTAATATAAAAAATATAAAATAATATAAAATATGAAAATAATACAAAATATATATATAAAATATCAGTGAATGTATGCTATTCAGGTCTAACGTTTGACCGACATTCCTAGATCACATGCCTTTATTAGACTGACACTCATGGACCAGATGTCTTTATTCGATGGACTCACGCAGGTCAGATGAATACTATCTGAAACTATCTGAACTATCGTAGTTCAGAATTATAATTTTCCTGCATACACTGAGCATGATATGCATGTTGTACCAGGGGCCGATAACGTTAGTTCATGCCATAGCACAAGTGTTGTATCAACGATCGGTACAGTGTTAAGAACAACAGAGAGACTGATGAGTCCATAAGAAGTATGAATGGCGGAGTGGATAAGGAGACACTACGCTGAGATTCGTATCCCACCCTTTCTGTATCACTTCCGACTCTCCTTTTGAACCCCGCTCTACGAAATACACATCTTATATTTTCAGCAAGAACTCAACCAGAAATGCTTGCTCTTACTAAAAATAATCAAGTATGATTTCCTTTACAATAGTAAAATGACCTTTCCGAGTGAGAAAATGGGAGGGATACCTGCCAAGATTCCTAAAACAATGCATTCATACCTCAGGTAGTCGATACGGGTAACGGTATGGATCAGGCGCTGCGGTACAGAGGAAGCTAATGGTAAGCAAAATTTAAAGATATGATGTATTATGTTATATATTATAGGAAGCAATACATCGACGTTCTTAATATATATTTAAAAAATTGTATTCTTGTTTAAAATAGTAGTTCCATATGGTGACATCAACCCTACGATAATGGCATTCTCATTTCACAGTATGCGTGAATGCAAGGTTATATTTTTAAAAATTTTAAATTAATATGTGCAGTCGCGCGTAACCGCTCCTGATTGGTCGAGTCACCGAAGCGTGAAGCGTGACCACGACTATATATACCACAAATTCTGACAAATGGTTCATTCGACGTCTTGTATCTACATCAGCAACATGGAAAACTTCAGAACTTTCCTTGATGTGATTGGAGTGCTCGACCCTACCAAGGTGGATTTTATTTCTGAACTTCCGCCGGAGGTGTCGCAGTTAATCCTACGCATGTTGGATCCTCGGTCTCTGCTTTGCGCTGCTAGAGTGTCAGGTAAGTGGCTGAATGTCTGCAAGGATGATCCTATCCTGAGACGAACCGCGAGACACTATAAACAACGCATAATGCAGAGACGAAGAGAACGTTTTCCTGCGGCAGCTGTTGAAGAACCAAGGAGGACGGTACGGAGGGCAGTTCCAGTTCCTGCACAGGTGAGAGTAGTTGCACCTCATGTACAAGCTCGGCCAGGTTCGAGAAATTCGACGCGTGGCAGATCCATTAGAATGTAATTTTTTGTATTAATAAATTATTTAACTTGACGTGCTTCTTCCAGCAAATAATTATTATTATGTTTTAGTTAAGTATGTGTAATATAACTTCTAATTTTTTTATGTATCTTGACCAGCTTCTTTAATAGTAGCAATATTTTCTTAGTTTTAACATAGCACAACTAATAAGTTGTATCTTGTATATTGTATCTTGACAAGCTTCTGAAAAAGTAGCAAGTTTTTCTCTAATTAGTTTTACTACGATGTAACTAAGAATAATTTAATAGAATAATACGTTATATTTGACGATCTTTGCAGCTAATGCGAGTAAAGTACAACTATAATAGATTTCTACAGGATGTCCTAAAAATGTCTCGCAACAAGGAAATTGGGGATAGTCGAGGTCATTTGAATTAACTTTTTCCTCAGCAAAAATTCAATCTGCAGTTTTGTTTACGAGTTATTAACGAAAAACCAATGAGAGCCGAACGCGCGAATTGCAACGTGGTCGATCACTCGAGCACAATATGCTCCGACCGCGGAACTTGACAGAAGAAGGAGCGCACCGTGTCGCGTTCGAATCAATGAACAAGTCACGGAGCTTTAACTTTCTGATTTCTTTTTTACCATGTGACAATGATAATTTTAAGAAAAACTCCGTTTATCCTTGTTTCAGAATGCCTGAAGAATATTTACTACTTTTTCAGACCCGAAATAGTAAGTAGTTTATATATATTATGTGACAGCCGTTTAAATCTTCTTAAATGCACACGACACCTTACGACGTCGACTGTAGGTTACTTAGCAAGTGTTTGATGCTACTTGACGAATTAATTACAATTAGGAATTTGAAAAACGCGTTTCGTACGCTTATTTCGATCGCAGACATTCTGAAATTGAAGATCAGCAACGTCACAGATTTTAAACATAGCACCGATGGATGTCATCGATATGCTGTGGAACAAGCATCTAACGATCAATATGCATAGAGAATGTGTCACGATTGAAATATGATTCCTTTAAATTGGCGATAAGTAACATACAGTCGAGCAGATTTAATAAACTTGACATGAGATTTACCTGTTTGAAGGAATACACTTTTAGCTTGGGAAAAAGGACGTGACAGAAAAATGCTCTTTGCACTCCCCATGGTATGGAGAGAACCAAGTAATTGTGAAGCGGGGGCTTCTACCTAAAGATAATTCCTAGACCCTTACGTCACCTCCTGAATTACCTATAGTAATAAATTACCTGAATTACCTGAGTTACCTGTAGGGTTCAACCTCGAACTTGCACATCAGCTCTCTGGCTCACCACTCATAAAAAATGGGCTTTAAACCTCAAACTTCTTACATCCCCCACCCTGATTTGTCAACAACTATATAAGATCCCAAAAAACGCAATAAACAGAGTCATTTTAACCAGAAACCTACGCGCCTTAACTTCGCTCTCCGAACCCATCCCTTAACGTACGCGTACGTTACAAGTATAGTTTCGAGTGTCGCGTCCCGTGACACAATCATGTTACCGACTGTTACTTTTGCTTATGTCAAATCGATGGCTTTAATAATATAGTCAAACGCCAGATAAAATATCCTAATATTCTTTCTGATATTCGTCCTATCTTACATTCAAAGGAATTATCTGTGCCGGCACTAACACCAATCGACACAAATGTTAACAAAGATATAGAACCGGAAGATGAAAAAGAAACCGAATTTAAGATAGAACCAACCGCGTCAAAGGAGCCACATTTTATTACGCAAATCGATTTGAATGATCTTGTGCGAGATTTGAATTTAACGAAGGCGCAGCTTCTTGTATCACGGCTTCGCGAATGGAATTTATTGCATAAATCGACGAACGTGACGTATTATAGGAAACGAAACCAGGCACAGGAAGAATTCTTCAAAATGTGTGGAAATCTTTGCATATGTGATGATATCGATGCATTATTACATAGTCTTGGATTTAAACATGATCCACAAAAATAAAGATTGTTTATCGATGCATCGAGAAGCAGTTTAAAAGCCGTTCTATTGCATATTGGCATCATCAATTCCAATTGCGTACACCAGAGAGATGAGAGAATCGTATGATTCTCTTAAATTAATTTTGCAATATATAAAATATGAACAATATAATTGGTATACATGCGGCGATTTGAAAGTAATGGGTATGTTACTTGGCCTGAAAATAGGGTACACAAAGTATTGTTGCTTTCTCTGTGAGTGGGACAGTAGAGCAAGGAAAGACCACTACAGTAGAAAAAATTGGACCCCGAAGCAACAATTAATTTCGAGCCAAAAGAATGTTATGCACAAAAATTTAGTTGATCCTAAAAATGTTTATTTGCCCCCTTTACACATAAAGTTAGGGCTTATGGAAAATTGTGTCAAAGCCATGGATAAATCAGGACCTGGATTTGCTTATTTATCCGAAGCAAAAATAAAAGAAGGCGTATTTGAAGGACCTCAGATAAGAAACTTAGTGGCAGACAATGAATTTATAAACAAATTAAGTGAAATAGAAAAGGCAGTATGGATTTCAATTAAACTGGCAATAAAAAATTTTCTTGGCAAGCAAAAATTAATTGTTACCATCGTGGATAATTTACTAAAAAACTGTGAAAGACTTGAGTGTAACATGTCCTTAAAAATGCATATTTTACATTTCCATTTGCATTTTTTCCCATCGAATCTTGGTAATGTGAGTGATGAACACGGTGAACGATTTCATCAGGATATAGCCACGATGGAAAAGCGATACCACGGAAAGACACTAACTACGATGTTGGCGGATTACTGTTGGTACTTAGGACAGATGATAAGGACACAACGCAAAAACGAGAAACAAAACGAAGGCATTTTAACTATTTTTGCTACAGGTAACTCTAAATTTAACACAAAGTATTTTTACTTTGCGATACTAAACTTTAAATTGAAGCGGCACACGGTCGGCGATCGTAATAATCATTAAAACTGTCCGCTTGCAGATGCCAAGGGTTCGGCAGAGAGAAAACGTCCTTGACGTTTGCAAGCATCTAATGTCTACGATTTTGAGCAACGGGGCCGAGGCCGGCTCTGACCGGGCGAAGCAGAGCTTGCTTATGCCGGTTGATGTTAAAGCAGCTGAAACCACTGCGAAGAGAGTGGTCCGCATCCGGAAACTGCGGACGTCGTGCTTGGAAAAACCCCTTCCTCACCGTTGACCAGTTCATCGGAAGGGAAGATCGTCCCTCGAGGGGGGTAACTCACTTAGCCACATTCCCCCGGCGGCTCGGCCCTGAAGGGGGTCGGGCAGGTGGTGTGTGGTGTGTGGCGGTGGGTGGAGGTTTTATGGGCGAGACTGCGGGGGTTGTTGCGAGGGGGGTTGAGGGGGTCTGGCTCTTTTGCCAGTCAGGTTTTTGCCTGGAGTCTTCCACACATAACTCCGTCTGGCTCTGGGGATAGTCTGCGCGGTGCCCGGGTTTGAGCTGGCAGTGGGTTGTCTGCCACTGCGGGTGCTAGGGCCTGGGGTGGCCGGGGGGGGGGGGGGTCTATGGTAATGTCATCTCTGAGCTTCATTACTTTTACCGCTAAGCTGGCAAAGTGCGGAAAGTTTTCTTTGCTGACTAGCTCGTGGAGATGACATGGCCAAGTGGTATTATTTACTCGCAGTTTAGATGCGAGCTCTAGTCTATGGTCCTGAATGGTGGGACATTCGAAAATGATGTGTCTGACTGTGTCTGTGGATCCACAGACACACACATCGTCGGATGCGATTCGGAGGGAGTGTAATTTTTTCTTAATGCGCCCATGCCCCGTTAGGAGTTGTGTCACATAGAAATTGAGCGGGATGGATTTGATATCCATTCTTCTATGGGTGCTGTTAAAGAAGTCATGGGTGATTCGACCGTTGGTCGACTCATCCCATTCCTTCTGCCAACTGACCAGGGTTTGATTCCTGATCGAGTTGGCTGTCTCGGAGGTGTCTGTCAGGGCTGCGTCGGGCGGAAGGGGGGTGAATTGAAGTTCGCCTATGGTGAATGGTTGGTTGTTTCGGAGGTGGTACGAATTAGAGCGTACCTCTGGGATTGCCTGAGTTTCTTTGTGTGCCATTTGTTGAGCCTGTCGGCCCAACTGGCAGCTGCATATGTGATTATTGCGACAAAGAGACCTTTATAAAGGGTTGTCATGCTGTGGTGGTTAAGGCCCCAATGGGTCTTAGCGATACGAGAAAGCTGATTGAAAACGGATTTACTCTTGTTCGCGACGAAATTGACATGCGGGTTGATGTTAAAGCGGGGTCCGAAATGTACACCAAGATACCGGACAGATTCCGGCATCTTGAGTGAGCAGTTGTCTATTTTGATTGTGGGGGGTCTGCGGATGTCTAAAAATCCTTTGGTGAGGAGGATTTCAGACTTGGCTTTTGACAGTTCAAGTTTGTTCTTCCTACACCAAGCAGATATGATACTGGTGATGATGGAGGACCTGTGCTCGATTTCTTTCCTACTATTGCCGGAAACGGTGACCGCGAGATCGTCCGCGTAGGCTGTTGCGTCGTAGCTGCAGCGGTGAATGGAACCTAGGAGGTCGTCGAAGACGACGTTCCAAAGGTAAGGGCCTAAGACAGATCCTTGTGGGCAGCCTTTAGAGACTGCCTTGGAGGAAACGGAATTATTGCTGATAATTTTGGCGGATCTGTTGGACAGGTAGTCTTGAATGAGTCTATAAATATTGCTTGGACAGTTTCTTGATTTTAGCTGTTGGAGGATAGCGGGCCACCAAACATTGTCGAAGGCGCCGCTAATGTCAAAAAGAAGGGCTATGGCGTATTTTTCGTTCTTGTTATGTTTGCAAGCATTTATTGCAAATCTGGCCACCGCGAAAGTGGCGCAGATATGTTTCCTCGCCAGGTCTGGCATACACAAGAAATTTAGTACCCACCCCCCGACGGAACACCTACGAGGGGTCCGAACGTGGGTAAACCAACGCCTTCTCTTATCGGTCATTAGGCCGGGTACGGAAGACCCAGTCTTAACTCCGCGTCCGTGTAAGGAGTTTTGTGGTTTGCTTTGCCCCCAAAATGCCACACAACAGCAATTGTACAGCGTGTCAGGCTAGGGGGCAAGTAGATAGGGACAGTAGGGAATCTCGTTAATCCATTCACGCGCGTCACTAATTAGATGACGAGGCATTTGGCTATTTTTTTTTTTTGCCTAGGGGGGGAGTAACTATGATTCTCTTAAGGGATGCGCAATATAGACCTCTTGTTAGGTCCATTAGCCTCTCCCGTCCAAGACTTCCCCACCTCCTATAGTCAATCAAGGGTGCGAGGCGTGGAGCGGACTACAAAAATCTTGTAGCCCAAGCACTCCACGCCCTTCAGGTAGCGAATCACCAACCAAGTGATTCCTCCCTCCGTTCTGACACGGTTGAGATCCGTGATGATCCGCCGCGGAACGAGGATGTGATGGGTCCAATACCACCTTCGGACCCATCACACCTGCCATCACCTCGCTCAATGCAGGGGAGTGAGAGCCCGCATGATGGATTTCGGGCGGCTATCCGGGAAGTCCTTCCCGAGGTCGTCCGTATCCAGGGGTTCGGCGCACTCGCGCTCGTTGGAGTCGCAAACAACCTCCTCCACGGGCGCGATGTTGCTGCCGGACTCCATGCGTGGCTCCAGGGAGTTTTCCCTGCTCCTCCCCTGAGACGACCGCGACCTCCTTGTCCGGATGCATCCATCAGGGTGCCGAAGAAGCGGCAGCGTCGCCGGGATTATGCCCGCGTGCAAACGCTCTTCAAGACAAATATGTCTAGAGCGGCCAGGGAGATCCTCGCCGGGGACCTGGGACACGTTCCCCAGATGTCGCGGCCATGGCTGCGCACTGGGGACCATTCGTGTCCCAGGAGTCCACCACCGTCGAGCAGTCTAGGCGTTTACCACCAACGCCCTCCCTGGCGCACGTGTGGCACCCGGTGACCTGTGACGACGTCACGTCTGTCACAGTTGCCAATTCTTCGGCACCCGGTATTGATGGCATCACGGCGAGGCAGTGGAAGGCAGTTCCGACGAGCATAAAAGCCGTCTTCTTCAACATCGTGCTCGCATCGGGTGGTTTCCCTCCGGAAATGCTAATTAGCCGGACCGTGTTCGTTCCCAAGAAGGATGGGTCTTCTGACCCAAATGACTTCCGCCCACTAAGCATCGCTTCAGTCACCATACGCCATCTCCACAAGATCCTGGCCAAACGTCTACGTGCGGCCAGGCTTGTGGACATTAGGCAGCGATGCTTAGAAGATGGGTGCGCGGAGAATATAGCTGTGCTGGCTTCCCTGCTCGAAGACGCGCGGAGACGTCTAAGAGAGATCCACGTGGTCTCATTAGACGTCGCCAAGGCGTTCGATGCGGCGAGCCATCACGCTATATCCTCCGTGTTGGGACGAACCGGTCTGCCGGAGGGATTGGTTAGCTACACCACCCGGCTATATGCGAATAGCACCACGGTGTTTGAGGTTGACGGCGCTCGTTCGGAGCCCTTCCACGTAAGCAGGGGTGTGAGGCAGGGGGATCCCCTCTCCACACTCCTGTTTTGCCTCGTCGTTGATGAGGTAATAAGATCGGTACCTAGCGACGTCGGTTACGAGATCGAGGGCTGTCGGGTGAATGCGTTCGCATACGCCGACGATATAGTCCTCGTCTCGTCGACCAGGTTGGGTATGACCGCAGCCCTACGTGAGGTTGAGGCCCGGGCTAAGGAACAGGGGCTCTCGTTCAATGCACGCAAATGCGTGAGTCTCTCCATCGTGCCTGCCGGTAAGCAGAAGAAATACAAGGTCCTGGTCGATCCCCAGTATCGTCTTGCCGGTGGCGAGGAGATTAAACAACTCTCGCCATCCGAACAATGGCGGTACTTGGGGGTCGATTTCAGGCCTGTAGGACTGAAGCGAGCCGGCAGTGTACTTAACACCGAGATGGAGAGACTAACGAGAGCCCCCTTGAAGCCGCAACAGCGGCTCAAGATACTTAGATCGTTCCTTATCCCGCGGTTTTACCATGCGCTTGTTCTGTCGGGGACAACCCTAGGGAAACTTAGGGCTCTCGACGGGCAAGTTCGCGTGGCCCTCCGTAGGTGGCTGCGGCTCCCGCACGATACCACCGTTGGATACTTCCACACTCCGTGCAGGATGGGAGGCCTCGGCATCCCATCCTTTACCACCACCGTACCGGGACTCATGTACACGCGCCTACAAAATCTGGCGGCCTCCGCCTCTCCAGCAGTGAAAGCTATTGCCGGGTCCAGCTGGGTCGATAAACGACTCAGCTGGGCCCAGCGCGCCCTTGTGAGGGACGGCATTATGCTGTCCTCCAAGGAGCTGAGAAAGGAGTGGTGGGCTAACCGCCTGTTCCGGTCGGTGGATGGTAACGAGCTACGTGAGTGTGGGAGGTCCAACCTTTCCAACTGGTGGATCGATGCGGGATCCTACGGCATACCCGGACGGGACTATGTCCAATAGTAATCATCAATCGTGATCATTCTTGTTTAGTGACACATTCTAAACCAAATATTTGTCTCTTTCTAATCAAACGGACAAAAATATTGCTCCACTCCGTCGCGCAGCGGACTCGGCATTACAACCCGAAGGATAATTAATATCGCGGAGTGGCAATATCGGGTGTGGATACGACGCACCCAAACACTCTTCAAAGAGTTAACTCGAAGGACTGGCTCAAAGCATATCAGAACGACGGCGTGCAACCCAGCAGCTAACGGCATGGTCGAAAGACTCCAGCGGCAATTAAAAGCCGCCATAAGGTGCTACGATACCGACGACTGGACAGAAGCCTTACCACTTATATTACTAGGGATAAGGACGGCAGTTGTTCCGTTCCGGAAGACCTCCCGTAGGCCGCCTTCGCGAAGGTTTATAGCGTGGACCAGCGAGGATCATAAAGAGACGGAAACCTTTTTCCCATCTGCAGAACATCGGTGCAGGGTCTTCCGTTTCTTTAATGACCGCGACGCGTCTTAGGCACGAACGGCCCGAAAAAACAACCCCGTCGTAAATTTGAGAATTTGACGGGTCTTGAGAAAGTTTAGTCCCAACCGTCGCGGGGACGATATCTCAGGCCCCAGGGGACCTCCCGACCACGCAACTACGCAACACCCCCCTCTCCTAGACAAGGCTCGTGTAGGACGATACGAGAGGGTGGTGACGAAAAGCTTAGAGGACACTGATTGGAAATTCGCAATCTTCGAGAAAAACCAATCAGTGCGTCCCGGCGTGGAGGTGGAGGTTCCTTCAGGGATCTCAAACGGGGGTGACCAATATAAAATAACGCGACCAGTCGGGGCGCGGACAGTAATACAGTAATACAGTAATACAGTAATACAGTAAAAACGCAGAAGTCACAGTCGAAAACACTTACACGCGCTCCTTTTTCTCGCCCGAGCTCTAGCTCTACCATACAATACAATCGGACACTCTCTCGAGTTCACGAGGCATTCCGTAGAATCCTCATCCGCGGCATTACTTCGCTAACGAGCGAACGCAATCGCGGGTCGAAAAAGCTCGACTCGCTTCGCACACATTTTCCGCGACACATTCGAGTCTTTCGAGTCGGATAAGTGCGAAACAGCAGTGAAGGAAAATATACAAACAACCCCAGCAGAGATGGTCTACGGCAGCAACCTCCGACTTCCAGGAGAATTTTTCATATCAAACCCGGAGACCGACATCTGAGAATTCGTAAACCAACTACGACACAAAATGCAAAAATTAAAACCGCGTCCAGCAACACACCACGGTCACAAAAATATATTCGTTCACAAAGATTTAGGCACAACCAAGTACATCTTCCTCCGACACGATGCAGTAAAACTACTATTGCAATCCCCATACGACGGACCGTACAAAGTTTTTAAACGCGGAGATAAAAATTTTACCATACTAGTAGGCAATCAGGAGAAAACCGTCTCAGTAGATCGCTTAAAACCGGCGCATATAGTGAGCGATGAACACGACGATTGAAAGAAAAGCAAACAAGCAACCCACCGCGAAGTTGCTAACGCGCCGCATAGCATTCTAAAAAGCAGCTCAGCACTGATTACTACACGATTCAGCCGCACAGTTAGATTTACAGACCGATACATCACGCGTTAAATTATAATAAGAAATATCGCGAGCGGACACAAAATTTGTACTTTACCTTTAGTCATAATATAGCGTTTACACTGGCAAGGGGGTGATGTAGCGGCACACGGTCGGCGACCGTAATAATCATTAAAACTGTCCGCTTGCAGATGCCAAGGGTTCGGCAGAGAGATAACGTCCTTGACGTTTCAAGCACCGGAAATTGCTTTGTTCCTTTATTTTTTATCACCGCCACGTGCACAGCAGACCTAGCCGCGGAGACCTAGTCCCTATAACGAAAGTTGGAAGATAGCTGTTGTTGCGACGGCAACACCGAAGGTCGAACGTCCCTGGCCATCCCTTGAGCAATTAAGCGATACCTGCGACCGTAAAAAATGCACCCAAACGAAAATACCCTTCGACCCGACGAACGGACAACACGACTCATAAATTCCATATTTCCCAAAACGGAAAATTTACAACCCGAACTTTCGAACAGTTTCCCACTCCTCATTTCAAGTTCCTTCCGACACACCCATCTCCAATCAAAAACGCTTCATTTCCTCCACCAAAACCCACCATACACCAATCAACAGAATTGTCAGAGCCACCAGAACTGTTAGAACTGTCGGAACTCGTAGAACTCTAAGAACGCAGATAACGCATCGCTAAGACCATAGCTGTACTATAATATTAAAGTGTACATAAAGGCAACCAGCGACTTCATTAAACGTAATTCCATTTGGAAACATCGCGCACATACAGCTGCCTCCCCCGCCAAACTGAACGGGGGTAAAAGAAAGACAGTAAGTCTCCCAAAAAGGCCACGCCAACGGAGGCATGAAACTGCACTAGCTTCTTCTTGTTAACTATTCCGTCGCACATCCGCACCGCGCATCATCCGTGTACCACGCAAAATAAAGACCAGTTGAGTTTTACAAACACCCTGTGTCCTTCCGTTGCAACCTCAAACAACACGTTACAGTGTATTTGCCCTCTTTAGACATAAAGTTAGGGCTTATGGAAAAATTTTGTCAAAGCCATGGATAAATCAGGACCTGGATTTGCTTATGTACCAGAAGCAAAAATAAAAGAAGGTGTGTTTGTAGGACCTCAGATAAAAAATTTAGTGGCAGACAATGAATTTATAGACAAATTAAGTGAAATAGAAAAGGCAGTATGGATTTCAATTAAACTGGCAATAAAAAATTTTCTTGGCCAGCAAAAGTTAATTATGTTACCATCGTGGATAATTTACTGAAAAACTGTGAAAGACTTGGGCGTAACATGTCCTTAAAAATGCATTTTTTACATTCCCATTTGGATTTTTTCCCATTGAATCTTGGTAACATGAGTGATGAACACGGTGAACGATTTCATCAGGATATAGCCACGATGGAAAAGCGATACCACGGAAAGAAACTAACCATGATGCTGGCAGATTATTGTCGGTGCCTTATGACAGATGATAAGGACACAACGCAAAAATGAGAAACAAAACGAAGGCATTTTTAACTATTTTTGCTACGGGTAACTCTGAATTTAATACAAAGTATTTTTACTTTCCTCTTTTTTCTTATTTTGTGCTATTGATACTAAATTTTAAACTATACAACAATTTTCAATACAAGTTTTGTTAATTGGAACCAATTAAAAGGTTCTTCACAGTTTGGTGATTATTATCCACAGAAATATGTAAAAAAAAACAGAACATTGAAGTACTAAAAAAAATTCAAATATTATTTACGAAGAGTGGGTGCCCCATCGGATCCCTCCATCGGTGTTGATTACGCATAGCTTTGGCCCTGTCGGACAGAGAGAAGCGGGCAGCGAAGCACATGGCGGCAAAACATAGTGTACATGTTGCTCACGAACATTTTCTCGACCTACTCAAAATGTAAAACGTTCCGATACTTCTATCGGGCCGTTTCTGCGTCAGAAATGTCTACAGAATCCGATCCTGGACAGAGTTTTCGTGCTGAACAAAGAACTTTTCGTAAAAATACAAAAATATTGCGCAGAAACTGCACAATATCGTTGCGAGCACATTATCGTTTGAAAAACAAATGAGAACATAGCAAATTCGACGAATAGAGTGACGATTCGTCAAGAGTGTAACAAACGAACGTCGAATGTTCATTTGTTTTTCAAACGATAATGTGCTCGCAACGCGAGAAGAAGGGCCAGAAAGCATTAGACAGTGCCAAAGAACTCGTCGCGAGGTTTTTCAAAATGTATCAACCGCGGGAGCAGTATCAAATATTTTGGGTGTTCGCGCAGTGCGAAGGTAATGCTGCCGCGACAGTCAGGAGATTGCGGGAAGAATTCCCGAACTTACGTACACCAACGGAATATGCCGTACGTTCATTGGCACATCGCTTCTATTCCCGCGGCATTTCATCGTTAAATGACGAGGGGGCGGGTAGAGCATTCTCTGCGCGAAACCCCCGATCAGAAAATGATGTGCAGGCGCTGATAGAGGAGGACGGCACAGAAAGTGTGCGAGGAATCAGTCGCCGCTTGGGGTAAGTCACAATTAAAGTAACCATGATTTTTAATTATGTAAAAAAAATGTTCTTGATCTGTAAATGTTTATGCATTTGTATGTATTTTTTTTCTAGTGTCAGCCGTAGTACCGTACACCGTATCCTGCAAGACAATTCTCTGCACCCATACAAGTTCGTACGGGTGCAGGAATTACTGGATACCGACTTTGATCAACGGATTCAATATTCAAGGTGGCTGCTGGGAGAAGTAGCGCGAAATCCATCGTTCTCCAAATACATTTTATGGACAGATGAAGCACTCTTCACAAGAGAAGGGTGTTTCAATGCCCATAATTTGCATCTGTGGAGCGACGAGAATCCGCATGTGCTTCGGTCACACCATGCGCAGGTTCGCTTCACGGTAAATGTATGGGCTGGAATTTGTGGCAATTTTATCGTTGGGCCGTACATCCTTCCTAACAGGTTGGACGGTCCAGCGTATAAAATTTTTTTAAAACATGTTCTGCCAGAGCTTTTGGAAGACATTCTTTTGGAGTTCCGGCAGAACATGTTTTATCAAATGGACGGTTCTCCGGCCCATTTCGCCACAGATGTTCGCGCCCATCTAGACGAAACCTTTTGAGACAGGTGGATCGGTCGTGGCGGACCTGTGCCGTGGCCTCCACGGTCACCTGATTTGAATCCGTTGGATTTTTATTTCTAGGGATACCTAAAGGTAATTTTAGAAATGAATATTTTCAAATTATTATTGCATTTTTTTACTGTTTCTTTAGATTAATTTTATCTACTTCTAGGATGCGGTGTACAAAGAAGCGGTAAACAATGTCGATGACATTGTCATGAGGATGCACGCAACTGTCGCAATGATAACCAATGATACATTGGAAAAAGTCCAGCGACAAGTTGTAAGCCGTGCCGAATGGTGTAACGAAGTTGGAGGAAGACACTTCGAGCAGCATTACCGCTAATTGTAATCGGCCCTTTTCAGGGCCACCAATTTTTAACGAGGGATTATCCATAAAAAAACTCTACCCTTCCATAGGATACCTCACGGTGTTTGGAAGATCGGCGACGGGCATGGCGCCATATTAAATAAACAAGGTGTGTAGGAACGTAAACTGCGACCGACCCGCTGTCACCGACGGTACTCGGCGCTCTTAGGATATAATTAACGGCCGTTCAAAGAAAATGGTATCGGGTGTCATTTCCTCGGACGACCGAACGACGAACGACAGGGGCCCACCCATGGCCGTCTAGGCTTGGATTTTTCGGCAGTGAAACGTCGACTCCCGAACGAACGAGTCGCATAAACGATTATCCGCGAACTAGTCTCAGTGATATTTCGTTATGTTTCCGGATTATCAGTGATTCATTAAGTGGTCAGTGTTTGGTGACCGTGCAGTGCAAGTGAATTTCATAAATATCCATACCAGAGGTTCCTCCGATAGTATCCCTCGAATGGTAGCTCATCAATAGGGTTGGCCTCGTCCCGGTTAGGACTACCGGGGCGGCGTTTACTTTCGAGCGGGGGAGTCAGCGCTCCCTCATCGACTTCATGTTTTGTGGCAGGGGCGCCTATGCTAGGTTGATGGAGAGCAGTATCCTCGACTGAGACTGCCTCCGATCATCGGTATATTTTACATAAATTTGTAGAGTGCGCTGCCGGGCGGGGACCGTACAGTGGCCCTCCGCGCCGGAGCGTAGATATCAAGCGTTTTTTGAAGTTGTATTCCAGGTTTGCGCATGAAGCTAACCCTCTCAGTATTGTTACTGTTGAGGACGTGGACGCGTACATAGACATGATCGTCGAACTGGCCGGACGGGCATCTCGCACTCTCCACCCCGGGCTGCGCGATAAGCGTCCCGTGTGGTGGTGAAGTAGCGAGATCGCGACGGCCAGGAAAATGGTATGTAAGGCCAGACGAAGCCTTCAGAGGGCCAGGCGCGGCCGGGACGCCTGTGTCCTGGAAGTAAGGATCGCGGCTTACAAAACACTCAAGAAGGACTTGGCCCGCACTATTGCGACAGCCAAGTCCGTTGCGTGGAGGTCCTTCACGGATAGCGTAGAGGCGGATGTTTGGGGCCGGCCGTACCTTTGGGTCAGGGGCAGGGTCAAGGGACGCTCCCCGCCAGCATCCCTTAGCGCCGACGAGGTTGCGGGCGTCGTCCGCAAACTTTTTGTAACGGAGCCTCCTAGTGGGGCTCCTTTCCCTCGAATTGAGGATTTTTATGTAGAGTGCCCTGCCTCTTCTAGGCAGTTTTTTACAGAGGATGAGGTCGAGGCGGCCATCAAAAAGGTCAGGAGGAAGGCGGCCGGCGTCGATGGTATCGCGTCCTGCGTGGTCTGGGCTCTTGGGAGAGAGGCACTTAGCCACATTGCCCACCTTTTCAACACATGTCTCATATTGGGATATTTCCCTGAGGCATGGAAGGTGGGCCGGTTTGTGCTGATCCCCAAGAAGCCTGGACCCGGGGGCGGGGTGTCGTGGCGCCCGCTTTGCCTCCTCTCGAACTTCTCCAAGGCGTTCGAGTACTGTCTCAAGGAGCGCCTTGCCTCCGGGGTTACCTTCGCAAGCAACCAATTTGGCTTCATCAAGCGCAAAAGCACGGTCGATGCCATGTGTCGTCTCATCGACACATGGGACGCTGCTAAGCGTACAGGGTTGCATTGCGTGATGGTGGCCTTGGACGTCAAGAATGCCTTTAACACCGTACGGTGGGACGGTATTCTGGGCGCCTTGGCGGGGAAAGGGGTCCCGGCTCCGCTGCTGCGCGTGCTGAGTAGTTATCTCAGCGGGCGCGTGGTGGAGGCGACGACCCCGACAGGACCTGAGCGTTTTTCAGTACATGCCGGGGTGCCTCAGGGCTCCGTTCTTGGCCCCTGGCTCTGGAACGCCCAATATGATGGTCTCCTCGAGATGCCTCTTCCCAGGCACTGTAGTGTTCTAGGTTTCGCTGACGACGTCGCCCTTCTCGTCGGCGCGCGTAGTGCTGACCGCGTGGTTGCGTTGGCCGAGCAAACGCTCGCCCGCATCCACGCGTGACATCCCTCGGAGGAGAAAACCGAGGTCCTGCACCTGACCAGCAGGAAGGCACCTGAGGCCCTTCAACTGGCCCTCGGTTCGGCGTCCCTCCGTAGCGGCGGTTGCGTGCGCTACCTCGGGCTGCTGATCGAGGGAAATCAGTGCTTCCGCGCGCATGTCAGGCGAAACTGCGAGAAAGCAGCCAAGTACGCGGGCCTGCTAGCCCGAATCCTTCCCAATATCCGGGGCGGGGGCTACTGGGCTCGGCTGCTCTACTATAGGGTGGTCGAGTCGGTGGTCCTCTACGCGGCCCCTGTTTGGGCGCACGTGGCGTCGAGGTGCGGCAACGACAAGGCCATCAACGCGGTCCAGCGTTCGATCCTGGCTCGAGTAGCCAGGTCGTACAGGACCGTGTCCCTCGACGCCGTTTGCGTTCTGGCGGGCGTGCCGCCCCTGGTGTTGGTGGCGGAGGAAAGGCTTCGTATCTTTCGCAGGCTGTCCGTCCTCGACAGGGGCTCGGAGGGCTTCGTGTCGGAGGCTGGGCGGGTGAAGGCTGAGGAGAAGCGTGTCACGCTGCAGCGTTGGCAGGCGAGATGGGATGCTGCAAGGCAGTGAAACAAGTGGGGCCCTAAAATACTCAGCTTTCACCTAACCCAGTTTATCTCTGGGCACGGATGCTTCGCTGAGTACCTGACGAGGATGGGCTTTTCGTCTAGTGATCTCTGCCTGGCATGTGGGCGGGGGCCTGATGGCCCCGTTCACGCGCTCCTGGAGTGCGGGCATTTTGCTGCCGAGAGGGGCGCCGCCGAAAGGGCTATGGGGATCGCCCTTAGTCTCGGGAGCTTTATGTCACTGTTGAAGGACGACGCTACAAGGACCACTCTCGTCAGCTACGTCACTGACGTGGCAAAGCAACGAGAGGAAATGGACAGGCAAGATAAACGACGGCACCGCAGGGTGCGAAGCAATCCCATGAGACACAGGCCTCAGCCTCAAGGCTAGGCGTTTTTCTATGTTTTAGATCTTTAGGTTTTTTTTTTTTTTTTTTTTGTCTCTAGGTTTAGTATAGGCTTACCGTGGCCTTTGTCAAACGGTCCTGACTCGTGATCCAGACACCCACCGTGCAGGAATCCCGAGAGGGGACACCGCGGTGGGTGTTCTGCGCAAAGGCTGACGCCTAAGGAGGGGTTTAGTGGGTATACTTGGTATTGCACCCTTTTCGCCAGGGAGTCCCACACTCCCGCCCACCAACATCTTAGGGCGGCGTGCGCAATGCATTCCCCTCCTCCTGAAAAAAAAAGAAAAAAAAAATCCCTCGAATGTTGCGGTCATCGACCTGGAATCAGCTGTGTGTTGTACGAGGTCAGTGCCCTTCGACATTGTGAGCCACAATTCCAGCCAGCAAATGCATCCTCAACTAAATGGGTGAGTGTCTTATTGATAATATTCTTCATATTTCTCTAACAAACATATCCCTTATGTCCTTTAACGCGATTATTATTTATTAAATTAGCTTTGCGCATCGTTCGTTGAATTCTGTTCGGACACGGAATTATTTAAATTCAAATATCATTTATGTACTTCGACTGGGTTGCTTATTGTTAATCTTCACTGTACATATCGCATACAAATTTCATACGGTACACGTGAGAAAATTAAAACGGTTGTCACGGTTAAACTACATATTATTTCGGGACCGAAAATTTAGTAAACATTCTTCAGACATTCTGAAATAAGGATGAATAGCGTTTTTCTTGAAATTATCACTGTCACGTGGTAAAAAAAAATATCAAGAGTTCATGCTCCGTGACTTGTTCATTGATTCGGACGCCGCACACAGTCCCTCCTTCAACTGTCAAACTCAGCGGTAAACGCACGTGCCGCTCGGCCGATCGACAACCATATGATTCGCGCCAATTCGTCTCATTGGCCAGTGTTTTTCGTTAATAACTCGCAAACGAAGCCGCGGATTGCATTTTCGCAAAGGAAAAAGTTACTTCAAATGACCTCAGCTACCCCTCATTTTCGGCTGTTAAAATAATTGTGGGACACCCTGTATACTTTTACCTAAAACTCTGCCTTCAATTATTTGCAAGCAAATAATCAACAGTTATAGACAACTAAAGAGAAGCCAAAAGTGGAACTGCAGAAGATGCAAGCACAGTTCAGAATGGGTACTGGCCAAAACCTCAGCTTCCACGCCAATAAAAAAGAACCAGTCGATTTTCTTAAACTGTTTTTCAACGATGAACTCGTGGCAAAAATCATTTGTGAGACGAATAACTATGCAAAAATGAAATTCGGAGGGAAGACGCTATCCGTAAATTCAATATGGCGAAGTTGGCGTGATGCGAAGAACACAGAATTCTGTGCATTTACTGCTGTTGTAATCAATATGGGCACAATGCCATTGGCCAATTCGCATGAATATTGGTCGAGGAATAACATCAGTTATATTCCTTTCTATTCAGAAACATTTACAAGAGATAGATTCAGTCAAATATTCTGGATGCTACGCCTGACGATGCTTCCTCTTGAACATCGGCCAGGTGTCTATATACACTGCCGCATAATAAATAACGATGGCATTTATTAACGCTCCCCTGGGAGGTTTCAATTCGAGTATTATTCCGCGCCCTTGCGCCCATACGCTGATCGAAGCCGTGCTCCAATTTTTATATACAAATTTACGTGGACTCCGGCTGTTACTTTGCGCCGTGCGCGACAGAATGCGAATCCGGGAATACGCCTACAACGAGCAAGTTGATTTTTAGACTACGTGAATTCAAAATTCTTGGATTATTTTATACCGGCCGAGCAAATATGTGTAGACGAGTCGACGGTAAAATTCAAGGGCCGAATTTCGTTCATCAGAAGAAACCGACAAAATTGGGTATCAGAGTTTATTCTCTAGCTGACACAAACGTTGGCTACATTTGTTGCATTTTACCATGTTATGGATCACTCACAACCGAGCTCTTAGTCAGACCTGAAGTGTGGTCATTCAAAATTCCAAATTTCTCGGTACTAGCTTTTAAATTTCCTGTAAGTATTGTGGCGTCGCATCGCTCGCCACTGCTCACCCGCTACCTGAGCGCGGCGGCTAGCAAAGTAAAGCATCTGCCTTCCTAGTCCTCTAGCGGATCCCGGACGAAACGTTTCCCTCTCTTTTTCCTGTCTCCCAAACATGGCGTCATAACCGCCAAAAAAGTACTATCCACGGCAGTTGTAACAGTTGAATAAAATTGCCTGTTTATATTTCTCGTTTTAGAACGTTGTTTAACACATTTTAGTTTTCATTCTAGTAATACTAAAAGCAGAATAAAGATCGCACGTTCTCATTTACCACGAACCGCCAGAACATATTTTGATAAACAAAATCCTTCCATAGACTGGAAGAAATTTCCTCCTTGCCCATTATCTTGATGAACGTTTATTTTAGAAATATTGTTTCGAGACAACAGAACTTTATATAAAAGAATATCCGTGGTATTGTATATCCCAAACGGTGCATAAAATTTTATTACATAGATCCGTGCATTCACGTCTTCTTATTAGGCAATTGTCAGAACAGGCGCAGGAAGCAACGAATAAGACAACAAAATATTATAGAGAATGTAATATGAGGAACTGTTGAAAAAAAGATTGTATAAAATTTAAAAATGTAATAACTAATTTCCGTCAGACGTATTAAGCTTGTTAAAAAATATAGATATAAACTAAATGTAATAACTTCGCTAATTCTATTAATAGTAATATTTATATCGATAAACGTAAATTATTTCCTGTATTTGTATGTATATAAATGTACGCGTAAAATTTTAAATTACACATAACCATAACCGTTACCATATACATAAAAAATTACTATATATTCTATATTCCATATTATTATATTATTATTATTTTTTGCTCAGTTTATGCGTTATTGTCATATTAATTTACAAAATGTATCATTTTTATTTAATTATATCGTCACGTTAGTTTAGGTAGAATGTGTATCATTCTAACCACGTATTCTACCGTATTTTTTTTAAATTTAAGATAAGGTTAATTTATACTTTTACGACCGTTTCTAATGCTGTCATTTTTTAACATTAATATTTCAGTTTCTACTTTCTATATTTTAAATTTTTAAAGAAAACAATTCTGTAAAATTATAGTCATCAATAGTTCAACTTATTTTCTAAGATTTATTTTTGTCCAGAACTGTACATTCAGAGAATGTAACAAAATGTTGTGGAAATGTAGTGGACAATTACTTTTATTAATATTCACTATTAAATCCAATTGTATGTGTAAGTACTACATTGATCGATTTCGATTAAATTTTCGATGTGAGTGTAAGTTACCCTGATCTACAAAACTCATTTTTTAAAATTCCGTTATAACCTCAGACTAGAAAAGTTGAAAAAGCATTAATTATTATTCCAACCAATTAGCAACTTTTACAACAATTAGTGCACTTATTGTCTAGTAAACTAAGCAGTCTAATGTCTGAAAAAAATTAAAAAGTCATTCAGTCCAATATGTACTGCGTTTTAAAAGGTGCCAGCGCGCTTCCAAAGCCGCGCGCGCGATCAATACCCCCCTTCGAAATCATTTTTTGTAGAAATATGTCTGTTGAATCCTTCCACGTTCAGTGAATATAAAGGTATTGAGAAATCCAAAATTGAAGCACCGATATCCACGTTACGTCAACATTCCTATTCTATGCATATTTGAACTACGTACATCCATATGTAACTATACAAACGATTTGAAATTTTAATTTATACAGAGATTTTACTTACAATGTTGGCCACTGTTCCAGCCGCACATTTGGAATACGCTCTTGCCGTTTCTGATTTCCATGATATCTCCGTCACATACGCCTGTCCTAGCGTTAGGTTGACCCTATAACGATCCATAAGAGCCGGCATTAGCTTTATCCAGATTGCACCATGTGGAGGTTGTATGGTCGGACTTTACACTGGCGGCACCGTAATTTCTAAAGATTATAACTCAGGCAATTTTTAAAAAAGTAAGCCATATTGCAGTGTTCTAGAAACACACTGAAAGCAGTTTATATATCGCAGGATCAAAAGTCAGATGTTCCATCTAAAAAAAAATTGTTTACCTTTATGTGACATTCACACCCTTTCACCCAAGGATGGATGGAATATTGTAATGTTCCAATAGTGGAACATTCGAAACCTGAAAACTTTTGAACGAAACATTTTTTTTCTAAAATATCCTGTATTTAAAATATTTGACCGTTCCAGGACTTTTGGGATGCACTGCATATTAAATCATAGATAGAAATATTTATCTTTTTTTTCATTCTTCGCCTGTAAATAACATAATTTTTAACAATAAGGATTCTAAAACAGTAGTAGAACTATTGTGAAATATTTAACAATTTATCTAATTGCGCTTCACGGCACTTTTTGCATTTGTAAACACATGTGTTTGTATTACCTTTATGTTATTTCAGTAAGAAAAATATGTTATCAGAACACTACGCATTCTATCTTCTCGGAAAATACTAGTATTAAAACCTGAGATACAAAACAATAATCTATTCTATAATCTGGGGATTTTATGCGTTTATGACCAAACCTTTTAGTCACAATTCAAGCCAGTGGATAAATTAAAATAATTGATTAGTCACAGTTTTAATCGTATCAAAATTATGAACGAAACAATTAATTGTACGTCCAGAAATCATCTCTTGCAACGAATACAGAAAATTGATATTTTAGACAACGATCCGCAATCTAATGATTACAAATTGTAATTGCAAAGCAGGGTGTTCTACTGAACCAGGATCCATACCGTACTCTCTGGTCATGTTCTATAAGTGTGGGGAGATCTTGCCTTAATTGGCTGAACCGCAGGGATGACATCTCTATAAAAAATACCCAACCTCAAGCTGCCCGACGTGGCAACGGGATATCGTTCAGTCTTGCATCGGGGGATGGCTGGTGGGTGTACCAACTGTTAGCGTCCCAAACATGTGGACCTGACCCCCTCTCCACAACGGGATAGTTATGCTCAGAACTTTCAGACATCTGAACGCTTTACGACTATCTTCCAGGGAAATAAGAGTGGGAGAATTAACCATCAGAAATGGGATTGGATGATTCCTTCCACTTGTGAGGTTTCACACACCATGACCAATGGACCTATCAGTGGGTGGTGAACACCCTCAAGGGGCGACACCTGCCGACGGTCCTCGGCCCGGCCGAGGTCTTCGCCGAAGTTGAGAGGCTCTTCGCGACCTCCCCTCCAGCAGAGGAGGTTTTTCAGCCTCCCCCCGATTATTGTAGGGGCGAACACGACGTCGATCCTCCCATCTCCGAGGGGGAGGCAAAAGCGACCATTGCCAAAATTAAGAAACGGGCGGCGGGGCTCGACGGCATCCCCTCAGCTGTGGTCTGGGCTCTTGAGCGTGAGGTTCCCGGCCATATGGCCCACCTTTTCAATGCGTGCTTTTCTCTGGGATATTTCCCAGACGCTTGGAAGGTGGGTCGGCTGGTTCTGATCCCCAAGAAGGCCAGGCCTGGCGGGCCGGAATCGTGGCGCCCCTTGTGCCTCTTATCAAACCTGGCCAAGGCCCTGGAGTACTGCCTGAAGGATCGTCTGGAGTCCAGGGTCACCTTTGCAGAAAACTAGTTTGGTTTCACCAAAAACAGGTGTACTGTTGATGCGATGCTGCGCCTCATGAATTTGTGGGACGCAGCGAAAAACAGGGGCCAACACTGCATTGCTGTTGCCCTGGATGTAAGGAATGCCTTCAACGCGGTGCTCTGAGGCAATAACCTCAGGGCTCTGGTCGCTAGGGGCGTCTTTCCTCGGCTCTTGGCCCTGGTAAGAAGCTATTTAAGCAATAGATTTATATCCGCAGGTACAGCACGTTTCGCAGTATATGCTGGGGTCCCTCAAGGCTCGGTTCTGGGGCCCTTACTGTGGAACGTGCAATATGATGACCTATTAGTGGTTGACACTCCTCAAGAAGTGCAACATAATAGACTATGTTGACGACGTAATAATTGCAGTTTCTTGCAGGTCATCGGAACGGGCGGTGAGTCTCCTCACCATGGTAGTGAACAAGGCCCAGGGAGTGGTTCGCCTCGAACGGGTTGTTCCTGGCAGTGAAAAAGACCGAGTATATACATCTCACGAGCAGGAGGGCGCCGGATTCTTTACGGGCACTGATGAGTACGAGCGATATGTGCTGCGGATCTTCTGTCTCTTACCTCGGGCTGCTGCTCGAGGGGAGTCAGATGTTCTGCGCTCACGCCAGGCGGCATTGCGAGCGGGCCATGAGTTATGCGGGTCTGCTTCCGAACATGGGTGGCGCTGGGGGGGGGGGGGGGGGGGTATTGGTCTCAGGTGTTCTACTATTACGCACACCGCCCTAAGGATGTAGAATGGATGAGAGTGTGGGACTCCCTGGATAAGTAGTGGAAGGCCCGGTATACCCACAGGGTGGTCGAGTCCGTGATCCTGTATGCAGCTCCCGCCTGGGCGCACGCAGCGAACGGTCGTGAGGTGCAGAAGTCTATTCTGGCTCGCGTGGTGAGGGCATATCGTACCGCCTCCCTCGGGGCTGTGTGTGTTTTGGCTGGCATTCCCTCCTGGTGTTGGCGGCCAAGGAGATGCTTAGAGTCTTCCATCGGCTGTCGACCCTAGATAGGGACTCGGCGGGCTACAGGCTCCAAGTTGATCGTGTGAAGAGAGAGGAAAAGCTTGCCTCTGGAACTACGTGACAAGCGCAATGAGACTCCGGAAAGGATGGACGCTGGACTTAACGCCTGATTCCGATCATAGGCGACTGGGTTGAGTGGGGTCCGAAAATCCTTGATTTTCACACGACTCAGCTACTTGCGGGGCATGGGTGTCTCTCCGAGTTCCTGTGCAGGATCGGGAAAAGGCCTGACACAGATTGCCTGGTGTGTGGGCTGGGCCCTGACGACCCTGAGCACACTGAGGTGCGATGTGGGGGTTTCGCAGAGCAAAGGGCGACGCTGGAGGCGACTGTCGGTCCTATCAATGTTGACAGAATCGTACCACTGTTGAGGGACAATGGAACTAGGGGCTCTTTTATGGTATTCGTTAAAATGGTTATCTCACGTAAAGAGACCCTCAACCGCGAGGATCACAGCCGGCCAGCTAGACACAGGCGCCCACCTGATCGCTCGAGGGTAAGGAGTAGTGGCTAGCCGCGGCCCTCGTCAAACGGCTTTAGGCACTTGTGAGTGCAGCTCACCCCTCCATGCAGGAATCCCGAGAGGGGACACCGCGGTGGGGATTTCAAGAAGCTTTGAGGGCTGATGCCCGAGGAGGGGTTTAGTGGGTATACCGGGCCTTCCACTACTTATCCAGGGAGTCCGACACTCTTATCCATTCTACATCTTTAGGACGGTGTGCGTAATGCATTCCCCTCCTCTTGAAAAAAAACTATACACCAATGGACAGACTATACACCAATGCACATACTATACACCGATGCACATACTATACACCGATGCACATACTATACACCGATGCACACACTATACACCGATGCACACACTATACACCGATGCACACACTATACACCGATGCACACACTATACACCGATGCACACACTATACATCGATGGACAGACTATACACTAATGGATAGACTATACACCAATGGACAGAATATACAGCAATGCCCACACATAAAAAATCTCTTATGCAGCACAATATTAACAAAACCAAGAATAACAAAAAAGAAAGGGGGATGAAGAGGAGATGTGTAGTAAACACGACAAAACCAAGGAAAGGTAACACCTCCACTAAATAGATAGTGGTAGGTGGTAAATTCTGCAGCAGCAAGCCCAATACATGAAGAAGCCCATACATGAATTTATTTATTGCAACCTAGACTGCCTTTTTGATCCTTATGTTTATACTGCTTATTTTACCAGGTCGAGCGTGGCATTGCGGCAAAATGCATTCTGCAGTCACGATCATTGCAGTCAGGAAAATTATCTACGCAAAGCGATCCATGCTCAAGAAATCCTGCATCAGAGCCAGTTTGACTGTCGTTCAGAATTGCAATTGTTTACTTCACGGACACACCTCACGCTGCACACTGAGCGAAATTCATTGACATTCTGTTAAAAAATGAACTCTTTCAAATTGATAATAAAGAAATTTGTATTGCTTTACGAAGACCAATGGACCTCCGAAATGAAGAAATTATTGAAATTGAATAAATATTTTAGTTACTATAGCCATTTAAAGTAGAGCATTTTGAAAGTAGGACATTTCACCTGACAAAACTTCTCATCTTGCTCGTGATGTTCTGATTACTGTGTACCATACTTTGAGCCTTTTTATACAATGAAATATCAAGCCTTTCTAATAAGAGTACCTCTTTTTAGTGGTTATTAAGAATAATAAACGATACCACAACCTCTATCTACGCCGAACATGAAAATACCAAAATCATCATGTGTAGTACACAATAATACAGGAAAAAGTCATATTGTGAGTATTCTGCTGCAGAAAGAATTCGTAGAATACGAAACGTAGTAAATCATTCTTCTTTAAAAGAATTGTTAGATACAGCGAAGAAGAGTTTTCGAAAATACGAAATACAAAAAGAGCACATCTTCTGAGACAGTTGCAAAATAGCAAACATTGCAATTTTTGTAATTTTTTCAAAGGATATAATAAATCAAAAGCAAGAACTTTTACAGCCGAAATAGTATTAACCACATTTATACCCAGTAAGCAGTTTGTCCTAAATTTGACATGAATTTGAGCTTACGTTATTATATCAAATTTCGGCCTCAAACGGCCTCAACGCCTCATACGTGCCAAATCCGAGCCAAACCATGTAGCACTATCTTTCGTTAAAAGGGGGCAGGTCAATCGCAATAAAAACTGTCCTCAACGTTACCCTGAAAGAAAATCTAGACCAAAATGGCAAGGTAAGCGGGGAAACAACATCTAAATTATGTATTTCTAAGTTTAATTTATTTGAAATAAAAATGTTTACGCATTACTATTATATTAAATTTCTACTTTTAAAAATCTGAAAGTTTTTATGTATGTCTAATTCTAAAACATTGAAGCTACGTCACAATTACTTAAATAATTTAGCACTATCAACTGTGCTGTTTTACTGCATATTATAGAAAAAGAAATTGACAGGAAAGAGAGAAACATTTTACTGGATACTGTTCCGGCCGAATCGCGGACCGCGGGTCAACGCACGTTCGACTTTCGATGTACGCCGTCTCGCCGTTTTTGTCGAATAAACGGCGAGGCGGCAAGACAATAACACGATCGACGTGCGTTGGCCCGACCGTCAAACGCTCGCCTCGGCCTAAATGTATACGCGGTGTTTTTGCATTAGGAGGCAATGACCGGCCTTCGACGCCTGACGATGCTTCTCCTTGAACATCGGCCAGGTGTCTATATAAACTGCCGCAAATTTGATAACGAGGGATTCTCCAAGATATCGTTATCGTTAATAGTCAAGTTTTATTTAGTGCCCCTTGCGCCCATACGCAGCCGTGCTTCAATTTTATAGTTCATACGAAGCCGTGCTTCAAATCTTATACGTCGAACGCAGCCGTGCTCCAAAGATTGTAAACCGAAGGACTGTGGAGTCCAAATCAATAAATCGTGTCGTCTCCTCACGACTTCCGGCGGTTTAATTTTGTGCCGTGCGCAACAGATACAAAAATCATGAATGAGGATGTTTCCAGAGGAAGGATATTTAAATGAATAAGAAGAATATTTAAAATAGCACTTTTCAGTGCTACACTTTTAAAAAAGATTCACGCCAGGTTCAACGTTAAATAAACAACAATTATTAACCCCTACGACCTGAAATAGATAAAATAATTGAATTTTAAAGTCAATGTGTCATGAATTTTAATACTTTCAAATTATGCAGTTTCTCAATAATGGAGTTTTTATTTCACAATTTTTTTTTCATATATTCAAATTATTGAAAAATTGTATAATATCCAAATATTTAAACAAAAAAATGTATCATTTGCAAATTATTTCAATTGAAAATAAATGCAACTTACATACAAATCCCTTTTCCTTCCTAAAACAAATAAGGTTTACTCTGATTTCACCCTTACTCTTACTAAGCTTTCACTCTTACTCTTACAACTAACTCACAGTTGGGTTAGTTATAAGAATTCTCAATACAACAGAGAATATCATTTACATATGTCTATGTACCACATGAGTGCGCCGACCTGCTCTCTTCAAACGAATCGTTTCGCTACAAGATTTCGCCAGGTTTGCTATTGATTTGTAATTTGTCGATCTGTATTATCGACTGTAAGTAACTATAGTTACCGGCAAGCTCGCTGTGGTGCATCTTTTGGTTGGAAGAGAACTGTGACGCTAGTAGTGAAGAATGTCGGAAGCTCGAGGTGGTGTTTCCGATACAATTCAAATCAAGTAATCGTGTGTCTTAACTAACTAAGTAATCTACTGAAAATACACTCCACTGCCTCTGTACATGCCTTATCTCGGGGTCTTCGGTTGTGAATTTTCGATTCGAGCTCTATATCTCTCGATATTTACGAAAAACTGTTAGCGGCGGCCATCTTGTGTCGTCTTGCTCGTGAATTGACACCACTCTGGCCGAATATTGCAAATATCTCCGCAATAACTGCAAAACAGATATTTCTACAACCGAAGCACCCCAGTTTAGTCTTTTGGGAATCTAAATTTTCCACTTACGAACTGCACATTTCGATATTAAAGCGTCAGTTTTACTTGATGTAAACCTCTAAAACTAATATACGTATATGGTTTTCTTCTATGTGTCAAATTGATCCCATAAATTTTCAATCGGATTTAAATCAGGCGATTGAGGAAGAGGATGCATTTACTTTTCAACAATTGTAAAATAAATATTCCTGTACAATACTGGCCTTGTGTTTAGGACCATTGTCCTGATAAAACTTAACCCTTTGCACTCCGCTGTCCCCTCTCCTGGGACATCGTAAATCTAGCATGTCACTCGGATGTCCCCTCTCGTGAGACATTAAAGTTTATTAGTGATTACGGGGAATATTGAGTTATTTCAGCGCAACTTTTTGAGACATGCATGTTTCCCTGAAGTTTTCTCTTGAACGTACTTAGTGTGTACTTAAATTATGTCACAGGACACTTTATTATCTACCACATTTTTTGAATTATGTCTAATTGAATATGTTGAATCTTCATTTCATTTTTTAACCCCTTGACATACAATGACGTCTGGTAAACGACGTCATTTATTTCATGCGGCATTGTAAACTTTGTTAAAAAGACAATATTATAAATATCAACTTCCAGTATCAAGCCTCTTGATTTTCAAAGATTAGAAACAAATACAACACGTCTGTGTTATGATAATCAGAAAAACAAATAGATATGCAGCTCAAATGAAAATAGTACAGAATACGAAAATGAACGGAGAGTGGTTTCGAGTAACAACTGATGAAGTGAGAGCAAATTTTTTGTTATGCATTATAATGTAGCAGGTAAAAAATTCTAACTCTATAACGCACTTTCGTCATTTTATGGACAATGAGAGAGAAGACAGAATGCGGAAGGTTCGATCTATGGTCCACACAATAATTTCAACAATTATACATTCTAGAAAAAAATGTGGTCATGGACGAATCCCTAATGAAATCTAGAGGGCGGCTGAATCACGTACAATTTATCGCATAAAACCAAACGAGATTTCGAATTAAATTTTACAAATTATGTGAATCCAATTCAGTATCTGCACAGAACAGGATAAAACTGAAGGAAGTGATGTACCTCTATCGCAAAGTGTAGTCATGAAACTAGCCAAACATATTTTAGGAAAAAGTATTATATTATCAAATTGGAATTCGCTATCAAAAGTATTCCAAATTTTGAATAGAAATAATATAAATGTTATTGGAATGGTCAGAAAGAATCGAAAAAATATGCCAACGAAGCTGGCATCGTACAAACTAAAAAAGGGAGATATAAAAACATTATCTTGCAGAGATATTCTGCCCTTACACTGGCTTGGTAAGAAAGATATTTATGTAATAAGTACTAAACATTCAAGTGCAGAAATGGTTGACACAGGAAAAATAAGAAGAAAGAGGGAAGGTAAGGAAGAAAATGTTTTAAAACCCAGCTGTGTAGTGAAGTACAACCGTTTGAATGTGTGTGAGAGGTGTCGACAAGCAAGACCAATTTCTTGCATGTTTCCCTTTCACACGAAAGTGTGTCAAAGAATATACAGATGTTCTTTTATATATGTTTGATATAGGTATCTATTATGCTTTTGTGAGCCGTTTATTTTGAAAGTGGCATAAGTCACTTCGTTTTTAAGTCGATATATTTAAGGGTTTGCATTTTAACACGTTTAAAAATATGGATGCTAACTTTCGAGAAGATTTACTTGTATTTGTTATCTCAGGATACTGATATTTTTCTCAGTATAAATAATTTCGTATAAACATTCAAAAATCACCACTTTTCATTACGGTAAAATGACTTATGCCACTTTCAAAATAAACGGCTCATATCCTATGTTCTAAGTTACCTAATTCACTCAAGCAATCAATTGTAAATTTTCAGTTGAATATATATATTGCAGAAGATATGCTTTATTGCTTTATTGCAGAGAATGCCCAACTCGATTACAAGCAAAACATTCAGCATATGTTCCTCGATATATGCTATCGACTGATAAAAAGAAACATCCTACAAAGAAATGCCACGTGTGTGTGAAACATAATTATAAGAAACGAAACAACTTGGCAGTGTCAAAAATGTCTAGTTCCTCCACATGTTCCAAAATGGTTTGAAATGTATCATACTTCAAAGAACCACTAAATTATTATTTTACAATGTTACTCTTAATTATTGTTCATTAACATTATATATCAGTCTGATTGAATATTATAAAGCAGAGCACATTTCAAAATAAAACGCACTGTTTCTAAGCGTACAAAATTGCGGTTTATTTGTATATCAAGGGGTTAATTATAAGTTCGGAAGAGTTCAGTGTTCGCTTTGGTCGCATTTCGAAGAGCGATGCCTTACGCTAATAACAAAATAAAAATTGGCTGCTATTAGCTGCTATTGGAGAAATCATATAATAATAATGCCAAAATGATACGTGCCACAAAGCATATCGTGATATCTATGGGTTACCGACTTGCGCGAGATGTTTTGAATAGATCGAGTAAAATATCAATATTTCAACTATTCGCACTCTGTAGACACCAATATGGATAATTACAAATTTTTTTTTTATTATATGCAGACTATAACTCATGAGCCGTTCAGTTTTCGTGTATGAACAAAAGAACGATCAAGAAATCGAAACCATTTCTCAAAGAAACAATCGAACTACTGGTTTCGGATCAATGTTCACAACATGAAAATAAGGAGAATGTTCAATACAATTTAATCTAAAACAAAAATTGTATTTTAAAATGTAAGGCTTAAATATATGTAATTTTAGTTGTCATATGTCCTCTCCCGCTTCTTATATGGAAACTTTATATGGAAACCGACTACTGTGCGACGGTCGCCCTAACAGCGGCGATTGCCAATGTGTGATAAATTGTCGGAAAATAAATAATATTAATTAACCAACCGATAAATTCGGTCGGTCTCACCAACACGTTCAACGAAATCCCGCCATTCCAACTCAGTACGATGTTGGAAAAGAGTAAATGAATAATAACGATAGTTATTCTTCGTAGAGTTATGTAAATTTTTACACTTTTACTGGTACTTAAATAAAGATCAAAAGGACATATATATTTGTATATTTTTATTTTATATTATTACTAACATAGAAATATACAAATCTGAAGTTCTGTTCAAATATCATTAAAAGTGTAAAATGTAGAGTGTATAATTATTCACATCGTTTTATACATAGTGGCGAGCATATAAATAAGGAACTGCGAATATGTAATGCGTTTCGTAGACCTCGGTAATTTATACGCATGTTGAAAATTAAGCTCAGATAAAAGAGTTAAAAAATGAGTTCATTTTTTTGTCATTCTAAACAGTAGCAAAGCTTAAAACAAGCATTTTGTCCCTATATCATTTCAAAAAAAAATTCGAATCGTTATGTCCAACTCAAAAAAAGCTATTCCTTTTTAAAAAGAAGTGCCCCAATATTTTCGTTACCGATAGTATATCTGTGCCAACATTTCTGACAATCACTGCATGCCCGCGAAAACTAACAAAAACTACGTCGCCGCCAATATATTCAGAGACCACCAAAATCGGAGCTGTATATTCTGAAGTGAAGGACATTGATTTTTTCAAAGCTTGAGACAGGAATAGCCTTTTGAAGATTCACCTCCTCCCCAAAGATGTTCGGTTAATTTACAACAACGTAATTTCATGCGTCGTCACGCCTGAATTTTACATATTCCCCCACGGAGCTCTTACAATACGAACCGAGGGACATTGTCGGTGCAGCGGGAACGGTAATTTCGGTTGGTGAACCCTGTAGCCGCGGCAATTAAAGGTCAACACTTCCGTCCCGAGGACGCATTCGCTAGTCTCCAACGTTTACTCATGGCAGGAAAAAGGAAGAGGTAAAGAGGGCGGTAAAAGGTAGGTAAACCGGGAGGGAAACGGGGGAGGGTAAGGCGCAAGGGTGGGAAGCGTGTCGCTGAAATCACGAATGCGTAGTATTCCGGGGTTAATATGCTGTTAGTGGAGCAAAGAATGATAAAGCTGCGTCGCTTACTATGTTGAAGTGGACGAAATCGATCCTCAGCTGGCTGACCTGCCTATCGATCTTCTTTACGGCCACTGAACAGTTCATGGGCCAGTCAATGAGGTTGGGAAAACCGGGGCTGATCACGTAGGTGAGATTATTTTGCACCTCCTCCGCGCAACCTGCCGTGACTTGCGATAACAGAAAGAAAACAAAAAGAAATAATGAACGATGCCTACGAAAAAAAAAACGCCGCAAATCCCGAGAAGATCGCGAACCTGTTCCGCATGCAACGCCAGAAAATATTTGTGCTACGAAGAATACCGGCTCGAAAATATTGATCCAGTTTCAGTCTGCCCTATGACCGGGAAACAACGAATTCGAGTGCGTTCATGTGGTCAGACCGTGTCGCGATACGACGCGGTCGCGCATCGATAAAGATACGCTTATTTCTTTTTTTTATCTGTTCGCATCGAGTCCCCGTTTCGAGTCCCCTCCATGCGGTCGAAATTTCGCGGCTGGATAAATTCGTGAGTCGATTACACGAAGAGTATTTAGAGGACGATCGCGTTCCGAATGGGATCAAATATGTGTACTTTTAGGGTAGTGTAGTTTAAGGTATATAGAGAATTGTATACAACAAGGTGATATTAACGGAAACATATTTCATACACAATATATAAATTAGCAAGTTTTACTTCAAGTCTAACTCATTTTCACGTGTACACGTGTAATTAATGTACACATGTTTTGATCCGTGGCATTTTTTGACACACGCGTACACGTGTATTCCACTAAAAGTGTATGAAAATATACAGGTACACGCGAATTTCGGTACACGTGCATCCGTCTATTTCAATAACTAATTCAACATGTATGTGCTACTAAGATATCCACATTTTATTTTGTATGATTATTATGTATAGAATAAACCTTCAACATTTTCAGGTACAGCGGAAGACGGAACCACAAAACAGAGTAATTTTTTTCAAATTACCTGCATAATTAAAAAATAAGTACTTGAAAAAGCAGGTTTTTGATTCTACACAAAATAATTACGCAAAATAGAAAATATTAGCAGTACACGTGTACTAAAATATACGTGTAAACATATATCGAAATACACGTGAATTACACAAATCTATACACGTGTATTATCAATTACACGAATCTATACACGTGTATAATCAATTTTTTTTTAACATATTGCTGATAGTTTTCTGATTAAAATGAGACCAAACACGATATGACGTTTTTTTTACGCAGACTATTCCAACGTTCACTTTCACTGCATTATCACTAAACATTGATCGCATATCAATAATATCTGCGGACGAACTTTCCTGGGTTAATATGTATGGCCCTGAAAAGAGCCAATATTATGACGCTGCGCGTTCAAAGTTCGTATCGTTAACAACACGTACTGCGTACGAACTGCAGAAGATTGGAACTTCTGAAGAAGTTCAGAAGATTGGAACTTCTGAACTTCGGAAGAAGAACGAACTGCAACTTGTTTACTCCAAGGATGCTGCAAAGGGTTCAGGAGAACATTACGAAATGTGTCAACGCGGTGCGTGTTGTTAACGGTGCGAACTTTGAACGCGTCGCATTAAAAAATCGGCTCTTTTCGGGGCCATATATATTGATGTATGTATTAGGTTGTCCCATAAGTTTCTTCCGCGCCACGCTATGAGTGACTCTAAGTGGCTGTGTTTATATAAACATGCAGGCTTATCTCTTAGCCGTTTATGGCATCGGTTTCAGTCGTCCCAGAGCTCTTTCAAAGTACGTTTCATTGGTGACAAAGTCTCTTTTAAAATCTTTTCTGCACCGTTCAATATGGAGAGCCAAAAGATGTATTTGCGGCATGTTATGCTTCATGGCTTTAAAAAAGGCAATAGTGCAAAGGACACTGCAGACGAAATTTGCACCGTTTACGGGAGTGGTACTACCACTATTAGGACCGTCCGCGATTGGTTTAAGAAATTTAGAGCTGGCAATTTCAAGTTGAAAGATGAAGACCGCAGCGGCCACCCAGCAACGACTAATACGGACATTATCAAGACTGTGCTCACTGAAAATCCACGATATAGTGTGCGTGAGATAGTGGATGCCACTAATATTCCCAAGACAACGGTACATAAACATTTAATCAAGATGGGATATGCGAATCGATATGAAGTTTGAGTTCCACACCTATTGACGGAGACCGGCCTTATGAACCGTGTCTCTACGTGCGATTTGCTTCTCCAGCGACATGAAAGGGATCCTTTCTTAAAGAGGCTTGTCACTGGAGACGAGACTTGAATTTTATACCAAAATGTGCATCGAAAACGCACTTGGTCCAAGGAAAATAGACCTTCAACTGTTGCGAAGCCTGGACTTCATCCGAAGAAGGTTCTTCTGTGCATTTGGTGGGACTGGAAAGGTGTAGTGTACTACGAGCTCCTTCCTCAAGGTGATACGATCAATGCTGACAAATATTGCAATCAACTGGATCAACTGAAAGCCGCCATAGCAGAAAAACGGCCAGAATTGGCAAGACCGCATGTTGCGTTAGCCGTAAGGCAAAAATTATTACAGTTTGATTGGGACGTTCTACCTCATCCTCCATACTCCCCAGACCTTGCTCCATCCGATTACTACTTGTTCCTCTCCTTAAAAAATTCTCTTCGTGGTAAATTTTTCAAATCCATAAGCGAAATAAAAACGCACCTAGATGAATATTTTACAAGTAAGCTTCAACAATTTTGGAAAGAGGGCATAATGAGGCTTCCTGAAAGATGGAAGAAGGTTATAGAACAGAACAGTTCATATATAACATAATAAATCCATCTTAAACCAAAAATATCGTGTATTCATTTCGCATAAAAAAGGGGGAAGAAACTTATGGGACACCCTAATATGTCTGATAAGTGATCAGTGTGTACTGATAGTATAGTAAAAGTGATCGTTGGAATAGCCTGCCTGGAAACATCCTTCTGTTCGTCGCCGTCGGATACAGATCAGCTATGCAGTTCATCATACATTGTACGAGGTCGATTTACAACTAAATGGGTCAGTTTCTCATTGATATTCTTCATATTTCTCTAACAAACATATCCCTTACGACCTTTAATGCGATTATTATTTATTAACCCTAGAAAGATAACCATATGACAACGTACGTAAAAGATAACCATACGCTTCAGAGGCGCATGCTTTTCTAAGGCGTCAATTTTATACTAACAATGGATATTTATTTAAGTTAATCTAGTCATTTTAAAGGTTTGGCATTATTGTAAAAATAAAATGCATTTATATTATATTTTTTTATATTTTAAGTAATTTTAAACTTAAATCACTAGACCTCTATGAAAAATTAACAAAAATCAACAGTCTTCGGTTTATGGGAACAAATCCCGTAAAATATCAAAAAATAGTGTTTTATCCTTACAAACTAGTAGACTATAATATAATCAGTGTAAAAAAAACTATAATATTATAAAAAATTTCTTTAGAGACAGTCATGACAAACGCCTTTCTTGTGTTCACCACAAACTGTCTTTTTGCATTTGGCACAGGTCATCTTTGACATTCTTTTCTTTTTAGACGTGCAAAGACTGCAATAACGCCTTTTTTTGGCTGAGGGTTCTTCTTCATCATCTGTGGAAGCCTGTACAGCAGATTTTGGAAGAATATTTTCAATGTTGCTTCGCACATGCCTTGGCAAAGTGGGTGCTTCCAGTCTTTGCGTCATCCACGGTGCAGTCAGTTGTTTATTTCGCAGGCGCCTCTGCGACGTAGGTTATCTTTCTCGGGTTAAATTAGCTTTGCGAATCGTTCGTTAAATTGTGTTCGGACACGGAATTATTTAAATTAAAATTTAATAAATTAACATATATATATCCGCAATCTGCTCCTTTGACTCCTCCTTTTTATTAAAAATCCTAAGCTCAAAAACAGCCGTGTCATAAAGAACATTAGTGTTGTGCACTAACAGGTGCAAAGGTGTCATTGTAGCCTATGCCTTCTCTTTGAGAATAACCTCTTGCCACCAAACGTGCTGTATATCTATCGATATTTTCTGTTGTATTTCCCTTAACTACAAATACCCATTTGCTGCCTATCACTCTCTTACCTGTCGGTAATTTTACCAGTTTCCAAGTGTTATTCTCCTCCAGGGCTTTTATTTCCTTCTCCATTGCCGCTTTCCATTCACTTGTTCCGGAACTCTTGATCGCTTCGGTATAGTTGATAGGCCCAGCATCAGCGATAAAAGTTACAGGGATGCCAAATCTATCTGGTGCAGAGATCTTACTCCTATTTCCTTTTTTATTTTTTTATTTTTTTTGCTGTTGCAGTCGTCCTGGCGAGGCAGTGAGCCGTCTAGAATCGAGCCGTATATGCTCTGTCCTAGCGTGGCCTCTATTATCTGTGAAGTGTCGCGGCACCTCGTGATGTCCACTGATCTGTCGACAGATCCACGTCGTCGCAGGTCCAGGAATCTCGCCTAACTCCAGGCGATGGCCACACTAGGAGTGGGATTACGCAGTCTCGGCCTAGTTGAAATCCTCCTGAAATCCTCGGTTGTCGGGTGTCGTCTCCAGGCAGCGCCTCTGCCAGTGGATGACGATATCTAGGTGGTCGATCCTTTTCGTAGATCCCAGGAGGATGCCCGTATCCTCCCTCACTCGACGACGATGTGCTGCATTTTCTTACTATCGAGTGTCGCTCGTTAGTTTTCTTTTTTCTTCCCCCACCCCCCTTCTTTTGAGTTTTTCTTTATTTTCTGCTGAGCTGAGGCTTCATGAGGCTTCGATATTTTTCTCCTTCGGCTTCAGAGAGTCGTTCATCCTCGCGGATGAGCCTGGCAATCAGATTTTCATTCTTTCGCTCCGCTTTTGCAGTACATTCCCATGCCATTTCCCATATACGGTATGAGTGTCGGAATTTGCTAATTGTTTATTTACTAATAATGCAATACAAATATGATTCAGTGTTTAATAAAGCATCTAGCGGATATAAAATGTACTTTGTGTGAAGAAGAGTGACTGTATGTGAAGTCGCGGAGATACTGTCTGACAGATCGTCTTCTAGGCTGACGAACGCCTCTGTAGTTCTATGGGAAGTAGCTTCTCGCACTGGAACGTGCAGTCCTTTTATACTATTCCTTCAGAAGGTCGGGCTTGTACCTGCATTTATGAAGCTCTGGGTTGTACCTTTATTTATTGCCCCTGTAGACATGTGTGTGTGAGTATCGTTGTATATACCAACAATGAGTTTTCGTTTCTCCAGGCCGTAAAGTGTTTTCTCTCTGTAACATAAGCTTGTTATTAAGTCCGAAAATTCCATGCTCTATTATCGGAAAGTCTGACTCTACTATATAAAAATCTTTTCCGTAAAGTTTAATATTAGTTCGTTCGTTAACTTCATGTTTGTCGTTTCCCATAAAAAATACGCGTTTTTCGCAAGGTTCGGTCTTAGTGTCTCTGTGTCGTTTTATTAAATTTTTTGAAATTATCATATTATAAAGATTCATTATAATATAAAAGTCTGAGAATAATAAATACATATGATTGAATGATTGAAACAGATATTTCTAAAATGATTAATAAATTTTGTATGACAATTAAAATAATAATAGATGAAATATTTATAGCTGATCCTAGTAAGGATAATAATAAATGACCTGCTAGTATATTTGCTGATAATCGGATTGCATTCCTGAGCCCGAGTCTACTAAAAATCGTTCTCTTCGTCCACTAAGTCGGTTGACTCCATCTGTTGGCAATCTTCCTGTGGTTGTGTTGATTCGTTGGGGAATTGTCTGGCATATATATGTGGTACTAACTCGTTCGTACTGGCTTCAGGTTTGGCTATGACTCTTCTTGCACACCATGTAAGTATGTAATTCAGACCACGGAGCACCTCAAGTATACTACCAACAAGTTGTGCCATCGTTCCAGTGGCGTTATTGAAGTCAATAGTCTTTAGGGCACAACAACACTTGCGTGCGACACATTGCAGTAAGTCCTGGTACCTGACAACCATGTTGTCATAGTTTACCATCCTATTCTCGTCAACCAGTTGACGTTGTTCGGCTGGACAGACAAAGGGGTCACCGGCATACATATTAGGGACGTACATCCTAGATCCCCGATACACAACATCAGTTCTAGTGTATCCCTCGGGAACTTCATAAGTTGGTGGAACAAGAAGTTTAGGAATTAACTTCTGCTTTTCGTTCTCCACGACACCTAATTGTTCAAGGAACAATTTATGACTGGCTATGACCTGGGTCAGGTGCTTCGCCGTCTTTTCAATGTACGGATCATCACCTGCATATGCTGCAACCGGCGTAGTTGCTCTTGCTTTTGCCACCTTTGTACGAGCCTGGAAAATTGTGACTTGTTCCAGAACTTCACGGTCTTCAGGACGGATTTCTACCTTTTGATTACGTAGGTAGTTTATTGTTTCGTTCGTCAAATCCGGAATGACGTCGAGAGACGCCAAGACCTCCAAGGGTGGATGATTGATATCATCTCCGCTGATAATCTCACGGAGTGTCTTTTCATCCATTGGATGCAAAGATTCGCAAAGACTCGAGTCCGTGCTGGTGTACATGATCGACTGACGTGAAGATTTGTGCACTGGTTGGCTAAATGTCCGAGCTGATTGCACTTAAAACATTTATGTTGAATTTTTACAGGCAACGCAAATAATTGTAACAGAGTTAATTTTTATTGAAAAAAAAGAAAATTAAACACACATAAAGCTAATCGATATTAAGAGGGCCGTAACGGATCGTCGCGCTGCAGTTGTGCGAACGGACATTAGACAAACCAAATTAGAAATATTTTCGATCGGCAGGTGGCACACGCATATGTTTCTGTGATCACGGGTATCGGTAAAAATGTAACGGAAGAGAGAAAGCAAGCTAAAAGAGAAGGATAGCGACTAAACATGGTTGCCACATTTCATTCCTCGCCGCAATGTTGCCATGTCGTCAAAACTGTTTCACAAACTAAGTTTCATGAAACTGAAGGTGGCGTGCGGGGCAGTCGTGAGCGGCGGGGCAGTCGTGAGCGGCGGGGCAGTCGTGAGCGGCGCGGCAGTTGCAGCAAGAACGCTCGTCGAATACTGTAAATATCTGAACAATAATACAGAAATGGTCCTTTCTACATCCGAAGCCCCCCAGCTTAGACTTTTCTGAATCGATATATCCAACTCCCGAACTGCTCACTGGAATATTGGCACGTCCATCTTGCTTGATACGAACAGTTGTCACGAAGTTAGGGTGGATTGGGGTTTATTTCATCTTGTTTATTAATTTATTATCAAAATAAAAATAGATTAAATTCTGGGACTCTAACAATTTTAAGTAATCGGGTAGGTGATGTAGGAATTTTAATATTGATTGGTATTAATTCTATTTATGGTTCTTGACATTTATTATTGTTGCCACGGCAACACTGAAGGTCGAACGTACCTGGCCATCCCTTGAGCAATTAAGCAATATACCTGCGACAGTAAAAAAACGCATCCGAACGAAAATACCCTTCGACCCGACGAACGGACAACACGAATCATAAATTCCATATTTCACAAAACGGAAAAATTACAACCCGAACTTTCGAACAGTTTCCCACTCCTCATTTCAAGTTCCTTCCGACACACCCATCTCCAATCAAAAACGCTTCATTTCCTCCACAAAAACCCACCATCCACCAATTCGTAAATAAAATAAACAGCAGATATGGTAAAAACGATCCTTTTATTAATAGAAATTTAAAATATACTTTGAACTCCCCCCTCCTCTTCCTCCTCTTCCTCCACTCCCTCCTCTTCCGCCACTTCCACCACTTCCTTTTCTTTTTCCCCCCTCTTCTGGGGGCCATAAATATTTTTCTTTAGTAGCTTCTTCAGCTCTCTCTGCAACGTATAAGTATATATTATTATTATTATTTGTTATTATACATATTACTATATTATATTATATTATATATAAAAGTATTTTTCATTTACTTACATTCGCCGCTACCAAATTAGCCAGGTTTGGCCTGGCCACCCCTCTGGCCAGTTGGCCAAGTATATTTCGCCATTTGGACTGTAACATAACAGCAGAATTAGAAGTATATATATTATAAATATACATTCTGTTTTGTACACATATATTGCATATACTTACAGTCCTCCCGGACTCGTATGCGGCAGCGATTTCTGGTGGCTGTTGGCGGCGCGGAGGATGACTCTGCTGCCGCGGTGGCTGCTGTCGGCGCGGAAGAAATCTCCGCTGCTGCGGTCGCTCTCTCCGTGGCAGAAGTTTCCTCCGCTGATGCGTCCGTAACTGTCTGCAGCGTAACTTCCATAGTTCTAAAAAAAAAAATAATATTATTTAATCAGCAACAAGCAACCAGCCGCAAATATTTCTGTTACACAACCATGGTAACGAAGCCTCTCGCAATCGTAAGTAATTGTAGCGAAACAAATGAATCATTCCAAGAATGTAAAAAATCTTGTATAATAAACAGATATGTAAACTATGTATATATAGTATTATTTAAGAATACTAAATGCAAGTTAGAAATGTGCGTAAACGTTTGTAGAAATTTGTTCTAGTGATTATAACACATTGCGGACGAGGCTCTGCGCATTTGACACGCCCTCAAAGACCGCACATTTTCGTACGGTCCAAAAACATGCTTGGCAAGTAACAGGAAGCGGATACGCGCATTTCTAATTTGCATTTAGTATTCTTAAATAATACCATATATACATAGTTTACATATCTGTTTATTATACAAGATTTTTTACATTCTTGGTATGATTCATTTGTTTCGCTACAATTACGAATGCGAGAGGCTTCGTTACCATGGTTGTGTAACACAAATATTTGCGGCTGGTTGCTTGTTGCTGATTAAATAATATTATTTTTTTTCTTAGAACTATGGAAGTTACAAGTGAGATGGATAAAGTTACGGACACAGCAGCGGAGGAAACCTCCGCCGCGGATAGAGCGACCGCAGCAGCGGAGATTTCTTCCGCGCCGACAGCAGCGACCGCGGCAGCGGAGACATCCTCCGCGCCGCCAACAGCAACCGCGGCAGCGGAGTCATCCTCCGCGCCGCCAACAGCCACCGCGGCAGCGGGGAACGCCGAAGAGTCGCTTGACTCTATTTTAGCGCGGCAGCGAGAAATCGCTGCCACATACGAGTCCGGGAGGGCTGTAAGTATATACAATATATGTGTACAAAACAGAATGTATATTTATAATATATATACTTCTAATTCTGCTGTTATGTTACAGTCCCAATGGCGAAATATACTTGGCCAACTGGCCAGAGGGGTGGCCAGGCCAAACCTGGCGAATTTGGTAGCGGCGAATGTAAGTAAATGAAAAATACTTTTATATATAATATAATATAATATAGTAATATGTATAATAACAAATAATAATAATAATATATACTTACATGTTGCAGAGAGAGCTGAAAAAATTGCCCCAGTAGAGGGAGGGAAAAAGAAGAGGAAGAGGAGGAAGAGGAGGAAGATGAGGAAGAGGAGGGAGAGGTGGGAGAGGGGGCGGAAACAAATATATTGTTAACTTTTATTAATTTTAAATGGTACTGAATAAATAAAACATCATTTTTATCATTCCTATTTCCTTATTTTACGTATAACATAAAACAAAACGTTTTTATATGTTGACACTAATAATATTCGTAAAAAATAAAAAACAATTGTCTTTGAAGAAATTCACTTTGATAACGTCTACTTTACTTCACGACTTGCTCACGAATAATACATTAAATGTTCATAAGTGCCATCCTAAAAGTGCATATTTTATTCCTGAATAAGCAAAAAATAGAAAGAGATCGGAGATAAGTGGAGAGTAATAAATAAATTAGTCATAAAAAAACTCACAAAAGTGCCAACGCTAATTAGATACGCAATAATGGATATAGATAGATAGAAACAATTACCAGGTCAGAGATGCTTATAAGTGTCACCCTAAAAGGCCATATTTTATAATCCCAAATAAACAAACTTTACAGCTTACAATACAGAATTACACGATGAATATCAATAAATTGAATGTTTTCCTTGGTTTTTATTAAGTTATTTTTAATGCCCGGATATATTCGAATCTGAACATTTTAGCGACATAAGTTGCGACGCCGACCGTATATATACGGGTCTGCACATTTTGGCCGGTTTTGCACGCCCGTGTTAATACGTTTCTGGGGTTAATTTTAAATGGTACTAAATAAATAAAAAATCATTTTTATCATTCCTGTTATTTATTTTACTTCCGCACGCCACCTTCCCCTGGTCTAGTAACCTAGCTCGCGGCAGAACGGGCTCATGAAGCAGGAATCAGTTTCATGAAACTCAGTTTGTGAAACGGTTTTGACGACATGGCAACATTGCGGCGAGGAATGAAATGTGGCAACCATGTTTAGTCGTCTTTTGATTCAAAATATTTTGGATGAAAGTGTAAAACTATGTAATTTGTCGATCTGTATTATCGACTGTAAGTAACTATAGTTACCGGCAAGCTCGCTGTGGTGCATCTTTTGGTTGGAAGAGAACTGTGACGCTAGTAGTGAAGAATGTCGGAAGCTCGAGATGGTGTTTCCGATACACAATTCACAACAAAGTAACCGTGTGTCTTAATTAACTAAGTAATCTACTGAAAATACACTCCACTGCCTTTGTACATGCCTTATCTCGGGGTCTTCGGATGCGAATTTTCGATCCGAGCTCTATATCTCTCGATATTTACGAAAAACTGTTATCGGCGGCCATCTTGTGTCGTCTTTTTTGTGAATTGTCACCACTCTGGCCGAATATTGCAAATATCTCCGCAATAACTGCAAAACGGATATTTCTACATCCTAAGAACCCCAGTTTAGTCTTTTGGGAATCTAAATTTTCCACTTACGAACTGCACATTTCGATATTAAAGCGTCAGTTTTACTTGATAGAAACCTCTAAAACTAATATACGTATATGGCTTTTCTTCTATGTGTGGGTCGTCATAGTGTGCAGTCACCCGCAACCTTAAGGCGTAAGAATGTTTGGACGAATGGACCGGGCTGCATGCTGTGCGTTAGCGTCGAGCGAATGTCTAGACGATTGGTTTGAGTGTCGCGTAGAATGAATGCGTCTAGCCAGGATAGAGTGAAAGCGAACCGTGAGAATGAGAAAGAATGATCTGGATGGGATGCATCGGTGAGCGAATGGTTAGTTCAGTAAGAACCCTCGTCGGGAACGGTACGCGAGCATCGCGAGTTTGGTTCCGACGCCAATTGTAAATAAAGATAGTCTAATTGTAACCGGGTTCAATTCTCTCTTCCCGTCGCCGATCCCACCTCCTCAAGACTATCTGGAAAGACAGTGACTAGTATGTCAGTGTATATTACTATGAATACATTGTAATGCTAGAATAAAAATACTATTTCTAATCCTTTATACATGAAAATTAGAACACATTTATTCATTGTATATAGCAAGTACCTTTTCCTACTGTGAAAAAAAGCACTAGAAAAACCAATTCTTAACTACATATGAAATATTAAAGGCAATGTCAAAGAAGATACATACATGTGTCGTTAATATAAAAAATATAAAATAATATAAAATATGAAAATAATACAAAATATATATAGAAAATATCAGTGAATGTATGCTATTCAGGTCTAACGTTTGACCGACATTCCTAGATCACATGCCTTTATTAGACTGACACTCGTGGACCAGATGTCTTTATTCGATGGACTCACGCAGGTCAGATGAATACTATCTGAAACTATCTGAACTATCGTAGTTCAGAATTATAATTTTCCTGCATACACTGAGCATGATATGCATGTTGTACCAGCGGCCGATAACGTTAGTTCATGCCATAGCACAAGTGTTGTATCAACGATCGGTACAGTGTTAATAACAACAGAGAGACTGATGAGTCCATAAGAAGTATGTCAATTCCCAATGGTCCAAGGCATTGTCAACTGTCCGTACAGTTGTAAACAAGATCCCGCATGCGAGAGTTAATTTCCTATCTATGTGTTAGGTTTTAATAACGTATGTTCAGATAACTAATATTTCACGCATCTATGTATATTTGAATTATCCAAAAGTTATCTTGTCCCCTGGATTAAATTTGACACCTCCTGAGGTGTCAAAATTCGTAACCGCAATACATCATTGTACGAGGTCAATGAATTATCCTCAATCACACATTTGCGAGCATAAAGTGGATTCAGGATAACATAAGCTCCTTAGTAGTAATACGTAGAAAATGCGTCAGAATATTGTACTACTCTTCGCAGAAAATATTCAAATTTGGGTGAGAATTGGGAGAATTGGGAGAATTATTGATTGCTTTCTCATTTCACATCATGTCTGAATGCAAGTTTCTTTTAAATTAAGTTCAACTCAATAGAATTATGGGGAAATTATATGTCCAATCGTAACCGTTCCTGATTGGTCGAGTCACTGTTGCGGAACGGTCACCGAAGCGTGAAGCGTGACCATGACTATATATACCCCAAATTTTGACAAATGGTTCATTCGACGCCTTGTATCTACAGTTAATGTCTACGATTTGAGCAACGGGGCCGAGGCCGGCTCTGACCGGGCGAAGCAGAGCTTGCTTATGCCGGTCGGTGTTAAGGCAGCTGAAGCCACTGCGAAGAGAGAAGTCCGCATCCGGAAACTGCGGACGTCGTGCTTGGAAGAACCCCTCCCTCGCCGTTGACCGGTTCATCGGAAGGGAAGATCGTCCCTCAAGGGGGGTAACTCACTTAGCCATTCCCCCGCCGGCTCGGCCCCGGGGAGGGCCGGGCCGCCGGGAGAATGTTTCCAGCGGGGGCCACGGAGAGGCGGAGTTACCAGCATGGCGCTCGATCTCTGACAGGCTCTCCATTCGAGAGTGTTTGCGGCGGCTGTCGTCGCGACTCGCTGAATTGAGGCTCGCGAGGACTTTTGCCGCAGCTCGATCCTGGATCACCGCTTGTTGATGGACAAGGGGTGCCTGCGCATCCAGGAGTGGGAGCCTTGTATGTACAATAGCAACATGAAGAACTTCAGGACTTTCCTTGATGTGATCGGAGTGCTCGACCCTACCAAGGTGGATTTTATTTCTGAACTTCCGCCGGAGGTGTCGCAGTTAATCCTACGCATGTTGGATCCTCGGTCTCTGCTTTGCGCTGCTAGAGTGTCAGGTAAGTGGCTGAATGTCTGCAAGGATGATCCTATCCTGAGACGAACCGCGAGACACTATAAACAGCGCATAATGCAGAGACGAAGAGAACGTTTTCCTGCGGCAGCTGTTGAAGAACCAAGGACGACGGTACGGAGGGCAGTTCCAGTTCCAGTTCCTGCACAGGTCAGAGTAGTTGCACCTCATGTACAAGCTCCTTCCAAGCTGTTTCCAAAATGAGGCTTCGTGAAGGTAATTAATCCACGCTTCCTCGTTGAACGTTTCTCGTGGGGTGAGTTCGTCCAGTTCTTGATTGGTCATGTTCACCCTGGACAGGGGCTCATCAGCCAGACCAGTGCCTTGTGGTCGGTTTCAATTTTAAATTTTCTTCCTAGCAGGTACTGTCTGAGGCGACGTATCGCCCATACGACGGCGAGCATTTCCTTTTCTGTTGTCGAGTAGTTAATATCGGCAGGGTTCAGCGTTCTCGAGATGTAGCAGCACGGGTGTCCTTCCTGTGAGAGGACTGCTCCGATACCATAGTTGGATGCATCGGTTGTCAAAGTGAACTGCTTCGAGAAATTCGGGTATCGTAATACCGGGCTCTTCGTGAGATGTTGCTTTAGTGTGTCGAATGCGTGTTGGCATTCTTCTGTCCATTCCCACTGTTTGTCCTGCTTCGTCAGATCTGTGAGTGGTTTGGCTATTTTGGAGAAATCTTTAGTAAACTTACGGTAATATCCAGCCCAACCGAGGAAACCCTTTACTTCCTTTGGTGTACTGGGCTGTTTGTAGTTCCTGACAGCTTCTATCTTGACTTCATTCGGTTTGACACCATCTTTGGTTATAGTGTGTCCGAGGTATTCCAATTCGGGTCGCAATAGTTCTGACTGTAACTTTAAACCGGTGGCTCGCAAGCGCTCCAGTAGTATTACCAGATTTTCGTTGTGTTCTTAGATCGTAGATCCGTACACCACTATGTCGTCGAGATACACGAAGCACGTCTTGCCAATTAAACCTCGTAAGGCTTGGTCCATCATCCTCTGGAACGTGGCGGGCGCGTTCTTCAGTCCTCGGCTGTTGAGAAAGCCGTGTATTTTACGCTTTCTTCGTGCATTGGGATTTGATGAAATCCGGCGGATAAATCAAATGCACTAAAGAATTTTGCGTTTCCCAGATGATCGAGAATATCTTCGATGACGGGCAGCGGATAGGCGTCTTATGCTGTTCGTTCGTTTAATCGACGGAAGTCTATGACGATTCTCCATTTTTGTTTTCCTGTTGCATCGATCTTCTTTGGTACGACCCAGAGCGGAGAGTTTTGTATGGCGACTCCGAATTCGCGATGATTCTTTTGTTCATCATTTCGCTCACCTGCTTCCTGATCTCGTGCTTGTGGGCTTCCGGTGGTCGGTAGCTCTTAATGTTGATCGATCTCTTGTCCGTCAACTCTATACGGTGCTCTGTTAGTCTCGTCTGTGGGAGTTCATCCCCAGGGAGGTGAAACACATCGGAATAGGAGGCCAATATCTTCCAGATGCTGTATCTTAGGTCGGCTTCTATGTGTTGTAACCGTGTATTGTCTCGTAGGAGCTTGACGAGTCCGGCTATGCTGGTGTCAATATTCTTCTGGTGGTCTTCTTTTACGTCTCTTTCGCAGTCACTGGCGTTTGTCACGTATGTGGAGATTTGTCCGTTCTTTGCTTCGTGAAGCGAGAGGTCTCCAGTAATTAAATTTTCGCACAGCACGATGCCGTTCTTGGTAGGCGTCGTAACGCAAACCTTAACGCTCGTGTGTACTGGGATCTTGGCGTTCTCGGTGTGCAACTTCAGGGATTTATTGTCCAGCTGAAGGTTTTCCTTGGTTAGTTTCCCGTCTTCCACCAATGGGCATTCTTTAGTAATGACGTGAAATTTGGAGGTCTTACCAAATATGGTCAATTCCAATGCCTCCCTGCAGGTGTAGGTGCTGTTACCCATCGTGAATTTCTTTTCCTCGGCGTACCGATAATGAGCTCGGATGGTCGTGGTCGGACTGGTTGTTTAGTTGCAAGGTCTCGTTGTTGATTCTGCTTTCTCTCACGGTTGCGGAGCTCGATTGTGAGCGCCTTTGTACGTGCCTCCTCGATACTACGCGGCATCGCGTCTTCCACACGGTTGGCGAATTCTTCGCGCAATCCATTGATGTAGGTTCGCACAGCAGCTTCTTCCTCGATTTGCAACACAATCCTGCGTTTAGTGGGTAGTCTGTGCTCCGCTTCGATGGCATAGCGAAGTTCATTCCACTTTCCATTATACCTCTGGGAGTATGAATTGTCCGATTCTGCATCTCTTTGGCGGATTTGTCTGAGCCGTGTTTTACAGATTTCGGTTGAGGCGGCTACTGTAATGGTGCGTCGTAACGCGGCATACAGGTCATCGTATGTTTCGATAGTTTCAAATCGAATGGCGTCCCAGGCGTTGTCTTTGATTTTCTCGACCAAGATTAGGTTAAGCAGTATGCATGGTCGAGTTGCTGGTGAGCGGGCTCTTCTTACCTGGCGGATAAAGTCCTCGACTCCCATATCACCGGTGTCTCTTATTTCTCTAATCGTTCGTATTGATTCGGATGGGCTCATCAACTCATTGTCTTGGTATGTTCCGGCGTGGGCCGATGATGCAAAACATAGGTTAGCGGTCGAGGCGTACAAGATGTGGCAAACCATGTGGAATTCTTCCCACAAGGGCCGCACCACCTACGCCTTCTTCAAAAGCATAGAGGAGAGAATGGCGGCCAAGTGGACGAAACCGAACCACTACATCACGCAAGTCCTCACCGACCACGGAAACTTCCAGGCGCGCCTACGCGCGTACGGAGTTTCCGACGGTGAGGAGTGCGCGTGTGGTCACGGATCGGACACGGTCGATCACTTCCTCCTCGACTGTCCCAATTTCGACCCGCAAAGAGAACCCTCCGCGAGGTAGTACCAGCCGGAGACTGGAAATGGCCGGAAGCGGCACAACACTTCGTGTCGTCTCCAGAGGCATTCCAGGTCTTCTCCGACTTCTGTAGGGAAGCCCTTTGGCTACAGGGCTTCATGTAGGCAACCCCGGACACCTGTACTCCCCAAGACCCGGAAGGGGACGACTCACGTCCCCATCAACAACAACCCCAAACCCCTACCCATCCCTCCCAACTCCCATCCTTCCTCCTAGGTCTTCGCTTAGTGGACGCGAGGTGTCGCGTCACGAGTTCGCCTCCCCGTGGTTCCCCGTGGGCGCTAGCGAAAGGAGGGTAAAACCAGAATTTCGCTAGCGGCTAAAGAACTCGTCCATTGCAAACGGCTCAATGGCACGTGCGGATTTTTCCTTGGCCCCTCTCCTTGACAGTGGTTGGACTGGGGGTAGATGGCCGCTAAGCTGTGTATGCCCGTAAGGGCGAGGTAACATATCCGCGTCACCCTCGCGGTGACTGGATTCACACTAGATGTCTTGGTATGTCTCAGCCCCGACCGCGGTAGCAGGCAACACCTCGGTGTTGATGCGGTGGAGCTTCGTCGGCAACAGTCTCGACTGAAGCCAACCTGCACCTCCGTATATATACACCTACCCTTACGTCTAAGGCAAGGGCCCGCTAGGATAGCCTTACCGATGAGTCCTCTAGCGGGCCCCGGACGAAACGTCTCCCCTTTCCTTTTCCATGACACACTCGAACCGCCGCCAAAGCCTAAAGAACTCGTAGCTGCAAAACTAAAACGTTCTGACGTGATATCACGCTCCTGTAATGGAATTTTGGTTGCAAAATGGAAAGACAAAAAAAGACATATATGTAATGTCCACGAAACATACAAAAATTGAGATGGTCGAAGTGGAAAAAAAGAGGTGGAAAAATAATAATAGCCTTACAACAAAGCCTAACATCGTTTTGGAATACAATGAGGGTATGGGTGGAGTGGATCTGCAAGATAGTTATTTATCATCTTTTAAATTAATGAGAAAATACGTTAAAACTTATAAAAAAATATTTTTTTACATAGCAGATATGGCACTGCTCAATTCATATATTTTATATTGCAAAAAAATGGAAATACCAAAATGTAAAAAGTATTCTTTTTCGAAGTTTCGAATCGATGTAGCCGAACAGATTTTAGAAACAGTATGTCTTCCTGATTACCAAAGACGTGGAAGGATGTCTGCTGGAAATGCTCCGAAGCAATGGGGACATTTCCCAAGAAATATACCACCTACAAACGCCAAAAAAAAATCCACAACGGAGGTGCGTAGTATGCGCTAAACATAAAAAACGGAGTGAAACTACATGGGAGTGTAAAACATGTCTTGTAGCGTTACACATTCCAAGTTGTTTTGAAAAGTATCACACCCTGCAAGATTATTAATAAATAAATTTAGTGTTGATACATTTTATCCTTCTGCCTCTTTATATTCTCTTCTGGAACCCACCCGCTGAACGCGTCGCGAAGTGATTCCCGCTCGATTGTTCTGGCACGCGCAACCGAGAATTTCTTTGCACCGCAAGTGGTTAAAGTAACCATGATTTTTAATTATGTAAAAAAAATGTTCTTGATCTGTAAATGTTTATGTATTTGTATGTATTTTTTTTCTAGTGTCAGCCGTAGTACCGTACACCGTATCCTGCAGGACAATTCTCTGCACCCATACAAGTTCGTGCGGGTGCAGGAATTACTGGATACCGACTTTGATCAATGGATTCAATATTCAAGGTGGCTGCTGGGAGAAGTAGCGCGAAATCCATCGTTCTTCAAATACATTTTATGGACAGATGAAGCACTCTTCACAAGAGAAGGGTGTTTCAATGCCCATAATTTGCATCTGTGGAGCGACGAGAATCCGCATGTGCTTCGGTCACACCATGCGCAGGTTCGCTTCACGGTAAATGTATGGGCCGGAATTTGTGGCAATTTTATCGTTGGGCCGTACATCCTTCCTAATAGGTTGGACGGTCCAGCGTATAAAATTTTTTTAAAACATGTTCGGCCAGAGTTTTTGGAAGACATTCTTTTGGAGTTCCGGCAGAACATGTTTTATCAAATGGACGGTTCTCCGGCCCATTTCGCCACAGATGTTCGCGCCCATCTAGACGAAACCTTTTGAGACAGGTGGATCGGCCGTGGCGGATATGTGCCGTGGCCTCCACGGTCACCTGATTTGAATCCGTTGGATTTTTATTTCTAGGGATACCTAAAGGTAATTTTAGAAATGAATATTTTCAAATTATTATTGCATTTTTTTACTGTTTCTTTAGATTAATTTTGTCTACTTCTAGGATGCGGTGTACAAAGAAGCGGTAAATAGTGTCGATGACATTGTCATGAGGATGCACGCAGCTGTTGCAATGATAACCCCTAATACATTGGAAAAAGTCCAGCGACAAGTTGTAAGCCGTGCCGAATGGTGTAACGAGGTTGGAGGAAGACACTTCGAGCAACATTACCGCTGACTTTAATCGGCCCTTTTCAAGGCCACCAATTTTTAACGAGGGATTGAACGATTCCATAAAATATATAGGATACCTCACGGTGTTTGGAAGATCGACGGCCGAACGACGAACAACAAGGGCCCACCCATGGTCTAGGCTTGGATTTTTCAGCAGTGAAACGTCGACTCCCGAACGAACGAGTCGCATAAACGATTATCCGCGAACTAGTCTCAGTGATATTTCGTTATGTTTCCGGATTATCAATGATTCATTAAGTGGTCAGTGTTTGGTGACCGTGCAGTGCAAGTGAATTTCATAAATATCCATACCAGAGGTTTCTTCGACAGTATCTCTCGAATGTTGCGGTCATCGACCTTGAATCAGCTGTGTTGTACGAGGTCAGTGCCCTTCGACATCGTGAACCACAATCCCACAGCCAGCAAATGCATCCTCAACTAAATGAGTGAGTTTCTTATTGATAATATTGTTACTGTTCGTTGATGCTCCTTGTGAGCTTCGAGCTTTGTAGAAATTCGCACGTGGTGTGCCGTCCGAATAATAAGGTTTTTTCTGTGTCTTGTGAGTCCCTTATGCTCTCGTGTCCAGTGAGTCCCTTGTGGTCTCACGAATGTCTCCTGTGTTCCGAACCGTGTCTCTGACGAGGTTCTTCTCTTGACTATGTTTGTCTTGTCTCTCAACTAGAGGACCGGGGTCATCCCTAATATCACCTCGGTCCTCCCCACCCTTCTTGACCTAGGGTGGGCGGCAAGGAATTACGGTCCAATCACTGCAATCCCAGATCCAGTGAGACTGCCCCAAAACGGTGGGCCGGGAGTTAGTAGGGAGAATGGCAAAATAACTCCTGCTAGACATCCCGCGCTGATGGGCCTACGTGCCCAAACGGTGCCAGACCCAACCGTAATTGACTGGACCGTAATCAAGGACCAGGAGACGTTATGACGGGGCCGCATGTGCCCGGGAACGGCCAAGGACAGACCCATACCGTCCGGGTACCCAAGCACATGGCCCCTGCCATAAATCCTGGCCACTTGGCCATAACAAAAGTAATTGTGAGACACCCTGTATATATATCAATCTTTTCCAACCAAAAGTGCTATGGACTGACGAGGCTGTGGAGTTGGTTTTACAAGAACCATAGAGCGTGATTGATTACGGTACAGATGAAGTATTATGAGTGACGTGTGAACGAGTTTGATAATCAGGATGCGTGAGAGTAGGTGAATGTAAATATTGCGGTTTGATAAAGAATTTGGTTTAACTTGTATAAATATCACTCAGAATGAAGAACGAGATCTGATCTCAGAATCTCAGTATTCCTCCAGAATAAAAATATCGTTCGAATACTAAAGGGAAAGAAAGCTCCAAAAAATGGAAAGAAGTATACGAGTGAGAGCCTGGCTTTCAGTCTTTTTAATAAAGTGAATATTGTACTTTGTAAAGACAGTGATTATGACATTGCTGAACTTTTCGTTAAAATCGGATGAATCATTGATTTGAGTTAATGTTCTTGATTTTGAGAGATATTTGCACCACGTTCTTGCGCAACTTATATAATCAAATAGCGCGAGAACATGTTTGATATTAACTTAATTCTTTGGGGCACTGTATTAAATATAAAATAATTTTAGATATTATTTCACCCATGGGGGGAGAGAGAGAAGAACAAAACGACAAGACCATTTAGTTCAGATAGTGAAGAAAAATTAGTAACTAATGATTTCAAGGAAAATCGAAAAAGAAAGAGAATTATACAACAATATTCGTGGTCAAGGGATGGAGATACAGTTAACAATGGAAAAAAGATTGCTGAAACATGCATCAGAAAAATGCGAAAAATTAAACGAAATTCGGGAAAAAGATATTATACTCAAACCGGAAATATTGTACCTTTAAATGCGTTTTTGATGCGTCGGACATAAAATTTTTGGCGGGAGTAACTATGACTCTCTTCAGCGGGCTCGGCTGGGACGAAGACAAGCCTACTAGCACGACAACCCTCAGTTGGACTGCTTGAGGTGCGATCAAGGGAAGTGCGGTCGCTTGAGGTGTTGGGATGGAAACATCCTAGAATCCGACGATGAGCCACCCTTGGGTCATAGTTAGCAAGCAGTCACCTCCTCGGTGGTTCCCGCTGCGAGTACCCTTCGGGGGAAACTAAGAGCTGCCTCTGTGTGAATTGGATCAGTCATGTCAAGTTGTCTCTTGTGCATGGTGGTGAAGAGGAGTGCGTAGTCTGGCCGGTCAGTGTGCCATGCCGACCGGCTTTTTTGATGCAATTTTTGTGCGGTGTATCGAAAAAAGCGATACGCCACCGATACTTCGAACAAAAATAGGCAACACGCCGCTACTTGTCAAGAAGGTTTGCTCTTCCTACTACAGAGAGAGTAGAATGCCCTTTTCCAGAGCAGTGACCGCACACATCTTCCTTGAATTTGCAACGCTTTGAGATGTGCCCAAAGCGTTGGCACCGATAGCACCGAGTCAGCTGGATGTAGTCCTGCACTCGGTAAGAGCGCCAACCGAGGTGCACCCGGCCTCCTCTCTGTTTCAACCGCAGACGGATCTGCGGGCTGACGGCCACAACCCAGTTGGCTGACTCGGATCCCCGAGGGCACTTCCTTCTGAGTTGCTTCGCAGAGATTTTGCCTCCATAAGCAGGCAGCAATTTCTTCCTTGCCCATCTTCTTCGGGACGTCGTAGGTCCTGATCTCAGGACGACAAAGCTATTCCGTTTAATAAGGTCCTGGACTAACTCGTTGAGTGCCTCAATCTAGGCAACACGCTGGGGTGCCGATTGCAGCTTCTCGAGAGGCGTGTCTCCGTCTCGTACAATAGGCAGGGGTTTAGCCCATTTGCCTATTTTTCTGGTTTTCCCCTTCCCGGCCTTACGACCGGGAGAGTCCCTCGACACGGGTGGAGCCACCACGTTACCGGTCTCCGGCGTACCTTCGACCGTGGCCTCGGTTTTCACCAATACCGCTCGCGTGAGTGTCGCGCACCTCTCCAGGGCCACGCGAAGATTGGCAATGTTCATCACCATCCCGGGCCTTGTTTTCTACACAGACGCAGTGGGACGGGAGCTAGTCCCGTCGATTTAGAACGCTTTACAGTTTTTTTGGTTTTTGTTACTGCGATTTTTAGAGCTATAATAAGTGTCTAGTCTTCATCCAGTGCGCTCCCCGGCCACCACCGACCCACACATTTTGGAACCCGCTGACTGTCGTCGACATCTCCAAGGCAGTCTCCCGCCAGCAGTCGCAAAGTACATAAAGACTATGTACGTAGATTGTTGGACGGAAATTAAGACAAGAAGCCAGAATATAAGAATAAGGTTAAACAGAGGGGTCAAGCAGGGCGACCCGCTATCGCCACTGCTGTTTAATACGATTATTGACCCAATAATGGATAACATTAACGAGACGACGGAGGGCAGAGAAATGGGAGATCAAAACATCTCCATTCTCGCCTTCGCAGACGATCTCGTGCTGATTGCAAAAGATAAGAAGCAAGCTACATGCCAAATTGACAAACTGTACGAATTTTTAAATAAACTTGGCATCAGCGTACGGGCAAATAAATGCATGACGTTCCAGATCGTCTGCAAGAGCAAGACGTGGCACTTGCTCGACCCGGGTCTGCGGATGGGAGACGAGCATATCCCCATGACGCGGCCCGGGGATACATTTAAATACTTAGGCGTTGAAATCGGGCCATGGAGCGGGCTGCAACGCGCTGAGATTAATGGAATCCTGAGCGCAGCAAGTGACATTGATAAGATGGGGCTCAAGCCCCATCAAAAAATTAATTTAATTAGAACGCACTTGTTGCCCAGATACATCCACATGCTGGTCGCGAATCCGCCGCGAATCCAACATTGATCTCACCCTCACCACTAACAGCCTCCACAACCATATCTCAGCATGGTCGGTCCAGCCCGACAGTACTACCAGCGACCACAACTTAATTACTTTTAGCATCAAAACCTCCCAACCCATCGCAACCAATCCCTCTCAATCCCGCTTCAACACTAAGAGAGTTAACTGGGAAAAATTCGAAAGAATTATCCCAACTCTCAGAGCAAAATATCTCCCCCTCTCAGACGACCCCTACGAAATCGACCCTGAAATCCTCAGCGCGGACATTCAAAACGTCACAACTTCAGCCTCCAACTCCGCGATCCCGAAGAAAACTAGATTTCCGCGATCCGTCCCATGGTGGACCCCGCAGCTGACAACCCTCAGAAACGAGGTCCGCCTTCGAAAAAAAAAATATATCAATCCGAGTCCAACCCCGCTCTTAAAGCAAACCTGAAAGCCCAGTACAGGCAACTCAGGAACAAATATACCGCCGCCATCCGCAAATCGAAACTCCAAAGTTGGAGAAATTTTGTCACGAAACAAGAAAATGCCAACCCTTGGGGCATTCCTTATAAATCCATCTCCGGTAAAATCCGCGCTGAAGATATCCCGATAACAATTACCACTGACAACGGACACACCACCACATGGGAGTAGGACCCTCCTCCACGCATTAATGCCCGATGACACCTCCCTGACGGACACAGCTTTCCACACGGAAATTCGTCAAAACGCGAATACAATCCCGGACACCCCGAACGCCCCCTTCTTCGAGGTGGAAGAAATGCAGCGCGCAATTAACCGCCTCAAAAACAACAAAGCCCCCGGCCAGGACCTGATGGAATCACCCATGACTTCTTTAACAGCACCCATAGAAGAATGGATATCAAATCCATCCCGCTCAATTTCTATGTGACCCAACTCCTAACGGGGCATGGGCGCATTAAGAAAAAATTACACTCCCTCCGAATCGCATCCGACGATGTATGTGTCTGTGGATCCACAGACACAGTCAGACACATCATTTTCGAATGTCCCACCATTCAGGACCATAGACTAGAGCTCGCATCTAAACTGCGAGTAAATAATACCACTTGGCCATGTCATCTCCACGAGCTAGTCAGCAAGGAAAACTTTCCGCACTTTGCCAGCTTCGCGGTAAAAGTAATGAAGCTCAGAGATGACATTACCATAGACCCTAGACCCCCCGTCACCCCCTCCCCAGGCCACCCCGGCCGTCGCACCCGCAGTGGCAGACAACCCACTGCCAGCTCAAACCCGGGCACCGCGCAGACTATCCCCAGAGCCAGACGGAGTTATGTGTGGAAGACTCCAGGCAAAAACCTGACTGACAAAAGAGCCAGACCCCCTCAACCCCCCTCGCAACAACCCCCGCAGTCTCACCCATAAAACCTCCACCCCCCGCCACACACCACACACCGCCTGCCCGCTCCAGGAGGCGTAGGCACCCCTCGTCCACAAACAAGCGGTGATCCTGGAGCGAGCAGCGGTGAAAGTCCTCGCGAGCCGCACTTCAGCGAGTCGCGACGACGGCCGCCGCAAACACTCTCGAATGGAGAGCCTGTTAGAGATCGTGCGTCATGCTGGTAACTCCGCCTCCCCGTGGCCCCCGCTGGAAACATTCGCCCGGCGGCTCGACCCCCCTCAGGGCCGAGCCACCGGCGGAATGGCTAAGTGAGTTACCCCCCTCGAGGGACGATCTTCCCTTCCGATGAACCGGTCAACGGTGAGGAAGGAGTTTTTCCGAGCACGACGTCCGCAGTTTACATATCTGTTTATTATATAAGATTTTTTACATTCTTGGAATGATTCATTTGTTTCGCTACAATTACGAATGCGAGAGGCTTCGTTACCATGGTTGTGTAACAGAAATATTTGCTTGTCGCTGATTAAATAATATTATTTTTTTTTTAGAACTATGGAAGTTACAAGTGAGATGGATAAAGTTACGGACACAGCAACGGAGGAAACCTCCGCCACGGGGAGGGCGACCGCGGCAGCGGAGGAAAGCTCCGCCACGGAGACAGCGACCGCGGCAGCGGAGGAAAGCTCCGCCACGGAGACAGCGACCGCGGCAGCGGAAACATCCTCCGCGCCGCCAACAGCCACCGCGGTCGCAGGGAATTCGGAGGAGTCACTCGACTCGATTTTGACGCGGCAGCGGGAAATCGCTGCCGCATACGAGTCAGGGAGGGCTGTAAGTATATGCAATATGTGTACAAAATAGAATGTATATTTATACTATATATACTTATAATTCTGCTGTTATGTTACAGTCACAATGGAGGAACATATTGGGCCAGCTGGCCAGAGGGGTGGCCAGGCCAAACCTGGCAAACCTTGTAGCGGCGAATGTAAGTAAATGAAAAATACTTTTATATATAATATAATATAGTAATATGTATAATATCTAATAATAATAATAATAATACATGCTTATATGTTTCAGAGAGAGCTGAAGAAGCTACTCAGGACAACGATGTATGGCCCCCTGAAGAGGGGGAAAAAAAGGAAAGGGAGAGGAGGAAGAGGAGGAAGAGGAGGAAAAGGAGGCAGAGGAGGCAGAGGAGGGGGGGTAGGGGGTAACTGTAAATATATACTTAAATTTTATTAAAATCGTTTTCATCATTTGTGTTCATTTTATTTACCAATTGCCCCATCGCCATCACTTTTTTCCTGATGTCCTATAATTATTCATCCTTACGTTTTTATATAAACGTAGTATATAAAGTACATGTCATTAAATTATTATTATTATAAAAAAATCCATTATTATTTTAATATATATTATTACTCACCTACCCGATTACTCGACGAGCGTTCTTGCTGCAACTGCCGCGCCGCTCACGACTGCCCCGCATGCCACCTTCCCCTGGTCTAGTAACCTAGCGCGCGGCGGAATATCTTCGTGACAACTGTTCGCATCAAGTAAGATGGACGTGTCAATATTCGAGTGAGCAGTTCCGGAGTTGGATATTTCGATTCAGAAAAGTCTAAGCTGGGGGGCTTCGGTTGTAGAAATGTCCATTTCTTTATTATAGTTCAGATATTTACAGTATTCGACGAGCGTTCTTGCTGCAACTGCCGCGCCGCTCACGACTGCCCCGCACGCCACCTTCCCCTGGTCTAGTAACCTAGCGCGCGGCAGAACGGGCTCATGAAGCAGGAATCAGTTTCATGAAACTCAGTTTGTGAAACAGTTTTGACGACATGGCAACATTGCGGCGCGGAATGAAATGTGGCAACCATGTTTAGTCGCTATCCTTCTCTTTTAGCTTGCTTTCTCTCTTCCGTTACATTTTTACCGATACCCGTGATCACAGAAACATATGCGTGTGCCACCTGCCGGTAGAAAATATTTCTAATTTGGTTTGTCTAATGTCCGTTCGCACAACTGCAGCGCCACGATCCGTTACGGCCTAGGTGCACACTCCCTTAAGACTGGGTCTTCCGTACCCAGCCTAATGAACGATGAGCGAAGGCGGCGATTTACCCACGTACGGACCCCTCGTAGGTGTTCCGTCGGGGGGTAGGTACTAAATTTCTTGTGTATGCCAGATCTGGCGAGGAAACATATCTGCGCCACCTACGCGGTGGCCAGATTTGCAATAAATGTCCTCCTCGAGAAGGAACGCCGGTTTAACCGTTTGAGTGCCACGTGTCTTTGCTGTTTTCCCGTCCAAAAGTGCCAAGCGGCGCGAAAGCGATTGTCTTATTTCCTCTCCAAGAATGCCAAGAAGCGCTATTGCGCTGTTTTCAGATTTATACAGTAGCTGTAATTGTTTCAATTCATTGATGTTCTGCCATCTTTCTGAACGTAAGTACAGATTTATCAGCGTCTGGGTTACGTCATATAATATAAGAATATAATTTAAATATTTTATTGCATATATAAAAGGTATGTACAGTAAAATTTTCACTATTTTTTTGTATTCTACAGTATAATTTTTTTATATTTTTATTTGATGCCCTTCAGCAATTAAATGCCTTCTAAACGTAAGACGAGCAATATAATAGAGGATTCGAATTACGATAGCGATGATAGTGAAGTTATTTTTAAAAGAAGAAGGATTAATGTTATCGACGATTCTGTTTCTGACAATAATATTTCTAATACTGGAGACATTTCAAAATATATCATGGTTACGGGAAATGAATATATTGACCAAGGCAATTCATTGAAATGTCGGGACCGCGATGCCGTTTATCTAATAGAGCCAAACCGATTGAATATTTTAATCTTTTTTTCACAAATTCTCTTTGGGCAATGATGGTTGAGGAAACAAACAAATATGCAGAAGAAATGTTATCAAAATCCACAAGAACTGATAACTCTAGAATGATAAATTGGTATCCTGTCACTATCCTGGAACTGAAGGCATTTGTAGCCGTACTATTGGAAAAGGGGATAACAAATAGACCAACAATATATTCATATTAGACTGAAAGTTCTAGAGCAATTCCTTGGTTTAAGAAGATATTCTCAAGGAACAGATTTCAAAATATTTTAAGATGTTTTCATATCGTTGATAATAAAAAATGTTTTCCACCGGGGCACGAAAAATATGATCCATGTGCTAAATTCAATCCGATTGTTGAGCACGCCAATCGGATCTTTCAAACATACTACACTCCACACAAAATGTTATCTATCGATGAGTCTTTAGTGGGTACACTCTGTCACTCCAGTATTACACAATATTTACCCAACAAGAAGCATCATAAATGGGGTATTAAGTTTTGGATGTTATGTGATGTAATATCAAAATATTGTGTAGCATTTTATTGTTATAAAGGTGCATAATCAAAGAATTCGCAAAATGGGCTTGGTTATGACGTTGTAACAAAATTATTGCAAGATGCTGATTGTTTAGATAAAGGATATCACGTATATGTTGACAATTATTTTACAAGCACTGCGTTAGCCAAATTTTTCCATTCAAAAAATACTTATATAACGGGAATAATCAGGAGAAATAGGAAAGATATCCCCAAGGAAGCTAAGGAATTAAAAGTTGGAGAAACGAAATATTTTCGCAATGCCGAGGTACTTCTATGTGCACATCGTGAAAAAAAGAGTTCAAAGAACCCCGTTTTGTTAATTTCTACAGAGGCATTGGCAGCGAATGTAACATTAATTCAAAATCGCTATGGAAGAGAAAGACAAAAAACAAAACCACAGATTATCAATTCATATAATAATTATATGGGTGGTGTAGACGAATCGGACAAAATGTTATATACCTATCTGGACGAACGTCGTACAGTGAAGTATTGGAAAAAAGTGACCTTCAATATATTTACAAGAATGGTATTAAATTCGTATTTGTTGTACAAGGAAACTGTGGGAAGAGAAGCAATGTCACGACTTCAATATATATCGAATATTATTTCGGAAATAGAACATGAATGGTTAGGAACCAGGGAAAATGAATTAAAAACATAAGGGGGAAAAAGGTATACGGACTAGAAAAACTACCAGGACGCAACTTGAGGCGTTGCGTAGTTTGCAGTACAAAAAACAGTACTAGAAAAAGGTCTAGACTAATCTGTGTAGAATGTAAAAAAGGTTTGCATGCATTATGCTTTGACAAGCATATTTGTGCATTTTAATTATATATTATATATTATATAGTATAACTGAAATTAAAATTCGTTCTTTTACTAGTATCATTCATTACTTTTACCTAAAATGGAGTGGTAACCGTAAAGTCGCGCATCGACAAAAACCGAGCGTGTCGCGGTTATCGGTTTCGCAGCCTAGAGCGTTGGCACTGTTCGAGAGACAGATGAGAAGCGCAAAATCGCTCCGTGGCACTCAAACGGTTAAGAAGTTCCGTGGAAACGGTGCGCACCGTCCCATTCACGTCGATTTGATAAACTCTCTCGGAGTTGCGTTTGACCACCTTATGTGGTCCCGAATAGGGCGGTTCCAACGACCTTTTGGCAATGTGCCGCAGGAACACGTGCGAGCACGAACTTAGTTCTTTGAATACGAATGATCGTTTAAGACTTTTGTGAACGACGGGAATGGGGCGCACTCGTCGCATGTACTTCTTGAATTCCTCGAGGAAGATATTCGGATCGGGCTTGTAATCGCCCGAGAGGAAGAATTCCCCGGGAAGTCGTAAAGTGGTCCCGAACAAGAATTCGGCCGGAGAGGCTCCAACATCGGTTCGGACGTGCGAGCGCAGTCCTAACAGAACCGATGGTAGAACACGTGTCCAGTCCTTAGTCGCGTGGCACATTATCGATGCTTTCAAAGCTCGATGCCACCGCTCTATTAGTCCATTGGATGTCGGATGGTAGGGAGAGGTCCGGACTCGGTCACACCCGATCAGCGTCAGCAGGGCTGAGAACAGTCGCGACTCGAACTGGGCTCCTTGGTCCGTAGTAATGACCTTGGGAGCCCCGTAGCGCGACACCCACGTCTCGAAGAACGCTCTTGCCACCGACTGCGCCGAAGTGTGCACACGTATAGTAGGGAACCTGGAGTATTTAATTTCACACCGAACCCCACATTGGTGACCCCGACGTTCGATTAAGAACGCGTTTCTTGTGTGCATCAATGCGAACGAAATAGAAGCCTACTGCCGCCGGCCAATTGTGCAATTGGAAGGGACTGCGTGAAGCCATCGTCACCGGCGCCTTTTCAACGATTTCCAGCCGGAAAACCACCTGTGGCTTCGACCACGTGGAAGACGACGCTGGCTCCAGAGGTTCCCAGCACAATTCCGTGACGGCCTGCTCCCTGCCGAGGTAAAGCGCGAAGCCACCGTCACCGGCGCCTTCTCGACACCGGTCCGCCCGTAATCATACAGGCCAAAAACCGCAGAATTTCCTGGGGTCCGGAAGATCGGGTAATACGCAGTTGCGGACGGCATCTACGCCACCGGTGCATATTCGGCGAGGTATCGCCAGTAATTTTACCGTCTGAAGCTCTCGGAATTCACCTAAACCCCAGAAACACGCGTGTCGAATTTAGTGCCGTGACTCAGCACTTTTGCGTTGTGCGGCGGCCATCTTGCCGTGAGTTAGCATTTTTGCGCGGTGCGGCGGCCATCTTGTTATAACGCGGCTGGTGTGCGTGCGCGTCGGCCATCTTGGTGTACGTGTGCGAGAAGGACAGCATGGCAACCGACGAGGACGCGGGCGCCACGTTATTGGACAAAATCGAGAGCTACCGCGCTCCCAAAATCCCCGCGTTTTATCGTGAGGGCCCGACCTTGTGGTTCTCAATCGTCGAGTCCACATTCCGTGCGTGCCATATTACCGCAGAATCTACCATGGCGGACAATGTCGTGAGGGACCTCGACTACGAAATCGCGGCCACGGTGAGAGACTTATGCTTGAAGGTGCCGCGCCCATCTAATTTATATACACTCATTAAGGAACGTATAATAGCGTTGTATGGCCAGTCCCCTGAGGCTAACCTACGCCGCTTGCGAAAGGGTCAAGTGCTTACAGACGGTAGACCCTCACTTACCCTTGCGAGGTTAAAGAACTTGAACAACGGTGCGTGCGACGACGGTGTAATAACGATCCTATTCATGGAACTCATCCAACCGGCTCACCGCGCGATCCTAGCTGCCACGGGGGTCTCCGACCTCGATAAGCTCGCGGCGACTGCCGATCGCTTGTACGAGTACGCCGGCCCTGAGGGCCCTTACATTTCAGTAGCCCGTGCACTGGCGCTTGGAGGACCTCCCGTTGCAGCAGCCCTTGCACCGGCGCCTGGGGGCCACTCTACCGCCGCGGAACCTGCGCCGAGGCCAACGGCGGTGGAGGAAAGGCTGGACCCCGCCTGGTCATCCAGATGGGCGAATTGACGGCCAGGATCGGAGCTTTGGAAAGGCGTCGATCAAAGTCGTCGGGATCATGCGGCCGTTCCCCACACGACATCCACATGATCGCCCTCTGGTGACGAACGCCGGATATATCCGACATGCTGGTAAAATCGCGACCTAATTTTTGGACTGCACCGCCTCTTGTGACTATTGCGTGAATCTTTTGGCGAAACAAACAAACGACAGTCCGTAGTACTAACTTTAGGATAAAGAATTTCACCGAAGTTTTGTATTGGTACGTCCACCTGTTGTCAAAAAATATCCTCATTTCTTATAAGTATTATAAGTTGCTATCATTTAAATAAAGTATTTAGAGATTTTGCCCTTCACAAAATGGCATCAAGAGAATTCCATATGGCGTACAACTTGGCTAGATTAAGAATTGATTTGGATGATTGCAATGAAAGCGAATCAGAAATAGTTCCTCGCAAAAAAAGACGTCTGAATGTATTAAGTACCTCAGAGTCTGAGGAAATCGAAGAGAATTGCGTAGAAAGTGCGCGGCCGTATCAAATATAGTATGGACAACAGAAAAATTCAAACCCAAAGTTCACTATTCCAATCCACGGAATTCCGGAATACAAACAGGGATAAGAATATGGTGGAAAATTATAGACTATTTCCAATTATTTGTAAGCGAAGAATTAATGGAGTACATTGTTGAAAAAACGAACAGCTATTGGCAACAAAAGGAAAACAACAATGAAATATTAACTGGTACAGATCTAAGTGAACTATACTGTTTGATCGCAATATGTTTTTTGATGACCCGCAACAAAAGGCTATCATTGGCAGAACACTGGAGCAGAAATAAATTATTGAGAAGCGATATTTTTAGCGATATAATGAGCAGAGACCGGTACTTCTTACTTCTACGAATGTTACACTTTAGTGATAATCAAGTATCCAGTTCCGATCGATTAGGTAAAATCCAAAAAATCATTGATCAGTTACGAGCAGCATTTTCGAACGTCTTCTATCCTTATCCTAACCTATGTATCGATGAAAGTCTGCTACTGTACAAAGGCAGACTGTCTTTCAAACAGTTTATCCCATCGAAAAGAAATAGATTCGGCATAAAACCGTTTATCCTGTGCGACTGCAAGATAGGTTACATCCAAGATTTTATTGTTTATACCGGGGGTAATACCACTATAATGTCCCTCCTAGAGCCATATCTGGGTAAAGGCCACACCCTTTACGTGGACAACTGGTATACAAGTCCCGCATTATTTGATATCTTGCATAGAAATCATACAAATGCGTGTGGCACTGTCAAAAAGAGAAGGAAAGGAATGCCAAAAATGAACGAAAAATTGAAAAAAGGTGAAGCGTGCTTTCGCTCGGCAAGAAATATGTTAGCCATAAAATGGCAAGACAAAAAAGAAGTGTGGATGATTTCTACACGACATCATTCAGAATTTGTGGATGTAAAAAAACGGTACAGTACACAAAATATCGTACAGAAACCACATCTTGTGTAGTTCAATACAATAAATTGATGGGTGCCGTAGACAAGACCGACATGGTCATAAGCACCATAATTCTACGAGAAAAACGACGAAATTAATATTTATATATTAATTAAATTAATATATGGAAATTGGACTTATACCACTTTCATAATCAATGGTTACACGCAATTTCTTTTACTGGCCAATTCAAAATTGAACAAAGCATTGGAATTTAAGATATTAAATACTAACTAAAAGTTTACACTAAATTAAGCATAAATTACGTCATATCTCATTTTTTTTCAAAAAAAAAGGACTTACACCACTTTCAAAATAAACGGTCCATATGTCTTGTACCAGACGTACTCAGTGTTACAGATGTCAGACCTTTAGCCACTCGGCTGCCAACTGTAATCTCAGCCCGGCCCGTGTGAAATGTGCTAGAGCTCACTTCTCTAAAGACTGTACCAAACCTTATGAGGTTTCTCCTGCATGTGCAAATTGGAAACCAAAGTGTGTCGTCGAATATAACAAAGGGATGATAGGAGTTGATCGACAAGATCAAATGTTAGCGTGCTTCCCTGTGATGAGAAAGTGTATGAAAGGGTATCGCAAAATGTTCTTCTACCTGTATGACATGGCTTTATTTAACTTTTACCCTTTACATAACAAAATAAATATTGAAAAAAGACAGGGATACGCAGAATATAGGCTTGAAATAGCCGAATTATTATTGAAAAATACAACATTACCGAACTACAACCGTAAAGGACGGTTGACAAATGTAGATTTACCACAAAGATTACAGGCTCAACATTGGAGTCATAGTTTGCAAAAAGCATAAACAACGCAGTGAGACAACGTGGGAATGCAAAAAGTGCAAAGTTGCATTACATGTACCAACATGTTTTGAGAGATACCATACCATCGAAGATTATTAACTTTTTGTATTAAAATAAATATGTTATTATTAATTTGCAACAATAAATCTTTTTTTGTTTAATAATCAACTAATCGTAATTATTTATCAAACATCCTGCAAAGTTAATTGTATCGCGCACGTGTATATACAAATCATAGGAAGTTTGCGATTTGTACATTTTCGAACGCTGAACCAAGCTGTTTACGACCGTGCGCGCCATTGACCTCGGTGTCGCTTTTAGCCCGCACAGTTGGACATTCGGTCGTAAGGGAAAGGGTTAAAATCCCGGAGTCGTCCCTGCCCGCGTCTGGGGAATTGCGGGGATCGGGGCGGCATCGCAGTGGATATCTCGATTTGACCTTCGCTTTGGAAAAACCTGACAAGGATACCAAAGTCGCGATTATTTAACGAATTCTCGCTTATAATCTGTGCGTCTCATCTTCGTACGACCTCTCGTCATCCTTAAGGTGGAAATGGAAATGGTAGAAAGATTACTATGACAAGTAAAAACTACGATCTAATGTCACGAGACGGGAAATTGGGTTGATATATCACCAATTGTTCTACTCGACATTCGCACAGTCCTTAAGGAGGACTTGGAAGCTTCTTCAGCGGAAATAGCTTATGACTACTTGTCATAGTAATCTTTCTACAATTCCATTGGCTTTAGGATGACGAAAGGTTGTATGAAGATGTCACGGGACGGGTGTACTTGGTTTCATTTATTACCAATTGTTCTACTCGGCATTCGCACAGCCTTTAAATTGTTAACTTATCAACCTCGGTTTGTCTCTAGGAGATTCGACTTTTATCCTGAGTGGACCTCTCGCGCGCAACCGCATGCGACCCGATCCTTCGCGTACATAAAACCCGGAGTCGTGCATTTCTCGGGCCCCGTAAAACGAGCCAAGGGGGCGTACGCGGCGTGACACCATATAGACATAGTGTGACTAGTGCTTATGTCCATGGATGTAGGTATTATTTCACATGTATCGACCGGTTTTCTCCCTGGCCGAAAGCAATACCAATCACGGAGATCGGTGCGAAAACGTTTACGAGAGCTTACGAGAATACGTGGATATCTCGTTTTGGCCTTCTCTTCAGAAAAATCACTGATCAAGGACGCAAAGTCACGGTTATTTAACCAATTCTCACTTATAATCGGCGCGTCTCATCTTCGTACGACCTCTCGTCATCCGAAGGCCAATGGAATGGTAGACAGATTACTATGAGAAGTAAAAACTGCGATTTAATGTCACGAGACGGGTGATTGGGTTGATATATTACAAATTGTTTCACTCGGCATCCGCACAGCCCTTAAAGAGGACTTGGAAGCATCTTCGACGGCAATGGTTTATGGTTCAAACATTCGTTTACAAGGAGAATTTGTTGTCGCGAGCGCTACGAATTCGCAAACGGATTTCGGGAACCGGCTGCAGCAACGTTTCCGGCAGTTAAAGTCGCGGGACATGTAAACCATTTGTGTTTAGGGAGCTTTCCTCGTTCAATTTTGTATTTTTACGGCACGACGCGGTAAAAAAATCTACTGCAACCACCTTACAATCGGCCATTTCGGGTAATTAAACACGAAGAGAAAAAGGTTCGTTATTTTCGTTAATGACAGGAAAGTCAGGGTTTCAATAGACAGGTTGAAACCGGCTTTCGTTTTGAACGACGAATTGAACGAAACTGCTCCGTAAACAACTGACTGTACAATGACTGACAATATTGTTATAACGCACAGTACGGCTGCAATAACTGTATATCCATATAAATGCTTGGGACGAACTGCAGAAGATTGGCTACATTTAAAAAACAGAAGAACGTCGATCTGTGTCATGGCCGAAGACGATGCAACAACGTTCATCTGTTTTTCAAACGTAGCGGACGTGGGAAGGAAAGCGAGAAAGCGTTCAACAGTGGTACAGAATAGGTCATGACGTTTTCGAATGTGCATTCACGGTGAGAGCAGTACCAAATATTTTAGGTATTCGGGCAGTTCGAAGGAAACGCAGCTGCTACCGTTAGAAGGTTGCAGGATGAATATTGTCTAGCATGAAAATTAGATTTAAGATCGAGCATCGCTGCGGGCATAACATGGGTCTGTGGACAAAAACTCCAGCACGGCGTCTGTTTTTCTACCTCTCCTTTCAAGTGAATTCGCTTGTATTACGCTTGTAATTTATCGGCTCTTGCAGCCTGTCTTAGTTCTATTCTATCGCGCTTGCAATTATAGATACGGCTTAGTAGCTAAACAACGATCGCTTGATAGTCGCTTTCGGTAATACCTCAGCACATTTCGTCATTTTGTTGTACATATCCTTCGTCTGTATATTTTATCTATTTAGTGCAAACCCTAATAGAGGAGGACGGCTCCAAGAGTGTATGAGTTATCACACAATTAAAATATATAACCATGATTTTTTTAATTACGTAAAAAGAAATGTTCTTGATCTTTAAATGCTTATGCATTTGTATGTATTTATTTTTTCTAGTGTTAGCAGTAGCAATGTACATGGCATCCTCAAAAAGAACCTGATGCACCCATATAAATAGGGGTGCAGGAATTGCAAGATTACGACTTTGAACAACGATTCAATATTTGAGGTGGCTGTTGGGAAAAGTAGCGCGAAATCCATCGTTATGCAAAATTCATTTAGTGGACAGAGAAGGCACACTTCACAAAAGAAGGGTGTTTCGATGCTCACAATTTACATTTCCAGAGCGATGAGAATGAAACGAAAAGTGGCCGAACGCGTGCGCTTCGGCCACTCCAAGCACAGGTTCGATTCAACGTCTCGATCAATGTATGAACCGGAATTTTCGGCAATCTTATCGTTGGACCGTACACCCTGCTTGACAGGTTGGGCGGTCTTCTTGGAACATGTTGCTTTGCTTCTTGATAACATTCTATTAGAATTCCAGCAGAACGTATTTTATCAAATAGGCAGTGCTCCGGCGCATTTTGCCACACAAGTTTACGCCAAATCTAGAGAAAACCATTCGAGACAAGTGGATCGAACCTGTAACGTGGACTCCACGTTCGCCTGATTCAAATTCATTGGATTTTTATTTCTGGGTCTATTTGAAGATAATTTCAGCAATAGACATTTTCAAATTATCGTTGCATTTTGTTTACTGTTCTTCTAAATTAATTTCGTCTATTTTCAGGATGCAGTGTACAAAGGGCCAATAGAAAGCATCGATGATGTAATAACTCGAATTCGCGGTGCAGTTGCAAACATTGCCGCGGGCACATTGGGAAAAGTACAACGGCAAATTGTGAGCCGGGCAGAGTGGTGTACCGAGGTCGGAGGGCGATATTTTGAACAGTATTGTCGATAACATTAATCGGCCCTTTTCAGGGTCACCAATTTTTAACAAAGGATTAAACGATTCAATAGAAAACGCTTCACCCCTCCATAGGATACCTCAACGATTTCGTTGAGGTTACAGGATCTTCGGTGTGTGGCGGCCACGGCGACGGGCACTGCGGGATGGTATGACCAGCTTTGGTCGTGTAGGTCGACGAGTTCCGGCTGCTCCTACTGTATCCCGGTCGGACCCGAGTCTCGCATCATTCTACACAATCGTTGGAATGTGCTATCGAATTCCTTCTGCGTGTCGACGTGGTAGTTCGCATGGGTTTCGGTTTTTATCAAGCTCGTTGCGACCTAGACGTCGACCCTGCACCCCAGATTGGTCCTTGGTCGAGTGGTGGGAGTGCAGAAATTCGGCAGCACGATCTTCGCTGATTTTCGTATCTCGCCAACACTGGAACGGTCGGAGATCCCGAATATGCACGTCACGTGACAGCTTGTCATCCTCTTCTCGTAGATAGAATATGGCCAGAGTCACCAGCTTACCTACGCGAAGAACAACCCTATATATTCTTCTGAGAGTTTCGTGTTCCAATCCTCGGCGCGGCTTGGAACCGTATAGCCTCGCTTGAGGACATGTTCGCCAACTCGAAGCACCCAGCTGCACGGGCTGCGGTCGTAGTACCGCTGCTGTTGCTGGAAAATGCGGACAAGTTTTGCTCTCGCTGGCTCGATCGCTTCGGAAATCCGCCACAATCGAGTTTCGAATCCGGAGCTCGGGATGGTGTCGCAGAATTGTACGAATCATCGTCATGACGACTGTGTTGACTCGCTCCACCGAGTTTCACTTGGGGGGAGTACGGTGATGCTTGAGGCCGCATTCCAGCAGAAGACGGTTCACATTCTTCGAGATGAATTGCTGGCCATTGTCGGTGATGAGCGCCTGCGGGTACCCATGCCGGAAGATTATCAGCTCCTCCATTTCCCGTGTCACCGCGGATCCTGTCGCTCTCCGTAACGACAGCAATTCCACTCATTTCGCGAAACGATCCTGCGGCACCAGGAACGTTGTGTTTTCGGCGGATGACGGAGGCAAGGGTCAGATCAGGTCTGCTGAGACCATTTCCCATGGCTGCTACACCAGAGTCGCCTGCATTTTCCCGGCAAACGCCTGCTCAGCTGTCTTGTGTTTTTGACAGCTCTCGCAGCTTCGAACGTAGCGCGTGGCATCCTGCAGCATTCCAGGCCAGTAATATGATCTGTAGAGTCGGGAAGCGAGAGTGTTCTCGATGCCTAGGTGGTCCATCGCGGAATCGTCGTGCGTTTCCTGTAGTACGAGATCTCAGTCACGTGCGACGATGCGCAGCTTCCATTCCTCCTGAGAATCGGACTCGGTGAAATCGAGTGTGTGGAGCAGGCACTATACGATGGTATAGACGTACTCCTAGGATTTTGTACTCGGGGAATTCGTCAGGCCTAGGCAGCTAGGATGGGCGATACACCGCATGGTTGCCGTCAGCATGGGCTGCCTTATTATGTGCGTCGGCGACCGTATTATTTGTCCTGCGACGGTACTTGATTTCGAAGTCCCATTGTCCGAGTTCTATGGCTCAATGGGTGAGCCTCCCCGACGGGTTGTCGATGTTTTCCAGTTATTTAAAAGACTGGTGGTCGGTGAGGACGATGAAATGGTATTCTTCAAGATAATGTCGCACCTTCTAGACCCCGCAGCGAACGGCCAAACGCTCGAGCTCCGTGATCGAGTAATTCTTCTCCGCTTTCGTTAGCGTGCGACTCGCGTAAGTGATCACGAGCTCGTCATCATCGCCATCCTGTGCCAACACTGCGCCAGATGCTCAAAACTAGCATCTGTTTGCAGTATGAAAATCTCGTTCCAAGTCGGCAAGATCAGTACCGGGGCTTCGAATGCCCGCTGCTGTTGGTAAGAACCATCGATACAAAGACAGCAGCCCGAAGAAACGTCGCGTCTCCTTCACGTTTGTAGGCGGTTGTAAATTAGCGACAGCCGCGACCTTCTCTGGATCGGTATGGAGCTGGATAAGGTCGACCAGATAAACGAGGTACTTTAGTTGGTGGCGTGCGAAATGACATTTTTCCCATTTCAGCCGGAGGTTCGTTTCACGCAGGCGACGGAAAACTTTGAGTAGGATTTGACAGTGGTCCATGAACGAAGTCAACACGACTACCATGATACGTAAATGCATGCGTCGCAAGGTCCTTCGAGATGACGCGGTCCAGAAGTTGTCCGAACGTGGAAGGGCGGAGTGCAGACCGGAAGGCATCACCGTGAATTCGAAGAACCATTTCCCCGGTACAGTAAATAACCTTGATATAACCCGGCATAGTAAACGTGGTGAGCGGTCGACTAGCTGCGGTCAGGGGTGCCTGCCAATAGCTGTTATTTAGGTCAATTGTCGACACGTGTCTGGTCCCTCAGAGTTTGTCCAGTGTTGCGTTGATTTATGACAACGAGTACGCGGTCCTTCTTGGTAACAGTGTTCAACCGACAGAAGCTGTATAACCATAACTGAACTGGATAACCGCACCACGCCGTCGGCCAGCATCTTGGCCATTTCATCGCTAATCATCGCCGGATTGCGTGGACGATACCTCTGCTTTAGCGGAGTCGGGTCTTCTAAGCGGATTTCGTGTTTAATCAACGCCGTGGTTTTCATGTCGTCGAGCAGTTGCTTCACGGTCCCTCGTACAGTGAGATTTACGAAGCCCTTAATCGTGTCGAGGGTGCACGCCACTGGCTGCCTCAAGTGTTCCTCCGGCTACACGGTGTGGTTTCCGAGGTACATTGTCAGTCCACAACGCGTCAAGAGGTCCATTCTGATCAGGAAGTCAGGGTCGAGGCGGTCCAATACGTGGAAATAATGTCTAATAAAATAATAGTGACTAGGGTGAGCACCCCGCGAAGCAGACCGGACAATTTGGTTCCGCTCCCATCCGCGACCGTCCGTCGGGAGGCGATCTTCTTCCATCCGTGTATCGGGCAAGCCTTCGCCACAGCCTTATTTACGAAGGATTCCATGGCCCTTGCGTCAAGCATTGCGTCGAATATCTGATTCCCGATCCGAGCCTCCACGTTGTTTTCGCTGATTGTGAGGGTGAGCAGCCAAGTGTTTACTTCACGCGGGATGCTGGTCCGTTTTCTTCTCTCGACGGCATTCGCATCTTTGTGCCGGAGTGCCTTGCTTCCCGCAGCATGAGCAGTTGGCGTTGCAAAAATTGTTATCGTCGATGGTAACCGGCTTCCCGCATTCCCTGCAGCGCAATCTCACCTCGTGACTTCCGGCCACGGCGGTCAGTCGATCTTGGTGTCGATCTGGCATTATGGCTGTGGTGCTCGTGACATAGCGTGGACAATCCGTAACAGCTGATCGGCCTAATCGGCCTTCTAAATTAGTTGAGCTGACTGAGTCACGTCGCGACGCTTGACGTCTTAGCCTTCCCGGCGTCGCATCAGCGAGGTTAAAGTCATTATGTATTCTCGTATCAATTCATGGGGATCTTGCACTTGGGCTGACGATCTATGAATCGAGATGCCACATCTAGTCCGACGGTAGGAAGTACTTCTTCAAGGCGGCTTCCAGGTTTCTTCAGGTCCTGAATTTGTCCGCGTTGTTGCGGAACCATAGCTGTACGACCCCTTTAATAATTCAGGGAACTCCTGGAGGAAGTCAGCGTCCGACAGTCGGTACCCCATCTGGAGCTCCTCAACACACAGTTTTCGCCCACAGTTTTCTACCGGCCGAAAGGCAACAGCGTCGACGTGCGTAGTCCGGTTTGATCGGCGACCTCGTCGTGGAATCTTTCCAGGTCGCCTGTGCAGTTAGCCTCTTCATTGTAGTCCAGGCTGTCCGCCGGTTTATCCAGGTAGAACGGATGGCTCCGCAGATACCAAACCCAAACGTGTCGACAGCATCTTCCTGTACGCGTTCTAACTCCAGGACCACCTGCTCTTTATTGAGTTTGTAGATTCACGAGACCGCCTCCATGATGATGAGATGTACCTAAAAATATAACAAAGTCCGCCTCCGCTGGCGGTACAAAATTCTCCCGGTGACGTACAGTGTCTTCGCGACGCGTCTGACTCGCGGTAATTAGCCTAAATTGCAAACGCACTAAACCACTTAAAACTAAACTATATTTGTAGCTAGCCCGCTGGCTGCTTAATGATCGTCGCTGCTAACGCGACGTAACCTCTGGTAACGGGACCAAGTCCGCATGACCGCAAAAAAAAACGCAAGGATAACCTCTGACAAAATTCGCGTACCCTACCTTCGCCGAGAAGCGATGAAACTTGCGCGCTCGCAACCAATTCCGCGAAAACGCACTCCGCGTAATCGCAACAGAAATCGCGACCTAAGCCTCGAGTATCTTACAAAATTCCACGAGACACTCCGAATTCGCATGCTCGTGACGCGATTCGCGAAAACGCGACGCGATTGTAACAGAAATTCGAGACGTAAAGCGCGCGATCGTAGCACAGGTCGATGCCGCTAGCGAAAACACGCGTACCATCTACTAAAATTGAATGTGCGAGGCCAGCTATGAGAGTCTAAACACGCGTACATACCTGATAGCCAAGGGATTTTTCACTAACAGCATCGGCCCGGGCCAGACGTGTATCCAGGTAAAAGCTGTACGATTCTTTAATTGCTTTCTACTGTTCATCGAGTTGAGATCGCGATGAACTCGTCGCAAGAGCAGTATCAAATTTTCTAGGTGTTTGTGGAGTGCGACGGTTGCGGGAGAAATTGGCCAAGAGGTAGAAACACCATCGGAGTACCGTGAGATAGGAGCTGGCGGCCGCGTTTCGCGTGGACGTTGCAGACGGAAAGCGCGGTTATCGAGACAGTCGAAACGAACAGCAACCGTTTTGCACAACACGTATCAATACTTTTTAAAACCAGATCCGACGGAGCGGGCGCACAATGGGCTGGATCGAGAAATTCAGTGACATTGTGTTATATAACTTTTGAATCATCAAAAATATCACAATGAAATTTTCGTCAAAAATATTTTAAAAAATAGTTATTTTCAACTATAGGTAATTAAGTATTTTTTTCATTTGTCAAACAATAATTTTTAATTAAATTTCATTGACACTTTTTGGAAAAAAGATTGTTTAAATATAATGTTACAAACTATTTGTAACATTGAGGTTGCAATGAAATAACACAGGATGTTGGTAAAACATCCACCTCTACATTACACACACAAATAGTAAATTTCAACAGTTCGAACTTTTGATAAAATGTAGAGTACATCTTACCATTTTATTATTGTTTCAATAAATCTGCAGTGGATCCACATATTTCAATGATACGAATAAAATCCTACAAGAAGAAAGTTAAACAATTTTGTCCTGAAGCTGCAGACTTATTGAAACGATAACAAAATGGTAAGATTAATTAACATACTCTACATTTTACCAAAAGTTCGAACTGTTGAAATTAACCAGCTACATACGATGCATACAGAGAGCTTTTTCTGGGACGCGAAATTGAAATGATGGAAGTGGAGAAGAAGACATGGAAAAATAATAACACCATTACAAAGCCCAATATCGTTCTGAAGTATAATGACGGAATAGGTAGGGTGGATCTTCAAGATGGCTACTTATCTCCTGTTTCACTTATGAGAAAATACGTAAAAAGTTATAAAAAAATATTTTTTTACTTAATGCTACCCCTTATTTTCGGATATTAAAATAATTGTGGAACACCCTGTACGTTTACAATCGCAACCTCTTTTCAAAAAGCAAAATAACCGATCGTAAGTTGGCTAAACGGCAAATAGAAATATTAACTGAGAAAGTTTATGAAGAGCTTGCAAGTATTGCACTTTTTAATGCTTATATTTTATTTTCGAGTTGAGATCGCGATGTATGTACTCTTCGCAGGAGCAGTATCGAATTTTCTGGGTATTTGTGGAGTGCGATGGAAATACAAGTGAAACAATACGTAGGTTGTGAAAGAAAATCGCCGCAGATAGAAATACCAACGGAGCGCGACGTGAAAAAGCTGTCCTACGATTTTTATAGTGAAGGCATTGAGGACTGCAGTGAGATAGAAGCCGGGCGGCTGCGATCCGCGTGGACGTTGCAAACGAAAAACGGGGTTAACGAGACCGTGAGGTCGAACGGCAACGCGAGCTGACGAGATATGAGCCGCCACGTGGGCTAAGTCCGATTGATATCACCGCAGTGACTTCTAATTATGTAAAGAGAAATATTCTTTTATTGTGAATGTTCGTACATTTTAATGTATTTTTTTCTAGTACGACGCTGCACCGGATTTTGCAGAATGAATCGACGCGCCATACAAATTCACTACTTGATACGGACGTCCCAAAACGGTTCGAACGGTCAAGGTAGTTACTGGGAGAACGAAGTAGCACAGAATCTGACGTTCCCTAAACACATATTATGGACATACAAGGCACTCTTTAGAAGAGAAGGGAGTTGCATTGGTCATAATATGTCTATAAAAAGCGACAAGAATCCATGTGCTCTTAGGACATGTAACCGCATTTACAAGTTCATCATTGGGTCGTACATCCTGCCCAACAGGCTGTACGGTTCAGCGTATCAATCCTCTTCAGAACTCTTGGATAACATTCCATTCAACAGAATTTTGCCAACATGTTTTATCAAATGAATCGTGCGCAAGCATATTACACCACGGATGTCCGTGGTGTGATTTAAACGAAGAAGCCTTTGGAGATAAGATGGATTGGCCGTCTCGGATCTGTCGCGGAGCTCCCGCTGTCATGGGGGCCGGATTGCATGTATGACAACCCACACATAGAAGAAAAGCCATATATGTATATTAGTTTTAGAAGTTTACATCCACTAAAACTGACGCTTTAATATCGAAATGTGCAGTTCACAAGTGGAAAATTTAGATTCCGAAAAAACTAAACTCGAGGGCTTCGGTTGCAGAAATATCCGTTTTGCAGTTATTGCAGAGATATTTGCAATATTCGGCCAGAGTGGTGCCAATCTCACGAGCATGACGCCACAAGATGGCCGTCGTTAACAGTTTTTCGTAAATATCGACAGATGTAGAGCTCGAATCGAAAATTCACAACCGAAGTCGCGGAGATAAGGCATGTACAAAGGCAGTGGAGTATATTTTCAGTTGATTACTTAGTTAATTAAGACATACGGCTAGTGGATCTAAATTGTATCCGAAACACCACCTCGAAGTTCCGACATTCTTCACTACTAGCGCCCACAGTTCTCTTCCAACCAAAAAGATGCACACCACAGACGAGCTTGTCGGTGACTATACTTACTTACAGTCGATAATACAGATCGGGAAATTACATAGTTTTATACTTCCATTCAAAATATTTTGAATGGAAAGACGACTAAATATGGTTGCCACATTTCATTCCTCGCCGCAATGTTGCCATGTCGTCAAAACTGTCTCACAAACTGAGTTTCATGAAGCTGATTCCAGCTTCGTGAGCCTTAGGGGAAGGTGGCATGCGGGCATACGAACAGTTGTCCCGAAGATGGGGATGGATTAGGCTTTATTTCATATATTGTTTATTAATTTATTATCAAAATAAAAATAGATTAAATTCTGGGACTCTAACAATTTTAAGTAATCGGGTAGGTGATGTAGGAATTTTAATATTGATTGGTATTAGTTCTATTTATGGTTCTTGATATTTATGTTACTTATGTTTATTTATACAGCAATAACTGCACTTACTTCATCTTTAGTTCATTCATCAACATTAGTTACAGCTGGGGTATATTTGTTTATTCGTTTTAATAGATTTTTTTGTAATAATAATAATTTAATAAGACATGTATTTATAATTTTTAGATCTACAATTAAATTATCATATTAGAATGATTCATTATAGTATAATAAACTAAGAATAATAAAAACGTAAGATTGAATAATTATAGAAAATCAGGCTATAGGAAATCAGAAAAAAGTTTGATTTTGTCGGACAGTGCTAGTGGGATAGGATGTGATATGTAGATAATGCACTCCTAGACCGTATCACTTAGAGAACAATTCAAGACTGAACGCGACGTTTACGATACTACTAATACATTTTGCTTTATGGTCTACGAAAGTGTAAACAAATCATTTTCGAACTGCAACCAGCGGTAGTGGGAAATTCGAAATAGGGAAAGCAACCGTTGTGTGGGATCATGATTTGGACCAGAGTACGCTTGCGATGCTACCATTGGACATTGCCATTGGCAGACAACCAATGATACTATTTGAACCATTGGCATCATGTAGTCCCATTTTGGAAATCCCCCCACCACAAACACGGTTCCGAGACCGACACTGGACCTAACATCGAGCTGCGAAGGGTCGCAGTTTCATTCAACGTTGAACTCTTGAAGTAGTAGGAAGTAACCAACAAATTGCAAGTACGTACATACTAATATATAAACTATGTATGTAGCATTATAATTTCAAAGTTTTGAAACGTTTGTAGAAATTTGTTCTAGTAATTGTAGCAATTTATTTTAACACATTGCGGACGGGGCTCTGCGCGTTCGACACGCCCTCAAAGACCGCACATTTTCGAACGGTCCAAAAACATGCTTGGCAAGTAACAGGAAGCGGATACGCACAATTCTAATTTGCATTTAGTATTCTTAAATAATACTATATATACATAGTTTATATATCTGTTTATTATATAAGATTTTTTACATTCTTGGAATGATTCATTTGTTTCGCTACAATTACTTAGGAAGGCGAGAGGCTTCGTTACCATGGTTACGTAACAGAAATATTTGCGGCTGGTTGTTTGTTGCCGATTAAACGAGATATCTCGTGAGCCGTCCGCAATGTGTTAATAATATTATTTTTTTTTTTTTAGAACCATGGATAAAATTACTACTGAATTTGAAAAGATTAAAATACCGAATAACACGGCCACAGTAGCGGAGGCAGTCTCCGCAACGGCTAAAACTAGCGCAGCAGCGGAGGCAACCTCCGCAACAGCTGCTACCAACGACGCAGCAGCGGAGACGAGCTCCGCAACAACAGCAACCGCGGCAGCGGAGAACACCGCAGAGTCGCTTGACTCAATTCTGGCGCGGCAGCGAGAGATCGCTGCCGCATACGAGTGTGGGAGAGCTGTAAGTATATGCAATATATGTGTACAAAATAGAATGTATATTCATAATATATATACTTCTATTTCTGCTGTTGTGTTACAGTCGCAATGGCGTAATATATTAGGCCAGCTGGCACGGGGACAGCTAGGTCTAACCTGGCCAATCTAGTGGCTGCCAATGAGGACTGAAAAAAAGCTGTTGAAGAAAAATATATACGGCCCGCATAAAAGGGGCAAGGAACGAGGGGAAAGTGGAGGAAGAGGAGCACGAGGAGGAAGAGGACCTCCGACCCTGGGGTCCCTGTTGTGGACAAGTCCTCTAGTACGGCATGCTGGGCGAATCCCCTCGGGGATTGACCGCCTCGGGCCAGGTGACAAGCCCCACTTGGAGAGCTATCGACTTAACACTACCTGCTCTGTCAAGAGTACCTGGATTGGGTATGGACTCGCGATGGTGGTGGGAGTAACACGTTGTCTTACCCTGATGCGAACATACAGGACAATATTTCCAGATTGGCACGTGTCGAGAGAGAAGCTAGTATAGTCCATCACTAAGGAATAGCTCATCTTTTAAGACTCACAATTGACGACAACATTAACTGCCCAACGAAGGTTCCGGGCAAGTGCTGAGCCGTCAATCACACAGATCCTAGTTCAGTAATTCTTACCGAACTCTCTCTCTCTCTCTCTCTCTCTCTCTCTCTCTCTCTCTCTCTCTCTCTCTAAAAATATGTTGCCGCTAACAGACATTATCACAAATGCCTGCACAGCGTCGATGCCTAGAAAATGTAGGTTTAGAAAGTTCAACCCGTGGTGGACGAAAGAGCTAACGAAGCACAAGAAGGCCGTCTACCGTCAGAGACGTGCCTTCCAGAAGGAAAGAGACGAGCCCTCACGTCTCCAAAAACTGCGAAAGTACTGTTTTTCCTTGCGGAACTATAGCAAGGAGGTGTGGAAGACGAAGCTCGAGAGCTGCCGAAACTTTGTATCGTCGAACGGGAACATGGAGCCTTTGGGTATCACATACAAGCTCCAAGCAAGCGAGCTCCGCGTAGAAAGAGTGCTCAACATCCCCCGGCGTGATAGTGAGAATACAATGAATACTGCCGAAACAGCCAGCACGCATCTGGAAGCACACGTCCCGCACAACCGGTCGCAAGACGATACGCCCGAGCAACGAGTGATCGCGGAAGGTGCAGGAATCGCACCGAATTCCGCGGACGCCTCTCCAATCTCTTCGGGTGAGGTCGCGAGAACGATTTGGAACCACTCATTTTTGTCCCTGAGAAATTTGCTAACTTTGACGTTAAGTACGATTTCTGTGTACAAAATTATAAACATTAACTGCAAGGACAGAGGGCGGGCACATGAGCATAAATCACGAGACCCGGCCTTCGTCTCCTATCAGGAAGCGCTGGTTTTGGAGATGTCTCGAATCAGACACGAGTAATGGACAGTACAAACGACCAGCAACGTTCGAGAGTCATACGGGTCATGCAGCACAATATGCAGCAGGTCTGAAACGTGACCGACGAAGTCCGGACTGAGATGCATAGGCGAGGGGTAGATGTGTTGCTCGCGCAAGAGCCATATAGCTGGCGGGGTATAGTGCCCGGGCTAGGTTTGAGAACGAGGCTGATGACGGCAGGCGATCCGGTGATGGCTGCAATAGCGGTCAGAAACCCGGATCTAACCGTGGTTAAGGTCTCTAACTTGTGCGACGCGCATTTGTCCTGTGCCAGCATCTCAGGCTCGTTTGAGAGCTTCTTCCTAATCAGCCAGTACTTTCAATGTTCGGATGATGTTGAATCAGGTCTGGCGCGGTTGGGGATTGCTCTTACCGCACTGAAGCATAGCCGAGTCATTATCTCTGCCGACGTTAACGCAAAATCAGCCCAGTGGGGCAGCGCGAAGACGAACGTGAGAGGCCGTAAACTCGAAGAGTTTATCGTGAGCCATGGCTTGGTTGTCTTGAACGAGGCTGGAAACGCTCCGACATTCTCCAGCCCTAGTGGACCGTCTTACATCGACGTCACACTAGCAACACTTGATATATGCGACAAGGTGCGAGGTTGGAAAGTCCGCAAGAACCTAACGACCAGCGACCACCGAATCATAGAGTTCTCTTTGAGTTTTTGCGCCGAGGACGGTGCTGCTGAAATCTGTGGTAGCGACAGCAGCACCAACCGGAATGGATTATTACCAAGGTTCCGACTCCGAGGCGCAAAATGGCCCGAGTTCGATAAGGCGCTGCTGGAAGGCAAAAGGAGTATACCCCCCGTTACATTGAATCACGGGGAGGTCGATCATCTGGCACAGGAGATCGAGAGAACGATCGTCCAAGCGTGCGACTCCTCAATGTCAACTAAGCAGTGGCACTCAAAATCCGTCCTATGGTGGACGGCCGATCTGACGAAGCAGAAGAGGCGAGTCTACAAACTCAGACGAGCCTCTCAGAATATGGCATGTTCTGAAGAGCAGAGGGCGTCCAAGAGGACCGAGTATCTCAAACAGAGAAAGGCCTACAAAGCCGCCATTAGAGCTGCTCGGTTGCACAGCTGGCGTGCGTTCGTAACCGAGCAGGGAAACGAGGCTGCCCAAGAAACCAATTTAAACTGATGGTCGACTACTTCGACGGCCGCGTGGTGACTATGGTGTCTGATCGCGGTGCAGTGCGGAAGAAAGTCACCAAAGGCTGCCCACAGGGATCAATTCTTGGTCCGAGCTGTTGGAACTTAGTCTTTGACGAGATTCCACAGCTCTTGTCAAACGCCGGGCTCGCTTGCGAGACCATCGCCTATGCAGACGACCTTCTTGTTCTGATCTACGCGAACAGCATAAAAAGTCGAGAAAACAATGGCCAATTTGGTTGCGGACTCCATTTCTCACTGGTGCGACCAGCAGAAATTGTCGCTGTCTGCAGCCAAGACCGAGATGTTGTTCATCAAAGGCTCTCTCGACAGAGAGAGGCCACCTGTGGTGAAAATAGGTGGTCGAAATATTGCAGGGATATTTGGCTGACAACCGAAAATTGTGGCACGCAATTTCTTATGGTAAGAAACAGGTATTACCTGACGTATGCTTGTTTGCGCGTGCTCAAGTTTGTGACGTTAGCGAGAATAAAATCCGTGCGACTTGGGGTTACCCTTTTGATGTTTATGTTGAAGAGGCAAGGTTCTTTTATCCTCTTCTGAAATATATATCATCATCTGAGTGTAAGCTTCCCATCGCTTATGGTTTCGAGATGGCCAATGGTGCAATGCACTATATAAATAATATGGCGTCTCGTACTCGTGATTACGTGATGATAGATTGGCGGAAATTTGATAAGACTATACCTCCTTGGCTTATTAGAGACGCTTTTGCGTTACTTGCTGAGATGATTGATTTCGCTCATGTACAGGATTCCGAAGGTAAGGTTTGGTCTGTCCGTCCAGAACGTTCTCGTGTCCGATGGAAGAAATTGATCGATTATTTCGTTGAAACTCCCGTACGTACATGTAAAGGTGAACGTTTTCTTGTTACTGGTGGTGTTCCTTCAGGAAGTTGTTTTACTAACCTGTTGGATTCGATAATTAACCTCCTAGTTACTAGATATATATGTTACGCTACTTTGGGAGAGTTTCCGACCTCTGAGATTTATCTTGGAGATGATGGTCTTTTATTCTTTAATGCACAAGGACTGTGTGCGTTACCTTCCGAACGTTCAACGCGCTAGCAAGGATAGCTAAATCGAACTGGGGATTGGGATATCGGACGATGCGTACTATGTACCGCGGCCTGTTTGTCCCAATCGTCACGTATGCTGCCGCGGGCTGGGCAGACCGCCTTACCGCTGGGGCGAGTAAATTGCTCACCAGGGCGCAGAGGCGTGTTCTGCTTGGCTGCGTCAAGGCCTACAGGACAGTCTCTACCGATGCGATCCCCGTGATCGCCGGGTAGATACCTGTGGACTTGGCGATAGCGGAGTCCAGATGCGTGTACAAAGCCAGAAAGAAACTCGGGTTCCAACATGGAACCTATCAAGTAAGTCAGGCCGAATTGGCTGACGAAGTCGTCACCGAAGCCCAAGTTCGCAGACGGCTGAGGGAGGCGACACTAGAGATGTGACAGCGGAGATGGTCGTCCTCGACGAAGGGAAGGGACACGCCACGTTTTAGTGGATGAACTAATATACGTACATGGCTGTTCTTCCATGTGTAGGTTGTCATAGTGTGCGGCCACTCCCCCCCGTTAAGGGTTAAGGATCGTCCTCGACGAAGGGAAGGGAAACCTTCCAATACTTCGGCGAGGTATCAGACCGACTCTCCGTGAGCTGGATCAGAGTCGACCATGACGTAGCGCAGTTCTTGAGCGGACACGGAGACTTACGTGCGAAGCTCAAGACGTTCGCCTTGGTCGACGACGAGCGATGCGAGTGTGGTGAGGAGGAAACTCCAAACCACGTCCTCTACGAGTGTCAGCGTTACGTAGAGGACAGGAAATTTCTACGCCAGGCGGCGATTCGGGAAGGCTTCCAGTGGCCGACCGACAAAGCCAGCCTGGTGTCTAAGCAGCTCTTTAAGGAGTTCCAAAAATTCGCACGATCGATTCGACGAACAAAGAAACAAAGGACATGAGGAACGAAACTGGCTACGGAGCGTGGACTCGTCCAGCTCCACCGATGTACGACATGCTGGGCGAACCCTTCGGGGTTCGCCCTCTCGGGCCAGGCTGAAACCCCTCAACCGGAGATAAATGACTTTAACACTACTCCGTAAGAGTGCCTGGATTGGGTTGGACTCGAGGTGGTAGTGGGAGTAGCACGTTGTCTTCCCCTGTCACGACAACGAACGAAGGTAGAGCCAGAACATCGGCACAAGTCGCGAGAGTGGCCGGTATGGTCCATTAAGGACTTAGGCACGGTCCATCTCTTTGAGACTCAGTTTGACGACAACACTAAATGCCCTGGTGTCATCTTGGACTTGTGCCAATGACCTCGATGTCGCTTCCAATGTCGATGACCAATGTCGCTTCGAGTCGCATAGCGACTCATGGAATAGTGGGTTTGAAATCTTGACTTAAACTGGGGACCTGATGGCCATCACAAGAGACCCTACACAGGTCATTGGGTTGATATTCGATGGTTGTGAATTGGCGGTAACGCCTTGCTTGTGGTTTCTGAGCGATGATCACACTGAATTGAAAACTTGGATGATCGTCCAAATGCTGTGATTGGGTCGAGCGAGATAGTCGTGCACCCGGATTGGAGGCAAGAAGCGGCTAGGTTAACGCCAACAACTGAATCGGACTGTCGACCCCAACGCCGGATATACCAGTGAGGAATTCGCCTTCGCTACGGAGATTCCCATAAACGAGGCCTTGGGTGGACCGGAGTCCGACGAACGGCTCGATGCCATGGCCGGCGAACTGAAGTCGATAATAAAAAAATAAAACCTGGGAAATCGTGGATCGGCCCGCTAACGTACAGGTCATCGGAAACCGCATGGTGCTGCGGAACAAATACAGGTCCGATTGAACGATCGACAAGAGGAAGGCGCGTTTAGTCGCGCAAGGCTTCGCTCAACGTCCAGGAGTGCATTTCAACGAGACGTTCGCTCCAGTCGCGCGTTTAAGCTCCGTTCGGCTGATCGCCGCACTGGCAGCGAAACTGGGGATGAAGATGCATCAACTGGACATTACGACTGCCTATCTGAATGGAGTTCTCAAGGAAGAAATTTTTATGGAACCTCCGAAACTCGTAATCGAAGCGCTGGAATCCCTCATCTACAAAGAAGGGCAAGACAGCGAGATATGTAAACAAGCCAAGTCCTTAATTAAAAATCTCAAATCTGGCGATAAAGTGTGCCTACTGAAAAAGGCATTGTACGGACTGCGCCAAGCTTGGAGAACATGGCACGCGACACTCGACAAATCTCTCCGAAGACTGGGTGCCGCGCCCACCAATGCAGATCCGTGTACTTATCGGCTGGGGAAAGGTGAGGACTTGACCTTGATCGCAGTTTACGTCGATGACATAATAATCGCCTCAAGAGATTCAACAAGAATCGAGGAAATAAGGACGAGTCTCGGCCAGGAATTCGATGTCAAAGACCTCGGTGAGAGGTCGGCTATTGCCTGGGGATTGAATTCTCTCGATGCGAAAACACCATCCGCTTGACTCAAACGAGCTATATTAGAGAAATTCTGGACCGCTTCGAGATGACGGATTCAAAAGCGGCCAAGACCCCGATGGATCCCAGCATCAAGCTCGTGAAGTCAAGCATTCCTTCGGATTCAGAAGCATCGAAAAGGCCATACAAGGAACTCATCAGAGCTCTCATGTAACTCGCTTTCGCCGTCAGCTCACTGAGCCAATTTAATGACTGCCACGATAATACTCATTGGACGGCGACGTAAAAACGCAGATCACAGCTGAAAGCGAGTCGCGTTACGATACTACTAATACATTTTGCTTTATCGTCTACGAAAGTGTAAACAAATCATTTTCGATCTGCAACCAGCGGTAGCGGGAAATTCGAAATAGGGAAAGGAACCGTTGTGTGGGATCATGATTTGGACCAGGGTATGCTTGCGATGCTACCATTGGACATTGCCATTGGCAGACAACCAATGATACTATTTGAACCATTGGCAGACAACCAATGATACTATTTGAACCATTGGCGCATCATGTAGTCCCATTTTGAAAATCCCCCCACCACAAACACGGCTCCGAGACCGACACTGGGCCTAACTTCGAACTGCGAAGGGTCGCAGTTTCATTCAACGTTGAACTCTTGGAGTAGTAAGGAACTAAGAAATAAGTACATACATAGTAAGTACATACTAATATATAAACTATGTATGTGGCATTAGAATTTCAAAGTTTTGAAACGTTTGCGTACCACGAGCCACTTTCGCGCTCTTCAGATTTTGGGTTGAGAAAAGCCAGGGCATATACATGTAGTATATTTTTCGTTGAATATAAGTTAAAATATTAGTTATGTAATCGAAGGAGCGCGATCGCGCTCTTTGGCGTTTTTCGATCATGTTTTTTTAGAACCATCTGGTATGCAAACGATTCAATTGATTTTATTTCGAATTTATAACGCGATAAAATTTAGTATTGTGGAAATTTGTTCTAGTAATTGTGTAGCAATTTATTTTAATAATATTATTTTTTTTGCAGAAATATGGAAAGAGAAGTAGAAGAAAGAATGGAGAAACTCCAATTGGAGGAGGAGCACAAACTCGCCGCAGCAGCCGCGGCGCCTGCAGCAGCGGCGAAAACCGCCGCCGCAGAGTCCCTGGACTCGTTATTGACGCGGCAGCGAGAAATCGCTGCTGCGTATGAGTCAGGGAGGGCTGTAACTATATGCAATATATGTGTAAGAAACAGAATGTATATTTATAATATATATACTTCTAATTCTGCTGTTATGTTACAGTCACAATGGAGGAATATCCTTGGGCAGCTGGCCAGAGGGCTGGCGAGGCCTAACCTGCCAAACCTGGTGGCAGCAAATGTAAGTAAATGAAACATACTTTTACATATAATATAATATAATATTATGTATAATGACAAATAATAATAACAATATATACTTATATGTTGCAGAGAGAGCTGAAGAAGCTTTTAAAGCTAAATATATATGGCCCCCCGAAGAGGGGGGAAAAAAGAAAAGCTAGTGGAGGAAGAGGAGGACGAGGAGGCAGAGGAGGCAGAGGAGAGGGGAGTTCAAAATATATTTTAAATTTTTACTAATAAAAGGATCGTTTTTATCATATCTGTTGTTTATTTTATTTACGAATTGCTCCATCACCATCAGTTTTTTAAATAAACGAACTATGTTTAAATTATTTGTTTACTTCGCATTATCTACATATCACATCCTATCCCACTAGCACTATCCAACAAAATCAAACTTTTTTTCTGATTTCCTATAATTATTCATTCTTACGTTTTTATTATTCTTAGTTTATTATAGTATAATGAATCATTCTAATATGATAATTTAATTGTAAAACTAAAAATTATAAATACATGTCTTATTAAATTATTATTATTACAAAAAAATCTATTAAACCGAATAAATAAATATACCCCAGCTGTAACTAATGTTGATGAATGAACTAAAGATGAAATAGGAGTAGGTGCAGTTATTGCTGCAGGTAACCAAAAAGAAAATGGTAGTTGAGCTCTTTTAGTAATAATTACTAATAATAAAATAAACATAAAAATCTTAACCTATACAATAATAAATGTCAAGAACCATAAATAGAACTAATATCAATCAATATTAAAATTCCTACATCACCTACCCGATTACTTAAAATTAATTTCAACACTTTTGCATTTATTATCGAACACGCTGACGAGCTGATAGCTCGTATTCGCAATACGGTAGCTAACATACGCACGGAGACACTGCTTGGTGTACAACAGCAGGCTGATATTGGTGGGCTGCATTTTGAACAGAACTTTTGAATTTAATCGGCCCTTTTCAGGATCATCCAATCTTAACGCAGATTAAGACTATTCGACTATTATCAATAAACGAAAACACCCCTGCTAACATAACCCCACACTTTAATTGTTGATAATGTGGCGTCGCATCGCTCGCCACTGCTCACCCGCTACCTGAGCGCGGCGGCTAGCAAAGTCAAACATCTGCCTTCCTAGTCCTCTAGCGGGTCCCGGACGAAACGCTTACCTCCCTCTATGTTTCTCCCAAGATGGCATTAATATACCCGCCAAAACGTTCCATGCCGCGTGCATTTTCATGAACTCCAACATTTCTTTCTAAACGGACTTGTTTATTGCTATCTCTTCTAATACCAGTGATTCAGAATGTCGTAAATAAATGTACTATATCTGGTAAGCTTGATAGGGTGTGCTTATTTCTGTGATATTAACCGTTAGGATTATTAGATGGCTTCATAACCGCCAAAAAACGAAAACACCCCTGCTAACATAACCCCTCACTTTAACCACACACTTCAACGCCTTGATAACACTGTCCGACACGATTTTTGGGTTCCTTTAACCACTATGAAATTCTTGTAGAGCTTCACTCCCTGAACAAGAATCCGAAAACCGAATTGCTCCATCACCCTCAGTTTTTTAAATAAACGAACTTTTGTAAAAACCCAAAGTTTTCGACAAAAATGAGGTATTGCATGAAAAATACAAACGCTAGAAAGTTCTAATCAGTCTCAAAAGATAGAGAAAAGTTTTCTGAATATAGTGGCATGCAATTTATTAATTGTTTTTGGTCCTAAATGACAATAAATTAATGTCAAAGTTTAAAAAAGTGTCGACGTGAGCAGTTTCTGCGCAATAGTTTTGTATTTTTACGAATAGTTTTTTATTCGGCACGAAAACTCTACCCAGGATCGGGTTCTGTAGACATTTCTGAAGAAGAAACGGCCCGATAAAAGTGTCGGAACGATATACAGGGTGTTCCACAATTATTCTAACAGCCGAAAATGAGGAGTAGCTGAGGTCATTTGAAGTAACTTTTTCCTTTGCGAAAATGCGATCTGCGGCTTTGTTTACGAGTTATAAACGGAAAACACTGACCAATGAGAGGTGACGGCGCGAAGTTCGAGAGCCCGCAGCACGAGGCTTTGACAGATGGTTGGGACGGACTCGGGCCGCGTTCGAAGTATTGAACAAATCACAAAGCGAGAGCTTTCCGGATTTTTCTTTTACTACGTAACAGTGATATTTTTAAGAAAACGCTGTTCACCTTTACTTTAGAACGTCTGAAGAATATTTATTAATTTTTCTGACCCGAAATAGTAAGTGATTTAACCGTGACGGCCGTTTTAATTTTCTAGTGTGCATGACACCTTACCATACATATTAACCCAGGAAAGTTCGTCCATAAACATTATTGATAAGAGATCAGTGTTTAGCGATAATGCAGTGAAAGTAAACGTTGAAATTACCTGCCCGGAGACAAACTTCTGTTCGTCGCAGTCGGATACATGAAGTGGATTTTACAACTAAATCGATGAGTATCTTATTGATAATATTCTTCATATTTCTCTAACAAACATATTCCTTACGTCCTTTAACACGATTATTATTTATTAAATTAGCTTTGCGAATCATTCGTTGAACTGTGTTCGGACACGGAATTATTTAAATTACAATGTCATTTACGTACTTTGTTAATCTTTACTGCACACCTTGCTTAAAAATTTAATGTTACACACAAGGTGTCATGCACACTAGAAAATTAAAACGGCCGTCACGGTTAAACTACTTACTATTTCGAGTCCGAAAAATTAGTATATATTCTTCAGACGTTCTAAAGTAAAGGTGAACAGCGTTTTTCTTAAAAAGATCACTGTTACGTAGTAAAAAAAAATCCGGAAAGTTCTCGCTTCTTGATTTGTTCAATACTTCGAACGCGGCTCGAGTCCGTCCCAACCATCTGTCAAAGCCTCGTGCTGCGGGCTCTCGAAATTCGCGCCGTCACCTCTCATTGGTCAGTGTTTTCCGTTAATAACTCGTAAACAAAGCCGCAGATTGCATTTTAGCAAAGGAAAAAGTTACTTCAAATGACCTCAGCTACCCCTCATTTTCGGCTGTTAAAATAATTGTGGAACACCCTGTACATTTCGAGTAGATCGAGAAAATGTTCGACGGCAACATGTACACGACGTTTTGCCGCCATGAGCTTCGCTGCTCGCTTCTCTCTGTCAGACAGGACCGAAGCTACGCGTAATCAACACCGATGGAGGGATCCAATGGGGCACTCACTTTTCGTAAATAATATTTGAATTTTTTTAGTACTATTTAGTTCTGTTCTTTTTTACATATTTCTGTGGATAATAATCACCAAACTATGATATATTTCATACAAAAAATCACACCAGAGTATTTGGAGTTGGTAACGCGAAAGTATTCTAACACTAGTATAATTTTGACTTCTACACCATATAATTAAATAAATATATAAATATATATTTAACAATATGTTTCAAGAAGTTTAACGTTTTGAAAATGATTATTTATTCATGATGGAATTATCGTTATAATTTAAATATACAATATAATAGTATATAATAATATATAATATAATTTAAACCTCTATCTTTTAACACCAATTAGAATTTTCTAACGTTTTTACTTTTCATGCAATACCTCATTTTTGTCGAAAATTTTGGGTTTTTGCAAAAGTTTGTTTATTTAAAAAACTGAGGGTGATGGAGCAATTTGGTTTTCGGATTCTTATTCAGGGAGTGAAGCTCTACAAGAATTTCATAGTGGCTATAGGAACCCAGAAAAAAGTTTGATTTCGTCGGACCGTGTAACCTCTCTGGTGGTTGATGCGTCTTTAAACGCCGAATAAAAAAAATATGATTTAAAATTACATGTAAATATTATGTATGAAAGTATAAGTTTATTCACAGTATCACTGATGAGCGACTCTGCAACTGTTATATATTATAATTCCAAAACAGCTACTGGAATTAAATGTTATTAGTTATAAATATCTTTTACGAGCGATCCAAAAATGTTTCATTGTTCATAATCATTATTGACTTGGCTTAGTCAAACAAAGTATCGCTGAGAGTGACTTTACTCCGTTTGTTTCTAATAATTTTCAATAAAGAACATTGATTTCGGATGCTTGTTAACTACTATCGACGTGGGAAATTCTATTTTGATCACGTTACACATCCTACTTCACTAATCCGCTCTCTTCGCGTAACGTACAGTTAATTGCAGTTATAATTATCATTACTTTTATCGTTCGTATTGTCTCATTACATTCATTTATCATTATTCTTTTTTTAACACTACTTTTAACGCCCCTATCACAATATCACACTATGTCTAGTGTGTTACGCAAATATTATTAGAACGGAGTATCGTAAATAATTATCTTGTTGTACAGTATAATATAATATCTTAGGTAATTCACTTTAGTCAAGACACGTCCGAGGTCGATGATCACAAAATACGTTGTCAGGATCTTTATTCTGAACAACTCTTGACTAGATATATTGCCATCGTTCTGCTTCAGTTTCCGGGCATTTCCCAATGCTTTTGTTAATATAATACATTTTAGTATTACTATGTCAATTTTGTCACATTTATCGATTCACATCTTTTTTCATTTACTAATAAAACCAATTACGGTGCACTTTCGTCGCCCGAAGTGCAGCAAACAATTTAATAAGATACGAAGCACCGCATTCCCCCCTTCTTCATTGATGGTACCCTCCATGATAAAATAGATATCGGCTAGTCTACGATAATCTTCCAATCTGATGCCCGGTGGCGAAACAGACGTGGCCTAGTTCACAATTTTCGTTCCTTAGTAGCGTGTTAGCGATGAAATAGGCATCGATTTGTCCACGATATTACTCCACATTGACGCCTCGGTGGTGAAACAGACATCAGCTCCCTTCTTAGTGGCATTCCAGTAATAATACAGGCATCGGCTATTCCACGATAATGTTCCATAGTGACACTTCATTGTTTAGACAATGAAGTCAACTGTCTACCTAACAACAACTGTCTACCTTTTGTAGCACGCCGAGCATGAAATAGACATCAGTTAGTCCAATATGAGCCGTTTATTTTGAAAGTGGCATAAGTCACTTTTTCAAAAAAATCGAGTTAAGGGTAACACTAATTACAATTGAACGGAATCTTTTCATTTTTTAAAAATTTGCAATCAATAAGTTAAGAACTATTGAGATTTGTTCGAGAGAAGTTTTGCTAATTAACGGTATAACAAACACGTTTATTTTGAAAGTGGCGTAAGTCGCTGTACTCAGGAAATTAATTGCGGGGTTTAGTGTAAAAGAAATAGAAACGTGTGATATGTGTGTGTGAAGTATTGTTTTGAATTATTTTCAGTATTTTTAAAAAAGTTGTGATCACTGGACTTATTTTTACAAGTGCGAAAGAATAGTGTAGTTTTGTAAATTATATTATATATTATATTATGTTATACCCTGGACCTCGTCCTGTTTCTTCAGCAAAATACAAAGATATGATGGACTTGCTTAATTATATACCCCCAATATACCACAGTTATTTTAAAAATTTGAAACAAAACGCGATTTAAAATTAAATTGAACTGATGTATTTTCATATAAATTACTTATACTTATGTTTCAAAATGTACTAATTATTTTTGTATTTTATGAATATTATCCATATTTTTAAACGTGTTAAAACGCAAACCCTTAAATATATCGACTTAAAAACAAAGTGACTTATGCCACTTTCAAAATAAACGACTCATATATTCCTCCACAGTTGCGACCGGTGATAAGGTAGGCATCTGCTGGTATGCTCCGATGGTAAACGGACATCCGTTAGTTCTCAACTTTATCACCTTGGTGGCGCACCGGTGATGAAATGGACATCGGCTTGATGACGATATTACCTCATAGTCACACTTCGATGAAGAAACAGGCTTTGACTAGTTCAAAACTTTAACAACTTAGTACGCTGCGATAATAAAACAAGACATGGTTTAATTCATGTATTGCTTCCTTAGTTACGCACCGGTGATGAAACAGATGAATTCACATGATTTTATAGCGGCAGTAGCGGAACGGTTAGAGAGATCTCCACTTGATAAATGGTCTTCTTTCGGAGTAAATTCTATTTGCCTCCAAATTTTCACATCATCTCGTTGCGGATAAATGTTGAATCTGCGGTTCCTAGGAACCCGATTTGCACGAAACGTTCGGTTTGATTAATGATCAGAGAAGAGATATATAATCTCAATATTCCAAAAATGGTCCAGATCTACCAATCTCGTGTCCATCGCCATTAGTTTGAGCCCATTTTCAAGATCCTTTTTTTGTGGTCTATCCCATAATCCATCACTGGTTTCATTAACGCAATGATTCCTGCGTGGGAATTTAAATGCAGAGTTTGCCTTTCTTGCCAGAAATGTGCTGATGCAACGTCTCACCTTTGCTCCCATCATTTCTCTAGAGATAGAATTTTTATTCATCATTAATGATTATTGCCAATGAAACGAATTTTCGGTTATTTATAATTGTTGAAACTAAAAAATTTAATCTTTCAATCATATGGCTTTTTGAACAATTTCTTTCACATTTCGCGACTAATAGCATCAACTTGAATAACAAATACGTGTTTCTTACAGTCCAAGGTGTATTCACAGCATGGGCAAATACTATTAGATTAAAAAAAATATCGGAAAGTTAATCTGGATATGAACTAAGTCCTTCAGGGTATCGATGCGAAGAGCAAGCATGTTTATGGGAAAAAATAGAATTTATAAAATGTTGATCTTTGAATGCTTTGATCACAATTATTAATAAATTTCATTAATTTTACCGTTTTCTATCGAGCTGGACATTTAGGAAGCAAGATACATACGACAAACTTTGATATGAACAAGTGATATTTTTTTAATCTAATTATAACAGCTAGTTCTTCAGTTGGGAGCTATCAGCACGTCTCCAGTTTCCAGCTATTGCATCGTAAAAAAAGAAATTACAGGAAAATGAACGATGCACAGCATAAATAGAAACTTCAAGTTTGAAAATGAATCCTGGCTTATTGGCACGCTTTTATAAAATTATAACAGTTCAAATATTCACAATTTGTCTATAAAAAACCAGAAATAGCGTTACGAATACTTTTTCATTGACTGTGTATCGCTCCGTTGCACGTACAATTGTTTAATAAACGATGTCGTATAGCACTGTCATAAAATGTGTGGCATTTTTGACGATATCGTGGACACTCTATATTTACGATCCGCGTGGGAATCGGCGATAGCTCGCATTCACGTTTCGTCTTGGCTTTACGCCAGTTTTATATGCGATGAATATGCCGATGTTTTTACGTCGTCGTGGTCACGGTAACGGGAAAAGAAGTCACTGTACGCCTACAACAGGGAAACCGTGACAACGGTACACGATGAATTATGATACGCGACACGACAACGCTTGTACACCGTCGTGTTCGCTCGTAAAATAACGCAAAGATACTACGTAACCAGCCTAACTGCAAAAATATGCGAAGATCCGTGATTACACTTGAAACTTGAATACCGTACACATGCGTACGCGCTACGCGTGACCAAGTCAGCCATAAATCATGACAAAATAAGCACTGCCCGAGGTTAAAAATGGCTAAGCAATAAATGAGGTGGAATGAATCAGACGAGGGGGATTTTAATTTCTGAATCCCAGTATGACTCGTTAGCTTTATTCCTTCGCAATAAGAATGTTACTATTCAAAGGCAAAAAGATTCCGAAGAGCGGAAAGAAATATATAGAAAGTGTACTCAGTATAGAAACTATAGAAAGTATATTCAAAGGTAAAAAGATTCCGAAGAGTGGAAAGAAATATACAGGGTGTCCCAGGTTTTAATGTTCAAACTTTGTCAGTGTATTCTATGGCACAAAGTAAGAAAAAAACATTATGTAAACATAGGTCATATAGAGCTTTATTAATAAGTTATAACAAAAATTCAGAATAGGAATAGTAATCAACTTGCTGTTACTGCGAGCATTGGCTTGAATTGATCAGCACATGCCGTGTGTTTATGTAAGCTGTGTTTATTAATACATATCGAAATGTGTCTACCGTTGTTGACAATACATGATTGACATCGATCGAAAATCGAATTTATGACCGTGCGAATTTCGTTTCTATTCTCTTTCATTTCATTGAACGCATTATTAATCCTATTCTGATTTTTTGTTATAACTTCTTAACCTTTTAGGAACGATGCGCCACTGCAGTGGCTCACTCGCTCGCCATTTCAATTGAATAACTGTCTTCATATGCATTGTTTCGCACTTCTTTTGTCTTATACAGTCTTTGTTTTTAATACGGCAGTGTCGGGTATAAATTGTTGCTTTTTCCTTAACACGTTGACTGTCACGCGTATTTACAACAAAATCTCCTACAGGCCACCCGTGCCGCTATAGGAAGCGTGCGCTGTTAATTCATATCTGTTTCTATTCCTGCATGAACAGTTGGAATCTTCGCCGAGTACCGAATGGTATAACTTAAAATCTTTGCCCTTATTTTTTTTCAATAATGAGAAGAGATCGGATTGCCCGGAAGGAGAAGCATAAATAAAATTACATCGTCAGATTCTGATTTGGATACTGATAAATATAATCTTAGTGATAATGAATGTTATGAAGATACTATTGACGAGATTTTACCAGAATTGGTCATGGAAGAAGAAAGAAATGTTGATGATACTGAGGAAGCTACAGTTCAAATAAAAGATACGAAATGGACCGATCAGAGGCACGAGCATATCTGAAAAAACAAACAACTTTTTGTCCAAGCTGTCCTGATCAACCTCAACTTTGCAGAGAATATTTTAATGTTATACACTGCGAATAATTTTTTTAATAAACCATTTTTATAAGAATTCTATAGTTTCATTACCTCCTGTAGAATATTTGTCGAAATATTTTCGGAAATCCTTTGTAAGTAGTCAAATCAGCGTCACCCGAATTACGGGTGACGTAGCCTGATGAGAACTTTTGCTGTCACACGAATACGGGTGACGCGGCAGTCAACGTGTTAAATAAATGTCGTATCCATATTCTAAACCATAATAAAAATATAATATTATATGACGCCTAGAATTTTGTAAAAACTTTCATATTATGTTTAAATGATGCTTGGGGGGGGGGGTCTCAAACGGGAGGTTTAACATATGGATGGTTTAGAATATGGATACGACAATAAATATACCATTTGCTTTTTCTAACATGTCGTTATACATTGTTAGAGTCTCTAACCCCAGAATGCCACAAGAAAATAGAAAACGAAGGGCAATTTCTGACAATTCAGGATCCGACTTGGAAATCGAAAATGAAATCAATAGAAACATGCAGAGTAGGACGAAAATTAAAAAATTGAGAATACTCAGTTCATCCGAGTCAGAAGATTCTGATGTGCGCGAAGAGGAAAGCTCTGAAAGAATAATCTGGTCACCTGAAAATTTGGAGCCGTAGGTGCATAAATTTGATTTGCGAAATTCTGGTATGGCAATTCGGCTCAATCGATCCGCAACTCCAATCGACTATTTCCAAATATTTTTTTCGGAAAATTTGGTTTCATTTATTGTTCAAAAAACAAATGAGTATCGAAGATTCAAGGTGAACACTAGCAAGCGCTCGTACACAAAAGCTCACGAAGGGGAAACAACATTGAACGAAATATACAATCTCTTTATTATTCGTTTACTAATGGCAAGAGTAAAAAAAAAATACATTACACAGCGTATTGGACGAAAGATCGGTTTCTGCGAAAAGCAGAAACGATGTTTACGGGAATATTATGTGTCGGGATAGATACACGTTTCTGTTAAGTAATCTTTATTTTAGTACAGTTCTATTAGAAACATCCAACCAACTGACAAAAATTAAGGAACTGTCTGATAAACTTTGTAGTTCGAGAGTTTACTGTTATATAAGGGACGGTTGTCATTTAGACAATATATTCCCTCTAAACGGAATAGATTTGGCATCAAGACTTTTGTATTGTGTGACTGTAAAACGGGTTTAGTATTAAATGTTATTGTATATGCCGGCATCGATTCTGAGATAACAAAACTAAATCACAAATATTTAGGAAAATCAGCTGAAGTTGCAGTCACATTATTGAAATCCCATTTAGGAAAGGGGCATACATTGTTCGTTGACAATTGGTATACCAGTCCGACTTTATTCAGTTATTTATATCAAAATAAAACTAACGCCTGTGGCACCGTAAAACCGCGAAGGAAAGACATGCCTGTCATAAACGAAAAACTTGAAAATGGCGAAATATGCCTTCGGTCATCGTCCAACATGCTCACTCTCAAGTGGCAAGACAAACGGGAGGTGGAGGAAAATTGTGACCGTAGGTTTATGCGTTGTACCATGTTTCAAAATATATCATACTCAATTATATTATTAATTATTAAAATGAATCGTTAAAGTTAAACTATGTGTAATACATTTTTTTTTTAAATTATGATTTAACTTCATTTGAATGTATTCATGCACAGAACATCATTGCCCGTCACACTTTGCAGTATTGTATCGTTTATACATCGTTCTCGTCAGACTCTGCTGTCCAGGGAAATAGCCACACGCAGAATTCAACCGTACCTAAAATGTTAATAAAGCTCTATATGATCTATGTTTACATAATATTTTTTTCTTACTTTGTGCCATAGAATATATTGACAAAGTTTGAAAACCTGGGACATCCTGTACAAGCGAAAGTTTAGCTTTTAATTTAGCTCCCCTTAATAAAATTAATATAATACTCTGTAAGGACAGTGTTTATGATATCATGGAGCAATTTGTTAACCCGACGATATATCGTCGTTCGGTGCAATCGCCAAAAATACCAACGACGATATATCGTTGCGCCTCCGTTAGAGCCTTATTATACTCATCACAAAAGATCTGTGTTTAAGTATAACTTCATAAAATGTTAAAATGGTTCATATTCGATGCAACACAAGTGAAAAAATGTTTATTAAATCAACTTTTTGTTATATCTTATGTTGTTTCGTGCCGAGGGTCTGTATATGCCAGAGTGAATCTTTCACGAATTTCAGGAAAGTAAATGTTGAAAACGATAGCCAATATAACCCGCGCCCGTTATTTTCGGAAATACCCGGCCCTAAACATTTGCCACCGAACATATCCAAACCAATAGAATATTTCGATTTATTTTTTACGTACCAATTTCTGAACATGTTGATTTTTTCTATGTGCAATTACGTTTTGAAAAAGAGAAATTACTTTGTACGATTTTCATTATGTCTTATACTTATGTTATTCTTATGATTTTTAACAAATATCGAAACCCCATTGGTATTGATTTATTCTCCATTCCTTTCGCAATATGCTGCTTTTTGAATTTTGTAAATATCACGCCTACTTTGGTTTTTACGAGCATTTTCGCAAACCTCTACAAATTCGCCGATTCGGCCCGGTATTCTTCGCCTAGGTACGCTTTTTTCGCTCGGTGCTAAAAGGGTTAAAGGCGGTTGGATTATTGATTGAAGAAACGAAAACTATGTCAGCGTTCTCGATTCCGAATGCTCTTATTTTCGTTTCTCAAAGTTTATGCAATCAAGTAAGAAGGAAGATGATGAATATGTGTATTAATAGAGTAACAGTAAAAAAAAGCGATTTTCGAAACTTTAAAGTATGAAGTTATTAAAATAAATGAAAGACACGAGTTCACCGTATCCGTCTTCTTCTTCGTGAACTCTTCTACGACTCATTTTTCAAATATCAAACATATAACGATAGCTTTCTGTAATCGTCTAATTGCCACGTTTCCACTGTACTTTCAGATATTCGTTCATCAGAAGCCAGCTAACTGTGAAGCATCGTAAGCGAACCTAACTCTGTATTCTCCAACGATTGGTTACTTAATAACTGATCGTTCCAAGTTCCAAAGCTGAGTGTTGTACATACATCTGGTTACATACACGAAATACATGAAACTATGAATGAACAGATTGTACAGTACAATGTCTCAGAAAGAAAGAGAGACGAACTGCTTGGTTATACAGGGTGTTACGCCTAACTGAGAACAGTGAAATATCTCGAAACAGATCGAAGCTACGAAAACAATGTTTATACAAAAAGTGTTCAGTATAAAGAGATGTTGTAGGTAGTATCAATAATTTTTTTGACATAATGGTGAACAATATTTCAATGTCAAGTTGATTTTTTAAATAGGACCATACATTTTTTTTAGTCATATTACGATAGCTGGTTTCAATACGAATACAATGTTGTATTATTTCTTTCAGCTAATCATAAATTAGAAGCAATTAAATTAGCAACAGCGGGCGGCGTACGGTATTATGAAAGGTGTAAGGAAACATAAAAAGGTCTCACTATTATAATGCCTGTATTTTATTTAGAAGTTACAGTTTTTAAAAGAAAAAAATTTTAAAGTTTCCCAAAAATGGGACATTAGCGGATAATGTTTCAATATGAATACAATGTTGTATTATTTCTTTCAGGTAATCATAAATTAGAAGCAATTAAATTAGCAACAGCTGGAGGCGGGCGGTATTATGAAAGGTGTAAGGAAACATAAAAAGGTTCGATTTCTGTTCACGTTCAGTGCAATGTTTAAACAATTGTAAAAGTGTAGACAATACACTGATGATTAGCATAAACAAAAGATGAATCTCTTTGCGTTTCCTTATGCCTTTTGTGTTTCCAATAGTATGATTATCTGAAAGAAATAATACAATATTGGATTCGTATTCCAACCAGCTATCATAATATGACTAAAAAAATCTATTGGTCACCTCAAACCCTCGAAAAAGGAACCCCTCTTAGCTGCCACCTGAACGGGACCGTACTCTATTGCTGGCCAACCTAAAAACGTCCTACACGCGCGTAGATGGAAGAACAGGGACACCTTATACGCAGGCCAACTAACCCCGAGACAACCAGGACCAAAGCCCACCAAAACATCGGAATTTCAAGGAAGATCCACATTTTGATGTTTTGCAATGGTCTCGCCCCGCAAGGAAGGGCTCCATGAAGCGTGGGTGGTGTGGAGGTACCCTGTAAGGATGTTGGGGAAAGACCGATTCAGCCTCGGACCACAGGCCCTCCGCGAGACGGACCTGAGGGAATTCCATGTCGCGTGATTAGGCAGGCCAATTGGGCTAAGATCCGTTAACGAGTAGAGTAGTGGGGGGTGGGAGTACAAAGTTCCAATTCCCGTCGAGGCCGAAAAATCGCGAAGGATCACTGTCAAGCGAGCCACCGAACGGATTGCAGAGTGCCGTGCCGCGTAGATATTGATACAGAGAGCGAGTTTGGTAAGAGAGAGAGAGAGAGAGAGAGAGAGAGAGAGAGAGAGAGAGAGAGAGACCGAGAGCGAGAGCGAGAGCGAGTTCGAGGAAAGAGAAGTGTGACGATCGCCGATATCCCACGCGTCCAGTCAGCTCAGGGATCCCTTAAACGTTTCGCGACCATCACTCCCCGATCAAAGATCCGAAAACCGAATTGCTACATCACCCTCAATTTTCAAAAAAAAGAGCTTTTATAAAAACCCAAAATTTTCGACAAAAATGAGGTATTGCATGAAAAAAATAAAAACGTTAGAAAGTTCTAATTGGCCTCGAAAGATAGAGGAAAGTTTTCCGAATATAGTGATATACAATTTATTAATTGTTTTTGGTCCTAAATACCTATAAATTAATGTCAAAGTTTTTGCCGAAAATTTTGGGTTTTTACAAAAGTTCGTTTTTTTTCAAAAACTGGGGGTGATGGAGCAATTCGGTTTTCGGATTCTTGCTCGGGGAGTGAAGCTCTACAAGAATTTCATAGTGGTTATAGGAAATCAAAAAAAAAAGTTTGATTTTGTCGGACAGTGTAATCAGTCAGATTGTAATAGCGCTTTTGTCTTGGCTACGGATTTGGTACCGACCTACCGTACCGTCGCCATAAGGAAGATTAAGATAACTACGCGCCGCAAACGACCAACTTCCACTGAAAATGTATGTATTTTCCATTTTGTTCGATGACCTTTTGCCATCCCTCTGACAACTTGAAAATTCCACGCTCGTAGAAAGTCTGATCCTTTTCGGCCAAAAACTGAGTTAACCCCTTAACACGTTAAGCGCCACGCCGAATTTTTGCGCCTTTCCGTTCAAGCCACAGTAAGCCGTCAGGCGGGCCCTGTCGGGCAGCGCGCCGCTAGGCGAGCCAGAGTATAAACAGCCCGTAATAAATACTATGTATATACTTTGTTTATATCCTTATAGTCCCTTCTCCTTGGTAGAAGATAAAAAACTGAAAAGCGAGACCTAATGACGCTCGAACGCGTAAGAAATCCTCAGTTGCATACATATCGTAGCCCAGTTTCGTTCAGTTTCCAAGTTTTCTCGTACTTCTTCTTGACTAGAAATTCAAAATTTTGTTGACCCAAAAATCAGGATGTCATCAAGTGATACGTCAAGTGAACAAATTTTAGTGCCTACAATTCGTCATCGTCGTGTATTGCGCTCGTCGAGCGATGAAAGTTCATCAGAGAATGCGCATGTGGATACTAATCCAACGGGTAATCAAGAATGGTTCGATCCTCGAGGAAATCAACCTATTATAAAAGCTTTTACAAGCGAATGTGGGGTTCACATATCTAATATCACATTACAAAATTGTCGGAATGTGAAAGACTTTTACGCTTTACTGGTCACGGAAGAAATGCTTCAGGAAATAAGCGATCAAACAAATATATATGCAGTGCAAAAGCAATCAATGAATGCTTCGAGGCGTATAAATAAGTGGGTCCCTACAAATAAAAATGAAATCGAGCGCTTATTTGGGTTCATCATATGGATGGGATTGGTAAAATATCCAGCAATATATTTATACTGGTCCAGGGATCCGCAATATTATCATCCATTCCCACACAAAGTAATGAGCAGGAACCGATTTGAAATTCTTTTGAGGATGCTTCACTTTTGCAACAATGAAACAGCAGATGTCACCAACCGATTATACAAGATCCAGCCGATTATCGACGAATTGAATAGAAATTTTAAAAAATATTACCATCCGACGGAAGTTATTTGTATTGACGAATCGATGATTCCATTTCGTGGACGAATTATATTCCGACAATACTTGTAGCAGAAGAAACATAAGTATGGAATCAAAATTTTCAAACTCAGCTGTGGTCTCGGCTACACATATAATTTCAGTGTTTACAGTGGCAAAACTTTCAACAAAGTGAACACGACGTCAACCAATGTAGTTATGAATTTGTGCGAAGGTATACTTCATAAAGGACATACCCTCTGTACCGACAATTGGTACACCAGTGTAAACTTGGCCAAGGAACTGATAGGGAAAGATACTCACTTGATTGGGACACTAAGGAGTAACCGCAAGGATACCCCAAAAGAAGTGGTATTCAAGAAGCTAAAACGGGGGGAATGTGTCGCTGAAGAGAGTAAAGAAGGGATCACAGTTTTGAAGTGGAAAGAGAAGCGTGACGTTCTGTTACTTTCGACCAAACATACACTCCAAATGGAGACCGTTCGAACAAAATCAAAAATTGTTAGTAAACCCACAATTGTTATAGACTATAATGCGGGGAAAAAATCGATTGACCTGTCAGATCAACTTGCTGCATACAGTAATCCATTACGAAAATCGGTGAAATGGTATCGAAAATTAGGTTTTGAATTGTTATTGAACACTGCTGTTGTAAATTCCTTCTTTATATACCAAGAAACAACAGGCCAGAAAATGTCTATAACAATGTACCGCAAAAAATTAGTTGACAGACTTATGCAGGAGAACGAGGAACAAGTGGACACCCGTGTAAATCCTCGGCATCACTTGGAAAAAAAAGAAGGCAGTGCGCACAAATCTAGAAGATACTGCACCGAATGCTATAATCAGAATACACGAATGTTAGGATCAAAGACAGCTAAAAATGTAACGCAAAAAGTAACAACCTTTTGTAACCAATGTACAAACAAACCTCACCTTTGCATATCTTGTTTTAATAAATTACATTAATGTTTTTAAGTATTCTATTCTATTCCTTGAAGCATTGACCAAACAAAAACCGATATCGCATAATTTAAATGTTCAGTCTCACAAATACGCAAGGACCGACACACGCGCTGCGATAGAAGAACGAAAAATCTGTCGCCGGTCCGCAGGGACCGGCGTGGCCTGAACGGAAAGTCTAGCGCCGGTCCCTAGGGACCGGCGTGGCGCTTAACGTGTTAATGCACAATTTAAAAAAAAAAAATCAATTTTTTTTATTTAAGAAAATACATATTTGGACCTTAATTTCAATAAATATGTAAAAAAAATGCAAAAATTACTAAAAATTCAATAAAAATAGTGGATAAATAATTATAGTGAATATTGAATCGCATTGCAGATCGAATTTTGTACCCATCGTACTGTTTTTCAATTACCAGTTACTATTTTGAAGGGGAAGGAGGAGACGAAAAAAAAAACTGAAAAATATTTAATTTTTCCTAAATTTGTAATTGTTGGGATTATGGAATAGAAATGAATATGATTCTAATTCTTTTCTTAAAAAGACTTTATTTTATTCCTTTATTGAGAGAAGGTATATGGGCGAAAACGATCGAGCGACCAAACTCTACTGAGAGTCCGGTAAGAAAAAACGCTTCTTTTATACCCTTCTTGGGTTCGTCTTATCCACCAATCAGAGACGTTTTATTTGTCGCGTTTCACATTGTATACGTGACGCTGGGATCCCCAAACAGTCAGGGCACGATGTATATCTAATGGTACCGGTGATGATGTATCGCGGTATCTACTATACAGGGTGTCCCACAATTATTTTAACAGCCGAAAATGAGGGGTAGCTGAGGTCATTTGAAGTAACTTTTTCCTTTGCGAAAATGCAATCCGCGGCTTTGTTTACGAGTTATTAACGAAAAACACTGGCCAATGAGAGGTGACGGTGCGAGAGAGAGAGTCCGCGAGAGAGTACGCAGCACGAGGCTTTGACAGATGGTCGGGACGGACTCGAGCCACGTTCGAAGTATTGAACAAATCACGAAGCGAGAACTTTCCGGATTTTTTTTTTACTACGTGACAGTGATATTTTGAAGAAAAACGCTGTTCACCTTTACTTTAGAATGTCTGAAGAATATTTACTAATTTTTCGGACCCGAAATAATAAGTAATTTAACCGTGACGGCCGTTTTAATTTTCTAGTGTACATGACACCTTATGTGTACCATATGAAATTTTTATGCAAGGTGTACAGTGAAGATTAACAAAGTTCGTAAATGATATTTTAATTTAAATAATTCCGTGTACGAACAGAATTCAACGAATGATTCGCAAAGCTGATTTAATAATAAATAATCGCGTTAAGGTACGTAAAGGATTTGTTTTTTAGAGAAATATGAAAAATATTATCGATAAGAAACTCACCCATTTAGTTGAGGATGCATTTGCTGACTCGTACGTACTGACCTCGTACAACGAACAGCTGATCCCAGGTCGATGACCGCAACATTCGAGGGATACTGTCGGTGGAACCTTTGGTATGGTTATTTGCGAAGTTCACTTACACTGCACTGTCACCAAACACTGATCAGTTATTTAATCACTGATAATCCGAATCACTTGTGGATATTTAAGAAAGATCACTGAGACTCGTTCGCGGATAATCGTTTATTCGACGCGTTCGTTCGGAAGTCGACGTTTCACTGCCGAAAAATTCAGGCCTTGACTGTGGGTCCTTGTTGTTCTTCGTTCGGCCGTCCGAGGAAATGACACTCGATACCATTTTCTTCGCACGGCCATTAATTGCGTTCTAAGAGCGCAGGGTGACAGCGGGTCGGACACAGTTTACGTCTCGGCATATCTTGTTTATTTCATTTGGCGGTACCCTGCGCTTCGAAGAAAATAGTATCGGGTGTTATTTCCTCGGACGGCCGAAAGACGAACGACAAGGCCTCGATTTTTTGGCAGTGAAACGTCGACTTCCGAACGAACGCGTCGAATAAACGATTATCCGCGAACGAGTCTCAGTGATCTTTCTTAAATATCCACAAGTGATTCGGATTATCAGTGATTAATTAAGTGATCAGTGTTTAGTGACAGTGCAGTGAAAGATCAGCTGTACGTTGTACAAGGTCAGTGCCCTTCGACATCATGAATTTCAGCCAGCAAATGCATCCTCAACTAAATGGGTGAGTTTCTTACTGATAATATTTTTCATATCTCTCTAATAAACAAATCCTTTACGTCCCTTATTTATTATTAAATCAGCTTTGCAAATCATTCGTTAATCTTCACTGTACACCTTGCATAAAAATTTCATATGGTACACACGAGGTGTCTTGCACACCAGAAAATTAAAACAGCTGTCACGGTTAAACTTCATATTATTTCGGATCCGAAAAATTAGTAAATATTCTGCAGACGTTCTAAAGTAAAGGTGAACAGCGTTTTTCTTAAAAATATCACTGTGATGTAGTTAAAAAAATCCGGAAAGTTCTCGCTTCGTGACTTGTTCAATACTTCGAACGCGGATCGAGTCCGTCCCGACCTTCTGTCAAAGCCTCGTGTTGCGGACTCTCTCGCGGACCCTCTCCCTCGCACCGTCACCTCTCATTGGCCAGTGTTTTTCGTTAATAACTCGTAAACAAAGCCTCAGATTGCAAATTCGCAAAGGAAAAAGTTACTTCAAATGACCTCAGCTACCCCTCATTTTCGGCTGTTAAAATAATTGTGGGACACCCTGTATACAGTTTACATCACCGTCGTTGCCCGCTGACGGAACCGGCGAAAATGTAAACCGATATCTTAGTATCTTAGTACTAAGTAAACTATAGATTAATTTTTGTTCGAGGCTAAAATTTCAACAGTAATAATATAATAATAATATTTATTAGCTGAAAAATATATAATAAACTAAAACTATTCAAAATTTTCTTTTGTATGGTAAATTTCAAAACAAGGTGCAGCACATAGCCCAACATTCCTTATTTCAACATTAGAAAACATACCTTTTATACACTAAAAATCCAATTTACTCTCTATAAAAATACACCATAAAACAAAAACGTTTTTATATGTTGACACTAATAATATTTGTAAAAAATAAAAAACAATTGTCTTTGAAGAAATTCACTTTGATAACGTCTACTTTACTTCCATCCTAAAAGTGCATATTTTATTCCTGAATAAGCAAAAAATAGAAAGAGATCGGAGATAACTGGAGAGTAATAAATAAATTAGTCATAACAAAACTCACAAAAGTGCCAACGCTAATTAGATGCGCAATAATGGATATAGATAGATAGAAACAATTACCAGGTCAGAGATGCTTGTAAGTGTCACCCTAAAAGGCCATATTTTATAATCCCAAATAAACAAACTTTACAGCTTACAATACAGAATTGCACGATGAATATCAATAAATTGAATGTTTTCCTTGGTTTTTATTAAGTTATTTTTACTGCCCGGATATATTAGAATCTGAACATTTTAGCGACATAAGTTGCGACGCCGACCGTATATATACGGGTCTGCACATTTTGGCCGGTTTTGCACGCCCGTGTTAATACGTTTCTGCGCGTTAAGGGGTTAAGTGAGATTTTATAGCGTCATCATCGTTAAAAGTTTTATCACGAAGGGAGTTGTCCAGGGATCGAAATAAGTGGTAATCCGATGGCGCGAGATCAGGGCTATATGGTGGGTGTAACATCAATTCCCAACCAATATCCATCAATTTTTGCCGAGTGGACAAAGACGTGTGCGGCCTAGCATTGTCCTGGTGGAAAATGACACCTTTACGATTCACGAATTCTGGTCGCTTTTCCTTGATCGCTACATTCAATTTGTCCAGTTGCTAACATTCACGGATAATAAAAAATAATATAATAATAATAATAATTTTATAATATAACATTTACGGATGTCATAAAAATGGGAGTGAGAGATATCTATAACTGGAATCGGCAATTACATAGTTGCCAACCCAATAATAGTGTCCGCGAGATTTGCCCGACCGTACGGGTTATCTTCCCTATTCCCGTGATCGAACCTTGGATCCCTGTCGCATCGATCTATCTCGCGCTAACCGGTTTCCGACTTATCCGCGGGGAAAAATATCTCGCGTTTCGCGTGGCATCCTTCTACTGTCTGGCGCTCGGTCTTGACATCGTGCTCCACGTCGAATTTCCCGGAAATCGAACTTTGTGCCGAGTCGCTGTCCGCGTCTAGGGACCGCGGAGATCAGGGTGGCGTCACAAAGCATAATCTCATGTGTGCCTAACGCATTTTCACATAAGCCAATTGTAATTCTATCTTCTTTCGCCTTTTGTCCAGTAACATTTGTTTCCACTCAGTGTTTTCGTCGGAAAAGCCATGCAAGTTCACTTTCGTCCATCTTGTAAACATTCTCCAAACTTATATTTTCTTCGTGTGTGTGTGTGTGTTTTTAATTAATTAGGAAAGCATCTGCTCCATCTTGATCAGCATTATATATTTCTTTTCATTATTTTTTCATTATTATATATCTTTTTGGTGTCATAATATTAATAGTAAAGATATGTGTATGTATTTACAGTGTAAAACGATTCAAAAGAACGATTACAAACAACGATATTAATTGCTACAATTTATATATCACTAATTATTAACCGCTTCGTTCTCACGGACGCGTAAACACGCGCCTACTGATTTGCTCCGTCTGGAGAGACTAAGTTTGTGGTTAGTACTAATTTGTAATTTCATTTAGTGTACGTTTGACTGTTCTGCAAAGATGACCACCATGCGACGATCTAGAAATCGAATTATTAGTGATAGTAGTAGTGAAAGTGAAAGTGCTGTGGAAAGTGATATGACTGACGAGGATGTTCCTTTGTGCGAAAGATGGAAAAATATTTTACGCCAAAGAAAATGGAATATTCCTACTGCCACGCAAAATTTTACGCCACAAGTTTGGAGGTACAGCGATTTACATCACGGTGTGTTACCCCAATCTGGTATATCAGAAGATAGTTCTTTTCTTCAAATCTTCAAATTTTTTTTTTGTGAAGAACTCATAGAGTTAATTGTGAAGGAGACTAATAAATACAGCCGAAAGCAAGGTTTCTCCAGATCTCAGTTTCATGTATCTAGTAATGATTTGCACTGTTTTTTTGCAATTATTATTCATATGAGTATTGTTCGCTTGCCGAAGATGTCCATGTATTGGAATACAAAGGCAATGTATAATTTTGTGTTTATTAGACAAATCATGTCAAAAAAAAAGTTTTTCAATATTTTGCGATTCCTTCATTTCACTAGTGTTGATGCAAATAATAATGAAATTAGAAAGACGTAGTGTTAGCTTATAATATGCACATGGGTGCTGTTGATCACACAGATCAAATTTTACATGGCATTGGATCATTTAGGAAAACAATCAAATGGTACAAAAAGTATTTCTTTTATTTATTAGATATTGCTATATGCAATGCACATGCAATTTGGAACTGCCTCCATGTAAACCGAAAAAGTTTGTGCGAAGTGAAAGAAGATTTAATATTGCAGTTACTAAATAACTACAACGATCCAACAGAGAATTTTCATCGGAAAGGAAGGAGGAATCATCTTCATCCATTGCGACTGCAATCTAGATGTTTCTTAAAAAAATTACAGCCAACAAATAAGAAATCTATGCCGATGAGACGGTGTGTATGGTGCAAGCAACAATCGATTCGCAAAGAAACCAGATATCATTGTATCAATTGTGATGTTGCATTATGTGCAGTTCCTTGTTTTGAATTATATCATACAGAGCAATAATAAATTTGAAATATTTTGAAATCAATGTTTATTACTTCTATATACCGTTTCCAAAATTAACACTTTTCCAAATTAAACTCTTTATCTAATACTAGCGTGTTTACACGTCCGTGAGACTGCGTGAACGATAGCGGGGCGCGTGTTTACGCGTCTGTGGGACTGCGTGAACGATATCGCGGTGCGTGTATACACGTCCATGAGAATGAACCGGTTAATATCACCAATAATAACTCTTGAGGCTAAAAATTAATAATACTGGTATAATAAATTGCAATAAAACAAAATGATCTGTTTCGGTGTGAGTCAGATCAATAAAACCGCGAAACTACAAATGTACGTAACAAAAAATTCGTACATTTCTTTTTTTGAGTGAGGAAACGGATGCCAGTTTGTTTCTTCTTTCGATGTAACGATATTCTTCTATCCTTTTGCCGTCTTTCATTATTGCGTATTCCAGTCAACCATTTTTGTCATATATGTATAAAATCGGCATTCTAGCGATCATCAACAAATTTCATTCTCGAATTTATATCTTGTAATTTCATATTTACAATTTTCTGAAAAAAGAACTTCCATCTAGACCATTTGAGAATCGTAACACTTATATGGAAACATTCACGTCACGTTGTTAACTCGCTATTAAATAGGACAACGCCTTTAGAAATATGAGGACGAGGAATCCATTATTCTAATCAGCTCCCAAATACGTTCAAAGGTGCTTCAAAATATTTTGGACCGAACGCCAACTGAATTTCCTAAATAGTTTTGTGCCCGTTGCATCACTTTAAATTTCCATTCGAGTACTGGTTTCGTGCTGGCGCCTTCAGTTTCCACTAAATAAATGCATTCGAATAAATAATGATAACGATTTATCGATGTTGATGCTTTCAATTTGGCCTACTCTCTTTGATTCCACCGGTTGAACGGCCCGATCGGTTTGATGGACGACGATTTTGGTTAACGGTACCGCGATAGCCGCGTTCTTCTTAAACGGGGAAAAGAAACGAAGAAGACGATACGAAAAACAGGAGGAACGAGAAGAACGCTTGATATAAACTCGCGTGCCGAAGGAGAATGTACGGCACAAGTTATACAGTTACTTAATTGCCCAGCGTCTCGCTCGTCCCACATGTAAGACCGCCTTCACGTTTCGTCGACCTTCCCGGCCAATATCTTTTTTTCGGGATCGCGTTTCAAGGTTACCATGTTCCCGGCCTGCTAAGACTCGTTGGTTGTTTACAGGCAAGACCGGAGCTGGGAAAATTTCATTTGAAATGAGCATTAAGAAGCAACTGCTTGAAATAATGCATTCAATGAATTTAATAATTCATTCAAATAATTTCACGATTATATCAAATAACACTGTCCGACAAAATCAAACTTTTTTTCTGGGTTCCTATAGCCACTATGAAATTCTTGTAGAGCTTCACTCCCTGAACAAGAATCCGAAAACCGAATTGCTCCATCACCCTCAGTTTTTTAACTAAACGAACTTTTGTAAAAACCCAAAATTTTCGACAAAAATGAGGTATTGCATGAAAAGTACAAACGTTAGAAAGTTCTAATTGGTGTTAAAAGATAGAGGAGAGTTTCCCGAATATAGTGGCATGCAATTTATGAATTGCTTTTGATCCTAAATAGCAATGGATTGATGTCAAAGTTTAAAAAAGTGTCGACGTGCGCAGTTTCTCCGAAATATTTTTGTATTTTTACGAAAAGTTTTTTGTTCGGCACGAAAACTCTACCCAGGATCGGATTCTGTAGACATTTCTGAAGAAGAAACGGCCCGATAGAAGTGTCGGAACGATGTACATTTCGAGTAGGTCGAGAAAATGTTCGTCGGCAACATGTACACGATATTTTGCCGTCATGTGCTTCGCTGCTCGCGTCTCTCTGTCCGACAGTGCCGAGGCTATGGGTAATCAACACCGATGGAGGGATCCAATGGGGCACCCACTTAGCGTGTGGGGCGTGCCATTTTTTTTAGTACTTCAATGTGCTGTTTTCTTTTACATATTTTTATGGATAATAGTCACCAAACTGTGAATCATAAATTAAAAATGGAGAAATAATAAAAGAAAAATAATGAACAAAAAATATTCATTTTATTCTGAATTTGTTCGAATTACAAGTATATCATGTATACAGTTATCATTTAAATTATAACGATAATTCGATCATGAATAAATAATCATTTTCAAAACGTTAAACTTCTTGAAACATATCGTTAAATATATATTTAAATATTAATTTAATTATATGGCGTAGAGTCAAAATTATACTAGTGTTAGAATACTTTCGTTACCAACTCCAAATACTCGGGTGTGATTTTTTGTCTGAAATATATCACAGTTTGGTGATTATTATCCACAGAAATATGTAAAAAAAACCAGAACATTGAAGTACTAAAAAAAATTCAAATATTATTTTCTCGATCTACTCGAAATGTATATCGTTCCGACACTTTTACCGGGTCGTTTCTTCTTCAGAAATGTCTACAGAATCCGATCCTGGGTAGAGTTTTCGTGCCGAACAAAAAACTTTTCGTAAAAATACAAAAATATTTCGGAGAAACTGCGCACGTCGACACTTTTTTAAACTTTGATATCAATTCATTGCTATTTAGGACCAAAAACAATTCATAAATTGCATGCCACTATATTCGGGAAACTCTCCTCTATCTTTTAACACCAATTAGAACTTTCTAACGTTTGTACTTTTCATGCAATACTTCATTTTTGTCGAAAATTTTGGGTTTTTACAAAAATTCGTTTATTTAAAAAACTGAGGGTGATGGAGCAATTCGGTTTTCGGATTCTTGTGCAGGGAGTGAAGCTCTACAAGAATTTCATAGTGGCTATAGGAACCCAAAAATCGTGTCGGACAGTGTAATTGTAGAATAAAATACCATGTTATATAAAATAATATTTCAAATAATGTGACTTCGAAAGTGATTATGAAATGAAATATTAAATTAAATATCATTATTTGAAACAATACTTTCTTTTATCGAAGTCGATTAATCCAGAATCGAGAGCTACAGGAGCTAAAATATTTCAGACTGCAGATTTTTTACAATTTTTGGTCAAAAATGTCAAAAATTGCGACAAAACAGCGATGTTTGCGATCTTAAATTTGATGTAACTCGTAACAACGTCAACCGATGTCTATACAATTTTCTGCATACGTATACAATGAACCACAAAAGTGTTCGTACACTTTCTAAAACGCAATAACTTTTTTGAAACTGGATTAAGTGACTTGAATTTTTTTTAGGTGGTAGAGGGACTAGTATATCAGACGATAATCAAAATGCATTCTTTAAATCTTTGCTACTACTTGGAATGACAAAAAAAATTAAAAAACTCGTTTTTTAACTTTTTTATCTGAGCATATAATAAAGATTTAAAAAATGCCTTTCGTATATCTCGGTAACTTATATGCATGCTGAAAATTTTATCGAAATCGGTTAACCCAGAGTCGAGCTACAAGCGTTGAAAGATTTAAGAAACTGCAGATTTCTTCTAGTTCTGGTCAAACTGCGATTTTTGCCACCTTTAATTTGTTTGTAACTCATAACAACGTCAACTCATTTCGATAAAAGTTAAAAACGAGAGTTTTTTTAGTTTATTTGTCATTCCAAGTAATAATAAAATTTTAGAAATGCATTTTGAAAATCTGAAAATAATTCAAATCCCTCGATCCAGTTTAAAAAAATTATTGCGTTTCAAAAGGTATACGAACACTTTTACGGGCCACTGTAAGTTACCTAGATCTACGAAAAGCATTTTCATTATTGGCTCAGTTAAGAAATGAGTTTTTTATCGTAACTTCTCAATGGAGCATTTATATCAAGGTTATATATATATATATATTAACACATTGACAGCCGGCCCCGCGAAAACGCGAGTTTTTGAGTCTGTCGCTTGAGCGTCGGCCCCGCGAAAACGCGGATTTATGAGTGTGTAATAAATATATGTAATAATCCAGCATGAAATGAGAAACTGTATTTTTTTTATAATTATAAATTAAAAATTTCGATTTTGTTTAAATTTTTAATTACCGTTAATTTGTATATGAAGGATATGCAAATAAAATGTACTATTTTACGAAAATATATAATGTTTTAAATATTTTCTTTGGCTATTCAGTGATCAGAAACAAGCGAATAAGACCGGCGTTCGGGGTTTAAGTGGCCGATACGTTGCGGCGCTCAGGCTTTAAATGTCTCTTAGGTCGCCGGCTGTCAATGTGTTAATCAGTCTTGTTTTCACTAGTAGTACACGCTCCCGAAGTATGTACGGAAAAATGCGGGACACCCTGTATCAACAAAATTATAGGAGATCCCGAAAATAATCGGGATAAAGGCTTCATATTATATTTACATAATTACGTCAAAGTAAATATATTTCTGTTAAAGATAGAAAATATGCACATTTTATGACCAACTTTACAAAAACCAGTTTACGCTTGTCCCACTTGATCTTATGTATTTGAAAATTTGCTATTATCATTTCCTTTGCGATCAGAAAATAAATATCCTTCCTCAATTGAATACTCTCTCGGCTATGTGGCACCGAAAATAAGGACAATTTTTATCCACTGCAATAATTCGTGTTAAATTCACTGCTTATTATGTTATAATTTCCGCTATTTAAACAATGCTGATTCTATCCAAATGCATGTATATAACGTGATAAAAGTTTAATACGGATTCGTGATGAAATATTTGTAAGACCGTTATTCGATATTAACGGTCGAGTGCATTGCCCAGTGAAGTTTCAACCAATGTTCGCACGAAATGAGAATGAAACGTGTACAGTGCAGCACCACATCATTCCATGCAGCAGAACGAGCAATTTGCGATCGACGGTACACAATGTACGGTGCAACAGCCCCGACGAACAATAGAACTTTTTTTTGTAGCGGTGGAACAAATGCGTAATCGTTTAAACGAAGCTAAAAAGATTAAATCTCAAACTATGCAACAGACGTAATAAAATGCAGGTTTTGTACTGAAACAGACGATCGACGAAACCAGTTCATGATTTCCTGCTTTTCTAAAAAAGAACGGATTCCGAATTATTATGAGAAAGCAAGATATAATTAAAAGAATGAAAAAATATTTAAATCGCAACATAATTACTACATACGATTAGAATTGTTTAATACATAATAATTACATTTTAGACAATTGTAAAAATCCTTTAATTTCAATTATGAAAAATTAAATATCACTTAAAATATATTTTGTATTAATCCAATTTTGTTTATAAATAATAACAAGAAATAAAATAGGAATAGTATTTTTTATTTTGAACGTTAATTATATTTATATATTGTTGAACGTAAGATATTGCTATTATTTATTTATGCTCTTTATGTGGCAGTGTTTTGAAATATTCATGATACACAGGATACATACATATGTATAAGGAAATGTAATAGGTAATCGTATGAATGTAATAGGTCTGTCATCGTTATAGGAAGGCGTCACACAATGGGCCGGATCGAAGATTCTTTAAAAAAAAACCTAATTTTCTCATATTGATGTCCAGTCAAATTTTATTGTATAATATAATATATAAAATTGCGTATCTTTTTTCAAAAGCTGTTTATTTAATCAAAATATATTTTATTTGCTTCAATAGACTTTTCCCATCGAGATTTTAATGCATAGATGCCTGTTTAACCCAATACCGCCGGAATTCAAAAATACAAAAATAAATTAAATTGAGATTATTAGTATCAACCTGAAATTTACAATGATTTAAAACAAAATAGTGGGAATTCTTAATACTTTCATGGAGCACGTGATATGTTCTCACTATTTCAATGCCTATATTTTATTTAAAAATTGCAGTTTTTAAAAGAAACAAATTTTAAAGCTTCCCAAAAATGAGACATTAGCGGATAATGGGTTAAAGAAATTCTGATCTTTAGAATCAATAAACTCTGATATGGAATTTTTCACACTGTTTTCATTTTCATGCTGTTTAGCCCGTAAAAACAGTTCTAAATGTTTAAAAACAATGAAAGTCGATTGGCGAAAGATCCGGCGAATAAGCAGGGTGCTGTCAAATTTCATATTTTAATTAATTTAATTTCGCAACTGTTTTGTACGACGTACGCGGCCGCACGTTGTCGTAGAGAAGTATTGAGCCATGCCGATTAACAAGTCGATAGGCATATAATTTTCAATTTTTCATGCATTTCATCAATGTACTGGCAGTACTTTTCTGCTGTAATTGTCTCCAACCAATGCTTACAGAGCATCATTTTTCACAGACGTTTTGGGTCTTCCACGCGGTTCATTTTGTAAGTAAAAATCACCAGACCGAAAATTTTCAAACCAACGCTGCACTTTTCGATCGTTAACAGTATTCTCCCCAGAACACCTGGTTTACATTATTATATTGCGTGTAGCTTTTGCAGCATTATTATCAAGTTTATACTCATATACAAAATTACACTGATATCGGTTGAATTTGTATTCTTACGAAATTCAAAACAAATAACAAAATGGAACACTTTTGAGAAAATCTTCTTTGTTGAAATGTGACTCTGGTAGTGGACCGTACGACTATAAACCTTGATATAATCTTACCATCTCACAATATTACCAAAAGCATAATTTAACCTAATATTAATAAAAGTGATCACAGATTATAGTAGATACGACAGTTTTATGATTTGACATGATTTATCTTGGAGTAACTATGACTCTCTTAACCCTAGAAAGATAACCATATGACAACGTACGTAAAAGATAACCATACGCTTCAGAGGCGCATGCTTTTCTAAGGCGTCAATTTTATACTAACAATGGATATTTATTTAAGTTAATCTAGTCATTTTAAAGGTTTGGCATTATTGTAAAAATAAAATGCATTTATATTATATTTTTTTATATTTTAAGTAATTTTAAACTTAAATCACTAGACCTCTATGAAAAATTAACAAAAATCAACAGTCTTCGGTTTATGGGAACAAATCCCGTAAAATATCAAAAAATAGTGTTTTATCCTTACAAACTAGTAGACTATAATATAATCAGTGTAAAAAAAACTATAATATTATAAAAAATTTCTTTAGAGACAGTCATGACAAACGTCTTTCCTGTGTTCACCACAAACTGTCTTTTTGCATTTGGCACAGGTCATCTTTGACATTCTTTTCTTTTCAGACGTGCAAAGACTGCAATAACGCCTTTTTTTGGCTGAGGGTTCTTCTTCATCATCTGTGGAAGCCTGTACAGCAGATTTTGGAAGAATATTTTCAATGTTGCTTCGCACATGCCTTGGCAAAGTGGGTGCTTTCAGTCTTTGCGTCATCCACGGTGCAGTCAGTTGTTTATTTCGCAGGCGCCTCTGCGACGTAGGTTATCTTTCTCGGGTTAAGCGGGCTCGGCTGGGGCGAAGAGACGCCTACTAGCTCGACAAGCCCCAGTTGGACCGCTTGAGGTGCTATCAAGGGAAGTGCGGTCGCTTGAGGTCTCGGGGTGGAAACACCCTAGTAGTATCCGATGATCAGCCACCCTTGGGTCATAGTAGCAAGCAGCCACCTCCAGATGGTTCCCGCTGCAAGTACCCTTCGGGGGAGACTAAAAGCTGCCTCTGCGAAGGCAGGGGAGCAGCTGTTCGCGCGCGAATTGGATCCGCCATGTCAAGTCTTGTCTTGTGCATGGTGGTGAAGAGGAATTCGATATGTCTTGCCGGTCAGGCGTGCTAAGATACGCCGTCGGTACTTAACACGTTGGCTAACATGACCAACATGAATTTTTCGTTATGCGATGCATATTATGTTGAAGTATTATTTACATCAGATAAGTTTAGTTGTATAAACTTGTTTTATGCATTTTTCGTGGCGGGGGTCACCGGTGACCCCCAAGGCGCCGCAGACCATTTTTGCGATTATCAGTTGTTCCACACTGTTACGCTTCTGTTGCGAAACAGCTACTGTCATTTCTTAGTCTCGTTCAGTACTCCCTGCAAGCAGGTAAGTAAATGCATTCGTTATACTTTGTCACTTTACATAAGCTTTTACTTCCATTCAATTTTTTAATTAGCCCTTACAAATATGACTTCAACTAAAGATTATGAGTCAAATTCTTCATCCGAAAATGCAGTTTTACAAAGACCCTCCAAACGAAATCGATTGCTATCAGATAGCGTGGAAAGTTCATCGAGTAGTTTATCAGATATGATAAGAGCTTCCGCAGTACGCCGGTACCGAATTGAGTCAGACAGTGAAACTGAAGTTGAAGATGACATACAAGAGGAGTTAGATGTGAATTGGCGTATTCCTGTGGGTAATCAAGCCAGGATCACATTGTCGAATTCGTCCGAAATCAATATGTGCCAATCTGAGATTTTTGATTGGTCAGAACCGCATAGTTTTTATTTTCTTTTTGTCACGGATGAAATATTCAAAATGATCGCAAATCAATTGTATTAATAAAATTATTTTTGCATGTTCTGTACGGCATCAATTTCTTCAAAGCATTACAGAAACAATGGTATTGTTACGGCGACTTGTCCAAATCAAGTCGCTGTAATGTGAGCAACTCGCTTGCCCTGTTGTGAGCAACTCCTTAAAGAAAAATAGAAGAGAGGGGTTGCCACGGAGGTGTGTTATCAACGGACAATCGGAGAGTCGAGTTCGGACCGTCGAGCGATCAACGTTTCAAAGATCCCTAACACAATTGAATTGAGTTGTATTATAGTTTATGTACTTTATTCTAAATAAAATGCCGCGACGCGAGAGAAATGCAGTAATTCGCAACATTGGGGGTTCGTCCGGGATCGAAGAATCGATCGGAAATGTCACGCCGGCATTGGAGATCCTGTTTGCAAACCTCCGACAAGAATTATGCGAGCAACTGCAGGAGCAGCAGAGGCAGTTCGAGGCGCGACTGAAAGCGGACAGGCTTCAGCGCGAGGAACGGGAACAGGCTGCTGCGTCCGAACGAGAGGCTCGCATGGAAGAGAGGATAGCAAGGATCGAAAACCAATGCCACACACACAGGTGCTATCGGATTCATTGCGAAATTCTGTCTTAAATTCTGCGGCATTCTCGTCGGTGGAACACTCAGAGGCGCGTGTAAATAGTTCGGACACTGTTCTAAATAATGCTAATAGTGTATATAACGCGAGTGTGCCTATTGCTCCGAGTGTTCCTGTATTTGCTTCACAGTCTGTGCCATCGTTGCCTGCGTGTCGCGAATCTACACGCTTCGTAACTGGATTAGGATACTCTGTGAAGCCGACACGTTATGACGGTTCCACGTCATGGGATGAGTACCGAATTCAATTTGAAATGATCGCGAATGTAAATGGCTGGGACTTCTCTTCCCGCCGATAAGTATTTCGACTTCCAAGAAATAGTTTCGGCAATCGAGTTTCGGTTTGGTCGAAAAAACTTTTCGAAGCTAAATTACGTTCTATTTCAAAATTATAAACAGCGGCAAAGGGAGTCAATTTCTGCATTGGCCACGGAGATTGAGAGGCTGGCGCAATGCGCTTTCTCAGAATGTCCAATGGATGTTCCGGATCGTTTGGCCGCCTCTCAGTTTGTGACGGCGTTGGCCAATGAAGAGATGAGGAGAATGTTGAGATATGAAAGTTTTACATCTCTTAGAGCTACGGTGACCAGAGCTCTAGAGATGGAAGCTCTCAATAAATTAAGCTCTCAAAAAACAAACGTGTGAACGGAATTTAAAATGTCCCTTTACTTCCGAGGGAATGCTGGAACGTGCGGCTGAACGGCATTCTCAACGAGTGGTTGGTCATCAACGGGAGTTGCCGCATTGCTGGAGCTGTGGAAAGAAGGACCACCTCCAACGGGATTGTTTAAAGAAAACAAGGAAGGTGACTTCGCAAACTTCAAGAAGTCGGAATAATGGGGGATAGGCCGACTTCATCTTCCGTTTTTCCCCCTGTCGTGCTGCGTTTGGAACCTATTCAGCGAGGGATTTTCTTCGTCGAAGGCATCGTTGGAGCGAAGAAGAGGAAAATCATCTTCGATACGGACTCATCGGTTAACCTTCTACGGGAAACTTATGCTACAAGGCAGAATGGTTCAGCGAGCATGACAGGAGTGAAGATTTTTTTTCACTCTCCGGTCAGACTCCATCAGAACGCGGACGGTCTTTCTCGCAGGCCTTGCGAATCGCAGGATTGTGCGAAACATTTGATTTTGAAGAGTGGAGGAGAAAACAGGAGGAGGATGAAGAAATTGGTTTGGAGATTTGCAGGATTGGCAGGAGATTTCGGACAGGAATACGAGAATTAAATATCTCGTATCAATCTGGGATTCCTTGGAAGTGTACGAGGATCTACTGTTTCGTAAGTGGGAATCGCCTGATGGAAAAAGTAACAAGTGGTTACTGATGGTTCCAAGAGAAATGGTAAGCTCGGTGATGACAGATTGTCATGATACACCGGCGGGTGGCCATTTCGGAGTGAACAAAACTCTGGATAGGGTACGTCGAAAATTTTACTGGCCTGATAATCGCAAGGATGTGGAAGACTGGTGTCGTCGATGTAATACTTGTGTCGCAAGGAAAGGTCCGAGGGAGAGGGGACATGGACCTCTCAAGATTTATAATGTCGGGGCACCGTTTGAGAAGGTAGCGCACGACATTGTGGGACCGTTCCCGAAGTCTGCGGCTGGTAACAAGTATGCGCTGGTCGTTGTGGATTATTTTACGAAATGGCCGGAGGTAGTTCCGTTGCCGGACCAGCGCGCGACGACTGTTGCGAAGGCCCTTCTTACAGAAGTTGTAAGTCGTGATGGCATACCGTTGGAACTTCATTCGGATCAGGGGAGAAATTTTGAGTCGGCGGTCTTCAAGCGGTTGAAGGTGCTGCTTGGTATTAAGAAGACTCGCACTACTCCTTTGCATTCACAATCTGATGGGCTCGTGGAGAGGTTGATTCGGACTCTGCTGCAGTATTTGTCAATGTTTGTAGTGGATCATCAACGGGATTGGGACGATTGGATACCGTTATTTTTACTATCCTATCGCTCAAGCAGACACGAGACAATGAAAAACACTCCATCGATGATTCTCACTGGTAGAGAGCTTCGACTTCCAATGGATTTTCAAAGAGGACTCCCGCCTGATTCAAGATATGAGGAGGACGAGTTTGTTCAGCAAACGCGTATCAGACTGGCTAAAATTCATGAATTTATTCGCCAGAGACTGAGAATTAGCGGAGACAAAATGAAATCTTGGTATGATGTTTACGCTAATTCAATTACGTTTGCTACAGGCGAGAAAGTATGGCTGTTCCAACCACGAAGGACGAAAGGAAAATGTCCCAAGTTGCAGTCCGCGTGGGAAGGTCCTTATGTGGTACAGGACCGCCTGAACGACATTATTTATCGTGTAACTCGTTCTCCGAAGTCGAAACCGAAGATCGTACACGTTAACCGCTTGGCTCGCTACGACGCTGTACACAGAAACCTTTGACTGTCTCTCACCCAAGAAGAGGATGTTTCTTCGCAGAAGACGAGGGAGTGATCTGTGTACTGACACGTTGAGCTCTTTCCATTTGTGGAAGAAACGGTTCGATGGGGGAAGGAAGTTGTATCCTCTGGAAGATTACGTCCTCCCATTGGGGAGTGAGGACGTGTTCTCAGGAGGGTACACCCTTTCCAGACTGGTCCACAAAAAGAGATGCACCGGATCCCATATTACTGCAGGTAGTATCCTGTGGTGATTGGAGGTGCATCCGGGGAAGAGTTTTGGTGATTGATCAGAGCAGGGTACTCCCGAGATGTCTGCAAGTGAGAAGTTCTCAAAACTTCTTCAAGAAAGAAACGCTGAAGCCTCAAAACAAAGAATTAAGAGGAAGGGTGAGCGACAAAGTTTAGAGCTGTACGCGTCGTAAGTACTGACATTCTGCTCAAGGTTTTTTGGTGGTTTTCCCTTGAGACGGAGGACAAATGTCAGGACGTAAACTGTCTGGAAAAGGCCACCTGGGTAACTAATTACATTCTTTCCTTGTTTACCTACTTTTCAGACAGAAGTACTTGCGGTGAAGGTTACCTGTCAGTTGTCCGATGGAACGATAGTTCGAGGTTATAGGACTGAAGCTTGTCCAAATCAAGTCGCTGTAATGTGAAACTGCCCTGTTGTGAGCAACACCTTAAAGAAAAATAGAAAAGAGGGGTTGCCACGGAGGTGTGTTATTAACGGGCAATCGAAGAGTCGGGATCGGACCGTCGAGCGATCAACACCATCTAATTCAAAGATCTCTAACATAATTGAATTGAGTTGTATTATAGTTTATGTACTTTATTGTAAATAAAATGCCGCGACGCGAGAGAAATGCGGTAATTCGCAACAGTATTATTTAGAGATTTATAAGTATCGATGTTTACCCTAATTATGTATTTTAACTATTTGTCGCGTCGCCGGTCACATCGGTGGCCCCCATGGCGCTGTAGCCAAGTCGAGTGCCAGTCACCGGTGACCCCCACGGCAGCCAACTTGTTAAAGCCATGAAAGGTTGTTCGTAGTTGACGTCACTGTTAGGTATGAGGATAAAGACAATCTCCGAAGAGCCCGAAAGGAGAAAATGGAGAAATACAAAGATGCCGCAGAACAAATCTAAGTGAAACTTGTAGAGGCACATGGTCGGCGACCGTAATAATCATTAAAACTGTCCGCTTGCAGATGCCAAGGGTTCGGCAGAGAGAAAACGTCCTTGACGTTTGCAAGCGCCGGAAATTGCTTCGTTCCTTTATTTTTTATCACCGCCACGTGCACAGCAGACCTAGCTGCGGAGAAAGTCGCCGGCCGCGTACCGCTACCCGGCCGAACGGCCAGCGCGCCCTTACAACGAAGGTTGGACGATAGCTGTCTCCCCCGCCAAACTGAACGGGGGTAAAAGAAAGACAGCAAGTCTCCCAAAAAGGCGTGGCCTTTTTGGGAGAAAGAATATAAATAATGAATGTAAGAAACTGCTCTAGCTTCTTCTTGTTAACTATTCCGTCGAACATCCGCGCCGCGCGTCATCCATGTACCACGCAAAATAAAGTCCAGTTGAGTTTTACAAACACCCTGTGTCCTTCCGTTGCAACCTCAAACAACACGTTACAAACTAAAATGTGAGACCGCAGAAGTGCTACCTATTGTAGTAGGCTGCAGAGGAGCCTTGCCCGCGGGCACAATAAAAAATCTAAAAGTCCTAGGGCTAAATAAAGCAGATTTCTTGACGGTCGCAATGATTGCCCTCCGATCGTCGATTGAAATTGCGAACATTTTTATCGATTATGATCTTAGTGGGGGATCATAATGCTAACTTATTTATTTATTGATTTCAGCCGCGTATTTAACCGCATATGACAAGGCTTCGGCCGAAAAAATTGAAACAATCTTATCGCGTATTTAACCGCTTAGTTATAAGTTTTATTCTTTTATCCGCGGCCGCGTATTTAACCGATCGACCGCGTATTTAACCGCACCGACTAGGCTTCGACCTTATGACTGAGCGGCCTGCCAGCTGACATTAATTTAGCCCGTTCCGGCCTTTTACACCGGACGGTGCGAGTCCTCGGTGTACTATTGTGCACTAGGGCGCAGAGCGAATTCTATGGGCGCTTGCGAACATCAACAGCAACCGGGTTGAAATTTTGCACAGATGGGTTTTTGATGGACGGTGGAGCGTATTGCGATGCAACAAATTGTTGTTACTTTTATTGTCATCGTCTTATTCCAGGTTATGTTTCAAAATGGTTGCAACGGCACAGTGACTGGCTCTTTCATCATATCTGATAGATCCGCAGCTTTAAAAATGTCTACGCAATTCATCTTTATTTTTTATCAAACACGTTTGTATATTTTGCATTTGTAGAAGTCAACAAGCTGCAACGGCAAGAAAGATGCGCACCGAAAAGATCAACGCAATGGAAGTTACTCAAGAAATGCCCGATTTCATCATTGAGGCAGGAACGCAGGAGCAATCGCGTGCACGATCAAGCATCGAAGAAGGGTTAACCATTACGGACTTCCGGTTCGTGGTAGAACAAGTGCTACTGGTAGGGTACCACTCGGCAACATTTGAATGCACCACGCAACATTTGCAAGTAATCAGAATGAAGCGCTCAGGATTAAGAGCAACAATAACTCTGAAGTGCAAGATGTGCCAATATGAAGCGGAAGTGCACAGTCAATCGGCAGACAGCAAAACATTGGATGTATATTGTCACGACTCAAGAGTCGTCGAGTGAGGAGCGGAGCAGCGGAGGTCAGTCAAGAAATGCCCCATTTCATCATCGAGGCAGGAACGCAAGAGCAATCACGTGCACAGCCAATCATCGAGGAAGGATTAACCATTACGGACTTCCGGTTCGTGGTAGAGCAGGTACTACTGATAGGGTACCACTCGGCAACGTTCGAATGCACCACGTAACATTTGCAAGTGATCGGGATGAAGCGCTCGGGATTGTTAGCAACGATAACTCTGAAATGCAAGATGTGCCAATATGAAGCGGAAGTGCACAGTCAAACGGCAGACAACAAAACAATGGACTTGAATTATACTACGACCCTCGCTACAATCACTTCTGGAGGTGGTTACGCAAAGATGGAAGAAATGTTTGCAACAATGAACATTCCATGCATGTCAAGGATGGAATATCGAAGACGTCATGACGACATTGTTCAAGAATCGATAAGTGTTGCTGAAGCAGAAATGCTAGCAGCGGCTGAAGAGAAGAAACAATTAGCCGTCCAAAGAGGCGACGTTTTAGCTTCCGGTATCCCTTTCATCCCCGTCGTGTCTGACGGAAGCTGGATGAAAAGAAGCTGGAAGAAAAGATCATACCGTACTGGAAAATATGACTCCTTGTCCGGTGTGGGTGCAATAGTCGGATACCACACAAAAAAAGTTTTATTTATAGGTGGAAAAAATAAAGTGTGTGCGATTTGCCATAACGCTTCGAAAAGGAAGGAAAGTCCCAGAAAACATACATGCTTCAAGAACTGGGGACGAAATCAGACGTCCACGAGACTGGAGAGTGCTGCAATTGCTGACAGTTTCAAGGCCAGCATAGAAAAAAGAAGTATCGTATATAAGGTCTTGATTGCCGATGGCGACAGCAGCGTTTACAAAACGACTTTGGATTGTGATCCGTACAAATCAGAGATCGTTCGTGTTGAAAAGATTGAGTGCACGAACCATTTATTGCGCAATTTTTGCAACAAAATGAAAGATGTTGTAAAGAAGACTCCACCTGGCATTTATCGAAAAGCCGTGGAAAATAACATTCGCAGATTGCGCACGGATGTTGTGAAGGCTGCAGTTTATAGATCGAAAGAAAATCTTCCGACCCACCAAAAAATAAAAAATTTGCAAACGGATATGCTAAATATTCCTAGCCACGTCTTCGGAGAGTACAAGGAGTGTACGAAGAGTAGGATATTTCTGCGACCGCCCTGCAAACGCGGAACAAGAAAACTTGGTACCGCATCTCATGAAAATTGGCACATATAACCAGATACAAGAGATCTTCCGTCCATTGATGGCTCACACATGCTGAAAGTTTATTATATAATACTAATAACAACTCAGTTGAGGGCTTCAATGCAATCATTGCAAAATATACCAGTGGAAAGAGAATAAATTGGTGCCAGAGAGGATCACACACACACACATATTCCGCGAGATGTGCAGCTGCTGCTGTACAGTACAACACGAAAACAGTAATATCAAAGGTAATGGAGGCCAAGGGTAGGGAGCCGCCGAAATTGGTAGAAGAAATTTCAATAATGAAAAAAAAACAGGAAAAGGAAAGAAAGTCTTCGAAGAAGATGCGAAACCCGTTTTGTTCAACAAAGGACCCGGATAATGGAGTTAGCGCAGAGAAATCGGATATGGAGCAACATGTATTTAACTTCGAAAAAAAAGGCATACGAAGATGCTGCACGATTGGCAGATGAATAGAAAGAAAATAGAGAGGGATACGGTAGAACAAAATAAAAGCCACGAGTGGCATACATACCGATCCAAATTACTTACAGTGTCGAACTTTGGCAAAGTGTGTCGGCGAAGGGAAAAAATCAAGTGTGGAAATTTGGTAAAGTCACTGCTGTATCCAAACGTATTGAATCTGGGGGCAACTCCGGACGGCATAATTGACGACGACGGTATCGTGGAAATCAAATGCCCGATGACGGCAGAAAAGTTCTCGCCAGAAGAAGCGATAAAAAATATTCCATCCGTAAGAAGAATATTTGAAGATGATGCAGGTACTGCATTACGCAAAACCCATCATTATTTTTACCAAGTGCAGGGACAACTGCACATAACAGGTAGACAATATTGTCTGTTTTGTTTATGGACACCGAAGGGTGTGAAATCCGTAAAAGTAAGCAAAGACGACAAATTTTGGCAGCATGAGATGCAATCGAAATTGTCGCGATTTTATGTACATTGTATGTTGCCCGAAATATTAGAAGGCCGCTATATTAGAAACATGATAATTCGAGAGGCCACAGAAACAGAGTACAAGGAACCAGTTGTAATTAGCACGCAAATAATTAATACACCTCAAGCGTTGCTGCAAACGCCGTTGCTGGCGGAAACAGCAGCGGCAATGCGACGGAGGTGAAGACAAACACTCTACTGGTCAGAGCCAAAGAAATCGCTCTGGCCTTTAATGCCGGCAAAACTGTAAGTATATGCAGTATATACATGTACAATAAAATGTATATTTATAATATTATTATAAATAATATTATATATATTATTATTATATATAATATATTATTATTATTAATACAAAATTCTACTTCTATGTTACAGTCGAGTATGAAGACCGATTGGCCAAATTGACTCGGGGGACGATAAAGCCCTCGAGGGTGGATTTAGTGGCTGCCAACGTAAGTAAATGTAAAATAATAAATGAAAAATACTTTCGGCGTAAAATAATAAATAGTAATAGTAATAGATACTTTTACGTTACAGAGAGAACTAAAAAAATTAATGAAGGCGGACATATAATTCAATGTGCCTAAAAGGCGAAGAAAAATGTAATATATAGCAATTCAGAATCGGAAACAGATTTAATCGAAAAATCTAATTACACGAATTGTGATATAACAACATGGACGAAAAAGCATTTTGTACCAAAAATTGATCGATATAGTTCAAAACGTTCGGGAATCGCCAAACAAATGCCCAGATCATCCAAAATCATCGATTCCTTTGAATCATTTATATCTGAAGAGTTCGACATAACCTTGACATAACCTATCACTCGAAAAGTACTCGAGCATGGATGATTATCTACGGAGTGATGTTTTTAGAAGAATAATGACCAGAGACCGTTACTTTCTGCTATTACGAATGATACATTTCTCGCACGAACCTGGACACATTGGTAAACCGCCTAACAAAAATAAGAAACATAGTTGATATGCTGCGAAAATTTTTCAATGCAGCATTTCAGCCTTACCAAGAACTTTGTATAGACGAAAGTTTACTTTTATACAAAGGCCGCCTATCTCTTTCAAACAATATAATCCGACAAAAAAAAATAGATTCGGTATAAAGCCGTGTATTCTTTGCGATTGCAAAACCGATTCTGTGCCAGTCATAATAGTTTATACTGGATCATCTATACTTCCGGATCGTGATATCAAGGGAATTGGAAAGTCTGGAGCAATCGTCTTAGCACTTTTGAAGCCGTATTTAGAAAAACGTGGATAACTTCTGTTCGAGTCCTGCATTATTTAACTTATTATACGGTAATCGTATTAAATGCATGCGGAACTGTAAGAAGAAGACGACAAAGAATACCAAAGATGGAAGATCAATTGAAAAAAGCAGAATTTTTCTTCGAAAATTCTGTTTGAGATGGATGGACAAGAAAGAAGTTTCTATATTTCGACTATGCATACTACAGATTTTATGTCAGTATCCAAACTGTGGAGGAAAACAGATTATGCAAAAGCCTATATGTGTTGTTGATTATAATAATTCGATGGATGTAGTAGATAAAGTGGATATGCTCAGAAATAGTGTCAATTTCACTCGTAAATGAAAGGAACGTAACCATATCTATGGCAAAGTTTCAATTGCAATTGATAAAACAAATAATTGATAAGCATCATCACATGGTTATACCAAAAAAATCAAAGAAGAAAGATTAATGATCCCATGAGATTATATATAACGGAGAAGCATTTTCCCTCACTGTATAATATATCAACAGGAAGGAAACCAGAGCCGAAGGTATGTAGTTTGCAGTAAAAGTGACAAAAAATCGGAATCAAGATATGAATGCAAAGATTGCAACGTTAGTTTATGTATAGATCCATGTTTTAAAATATTGGGTCTGGGAAAAAATTCGTGGCGTTTTCCCGATAGATGTCGTCAATTGTTAATAACTCACGAACAACTTTTGCAACAATACCATTAAACGCTTCATTTAAAGGTGACATATTGAACGTTATTTTGGGTGTATAAACATCGTGGTGGTGCAGCACTTTGAAAATTGTTGGCGTTTGAAAATGGAGAGAAATAATGAGAGATTTTGCTATGTTTTACAATATTATTACGACAAAGGGAAGAACGCTGCGCAGGCTTGTGAAAAAATTTGTACTGTGTATGGTGAAGGTACATTATCAAAATCAGCTGCGCGGAAATGGTTCGCTCGCTTTCGTTCTGGTAATTTTGATGATTTCTCTGACTATCACTTGTTCCGATCTCTACAGAACTCTCTCAATGAAATTAAACTGGCTTCAAAAGAAGCCTGTGAAAACCACTTGATTCGGTTTTTTAACCAGAAACCGCAGAAGTTCTTCACCGATGGCATCATCATTCTACCCGAAAAATGGCGAAACATTGTCGATAATAATGGAGCATATTTGGTTTAAATAAATTCATTTTCACAACATAAGAAATCCAGTTGAATTTTACTAACAAAACGCCACGAAGATCAAATAACGCCCAGATCAAATATATCACACCCAATCATATTATTAGGGGTACCGAAAAGTAATGTCGTTTCTGCGCATGTCAATATTCGTTTGTCATTTATCAGCTCATTGTGTACTTCGAAGTCGTGCCAAAGACATTTTAAGGTTCGTACGTCTGCGGTAATTTCAATTGTTGCTTCCAAACAGCAAAATTCCCTATTGCGGACACGGAGTCAAGACCGTGTTCCAACACGCTGGTTGATCCAACGGCGGACCCTTGACGGTGTGATTTTCCATCATCTGGCATAAGCTTAATTCAGCTTCGTCCAGCTCATATATCTTCACTGTTCCAGGGACATCACCTCGTGCAGATATTCTTCGACTGGTAAACTGTGTTTGATTGCAGGAGCCACGAATGTTGTGAACCACCATGTCATCAACTTCCACAAGAGGTTTCGCGCCATCCCTTTTTTAGGCCTCTTGACAGGGCTTCATCTCAGTCCGGTTTAAGCAGTCACAGTCACTGCATAAAGATCTTCACCTTCGTGGTGACGGGCTAGTCATCCCAAGGGATCGAAGAATCGTGCAACTCTGGAAAGTACTGCATGTTTTGTAAATATTTTTTCTTCTGCGCTCACCTCGTATTGGAAATGGAACACATCTTGTCGAGGTAGCCAGTGTAGATTCGGCATTTTCTGCAGTACAGAATGCAATCCAGATCCGTCAAGAACGTCAAATATGCCTCTGGTTATATTCACAACCTCTTGTTTTCATAACGAAAATCATCCGTCATCTTTCAGCCAAAGACTCTCCCTTGCATGTCATCACTTAGCCATGGCCCCTTCTTCTCATCATCGAACGTAGGCTCGAATAGCATAACTTGGCTGATATTTTCATTCCAACGACAAACGTACACACCTTTGACATTGCCTTTAATATTTTATAAGATAAGAATCGGTCTTGGTGTTGTTTAATGGATAAGTATCATTGGGGTATTTCTAATGGGTAGGTATCATTTTAATTTGAGAAATCTGACCAATATATTAAACAAATTTTCGTATATAAAAAATTAGAAATAAAAAAGTTGATTCATCACTTTTATTCTATCATTACAATGTATTCATAGTAATGTACGCCGGCATGCTAGCTGCTACCTTTCCAGGTAGTTAAGTTCGACCCGAGCGAACTTCGTCCTATCTTTCTCTCACGAGGTGCCGTGAGATTCGATGAATCATGCCTTAGCACAACGTAGTATATTCTTATACCCGCATGTTTCGATACCAACTAAAAGCACCTATTGAAGAAAGTACTGTACACCTCAAAATAGTTAGAAAATACAGTTAATTTACTAATTTACTACTAATTAATACTTCTAATTAATTTACTTCTCATTAATATTTGGATATTTTGAGAAGAATAAATATTTTATACAAGTTGTGAAAAATTGCGATCTTAAAGTTTGTCGCAAAATGTGAGAATCTAAAGTACTTTTAAATTTTATCGAGACAATGATTACAGACGTAAGGCTCGAATAATACATGATTACGAAAACGACCGTGTATACCGTACAGATTAAAAATCTATCCAAGCATTACACGAAAAAAGTAAAAAAGGGGGGGGCAATCCATTACGCGTCTTACAATTTATTACAAAATAGATTTTAAAAAACACACATTAGCATAATAAACTAAACAAAATCCATATTTAATATATGTATATGTGCATACAAGGGTCGACCGATTCGGTAGGCAGAGCCACGCAGCTAAAGCCAGGCAGCAAGGCCAAGCCAATGCAAATGAGCCTTAAGGATTTCTTTTTAATCCTACTATTATATTCTACTCTATTTGAAAGAGGCGGTTCCAGAAATTGAATTTTCATTTTTTTTTGTATAGAAATATGGTAAAAGAAATAAGTGAAAAGCTGGAGGAGGTGCGTATAAGTGCGGAGGAAGGCAACACCTCCGGCGTTGCAGCAAACGCCGTTTCAAACAACGCCGTTGTTACAAACGCCGTTGGTGCTGCTGTAAGCAGCAGTGGCAATACGGAGACGCTTGACGATATGCTAAAAAAGACAGCGAGAAATCGCTGTGGCCTACAATTGCGGCAAAGCTGTAAATATATGCAATATATGTGTATAATAAAATGTATATTTATATTATATATACTTCTAATTCTGCTTTTATGTTACAGTCGCAGTAGAAGAGTATTTTAGGGAAGTTAGCTCGGGGACCGCAAAGCCAACGATAGTCAATATGGTGGCTGCCAATGTAAGTAAATGTAAAATAATAAATGAAAAGTACTTATATATATATATAATATAATATATAATAATATGTATAATAATAAATTGTAATAATAATATATACTTTTACGTTACAGAGAGAGCTAAAAAAATTAATGAAACACACTATATATGGCCCCCGAAAAAGGGGGCTTCGAAAAAAAGATTGAGGAGGACGAGGAGGACGGGGAAATTACTTCCGACTTAGTGCAGTCAATGCAGCGACAATTGCAAAAAAAAGCTGTAATTTAAATAAAAAGTAACCCTACGAAGTATTAATAGTCTTCATATTATTATTAAGTGTACGAAGACTTTTGTGACCCGATATTTGCACCATATAATAAATATGCTCTATTTACTTAAAGAAAAAAGGTTCATTTTTATTTACTGCTATACACTTTTGAAGACTAAGTAATGTTCTTTAGTTATACGTAGACACATTCTAAAAGAACGTTATGAAAATACAGTAAATTCTCCCTAATTGATGCTTAAATTATGCACAAAAATGGACAATTTAGGAAGAGGAGATACGATTATTCGAGCCTCGCGGCTCATTTTTACAGTTACCGATTGTCAACAATTATAAAAACGAGGTGCAAAATTCGAATAATCGCATCTCCTCTTTCTAAATTGTCCATTTTTGTGTACACAATTCGAGCGTCAATTAAGAAGAATTTACTATACTAAATTTATTAGTTACTATTAGTTACTAAATTTCTTTCTGGTGTATTATATAACAAATGTAGGACTAAAGAATAAAGTTAGAATGAGTTTGTTTCATTGATTCATTGTTACACATACAATAATTAATAATTATGTATAATACATGAATTTTTAGTCAAAATGTTAAATGGTGAGAATGAAAAGCGAAGTAAAATCAAGTCGGCACGGAACGTGTTAAATGTTCTTTGATTGATGATTTCACTTATTTTTGCTATTACCATGATGACCGAAATATAATTTCTATCATCGTTTATAACTAATGGCAACAAACAAAATTTTTGCTTAATTGTATTTGTTATTTCTAAACAGAGATTGAAATCTTTTAATCGTGTGGTTTTTTGAACAATTTCTTTTACATTCCGTTACTAACACCTTCAACTTGAATAATAATGACGATTGTATTACAGATATTTTTTGAGAAAAATTTTTAAGATAGCTGTTATTATTTTGGTTACCAACATTTGCTTGTAACGCAATAAAAAATCAAGTACTATGTCAGTAACTGCGCGTATTCTGATCAGGGACTCGGATCTATCGAATCATTCGATTTACAATCGTAAATTACGAATATTTCTCTGGTTTTCTTTTATGCTAAAATAGCAATCGCGAAAACATATAAATTAATTGACGTTGCGTTTCAGAATTAATAGTTTTTCGGAAACCACGTGCACGCACCAATCGTGTTTCCGGTCGGAAAATTTATTATGTAGAATCTACGAAGCGCTCATTCAATGAATGAATTGAAAACAAGAGTCTCGTACTTACATATGCAGCACACGCCGAAACCGAGCGCACATGGTCCGTGGGACTTCCCCCGTTGAATGCGGCACTCATACGTATTCTTGCATACACCTCGCCGTCGTTTGTCCTGCGACAGGCACTCTTCTTCCACGGGAGTGGGAAAGAAATTTAGAACTGCAAAGAGATGTAAATAAGTGCTCGAAGATAACAGAATGCAATGGGGTTACTACATCTAAACATACACGAAGAGATTTCCTAAACGTAAAAATGTTAAGACCGAGAGAGAGAGAAAGAGAGAGAGAGTCGAAATGAGAGAATAAATAACTAAACTACCGTAACTTGCTTCCCGTTGACGACCGCTGTTGCCGATTCAACATAACGAATTCTGTCCGATCATGCAGCGCAACGAGCTGCCACTCACGAGATTACCAAAAATCTTTGTTTCATTCTCTCCTTCGTAAATCGCTGTTCTGCTACTACATATTACTCTCGCTTGCTACGTGCAATATGCAGGGTGACCCAATTTAAATCGATCCAGTCAAATATTTTCGAAACCGTCGATGATACTTCGGGAACAAAGTCCCAATTCTTTGGCAAGGGAGCGTCTGGCAGCTTGCCTTATTCAAACATACATTGTCTCAATCAGCAACCTGAGACACCCGATAGCCGGAAGACCCAACGTGGTCTCCAACCGTTGTCCGCCGCCAGGTGTTATTATTATACGTTCACTCTTGAGGCCACGTGCATCTCCAGACTCTATCGTAAATCGGTCAAAAATCCTAGTTCGGTAATTCTTACCGAACTTCTCCATCTCCCTCTCCCTCTCCCTCCCTCACCTATCTCTCTATCGCTCTATCTCTCTATCTCTCTATCTCTCTATCTCTCTATCTCTCTATCTCTCTATCTCTCTATCTCTCGATCTCTCGATCTCTCGATCTCTCGATCTCTCGATCTCTCGATCTCTCGATCTCTCGATCTCTCGATCTCTCGATCTCTCGATCTCTCTATCTCTCTATCTCTCTATCTCTCTATCTCTCTATCTCTCGATCTCTCGATCTCTCGATCTCTCGATCTCTCGATCTCTCGATCTCTCGATCTCTCGATCTCTCTATCTCTCTATCTCTCTATCTCTCTATCTCTCTATCTCTCTATCTCTCTATCTCGCTATCTCTCTCTCTCTGTCTCTCTCTGTCTCTCTCTCTCTCTGTCTCTCTCTCTCTCTCTCTCTGTCTCTCTCTCTCTCTCTCTCTCTCTCTCTCTCTGTCTCTCTCTCTCTCTCTGTCTCTCTCTATCTCTCTCTCTCTATCTCTCTCCCTCTCTCTCCCTCTCTCTCCAGTAAAAATTGCTTTGAATTCAGAAAAGATGTAATTTTTAAAGGAATACTTATATCATTGTATAAATACCCTACTATCGTTCATGTAATCTTATTATCTGACAGTTTGCACCAAAAATTTTAGGAATAACCATACATTTAAAAGAGGAATTGAAAAATATATTCCACAAAGAATTAATTGCAAATTGTTACTTCAACTTCATACATTTAATTTAGGAAATGTCTGAATATTCCTGTAATGTGGAAACTAGACAAAACAACTGTTAATATTTATCATCTATAATAAATCATTTTTTAATGTACATACTAAATAAGAAACAATTTAACGGATATATACGGCATGCAAATAGAAACAATATTGCATGCCTTTTCTTTTGTAAATTGTGGTTCTAAACTATTTTAAGATACAAAATGTTAACCAGCCCACGACTAATCGTCGTTTGTTGAATAGCAGTCAATTTTTCTGTGCAAGACCCGAACAATTAATAAGTCGCATGTCGCTTGATTTCCTTAGTCATGACAAGATTCTCGAAATTATTGGGTGCAAAACGTGCAGTCCTGTGTGTAATAAAGATAGTAGCAATAGTTTTTCGCGAATATCTCGGAAACTAAGGTATTCCGTTAATTAAGGCTAAAGAAATAGTTGTTCAGATTCGTATTCCTAACAACACATCCAAAAATCAACATAATCATCCTATATTGGTATATTAGATGAGGTTAAAGTACCTATTATGAAACACCGTTCAACTGTGACCTCTTCTTGAGATAGTAGCGCACACAATATAATAAGAAAATAGGTAAAAATTCTACCCTTATTTTTGAACATCGTTCTTTATAAGTTCACTTACATAAATATTGCAATTTAACAATCAACTGTAAAAAGAAAAGTGTTTTTTCGAATGCGAATGGTTCTAAACAAGGACATACTGATCCATATTGTGTACTTCTCGCTTTTCTTTTCATTATCCCAATTTATGAAACACTGGTACATGGTACGAAAGCGGTGTTAATAGGTACACGCTCGTCCTTCGCTGTTTTATTCGTATTGGATAAATATTTTTGAATATTTCACTCGTTTATACTAGTATGGATAATGGAACGTTATCGGTTAACACTTAACACCAAAGTCAAGTTATAAACGTAAAAGGATTTTGAAAACTACATATTTCTCACGCTTCCTCAAATCGAAAGTGTCAAAAATCGTGGCAAAATGCGATTTTTGAAATCTTTAATTGTTTACAGCTCCTAACAAAATCAACCGATTTTGTTCGTACACCTTTTAAAACGCAATGACATTTTTAAAACTGGACTAAATGACTTGAATTTTTTTAGTTGCTGAGGGACTAGTATAACTAGACAATGACCAAAATGATTTTTTAAAATTTTGCTATTCATTGAAATGACAAAAAAATGAAAAATCGTTTGTTTTTTAACTTTTTATCTGAACCTATAATGAAAATTTAAAAAATGTCTCATAAATCTCGGGAACTCATGTGCATGCTGAAAATGTTATCAAAATCGGTTGACATTGTTACAACAAATAAAACATGGCAAGAATTGCAGTTTTGTCACGATTTAGACCAAGAAGAATTAGTTTACAATTTTTTAAATCTTTCAACGCCTGTAGCTCGTCTCTCGGTTAACCGATTTTTAACCCGCATTTTTTAAATTTTCGTTATAGGCTTCTATAAAAAGGTTAAAAAGCGAGATTCTTTTACATTTTTTGTCATTCCAAGTAATAGCAAAATTTAAAAGAAAGCATTTTAGTCATCGTCTAGTAGAGTCTAACATCTACAAGAATTCAAATTGCTTAGTCCAGTTTTAAAAAAGTTATTGCGTTTTAAACGGTATACGAACACATTTGTGGGCCATTGTATGTCGATGTGTCGGTGGCTAGATCAAACTTGAACGAAGTGTTTATTGTTTATACCGGTGGTTAGGTCATGTTCGACAGAACCGTCGAATGTTTACTCTGAAGAAAGGAATTTATTTACTTCGGAGCAGGAGAATTCACTCTGGATCTCCGAAGAGAAAGGAACGAACGTATTGAGAATCGATATATTGTATATACAGTGTAAATAATAAAAGATTCACTTGTTATTCGAAACATTAATTAGTCGAAACATATATCTTACAGAGACACATTTTTCAAACTTTTCTTATAGGCTCAGATAAAAAAAGTTAAAAATGAAAGTAAGCAATGACAAAATTTTAAAAAAGCATTTATGATCTAGAACAGACTGATCCCTCTATCATCTAAAAAAAATTCAAGTCATCTAGTCCAGTTCTGAAAATGTTATTCCGTTTTAAACAGTGTCCCAATATTTTCATTATCGACTGAATGTGTTCCTTCTAGTCATAGTAGATAAACGAAGTCTCACCCTTGAGTGGCTTTTAATGCTTTATTTCATCGCAGACATTACTAAGATTACGTCCCAGATTTCAAAAGTACGCAGTTCTATCAGTTGCGTGATTTTTTTTTATTCCATGCAATAACCCTATACAGGATATAATTAAATTACGTAACAATATGCACAAAAATAAGTGTAACAAATTACGTTAAAACAAAATATATAAATGAACAATATGGATAACAGAGGTTAAATTGCAGGTTAAAGTTAATCGTTAAGATTAAATTTCTTCATTTAAGAATAAGGTAGATAAATATCGTCGAAACATTATTAAAGATTTTAAACGTTTCCGCTTTTTCGTTCACACGAAATAAGAAACACCCGGTTGAGAGTAATTCCAATTTAATAGAGTTTGCAAAGTATCAATACGAATGAGAGGAGAATGCGATATGTATCTGCTAGCAGCGCTTCTGTAATTCATGAATATTATAATTAACATTGCATGAATCTTCTACTCGCATACAGAGAGTGTATCATTTAACACTCCATGTGGTAAAATCGTATTCTACCCAGATTAATAAACATGGGTAATGAATAAACAATTAAAGGAGTAATTAATTCGTGAATTTTCAATATTTTCCACGAAGAATTATTCCAATGCTTTCCTTTGTTGTACAACTCAAAGGAACACGCATTACACAAGTCTATAGCAAAATAAAAAGATATTGTATAGTATAGTAGGAATAAAAAATTGCATGCCCAATAATAGCTATTATTCGTACTCTTTATATTAAGAAGAATTCAAAAATTCGTTATCTGCATTTTCTTTATAAATTAGTCTGCAGATTTCGTGCATTTATTAAAAAAATGACTAGAAAAAATGTTATAGTTTAAGGACACATTAGACAAATTTAAGAACGTTGCCACCTTCTCCTCGATTTATGAAAATTATAAAAAGAAATAATACATTTTTATTTCATTTTGCTTTCATACAATTGAGTAAAAAAATTTTTACTTTGCATAAAGATCAGCAGGTTATATATTTATAATATAATACTGTAACAATTGTTCTGAGAGAAATGGCGTATCTAACATTGTTTCAAATAGAAAGGAATGTTAATTTTTTGTTATCACACTGTGTTCTCTTAAATTGAAGAAGTTAATTCATTCAAACTGATAATAATAAATAACGGAAATAATAATAAATGCTGTTTTATAAAATCTTGAAAATGATGTCTTTAAACTTGTAAACGTTCTCTCAATTTCTAACGTGTTTCTATACTGCCATGCTCTTCGTTAATCGATGAACCTGTCTTTCTAGTATGCATTTCTAAACGTCAGAATGCAACATGTCATTTCCTAAGCATGGAAATGCTCAGCAAACACTGTACAAACTTTTCCTAATTACGATTGCATACACTTCAACATCGACGACAAAGTAAGTTACAGAACTGTAAGATGGAATCGTAGGGTCAACTGAATGGAAAATATAGAAAAAAACATTATTTCTCTTAACTCAACAAATTCTATGCTATACTTATACCTTACAGAGTGCTAGGTAATTACCAATTCTGGTTTCACAAAGATATTATTAAAAATGTAGATAGAATGAACATACATATTATATAACTGAAACAGTATCGCATTTTAACACCTAGAAGAAAAAAGGAAATACGAAATTGTCCTCAAATATGGAATTGTGCGATATTTACAAATGTAATACTAAACCTAGCACGGTCAACATGCCCGGTTTCTTATTTTACAATCCTACAAACTGTAGAGATATTTTCATGGGAAATGCTTGCATCAAGTTTTAGAAGAACTTGTAAAAAAATCGAAATGAGTTCGATCTGTTTGTTTTCATGAGACAATGCAGAACAATGACTATTACTGCTCAATAAGTTTAGTGTTAACAAATTAATATTGGCACATAGTGCTCCATATCCGTTGATACAGGATGCTCTCACATCTCGTTGACTTTTCCTGTGTATTAGACTACATTGTCAATAGATAGTTCAGCAACAAAAATCAGTCGAAAAGAAATTGCAGTGCAAAGTTGGAAATTGTGTTTCAATCATTTCCGTATGTACAAACATGAAATTTTACACTGTATCGATTACTTCCTGTTTGATTCATAAAACTTACTTTTCATTCATTTGTAAATTCATATTTTTGTGACAACAATGCATTGAATTTACAGATACACTTGAAAACAAATTATGCAGACGAGTTTTCGCGTGCCATGAATTAAACTACGAAAGTTTATGCAAATGCATATTTTAGAAAAATAAACTAAACAAATAAAACTTTAACTGAAATATGTTTCATCATTAGAAAAAATAAAAAATATATTTCTTTCCTGCATATTTTGCACATTGTAAATTCCTTGAATATTTTGTGGAGAAGTTATATATTCTTCATGTTGCATGCACATACACAATTTCTTTACAAATTAGTTTGAAAACTGTTAGAATTTGCTTAAATTCATCATTAAAGAGTAACGTACTTCGATTTTGTCGTGCTCTTCTCTATTGCATTTTCGAAACGTAGCGGTTACGGCAGAGAAACAATATCAAGAAATTCAAGAAATTCAAAAAAATTTGAAAGACTGCCGACGGAACACCCAGAAGACGTTGCAATCAGAGGTTGAAAACAGTTATGATATGGGTCCCGGTTCTTGAAACAGTTATGAAGAACCGAAATTTTCTCATATATCGGTTTCAATTCTTATATGAACCGTTATTATATCGGTTCTGTAACTGTTATTTTTCGGTTCTGAGTTTCGCTTATGGATTTCTGTTCTAATTTTATTTCACGCAACAAATACATTGTATTTCCTTTGGAGATTGAAAGTATGGATTCTGAAATTCTTTGAATTATTGACAAACTGCGACTCCGAACATGTCAACAAATGCGCCCCATAAAGTATCCGCATAACTCCTAGAGGCCCGAGACCAACTGGGGTTTGTCCATCGACAAGAACTACAGGCGTGAGAGGCTACGTGAATCCATGACTACCATAAATTGACCGAAAGCAAAATAGCGTCAGGGCTATCTGCCTTTGGTTCCTCGAAAAAATAAACATCAATTCCGAGACGTAGGAGCCCAAGTTCAATCTTATTTTGTTCTCAAATCATTTTAATAACTTGTAATTAACATATCTACATTTTTAGATCCCTTCAATTTGTTCACCCTTGATCCTACCATAAATTAACCGAAAGCGAAGGAGCATCGCGCTATCTGCCTTAGATTTCTCTTAAAAACAAGCTAACAAATATGTTCATCACGGTGAAAAAAATTATTATCTAAAAATTAAGGCAGCAAAATTTATTATGTATAATATTATATTTATGTTTCTAATGTCAAAAAGTTGATATTTGAATAATACGCACAATATGAATCGCATAATTATATTTTGAAATAGATTGTATAATATTAAATACATTTTTATGTATTTCACATTTTATACAATATTACATACATTTATTAAACACAATTTTACGAAATTTTTAGTATCTACACAAATGTGATAAGAACATTTACAACAGAATTTGATATTTATATGGGCGTATCTTTACGTCTTGCCGAAAGCGATGAAATCATTGGAGACAGTGACATTATTTCTAACATACTCAATGGATTTAGTTATTTAGAAAATTATTTTTTAGTTAAGTTATTTTAGAAAAATATAGAAAATGTACCCCATGATTGTGGATAAAAGGTTAGATATGATTTTTTTAATCCTTTTTATTAATAAATTATTAAATCAATAGAATTTTAATAAACATTACTACGCATATAAAACTCCTAAATATACGTTTAATTCTTTTCAGATCAATAATAAGTTTCAAGCTGTATTACTTAGGAATAATAACTTTAACATACTATCAAAAATTAGCAACATTTTGAAATGTATGAATGTCGAGGAGCCACTACAAATTCCATCATATTATTGGTGCAAATATAAATACGCCCCAATAACGTCGTGCGATGTAGAAAGAATATTTTCAGCGTATAAGTTAATTTTAACGAATAGAATTGAATGGAACTATCTTGGCAATGGACAATGGAGACAGGTCTAACACCCTGTGTTAGAACAGAGATGGGCAACACTGAATAATTTTGTAATTAAAATACATGTACAGTACTAGATGCTTCTATTGAATACATAAATTCAATAATAGTAAAAGAGTATTGGTGAATACTTTGGCAATTTATATTCAATCGTGTTATAGAATGTTAAATACCACTGTAGCTTGCATTCTAGTATTAGTCGAATGCCGAATATAATATTATTTCATATTCTTCGTCCGATAAGAAAAGAAATACTTGTATTTGCAGTAGCGTATCCGAATACAAAATAAATTACTTTCTGAAATACAATTGGTTAAACGAGATAATTAATAAATATTCGCATTCTATGCATCAATAAATGTACACATACAATAAATCACAAAATTGAGCGTACACCTTTTAAAACTCAATAACTATTTTAATACTAGTATAGCGGCACACACACGGCTGGCGACCATAATAACCATAAAACTGTCCACTTGCAGATGTCAAGGGATCGGCAGAGAGAAAACGTCCTTGACGTTTGCAAGAACCGGAAATTCTTTTGTCTCTTTATTTTTTATCACTGCCACATGTACTGCAGGCCTAGCCGCGGAGAAAGTCGCCGGTCGCGTACCGCTACCCGGCCGAACGGCCAGCGCACTCCTACAGCGAGGGTTCGGCGATGGCTTGTCTCCCCCGCCAAACTGAACGGGGGTAAAAGAAGACAGCAAGTCTCCCAAAAAGCTCCTTCCCGTTTAACTATTCCGACGAGCTTCTTGTAACTATCCGCACCGCGCGTCATTAATATACCTCGCCGAATAAATTCCAGTGGAGTTTCACCATGTGTCCTTCCGTTGTAACTCCGAACAACACGTTACACTAGACTAAGCGACTTGAATTTTTTTAAATAATAGAGCAACTACTCTACCAGACGATGACTAAAAGCTTTTCTTTAATTTTGCTATTACTTGGAATGGAAAGTAAAAAGTAAAACCCCTCGTTTCTTAACTTTTTTATCTGAGCCTATGCAAAAATTAAAAAAATACCTTTTGTAGATTTTGGTAACTTATATGTGCGTGCAGAAAACTTGATTGAAATCGGTTAACACGTTAAGCGCCACGCCGAAATTTTGGCCCTCAGGCGGGCCCTGCCGGGCAGCGCGCCGATAGGCGAGCCAGAGTATAAACAGATAACGGGTAACATAACCCGGGTTGAGGACCGGAGCTTGTCTTCGTATCTTTATCTTTCCACTTGCAGATAAACTGTACTCGAGAGCCTGTCATTTTCTGTTCGTAATAAATACTATGTATATACTTTGTTTATATCCTTATAGTCCCTTCTCCTTGGTAGAAGATAAAAAAAGCAATCAATGAATGCTTCGAGGCGTATAAATAAGTATTCTATTCTATTCCTTGAAGCATTGACCAAACAAAAACCGATATCGCATAATTTAAATGTTCAGTCTCACAAATAGCAAGGACCGACACACGCGCCGCGATAGAAGAACGAAAAATCTGTCGCCGGTCCGCAGGGACCGGCCTGGCCTGAATGGAAAGTCTAGCGCCGGTTCCTAGGGACCGGCGTGGCGCTTAACGTGTTAACCCAGAGTCGAGCTATAGGCGTTGAAGGATTTTATATACTGCAGATATCTTACAGTTTTTGGTCAAAATCGTGATAAAATTGCGATTTTTGCGATCGTTAATTCGTTGTAACTCGTAACAACGTGAACCAATTTCGATAAAATTTTCGACAGACATATAGGTCACCGAGATCTATGAAAAACATTTTTTAAATTTACGTTATAAGCTTAGATAAGAAAGTTAAAAAACGAGAGATTTTTATTATTTTGTCACTCCAAGTAATAGCAAAATTTAAAAAAAGAATCAACTTTATTCAAAATCAACCAAAATTATTTGGATCAGTTTAAAAATAGTTATTGCGTTTCAAAAGGTATACGAACAGTTTTGTATGCCACTGTGAGTTACCGAGATCAAATTTCTGTTATGGGTTGAGTAAAAAGGTTTAAAAACTAGTTTTTTGATAACAAAATTTTAAAAAAGCATTTTGGTCATCCTCTAGTAAACTAGTCCCACTATCATCAAAAAATTCAGGTCACTTAATCCAGTTTTAAAGAAGTTATTATGTTTTTAAAAATGTACGCTTAATTTTGTGAGTAACTGTACATAGGATTACAATTTTTATATTTCGGTATCTAAGCAACTCTCTTATGACTAACGCGATAATAATTTAGCATGGCATAACAATAATAACAAGCAAATCACGGAGTCACATTCGTCGGTATATTTTCGTAAACAAACGCAAAAACACTCTCTTCTAGACAACTCTTCTTCTAAGCAATTTGTAGAAATGCGGATTACCCGTCAATAATATGTTTACAACGAATACCACACAATCCATATATTCATTCGAAAATATAAGCGAATAAGAATATTCTTAGTATATACTTGGTGTAGAATACAAGAAAGTATATTCTTGTATATATTGGCAAAAGGAATATAAAATAACGGTATATTCAACATTCTATGAAGCAACAGAATACGGGTATTTATGAACAGGATACAAGTACCATAACCATCAAATACTATAATTATATATGTTTTTTTTCCTATATCTGTGTTAGAGGCCTAAATCGCAACTTTGACTTTTATGTGAAGGATAACAGACCGCAAATTTAAGTAAACGAGCACCTTGAGTTTTGCCGCGTGCTTGTGGAGAAAAAGAACCCGCTATACAAGGTAGAGAAAAGTTCGTGGATAAATACTATGCTTGTGGTCTTGGGATCGTTCACGTAACGAAAGGATTATATCATTTTATAGTGAGGATATATGACGGTCTTAAACATTTGGATTTTCCACTAATGACACCCGTACCTATTATTATATGCATGATACTGAGTCCTCGGGCAGCAGATACTACAGTAATGAACCCCTGGTTTTACAGTAAAAATCTTTCAAGAAATTTTACGGTTTGAGTCAACAGAGCTAGATTAAATCATTTCAATGATAAATCCACTTTAGCCAAATTAAAAATAACTCAAAATTCCGTATGCAACTATAGTCATCCAAGTCAGGATATTGATCATATCCTCTGGTATTGCTTCTTTCATTCTAATCACTGAACAAAGTTCCTCGAAGAATTTTTGTTAATATGAAAAAAATCAACTTTTCCTATTTATAATTTCCTTTTAATATCAGTCATTGATGCTCTTAAGATAATTGATAGGTTTTGGATTAATATTAAGATTAAAATTTAATATAATATAGTATCAACTTCTATAGTATAAATAAGAAATTACATTTCCGTATCAATTACTAATAGATTTAAATGTCTACGGATGTATTTTCATGGAATAAAACGAAGGAAAAAAGGTCAATTGAACTAAGGCCACATTGTAAATAATTAGAGAATCAAGAATTAAAACTAACAGAAATATTGTGGGGAAATATTTTCAAATTAATACATATTCCAAACCCAGCACAATTCTTCAAACAATAGTTCTTTATATTTAATACATATATATTTCAATAATTATTAGTAAATTAGATAAAATTTGTCGCTACGTATAGAATTATCCCGTCAGTATACATCGTACACTGTTGGTAACATTGTAAAACCCGCGAATTCCCGATTGTGTTTCGTTTAAAAATATTTAGAAATAACAAAAGTAAAGATCAGTTATTATTTTCTTTGTTGTTCGTATATTGCTAACCCTGTTTTCCATAAAATAAAGAAAATGCGACAAACTACATTAGAGGAATGTAAATTGATAATTTACCATTGTAAAAATAGAAAAAATTATAATGAAATCAGTGAAATTATTAATCGAAATAAAAGTACAATTCAAAGTATTATAAAACAACACAAAGAGGATCGAATATCAAATAAAATCAGACAAAGGTTTGATAAGAAACTGAATGCAACGAATGAGCGAAAAATTAAAGATAATCCAACAATAAGCTCCCAAATTGGCATCAGATGTTCAAAAATATTTAAATAAAACAGTAAATGAATAGACTATTAGAAGAGTACTAAGAAAAATGAGAGAAGATTTCACTTTTTGAAGAACTGTAATTTTTACGGACGAATCGAAATTTAACATTTTTGGTTCAGGTGAGAGGAAATATTTTAAGCATCTTCAACCTATGGTTAAATTTGTCAGTGGATCTCAAATGGTGTGGGGTTGCATGTCGGCTTTTGGTGTCGGGAATTTAGTATTTATCGATAATATTATCGATAAATGGACCTATTTGAATATATTAAAAAATAACAAAGCAAAGTGCTGAAAAAACGGGGCATTTAAATAGTTTTAAATTTTACGCCGACAACAATTCGAAGCATAATACTTGGCAAGAGGTTAATTATTGTATAACTCTCCTAAAGTTCTTCAAACACCTCCCCAATTGCCGGATATTAATATAATAGAATATGTGTGGAATGAATTGGAAAGCAAAATACGATTATACATAATGTTACAAATAAAGAAAGTCTAAGAAAAGTATAAAGAAAGCTTTACAAGAAGAATTTTGCGAAAATTTAGTTAAATCAATTCCTCGGCGACTACAATGTGTTGAAAAAGCACGTGAATATCCTACAAAATATTAACATCAGATTTATATATTAAATATTGTTGAAAATATGTACTATACGATTTTTACTGACGGGCTAGTTCTACACGTAACGACAAATTTTATTCAATTTATTAATAATTATTGAAAGTTTTGATCTACTGTTGTATATTAAATAAATAAGTATTAAACTACATGTCTATATATACGTTTTAGTTATTTCCTACAATTATCACGTTTTATAAGTGAAAATCGGCTGAATTTCTAGGTGTACGATTTTAAATGATAGTTACTATATATGATGAACAGCGATGTTTAATAGAAATTACAGATGAAGAAACAGAATTTACTTCAGAACTTGTAAATAATATAAAATGCTCTTCGAAAGCAAAATATTTTTAACAGCAACGTATATGGATTCAAGCTATAACGTGTTGTGAACAAATCAACAAATTCGTATTGCTAGGAATCGGGAGGAACAAGTAACTACAGAAAATGAAAAAGCTTATGAAGCTTTCTGAGCCTGTCCCCGGATTAAAAATGTATAGAAAGAGAAAAGTGTTCCATATAAATTGATCTATTTTTTTTTTATTATTATGTTTACCTATTAATATGTAAGATTCAGGGAGGGATATTACACTTCTCAATTGATGCGAGAGCAGTTCTGAGGAAGTTAAGTAGTATTTCTTGTTAAAAATCGTAAGAAACACTTACTGAAGATTTTCGTATAAATTAACTATTAATATGATTTACATCGTACAAAACGTATATTATGTCGAAAGAGAGTTTCATGTAGTATTAACAGTGATAAAAAAAACACTAATCATGCATATTTGTATATTTTTAATATAAACCTGGAAATAGGATCAGATTTTATAACATATTTCCTCTTGTATTAGACCGCGAGATCGAACTTGACCTCATTCTCATTCAAAACAATCGGAAAAACAAGCATGAAATACACGCAGTGAAGTATGAAGGACACGGAAATATGGCAAGGCACACGAAAATGCGATACACGGAATCGTGACCAGAAACATCTCCTTTTCTTTCATTATAAACATTATTAAATTATTCATTTCTATCATGCCAAAAAATATGATTAAAATCAAAAATGTCTGAAAAATCTAAATACATTTTTAGTGTATTAAATCAAAATTCTAGTATTTAATGAGAGTTTCGGCAAAGCAAAAATTGGTTTAAAGGCACGATAACTGGCACATCTATCCTAGTACATTCAATCAAATGACGTGCTACAATATTAAAATAATAAGAAAAGGAAAACCGAATTACAGAAATTAGCACAAGCAGTTCTGGACATTTCCACCGAGGCAAGTATCCGTTGAGGGAATATTTTTCGTCTTGAAATTTGTACTATATCCATATCCATCAGTTTTCGATATAATCAATGTATGATAATAATTTAATAAATATTTATATTAAATATGATGACAATATTTAAAATAAAGAAGCAAATATAATCAATGATTTTTTTCTATAAACCTTAATACTAAATCAGTATTGTTTAGTGGGTTAGTTTTAAGAATGCTATAAAATATAAAATATAAAATGATACAGATATAATAAAAAGTTAGAATCGAAACCGGAATCGATGTATGATAGAAACCTATTCTCTTATAACAGTTTCGAAAATCAAAACCGATATCGAAACCGTTTCAAATCACTGATTTCACTATAAAAATACTGATATAATATTATACCGTAATATAAAAATGTTAATATATGTTAGTATACAATTACCGATTTCGAAGACAAGCAGGGTTCAACCGACAAACGTGTTGCACAGAATGGTTTCCTTTCGAGAGTCGGTCAGTCGCACTTGTTTTGTCATACGTCCTGTTCCTTGTGTGGTTCGATCAGAAAAGAACACTCTCGGGACGTGCGCAGCTCACCGAACCACGTTACGCACGGAAAATCGCACGAAGTCGTTACGAGATCGTGCACCACCGCTAGCGTTCCGGCTTCCGCCGCGTTTGCAACATCCGCCGTTCGAATCGTGGCGGCACACGGCGGTCCGGATCGAGAAATACAGTGACTTTCTGTTATAACTTTTGAATCATTAGAGATATTGCAATGAAATTTTCATCAAAAATATTTAAAAAATAGTCATTTTTTATTATGAATAATTAAATATTTTCTGCATTTATCAAAAATAATTTTTAATTAGTTTTCATTGATATTTTCTATGGAAAAGAAAATTGTTTAAATAATTTTTACGAACTATTTTTATTTTCTATATATTTTATATTTATGTTTCATACACGTAATGTTTTATAGAACACGTAAAATATAAATTCGAGAATTTAATAATTGATAATAATTATAATTTTTTAATGGTGCATTCTAGTAAACAGATACCATGACACCAACAACTTTAAATACTAATAACTCGACAAGTGTGTGACGAAGGGGGAAATAATCTTTATGTCACTATTTACGGAAAAGTATACTGAAAATAATCCGCAATAATGAAACTAATTCCACAAAGTGGAATTTTGTGGAATAAGAAAGATATTGTGTATTAATAGTACAGAATTTAACAAATTTTTCTTACTGCATTCAGCATAATTTTCCAACAAATTATTCTTATTGTTTGTTAATAAAAGATGTGATTCCTTGTCATAAAAGATTGCTATTCACGTTTAAAAAATTAGATACATACATTAAGTAGTATCTAGACAGTTTTCGCACATAAAAATACTGTCTTTAAAATGTCTTGCTTTGAATGATTATATTATTTAAAATTTGAACTGTGTTTTATTAATTTCTACATTTTTAAGGTTGTTGGACATTTAGAAGGTAATAAGAGTTCAGTAGATATCGATACTAGAAACATTATTTTTTGACAAAATGTCACTGAATTTCTCATTTTTGCCCACTGTGTGCAAAAATGCTCAAATTCTGGCCACACAATAAGACCACTAGAAGAACATTAAAAACCTTTATAAACATATTGTCCCATAATTTTGTTAATATCTCTGATCACAAATTTAAGGTTGGTTTAACATTTTAATTGATTGTTCGTGAAGAAAAAATGTAAGTTCATGAAAAAGAAATTACTTGTTGAGAGGTTCGCTTAATATAATTATATGTATACACACATAAACACGTACGGACGAAAAAGTTAAGCAACTTTACAAAGTATTAACATTTGAGTAAAATTTGATATTTAAACAATTATACGTCTTACTAAGTGAAAGTATATAGTGTATAACATATTGTTTATATTGCAATATTGTTTTATTTAGTGCAGCGATGGGCAACCTATTACTTGCAGTGGGGCACAATTAAAAACTTAATACCGAATTTAAACCAATCATCAATTATTTTTGAACGGAAGCATCGTTTTGTCGAGCCGCAAATAAACAACGGATGGGCTGCATACGGCACGTATGTATTTTAATGTATACGACAAATAAAAGAGATAATAAAAATTAAATGAAATTTAAATTAAAAATTAAAAAATTATAAAAAAATAGAATTAATATTTTCGTTGACACAATATACATTTTTATCCCATGTTAAGAAGATTTATTACAACCAAGATTATTTTTTTTCCTTTCCTTAACTTTTGTCCGTATATGCATATAACTTTCATAAAAGAACATCAAATTGAAACAACAATGTTTGAAACAAATGTTAATACATAAAAAAAAGTTTATATTTTTCTAATAGTATAATCTATTTAGTGTAAATAGTTTAATCTATTTATTTCTATTTTTTTCCTTCATTCGAACAGTTCGAACGACTCAACTTTCAACAAGAACAATTTATTTGAAACTCATCATCAGCAATTGTAAAAATCCTCATACAAGACACATTAAATAATATAGCTGTTTTATTAAAAACATAAAAAAATTAACGTAAAATACTATAAGCATTTAAGTTTCCACATTTATTAAATTAAGGATACTCTTTCGATAGCATCATAGAATCTTGAATTGAAAAATGTCCATACCGATTTGTCAACTTTTATTAAAACATTTATTAATAAAATTGTTTTATTTTTAAAACAATTATAAATTGTAAATCCGGAAATTATATTCCGGAAATAGTATTGTTTGTACAATATACTCATTTGTTAGATCCGTTTGCAAGCACATAATTGTATTGGTAAGCTGCAATCTTGTAATGTGGCCAAAACTTTGAAATATTATTTTGGACATATTCACAAATACTTTCCATGCAAAACAAGCATATTCTGCAACGTTCTTTGTTTGTTATTTAAAATGAAAGTCGAACAAGATGATTTTTCTTTATGAAACCGTATGTTTATTCAACTCTATACGTGCATAGTCACGATTACAAAAATAATTTTAACATTAAAATTTCATTATTTAGTCACCAAGGTACGATTTTCAATAACAAAATTATCCTGCCGTATGCACCGATTTAATATGTATGTAATGATGAAATTAATTTTTCACGCTAATTTTTAGTATTCCTTATAGTTTGTACTATTACTTAATGATATCATAACGCAGATAAATAAAACTCCTTACTTTGAGAAATTGTAGTTTTGCCTGCTTTTGTACGAAGCGCCATACCGGTAACTTTTTCCGTTGCATATGTCATCATTTTTAAGCTTTTAAGATAATCATAGTTAGATAATATTTTCACGATATTTGCCCAATCAACTTACTGTGTAAGAATAAATTGCTTAGTTTTATTTAAGATTAACTTGATTAGATTTAAAATTAGCTTGACTTTTATTTATTTAACATATTATTCACCAGTAATTTTACTTCATCTGAGCATAAGAATAAGAGTTAACTTCTGAACGGTCGTCGATGTGTTAATATCGCAGCTAGAATTCTGATTATTTTGTCCTCGAATTACACACTATCCATAATGAACGTTACTGAACGCGTCCACAGAAAAAAATAGAAATTCACTCTAAATCGAGAAGAGTAAACTAAATTTAAACTATTTAAAGCTATGAAATAAAAAGACATGTTATTAATATTTACATTGTAGAACATTAAAAATAAAATATATTAAAATGGAATTCAACAATTGAAAAGTTTCATTTGCGAATAAAATTTTTCCGCGAAATTTAATACTTTGATTTCTAATGATCGCGACAAACTATGGCTGAAGCACGCGAGCTAACGATACGCAACTCGCAATTGTATTCCGAAAGAATGTCGCAGTTCGCAGATTTTTCCCATCGATATGAAGAGCCTATTCCGAAATTGTTTACAGTACTTTGCTATTGCCAGCAAGTTAGGTCGCGAGTTTGACGTATGAAGGACCGTGATTCTCAGCGTTTCTGTGTGTGTGTGTGCACCAGATATTTAGACTATTCTCACTATTTTGGTTTTCGTTGAACTGGCTGACGAGCGATTTACATATACCTGTGGTCACTGATAGAGGATTGCCACGTTAATTTCATGAAGGATAAATGTTATTCGCGACACCAAAACAGAAAAATAATGCCAACCAATTCAAAAGCCCTTTCCACGAAAGATTAAGGAGTTCTCAGAATACACTATACATTGTCGACTCGGTTTCAGGTCGAAAGAAAACAAATCGAATTTTAAAAGTTTGTTCGAAATATAATAATATGCTGAAAATTGCAGTAAAATTAGTCAATGTCTTCATGGGTTACAAACAATTAATAACAGTGTCACTTAAATACCTATAGTTTGTCTCTCCGTCAACCGATTTCAATAAAATTTTCAGTACACATCATAATTATCGGAATCCATAAAATTAATTGTTTAAATTTAATTCAATCAAATGCAATTTTTGCGAAAATTTGTTTGGACATTATCTAGTAAACTACGTGATCTTTTTAACATCTTATAAGAGAACGTTACCACGTGTAAAACGCTGATTTTAATGTGATTTTAGTATATTGTGTTGGCAAGAAAGTAATTTCGGTTTGCACTAATAAATAGCGATATGTTTTCATTGTCTTTTTTTTGTTAAGGTTGTAATTGTTTTGTCTTCAGATTTGGTAGTTGACACTATAGAAATAAATTCCATGTAGTTTTGTTTGCAACTGATAGTTTGCTGTCAATTTTAACATGGAGTGCAAAAATGAATATTTTCGACAAATTTTACTTTTTTATTTTCATAAAGGCAAGAAAGCGGCCGAGGCTCACAAAGAGATATGTGAAGTTTATGGCGTTGATTGCTTAACAGAACGCACGTGTCAGAATTGGTTCAAAAAAATTTCGTTCCGAAGATTTTCCACTTAACACGTTGAATGCCACGGGGGTCACCGGTGACCGGCACTTAACTTGGCGGTGAGGCCATGGGGACCACCGGTGACCGGCGCGCCCAAATTGATAGAAATATATATAATTTAAAACAAATGTCAATATCTAAAATTTTGTATTATTTACCATCGTCAATTCAAACAGTGACTTCTGTCGCAATTAACATGTCAAATATGGTTATACACTGTAACTTATCTATTGCAGATAATATTTCAATATTATATGTATCACATAAAAGAAAATTCATCGTGGCGCCACGGACAATTTCTGTAAAACCGGCGTGGCATTCAACGTGTTAAAGATGACCAACGTTCTGGTCGACCTTCTGAAATTGATGATGAGGGAATCAAAGCCATAATTGAATCGAATCGTCATATAACTGTACGAGAGATTGCAAGAAAGTAAAATGTATCACGCACAACAATTGAATATCACATAAGATGTTTTGGACTTGTTAAGAAGCTCGATGTTTGGATTCCGCATGAATTAAAAGAAATTAATTTAACTCAAAGAATTAGTATTTGGGATACGCATTTTAAACGTAATGCAATCGACCCTTTTTTGAAACGAATTATCACTGGTGGTGAAAAATGGATCGTTTACAATAACATTAATCGAAAAATGTCATGGTCCAAGCGTGATGAATCAGCACAAACCATATCGAAAGCCGAATTGCATCAGGAGACGATCATGCTGTCAATTTGGTGGGACTATAAAGGTGTTGTGTATTTTGAGCTGCTTCCAAGCAACCAAACGATCAACTCGGATGTTTACTGCCAACCACTTATGAAATTAGAGGAAGCAATTAAAGTGGAAAGGCCAGAATTAGCAAATCGCAAAGGAATCGTGTTCCACCACGACAATGCGAGACCTCACACATCTTTAGCAACACGTACAAAATTATTGGTGCTTGGTTAGGAAGTGATGTCGCATCCTCCATATAAACCTGACCATGTACCATTGGATTATCATTTATTTCGAAATTTACAAAACTTTTTAGATGGTAAAAATTTCAATAATAACGATAGCATCAAATTGCATTTGATTGAGTTTTTTACAGATAAGGACCAGAAGCTTTAGAAAAAAATGAGTTTTATTTCAGATTGAAATATCGAAATTACTTTCTTACCAACTCAATAAAATAGTTTGTTGAAAAATATTTAACACGTATTTTTTTATATCTGCAATGATCCATATCTACGGCGTGAAAAAAGATTAATCGCCTGATCATAGTTCCGAAGAAATTATTTGTTTAAACAATAGTTGAAAAACAAAATTATTTTCAATTTTTCTTATTAATTGTTTATCCATTTTTATTTAAACAAAATGGAGGATACGTGTTTCTGGAATTTTTTGTTTGCACCATTTAACAATCCAATCTTTTGATATGTCGAAAAAATATGAATACATTTTCTGTCAACTCTAATTGTTTAGAAATTGAATTTTAAGAGATAAATTATAGTTTATCATTGTTATTATTATTAATTATAGTTTATTATCGAAAAATATTTCTATATTTCAACGACTAGGTAATACGTAATATTGAAACCATTTTCCTTCTGTTATTCGTTTTTTAAAAAACTGAATTCTGAATGAAAATCAAATTTTCAGATTAAGATCACTACGAATCAGATTTTTAGAGTTATTTATCGTTCATCGTATTATGCAGTGTTTCGCTATTATCCATAGTTTTTGTTATAAAAGTTTGAAATTTGCTTTTATTTAAAAAACTTAACACGTTCGCGGACAATAAAACACACATAACCTGCAAAAATAAACAGGGGATTTATTCTTAAAGTAATTGTGATATCCAAATTTGGATTAGTCACATTTCATCGGAGTGGTCGGAGTGTCACATTGTGCTTGCTAATGGATATTTTTAAATACACAAAGAAAAGACGAAATAAAATTGAAATACTCAATGAATGAGTTAGCCATTGCATTAAAATGCACAATAATTTCAAAAAATAAACGCTATAGAAAATTGAATGCATGATAATGTGGCTTATAAATTTTAATAAATAAATGTTACAGTATTCGTGCCACTTTGCACAAAATTAATGCAATAGCATTGACGTCCGCGAACGTGTTATCTCACAGGAAATCAGCTCATACTTTTTCACTGAAACCACTACTTGTGCATAAATTGAAGTAGTTACAGTTACATAGGGAAGAGATGGTGAGAGAGTTACATACGGAACACAATACAAATAAAACTAAAGAGTATTCTACATCTACTTGTTACCATTGGAAAGGTCTACTATCAGAAGATCAATTTACGTGGTACCATTAACCTGCTTCTACACTTATATGTCATTTTATTCGATTTTTTAAAAAGAGAATATTGTTCCTTTCATAAATTGATGTTGATGAAAGAAACATTGATATTTATGGATGAGACAGCCTAATCAAAAAAAAAATATTAGCAAAGATATATTAAAAGATCTCGCAATTGATTTCGTTTACTGCATCTTGTAATTTGTTTGTGCCAACACGATCTCGATTTTTGATAACATAGTTGAGCCTAATAAAATAAAGAAAATATTTAGAATTAGAATTTTCTAACATAACATAAGCGTGTATTCAACATTACAGTGAAATTTTGAAAGGGCAGTTGTGAAAATTAGCATTAATACAATTAGCAAAGTGCATTTTATTCTTCTTCAAGAAATGCTTATTCAGATGTAGTCAAACAGAATTTAGTCATTAGTAACAATAAATCAAAGCATGTTTCGAGAATTTAGCAAAAATTGTCACTTTCGAACAAATTCGATCATGTATTCTAGATTGATATCGGTGAAACGGTTAAACGTGGTTCGTGAATCAAATGACTACTGAAGCCCTGATACTTAATCGTTTTTAAACCTATTTGTTTCTGTAATACCCATACGCATTTATAAAGATATGTGTGTGTGTTCTTTTAAGCAGGATATTATACGTTTAACTTTGTGAAATGTCAAATATGGTATAACTGGTGAGATAGCTACTTTCGTTAAAATAAAATAATTTAATTAATGAAAGGAAAAATGTTCCCTTTGTTCTTTACAAACACAATTATTTTTTAAATTGAACGTTCATTTAATTGTGTACTAAACGTAAGATCACAACCAAAAAGTCGTAATAAATAAAAAAGAATAACTCTTTGTTGTTTTCTAAATATTGTATTTATTACTAACCAGTAATACCAGTAACCAGTCCCATATTTTGTACCCAGTACAATTTTTTAAAGTTAGAAGTTTAAAACTGTTCTAAGCCAGAAGCGTAAATATGTGACCAAGTGATTAATAAATTTTTTAGTCTTTGTGATTGATTTTTAAGAATGGCATGCAAAAAAGGAAATGGTATTCTATGTATACTGGACCACTTCCTTACATTATACTTAATACGATAACGATATGCAAGTAGGTGCAAATGCATACACACGACTGTCTCTGTAAAATAAAAAAAAAACAATCGCCTTGATTAGTTCCCTCATTTTGGAGATATTTATAATATCTCGTCCAATATTTAATGCACCTTGTGCAGTTTCGGTTGACAGTACCAGATACCGAGGCAAGTATAATTTGATACACGACGAGAATTCCTAAATGTACAACCTCGCCTTTACTACTCCTAAATGCATGTAACCCCATAAATTACAAACTAACAACAAGAAAAACTATGGTAAAGAGTGTGAACGTTCAACGTGAATACGCTGAGTCGGTAACTAGCACGTAACAAATACGAGACTGACAATGAGTGAGAAGGGTCCGAATTCTAAAATAAACAGTGACTGTTCTCGCGTTACGGTTCTCGAAAGTAGCGGTAGAACAGAGAACGAAAGAAACGTGAAACGGCACTAGATAATGATGATTGCTGTGACGCGGCGTGGTGCACATGTCACTTACCCCTTGAGATAGGATTCTCGCTGAGATCGAATCCGTTGGAGGGTCTCTTCGCAGTTTGGCTCGGCCACAGATTCAAACCCAGCAACGACCACTGATGCGTGTTTACCGGAAAGATAATTAGAGGGTACGCATTATTTGACACCCACGATAAAACACTCCATCGGACTTCCATTGAATAGGTGACGCTCGCAAGTACAACGAATTGCAGAAGGATGGCCGAAAAATGTCTCAAAATCATGTTCGAAAAGTATCGGTCAATTCCAAGGAACACAGTACGCGGCCGCGCCGTTCTCCCGGAATCTTTAACACACGAAAGACGATGAACGACTGATCATGAAGCAGCAACGCGGGCACAGCACATGTCGGGTCCCTACTGCTACAGTTACTTCTGCCAGGTATTTACCGCTATCGCTGATGATTTGATTGCATGGCTCTTCTTATAACATTCGGACCGTGCATTTGCAAGTATGGTCAGTGAACATCGCCAGAGTGCTCTAGTCAGAAGTACAAGAGCAATTAACACTCAAACGAGGTACCAATAATAATAGCTATTTGAAAAATATTAATGGGAAATACTAGTAACAAAAACATGTTTATTATCGAAGTTGAAACTGTTGATAACAATATGTAAAAAAGATGATTTAAAAAGAAAGCATCATTAAAAGATATCAATTTCTAGTTACAAATAGCAATTACAATGTACTGAACATTTTTTCCGTCGTCTATCACCATCGATAACGAAAATTCTATTTCATTATAATAATTTTCAACGAGGGATATTTATACCAGTTACTCATAACTATACTGCGGATCTTTATGCAAATTCTTTATGTAGAAGGAAGATAAAAATGCTGTTAGATTTTGTTAATACATACGGTTTCTTGTATTTTAAAAATCTACACGTGCTCTAAATGCATAAAGATTCACAATCTATTCATTATAGATATCGGTGAAGAAAATTCTGTTTTGGTCACTCGTAATTAGACCGTGGATTTTATGCATTTAGTTTATGCAAATTACTAGATCAAATACGAAACAACGAAAATATTTAAAGACCACCAAACATCTGTTACATTAATTACAAATTTATACATTTATTAAGAGAAAAAATTTTTATATTTAACTTAATTTATATTATATATATATTTTAATTTAATTTATATTTAACTCCTAGCCCTTGTTATCAATGTATACTAGTTTTATTTTACATAAAGATCTACAGTTTATTCGTGATAGTCATTAGTGACGAAAACTTTATTTCGGTCAGCAATAATAATTATAGGCAAGGAAATTTTATTTGAGTTCTTCATATAAATAATAATAATAATATAATAATAAATAATAAATATGATTATATAACATATGTGTAGGTACTATTCGAAAATTTAAAGATGATCTACCTACAAACTAATTGATACGAGAGGCAAATGGAATCGGCCGGCCGCTTCACCTAATCCTTCCCACTTTTCAGATTCTGAGTCATTATTGGCTAAATTATGAGATGGACAGAATACGTGATTAGGAAGAGCAGGTGACCGTTTACCCTTGTCCCTCGCGTTGTTTACTTTGTTCGAGCAGGCGACTGATTCTCGTGACTCCTCTTACCAATTAGTTTGTTTGAACTCGAAGAAGCCTATGTATATCTTGATTTTTGAATAGTACATTCCTGTGTCAAACAATTTACAATGAATGTGCTATTTTCTCCATGATACTGAATTTTAGAAACACAAAATAAATCTTATGTAGTCGGCAATGAATATAAAAAGAAAAACCAAAACAAAGGATGTGCCATCGCATGTTCGCGCATATTACGTTCGTATGCGTTTTCATACTACTACCCTAAACCCCAGGCTCTGGAGTATTGACATGCATTTATGAAACTTCCTGTAGAATATAAATATGTGGTTAAAATATAATTTTGGTCGAAATAGCATTTCGATCTGTGACAACTGTTATAAGTAGGCTACGGATATCATATATTTATGGCAAAAGTGCGTCATTGAAATACAAAACTGTGAAAGTTTTATATGAATTTGGAAATATTGTTATATCAGTTCTGACTTATTCAAATGTATAAAAAAAGAAACAGTTTTATTTCAATTTAAGGAACTAAAATCAATTTTCCTACTCGATAACTGATACAAGCAACCGGAATAGAGTATCTCTGAGCGATAATTCTTATGATTGATCTAAACTAACATTCCTCATCAATAATAATTATGGACAACGAAAACAAACCTTCGATCACATGTAACTATAATACACTCTTCCGGTAGTTCAATACAGGGGATAGAGATTCGGTTATCGATTACATCGATAAAGTTATTTATATCATCGCTAACTTAATGATGCTGTAAAGACGAATAGAAGGACCAAACTGACTACACATTGTACATACATATCAATATACACAGAATTGAAGTACACCTTTTAAAACACAATAAATTTTTTTAAAACTGGACTAAGTGACTTGTATATTTTTTAGATGATAGCAGCACCGGCCTACTAAACGATGACGCATATAAGTTACTGAGATCTATGAAAGGCATTTTTAACATTTTTGTTATAGGCACAGATAAAAAAGTTAAAAAAACGAGAGTCTTTATTTGTTTTTGTCATCCCAAGTAACTGCGAAATTAACTGGATTATTAACTAAAATTAGTAGATTAGTCTCTCTGTTATCTAAAAAAAATTCAAATCACTTAGTCCAGTTCTAAAAAGTTGTAAATGAATTCATTTATTAAACTTCAGTCTATTGATATTGAAACGTTCTTAATTCGACTAAAAAAACTCAATGCATGAACACTATACAAGTTGTCCCATTTTAATCACTACATGCAATTATCTCTAGAACTATTCGTCATATGAGAAAATGGTTCAAACGAAACTTTTTTCTATTTCAAGGGGAACGTAATCCAGTGTTGCTATTTTGTATGTAAATATACGTTTGCAGGACACGCGAAGGTCCGCATTGTTTTTTTTTAATGAACTTATATAGTTTCTTATGCATGATTTGAATAAAAATTAATTCTGAATACAAAAGTATTAACATATTCATGTCGGAAAACTATTGCTTTGGAAAATATTTTAATTTTAATATTGCAAATCTCTGTTATATATATAATTATATATATTATTATTATTATTATATATTATATATATATATATATATATATATATATATATATATATATATATATATATATATATGTATGTATATCAGTAATAAATAAATAAATATATTATATTTATATTATATATATATATATTATTAGTAGTAATAAATCACACGTGGTATTTTTATTTTTAGTATATAAAGGATATAATGATATATAATTGCAACAGACGAGCAGCATGTTAATGTTTCTACAAATACTCGAATGTGTCACCCAGCATGTGTTAATACATTTTTTGCACATTCACGAGTGTTTCAATGTGACATCGATATTTATTTATGTTTTGATAACCGCTACACGGGAGTTTCGAACCACAACGGTTAGAGCGACATATTTATCAACATTTCATAGAATACTATGTGGTGAACATATTCTTATGTACAGTGACACCTTTTAAAATGCAATAACTTCTTTAGAACTGGATTAAATCACTTGAAATTTTTTAGATGATAGAGGGACCAGTGTACTAGACCATAACTAAAATTCTCTTTTTTACATTTTGCTATTGCTTAGAATAATAAAAGAAAAAAAAACACTCGCAATTTTTAACTTTTTTATCTAAGCCTATAACGAAAATTTAAAAAATGCGTTTTTATAGATCTCAGTAAGTTATATGCATGCTGAACATTTAATCAAAATTAGTTAACGCAAAGTCAAATTTTAAGCGTTAGAAGATTTTAAAAAACTGCAGATTTCTCACACAACTATGATTTTTACGATCTTTAATTGTTTATAATTCATACCAAGATCAACCGATTTCGATAAAATTTTCAGTACGCATGTAAATTACCATTGCAAAACACATTCTTTAAATTTTCATTATAGGTTCAGAAAAAAGAGTTACAAAGCACATGTTTTTTATTTTTTACATTCTAGTTATAATCTGGTAGACTGGTTATTTTATAATCTAAAAAAATTCAAGTAGTCTAGTCTAGCTCTAAAAAGGTTATTGCGTTTTAAAAGGTGTCCAAATATATTAATTAGGGTCACTGTATGTATTTGTTGAAAAAGAAACTTGAGTCTCGGACAAAAATTAATCTATAGTTTACTTTGGACTGAGATTCGAAAATATCAGATTACGTTTCTGCCGGTTCCGTCAGCGCGCACCGACGGTGATGTAAACCGTATATCAAAGATACCGCGATATACCATCGCCGGTGTCGTTAGAACACACCGCGCTCTGACTGTTAGTGATCTCAGTTACGCGTATACAATGTAAGACGTGATGAATGACCGTCTTTGATTGGTGGAGAAGACCACACCAAAAAGGGTATATGTATAAGCAGACGATTTTCAGTTGCCGGTCTCTCAGTTGAATTTCATCGCTCAGTCATCTTCGTACATACACCTTCTCTCAAATAAAAGTAAAATAAAGCTTTTTAAGTAAAAGAATTAATATCATATTTATTAAAAGAAATAATCCAAGCCATAATCCCAATAGTATTAATAATACTAAGGATTTGCAATATTAAAATTAAAATATTTTCCAAAATAATAGTTTTTCGACATAAATAGGTTAATAGATTTTTATTCAGAATTCCAAGCTGCATCGAATCGTGCATAAGGGACTATAAGATTTCATTTAAGAAAACAATGGTGACTTTTATATGTCCTTCAAGCGTATGTATACAAAGAAAACAGCGACATTGGATTATGTTCTCATCGAAATAGAAAATGTTGAACATGATTTTGTAGATCAAGTTATTTTGTTATTGCATCGTATTGTAGTCTTCAAGAGGACGACCGTTTCAAAGAAACCGTGGGTCAAAGCTCAACACATATTGTCAAAAATAATAGACAAGTCATATTACACTATCCGACACGAATTTTACCTTTCAATAACCATTGGGTGATCCTTATAGAGCTCCACTCCCCAAGCAAGAATCCGGAATTGCATGGAAAATAAAAACGTTGGAAGGTTAGAGGAGAATTTCCCAAATATAGTGGCATACAATTTATTAATTGTTTTCGGTCCTAGATAGCTATAAATTGATGTCAAAGTTTAAAAAAGTATCGACGTGCATAGCTCCTGCGCAATATTTTTGTATTTCTACGAAAAGTTCATATCATCCCTGCTATAAATTTAGCCACCTCAGACATACACTTCTCTCTGTTGCACAATTAATTACACTGTCCGACACGATTTTTGGGTTCCTATAGCCACTATGAAATTCTTGTAGAGCTTCACTCCCTGAACAAGAATCCGAAAACCGAATTGCTCCATCACCCTCAGTTTTTTAAATAAACGAACTTTCGTAAAAACCCAAAATTTTCGACAAAAATGAGGTATTGCATGAAAAGTACAAACGTTAGAAAGTTCTAATTGGTGTTAAAAGATAGAGGAGAGTTTCCCGAATATAGTGGCATGCAATTTATGAATTGCTTTTGGTCCTAAATAGCAATGAATTGATGTCAAAGTTTAAAAAAGTGTCGACGTGCGCAGTTTCTCCGAAATATTTTTGTATTTTTACGAAAAGTTTTTTGTTCGGCACGAAAACTCTACCCAGGATCGGAGTCTGTAGACATTTCTGAAGAAGAAACGGCTCGGTAAAAGTGTCGGAACGATATACATTTCGAGTAGATCGAGAAAATGTTCGACGGCAACATGTACATGACGTTTTGTCGCCATGAGCTTCGCTGCTCGCTTCTCTTTATCCGACAGGGCCGAAGCTACGCGTAATCAACACCGATGGAGGGATCCAATGGAGCACCCACTTTTCGTAAATAATATTTGAATTTTTTTTAGTACTTCAATGTTCTGGTTTTTTTTACATATTTCTGTGGATAATAATCACTAAACTGTGATATATTTCAGACAAAAAATCACACCAGAGTATTTGGAGTTGGTAACGAAAGTATTCTAACACTAGTATAATTTTGACTCTACGCTATATAATTAAATAAATATTTAAATATATATTTAACGATATGTTTCAAGAAGTTTAACGTTTTGAAAATGATTATTTATTCATGATCGAATTATCGTTATAATTTAAATGATAACTGTATACATGATATACTTGTAATTCGAACAAATTCAGAATAAAATGAATATTTTTTGTTCATTATTTTTCTTTTATTATTTCTCCATTTTTAATTTATGATTCACATTTTGGTGCTTATTATCCATAAAAATATGTAAAAGAAGACAGCACATTGAAGTACTAAAAAAAATGGCACGCCCCACACGCTAAGTGGGTGCCCCATTGGATCCCTCCATCGGTGTTGATTACCCATAGCCTCGGCCCTGTCGGACAGAGAGAAGCGAGCAGCGAAGCACATGGCGGCAAAATATCATGTACATGTTGCCGACGAACATTTTCTCGACCTACTCAAAATGTACATCGTTCTGACACTTTTACCGGGCCGTTTCTTCTTTAGAAATGTCTACAGAATCCGATCCTGGGTAGAGTTTTCGTGCCGAACAAAAAACATTTCGTAAAAATACAAAAGTATTTCGGAGAAACTGCGCACGTCGACACTTTTTTAAACTTTGACATCAATTCATTGCTATTTAGGATCAAAAGCAATTCATAAATTGCATGCCACTATATTCGGGAAACTCTCCTCTATCTTTTAACACCAATTAGAACTTTCTAACGTTTGTACTTTTCATGCAATACCTCATTTTTGTCGAAAATTTTGGGTTTTTACAAAAGTTCGTTTATTTAAAAAACTGAGGGTGATGGAGCAATTCGATTTTCGGATTCTTGTTCAGAGAGTGAAGCTCTACAAGAATTTCATAGTGGCTATAGGAACCCAGAAAAAAAGTTTGATTTTGTCGGACAGTGTTATCTGCATCTGCCACACCATCACAGTATGGCTGAAATGTTGACTCCTGCCTACGCATTTGTTTCCATGATTAGACCTACCATTTCAACAGTGACTCTTCAGCTTGTACGGTCAACTGTTGATTAAAGTCAGGAAATCTGGATGTACCGGAAATCCTCACTTCGTCTTGAGTAACCTAGCGCATATTTTTATTTTGTACATTACACTGCTTCACCAGATGGCCCTCTTTTTGCGTAATAAGCTCAAGAATTGATCAATGGTTACAAAGATACAAATATTTAAATTTTCATAAGAAATTTAAAAGTTTTCACGAAGCTTGCCAACGTCGTCCGGATGGATATAATGTTGCCCCCCAAAATTCTGTATATGAGAGACTCCTGCTTCATTAAGATCCACTTTTAATGAATGAAACTGGAGATAAGAGTCTAATAAACATATCCTATTATTAGAAGCCCTGCAAGCAATTTTAATATTTATCGGATTCATAATTTTGTTAATGGCATATATGTCGTTCTTAATAGAGACCTCGTGGGCTGTGTCCATTATTATTGTGTGTTTCTTAGATAGAAAATGTTCTTTGCTTATGATACTAACATGCTGTCATAGGAGAATTCTACACCTTTGGATCGGTAAAGATTTGCATAAAAGAGTTGCTCCAAAATTGCACTTGCGCATGATTTTTAAGGTCACATTTTTTTTGTTATTTCATTATACATATATTACTCATCAGCAGGAACAATATTCTCAAAGGAACCATCACATAAGCTACAGTTCTCATAAAAAATAATAAGAATGTCACATTGATATTATAGGTTATACACAATATCTATACAAGGTGGTCCACTTAAATAAGGTTACCTAAATATCTCCTCTAATTGCGGGGGTACACAAAAATTTTTATATGCTATTTTAACGGTTCGGAAAAAACATCGTATTGCGAAAATATTTTTTTGCCTATAATTATATAATTTTTTTTATTGCATCGTGTAGCTGATAACCTTGACATGATATATTTGTTACAGTTTCATAAAATTAAGTTTGAAATAAATTGAAAAAATTATAAGAATTTTCTATCGGTTTCTCACATTTGTTTAATTTTTTGTATTTTTAGATGTCCTAATACCTTTGGAGGGGGGGGGGGGAGTGTAAGTATATGACCGCCACTGTAAGAAATCCTGCCTTCACACTGCTGGTTGCGTTACAATTTCTATTAATATGTGCCGACACCATTTGGTAAATGAATTGGCATGACAATTGGTTTTTGAGTCATTCGACCGAATCGACGCATAAGATTATACTAGTTACAAAGCGCTGGTAACGTCGAGTAACTGGTAACTCTCATATATGTAGAAATAAGTAGAGGAACTATTTTATTTAGACTGTAGAACGTCTGAAGAATATTTACTAATTTTTCGGAGCCGAAATACTAAGTAGTTTAACCGTGACAGCCATTTTAATTATTAATTGAGCCGATTACAGTGAAGATTAACAATAAGAAATCCCATCAAACTCACGCAGAAAATATTTTTGTTTCAATAATTCCATATCTAAACAGAATTCAACGAACGTTTCACAAAGCTAATTCCCTCACCGTACCGGCGCGGCGGCGGTTAGGCTTTCACGCGAAGCTTCATGTTTGGGTCCTTATGTATACAAACATTTTGAACTAAAATTTTGTTATTATTATCATCATTATTATTACTATTATTGTTACTATTATTTTACCGTACTTTTTTTAAATAAACGGCTGACAGCATCAAGTGTCAAACGATCAAGTTGGGCCTCGAGCTCTGGGTCCGAAAAATTCGGATGTGGTACGACGTGGGTTAAACAAAAAAGGTGTATCAGCAGTGATAATAAAGGAGAGAAGTGTAGAGTCTTAAGAAATCGGTCCATGAAAATAAATTGTATGTTAGACCTATCCCTCTGTCACGCTTTTGATTGAGCAATTATCCGCCATTTTAAATCAGTTTTATATAGTTTAAGTTAATAGGTGCAACAAGAGTTCAACGTAAAATTGTAACAAGGATAATCACTAGTTAGTTTCGATTTGAGAACGTGTGTAATAAGTAAATAATAAAATGTCTCTGTTCAATGGAATAGATACAACTCATTGTGGTACTGTATTCCACCGCGATGTCGCAAAAAATAATATTATTTATATTAATGAGATCTACGGAGATGACACAGTTTAATTTGGCTGGTTTATACACACCGTGTTACGAGGGTTTTTCTATGGTAATTCCTGATGTTTATACTTTGTTAACTGTAATTTTTAGTTGCAGATTTAAGAAGTTTCTGTTTCAGATGTTAAGTTTATCTTTTTCATATTTTACTGTTCTTTATTCGACCATCCAGTAAAATATTTCAAAATGCTGGCTATAATTATAATAAATGACAAAATCTGTAAAAAATTATAAGGACAGAAGTTAACTCGTCGCTCGTGTTCGAATCGTTTTTACGTCGTAACAACGGCAATGTACAGTAAATTCTTCCTAATTGATGTTCAAATTGTCCACAAAAATGGACAATTTGGGAAAAGGAGTTACGATTATTCGAGCCTTGCAGCTCGTTTTTATAGATGTTGACAATTCGTGACTATAAAAATGAACCGCAAGGATCGAATAATCGTATCTGCTCTTCCCAAATTGTCCATTTTTGTGGACAATCTGGGCGTCAATTAGAGAGACATTACTGTACCGCAATTTTAAAAATCTTTCGGGTTGTAAAGCCGATGACGCTGAACGACGGAACTGATTGGTATCGCTGTTCGTTTAATTAAAGAGAAACAGCTGTTTTGGCGAGTCTTAACCTTGAAGACTGAATTTGGAGCACTATAAAACGGACTCAACTCGATGATCTAAGGTTCAAAGATTACGATAGATGGTTGATTAGAAGATTAGCGTAAGCTGGAGTCGACTAGAACTGACTGAAGCAGACTAAGACTGACTGCGATTCTTAGATAGATTTGAAGCAGACTGATGCAGATTGATTTCAGGCGAATTGGTTTCGGGTTTTTATACTCTTCGAAGACAGGGAACTAGAAACTGATTGGCTAGTAACGAGATGGAAAGGGAAGTAAAAAAAGTGACGCAGCGCGCAGTGCCGCGGGTGACTGCTATAAATCGAAAATATGCTGCCGATGAGGCGTGCAGTACTTGGAAGTGTAGAGATTACTTTATTGTTAGAAAGAAGACGACTCTAAGGCGTACGAAATGTTGGGTTTTTAAGTGAATATATAAAACTACATCTTTTTTCAAAAGCTGTTTATTTTTCTCTTTTCCCAACGAGATTTTAATGCATTGATGCCTGTCTTAAGGAATTATGATATGGAATTGTTCAGACTGTCTTCATTTTCATACTGTTTAGCCCGTAAAGACTGCTCTAAATGTTTAAAGAAATGAAAGTCGGTTGGCGATAGATCCGGCGAATAAGCAGGGAGCTGCCAAATTTCATATTTTAATTAATTTAATTTCGCAATTGTTTTGTACGACGTACGCGGTCGCACGTTGCCGTAGAGAAGTATTGGGCCATGCCGGTTAACAAGTCGATGGGCATATAATTCTCAATTTTTCATTTATTTCATCAATGTACTGGCAGTACTTTTCGGCTGTAATTGTCTCCCCAGTTCGAAGGAATGATTAGTGAATTACTCCGGTCACATTCGTTTCCACCAATGCTTTCAGAACATCATTTTTCACAGACGTTTTGGGTCTTCCACGCGGTTCATTTTATAGGTAAAAATCAACAGACAGAAAATTTTCAAACCAATGCTGCACTTTTCGATCGTTAACAGTATTCTCCCCAAAACGCCTGCTTTATATCGCGTGCAGATTTTGCAACATTATTACCAAGTTCATACTCATAAAAAAATTACACACACACACACAAATATCGGTTGAATTCATATCCTTACGAAATTCAAAACAAATAGCAAAATAAAACAATTTTGAGAATATTTTCTTTGTTGAAATATGACGTTGGCAATGGGCAGTACGACCATAAACGAGGCTATGCCAAAAACAAAAGCATAACGAAAACGTTCACATGTAAAGAAAATCCGACATTTCATATGCACTAACCTAATAAAAGACTGAAATGAAGAAGGCGATGGCTCTACGAAATTGAATACTTAACAATCGTGACTTTTTCTCAATCGCATGCCGTTCGTTGAAGGAAAATGAATGAAATTGTGTGTAACAATGAAATTGTCTCGCTAAGCCAGAGGGAATTTCTCGAAATTTAAGCTATATTAAAATTTGAACAAAGAAGTAATTCGCTCCGAAGAAAGTCGGACAGAAGAAGAGCGAAAATTCCGTTGAGGAACGGAACACGAATAGTAAATAAAAAATGATCGAATAGTTTCATTCGAATTCAATTAAATGGCCTTTATCATATCTAATGCGATGATCTTTTTTAGAATTCAGGGATGTATTGCTGACTGCGCAAGCATTTATTTTTTTCATAGCTGTGGCTTTGAAACTTCGTCGATTATTATCTGTCATGCTCTTTACGAAGTGGCTTTGAATCCACAGATGCAAGATAAATTGCGTGCAGAAATTAAGGAATTCAGTACAAGAAACAATGATTTAAATGAAATGAAATATTTAGACAAAGTTCTTAAAAGTGCGTATACATATACTTTCATTGTTAACGTAAATATTAGGTAATGTCATAATCTCGGTAGAATTTTTTGATAAAATTTCGGCGAAGACTATGCAAAGTCATTTATTTAATTAATGATATATGATCACTATCTCCAAAAATTATTCTTCATCTAATTTCAAAACTACTGCTTGAATTAATTTGAGGGCAATTGTGAAATGCGGAGAATTATTAGTAAAAAATACAGCAAAAAATATAGATTATGCAGCGATTTAATATAATGATGCACATAATTATTACAGTAATGCACGGTTAAATCAACACGAAATTTATGCGGTTAAATTTACAAGATTCAGCTTCACTTTTCTCAGAAGCCTCATATCTCAGTCGACAAGGATAGAGATTGTTTATGGTGAAAAGAAAAGAGACAATATAGCTGATATTCTTCTGATTAAATTAAGCTCAAACACGATGTAAATCAAATTAAGTTTATCTACGAGTTTTTTTTATTATAGATTAATTATTCCGATTTACAATGTGTTTGTATTCAATGGATCAGTATTTACTGCTCTAAAAATGTGAATACAAAAAATTTGAAAATAAATCATTTTTTGGAAGAATGAAGATTACCAGAATTTTTTAAACGTTAATACATATATTTGACTTCATAATATTCTAGCTACTGTGGATACCGATTCATATACAGTCCACGACAAAAAGGTGGCACACTTTAAAAATAAGTGATTTTTATTTAATATTACAATTAAGGTTTTGTTTTCATACAAAAAACTGTAAACACCACTGTAAACATACATAAATGAAATAGTATTAAATTCTACCAGTCCAAGCAATTTTATTTAAAAAAAGAAGAAATTTTATGGGAACATGATGCGACAAAATGATAGCATATTTAACTAAAAATAATGTATAGCAATAAATCAACGAAGGATATTTTTTCCCTTTTTTATTATTACGCTATAAAACCCCTTCTAGGTTATTAGCAGTATGCATATTATTGTGCATACTAACAGTACAGAGAATAAATTGACATAGTTTTGATACATTTATATATGACATTTATATGATATACAATAACTTACAATGCGAAACATGTTTTTGTATTTATAACTAGAACTTAGGATTACTGTTGACTTGCTAATCATCATTTGTCTATTCTAGACCATACATGACTTACAAAGTATGTACAGTAATGTCTCTCTAATTGACACTCAGATTCTCCACAAAAATGGACAATTTTTAGAAGAGGAGATACGGTTGTTCGAGACTTGTGGCTCGTTTTTTATGGTTACTGATTGTCAAGAACTATAAAAATGAGCTGCAAGGCTCGAATAATCGTATCTCCTCTTCCAAAATTGTCCATTTTTGGGCACAATCTTAGAGTCAATTAGGGAAACATTACTGTACTCGGTACAAATTAATTAGAGACAGGAACTGGTTTTTTAGAAATTTATGAATATATAGGTCGTCAAGAATGAAACTTGTAGTTTACAGTTTTGCCAACTTTAACAGCTTGGTATTTGACAGTGCCTTAATATTTTTCTATGCTGTTTTTTGTGTGTTAAGGAGCTACACATATTGCCGGTAAAAGGAAATTATCCTAAGCTCTAAAAAATATTATTAACTTTTTTAAAAAACTGTTGTTTTTGATAATGGATCGGTCGGAAATTCGTGCTGTAATCAAGTATGAGTTCTTACGTGGAACTACGGCATCGCAGACCGCGCGAAACATAAATGGTGTATTTGGTTCTAGTGTAACTACGCAGCAAACAGTATCAAAATGGTTTGTCAAATTTCGGAGTGGTAACTTTGACCTCACAAATGATCCACGCGGTCGCCCAGAATCAAAGGTCAATAATGACGTACTAAAAGTCACCGTTGACTCTGATCCATCTCAAAGTGCTTATGAATTATCATTAAAGTTCGGTGTAAGCAAACAAACAATATTAACTCATTTAGCTCAAATCGGGAAAGTGAAAAAGTTAGATAAGTGGGTTCCTCATGAACTGAACGAAAACCAGAAACAAAAGCGTTTGGAAGCTTGTTTGATGTTGCTTTCTCGCCACAAATCTGATCCATTTTTGAATCGAATAATCACTTGTGATGAGAAATGGATTCAATACGACAATCGCAAGCGTTCAGCGCAGTGGTTAGACAAGAACGAATCTCCAAAACATACTCCAAAGCGTAGTATTCATCAGAAGAAGTTGATGGTCAGTGTTTGGTGGACTAGTGCAGGTGTAATTCATTACGAGTTCATGAAACCAGGCTCATCGATCACAGCAGAAATATACTGTAAGCAACTAGACAAAATGATGCTAGAACTTAAAAAAAAACAGCCTAGATTGGTCAACAGATCGACTCCTATCTTACTGCAAGATAACACCAGACCACACACTGCACAAATGACCGTGGCAAAACTACAGGAATTGGAGTTGGAACTTCTTCATCATCCTCCATACTCACCATATCTAGCTCCCACAGACTACCACTTCTTTCGTAATTTTAAAATTTATTAAAATTTCAATTCCGATAATGCAGTAAAATTTGCCTTCCAGGAATTCATAGACTCTCGTACATCAGGTTTTTATACCACCGGGCTGAACATCCTGCCGCTTAAATGGCAACAATGTGTTGATAATTTGGGCGCATACTTTGATGAGTAAAATCGTTTCTTGTGTTTATAAATTATCAGCAAACTTTGCCTATTTTTCTACAAATTTCATACTTGACGACCTGTCAGACTACATTGTCGGAATCCGGAGGAATAACTGAGAGTCGTTCGTGGTTATCCGTTTATTCGTTACCGTTCAAGAGTCAACGTTCGATCGAATCTTTTAGCTGGGCCTAGTCGTCCGTAATTCAACTGTCTGAACACATGGCAGACGAAGATCCTTGGCGACCGCGGGTTGGCTGCCGTTGATGTATCCGTATCTCCAGCACGCCAGGGGTGGTGTGGCGTCCGTCGCTGTGACCGCCACATCACCCTCCCCCCCTTGGTGGAATCAAGATTGCGGGGTCGCTCTTAACATTAACTTATTGCTACACGCTATTTACAGGCAAAGTATTAGGGGGACCGGAAAGTTATGTCGTTTACATTACATTCAAACAGATAAATATGCGCAAAAACGACATTACTTTACGGTCCCCCTAATATGTACATCTTGGCTTAGACCTCATAATGCTCGTTAGGTTTACCGCAAATATAGATTAAGTAATTTTAAAAAAATGTTATTATATTGAAACAAGCAATTTTTTAACCTAGAAAATGCGATTTAAGAGAAAGAAAAAATTACGATATATACCTAAATATTCATGCATGTTTCCACATTGTTGAAATACACATCTTAAATTTTCAGCAAGAACTCAACCAGAAATGCTTGCTCTTACTAAAAATGGTCAAGTATGATTTCCTTTACAATAGTAAAATGACTTTTCCGAGTGAGAAAATGGGAGGGATACCTGCCAAGATTCCTAAGACAATGCATTCATACCTTAGGTAGTCGATACGGGTAACGGTATGGATCAGGCGCTGCGGTACAGAGGAAGCTAATGGTAAGCAAAATTTAAAGATATGATGTATTATGTTATATATTATAGGAAGCAATACATCGACGTTCTTAATATATATTTAAAAAATTGTATTCTTGTTTAAAATAGTAGTCCCATATGGTGACATCAACCCTACGATAATGGCATTCTCATTTCACAGTATGTGTGAATGCAAGGTTATATTTTTAAAAATTTTAAATTAATATGTGCAGTCGCGCGTAACCGCTCCTGATTGGTCGAGTCACCGAAGCGTGAAGCGTGACCACGACTATATATACTACAAATTCTGACAAATGGTTCATTCGACGCCTTGTATCTACAATAGCAACATGGAGAACTTCAGGACTTTCCTTGATGTGATCGGAGTGCTCGACCCTACCAAGCCGGATTTTATTTCTGAACTTCCGCCGGAGGTGTCGCAGTTAATCCTACGCATGTTGGATCCTCGGTCTCTGCTTTGCGCTGCTAGAGTGTCAGGTAAGTGGCTGAATGTCTGCAAGGACGATCCTATCCTGAGACGAACCGCGAGACACTATAAACAGCGCATAATGCAGAGACGAAGAGAACGTTTTCCTGCGGCAGCTGTTGAAGAACCAAGGACGACGGTACGGAGGGCAGTTCCAGTTCCTGCACAGATGAGAATAGTTCCACCTCATGTATAAGCTCGGCCAGGTTCGAGAAATTCGACGCGTGGCAGATCCATTAGAATGTAATTTTTTGTATTAATAAATTATTTAACTTGACGTGCTTCTTCCAGCAAATAGTTATTATTATGTTTTAGTTAAGTAAGTGTAATATAACTTCTAATTTTTTTATGTATCTTGACCAGCTTCTTTAATAGTAGCAATATTTTCTTAGTTTTAACATAGTACGACTAATAAGTTGTATCTTGACCAGCTTCTTTAATAGTAGCAAATTTTTCTCTAATTAGTTTTAATATGAAGTAACTAAGAATAAAAAAAAAACTTAATAGAATAATACATTATATTTGACTATCTTTGCAGCCAATGCGAGTAAAGTACAACTATAGCAGATTTCTGTGTTGACAAAATGAAAGTTCATTTATCCGCATCTCATACGTATAGACATATGCATAAGCGGACACCAGGCAAGATGGCACAAAGATGTCTTTAAGACGTCTTAAAGATGTCTAGTGTAGAACATTGGGCAAGTCTTATTCTGATTGTTCTGTTGCGACAATCAGAACAATCGGAAATTTTGAAACTTTCAGAGAAGTTGTCCGAACATTAATAACAGTCACTGTATCACCATCAATGGTCGGACAACTTTTAAAACACAATAACTTCTTTAGAACTGGACTAAATGACTCGAATTTTGTTTGGATGATTGCGGGACCAGTCTACTAGACCATTACTAGAATACTTTTTGTAATTTTGCTATTGCTTGGAACGACAAAAAAGAATAAAAAAACTTATGTTTAAATATTCAAACTCGATCTTCCCGGGAAGTATATTTATATATAACAATATTTTTTATATTTTTTTCATGTTTTCACAAAAAATCACCTGGTGCCTGCTTGTACATATCCTTCAGGGAGTTTACATTTTATATCATGAGGAAGTTCAAAGGACCATTTTTCAATCCATTCTGAACGAATTTTTTGTGCAACAAAGACGAAAATAATTCTGGTAGGTTAAAATTCATTTAAATGCAAGAGAATCAACTGCATGAAAGTCCAATTTATGAAATACAATTGCTTCTACGGGCTACAAGAAGTGAATAGAGATCTTTGCAAGATTTGTATTCTCTTAATACGTGGATCCGCCAGCAGCTGTCACGGCAATACGAGTCCTATCCGCGTATTACGTCAACTCCTTGCGATTAATCCACCGAAATACAAGATAGCACAATTTGTATCTCTTCGTATATCTCGTATTTTTACGGTGATGTGTAATTGGCATGCATTCCGGCGGTCAGGCGATGTATGCTGTGTTTCGCGTTATAGAAGAAGTGTTCCGTCACGTAGAACCTCCCGCAGACCTCTCTCGTTATGGCACGGACAAGCGTGTGTCATCTGAGGAGACAGAGACCTTTTTTTGCAGCTGCCGAACATCCGGGCAGTGTCTCCGTCTTTTCTAATGATCGCGACGTGTCGTAAATCCAAAAGGCCCGAAAAAAATCCCGCAATAACACTTGAGATTTTTGAACGCGTCTTGGGAAAGTTAGTCCCAACCGTCGCGGGGATGACATCTCAAGGCCCAGAGGACCTCCCCGACCACGCAATTACGTGTCGCACCCCTCTTCAAGACAAGGCCCGTGCAGGACGGTACGAGAGGGTGGTGACGAAACGTTTGGAGGACGCTGATTGGGAAATCGTAATTTTCGAGAAAACCAATCAGTGCATCCCGGCATGGAGGTGGAGATTCCTTCAAGAATCTCAAGTGGGGAAAAAGGTATAAAAAACGCGAGCAGTAGTCAGTTATTAGTATTATTATACTTACAGTCGCCTTCAAAAACATATATTCTCGATCCGGAGTCTCACTCGTGCGTCAAACAGTCTCAATCGTTCGGAGACTCACTCGTCGCAACCGGAGACTCATTCGACTCGGGAACTCAATCGCTCATTCATTCGAAATCGGCCAATCGGACCGATAACCATTAAAAACCGACGCGTCTTCAAACAAGTGAAGCCCGGGCCTTACAACCCCGATAGGGTTGACGTTCGATCCCCGCGCGTCAAAAAGGCGTCGTAAAAGCACGGCGCTACAAGAAGTTTATACATGATGTATGATTTAGATGTATCCTAGAAAAAAGTAGGAGAACGCTTCACATACATACATTGCAGACTTTTATGCAAAATAAAAATATTGTTGCGAATCACTCCGTTTCTCTCACGTCGCGGCATTTTAGTTACAATAAAGAATATAAACTATAATACAATTCAATTCAATTATGTTACAATTTGAAACGTTGATCGTTCGACGGTCCGATCTCGTCTCCTCGATTGTCTGTTGGTAACACTCTTCCGTGGCAACCCCTATTTTCTACTATTTTTTAAGGAGTTGCTCTCGAACTTCGCGCCGTCACCTCTCATTGGTCAACGTTATTCGTTAATAACTCGTAAACCAAGTCGCAGATTGCATTTTCGCAAAGGAAAAAGTTATTTGAAATGACCTCAGCTACCCCTCATTTTCGGTTGTTGAAATAATTGTGGAACACCCTGTATAGTACAAACGCAGAAAACGAAAACTGAAACGTATTCTTTGATAACAAGACGAATGGAGTAGACTGAAGTAAATTTGCGCTGATCTATCGCGGACGGCTGCGTGGGGCCTATCTTGGGCCACGAGTGAAGTACTCAAATATCGAGCTAACTAACGTATCCAAGTCGTTTCAAAAGATTTTTGACGCTCGATTTTGATATGCCAAGTACCTCAGCAAACTCTCTTGTTGCCAAATGTCGATTTGAATCAATCAATGACTGTATTCTGTTGCTATCAACTTCGAACGGTCTTCCCGAGCGTCGAGCATCCCTAATATTAAAATCACTGGATCGAAATTTTGTAAACCAATTTTGACACTGTCTTATCTTTAAAAAGTCTTCACCGTACACGTCACATAATTTTTGAATCAATGGTTTGCGCACCTTAGAACTTAAATTTTTGGAGTTTTCTCGACAAAATCTACGAGAATATACATAAAAGAGCGAAAAATCTTTGGACCCGTAAAGTAAAGTTTAACCACAGTAGGACCTAATCGTGTGTAACATTGATAGTAAACGTGATTGTATCTTAGTAGGAGACTTTAACGTACACTACTTAAATTAGAAATGTAGGTATACCAACGGCACAAGATTTTACAACTCCCTAAAATCTGCAGATCCTATTTTACATAACGATCTTACATTCTATCTTGCACATAGCATGTACTGAAATTCTAAATCTAACATCGAGCTCTTGTTTTCCACTATGGCCTCAGTGACAAAATTCAAACACAGGTACTCTAACCACTTCCCAATTCTTTGCAACATTAAAAATAGCACATAGACACATCAGTTATGAAAACAAAAACAAATTTTATACTTGCAGAAATCCTTTGATATTTATTTCTTTCAGATTTTTCAATGATCTTAATACTTCGAACGTTGTTTTAATCTCTTTTATTAATCAGCTCACTTTGTTACTTTACTTATTTTTAAGTATATTCCCCTTTTTGGACCATATACTACGGAACGTGGATCACTTTCATACGGAATCATTGTTTTTTCACAAACGTCGACTTTAAAATTTTCTAGTGTTTTTATTAAGCCCACTTTTGTTTGGTATACTGCAAACCGTGCACCTACATGGAAAATTACAAATTAGATTGAAATAAACATGGTACAAAATTTGTCAAATATTATGCATTGAACACTGGAGAATTTGTAGAAATATTCAGGGTGTTGAAAAAGAGGTGTTCAAGATTTTAATGGCTTACAGTAATCAATGAGAGTAGTAAAACATTTTCAACACTCGGTATACCTACGGTCTAAAAAAATCGAATACACGCACAAAGTGGATTGAAAGTATAATTTAAGTTTCTTTGTTAAATTACCAATGCAATTTCGTGGTCCATCTCCAAAAGGTAAGTAGCTCATTGGATGTCTCGTCGCAACTGCATCATCGTCAAATCTTTCTGGGTCAAAAATTTCTGGATTTGGATAAATGCTGGAATTGTGGTGAAGTCCCAATACCGGAACATATATTCCAGTACCTTTAGGGATCGTTACTTTTGTATTACTGAAGGTGTATTCCCTGTTGCATTTTCTCTCCAACAAAGTTCCTGGTGGATACTTCCTCAGTGTTTCTGTCAATAAGAAGAATATGTGACTTGAAATATTAGATCTATAAAAAAATGTATGCAAATTAGAGCTGTTACTTATATGAGATAATTTGTTTTTTTGTGATAAATAATAAAACATTGGAACAAGTAATTATAACACATTAACATCTTCAAGTTACGCTTCTAGTTAACAATATTTTCAACTATCTAAAGATGTGAATTTGCTGGTATTGTCGTCAAAACAACTAAAAACTTTAGTAATTACTATTATTAAGCTACTATTATTACTATTATTATTATTAAAAACGAATTCATCCATACGTAATATCATTACTTTTAGATGAGATTGAACACGTCATCTCGAACACCACTTAAAATATAGGTACGTACTTCTACATTAAAACACGTTCATTTTTGTGTCACTTCATTTTCCTATTAAAACGTGATTTATCGTATTCAAGGTCATCTAAAAGTCATAATAATAAACATGGATGAATTAGTTTTTTACAAATAAACGGACAATGACGAACATTTCATTTCCATTACTTTGTATTTTTTTGTAATTATAGCATCAAAGGATTGCTTAGATATTCTTCTGATTAAAATGAATTTTATATTAGATCATATTATAGGAGTTTTAAATCAGATTAATTTAAGTTATTCTCGGATTAATTAATTAGCAATTTATAATAATCGGAAGAATCTCAGCTATAGCTTGGTGCTACAATTTCAAAACTAAGTTACAAAGACTATTGAAAACAAGATTTTTCTTCCTTACAAATTTACTGCATCAGTCATGCCAGCTTAATGATATACGTCTATTTCTTTCCTTTTCTCTGTATTAAATCTATAATTTTTGTCTACTGAGATAGCAGGCTTGTGAGAGGAGTGGAGAAGGATCTTGTACATTTAACCGTGCACCGCTATAATAATAGATTCCCTGTTTGTAATCATTACATTAAGGTGCTGCATTATTGCTCTCATATTTTTTACCAATATACCCCCACGTATCGCAGTTGCCGTTAAATTAATTCAATTCAAACTTTTGAATTAACATGGAGATAGAGATAATGATCAGTTTCTCACTAACTAAGAAAATGTTATCGCAATGTTCTAGTAGTTTATCCAAAAATACAACCAAAATGATGTAACAATCTAATATTTACATTATCATGTAATGTATGAGTATACGTACCTTTAAAAACTTTGTCCAAATATTTCATTTGTTTTACATCATCATATTTGAAAGAGCCATTGCTTTTTGTACTAAACTCTTTAATTTCTGCACGTAATTTATCTTGCAACTGCGGATTCAGAGCCATTTCATAAAGAGTGTGACAGATAGTAGTCGACGATGTTTCAAAGCCAGCTGCGAAGAAGACCATCGCTTGCGCAGTCATCAAGTTGTCCGTCAATTCTGAAATAGATCATCGGCTATTTAATTGAATTCGAATGAAACTATTCAATCATTTATTATTTATTACTTGGATAAACTTCCGAAGGGGCTCTGCTGTCGTTAAAGGAAAATATTTAGGGGGAATCTAGAGATGTGGAAGAGGATACAAAATATAAAATTCTAGATTCAGGAATTTTGTAGCTTCTGAGATTTTAATGAAAACTTTTACTACTACTAGAATGAATCCTGTGTGTACCCACGCATTCGGGGTGGGATGTATGTCAGCATGACCTCCTCCAATTTTCTAGGCAGCAATTATAATACGTATACTTGTGAAAAAAGTATTTTTTGCATGAAAAGTAGGGAGCTTGAAATTTTCGAGATATTTAATTTTGTCGATATGAAAATATAAAAATACCAATTTAACTTTCTCATAAAATTAAATTTTATAGTGCTTGAAATTAAAACTTTGTAAAGTAATAAGAAATGTATATTCTTATAGGATATCTCTAAAAAAGATGCGAGGAGATGGTAATAGAAACTAATACAAACGTGAATAGTAATGGTACGTATGTGTGTGGAATAATAATAATTTCCATATTTACAAAATACTGTTTTGATGAGAGTAAATATAGATATAATATAAAAGAATGCTATCAAATGAAGAAATAAAATTTGAATTTTGGTCTAAATTATCAGACGTAATTATCAGATCTTTGTCTCGAGGATTCGTAAAGCTGAAAAGTTTTGTGTAGTTTATACTGTCGACATCGGTCCAAATATAGCGGCGGAGATGTGCGTACGTGGTCCAGATATTTAGTTCCCGGAATTGTTGCACTCTGTACACGGAATATGTACTCACACATGACTCGTCGAAAGGTTAAGGGTCACGATAGGGATATTAGAAAAGTTTTCGTAAACGTACGCAGCTCTTCGTACTTTAAAAATAATATAAAACCTGTATCATTTTCTTGTAAATCTCATGTTAATTCACATGTAAATCATTCACTTTGTATATTCCTAAACTTTGTGGATTATCTTAAACCTTTTGACATGGTAATCTCACATGGACAATTTTCCTTGTCACTCCAGACATAAACTGAGTTTTTTTTAAAGAATATGGCTCATAAATATAGTTTCACGCAAGCACAAATACATACATGTAACAGTTCTAATGAAAATAAAAACTTACCAATATCTTGTAACTTCTCTGGGTGATTCTTTAACTCTATCAGCATGTTCACGAAATCTGGTCTAATCACGTTATTTTCCTGTCTGTACTTGATAGTGTCCGATACAACTTGAATGAAAAATGATGTAAGTTTCGGATGCGGTTGTAGAGACATAACAAAGAAGTATAATTTCGGCAGACTTTCTCGGAATGTAGTCTTTAAGATAGCCCAGAGCGAAGTTGAGAAAACCACCTTTCCCATTTGCCGAAATTCACTTTCTTCATCGGATAATGCGTTCATGTTGATCCCAAAAGCACAACTACCGATGACGTCAGTCGTGAATTTTGCTGCTACTTCACGACACTCTACCGGCTCCCCTTTTTCTTCTAGTTTCTCTAAATATTTCTCTAATTGTTCCGAGCATTCCATTATCAAGTGAAACATTTCCTTGAGTTTTCCAGATGTAAAAACTGGTGAGAGCCTTGTTCGCAGTGGCCGCCATCTCTTTGCTTCTAAACTGAAGATGTTTCCGGATAATGGTTCCACCTATAGCAATGATAATATTGAGATTCTTCACTTTTAATATATGTTGCGAGTACAGCCCTCACGGGACATAAAGACATCTTTCTGTTTACATTCCTCCTCTTGCCAGCTGCCCCACTGCCGCAGATGTCGGTAGCTACCGGTAGCTGCGGCAGTTGGGCAGCTAGTAAGAGGGAGAATATAGATACAGAGCTGCTTTCTTGTTGCGTGAGGACTATACCTACAGTATACATGGTTCCTCAAATCCCGTGGGATGGTCAATTATTTCTGGAAGAAAGCATTTTGTAAATAGATGTTCTAGACAATGATGTGGATGTATTAAATTGCATTCTATTTAATGATCAAAGTCACATCAAAGTGAACATGATCTTTTTAAATGGTTGTGAATGAAAATTGTCTGAGTTACGACCTTTTGAAAATTGGGTCCCTAAAAGTCTCGGAACAGCCGATTATCTCAGAGGAAAAGTACTTTCAAAATCAATGTTTTAGACAAAAATGTTTGAATAGTTTTATCAAATGGTCAACAAAAATTTGGATAGTTTTATTCAGCAGTCAAGTCCATTTGGCCTTAAATGGGCGAATCGAGGTCGCGACCAGCTTAGTTATATAATTCTAAAATCGTTGTAAACAATTTCCATCGAAAAATGGTCGTGAACTAAAATTTTTGAAAGGATTTGGTGTCAACTATAATAACATAATAAAAATTTAAGCGTTTCAAGATTCTTCTGTTTAATAAACATCTCTTCTTAATTAAAAATGTTCAAATGAATTTGAGATATTAATCGAAATAAGATATAAGTTTGTGTGTTAATTGCTGTGTACTGATCATGCAAACCGAATGAGTTACTGTGTCTTATTTATTGTGTCCCATATGTCATTACTGTACTCCAAATACTGTAGACTATATCGAATAATGTGGACCAGATATCTAATAATTTTTGTACGATGTGTTATTCAAATAAATCGTAAATCCTGGGGAACATGCAGTGCCGTAGCCTGTTCTTGGATACTATGCATTTTTATCGAGATATAATGGTCACCTGTCCGTATTGGCGAAATTCAATGTAGTAGTAGCTCTCTATAGGTTTTTGAAAATAACTCGAAAACTAAGTACGAGCTGCGGTAACAATACATAGGGGAAACTTGTCATCTTGGCAACATATTCAACAATCGTCGAAAATCTGTGAGGAGTAACTTTTCATGCACAATTACTATATAGTCTATATGCAATTACTGTATAGTTTACGTCTACAAGCCATTCTCGCCAACCTTCGGACTCTAATCCGTGCACTGCTTCAGGATTGATAAAGTCGAAAATTGTTAAGTATACCCGTGTCTTTATGAAATTGATAAATTTGTTCTTTATTTTATTCCTGGTTTTAGTGAAATTATATTGCGAAAATACCATGTTGTATAAAGAATACTTGCACATCTTCCAAACGGCAATGTGACTTATGGGCCAGCTTTAAGTGATTACAAAGGATTTAACAAAGATAACATCAGAGTGACAATTTTTACATAGGAACTCGACATCCAACAATTTCAGATGTGTATTATTTTCATTGTTAACATTTAAATAACTAAGAATCGCTCTCAAAGTTGCAGGTAATTTACCCAGCAATGAAATATCTTGACAACGGACAATATCGTACCAAATGCAATTTCCTTCCGTTTGATATCCAGAAGAAAGTTCCCGAACTATTTAATCTGCCCTTCTAAATTTTCAAGTAAAAAGATAAATTTTTCTAATAGCCCTGTTCTTAATGTTAAATAATTCCAGTGTAATCTTCCATCGAAGGAAATTATTCGTAAATTCATTTATTATGCCTACCTTCTCATTAATAACGATTCCACGGTCATCGAAAACAGAAAAATCTTTGATAAGAACATCCTTAATGAGATCCATGTCACGCACGATAACATTAGGATTTCCTCTTATAAAGATTCCAATAAGGGGCTCATTTTTGTATTTTTCGTACACCTGCCTTAAGTAGACTCCAAGAGTTGCTCTTTTAAGGAGAACATCTTTGATAGTGCCAAATACAGGTATTGGATCAGGTCCAGGTACACCTCTACTTTTCCAAAAATCGAAGGATGATGTTAAGTAATAATAGACAGCAACGAACACCAACGCAATGGCGCTGAGTATTTGGAAATAGTCAGCCATGATAGTAGTTCCCTGAAAATAATATGAAAACTTATGAAAAATTACTTATAGCATTTACGAATGCTTCTAAGAATAAATAAACATTTCATCATATTTCTACTTAATTTGTACTTAGTTTCTTGACGTTTTATTTGATCAACAATTCACGCTTAAGTTAATGACACATTTCTCTATTTCAATGTTTTATTTATTTACATGTAAATATTAATTTGTTACAATTTTAGAAACATTTCCGATTCTCATCCTTATATCTGTTAAATAAACTAATTTATACTCATCTTTATGGATAAAACTTGTAGAATTTAAAGGATAAAGTGTACAAGAATAAACAAACCAGAAACTATTAACAATTATCATATAGAAATTTTTTTACAATTGTTTTTAATCTTTAGAAGGTGTAGGCTACAGTCGGTTAAGGGAGCTCAAACTGTGTTTTATCCGATTTGATAAGACGGTTAACGGTTCGTGAACAATTTTAATCTCAATCTTGTCCATGAGAGATCTGGTCATATTTTGTTCGAATTGAAAATAACAAATGAATATTTGAAATAATTAATTTTGGACTGATGTTTTCAGTGCTGCTATTTAGAATTGAGGATTCCATTTTAAATAATAGCAATTTCAAATAATTCATTATTTCGTTATATTTTTATTTCAAATGTATCGATTTCAATAATCCTTCTAAATAATCCAAAAATATTATTTTTTCAAAAATCACTACATCAATTTGCTTTAAGCAATACTCCTCTCACTACGCCGATGCTAAGCTTTATCGAAGTCGGTGAACACATGTACTGCAGTACATGCCATGGCTCCTTCGATTCGAATTCCCGAAAGACAACTCATAATACAATGACATAGCTTTTTTTAATTTTAACATTTTTTAACTGATTTTTTCTTAACGTACTGCTGATGGTTTCCTGATTAAAATTAGGCCCAACATGATATAGATTGGTCAAATATTTTAAAATAATTATAAACGATTAGCATTTAGCGTTATGGTAAAATAACCGAAGTTTTCCCAGGTGTTCAGGCAAGCATCGCGCCGGCGGACCGCGGATGACCAGGTGCGATTTTTTACCTGATTCTTCGAGACAAATTGACTTTTACTTTTGTAATTGTTTCATTGCTTTATGAATATTGCCGTTGTTACGCCGTAAAAACAATTCGGACAAGAGTGACGAGTCGACTCTTGTCCGCACAGGAAAATGTGAAATCGTCGCTGGCTCCCCAGAATTGCAGTTTAATTGTTGCTGGCTCCCCGGAATCACAGTTGAATCGAGGCCCGAATAGCGTCATACATATCTGCTTTAACATTACCTTTCATATCTTTCTATTGTTTTTTTTTATAATTACAATTTGTGTAATGAAATAAAATAAGTTACTTACTATGTATAATGTCTAAACCATGTCGTGTTTCGTATCATTTTAATTGGAAAAATCTGACCAATATATTAAAAAAATTTTCATGTACAAAAAATAAGAAATAAAAAAGATGAGTCATCGTTTTTATTTTATTATCGTGTATGTACATAGTTGTTATTTTATTGTTATTCGTGCAATAACACATCAACATAACGTCATGAAAGTATTATCTAATGATATAAAGAATAGTTTCATTATCCTATTAAGATTTGGTTTATCAATACGAGTAATAGCTAGAAAATTTGCTGTTAGTCAAGGAGTTGTACATAAAATACGAAAAAAATTATTATCTTGTCAAGAGAAGATAGACAAGATACATTACTTCAGAAATTGCAACTACGGTATCAATGACTGTAAAACTATTAGGAATTTTACAGCAATTGAGAAGAAAAAAACCTGCTCTATCAAAAAAGAATGTCAAGTCTTATCTGAGTTTTACAAGAAAATATTTAAGCTGGAAAACAACCTCTGGCAAAAAGTTTCCGATCATATACTCTAATATAAAATTTACAAACAATATTCGCATTTTGGAGTTATAAAATGTTCTTATATGCAGGTAAGAGAAATGGGGGACATAGATGGGGTCTAAATAAAGTAAATAAGAGAACAACATAATACAATCTTTCATTTATTATAAAAAAAAACCACAGGAAAAACAAAATGTTATGTGGGAAAAAGTTTCCGATCATTGAGTTACTAATATTTTGTTAGATTATAAAATTAAATATAAATATTATAGTCATTGTCTAGGAAACTAGCCCCTCAGTGACCTAAAAATATTCAGTATTAGTTTTAGGAATTTAAGAGTTTTCATGATATTAATAGAGAACTTCCACTATTGCCACAAAGAATCCTGCGAATACGTTACAGACACTTACGATCCTATAGGATCATGTGGGTTTTTCTCTGTCAGATTTGGGGGGTTCAAAGACGACCTTACCATTTCAGTATATCATGCTCAGCATTACCGATAGTTCACACATTTAGGCACGTTAGAAAGAATCGAATATCCTATATATTTCATTTCTACTACGAATGCTGAATACTATATGGAGGTAATAATTGTACGTATTTGGCACGAAGATTTAATAAATGGTGGAAATAGTATTTTTAAAACAGGTACTACAGAAATACGATATAAACTCTTTTTATGGACAATTGAGCTATTACTTCTAATAATTATACAGGGTATTCCATAATTATGGTAATAGTCGGAAATGAAAGGTACCTGGAGAGATTTGAAGTGACATTTTCCTTAGTGTAAATAGAATCGGCGGTTTTGTTTACGAGTTACTAACGAAAAACAGTGACCAATGAGAGGCGAGCGCCAGAATTTTGAAAGCGAGCTGCACCTGGCCTTGGCGGAAGGACGCAAATTCAGGCCGCATTCGAAGTAATGAACAAGTCACACAGTGCGAACTTTCCGAATTTTTTTTACTACGTGACAATGAAATTTTTAATACTGTTCACCCTTATTTTAGAATATTTGAAGAATATTAATTAATTTTTCGGAGCCAAAATAGTAAGAGTTTAACGGTGACAGCCGCTTCAATTATTAATTGAGCCGATTACAGTGAAGATCAAGAATAAGAAATCCCGTCAAAGTCACGTAAAAGTTATTTTCGTTTCAACAATTCCGTATCCAAACAGAATTCAACGAACGATTCGCAAAGCTAATTTAATAATAAATCGCTTTAAAAGACATGAAGGATATATTTGTTTAAGAATTGTGCAGAATATCATTAATAGTAAACTTACCCATTCAGGTGAGGATACATTTGCTGCTTGAAAATGTGACTCACGATACACGATGTCGATGCACTGACTTCACATAATGTTCAGTTGATCCCAGTTCGACGACCATACCGAGGAAGGAAGGAGCCTCAGGTAGGAACGATATGGTAAACACGGAGTTCTCTCTCTCTCTCTCTCTCTCTCTCATTTTCGGAACACTGTCGCCAAAGACTGGCCACTTAATAATCCACTTAATAATCCTCCGCTTGATTCATGTTGGTCGAAAGAGTTCACACAGTTCACTTTCACATCACGTTATTCGAGCAGAATCCTAAACGCGATTGTTGAAATAAATTATTCTTAAAAACAAAAAACATTATTGCCTGTACAGAGTGACATTTTTAATTCGAGCATCGAAATGATTGCTGCTACTATTAAAGTTTGTTACGTTAATCGACGAATGGAAAAACAATTGAGAGAATTATTGAACAATAAACAATAGATAAACGATACGAAATATTGGTTGTTGTTTTGAGGAGGTGGGATCGGCGACGGGAAGAGAGAATTGAACCCGGTTACAATTAGACTATCTTTATTTACAATCGGAACTAAACTCGCGACGCTCGCGTACCGTTCCCGATGAGGGTTCTTACTGAACTCACCATTCGCTCACCGATGCATCCCATCCAGATCATTCTTTCTCATTCTCACGGTTCGCTTTCACTCTGTCCTGGCTAGACGCATTCATTCTACGCGACACTCAAACCAATCGTCTAGACATTCGCTCGACGCTAACGCACAGCATGCAGCCCGGCCCATTCGTCCAAACATTCTTACGCCTTAAAACTAAACACATGGCGGAGACGTGGCGCCGGCTTGTCGCCGCCACATCACCCCCCCGCCAGTGATTGACTCGATCACGAAACTTGCAATCGGTCCGGGAAACGCACTCTTCTTCCGGACCGTGTGGTGCGTAAACCCGCACCTGGTGGTACTACTATGGGGGGCGGCACCGCCGGACCCCGAGATGGTGGCGATGGTTGGGGCGGCTGCCCCGTAAACTCGCTCGGAGTGGGTGGTGATGATGGTGTTGGTGGCCCCTCGGACTCTCCAGGTAACGCTGGCTGTGTTGCCCCTGGTATCGTCGGCGGTGCTGGATCTGTAGCCAGCAAGTACGCCGGCTTTAGGCGATCTATGGTCACTGTGACCGCCTTGTCCCGGATACTGAGGGAGTAAGTCCGGTCCCCTCGCTCGAGGACCCTGTATGGGCCGTCGTATGGCGGCTGGAGGATTCCTCGCACTGCGTCGTTCCGCACGAACACATGCTCTGCCGTGGCGAGGTCCTTGAAAACGAAAACTCGTTTCGTCGAGTGATTGCTGCCAGGCGTTGGGGCGAGGGTCGCGAAATGCTTTCGTAATCCCGCGACAAAATCCCCTGGCAGCGGCAGCGACTCCGCTCTCTGTGGGACCAGGAATTCCCCTGGTAGGCGCAGCGTCTCGCCGTAGACCAGCTCAGCTGCGGTGGATTGTAAGTCCTCCCTCCAGGCTGCGCGGATGCCCAGCAAGATGGTGGGAAGAACCTTTGTCCAGCTGACGTTTTGCTGGCAACGGATTGCTGCCTTAAATTGGCGGTGGAATCTCTCCACCATTCCGTTTGCCGCCGGGTGATAGGCCGTTGTCCGCCAGTGGGCTGCACCTGTTAGCTGTGACAATGCCTGAAACAAGCGCGACTCGAATTGTCGACCCTGGTCGGTCGTCACGCGCAACGGGGTTCCGAACCGTGAAATCCAACCCTCGTAAAAGGCGCGTGCCACGGTCGAAGCTTCTTGATCCCGAATTGGGAAAGCCTCGGGCCAGCGCGTAAAACGGTCGACGCAGGTTAAACAGTACCTGAACCCCTCTGAGACCGGAAGAACTACAATGTCTATGTGCACGTGCTCGAATCTTCCGGTCGGCGCGTCGAAACTTCCCGGCGGCGCGAAAACGTGCTTGTTTATTTTGGCGCGCTGGCACGGAACGCAACCGCGAGCCCAACTCCGGCAATCGGCTTTAACGGACGGCCACACATATCGTTCCGTCACGAGTCTCACCGTTGCTTTAACACCTGGATGCGCCAAGCGGTGCATCGAGTCGAATGCGGCTCGCCTGAATTGTCCCGTGACGAAAGGTCGCGCAATCCCGGTAGACACGTCACAGATCACTTCAGTGTTCGAATCGGGCGGGCGTATCCGTTTTAGACGTAAATTGTTTTTTATTCTCCCGCTCATGTACGCCTGAAGTTCCGCGTCGCGCTGCTGAGACTCCGCCAAATCGGTGTAGCTGAAAGACTCTACCACTTCTTCCAACCTGGATAGCGCGTCGGCGACGACGTTGTCCTTCCCGGCGATGTGGCGGATGTCGGTGGTGAACTGCCCGATGAAATCCAGGTATCTAAATTGCCTGGGAGAACATTTCTCGGGCTTTTGTTGGAAGGCGAATGTCAACGGTTTGTGGTCCGTGTAGATGGTGAATGTTCGCCCCTCCACCATGTGTCGGAAATGCTTGATTGCCGAGTAAATGGCCAACATTTCCCGGTCGTACGCGCCGTAATTCCGCTCGGCGGCGCTGAGCTTCCTGGAGAAGAAAGCCACCGGCTGCCAATCCTTTCCGACCCGCTGCTGCAGTGCCGCACCTGCAGCAAAATCGGACGCGTCGCAGAACAAGGCGAGTGGCGCGTCGTCCCTCGGATGCGACAATAACGCCGCCTGCCTCAAACTGTCCTTCGCCTCGGCGAAAGCCGCGGTAGCTTCCTCGGTCCACGCCAACTTGGCGTTACCCTTGATGCCGTCGTGCAGTAGGTTATTGAGGGGCGCTTGTACCTGCGCAGCCCTGGGCATGAAACGCCTATAGAAATTTAGCATACCCAGGAACTGCCTCAGCCGTTTTGCGGTGGTCGGTTGGGGGTAGTTGGTGATCGCCTCCACCTTTGATTCCAACGGGCTGGTGCCTTTGGACGATACGGTGAACCCCAGGAATTTAACCTGCGCCTGGCCGAAAATGCATTTCGCCCCGTTGACGGTCACGCCGTACTTGTCGAGGCGTGAAAAAACTTCCTCCAAGTGGCGCAAGTGCTCCTCTTCTGTCGACGATGCCACCAGTATGTCGTCGATGTACGCGTACACAAAATCCAAGCCGCGCAGCACCTCGTCGATGAAACGTTGAAACGTTTGTGCCGCGTTTCGCAATCCGAACGACATACAGGGGAACTCGAATAGTCCGAAAGGGGTGGTTATCGCGGTTTTGGCGATGTCCTCTGTGGCCACTGGAATCTGGTTATACGCGCGCGCCAGATCTATTGTGGAGAACACCGTCTTCCCGTGAAGCGCGTGAGAAAAGTCCTCGATGTGCTTCACGGGGTACCTATCCGGCACCGTGCGCGCATTTAAAGCTCGGTAATCCCCGCACGGTCGCCAAGCGTCCTGTTCTTTTTTGGGCACCATATGGAGAGGCGATGACCACGCACTTTCCGACGGTCGCGCGATGCCGAGACGCATCATCGTCTCGAATTCTTGTCGCGCGTGCCTCAAACGATCCGGCGCGAGACGCCGGGGCCTACAAGCCACAGGCGGACCCGGCGTTGTGCGGATGTAGTGCACCGTTTCATGTTGCACTTGCACGGGTGTCCCCACTGGTCGCGTAATGTTCGGGAAACGTTGCAGCAATTCGTGGAATTTCGAATCACCGAAAATTGTCTTCACCGAGGGCGCCGATGGCCCGCACTCGCGCACTGAGCGTCCTGGCACCGTCATCGACGTCACCTGGTCTAAAAGTTTGCACTTTCCGACGTCCACCAATAGTTCGTAATGCGCGAGGAAATCTACGCCTATAATCGGCTTTGACACGTCGGCCACCACGAAACGCCATACGAAAGCGCGACGGAGCCCGAAGTCGAGGCTCAGCGTAACCGTCCCGTACGTGGCAATTTCCGACCCGTTCGCCGCATATAAAACGTAAGATGCGCGTTCGCGGAACCCGCGAGTTTTCGATCGAGGAAAAACGCAGAGATCGGCACCGGTGTCGATTAAAAACTGCGTTCTCGTTACTCGATCGGTGACGAACAAACGGCGCGATGGTGGGCAGTGGTCGCTGGCCGTCATTAACGACTGCCCATCTCGTTTCCCGACGCGGACCAATTGCATGGGTGTTCGCAACGGAACGCGTTCGCGCCGAACTTGTAGTGGTAAAAACACTTCCCGCCTCGTAGCGCGGTTCGTCGTTCTCGGGATAGCGATCGCGCTCGGCCCGGGGTGGATGGTCGCCGTTGGGAAAAACGCGGACCGGGGTTTATCTCGCGACGAATTGCTGCGAGCTCCTGCCGAAACGTCGCCGTGAGCTGTGCCATCTTCGAGCACAGTTGTTCCTCGACTTTGCACATATCCCTCGACGGCCGTGCGACGGCACCCGCAGAGGCCTCGGCTACCCGCGTGCGTGGGCCCATCGTGTCAGCGATGGTGTCGGCCAAGTCGGCCACTCGGTCGAGCTCGACGTCTCGCTGCGTCGCCAGGATGACCTGCATGCTCGCGGGGAGCCGGCCCAACCACAAGGTACGCAGTATCTCCTTCGACACGGCTGTTCCTCCCAAGGTCCGCAGGTGGCGTAAGAACTGCGACGGTTTGCGGTCGCCCATCTCCTCGTGCTCGAGGAGACGCCGAGTCTTCTGCTCCTGCGACGCCCCGATCCGCCTTATCAGCTCTGTCTTGAGCCTAGTGAACGGCTCAGCCGGGGGATTCAAGATGATTTCGCGGACCTCGGCCGCGTATTCTGGTTTGAGCGCGCCCAGGACGTACCCGAACTTCGTCTTTTCGGTCGTAACGCCGCTCGTCTCGAAACTCGCCTCGACCATCGCGAACCACAGCTCGGGGTCGGTCGGCGAAAATTCCGGTATTTTCACCGCGACGCGGCTGACTGTCGATGCGGGCGGGGATGCCATCGTACCGAATAAACGTGCGAATGTCCGTGTTCTCTTCCGAAAACTCCCGATCCACTGCCACGAAACCACGAACGAAATGCGACTGCAAAATTCGTGTCGTTCGCTTCCTTTAGATCACGTCGGGGTCACCAATGAGGAGGTGGGATCGGCGACGGGAAGAGAGAATTGAACCCGGTTACAATTAGACTATCTTTATTTACAATCGGAACTAAACTCGCGACGCTCGCGTACCGTTCCCGATGAGGGTTCTTACTGAACTCACCATTCGCTCACCGATGCATCCCATCCAGATCATTCTTTCTCATTCTCACGGTTCGCTTTCACTCTGTCCTGGCTAGACGCATTCATTCTACGCGACACTCAAACCAATCGTCTAGACATTCGCTCGACGCTAACGCACAGCATGCAGCCCGGCCCATTCGTCCAAACATTCTTACGCCTTAAAACTAAACACATGGCGGAGACGTGGCGCCGGCTTGTCGCCGCCACAGTTTTGTTTATATATCAGAAACTACATCATGTAATTTCTTTATTTCGTATCTTATGAAAATACATTGAATTTTATATTAACATATTGTCTTTATATACATATATTAGCAGCCCCTTACGATCAATACAATTATGCGATCTTATTATTAGAGAAGGCGAAACATTTTCAAGAGTTTCTGCTAATATTGCATAACGTGCACGACTGATACGTTGTTGCATGCGTTGTTATCAATGCAGCATTTAGGACTGTGCTTTCCAATACTGACCAGCCGCTCATAAACAAAGTTGTTCGACTACGTTGCGTTAACAGTCACGTTGATTAATGGTCTTTCCTAATAAACGTAATTTACTTTCGTTAATATCTCATTAACTATGTATCTTAGACTCCATTTGCTGTAATACTTTTTTATTTAGAATTCAACGCTTTATCTGAATTCAGGAAGAAATATTAAGTATTCCATTTAAAAAATTGAAGGTGATCTTTATATCTTGATATAAGACATCATTGATAACATTATATTGATACATAACATAAAACTGATTACAATGCTATGTGTCCTCCTGGAAGCCATGCAACTTCTATCAGAAACAACACATCTACATCAGCAACATGGAAAACTTCAGAACTTTCCTTGATGTGATTGGAGTGCTCGACCCTACCAAGGCGGATTTTATTTCTGAACTTCCGCCGGAGGTGTCGCAGTTAATCCTACGCATGTTGGATCCTCGGTCTCTGCTTTGCGCTGCTAGAGTGTCAGGTAAGTGGCTGAATGTCTGCAAGGATGATCCTATCCTGAGACGAACCGCGAGATACTATAAACAGCGCATAATGCAGAGACGAAGGGAACGTTTTCCTGCGGCAGCTGTTAAACCAAGGACGACGGTACGGAGGGCAGGTCCAGTTCCTGCACAGGTGAGAGTAGTTGCACCTCATGTACAAGCTCGGCCAGGTTCGAGAAATTCGACGCGTGGTAAATCCATTAGAATGTAATCTTTTGTATTAATAAATTATTTAACCTGACGTGCTCCTTCCAGCAAATAATTATTATTATGTTTTAGTTAAGTAAGTGTAATATAATTCTTAATTTTTTGTTGTATTTTGACCAGCTTCTTTAATAGTAGTAATTTTTTCTTAGTTTTAACGTAGTAGAACTTATAATTTGTATCTTGACCAGTTTCTTTAATAGTAACAAGTTTTTCTCTACTTAGTTTTAATATGATGTAACTAAGAATAAACAATTTAATAAAATAATACATTATATTTGACGATCTCTGCAGCCAATGCGAATAAAGTGCAACTACAGCAGAATTGATAAAACGAAAGTTTATTTATCCGCATTTCATACGTACAGACAGGGTGCCCATGAAAAGTATGTACAAGCGGGCACCAGCCAAGATGGCACAAAGATGTTTTTAAGACGTTTCAAAGACGTCTGGTGTAGAACATTCGGGAAATCTTATTCTAATTGTTCTGTTGCGACAATCAGAACAATCGGAACTTTTGAAACTTTCGCAACATTCGGAACATTCGGATAACTTTGAAAACATCATACCTTTTCTAGAACTGGAATAAATGACTCGAATTTTGTTTTGATGATAAAGTCTACTAGACCATTACTAGAATGCTTTTTTAAATTCTGCTATTGCTTGGAACGACAAATAAAATAAAAAAACTTATGTTTAAATATTCAAAGTCGATTTTTTCGGGAAGTATATATATATATATATATATATATATATATATATATATATTTGTATATTTATATATAATATAATATTAATTGTAATTTTTTAAATATTTTTTTCACGTTTTTTACGAGGAATCACTTGATTGTACCCACTTGTACATATCTTTGACCCATTTTCAGTCCATCTTGGACGAATTTTTGGTGCAACAAAGACAAAAATAATTTTGGTACGTTCAAATTCATTTAAATGCAGGAGGATCAACTTTGTTGATAATTTTATCTTCAATAAATATCATGAAACTAGCAATCAGAATTTCGCCTAACAAGTTCACGCGAAATGAACTAATTAAAAGGAGACGTCGTTTATTGCAGAAGAAGTGATCTGCGGATACATCGAGTGATCGAAGCCGATTGTAAAAACGACCGTACCCAGCGTGATCCATAGAATATTTTAGCCGACAGTTTGCCGTCAGATCCCCATTCTGCTAGCAAGGAAAGGTCCCCAGAAATGACGCTCATCTTTTGATGAGATTTGGTACAGCGATAGAGCTTGTAAAGCTGAATCCAATGATACACGGTTTTTGGGACAGACGGCTATCGTATACAGCCCACGTTTATCTTCTCCACAATAATTCTCGTAGTGTGCTGGTACCGGCAGAAATATGCAGAAATATGCAGAAATATTAGAGAGTGAGGAAAGGTGGGAGGCTCGATCTGGCTTATCGGAACGTGACGCGACGATGCGGCGAACCTCAACCTCCTGCCGGATGGAAATTCAATAGCAAATGTTTGTGCAATCATAAACTTCAAGCTTAGAGGAAAGGAGCTCAACACTATAAAGCAGCTGGTTCGTCAAATACGATCGATGTGGTGGTCCTCATCTCAAAATGATGCAATTAAATTAGTGGAAAGTATGCCTCGAAGATAAAATGTCATATAAAATTTGTTTGTTTTGCCCTAACCCAATGTCCTAAATACTTTTCGAGTTTTCTATTGTACACGCTCTTGTCAAACAGACAAGTGCACATTTTCGCTAACGGCATCGGCCTGTGTCAAGATGTGTTACCAGGTAAAATTTGTAAAATTCTTTAACAGGGTTTCGTGGAGCATGGTTGCGAACTAGCAGCTACAACAATTTCTAGTTCCTCTGCAAATTTCTCCATTTTAAGATCACGAGTAAAAACAATTTTTTGGGTGATCGTGGAGTACGCTTAAAATGCTGGTGAGACAGTCGTAGGTTGTGGGAGGAATGTTCACAAGTGTGAACACCGTCGAATTACTACGTTAGATAAATGTCACAAAATTTTTATTCGCGAGAAATTGTGATCTGCAATGTTAGCGGAGCCGGTCGGCCGTATTCCGCACTGTCTTTGCATTTCCAATTACATTTTTGTATTTGTATTTATTTGTATTTATCATGTCAAAACGAATAGGGTGACATATGATATGACCTGAAAGCTTATATAAGTACAAATCTTTGGTCACGTCGGCCCATAACATTACAAATTGCATTAAAACATTGGTTGGGTCATTGCCGAAAATATTGGCAGGGGTAATTAAACGGAGAGGTTATCCTACAAAATATTAAAAATCGACTTTATAATTAATAATGTTATTATCTATTAGTTATCACGTTTTAAAAGCTGTACGAACACTTTTATGGGACACTGCATATGTATTCGTACCTGATAATTAAGAGATAATTCAAGAAATATTTGTTCTACAAACGATCTACAACGCAAATCAGTATAAGAACCAAGACTTTGCTGTTGATGTATATTGTTATCAAGATCACTATCTTGCAGTCTCATGCTCATATTGTAGTTGCAATGCATTTACTATGTGCCGTCAATATTCTCCGAACTACACACAAGTTTCGCATGATCTGTATTATGTATAATGACAGAAAGTATTATTTTTTCGGCTAGCGTTGAAACATGAATCACTGTCAAGTTTATTGACGATTGCAATTAGTAAAATTCTCGTCGATATAAAGTCACTAGTCGACGTAATATCGCGACCATAATGCTTTAGGAATTTATGTATGCGTACATATATGTACACGTTGTTTGCTTTGCTTTAAACTTCAACTGGTAAGGAATTTGCTTAGAATATACCGTTGAAACAATGTGTTTGGTGCAAACTTGAGCACATTTAAAATAACGTTACTGGAAATGCTATTTTTTAAATATTATTTTTAGTATATTATTTTAACTTACAATTATTTGAAATAATCAATTGAGATAATTGCGAAATTCTCTAAATCTGGTTTATACTGATACACTCATAAGATAATTGCTCGACAATAAGAAACAATTTTCTGAAGACTAACTCTCCTCTTCCATCTTCTACGTCATGATTATTAAAATCGTCATGATTATTAAAATGATGTACTTGCGGAAAGAGTTTTCCCCAGAGCAAATAGTTGTCCAGATTTTTTAATATAAAATCTTTTTGTCGCATATTACTTCGAGAATTATATCTTTATGAAGAGAGTTTTGCTTAAAACAAATTGATGTAAAAATTTTTATAAATCAGTTCTTTTCGTTGTATATTATTTCTTTTGTCATATTTGAAATAAAGCAATGTCAAAATAATTCATTCTTTGAAATTGTTATTATTTCAAATGGATCGACATGATTTTTATTTTTAACTAATACCATTGGAAATAACGGTAGTTGTTCAGTAGAATGAAGGGCAGAGAGAGAGAGAGAGAGAGAGAGAGAGAGAGAGAGAGAGAGAGAGATATCCGACAAAACGTCAGTCGATATAGTCGTCATGGAGACTGTTCGCGTTATAGTTTTTCTCTGATTATTAAATCTTCTGCTATTTTTTCGTAACAACTCGAAATTTTCAAGTTTGTACTAGATAGAGTTCGAAAACAACAAAAGCAAAATTGTATCGGATTTGGTAACAATTGATTTTAAAATGATATGGTTATTGTACAGTGCGATAAAACGTGCAATCATTTTGTATTGGTTCACTGTCAGAATACTGTTGCTTATATTAGATAGTATTTGCTACTGTGACGAGAAATTTAATTAAAATAAAATAAAATAAAAGTTTTCACATTGTGGATATGAAACCGAACTTACTTAGGACCTTTGCGCCACGTCAATTGCGAATCCCCGTGCTTGCACTATTGGCTGTCTGGATCAGCTCGAAGAACTTGTGATCCTACACACAAGTGCCGTCAACACTTCGACTCACAACTTTACGATCGTGCATAAAAAAGGTAAGATATTGAGTGAATGCAAAATACGAAATAGTACTGCAAGCCGAAATAAATATTTTCATTATAGTTTCTGTTATATACAGGGTGTTACCGAACTGGTGGTACAAACGGAAAGGTGGCGAATCTACATGGAAAGATAATTCGAAAATGTAGAGTGACATCAACTTCATTTTCGAATAAATCGATGTTAATGATTCGTAGAATACGCGTAACATTGACTATGTTATAAACAGAGCTGGGAAATATTTATATGGAAAAAATATTTGAAATACTATTTTAAATAACACATTCTTCACAATTCAAATAAAATAGTATTTCAAGTAGGATATAAAATTTCAGTAAATAAAATATTTGATTTCGATTATTCAGAGCTATAAAGCATGAAATAAATATTTCATTTTGATAATGTGAAACGTAAAATAAAATAGTCAGATATAGATCTTGGTATCTGAAGCTACATCATGAAATTAAATATTTTATTTTGATAATCTAAAATCTAAAATAAAATAGTTTTTATTTTAATAACATAAAACATAAGATAGAATACTGGAAATGAATTTTGAAGATAATTAACGTAACGTAAAACGAGAGAACATAAGAAATCATGTTCACAAATGAAATTTATTGTCATCTTTGCAAAGTGCATATTTTATCTGCGTTGATAATGCAGAGGAAAAGTACTTCGTTCGTTTTAGAATACCAAAGTAATTATATTTTACACTATGATTTAGTAAAATAAAATTATTTTATTTGGTTATAATAAAGTAAATAAATCAAATATTCCGAAGTATATCACAAATATTTTCAGTGTTTATTAAATAAAATGTTATTTGAAATATTATCTTAAGAATGTGTTACAAGGAACAAAATACTTTATTTTTAAAAGTACAATCTTCTGAGCAAATGAAATACTTTTTTTATTTCCAAAAATGCATACGTTCCAGTTTATAAACGGTATGATGACGAGGAGATTAATAGTAAAAAAAACACTTCAAACAGAAATTATTGCTTGAATTCGATATTTAAAAACGGAAAATACCCTTGGAAACGTACACAAAAATCTAATATACAGGGTACCGTCATGTAGGCATAGAAACGGAAAACATTTCCAACAATTTTCGAATTAATATTTAATTAAAAAGTAATACCATTTCAATGTTTATCCCTTAATAATTTCAGACGGAGACGTAAGTGAAATGGTATGGAAGCGTGCATGTATTCTACAAAACATCTAACATCGATTTATTCAAAAAAGAAGATTCGTACGCAAAAATGTCACTCCACATTTTCGATTTACTTTTTCATGTAGATTCACTTCTCTTCCACTTGTATCACCAGTTCGATAACACTCTGTATAACAACACAAATTTTACGTTAATACCCGAATTTATACCTGAAGAATTTCAAACAGGACTGTGTTAGCTATTTTGATTACACCATAATCGCTGTTAAACCATAGCGTAAAACACTTGTCTTGACCACAGAAGCATCTCTTTTTATTATAGCGCCGCAATCAGATAACACCAATCATTGAAATTTGTCGATCATTCTACGTTTCTTGTAAATGTGCAAATTCATCTTCAATCTATTCTTATCTGCTACGCAGAAAAAGATACAGTATCAGCTACGCAGTAATGATTACAATTGCTTGTTTTGAGACGATACGCACGATAACCTGTGTTTAAACAATGGATGCAGTAAGGCTGCAATAACCCCTTACAAAGATTAAAAAGTTTACAATTGCTTGGTTATAGCGCTCAGAGTTGGGCATTTTTTTCAAATAAATTCTTCGAATAACATCTCGAATAAATAATTCGAGTAATCTTTGAAGAGGAAGTATTAATAAGATATATTTGAAGGAAGGAAATAATCAATGTTACGGAAAATATAACAAAATTTTCTCGTGTGTATAAGGTAAATATTGTAATTTCATTTTTAAGCAGCTGTTAGAGATCTCTCAAACATTTTAAATTCCACTATGTAGAAACATATTATGCATATAACTGTGGTTTTATTAAAATAATTTACAGCGAAAGGGGAGAAGGCACTTCGTATCGTTGTGCTTTATTCAATTAACGTGCCTTAAAAACAACTCTTTGATCGAATATTTTATCCGATAATCTATTTGCTTCAGGTGAGTTTATTACACTGGCAAATGATAATAAACGTTCTATAGGAGCAGAGGAAGGTATCAGAGTGGTGTATTCTAAAAATATGTTTTTCATTGATACGTTTTGAAAATCATAATCATTGTTGGTGTTAAAATCATAATTATTGCTATTGTGGCGGCGACAAGCCGGCGCCACGTCTCCGCCATGTGTTTAGTTTTAAGGCGTAAGAATGTTTGGACGAATGGGCCGGGCTGCATGCTGTGCGTTAGCGTCGAGCGAATGTCTAGACGATTGGTTTGAGTGTCGCGTAGAATGAATGCGTCTAGCCAGGACAGAGTGAAAGCGAACCGTGAGAATGAGAAAGAATGATCTGGATGGGATGCATCGGTGAGCGAATGGTTAGTTCAGTAAGAACCCTCGTCGGGAACGGTACGCGAGCGTCGCGAGTTTAGTTCCGATTGTAAATAAAGATAGTCTAATTGTAACCGGGTTCAATTCTCTCTTCCCGTCGCCGATCCCACCTCCTCACTATTATTTGCATGAAAATGTTCAGTTGATGTGGAGATATATACAAATGTGTATATTCGCTACTGGCTGATACTAGCGTATCTCAATATTGCCGTTGTTGCGCCGTAAAAATGATTCGAACAAGAGTGACAAGTTGCCTCTGGTCCTCACTGGAAAGCGTGGCTTCGGTTCCAGCCCTTGTCCTTCGTCGCCATATCTGCAACAGATCCGTTGTGCTATCGGTGCTGAGTTTCGAGGACCTCAGTGTAAGATCCTAAACAATGTCGTTCTTTCCCGAGGTTCGACCTCTTTAAATTCCAGGATTGATGAAAAAAGTACAGAAAACTGTTCCTTCACATCCTCCGCGCGTAGACTTGTCCTCAGATTGTAGTCAAAACGAGTCTCTTCCTACCGACATCTAACTCAGCCGTGGACTATTCCTACCGTCGTCGAACGTAGGCTCTAATAGCATAACTTCACTGATATTTTCTTTCAAACGACATATTTTTTCTATACTTCTTTGACGTTGCCTTTAATATTTCATATGTTATGAATCGATTTCTCTAACGAGTTTTTCGCAAATAAAATAAATTACTTGCTACGTATAATGAGTATGTATAGTCTAAAGCATGCCGTATTTGGTATCATTTTAATTGGAAAAATCTAACCAATATATTGAAAACCAGAACGTTCCAGCCGATTATCGCCAGGAAGGTCCTGCAACTCCTTTGAATTTTTCTGGCGAGCGCACCACAGCAGCAGGATTAATTAATTACTCCTAGGCGTGCATGCGTGCGTGTATAGTTTCACTTTGTATTGTAGTCGATGTACGAATACTTTCCACACCGACTGTATGTAATTCGACTGGCAATGCGTTTATAGAGCTGTTTTAAGAATCCTTTACCAGCATGCGGTAAACATTTTGTACGCGTAAGTTACGGGATCTGACAATGCGGTTTATCTGTAAGCAAACTTGTTTTTACTTGTCTGTAACGGTTTACAGAGCGGTTTAAAACTCTGCTTAGCTCTGCGCAAAGCCTCTTCTAATTTTGGTTGATAAAGGCAAACGGACAGATAAATTACATGAAGATGCGCTCTATCATCAAAATACGCGGAGACTGATATCTGTGATACTCCAGCTCCCGTATAAATAGTTTTTCATTTGAGAAGAAATTTTAGCATAACAAAGCAGAGGGAGCATACGTTTTGTACGGCAATCCACGAATATCCGGATTCCGATGTGCCACACGTTCGACGACCACGACGAGATGATTCGGAAACACGGGTCACTGCTACCCGGCACCATACAATGCGTGATAAGCGGTCCATCAGGATGTGGTAAAACGAACGTTATGGTCAGCTTACTGGAATGAATGAATTTATCGAATGAACTGCAATTCGCAAATGCGTATATGTACTTGAAATGGCTACGTCAGCCGAAATACGAACACTTGAGCAAGCTGTTCTCATCCGTGAGAGAGGATGTGGGTTACTTCGTCTACTCGGACAACGTGAACGTAATCTCTCGGGCAGATGCTCGACCGGCTTCGATGTTTATATGTGCCGGACACACCCGCCACGACAACGAAATAACGTCGATAATTGAAGAACTTCGCGAAGCTGGATTAATTATTAATTGATCGTAAATTAAATTGCACGAGTACACTCGTTACATTAGTAACGAATGAAATGTTCATTGGTTTTAGATGGTTCGATAGAATAAGTATTCGTTGAAATTGTGGCGGAACCAATCATACGATATCCGCAGAGGAAAATTGGGTCGCGAGATCTCAAAATATCGATTTGAGACTCGACGACACACATATATCGGCAAATAAATTGTACGTACAAATTAATTGTACGTGAGAAGCGGCAAGCCAATATCATCGAAGTTCAACCATACGCAAGAGATAATCGAGGACATCGATCTATTCTTACGATAACCAAAGCATTTAGTAAATACATGTGCCTGGGCACTTCCTCTGAAAAGTAAAAGTGCCAACGATGTGTGCGTTAAAAAAGGATGGCAGAATTCCGAGCAATGTGCAAACCGATATGAGGAAAGAATTCGACAATAAAGATTTTCAAGAATATCAACCACTATTCCACGTTCAGCGCTATGAAAGCGACCATAGTCGAACGTTTAAACCGTACGCTGAAGAACAATGTGTGGAAATTTTTCTCGTTGAGCGGAAGATATCGTTGGATCGATGAGCTTCCCACGTTGATCGAGGACTGCAATAATCGAAAACATCGTACCATTTTTCTTGGTGTAATCATTCTTATCTACCGTGTACAGCAACGTCAAGATCGCTGCTCCTGCTAAATTCAAGGTTGATGGCTACGTACGCATCAGCAAGTTCAAAATTGTGTTCGACGAAGGATACACACCGAATTGGTCAATGTAAATATTATATTATTATTATATATTCTATATTATATTATTACGTTACATTACATTACATTTACATTACATTACATTTACATTACATTACATTACATTACAATTACATATTATTTAGTGGAAAAGGTATTGCGTTGAAAAGGAAGTAAAATGTATGTAAAATTGTTAGAATTGGATACGTTGAAAAAGAATACATGCATATAAACGTAATGTTTTTGACATATATTCCTATTAATCGCACGCACGCACGCACGCACGCACGCACGCACTCACGCACGCACGCACGCACACACACACACGCACACACACACACACACACACACACACACACACACACATCCTTGGATGCATTACAATATCGTGGAAGTAAATAATCATGGGAAGATCATTTATTGCTAATGTAATCATCAGCATCATGCACAACTTCAGAACCATCAACTGCGTCCCCATACAAACACATTAAATTCCTTTTCTTTTTGTTGATCGTGCGATTGATACTCTCGAGTTTATATATATACATCGATTATACTCTTTTTTTTCTATAGTCATCGAACTATTCTTTTTTCATTGAAATCATGAATATCTGCATATGTCAGAACTTGTAAAAAAGATAGCAAACGCGAGTAAAGGTAAAATTTTTCTCATATGCTGCAGAAATATATCCCGTCGGCGAATCACCAACACCGTTGATAACTCAAAGATGATTGAACCTTTTGGCAGATGAGAAAGTTGCGTCTTCACTCGCATTCACTTCCGTTTCCGCAAATTCCAACATACGTACATATGCGTGATCTCGATAAAAACGAAAAAATAATTCAAGAATTACAGAAATAAAAAAGAGTAGAATCGATGTAAACTCAACAGTATCAATCAGACGAACAAACAAAGAAAAAAGAAATTCAATGTGTGTATGAGGACGCAGTTAATGATTCTGAAGTTGTGCGTGAAGTTGATGATGAAAAGATTACATCGGCATAAATGATTTCCCATGATTATTTACTTCTGCATCGTCTGATTAAATTGGCGAGACTGCATACTTAATTACATTTCCTCCGCGATGTTGTAATGTCCTCAAGAAAGGGTGTCGACCAAATTACTGAAAATGTAACGTTTATGGTCCTACGGACTCGATTCTAGTTACATCTGCGATACCGAATATACCAAATGATGTACAGACGTTATTAATTTATTGCTAACCGACTTTTCCACATGATCGTAAAGACATTTCAAATAGTCATCGAAACTTATGCATTTAGCTGTAACGTTCGTTCTAATTCCTGTTATTCTTTTTAATCTCGTCATTGCGCTTTGTCCGCGTGCCCCGTACAATTTCGTGCGGAGACCCACGAACTCTGTCATAATTGTCATAATTTTGTCATGTCATAATTTTACCGCCTTACTCGTCTTTCATCAATTCTAGTACTTTGTTGTTGGCGATCGGGACACCGTACACATTGTTTTCGTCATAATTGCTAGTATCGTAGTGGCAAATGTCACGTTTCATCGTCTCGTACGCGTCGTCGCAAGCGATCGAGATAAATCAAACTGTCCATGCCCGTGTATAGAATCTTGCATCTCTTTTGGAAATTTGGAAACATGTAACCGTAATGAAAATCATACAAGTATAATTTCGATGTGTCTAATACAGACATGTACCTATATATCTAGATGGGTTTATATAATTTAATTGAAAACTGTTTCAATTGAATCGCGACAAAATCCTCGGAGAATACGAGGTGAAAATTTTGTCGAGCTATTAGACACTGTACCCCGTGTCGACCGCTCCATCGCGAAAGCAATATTACGTTCTCCACTGTCTTTCCGAAAACCGCGTTGTTCATCAGTTTGAACAGATTCTTCGAGAAATCGTTGTCGCGTTGGCGCGCAATATCGTATTTACATCGATGTAGTCGCACAGCCAGCGTGATTGCTCAAACTCTAGAATACGCTGGATTTTATTTCAATTTCAAATTGTTTTTCAAATATTGCTGTAGATATTGATAATGGAGAACGTATCGTTCCTTATCGCGAAGCGTCGCCATCAACTTCTCTTGAGACGACCACGGTCCAGCATCGTGATGATTTATGATCAATACCATTTTGTCGCAGGGGTTACTGCGACGGTTTATATAAAATAATCCGAGAGTTTTTTTGGTTTTTATATAACGAGAACTTTAATATAACTTGTAACAAAAGGCGATGAGGTACAGTGTGTAGAAGGTAAAGGTAAACGAGTGACGGATGATACCGAAATATGGACACGTTGAGAGTCGGAGGAAAACTTGCTAACTAACTTCTCTCGGTCGAGAGGTCCTCGTATTTATTGGTAAGGGAAAGTCCTTGAAATTGGTAAGGGAAAGTCCTCGGGAAGGGCGAAGGCCTTTCCCAAAGATTTTCCGACCGGGGTGATCCGGGACCTATGGTCCGAAGCTGTGTCCCAACGTTTTTATTGTTTTATTGCGGGGTGTATGCCTTGCGTCGGGAAAACCCGAAAAAGGCATATGTACACCCCGCTTTTGAAGGACGTGTCTTTTTATGTCTGGTCCGCCACACCATTTTATATCTCTATTTTACACGATTTTATGATTTGTTTATAGTATATCATTTTTTGTTGCAACTTGTATGACCGAATCCACTTTATGGGGATGTATAAATATAATTTATATTAATTTGTTAGTGCATCTGAAGAAATGAGTAAAATTAGAATGCATTGTTGATCCCTTTCGTTACCCACGGCAAATACTCTGATATGACTTTTCGTCGCGAAATACATCAGAGTTTGGTTATTAGTATCCACAGAAATATATGCATATAGAATATATAAATAAATAATAATTTGTTAAATGTTAAACTTCTTGAAACATGTTTTTAAACAATAGAGGAATGAAACTAGTAATAAAATATTCAAATATTATTTTCACAAAGTGGGTGCTCCATTGGATCCCTCCATCGGTGTTGATTACACATAGCTTTAGTTGAAGCGAGGAGCACAGCACATGGCGGAAAAACGTCGTGCACGCGTTACCGAGGAATATTTTCTCGGCCTGCTCGAAATGTAAATCGTTTCCACACTTCTATCGAGCCGTTATTTCTTCAGAAATGTCTACAGAATCCGATCCTGGGTGGAGTTTCGTGCTCGACAAAGAACTTTTCGTAAAAATACAAAAATATTGCGGAGAAACTTCGACACTTTTTTAAACTTTGATATTAATTTATAATTATTTAGGACCGAAAACAATTAATAAATTGCATGCCACTATATTCGAAAAACTTCCCTCTACCTTTTGAGACCAATTAGATCTTTCTAACGTTTCTACTTTTCACATGCAATACCTCATTTTTTTCTCTAAAATTTTGGGTTTTTACAAAAGCTCGTTTTTTTCAAAAACTGTGGAGCAATTCGGTTTTCGGATTCTTGTTCGGGAAGTGAAGCTTTACAAGAATTTCATAATGGCTATAAGAAATCAGAAAAAAAGTTTGATTCTGTCGGACAGTGTAGTCGACATTAAACTAGATTTTACACTACGGACAGTTCGTTCTTCACAGTGTTTATATATTTCGTACACCACTGTAAATACTCGATGTACGATTTGGCCCATTCGTGATACTCGTCGATATTTCTAATCAACGCTGACATACGCGTCAAGCACTTTGACACGTTTTTACAAAGTTGCATCATTTTTGCGAAGTGTACACTACACCAACGCTCTGACATATTTTGTGAAATCCACAGTGCACATCGCAAGAAAGAATGTGACAATATTGACTAAAAATCTCTTGATCTCGAGCTGGATAATTTACAAACACCGTGTTCAAATATCTTCGACGCTGCAATCGCCTGCAACGATGATACGTTCACAGATGGAGACAAAACAATCTCGCCCGTACACAATTGTAATGGCGGCACGACAATATAATAATTCGCATCGTCGTAGAATTTACAATGTAAAAGTTCGCTCTATAAATCGAGCTGAAAAGATGTCCGTCGTATAACCCTCGCAATGGATGTATCCACTAGAAAAAGATGCAATACATCTCTCTCTCCCTCTCTCTCTGAAAATCACGTTGCATGAATTTCTATAATATTATATGAAAACAAGGGTAGAAATCACGGCAAGGACAATAAGACGACTTCATGAAGAAAATCGCAAGTGATGATAAGGACGACTTCCGGTAACACCGTCGATTCTTCCGGATGCAAAACCACGAAGACTGAGCGCCAGCGACTCCCACCTTCCCCAAGCCGCGCACTAAAGACTAACGCACGGACCTCCCTCCTTGCCCTGCAGGCAAATTTCCCTTCGGTTTCCCTGAGTGAGGACATCTACGCCTAGGACATCTACTTCTTACATTTCGAGAATATTCTCTGAAAGTTTTAAACTTTGCGGAGATAAAGTCGTTTAATTATTTAAAAGCTGGAACTTTGAAAACTCCTAAAGTTTACGATACAGGCGAGTATGCACAGGGTGTCCCAAAAATGTTTCGCAATACGGAAATGTGGGGTAGCTGAGGTCATTTAAAGTAATTTTTTCCTTAACAAAAATTCAATCTGCGGCTTTGTTTACGAGTTATTAACGAAAAACATTGAACAATGAGAGGCGAACGCTCGAACTATAGCGGGGTCGATCACTTGAGCGCAACGTGCTCTGACCGCGGAGCTTGACAGAAGTGAATGAACAAGTCACGGAGCGTGAATTTTCCGATTTTTTTTTACCACGTGACAGTGATAATTTTAAGAAAAATATCCTGATTATCCTTATTTCAGAATATCTGAAGAATATTTAGTAATTTTTCGGACCCGAAATAATAAGTATTTTAACCGTGCCAGCCGTTAAAATTTTCTTAAGCGCATAACACTTCACGTGTCGATTTGCGAAGCTAATTCAATAATAAATAATCGCGTTGAAGAACATGCAGGATATGTTTGTCTAAAAATGGTAAAGAATATCATTAACAGTATACTCGCCCATTCAGTTGAAGACGCATTTGCTGTTCGAAATTATGGGTCACGATATCGGTGCCACTGACCTCATACAATGTACAGCTGATCCTAGGCCGACGACCGCAGCGTTCAAGGAATAGTGTCGGAGGGACCTCAGGTATGGCTAACACAAAGTTCACTTTCACTGCACTGTCACCAAACTCAGTCCAGTTAATTAATCACTGATAATCCGAAACATTGATAATCCAAAATCGTAGAGGTATCCTATGGAGGGAGGCGAGGTTGTCGAATTGTTTGATTCAGCGTTAAAATGGAGTGACCCTGAAAAGGACCGATAAAATCATAAAAATCTTCTATTACCCGATTCTGCGGGGCACGCCGGTGGAATAAAACCTTTTTATAATACAGTAGAGACTCCCGTATCCGAACTATTACGAAACCAGATAGTAGATAAATAATAAACCAGATAGTAGAAGTTTCGGATAATAGAATAATCATCTTTTTTTGCATTAAATTATTCAAGTAGAAATTAACAAAATTTATAGTTTCTTTCAATATTTAAGGGTCCCATATCTCTTTAGCCGCTAAGTCACATAAATTTTGTATTGTTGTATTTTTAATGCTGGTCTACGAATTCGCTATCATGTAAAAGCAGTCTTTTAAATTAATTTTTTTATATTGCTCTATCACACCCTCTTCACTCATGCCAAATGTAAACAGAAGTTTTTTAAGCAAATCTTTTCTGTATAATATTTAAATATTTTCTGTTTAGAGCACTCAATTACTCCTTGATCTAGTGGCTGTGTAAGTGAAGTTACATTAGGTGGCAAAAACATAATCTTCGTAAATTCGTCCTCCTGGTAAACATATTGACATGTTTAAAATAACGTGGATGTTTACTTTTTTCAATAATCAGAACTGAAAGTTGATGGCATCCGGTAGCATTCGCTCAAAGTAGTGCAGTAATGCGATGCAAACATCACTATGAAACGTTGTGCGGATAACAGAACGTCCGTATATTAAAGTATTCGGATAATGTGGGTACGGATACGGGAGTCTCTACTGTACTTTCAACCTCATATCGCGATGGCGTAGCGATATGCGGATAATTCGCGCGCGATTTTTCTATCGCCTGTACTATATATATAAAGAAAATTAATGAAAATGTAACTATTGAATAGAATAACTAAATAACAATGTTTAAAAATCTAGTTATCACCAATAATAACTCATTTATAATTGATGCAAATTAAATAATAACTAATTAAGAAATACTTAACAACAATTTGACAACAAATTAGCGAGCAATTGAAAATTAATCCTTAGGTTTCATATCTGAATATATATGCTCTTATTAATGCGTTACAGTGCACGAGGGCAATGTTCCAATGAGACAATGTCCTACTAAACAGCGCTATGTGGGAAACAACGGAAAATAGGTAAGTTAGAGCTAGAGATAGAGCTAGAGAACTAGCTAGAGCTAGTTCAGATAGCTATCAAGCGGGCAATTCGTCAAATATTGATCTGACAGCAAATATTTTATTTACTTGCTTCCTTCTTTTCTTACTTAATAAATGACATGAAAGTAAAATTTTTAAATACGGATTACCTAAAGAGTATAACTCGTCCATTGTATCCATCGTGAAGTATAATATAATATGTACTAGCTTTGTCGTATGTTCATCTTTATATGTATTTAACTCACAGTCATATTTTACAAAAACAAATGCTTCGAGTTCGTCAAAAAACGCATTTATTACGGTAAGTATGCGATTTTTCAATGAAGGCGAACTTTGGCAGAGAAAATAAGACCTTTTACGCCAATAAATTGAGAACTTGAGCTGTACCTATTATTCTTTATCTTGAATATTTATTTTTCTTAAGATATTGAATCTCTAAAAGCACACAAATTTCATTAAAAAGCGTAATGTAATGCATTATTACTGTTATGTATCTATTACTGCGAGCCAAATACTGCGGACATTCCGATAACTGCGTGTCGAATACCGTGGACGTTCCGATTACTGCGTGTCAAATACTGTAGACTATATAATATTATTGCATGTAGAATAGTGCGAATGAATAATACAATAATTTAATCTACCTACTGCATTACTCAGTAAAAATATATCAGGTAGGTATAATACGTAAAAATACATTATATAGCAATACAAAAATATATTTATATTTATTTTCATTCACATACTATTATATACAATAGGTATACTTCTTATCATTTTTTACATGAAAATATAAATTTGGTAACAGTTATCTTTTAATAATTTAAATAAAATTATTTTAATTAATTGTTTCTTACAATGCTGCTTGCCTGTTCTGAAAATATACAATTTCTGTATTTATTTCTTCTTGCTCCTTTATTTTAATATCACATTTGCTATAATTTTATTTTTTTTATCCAATTCTACAATTTTTTTCTTTGTAAGTCTTTCGAAAGCAAAAATTCTTCTTTTGGAAGCAAAAATTTTGCTTTCTCTTATCTTATTCTTGCTTGCTCCCTTATAACTCGCTGTTCCATCCGTTTCAGAAGTTATTCCTGCTTCTGAATTTTTAATTTTTCTTTGTTTTTTCAATGCTATCTCTTTGACTTTCCTATTTCTTTCTTCCTCTTTCATTTGAATTATTCGTTGGGTTCCGGATTCGCTGACCTCCAGATATAATGAGAGGGGGTTTTATTTTAGACTTTGTATGTTTTATATTTAAAAGGTTATTATTAAGCCAAAATAAAAAATCTTTTACGGATTTTACCGGGGCTTCAGAAGTATTTGCAATATTCTGAAAACTTTATTTTTTATAACTGGTCATTAAAATGTCAGTACTCGGAATGCTTCCACCTCCTAACTACTGTCGCAGCGCCTTGCTCCCCGCGTTGCTTTCACTGACGCGCAGCCTATGGAAGCAACACGGAGAACGAAGCGCTGTGATAGTAGTTTCCTAACTCCTGGCGGAGCCCAATTTTGCGTTCTGAGCACTGACTTACGTATTCTGCATCTGCCGATTCATTGGCTAGTAGTTAAATTTTTCAATTTTTTACATGACGTAGAACTGTTGGACTTTTCTTCTAGGGATATTGCATTAAAGTCTTCTGTAACCTGCGCTTGATTGAAAAATTAATTGCATCCTAATTTTTATGCTATTAGGCTAATACTAATTAAAATAGTTTTGTAATCAATACTTACATCGTCTATAGTGGAAGATTCATCTACAGCTACAGTATTAGTAACATCTTAGTACAGTATTAGTAACATCTTTCAGAGGTTCTTCAGTGGTTGTTACTAATAAGTGCTTATCTGAATCTTTACCACTAAATTGATGATGTGTGGTAAAGATTGATTGTGTTGTTGATGGTGTGTGGATAACAAAATGTTACAGCTTATTACGTCTTCACTTAGAATATTCTCATTAATATCTAATTCCATAATAATTGATTATTCACGTCCAATTGCATTATCTATATACTTTGATATCAAAGTCATCTAAACTAGTGAACTTCTTTTATGTTAAAATTTCAATTGCAATTATCAAAGAATAAATTAGTATACAGTATCCAACTACTAAAAATATAATACCAGACTGATTTAAAAAATTTTAGGATAATTTTTGATAGGCATACTGGTATTTTCGAAGTTGTCTTTAGAGTACATTTTTATTGTTAATATTTACATTTTCAGAAACAGTTGCATCATCAAACTCTACCAGCTCATTAACCAACTGTGAATCAGTATCAACCACACTTATTTTTATCTGGATGTGATAATTTGTACCAGATTTCAAAAAGGCTTTCATCTCTTGGCATCCCCTTCCAAATAGTACTGGTATTTAATCTAAATGATTGTAACTGGTGTATAGTTAATAGGCTTTCTAACACTTTTAAAGAATTTATATTATTGTGCACACTTTCAGATCCATTTTCTGGCGTATGAAATGAACAATTTATTTCCATCCAAGTAAAAAGCTTAGTAAAATCTATGGCTTCAACGTCAAAAGGGTATAGTCCATATTTTTTTAATCCATTTTGCATAATAGTTTGAATATTAATGCATGCAAAATAGTGCATGCAAAATAGAAGGTTTAGGACTTAAAGCCAGACCTATTTCATCACTACTGAAGATTCTGTTTACTTCTATTGATAATAGATTTTGTTTTCTCAAGTAGTCTGAAACATTTTGAAACCAGTTTCGAAAACATTTTCTGACATTATTACTGCGATTTCCTCATGCCTCTTTAAAAATGAGTTGTACCAACTTCTTTCAGGTTTATTATCCCTACACTGACTTTTCTTTTTCATGCTTTGGCATATCATTTGCACACTGTCAATTATTTGAGATTTTGTTACTGAAAAATCTTTTAGAACATTCCAGAATCCAATTGACGAGATCTTTTTCTTCTTTTGCATTCAAAACAGTTGCTGGTCCAGACTTTTTATCGGCATAAAGTCCTAATTTCTTCGCCCTTAGGGTCGATTCTGGAATTTTATATTTCCGGGATACTTCTGCAATAGAGTCTCCTCCACGAATTTCTTGCAAGGGTAACGTCACGTTTACCTTAGGATAGCATAACCTTACGTTTTTCCTTGTCTTTATATCGTTGGATATTTTTTGTACTCTTGCCTTTGTACTTTTCCCACTTTCTTTTAAACATATACACACATCTACAATTCTTAGGATCAAGATATTCTCACTATAGCATTTTACAAATTAGGTATATATAGGTACTTTACGATCAAGCCTGTCACACCGGTTCATCGAGAACTGCACTGTATAGGTTAAGGTGCAGTGAAGCATTGCAGTAATGTACAAACAAACTATGTACCAAATACTGTATTAGTATATATGTAATATTTGAGGATAGATGATAATGATAGTGTGTCATTAAGTGTGTGTGTTTTATTAAAGTAATGATTTCTTTATCTAAAAATAATGCTAAAATGAATTGTTTATTATTAATTACCAAAATATATAAATGCCTTTCGAATCAGTGTTCACAGCTATCATTACGAGTATTTCATAAGATTCGACGTTCTGATAAGCTTCAGAATATCAAAAGTTAATAAATAAATTAAAACTGCGATTTCTGTTACTCTTGTACGTCATAAATTATCAATACTAAACATATACAAAATTATGAAATTCATCTTTAGGAGATTACACACTATAAAATGTTAGATTTTATTACTTTTATAAAATACCGCAGAGAGAGTATTTGGGGCGACCGCAGTAATACCTACACTTACCTTATGATGAGCGATTCTAATGTGATCGTTAGAATGCTAGTTTGTACGAATACGCATCCACTGTAACCACAGCTCAATTCGGTTTTCTCCGATTTATTCGATCTTTTTCGAATCGTTCGGTTTCTTTAGAATCGTTCGATTTTTTTCGAGCAATTTGAGTTTTTCCAAACCGTTCGATTTTTTCTGAGACTTCTAATTACAAGATTGCTGTATACTATGCAGGGTGAGTTTCGTAACATGACGATAAAATATTTGTTGTACGAAAAAATGTTTCAGGTAGAAGTTGCATGGCATATGATCATTTTTCCTTTTTATCAAGATATGAAGGTCACCTTCAATTTTTTGTAGGTGACATTCTGGGTGAAGGTGAACTGTTAATATTTCTTTCCAAAGTCGGCTAAAGCGTTGAATTCTACATAAAAAAGTATTATACAAACTGGAATTTAAGATACATAGTTACTGAGATATTAGCGAAAGTGTGTGTGTGTGTGTGTGTGTGTGTGTAAGCCTTGTTTATTAGGAGAGACCATTAATCAACGAGACTGTTAACACAACGTAGTCACTTTGTTTACGAGTTGCCGATCTGTATTGGAAAACAGTCATAGATGCTTCTCGTTATACGTAGATTGCTCTATTTGCCTTTGTCGTTTCCGTAACTGTTTTTCTATGGCTAATTTGTTATGGCTATTTGTTCTCTTCTGAGGTAATTCATCCCTTCCTGTCTTAATCCATTTCTGCTTGAATATCCTTTCCTTTCTTCTACGCTCCTTCTTTGTCCTTCTTCTTTTTTCATTTCTTCTAAGCATTCTCTAACAACTTTTCTTTTATCTGTTTCCCTCGTTCTCATCTTTTCCAAATCTTTAAGCTATGTGGCTTCTTAAGATCTCGTTTGTACTTCTAATGTATACAGAATTTTCTCATACGTTTTACAATTCTTCTAAATCTGTTTTCTAAGCATAGATCACGATCTGTGGTGGCCCCATTGACTATGGTGGAAAGAGAGAGTATGCTGTAGTTAAATGCATTGCCAACAAAGCATGATTCAGTCATACCCACTTATTTATCATAGTATACTAATCCTTGAATTCAAACTATATTCGGACAATACGAAAAGTACCAACGTTTAGTAAACAATGTTATCCTGATTTTGAAAATGATCACATTCAATGAGATCGGACCGACTAATCCGTTTGAATCAAATTAACATCGCAGATTCCACGAGTTCGGATAACGAGCAGTAACACTTAAGTAACTACAGATTCAACTTAAATATCAATTACAACGGATTTGATTCTTGTAATATACAATTTTAGTCAAAACGTAAATTGAGTAAAAGTTTATTTTAACGCATCATTCAGATTCAGCAATTTTGAATTTATCGTTTTCCGTACGATGCAATCTTATCCAGGGATCTTAACCGCCACTCAACCCTAAGAATAACCTGGTTAACCAAGGCGGGTTACAGTAACCTACAGTAATCCGCGGAATAATGGCTTCCAAGTCGTCCAGAGAGCGGGTTAACCCGTTAAGAGCGGGTAACATAATCCAATCCATAACCCGGCTACTACAGGTAGATTACTAATATCAGGCAAATATAATAGTATGTAACCGGGTTCGGTTTTGTGTAACCTGTAAGAGCGGCAGTTAGTAACCCGATTAATCCGTTCTTGAAATCGGTTGCAGTTATGGAATAAAACTACGAGAAGAATTGTTGAGTTTACTAATCTTCTTTTAACTTTGATTAGATAAATGTTGCCATCGAATTGTATTGGAATATTCTACAAATGTACCGTCCCTCGGCGTGCTGAAACGTGTTATATTCTAAATTGCAACTGTTTTAGAGGGAAATTTTCTTGTGTTTTGTTGCTGTCGACAGTCTAGTCTTGTTCAGTTGCAGAAGAAGCACGCTTTATATTCTTCAGTCGTCAGATTGTGTAACTAGTTGATACGATTAATAATTTCATTTTACATATCTTTTTTGTTTTGTTATATAATATTATGTACAGTGGAATATCCTGTTCGTCATTACTTCTCATTTAATATGAATGAAGATAAATCTAATAAGATTAACAGCAAGTTATTTTTAATTTGTAAAGTTCAAGCCATCATTCTATCAAATCGACGTGCGTTACAAAAAGTAACACGTTTCAGTTTTTTTATGAAGATTGCGCATTATACTTTATACATAAGAACAATAGTACATTTCGATTTTTGCATCGTATGGTAGCATTTTTCGTATGTAGCGACGAAGTGTAACATTGTGCTTTTCGATGCGAAAACTGGTACGTGTTTGCCGCGTAAACTAGCCCGGATCATTATTATCTGTGAAAAATAACACGTTTCATTCCTTGCTGCGAAAAATAGCTTGTTTTATTCTTTGCCGCAAAGAATGTCGCATTAAATAAATTAATAAAATAGGTTGCTTAACATTATAATATCGTAAACATCATACAATAAATTGTTCGAACTAAAATAATTTTAAAAAATGGATGCGATTATAAACAGATATAAACAATTCTCTAATGAATAATATTCTGATAAAATTTAATATATTCTCTTAGGATGCATTAGCCCGTCATAAGAACGAGTTAACCGGGTTAACGAAACTTCTGCGCACTGGTTAACCCGGTTACGCAGGTTACTCTACGAATCTGACAGCGGTACCGGGTTTGGGTTAGGATTCCTGATCTTACGTACCGCTTGGGTTTTTTTTTTTTTTGTATCAACATTATAATACTACTCCTGGTAACAATTTTCCAACCACACGCAGTGATATGAAATTAACAGTAAATATCAAATTGTATTCTTTGTAATAGAGTAGAGATAAAATACATGGTATCGTCAAATTTATTTAGTATAATACGAAAACACATGAAATAATCATGACATTTGTTTAGTATACACTAAAAACGTAATGGATAATTGTTTGGAAACAATTTAATCACGGCCAGCAAGTTGTACTAATCCGGACAATTCTTTATATACTAAACAATTTTTAATAGTAGGAGGAATTCGCCTATTACCTGACAGCACCTAATACCGGACAGTAATTATAATCATAAAATCGCGAAAACGGTTGTAAAACAATGATACTGCGAAAATTGAGGTGAGAATAAAACAAAGAACATGAAAAAATCGGTACATGTCAACTACGTAAATGTAGCGAAAAAAGTGAATTCTGATACCGAATCGAATAGAATCAAAAATGTAGATGTCAAAAGTATCGATACCTGTTTGATTCCTTACAAAGGCATTGATATTCGTTTGATACAATTTATAAGAATTTCAATACCCGTTTTATATCTTTCAAAATGTTCAATATCCATTTGAAAATTCACTGAAATATTTATATTTCTCAGATATTAAAAATTATTAAAATAATAATAGCAATAATATTAAACTGAAGTTCTCATTTTCATCTTTAAGCTATACAAATAATGCAGATTACAATTTTGATCGAATTAGAATTGCTAACTAACAATAAATTATTGTTTTAATAACTTTTAATATCAAATAAATATAGATGTTTTAATGAAATGTCTAATAGAAACTGAAACATCTTGAAAGAAGTGAAACGGGTGTTATAGAATTCTCATAGAAGTCTCAAACGGATATCGATACTTTTGTAAGGTATCAAACAGGTATCGATACGTACATTGATTGTCTCAAACCAGTATCGATACTTTTGTAAGGTATCAAAGCGGTATCAATACTTCCTATTGAGTACTTTGGTATCGAATTGATTGAATATCATCAACGGTAACAGTATCGGACCGATTATGTTACTACCCGTGAGTCAAATCTGGCTCTTTCCCTCTTTTGTGGCTCACCGTGGCTCGTCACGACTACGTATCTTCAGCGTCCCTCATACACTCGCGAGAAACGATATGACATTGTTTCTTCTGAGCTCCACACGGGGCTGCTCATGTGTGTGTAGTGATGTGCATAGAGTAACAGTAGTGGAGCTTGTAGCTCGCAGTCGAAATGACTCGTTCATGCTTCACGTAAATTATAGAGAAATATATAGGGTGTCCCTGAAAGGTAACCTGAAAGCGGCCACCCGGTGATTTCTTATGAAAAAACATGAAAAATATATACAATATCTTTTTTTGTTTGGAACTTAGTTTCTGAGAAAATCGAGTTTGAATATTTAAACATGAGTTTTCTATTTTTTAAGCAATTTTTTAAGCATTCTAAGCAAAAGCAAAAATAAGAAAAAAGCATTCTAGTTATGGTCTAGCAGACTAGTCTCTCTATCATCCGAAAAAATTCGAGTCGTTTAGTCTAATCCTAAAAAAGTTATTGCATTTTAAAAGTTGTTCGTACATTAATGGTAATACAGTGACTGCGAGCGGTGACCCGCTGTGTAATCCAGAGCGTCATTCTGTCCTTTTATTAGCAAGTTTCACATTAAGTATCTCAAAACCTATAAACCGACTGTACAAGCAATTCCCAACTTCGTGCAATCAATGCAGCGACGATTGCAAGCTGTAATTCAAGCGAAAGGTAATCCTACGAAGTATTAATAGTCTTTAAATTCGTATTATTATTAAGTGTACGAAGACTTTTGTGGCCCGATATTTGTACCATATAATAAATATACTGTATTTGCTTAAAGAGAAAAGGTTCGTTTTTATTTATTCCTATATACAGTTTTGAAGACTGTTGTGAAGAAACTGTTTTGTGAAGAAAAGTTCTTTAAGTGTGCGTAAACATATTCCAAAAGAACGTTATGTAAATACTAATAAAATTGAATTGAACAAATTTTGTTCTGGTGTACGAACACTTTTGTGGGCATCTGTACTTGCTACATATAATGAATAAGTATGTATGGTCTAATACATGTCGTGTTTGATATCATTTTAATTGGAAAAATCTGACAAATATATTTAAACAATTCTCATGTATACAAAATTAGAAATAAAAAAGTTACGCCATCGTTTTTATTCTAGCATTACGATGTATTCATAGTAATGTACAGTCTGCCTTTCCAAGTAGTTTCGTTGGACCCCGAGTTTCTTTCTCCCTTTCTCTCTCTCTCTCTCTCTCTCTCTCTCTCTCTCTCTCTCTCTCCCTCTCTCCCTCTCTCTCTCTCATGAGGTGTTTGCAAATATAAAGGTGAGCCGTTAAGCTCGAAGTATCACAACTTCGATTTTCGGACTGATTGTTTACAATTCGTGTCCGGCAACAGTTGGTCAGAAATCGTTGTATAACCTAAATTCCTACATATTTAATCTCGTAATAGGATAAGCGCTATAGCCAAACAATTGTAATCTTTAATATTTAGCTGGTACTGTGTCCTTCTTTACACATTGGAGATAAGATTACAAGAAAAATAAATACACACAATTAAAAATAACGTGGAATGTTTCGTAACTTTCTGTAGTTGGTGATATATAATCGAGATGTTATAAAAGGGGATGCCATAAGGTACCTACCACTCTCGTTCATCCTTTATTGTATCCCAAGAAACTAGACCTTATATATAAGTATTGCGTCTGTAATATTCTTCTGCAATTACAATATTTTCTGTTTCTTCTGTGTCACGTGTTCAAGTGTTTCACGCTGCGATCTTTCAGATGTAAATTTGTTTGAATTAACGTAAATATTTATTGTCATTGTATAACAGAAATTCTAATGAAAACTTACATTTCGGCTTGCAATAATATATAATATTTTATTGTTGTGAAAGTCGATTTTAATACACATCTCATTAATTTTGCAACTTATTTGTCTCAACACCATACGTGTATTGAATCACAAGTTCTGATGCAGACAGTCAATAGTGGCAGCACCTGAAGATTCGCAATTGGAGTGTCATAAAGATTCTGAGTAAGTTCGGTTTCATATCCACAATAAACAGAGTATTAATTTTTTTTTAATTACATTTCTCGTTACAGTAACAAATACAATCTAATACAAGCAACGGTATTCTAACAGTGAACGGATGCAAAATGATTGCACGCTTTATCGTGCAACAATAACCACGTCATTTTTAAATAAATTGTTATTTAAATACGATAAAATTTTGTTTTTGTTGTTTCGAGTTATTCATCTAACGCTATCTAGTACAAACTTGAAAATTTCGAGATGTTGTGAAAAAGTAGCAGAAGCTTTAATAATCAGGGAGAAACTATAATATTGTATATTTGACTATATTGACTGACGTTTTGTCGGATATCTCTCTTGCTGCCTTTAGTCTAATGAATAACTATCATTATTTCCAATGCTGTTAGTTAAAAATAAAAATAATGTCGATCTATTAGAAATAATAACAATTTAAAATAATTAATTCTTTGACAAAAGAATAATCCTTTAAATAATGTACAATGAAAAGATCCGATTTAAAAAATTGCTTTAAGCAAAAATCTTCTTCTAAAGATATAAACCAAATAAGATTTTATATTAAAAAATCTGTACAACTATTTGCTCTTAGGAAAATTCTTAACGCATGTAGTTAATTTTTAAAAGATTTTTGTCTATGTTCATCTAATATTGTTGGGAAAGAAAATAATCATTCCACTGACGTGGGAGATAGAAGAGGAGTGTTAGTCTTCAGAAAATTGTTTTTTAATATCGAGCAATCATTTTATATAGTTAAACCGGTACTTTTATCTTGCAGGGATGTCAATGAGGATATCAATAAAAACCAGATTCAGAGAATTTCGCAATTATCTCAATTGATTATTTCAAATAATTGTAAATTAAAATAACATATTTAAAATAATATTTAAAAAATAGAATTTCCAGTAACTTTATTTTAAATGTGCCCAAGTTTGTACCAAACACATTGTTTCAACGGTATATTATAAGCAAATTCCTTACCAATTAAGGCAAAGCAAACAACATGTACATATATGTACGCATACATAAATTCCTAAACCATTATGGTCGCGATATTTCGTCGACTAATAACTTCATATCGACGAGAATTTTACTAATTGCTATTGTCAATAAATGTGACAGTGATTCATGTATCAACTCTGTCCGAAAAAATAATACTTTCTGTTATTATACATAATACGGATCATGCGAAAACTTGTGTGTACCGCAGTTTAGAGAATATTGACGGCAGATAGCAAATGCATTGCAACTGCAATATACCACAAGACTGAAAGATAGTGATTCTGATAATAATATGCATCAACAACAAAGTCTTCGATTTCTATACTGAGTTACATTGTAGATCGTTTGTAGAACAAATATTTCTTGAATTATCTCCGAATTATCAGGTACGAATACATATTCAGTGTCCCATAAAAGTGTTCATACACCTTTGAAAACGTGATAACTAATAGATAATAACATTATTAATTATAAAGTCGATTTTTAATATTTTGTAGAATAAACTCTCTGTTTAATTACCCCTACCAATATTTTCGACAATGACCCAATCAATGATTTAATGCAATTTGTAGTGTTACCGGCCTGCGTGACCAAAGATTTGGAAGATTTGACGTTGACAAGGAAATGTGTAGGTTCCTTGCTTACTCCCCAAGCTTTCGGTTCATATCAGATATTACTATATTCGTTTTGACATGATAAATATAAATGAATACAAATACAAAAATGTAATTGTCATATCTAGCGTAAATGAATAATTTTCGTGATATTGTTTAATAACTACTGGTACTACTACTATTAGGAGTTGAGAATAACTCACAAATAGTGATCGCATATGAAGCGCTTCGAATCAATTTTAATCTGTAAAATGGCACATGAGTCGAATTACTTCGAATCTGATTCAAAACCTTAAAATTCTTGAAAGACTTAATCGTCCTCGAAGTTTTGAAAATTTTGGTGATCTTGAAAGTTTTACGGTTCTTCAGAATTTGGATAAGGTTTGAAAGCTTAATAAATAAATATTAAATGTCTTACATACTTATATGATACATTTTTATTGCTTTTCTTCACGCAATTTCATTAACATATAGCATGAAAGAATGTTTGGAAAGATGTAGTTATCATTAATATATTTTCTTCATGTTATTCGTTTTTGTATTTTATAATTACGTATAATGCATAATGAAAGTTTAATAATTATTTAGTTTTCCCCATTTTTACTTATTTTGATGATTTTTAAATACATTATAGGGAACAGGATTTTGAGTATCTTTTTCCTACTCATACATGTAGATGGACTGTTTACATGCCGAAGTGATTAACTCCATTTTTTGAATTTTACAAAATTTTAATACCAAAGTACTTGATTAATACATCAGTTTTTATTTTTGGAATAAATTTCCTTAATAATTATGCTGCACACTTCAAAATGACAATAAGGAATGTAAATTTTAAAAAGAACCTTTTAAGAAAGAATTATTACTTTTAAAATTATTACTTTTCCTTTTTCGTAATTATTTTCATTTCGACAATGCCATATCCAAACAGAATTAACGAACGAATCACAATGCTAGCTTAATAATAAATAATCGTGTTAAAGAACATGAAGTATATATTTGTTTAAGAATTGTGAAGGATATCATTTATAGTAAACTCACCCATTTAGTTAAGGATGTGTTTACTGCTCGAAAATGTGGATCACGATTCACGATGTCGGTGCGCAGACCGCGTGCAATGTACAGCTGATCCCGCGTTGCTGGTAATATCGAGCAAGGGACACGATCGGAGCGACCTCAGGTATGAATGGTATTGGTCAATACGGAGTTCTCTTTCACAGCACCGTCATCAAAAACTGACCACTTAATCAATTATTGACAATACTTAATTGTGAAAATATGTTTTGAGGTATTTTGCTCGTCTACTGCCTCGATAACTGTGTCTTCGAACTGCAAAGACAGCATGGAATGCGGCTGACCGGCTCCGCTATCATTGCAGATCACAATTTCTCGTGAATAAACATTTTGTAACATTTACCTAATGTAGTATTTTGACGGTGTTTACACACACACACACACACACACACACACACGCGCGCGCGCGCGCACGTACAAAAATCACCCGACAATTTCTACTTGCGACCTTAACATGGAAAAATTCGCAAAGGACCTAAAAATCGTTGTAGCTGCTAGTTCACAACCATGCCCCTAAAAACCCTGTTAAAAAATTTTACAAATTTTACTTCGTGACACATCTTGCCATGGGCAATTTAGCAAAAATAATACAAGAGCATGCACAATAGAACTCGAAAAATATTTAGGATGTTAGGTTGCAAGAAAATACACAAATCCTTGATGATGTATACTAAAATGCTTTATTAGTGATATGCCGTTATCAATAATTAATTGACATCTTCGAGGCAATCGCATAATCTCGAGACAAGGACCTCCATATCATTCAAATTTGACGAACCAGCTGCTTCATGGTGTTGAGTTCCTTTCCTGTAAGCTTAATCTTCATGATTGCCCGATCATTTTCTATTGGATTTCCATTCGGTGACTGTGAAGGCCGAGTACAACGAAGTACATTTTCTTCTTTCCACGCAGTACGATGTGAGCTTCGACGTTTTGGTTCATTATCATCTTGCAGTAGCCAATATTTGTTATTTCTTATAATCCACTTTTGATTTATAAGAAGAGTTTTATACAAAGCATCTTAGGGAAACAGTCAACCTACTTGAGGTGGAATTTCCTATTTAATGGATCGCGGGAAGAATTTTGTCGTATACACTTTCGTCAAGCAGACTGTACGGTCCAGCGAAATTCATTGTGCGAGAACGACTATTAGGGCCTAGATATGCGTACATACAGTGGGCCACAAAATTATTCGCTCATCTTTTAAAACGCAATAACTTTTTAAGAACTGAACTAAATGATTTGCATTTTTTTTTAGATGACAGAGGGACTAGTTTATTAGACGATGACTGAAATGCTGTTCCTTTTAAATCTTGTTATTACTTGGATTCGTAAAAAAAAATAAAAATCCCTCGTTTTTTAATTTTTTTATCTGAGCCTATAGCGAAAATTTAAAAAATGCCTCTCATAGATCTTGGTAACTTATATGAGTGTTGAAAATTTTATCGAAATCGGTTCACGTTGTTACGAGTTACAACAAATTAATGATCGCAAAGTCGCAGTTTTTTATTAATAATTAAAATGACTGTCACAGATAAATTACTTACTATTTCGAGTCCGAAAAATTAATAAATATTCTTTAGATATTCCAAAATAAGAAAAAATAGTGTTTTCTTAAAATTATCACTGTTGCATAGTAAAAACAATTTGGAAAGTTTACGTTCGTTGTTCATTGTTTCGAACGCGGTTCGAAGCTTGTGCATAGCGCTCCTCCTTGTTAATAACTCGTAAACAAAGCCGCAAATTGCATCTTCGCTAAGGAAAGAGATAGTTCAAATGACCTCAGGAATCGCTCGTTTCCCGGAAATACCATAGATTTAGGACACCCTGTATATGATCTAAGACGAGGCTCGGAATTATCAGTACGCCATATACAGAATGCGAGGGCTACGCCTCCTGACTCCGGTCGTGCGACTCGCTCGCAGTGGTCGCCTAAATGCTCGAAGCGCATCAAGCGCGCGCCTGAATTAGAATTTGATCGTTGTGACAATAGGTTGTATAGTAATCCATAAAGAATCGTCGCGAGACGATAAATTGCGAAACGCGCGAATCGACGTTTCGTCGCAATTTTGCAACGTCACGAGTTATACAGTTTACTCTTTAAATTCTACAAGTTTTATCCATAAAGACAAATATAAATTAGTTCATTTAACAGATATAAAGATGCAAATCGAAAATGTATCTAAAATTGCAATGAATTAACATTTACATGCAAATAAATTCAAAACATATACTGAAATAAGGAATTATACCGTTAACTTAAGCGTGAATTATTTGTAAAAAAAAACGTTAAGAAACTAAGTACAAATTAGATAGTAATATAATGGAATGTTTATTCTTGCAAGCATTTGTAAATACTATTAGTAATTTTTCATAAGTTTTAGTAAATTCAAATATTATTTCCAGGAAACTACAAATAGTGATCTATCATGGCTGATTATCTCCAACTTTTTTGCGGCATTGCTTTGGTGTTCGTTGCTGTCTATTATTACTTAATATCATCTTTCGATTTTTGGAAATGTAGAGGTGTACCTGGGCCTGATCCGATACCTGTATTTGGCAATACTAAAGATATTCTTTTCGGAAGACTACTACTTGGCGTCTACTTAAGGCGGCTGTATGAAAAATACAAAAATGAGCCCCTTATTGGAATCTTTATAAGAAGAAGTCCTAATGTTGTCGTATGTGACATGGATCTCATTAAGGATGTTCTCATCAAAGATTTTTCTGTTTTCGATGATCGTGGAATCGTAATTAATGAGAAGGTAGGCACAAAAATTGTATTAATATTATATTTTACTATTATTACAGACAAATATCCTGCTTTTCTACTCATCGTTTACGGATATTTTCTTTTGATGCAAAATTATACTTCAATTATTTAGTATTAATTACGAGACTATTAGATAAATTTAATTTTTCACTAGAAACTTTAGAAGAGCAGGTTAAATAGTCCGCAAAATTTTTGTGAATATCAGACGCGTTCTATGTTTGAAGAAATATGATCAATTACACAGGAGACAATTCCATTTGATGTGTAATAGTTGCCAAGATGTTTGATCGATTGGGTAAATTATTTGCATCTTTCAGTGCGGTTTTTACTTTTTTTCATTGTTAACCAGGTAAAGAATACGCGACTAAAATTGTTGGGTGTCGAGACCCTAGGCAAAATGTTACTGTTGCTCCAGATACACAATGGCTTTCACTGGCCTTTGCTCACTCATTGTAGAGTCCATTTTCTTTATGTTGTACATATATGTTCTTTGTTTTATTTGTCATGCGCAATGTTGTGTCAGAGCCCACTATTTCCATTTCAAGGTTGGCCTTTCTACTCCTCCCGCTAAATATGCAGATTTGCTTCCTGTATTTATACCAGCAGATGAATGCTCATCTCTGTTCCTAAAGCATCTTATTTTGTTATTTTCATCTTTTTTTCTATACTTATTTTGTTTTATAGTGTGTTTCTTTTTAGGGTATTTTGTTGTATTTCCTTTCTTGTACTTTACATTCTATTTTTCTTTTATTACTCTTTCTCTGTTAGTCTTTCCTCTTCTATATATTGTGTGTCCCGCTTTAGTTGTTGACACCCATGCACTTCTGAAGAGTTTGTATTCTTGTGATAGAATATCTCAGTATCTTCGCAATTAGCATGTCGTCATCTATTACCCTATCTAGGCTTTTTTAATCTGTACAATATATTTTCTAACTTATTAATATTGCTATACCTATACCTTTGTCATATTGGTAGTTAAAGAACTCTTGCAGTAGGTTACATTTTAACTGATTGTGGTCCCTTTCGTGCATCCAGCTTATTTCTAATTACATTTCTTGTGCTATAAGGCACATCATTAAGTTATGGGAAGTGATAAAAAGATGGAGTTATAAAGGAAAAGAAAGGGAGCATTTCGGTCTGGTCCCTGCTATTTAGCAGGCCTTGCCTTAGACGTCAAAAAATTTGTTGAAGGTTATATTTTTTGAGATTTCAAGTTTGAGATTTCGTTGCAGTTATTTTTTAAGTGGAATGATATATTTTTATTATGGCTATATAACCAAGGTCAAGACGAATCCGATAACCTGTAATATTATGACCTTCACGTGACCTTGAGCATAAAATTCATACAATTCATATAACCTTGACATAACCTTGACTAGAGACTAATGTAAACACGTTTACAATAAATTGTAAACACTGATACAAATTTCTCTTCTTTCGGTGACTCTAATCAATACGTTTAAAAAATTCATTGTAATTTATTCGATTGTGTGTGAAAGATAATGTTACTTGTCTGAAACAATGGTTATGTCAAGGTTTACGATTTATTAATGTTTACAATATATTGTATATATAATTACAGTCAAATTATTATTTTAATTAGTCACATTTTTAATTAGTCAAAGTTATTTCATGGTTATTAGGCCACAAAGTATATCCAACTCTTTAAGTGTATGGATTCGTTATTATTTTCTTCGCATTTGCGTTTTTTATATGTACTACATGTTTTTTCTTCTGGCTTTATATCTTCTGTCATTATTGACAAGTTGATTTTTCTATTTGTCGCAGTTCGTCTGAGCTTATTTTGGCAATTTCCAGTGTTTTCATTGCTTCATGCTTTATAGTTTACTTTCACTTTGACACGCACTCCTGTCAAACTTTCTCGAACTTCCCGTTGTAGACTTCCCTTCACGGTACGTCGACCCCTTGTACTGGGCATATAACCTGTTTTATACATGGTGTCCCAATATTATTATACATGCGGGAAAAGGGAGGTTCCGGCGGTCATTTGAAGTAACTTTTTCTGTAGCGACCTAGATCATTAAATAAAATGTTTAATGTCGCCTCACGTTTGTCTAAAACATTTATTTCCAAAATGCTTCGTTGTGAAATTGACTGATCCGAAACTTTTGCGGAGCAGTATCTACTGTAAGTCAGAGTTGTTCAACAGGCTCCGCGGCGGCCAAGGTCAAAGCTACGGGCTAAGGCCAAAGCTACGGGGCAAAGCTATGTGCAAGTGTCTTACAAGAAGAGATCCCCAGGGGTGTCGCTAACTTTTTGATGAAATTTGGTACAGTGATAGAGCTTGTAAAGCTGAATCCAATAATACCCGATTTTAGGGCAGACGGCTTATAGTTTTTCAGATATTTAATGTTAAAGTTGTTAATAAAAAAAAGGCTATGCGAGGCACCGTGCGGAAGGGGTGGGTGCGCGCCGCACGTTCTGGCTCTCAGCTTTTCCCTCTCCATAATAATTCTTGCAGTGCGCTGGTACCGGTACCAATACAGAAATATTAGAGAATGAGGAACGGTGGGAGGCGCGATCTGGCCTACCTAAACGGGACGCGACGGCGTGGAGTACCCCCACCTCCTGCCGCACGATGTCTTGCGTCGTAATTCAGAGCATTTTTCTGGTCTTTTATTAATAACTTTAACGTTAAATATCTCAAAAACTATAAGCCGTCTGCCTCAAAAACCGGATATCATCGGATTCAGCTTTGCAAGCTCTATCGCTACACCAAACATCATCAAAAAGTGAACGTCACTCTTGGGGACCTCTCCTTGTTAGTTGAATGAGGACTTAGGAAAAAAAAGAGCGAAATTTCTCTCTCTCTCTCTCTCTCTCTCTCTCTCTCTCTCTCTCTCTCACTCTCACGCATTGCCGTTACATGCCGATCGTCCGATGCTTTTTACATTTCCCTCAATCTTGACTTAACCTACAGTCAATCTCTGTCATCGTCTTCGGCCAAATAACGTGTTGTTACTGGTGAGGAGTTCCGCGAGGAGCTCCCCACCAGAAGTGGGACCTAGAGCTCATCGATCGGTATTTGTCCTGGGCTCAAAATCGCTGCCCGAACGGACAAGTTGTTGAACAGCTCTGCTGTAGGTACTCGCAGCACACCTTAAAAATGAAAACTCTCAATATTACCATGGTTATAGGTGGAACCATTAACCCAGCACATCTTTAATTTAGAAGCAGAGAGATGGCGGCCACTGCGAACAAGGCTCTCACCAGTTTTTACATCTGGAAAACTTAAGGAAATGTTTCACTTGATAATGGAATGCTCGGAACAATTAGAAAAACATCTAGAGAAACTAGAAGAAAAAGGGGAGCCGATAGAGTGTCGTGAGATAGCGGCAAGATTCACGACTGACGTCATCGGTAGTTGTGCCTTTGGGATCAACATGAACGCATTATCGAATGAAGAAAGTGAATTTCGGCGAATGGGAAAGATGGCTTTCTCAAGTTCCTTGAAGAATTTCTTAAAGTTTACATTCCGAGAAAGTCTGCCGAAATTATACTTCTTTATGATGTCCTTACAACCGTATCCGTATATTACTTCATTTTTCATTAGAGTTGTGTCGGACACTATTAAGTATAGGGAAAAAAATAACGTGATTAGGCCAGATTTCGTGAACATGTTGATAGAGTTAAAGAACCACCCAGAGAAGTTACAAGATATTGGTAAGTTTTTGTTTTCATTACAACTGTTATACACAGGGTGTCCCAAAAATGTCTCGCAATACGGAAATGTGGGGTAGCTGAGGTCATTCTAAGTATTTACGTACCTTAACGCGATTATTTATTATTAAATCAGCTTTGCGAATCATTCGTTGAATTCTGTTCGGACACGGAATTATTTAAATTAAAATATCATTTACGAACTTTGTTAATCTTCACTGTACACCTTGCATAAAAATTTCATATGGTACACATGAGGTGTCATGCACACCAGAAAATTGAAACGGCTGTCACGGTTAAACTACATATTATTTTGGGTCCGAAAAATTAGTAAATATTCTTCGGACGTTCTAAAGTAGAGGTGAACAGCGTTTTTCTTAAAAATATCACTTTTACGTAATAAAAAAAAATCCGGAAAGTTCTCGCTTCGTGACTTGTTCAATACTTCGAACGCGGCTCGAGTCCGTCCCAACCTTCTGTCAAAGCCTCGTGCTGCGGGCTCTCGAACTTCGCGCCGTCACCTCTCATTGGCCAGTGTTTTTCGTTAATAACTCGTAAACAAAGCCGCAGATTGCATTTTCGCAAAGGAAAAAGTTACTTAGAATGACCTCAGCTATCCCACATTCCCGTATTGCGAGACATTTTTGGGACACCCTGTATATGCTTCTATGCTTGCGTGAAACTATATGTATAAGCCAAATTTTTTTTAAGAAACTCAGTTTACGTCATGACGAGCAAAGAAAATTATCTATGTGTGTGTGTGAGTCTACCGTGTCAAAAGGTTGAGTGATTTAATAATACCATGTAAACAGTTGTTGTTGTATAAGGAACGCATTTTGGACTTAAATTGTTTGCTGTTAAGTAATGCGTCCCATGTATTGATCAACTTCTTAACCTTTTGCAGTCCAAATTATTTTCAAATTTTATTGACAGCAGCTATCAACTGTTTTAAATGTTTCATTTGAAGTTACTTTAAAGGACTGCTACTTATCTTTAATAAGTAATAATTTTACTAATTATTTAAATATATTTCTAAAACTTTGTTTCGATTTATATTTGTTTTTGTTGTAATAGATAACACTTAGGGTTATCTTAATATATATATAGAGTTATTTAATAATATTACATTAATAGTTGAGAGAGAACTGTGAAACATCGTGATTTTTTATTTCATACCATTTACATACATATTTCTGTATATACTTGGTTTATTGTATCATGAAAGATTCGATGTTGAATTATTAAAAAGAAAATTCAAACAAAAAAATGTTATCATCCGATAATTAAATTCCATTACGTAGTGTTATTGAACTGTACAAAGCTGGGGTTGAAAACAGCTATGATATCGATTTCGGTTCTTGAAACAGTTATGAAAAACTGAAATGTTATCATAACTGTGATAAGAAGTATCGGTTCTTGCTTATATGGGTTTCGGTTCGGTTCTCCAGAACCGTTATTGTATCGGTTCTATAACTGTTATTTTATGGTTCTGAATTTCAGTTATAGATTTCGTTTCTAATTCTATTTCACGTGACAAATACATTGTATTTTCGTTTAGAATTAAAAGTATGGATTTTGAAATACTTTGTATTATAGACAAGATGAGACGACGGCCAATGCACTGTTTTGTTTACAACACAGAAATAGGATGTTCAATCTCTTTCGTTATATTGAATTTTGCCAATACGTGCAAGTATAACCGAAATTCAGAACAAAAAAATAATAGTTATACAACCGATATTGTTAGGGCCGTACGAATGTATCGTACGGTGCGCAGATTGAAGGTTGCTCCTCCAAATGCTGCGCCTCCAACGTCAACTTAATGGCGGTGAAGTTGATTTGTAAAAAAGGTTTAAACTAGGTTGAAAACGCAAGGCAACACAGTTTATTTGAAGAAGGTCCAGGGGTTTACAGTTGTGCGTGAGAGTGATTGACCATCTCTCGTGAGAGTTACCGACAAGACTGGCTGTCTCGACAAATTTTGGGTTGCAGGTTGACTTGCTCGGGGTGGAGTCAATTTTGTGCGGCCAATTTTTGGAGCCTGATTGGCTTCACCCCCAACCTGCCCCCACTTCCGAAGACGTTGCTCTAGGGCCTTGAAAAAAGGGCAAGTCGACCGAAGGCAGTTGGAGACCACCTTGGGTTTCCGGCTAAAGTACAGCAATAAAACTATTTCCCTTTTTTTACTTTACCGGTTCTAACCGGTAAAGCAAACGGTAAAAAAATGTCGTTACAGCGGGTCGTCGTTGTAAATCCGAAATATTTGAACCTTGTCCCGTAGGGTTCGGTTTATTTTATTGGTCTGTCAGGCACCTTTTCTCGGAGTCGTAGTTTAGACCCCCTAGGCCCTCAAGTGACCTGACAGATTATTCGGTGTTGATCCGTCCAGGACGGAACAGATATAATATCGGCTCTCAAGAACCGAAACCGAAACCGAAGCCGATATGAGTCAGAATTGATATAACTCATAATTATTATGAAACTTTTTTAGTTCTCCATACCTGTTTCGATCAGAATCGATATACATATAACAGTTTGAAACAATTATTTTCGAAACCTTTTCAATCCCTGGTACAAAGTGTAACAAAATTATACGTCGTGATCAGCGTCACGAGATTCTGCAGACAAAATTTAAAATAAAATATGAAAATATTGGGTTGGCAGGAAAATAATTTTGGTATTTCAATTTTTACTATACAAGAAATGAACTTTAATCGATCAAATATTTCCTATTCTGTTCGATGACCTTGTGCCATCTTTGTGGTAACTTCATGGTTCCGCGCTCATAAAACTTCTGGTCCTTATCAGTAAAAAACTCATCATTTCAATTATTATTTAAATTTTTACTATTTAAAAAGTTTTGTAGATTTCGAAATAAATAATCCGTTGGTGCAAGGTCGGGGCTATATGGAGGATGCGACATCACTTCCCAACCAAGCTCTAATAATTTGCTAATAATTTGCTAAAGGTGTGTGAGGCTTCGCATTGTCGTGGTGGAACACGATTTCTTTGCGATTTGTCAATTCTGACCTTTTCACTTAGATTGCTTTCTGCAATTTCATATAAGTTGTTGGCAGTAAATGTCTCAGTTGATCGTTTCGTTGCTTGGAAGCAGCTCAAAATACATAACACCTTTATAGTCCTACCAAATTGACAGCATGATCTTTTTGTGATGCAATTCGGCTTTCGATATGGTTTGTGCTGATTCATTACGCCTGAACCATGATCTTTTTCGTTTAATGTTATTGTAAACGATCCATTTTTCATCAACAGTGATAATTCGTTTCAAAAAAGGGTCGATTGCATTATTTTAAAATGCGTATCGCAAATACCGATTGATTGTGTTAAGTGAATTTCTTCCAATTCATGCGGAATCCAAACATCGAGCTTCTTAACAAGTCCAAAACATCTTATGTGATATTCAATTGTTGTGTGTGATACATTTAACCTTCTTGCAATCTCTCGTACAGTTATATGACGATTTGATTCCATTATGGCTTTGATTTTCTCATCATCAACTTCAGAAAGTCCATCAGAACGTTGGTCATCTTTAAGTGATAAATCTTCGGAACGACATTTTTTTGAACCAATTCTGACAAGTGCGTTCTGTTAAGCAATCAACGCTATAAACTTTGCATATCACTTTGTGAGCCTCGGCCGCTTTCTTGCCTTTATGAAAATAAAAAAGTAAAATGTGTGGAAAATGTCCATTTTTGCACAACACATTAAAGTTGACAACAAACTATCAGTTGTGAACAAAACTACACGGAATTTGTTTCTATAGTAACTTAAACGTGTCATCTACCAAAGCTAAAAACAAAAAAATGATAATCTTAACAAAAGAATAGCAATGCAAACATAATCCTATCTATTGGTGCAAACCGAAATTAATTTCTTCCCAACCCAATAGTTTGTTTTTTCTTGATTTGCTTGCATCACATTTTAGACATCACGAAAATCAATTTTGCAAAAGGAACTATGATTCACAACTTACTTATTTTCTTGCGAAATGATTTTAAAATTCAAGCAGCCGTTTTATTTATGGCACAAAATATTCAAGTCAGACACTCGACTTTAGTATTCATTGAATCGTGTATGTGGAATCACGGCATTTTCCTGCACCTTCATTGACAGTCTTAACAACATTATAAAAAACAGGATGCATGTTACTTGATGGTAATGTTCTCCACTAGTCAAGACGTGAGCAGAATTATATATATATATAAAAAAAATTATTTCATCCAATTTATAAAAGCATTTCATGAAGTTGAGTGGAGATATGAAGTGTTTGAAACAGACAGAACTGTAAAATAAACAAGTAGTTATCAATTGACATTTCTACAATATTGTAAAAGTATTCGAATAGTTGTCAGAACTTTCAAAAGAAACCAGCAGCCGATCGAAGAGAAAGACGGGAGTGTAGTGAATGGGATGGGGTCCAGAAATATTAAATTCTATTTTTAAGAATTTAGTAGTTTTCAAGATGTTTATTAAAAATTTTGAATGCTTCACATTGAAAGCTGAGTATACAGACTTTGTTAACGCTTTGAATGACACCTGTCCAAAGCATCTTGGCTTTAGTAGTTTCGTTCGTCGTCATTTCAAAATCAGCCTAAGTCGCAATAAAGTAAAAAAGTTGGAGAGGTCGACCAGTGTATTCAGGAAAAGTCACTACAAAGCCACTATCACTATAGAAGTGGACTGGCAACGCATGCGCCGGGAGTCCCGCACAGCGGCGCGGCGCGTCTATCTATAATCGTCGTGCAGCGACTGTAGTTTAAGCCTATAACGTTCATGCGATAGACGCGCCACACCGTTTCGCGGGACTCCCGCGCATGTGTCGCCTGCCACCACTCCTTGCGTAGTGACTTCCTGAATATGTACACCGGACCCGACTACAGTATAGGGTGTGTAGAAATAAATTACAGGCATTGATTTGGTTTATTGTTCTTCGAGCAAGTAAAGCGAATAAACAATATTGACGGTTCCCAAATTTCAACAATTTAACATTGTATTTTTAAATTTATTAATAAGTGAAGTTGATACCGGTTGAGCTAAATTATTTTTCGAACGAACTATTTGTACACAATATTTTCTCACAACCAACAATGTTGAAGATTTCAAAAATCTCAAGCTCTTCATTTTCTATGAAGAAAATTCCTTTCTCACGGAATTCATTGTAATATAAGTACGATCTTTTTATTAAAATCTTGGAACCTACTAAATTCCTGAAACTAAAACTTTAGTATATCTAGAGTCCTATTCTCCTTCCCTACATCTCCTCCAAATTTCGTCGTGATCGACAGCAAAGCCCTTTCGGAAGTTTATCTGAATAGTCAATAAGAAAAGATCCACTGAGTTCATTCGAATTCAATTAAATACCCGCTATAATATCTAACGCGATGATCGTTTTTAGAAATGACGGACAACTTGCTGACTGCGCAAGCGTTCGTTTTCTTCCTAGGTGGTTTCGAAACATCATCGATTACTATCTGTCACGCTCTTTATGAAATGGCCCTGAATCCGCAGATGCAAGATAAATTGCGTGCAGAAATTAAAGAGCTTAGTAAGAAAAACAATGGTTCCTTCAAGCACGATGATTTAAAAGAAATGAAATATTTAGACAAAGTTTTTAAAGGTATGTATACACATACATTCATTGACAATATAAATATTATATTAAGTTGTGGCATAATCTCGGCAGCACTTTCGAATAAAATTTCGAGCATCTGAAATTTGACAAATATATTTATTTAATTAATGGTATATTGATCATTGCCGGCAACAATTATTCTCCATCTAATCCCATAACATATGCTTGCATTAGTTTAACGGCAACTGTGAAATGTGAGGAATTATTAATAAAAAATGCGACAGCAATTATGCAGTGATTTTTACATAATGATTATATACAAACGATCTTTATTACAATGGTGCACGGTTAAATTAACATGAAATTCGTACGGCTAAATTTACAAGATCGATCATCACTCATCTCCTACCATAGTTGCCTTCAGCTTGACAAAACATCGCATCTCAGTAGACAAGGAGAAAGATTGATCATAGTGGAAAGAAAGGAGACAAACGTATATAAATAGGCGCTCTTGTCTGTCACAGCAAAGGTGTAGGGAAAAAAAATTTTATTTTCTGTAGTCTTCGTCTTACTTTTATAATTCTAGCATCAGGTTATAGTTAAGATTTGTCTGATTTAAACGAGTCCAAAGATGATGTGAATTGAATCACATTTATTACAGATTGCTTATTAATTATTACGAGAAAATTTTAAATTGATCTGATTTACAACGTATTTGGACTTAAATGTATAAAATGAAGAAAATTTCATTTTCAGTAATCTGTTGCCTTACTAAAAGATCGAATCTTGACCGTTACTGCTCAACATAATACATTTATCTTGCTATGATTCGTTATATCTATTGTCTTACATTGCCTAACCATGCTTGAGCGTGCTAACCAGCTTATCTCACTGGTTTTGTTACTCTAACATTAAACTTTAACATTAAATATTTCAAGAACTATAAGCCGTCTACACCCAAAACCGGGTATCAATAGATTCAGTTTTGCAAGCTCTACCACTGTGCTACTACTTCTACCTACTTCTTGTAAGTTACGCCCGTGTACGAACATACACAGATCTCTACAGGGTGTTCTAAAATGGAAATTAGCGGTTCCTGAGGTCATTTGAAGTAATTTTTTCCTTTTCGCAAATGCAATCCGCGGCTTTTTTACGAGTTATTCACGAAAAACACTGACCAATGAGGGGCGAGTACGGCTGGCGCGAGGCTGCCAATACAACAAACGGTCGAATAAACGGTTAATAACTCGTTAACGATGCCGCTGAGAAAAATTTTGCGAAGGAAAATGTTACTTCAAACGACCTCTGGAACCCCTCATTTTCCGGAACTAACATAATTTTTAGTAGTAGATCGCGGTTCGTCTACCTCTAGAAGAGTTTACAGAGTTTTGCCTGCCGAGATAGTGTACGCGTAGGGATCGCTAATCGATCCATCTTTTTTACCTTGTCTCGAAGAGAAAATGGTGCTCGGGGTCGGTCAACTTCTCCGTAGAGTCAATGGTTTGCCTGCTCCTCGGGGTTACGCGTACTTTGCACAAATTAAATCGGGTCACCCGTGTATTGCGTGGCTCTAATCACGGATTCCGGGGAAATTGCCAAATTTGCAGATCAATTTATACGCTAACATTGCTGAAGCTTCCAGTGGATCATTATAAACATACACATGAAACATGACATACGTTACACATAAAATACAGCACACCAGCATATATAAAATTCGATGAACATCGCCTCGTAGTGCACATTGGTTAATACAAACGTTGACGGTATTTTATATTAATTCTGATGGATGCTAGCTGCCGGCTTACGCATTCGGTGCCGCTTTATGCACTCTAGAAAAACTAGGGCTGACCGACGCCAAAGGGAAACAGAAAAATGTTGTTCAAATATCGTATTTTATAACATATTTCAATGCCATTAAAATCGGTGATGGTTTAAGCTTTCGACAACCTCACCTGTTATTAATAGATCTAATATTTTAAATCACATATTCTTCTTATCGACAGAAACACTGCGGAAATATCCCACAGGAACTGTGTTGAGGAGAAAATGCAACAGGGAGTACACTTTCAGGAATACGAAAGTAACAATTCCAAAAGGTACAGGAATATCTATTCCGGTATACGCTCTTCATCATGATCCCAGCATTTATCCAAATCCAGAAGTCTTTGACCCAGAAAGATTTAACGATGATGCAGTTGCGACGAGACATCCAATGAGCTTTTTACCTTTTGGAGATGGCCCACGAAATTGCATTGGTAATTTAACACAGAAAATTTAATTATACTTTCAATTCACTTTGTGCGTGTATTCACTTTTTTAAGACCGTAGGTATACAAGGTGTCGAAAATGTTTTACCACTCTTCTTGAGTACTATAAGCCATTAAAGTTTTCAACAGCCCATATATTTCTGTAACTTCGATCGATGCTCAATGCATAATATTCGACAAATGTTGTATCATGTTTATTTCAATCTAATTTGTAATTTTCCATGTAGGTGCACGGTTTGCAGTATACCAAACAAAAGTGGGCTTGATAAAGACACTGGAAAATTTCAACGTCAGCGTTTGTAAGAGAACAATGATTCCGTATGAATGTGATCCACGTTCCATAATATATCGCCCAAAAAGGGGAATATACTTAAAAATAAGTAAAGTAAAACAGTGTGCTGAGACATAGAAGAGATTAAAACAAGGTTCAAAATTTGAAGGCCATTGAAACATCTAAAAGAAATAAATATTAAAGGATTTTTTTTCCTTTCTTATTCTATCCTTCCCTCGAAGGCCACGAGCGTCGGACTCGGAATCTAGCACCAAAATGTTCCAGCGTGGGTCAACGTTAATCTCCTTCGAGTTTTCTGGCAATTCGGAGGAGTAGAACGAGAAGGATTGGGTTATTCCTTTATTAAAGATAATCGTTGTTTTTGCGGTTCCTAGCAACAATTCCACCGGCGGACTCGGGGAACTTCGCCTCATCGGAACCCCGACAAAGAGCCAAGGCCTTATCCAAGGCAGTCGTTGGGGACCTCCTGCTGGACGTGCTCAGGGATGAAGGAATATTCTGTGTGTGATTGTACACCTTGCCTTAACCCTTGGAAGAGAGCGGTGGCACTAGTGCCCTCGGGATTCTAAGTTGCGAGATCCTCACGAACCGAAGACTCCCAGCGAAATCCTACCGAGCATTTTTTTTCTTTTTCTTTTGTGTGTTACAGTGCCTAGATTTTTATAATTTTCAGTCTGTATCTAACTTGAGTGAGTAGAAAATTATTGACTTCTATGTCTGTTGTTCGTTTATGTTTAATTTATTATTTTGTGTATTTTATAAGATAAAACATTCAAAATCCTATATGCTTGGTAAGGGGAGAGATTTGATTAGATTTAGTAGTGTTAGTTGGTTTTCATTTGATCGGTAGTAAAATTTGTCTGATTTTTGTATGGTTGAAGTTGTAGCTGTTTGTTTGGGATTTTAGCATGTATGTACCACTATGGGAGCGTTTATTTGTTCGCGAAGATCTTTTATACGAGTGTGCCTGTCTTTGTTTAGAATGATTCTAAGGAATTTATTTTATTTATTTATTTGTTTTTGAGACTGTGGCCCAGATTTAATATCAGTATGTGAGAATTGTTCTGGTACATACTGGGTATAGTGTTCTTTTAATTTTTGTTTTTGTAGAACTTTTGGGATTTATTAGTGGGTACAATAATCTAGGATAGTTTTTTTGGGTTCTGTCTTGTATAGCTGGGGTCTAATTGAGTTTAGAATCTAGAATTATACCTAGATAAACTGTATGGGTCTATAGAATTTCATAATTGTTAATATTAATTTTGTTAGGTTGAGTATTACCATCCTTGTGGAAAAATAATTTTCAGCTAATTATCATTACTTTCAAGCTAGCATAATTATTATACCAGGATGAGGCCAAGATTGCCGTATTATATGCATACAGGGTGTTCCACAATTATTATTACAGCCGAAAATGGAGGGGTAGCTGAGGTCATTCGAAGTAACTTTTTCCTTTGCGAAAATGCAATCCGCGGCTTTGTTTACGAGTTATTAACGAAAAACACTGATCAATGAGAGGCGATGGCGTGAATTACAACGTGGCGATCGATCGAGTGCAACGTGCTTCGACCCTGAAGCGTGATAGAACAAGAGAGGCACCGTGCAGCGTTCAAATCAATGAACAAGTCACAGAGCGTGAACTTACCGAATTGTTTTTACGACGGTAACAGTGATAATTTTAAGAAAAACGCTGTTCATCCATATCACAGAATATTTGAAGAATACTTACTAATTATTTGAATTTTTTGGACCCGAAATAATATGTATTTTAACTATGACAGCTCTTTTAATTTTCTTATGTGCATGATACCTCACGTGTACCATATGAAATTTGTAATATTAATTAATAATATTTTAATTTAAATAATTCCATGTCCGAATAGAATTGAACGAATGATTCACAAAGCTAATTTAATAATCCCGCCTCAAATGGAATATCGCGTAAACGATGCATCCATCTTTTTCAGAGTCATGTGCACGATCAAAGGATTACCAAAATTTAATAGAAATTGAATATACGTAACCTATTGCGGTGTGTCGTGTTGTGTCTGCGTAACACTAATCGTTGGCCTAGGAGTAATTAATTCTGCTGCTGTGGTGAAGGGAGATAGTGACTCTGCTTTTTCTTTTGTGGTTTCCTTGTATCCTTGGTGTGCTCGCCAGAAAAATTCAAAGGTTTTTCAGGGAACTTCCTGGCGATAATCGGCTGGAACGTTCTGGTTTTCAATATATTGCTTAGATTTTTCCAATTAAAATGATACCAAACACGGCATGCTTTAGACTATACATACTCATTATACGTAGCAAGTAATTTATTTTATTTGCGAAAAACTCGTTAGAGAAATCGATTCATAACATATGAAATGTTAAAGGCAACGTCAAAGAAGTATAGAAAAAATATGTCGTTTGAAAGAAAATATCAGTGAAGTTATGCTATTAGAGCCTACGTTCGACGACGGTAGGAAGAGTCCACGGCTGAGTTAGATGTCGGTAGGAAGAGACTCGTTTTGACTGCAATCTGAGGACAAGTCTACGCGCGGAGGATGTGAAGGAACAGTTTTCTGTACTTTTTTCATCAATCCTGGAATTTAAAGAGGTCGAACCTCGGGAAAAAACGACATTGTTTAGGATCTTACACTGAGGTCCTCGAAACTCAGCACCGATAGCACAACGGATCTGTTGCAGATATGGCGACGAAGGACAAGGGCTGGAACCGAAGCCACGCTTTCCAGTGAGGACCAGAGGCAACTTGTCACTCTTGTTCGAATCATTTTTACGGCGCAACAACGGCAATATTGAGATACGCTAGTATCAGCCAGTAGCGAATATACACATTTGAATCCTTTTTTCGATTTCGGCTCGCGTTCCTCCACATCAACTGAACATTTTCATGCAAATAATAGCAATAATTATGATTTTAACACCAACAATGATTATGATTTTCAAAACGTATCAATGAAAAACATATTTTTAGAATACACCACTCTGATACCTTCCTCTGCTCCTATAGAACGTTTATTATCATTTGCCAGTGTAATAAACTCACCTGAAGCAGATAGATTATCGGATAAAATGTTCGAACAAAAAGTTGTATTTAAAGCACGTTAATTGAATAAACCACAACGATTAGAAGTGCCTTCTCCCCTTTCGCTGTAAATTATTTCAATAAAACCACAGTTATATGCATAATATGTTTCTACATAGTGGAATTTAAAATGTTTGAGAGATCTCTAACAGCTGCTTAAAAATGAAATTACAATATTTACCTTATACACACGAGAAAATTTTGTTATATTTTCCGTAACATTGATTATTTCCTTCCTTCAAATATATCTTATTAATACTTCCTCTTCAAAGATTACTCGAATTATTCATTCGAGATGTTATTCGAATAAAATTTTATTCGAAGAATTTATTTGAAAAAATTGCCCAACTCTCCGTTTTTAAATATCGAATTCAAGCAATAATTTCTGTTTGAAGTGTTTTTTACTACTAATCGCCTCGTCGTCATACCGTTTATAAACTGGAACGCAACGAAGACTAGTCTATAACTAGAGCTGGGTAAAATTTTATTTTTTTATTTTATTTTATATCACGCATGCATTTTTGGAAATAAAATATTTCATTTGTTTAGAAGATTGTACTTTTAAAACTAAAGTATTTTATTCCTTGTAACAAATTCTTAAGATTAACACAAACTCTTATTTGATAAACACTGAAAATATTTGTGATATAGTACGGAATATTTAATTTATTTATATACTTTATTATAACCAAATAAAATAATTTTATTTTACTAAATCATAGTGTAAAATATAATTACTTTGGTATTCTAAAACGAACGAAGTACTTTTCCTCTGCATTATCAACGCAGATAAAATATATACTTTGCAAAGATGACAATAAATTTCATTTGTAAACATGATTTCTTATGTTCTCTCGTTTTACGTTACGTTAATTATCTTCACTACTGTTATTTCCAATGCTATTAGTTAAAAATAAAAATAATGTCGATCCATTTGAAATAATAACAATTTCAAAGAATGAATTATTTTTACGTTGCTTTATTTAGGCAAATATAATAGTATGCAACCGGGTTTGATTCTGTATAACCTGTAAGAGCGGCAGTTGGTAACCCGATCAATCCGTTCTTGAAATCGGTTGCAGTTATGGAATAAAACTACGAGAAGAATTGTTGAGTTTACTAATCATTTTTTAACTTTGATTAGATAAATGTTGCCATCGAATTGTATTGGAATATTCTACAAATGTACCGTCCCTCGGCGTGCTGAAACGTGTTATATTCTAAATAGCAACTGTTTTAGAGGGAAATTTTCTTGTGTTCTGTTGCTGTCGACAGTCTAGTCTTGTTCAGTTGCAGAAGAAGCACGCTTTATATTCTTCAGTCGTCAGATTGTGTAACTAGTTGATACGATTAATAATTTCATTTTACATATCTTTTTTGTTTTGTTATATAATATTATGTACAGTGGAATATCCTGTTCGTCAGTACTTCTCATTTAATATGAATGAAGACAAATCTAATAAGATTAACAACAAGTTATATTTAATTTGTAAAGTTCAAGCCATCATTCTATCAAATCGACGTGCGTTACGAAAAGTAACACGTTTCAGTTTTTTTTTATGAAGACTTGCGTATTAGACTTTATATATAAGAACAGTAGTATATTTCGACTTTTGTATCGAATGTAGTATTTTTCTTATATGTAACGACGAAGGCTAACATTGTGCTTTTCGCTGCGAAAACATTATAGTACATTATAGTAGTTTGCCGCGTAGACTAGCCTGGATCATTATTAGCCGCGAAAAATACGTTTCGTTCCTTGCTGCGAAAAATAGCTTGTTTTGTTCTTTGCCGTAAAGAATGTCGCATTAAATAAATTAATAAAATAGGTTGCTTAACATTATAATATCGTAAACATCAAACAATAAACTCTTTGAACTAAAATAATTTTAAAAAATGGATACGATTATAAACAGATATAAACAATTCTCTAATGTATAATATTGTGATAAAATTTAATATCTTCTTTTAGGATGCATTAACCCGTCATAAGAACTAACGTTCTGCGCACTGGTTAACCCGGTTACGCAGGTTATTCTACGAATCTGAGAGCGGTACCGGGTTTGGGTTAGGATCCCTGATCTTACGTACCGCTTGGGTTGTATCAAAGTGACACCAGGTGATTCCTCATGAAAAAACATGGAACATATATACAATATCTTTTTTTGTTTGGAACTTAGTTTCTGAGAAAATCGAGTTTGTATATTTAAACATGAGTTTTCTATTTTTTAAGCAATTTTTTAAGCATTCTAAGCAAAAGCAAAAATAAGAAAAAAGCATTCTAGTTATGGTCTAGTAGACTGGTCTCTCTATCATCCGAAAAAATTCGAGTCATTTAGTCTAATCCTAAAAAAGTTATTACATTTTAAAAGTCGTTCGTACATTAATGGTAATACAATGAGTGCGAGCGGTGCTCCGCTGTGTAGTAAGTACGTCTTTCCGGCCATTTTTATTAGCGAGTTTAACATTTATTATCTCAGAAACGATAAACCGACTGTATAAACAATGAAATCACTTCCAACTTACTGCAATCAATGCAGCGACGATTGCAAGCTGTAATTCAAGCAGAAGGTAACCCTACGAAGTATTAATAGTCTTTAAATTCGTATTATTATTAAGTGTATGAAGACTTTTGTGACCCGATATTTGTACCATATAATAAATATGCTGTATTTACTTAAAGAGAAAAGGTTCGTTTTTATTTATTCCTATACAGTTTTAAAGACTAAGAAATGTTCTTTTATTATGCGAAAAACATATTCCAAAAGAACGTTATATAAATACTAATAAAATTGAATTGAACAAATTTTGTTCTGGTGTACGAACACTTTTATGGGCATCTGTACTTGCTACATATAATGAATAAATATGTATGGTCTAATGCATGTCGTGTTTGGTATCATTTTAATTGGAAAAATCTGACCAATATATTTAAACAATTCTCATGTATAAAAAATTAGAAATCGTTTAGGCCATCGTTTTTATTCTAGTATTACGTAGTATTCATAGTAATGTACAGTCTGCCTTTCCAAGTAGTTTCGTTGGACCCCGAGTTTCTTTCTCCCTTTCTCTCTCTCTCTCTCTCTCTCTCTCTCTCACTCTCTCCCTCTCTCTCTTATGAGGTGTTTGCAAATATAAAGATGAGCCGTTAAACTCGAAGTACCACAACTTCGATTTTGTGACTGATCGACAGAAATCGCTGTATAACCTAAATTCCTACATATTTAATCTCGTACGAGGATAAGCGCTATAGCCAAACAATTGTAATATTTAATATTTAGCTTGTACTGTGTCCTTCTTTACACGTTGGAGATAAGATTACAAGAAAAATAAATATACACAATTAAAAATAACGTAGAATAATTGGTGACTTTCTGTAGTTGGTGATATATAATCAAGGTGTTATAAAAGGGGGTGCCATAAGGTACCTACTACTCTCCCCTATGTGGTCGCCAACTTGTCGTGGTATAGGGGCTCAAGTATCTGCGATGAAGACTGGAGCGATGCCGGCGGGAACTTCAGTTCCTGGCAGGGCCTCCCTTGCCAGTAAGGTTCAGTATGAGCGGAGAAAGCTAAGAGCGACCAAGGAAAAATATATGGATATGTCCAATGACATCATACAGTTTATAGTTATAGTCGCCGTATCCGGCGAGCAGGCCCCGGGCGACGGCCATCCTACGACTGCCCTTCGGGTGAGGTAGACACCAAATTAATGCTAAATTGGCATCGTTCAGGAGGGAGCTGGCGCCGCAGAGGGGGGTGCCTGGGATGCCGGTAACCGAGTCCGTCTCGTTTGCCGGGGGGCGACGTCGGAGGAAACGAGCGGTGAGGCCAGTTCTGCCGAAGCCTGCGGGACCGGGGGCCGCGGCTGCTGTCGTGCCGTTGCGACCGGCTGCGGAGCAGGCGCGGCCAGCCGAGCAGTGGGTAAGGATCGTTGGCCGAAAGGCCAAAAGGGCGGCCACTGCAACCGGCGCGGCTGCGAAGCGGTCCCCGGTTGGCGGTGCGATGACGTACGTTGAAGCGATATGTCCACTGCCAGACCCAAAGTGGTTCTGGAAGTTCCCATTTTGGAGGTCATTTTGGAGGTCCCCAGCGCCGATGGAGCCGCCAAGGCGACGGCCCTCACCGAAAAATTAACGAACGCGCTGGCGGGAATGGGGGTAAAAGTTGCGAGGCCCACGAAGAAAGACACCATTTGGGTCCACTGCTCTGCCACGACTGCACGTAAAGTTGCGGTCACAGGTAAGATCACCGTGGGCTGGACCCGGGCCACTGTAGAGGTCCTTGGAGCCCGGCCTTTGCAGTGCTACCGCTGCCTCGGTATGGGCCATACCAGACAGGGGGGCACTGCAGCCGAGGATCGGTCCGACTGCTGCTACAGGTGCAGCAGTCGGGACCATAAGGTCAGTGATTGTTCGGCCCCGCCCAATTGCCTGCTCTGTGCGAGCGCGGGCAAGCCGGCCTCAGCAGGAGGCGGCACCAAGCCCGCCAAATTAAAATAGAGGAAGAATGCCACGATGGCCAGGACAGGGGCGGGGGCGGGGGGTGGACGGGGCCACTAAAGCTCCAGACGCGACCGCATCCGCGGCCGCGACGGCCATGGATACGGCTGAGTAATGGAGCCCACGGGCTCGATTATACAAGCCAACCTGAACTGCTCGGCCAGGGCGCAGGACCTCCTGCTAAATACCGAGCAGGGTGCCGGGTTGGCTGTTGTGGCGGAGCCGTACAGGGTCCTCCGCTCCGATAATATGGGCAGGTAAGCCGGGGTCCCCGCCGTGCTCTGTCATCGAGCGCAGTGAGGGATACCTGGCCGCCGATTGGGGCGGCATCGCGGTTGTGGCGATCTATGCGCCTCCGCGATAGTCCCTCGAGATATTTACACGGTGCCTGGACGGGGTAGGGAGATGCGTCTCACGCTGCCATCCCCGTCCGGTGCTGGTTCTGGGGGATTTCAACTCCAAAGCCCAGGCCTGAGGTTCCCCCGGGACAAACTCGAGGAGGAGCCAAGAGGTGCTGGATTGGGTGGCGGGACTCGAGCTCTATCTGCTCAACAGGGGCTCGGTCCATACGTGCATGCGGCACAACGGAGGCCCCATTGTTGACCTCTCGTGGGCAACGCCCCTGGCCGCGCGCCATATTACGGGGTGGAGGGTGGCGGAAGGGGTCGAGACATTGTCTGATCACAGATACATTGTCTTCGGCCTCTCTGCCACCCCAACATCGGCACCCCGACGCAGCTCCGCCCGTGAGGAATCGACGCAGCCGCGATGAGCGCTGAAGCGCCTTGACCAGGACGCTCTAATGGCGGCAGCGCATGTCGTGGCCTGGCCAATAACACCGACCGGGTCTGTCGGCAGATCGGAGGAGGCCCACTGGCTTGGGGGCGCAATGACGTTGATATGCGACGTTGCCATGCCCCGGGTGCAAGAACACTGCCCCGGAGCCGGACGGTATCTCCGGCCGGGTCTGGTTGCTCGCCATGATTGTCCTTGAGGAAGGATGGGAGGCCTGAGGATTCTCCCTCCGCATACCGGCCCATCTGCCTTCTGGATGAGGCGGGCAAGATCTTTGAGAAGATCATTGCTGCCCGCCTCGCCAGGTACCTGTCCCAAGATGGCCCCGTTCTGGCGGACTGCCAGTTCGGCTTCCGGGAGGGGCGATCGACCGCGTCAAGTCCCTCTCGGACAACGTCTTGGCACGGAACGGGTTGTGCATGGCGGTATCGTTAGATATCGTCAACGCATTCAACACCCTACCCTGGTCCGCCATTAGGGAGGCGCTGATACACCACCAGGTACCTCCCTATCTGCGTGCCGTGAGCGGGGACTACCTGCGGGGCAGGTGGGTAGAATATCCGGGCTGGAACGGGATGATGCGGAGGGATGTAGATCGCGAGGTACCACAGGGATCCGTTTTGAGTCCGCAGTCCTTGAAAGGGCCTCCCTGTCCGACAGTGCGACCCTCGTCTGTTATGCAGACGACACGTTGGTGGTTCCCGTCGGGACCACATTCCACAGGACCATCCGTCGAGTGGAGGTTGCGGTGGCAGCCGTCGTCGCGAGGATTCACGATCTGGGGCTGCGAATTGCCCCTGAAAAGATCGAGGCCATCTGGTTTCACGGACCTCGGTCGCGATCACCGGTCAGATCGTGGATTCGGGTCGGAGGAGCCTGCGTCGAGGTGAGATTCGAGATGAAATATCTCGGACTGATTCTCGACAGCCACTGGAGCTTCGGAGTGCGCATCGGCCGCCTCGTTCCCCGAGTGGAAAGGGCGGCGGTCTCTTTAGGCCTGCTGCCCAACCTCGGGGGACATGGTGATCTTGTGCGCCGCCTATATTTGTGCGTGGAGCGGTCTATGGTCTTATACGGCGCCCCGGTGTGGGAGCCGTCAGTGATGGTCAGTCGACGTAGCACGCAATTGTTGCGCCAGCTACAGAGGTGGATGGCCACCCGCTTCATTAGAGATTACGACTACCGCGGCAGCACTTGCTCTGGCGGGAGAACTTCCCTTCGAGCTGCAGACGGCGGTGCGCGCCTACATATATAGGCGCATATGCATCGTCCGCCGAGCTCGGGGGGGGGGGGCGGAACGGGAAGCGGTCGAGAGCTTCGAGCTTCGTGCCCGGCGACTGGCGTGGACGCGGTGGCGTGTGAAGCTGTGTTCCCAAACCAGCGAACGCGTCGCCGGGGCTCTCCTGCCGCACTTTAACACATGACGGGAGAGACGATTCGGCAGACTCACCTACCAAGCGACGCAGGTGTTCACCGGGCATGGCTGCTTCGATGTCTACATGTGTCGCATCGGGCGGGAAGCGACGACGGTGTGCCACCATTGTGGCGCGGAAGAAGATTCGGCGCACCACACGCTGGAGGAGTGCCCCGCCTTTGCAGATCTGCGCCGGGTCCTAGTAAGGAGTATTGAGGTGAATGACCTCTCGCTCTCCAGCGTAGTTGGGGCGATGCTGAAGAGCGACAGGAAATGGAAAGCGGTTGTCTCCTTCTGCGAGCAGATCATGTCGTAGAAGGAGGCCGCCGTGCGGGATAGGGAACGTGACGATCTCGCCCGTCGTACCCGGGGGCGACGTGTGCAACCACATCGAGAGCTCCCGGGTACTTGTGGGTAGCGGACGGCGGGGAGACCTACAGTTGGTCGAATTTCCCGCCGCCCGCCGGCAGAGGACTCTTTGTCTCCTGTGAGGAGAAGGGGGAGGAGTTTCTCACAAACCCCACACACGTGGAGGTTTTAGTGGGTTGAATCCCATACTATCCCCCGGCCGTTTCCCCGAGCGGGCCGTGGGTGTCTGGCGAGCAGATTTCCTCCACGTTAAATGAAAAAGAAAACGGTACCAACTACTCTCGTTCATCCTTTATTGTATCCCAAGAAACTAGACCTTAAGTATTGCGTCTGTAATATTCTTCTGCAATTACAATATTTTCTGTTTCTTCTGTGTCACGTGTTCAAGTGTTTCGCGCTGCGATCTTTCAGATGTAAATTTGTTTGAATTAACGTAAAATTTCTGTTGTCATTGTATAACAGAAATTCTAATGAAAACTTACATTTCGACTCGCAATAATATATAATATTTTACTGTTGTGAAAAAATCGATTTTGGTACACATGCACATTCATTTCACAACTTATTTTTTTGAACACCACACGTGTATTGAATCACAAGTTCTGATGCAGGCAGTCAATAGTGGCAGCACCTGAAGATTCGCAAATGGTGTATCATAAAGATTTTGAGTAAGTTCGGTTTCATATCCACAATAAACAGAGTATTAATTTTTTTTAATTACATTTCTCGTTACAGTAACAAATACAATCTAATATAAGCAACGGTATTCTCACAGTGAACGGATGCAAAATGATTGCACGCTTTATCGTGCAACAATAACCACGTCATTTTTAAATAAATTGTTATTTAAATACGATAAAATTTTGTTTTTGTTGTTTCGAGTTATTCATCTAACGCTATCTAGTACAAACTTGAAAATTTCGAGATATTGTGAAAAAATAGCAGAAGCTTTAATAATCAGGGAGAAACTATAATATTGTATATTTGACTATATTGACTGACGTTTTGTCGGATATCTCTCTTGCTGCCTTTATTCTAATGAATAATTACCATTATTTCCAATGCTGTTAGTTAAAAATAAAAATAATGTCGATCTATTAGAAATAATAACAATTTAAAATAATTAATTCTTTGACAAAAGAAATAATCCTTTAAATAATGTACAATGAAAAGATCCGATTTAAAAAATTGCTTTAAGCAAAAATCTTCTTCTAAAGATATAAACCAAATAAGATTTTATATTAAAAAATCTGTACAACTATTTGCTCTTAGGAAAATTCTTTCCGCAAGTAGTTAATTTTTAAAAGATTTTTGTCTATGTTCATCTAATATTGTTGGGAAAGAAAATAATCATTCCACTGACGTGGGAGATAGAAGAGGAGTGTTAGTCTTCAGAAAATTGTTTCTTAATATCGAGCAATCATTTTATGTAGTTAAACCGGTACTTTTATCTTGCAGAAATGTCAATGAGGATATCAATAAAAACCAGATTCAGAGAATTTCGCAATTATCTCAATTGATTATTTCAAATAATTGTAAATTAAAATAACATATTTAAAATAATATTTAAAAAATAGAATTTCTAGTAACTTTATTTTAAATGTGCCCAAGTTTGTACCAAACACATTGTTTCAACGGTATATTATAAGCAAATTCCTTACCAATTAAGGCAAAGCAAACAACATGTACATATATGTACGCATACATAAATTCCTAAACCATTATGGTCGCGATATTTCGTCGACTAATAACTTCATATCGACGAGAATTTTACTAATTGCTATTGTCAATAAATGTGACAGTGATTCATGTATCAACTCTGTCCGAAAAAATAATACTTTCTGTTATTATACATAATACGGATCATGCGAAAACTTGTGTGTACCGCAGTTTAGAGAATATTGACGGCAGATAGCAAATGCATTGCAACTGCAATATACCACAAGACTGCAAGATAGTGATTCTGATAATAATATGCATCAACAACAAAGTCTTCGATTCCTATACTGAGTTGCATTGTAGATCGTTTGTAGAACACAAATATTTCTTGAATTATCTCCGAATTATCAGGTACGAATACATATTCAGTGTCCCATAAAAGTGTTCATACACCTTTGAAAACGTGATAACTAATAGATAATAACATTATTAATTATAAAGTCGATTTTTAATATTTTGTAGGATAAACTCTCTGTTTAATTACCCCTGCCAATATTTTCGGCAATGACCCAACCAATGTTTTAATGCAATTTGTAATGTTACCGGCCTACGTGACCAAAGATTTGGAAGATTTGATGTTGACAAGGAAATGTGTAGGCTCTTTGCTTACTCCCCAAGCTTTCGGCTCATATCATATATCATTCTATTCGTTTTGACATGATAAATACAAAAATGTAATTGTCACATCTGGCTAAATGAATAATTTTCGAGATATTCGTGAATAACTACTGGCACTACTACTATTACGAATTATGAAGTGCTTCGAATCAATTTGAATCTGTAAAATGGTAATCTGGAAATGCAAAGACACCGCGGAATACAGCCGACCGGCTCTGCTATCATTGCAGATCACAATTCCTCGCGAATAAAAATTTGGTGACATTTACCTACCATAGTAATTCGACGGTGTTCACACTTGTGAACATTCCTCCCACAACCTACGCACTGTGTCACCAGCATTTTCAGCGTACTTCACGAACATCCAAGAAATTGTTTCTACTCGCGATCTTAACATGGAGAAATTTGCAGAGGAACTAGAAATCGTTCTAGGTGCTACTTCGCAACCTCGAAACCCTGTTAAAGAATTTTACAACTTTGACCTGGTAACACATCTTGACACAGGCCGATGCCGCTAGCGAAAATGTACACTTGTCTTTTTTACAAGAGCGTGTACAATAGAAAACTCGAAAAGTATTTAGTATATTAGGTTAGGGAAAAACACAAATTTGACACTGAAATTTTATCATTTGAACACACTAAAATTATTTTTGTCTGTGTTGCACCAAAAATTCGTTTGTAAATATGTACAAGCGGGTACAATCAGGTGATTCCTTGTGAAAAAACATGAAAAAAATATTTAAAAAATTATATTTAATATTATATTATGTATAAATATAAAAATATATATATACTTCCCGAGAAAATCGAGTTTGAATATTTAAACATAAGTTATAATGTTATCAATATGTTTTATATCAAGATATAAAGATCACCTCCAATTTTTTAAATGGAATAGTTAATATTTCTTCCCGAATTCAGATAAAGCGTTGAATTCTAAATAAAAAAGTATTACAGCAAATGGAGTCTAAGATACATAGTTAATGAAAGATTAACGAAAGTAAATGACGTTTATTAGGAAGGACCATTAATCAACGTGACTGTTAACGCAACGTAGTCGGACAACTTTGTTTATGAGCGGCTGGTCAGTATTGGAAAGCACAGTCCTAAATGCTGCATTGATAACAACGCATGCAACAACGTATCAGTCGTGCACGTTATGCAATATCAGCAGAAACTCTTGAAAATGTTGCCTTCTCTAATAATAAGATTGCATAATTGTATTGATCGTAAGGGGCTGCTAATATATGTATATAAAGACAATATGTTAATATAAAATTCAATGTATTTTCATAAGATACGAAATAAAGAAATTACATGATGTAGTTTCTGATATATAAACAAAACAACAACCAATATTTCGTACCGTTTATCTATTGTTTATTGTTCAATAATTCTCTCAATTGTTTTTCCATTCGTCGATTAACGTAACAAACTTTAATAGTAGCAGCAATCATTTCGATGCTCGAATTAAAAATGTCACTCTGTACAGGCAATAATGTTTTTTGTTTTTAAGAATAATTTATTTTAACAATCGCGTTTAGGATTCTGCTCGAATAACATGATATGAAAGTGAACTGTGTGAACTCCTTCGACCAACATGAATCAAGCAGAGGATTATTAAGTGGATTATTAAGTGGCCAGTCTTTGGCGACAGTGTTCCGAAAATGAGAGAGAGAACTCCGTGTTTACCATATCGTTCCTACCTGAGGCTCCTTCCTTCCTCGGTATGGTCGTCGAACTGGGATCAACTGAACATTATGTGAAGTCAGTGCATCGACATCGTGTATCATGAGTCACATTTTCAAGCAGCAAATGTATCCTCACCTGAATGGGTAAGTTTACTATTAATGATATTCTGCACAATTCTTAAACAAATATATCCTTCATGTCTTTTAAAGCAATTTATTATTAAATTAGCTTTACGAATCGTTCGTTGAATTCTGTTTGGATACAGAATTGTTGAAACGAAAATAACTTTTACGTGACTTTGGCGGGATTTCTTATTCTTGATCTTCACTCTAATCGACTGAATTAATGATTAAAACAGCTGTCGCAGTCAAACTCTTACTATTTCGGTTCCGAAAAATTAATAAATATTCATCAGACACTCTAAAATAAGAGTGAACAGCATTAAAAATTTCACTGTCACTTAGTAAAAAAGTTCGGAAAGTTCACGCTTTGTGACTTGTTCATGCGGCCCGAATTTGCGCCCTTCCGCCAAAGCCACATGCAGTTCGTTCTCGAAATTCGGGCGCTCGCCTCTCATTGGTCACTGTTTTTCGTTAATAACCCGTAAACAAAACCGCGGATTGTATTTGCGAAAAGGAAAATATTACTTCAAATGTCCCCAGGTACCCTCCATAATCCGACTGTTAACATAATTATGTAACACCCTGCATAATTATTAGAAGTAATAGCTCAATTGTCCATAAAAAAAGTTACGCTTTATATCGTATATCTGTAGTACATGTTTTAAAAATACTATTTCCACCATTTAAATCTTCGCGCCGAATATGTACAATTATTGCCTCCAGATAATATTCAGCATTCGTAGTAGAAATGAAATATATAGGATATTCGATTCTTTCTAACGTGTCTAAATGTGTGAACTATCGGTAATGCTGAGCATGTCACTGAAATGGTAAGGTCGTCTTTGAACCCTCCAAATCTGACACAGAAAAATCCACATGATCCCACAGGATCCTAGGTCTGTAAGGTATTCGCAGGATTCGTTGTGGTAATAATGGAAGTTCTCTATTAATATCATGAAAACTCTTAATTTCTTAAAACTAACCTTATACCTCCTCCTTTCGTCTAGGATGACAGCAAATTCCTTTTGGATATTTATCTTTTTTTGGAACAACCGAAGCGAGTAACTACGACGATTCTCATATTTAACAGTATTAAATATTTCGAAGACATTTACAGAAAATACCTTCTTAACAAGTCACCCGTTGTATAGGTCGTTTGTCAAACGTCAAGGTTATTTGCGAAGTTAATGCCTCATGGACCTTTATACAACAAAAATTTTCTAAGACGATTGTAAGAAACAGAAACGAAATAAAAATTAATTATTTCCTTTAATTATTTTGATAAGTTGGGAATAGTGTAATAATGTTATTACATTCCTCTTATGTCTTCGCTGTTTAATATTTCAGCTACTCAATTTTGCCGTAAATGTATGAATGTAGTTTACTCATTATAGTAGTAGCAGATATTTTTTTTCAAGGGAACGAAATGCAAGGTTAGGAAAATATGACCGTAAATATCGAGATCCGGGACACATCTCATGATCGTAGATGCATCGAATTTCTTTTCGCTCTGTACATACACTCGTCGCGGAAAATATATTGACTGCAGAATAACTTTTTTAAAATTAGTCCAAATGATTTGAATATTTTTAGATCACTGAGGGGCTAGTTTCCTAGACGATGACTATATTTTTTTAAATTTTGCTATTACTTGGAATGACAAAAAAATAAAAACTTGTACTTTTTAACTTTTTTATCTGAGTCTATAACGAAAATTTAAAAAATGCGTTTTGTAGAATTCGGTAAGTTATATGCACAGTGAAAATTTCATAGAAAGATCGCGAGAATTGCAGTTTTGTCTCGATTTTCGATTCATCCGATCAATGACTTTCAGAAATCTGCAGTTTTAAAAATCTTTCAACTCTTGTAACTTGACTCTGTATTAACCAATTTCGATGAAAATTTCCGCATGCGTATAAGTTACCGAGATCTACAAAATGCATTTTTTAAATTTTCGTTATGGGCTCACATAAAAATGTTGAAAAAACAGCATTTTTTAATTCTTTTATTATGCTAGCATATTGCAATTTTTTAAAATAATTTTTTAACCATTATCTAGTAAACTAATCACTTTAACATCCGCTAAAAATTTATACCGCTTGGCCTACTTATAAAAAAGTTATTCCGTTTTAACAGGTGTACGAGTAATTTCTATCCCACTGTCTCATTACACGAACGAAATTAAAATTTTTCTTCTTTTTCTATCGGCTAAAAACCAAGTCGTTTATAGGTGATATTATTGGCATTACTTTCTATTTTGACACCAGGAAGAAATTATTAAATATAACACATTCCTTTATTGGAATCAACGTAGTATCCACGGGTGTGTAGTAAGGAACAAACTGAAAACACATACGACATTTTAACAAAATAATTTTTTTTCAAAATTTGCATGTAGAATACAAAAGAAACAAAATACTTAGTATTATCTACTATCCTTTGACTTTTCAAAACAAATTTAGCAATTTTGATATCATTATTCTTTCGCTTCGTACAATTTTTTTCGTGCAGTTGATTTTATACCGTTACTAATTTTCAGTAAACATTTCAGTTTTTGGCACACTTAATATTTTGTCCATAAAACTTGTAATAGAATACCATTGTTCTTGCACTCTTTGCCACAAATTCATTTATAAGTATGCTCAGACATTTTCAATCAGGTTTATATCTGAACTTTGAGCAGGCTATTCCATGGTTTGAAATGGTTGAGTATGCAGCTAATCCCAGATGCGTTGTCATGTTGGAATACAATATCACACTTTGGTACCGGCATATTTTCAATTGTTTCTAGTAAATGTATACTGGTTCATCGTACCTTTTATTCAATTAACCTAATCGTACACCGTAATGCACCCACACCATAATTGTGGGTGCTACCATCAAATTTCATTGTATGCTTCACATAACGCGGTAAAAGAAGTTCATTTCGCAATTTCCAACATCATCCTATGAAATTCGATTGACAGTTCCAATTTGAATCCATTCGAGAACATGTGGGCAAAATTCAAAAAATTGATTCACCAGAAAAAACCAAAAACTAAAGAGGAACTTCGACATGCGGTAAAACTGTCGTGGAAAGAAATTTCATTGCGCCTAGGAACTGTAAAAACTTAGCAGACCCAATGCCCCAACGCCTTAAAAGTGTCATACGAGCACGTGGTAATGTAACAAAATATTAGTAACTCAATGATCGGAAACTTTCTTCCACATAACATTTTGTTTATCCTGTGATTTTTTTTGATAATAAATGAAAGGTTGTGTTATATTGTTCTTATTTACTTTATTTAGACCCCATCTACGTCCTCCATTTCTCTTACCTGCATATAAGAACATTTTATAACTCTAAAATGCGAATATTGTTTGTAAATTTTATATTGGAGTATATGATCGGAAACTTTTTGCCAGAGGTTGTCTTCCAGCTTAAATATTTTCTTGCAAAACTCAGACAAGCCTTAACATTCTTTTTTGATAGAGCAGGTTTTTTTCTTCTCAATTGCTATAAAATTGGCTTCTTTTAATGCTCTTCGAGCTGTCCACTTAGTAATTTTCTTTCAACCATCCCTTCCTAATAGCATTGCAGTCATTGATACCATAGTTGCAATTTCTGAAGTAATGTATCTTGTCAATCTTCTCTTGACAAGATAATAATCGTTTTCGTATTTTATGTACAACTCCTCGATCAACAGCAAATTTTTTAGCTATTACTCGTGATGATAAACCAAATCTTAATTGGATAATGATACTATTCTTTATATTATTAGATAATATGTTGATGTGTTATTGCACGAACAACGATAAAATAACAACTATGTACATACTGCGCTTCTGGTCATGGCATTGACCGAACAGAGGGACGGAGGGACAGAGGGAGATTGTGAGAGGAGGTGAGGAGGCGGAGAGGGAGAGACGGACAGAGGGACAGAGAGAAAGAGAGAGAGAGAGAGAGAGAGAGAGAGAGAGAGAGAGAGAGAGACTAGAATAAAAACGATGACTCACCTTTTTTATTTCTTATTTTTTGTACATGAAAATTTGTTTAATATATTCGTCAGATTTTCCCAATTAAAATGATACGAAACACGACATGGTTTACTCATTATACGTAGCAAGTAACTTATTTTATTTCATTACACAAATTGTAATTATAAAAAAAGCAATAGAAAAGTATGAAAGATAATGTCAAAGGAGATATGTATGTTGCTATTCGGGCCTCGATTCGACTGTGATTCCGGGGAGCCAGCGACGATTCCACGTTTTCCTGTGCGAACAAGAGTCGACTCGTCACTCTTGTCCGAATCGTTTTTACGGCGTAACGACGGGAATATTCATAAAGCAATGAAACAATTACAAAAGTAAAAGTCAATTTGTCTCGATGACTATATACAGCAAAATTCCACGAAAACATGAGACAATAGCCTATAGCAAAGTGGTAAAGAATCAGGTAAAAAGTTGCACCTTGTCATCCGCGGTCCGCCGACGCGATGCTTGCCTGAGCCCGCGGGAAAACTTCGGTTATTTTACCATAACGATAAATGCTAATCGTTGATAATTATTTTAAAATATTTGACCAATCTATATCATGTTGGGCGTAATTTTAATCAGGAAACCATCAGCAGTACGTTAAGAAAAAATCAGTTTTAAAATGTTAAAATTAAAAAAAACTATGTCATTGTATTATGAGTTATCTTTCGGGAATTCGAGTCGAAGGAGCCGCGGCATGTACTGCAGCACATGTGTTCAACGACTTCGATAAATCTTAGCATCGGCGTAGCGAGAAAGTCGATAAATTACAGGACCGTAGCAATATCACAGCGCAAATCCGAGAATACTAAATGCTTCTTACTATGAAGCTTTGGCGGTTGATGTGACGATGTTTGGGAGAAAAAGGAGAGGGGAAGACGTTTCGTCCGGGACCCGCTAGAGGACTCATCAGTAAGGCTATTGTGGCGTATGCCCGTACAAGCGGCACACAGCGCCACCTACAATTTAATTACTAGACGTTGCTACCTAAACCACTAGTCTCTTCCTCAGTCTAAGATCAGCCTCCCACGCGTATAGACGTACACATAAGGAGAAATAAAGCACGCTACAAGTTAGGCGAAACCACGTGTCTCCTTATTACCGAAGCGCCATCGATTCCTGTTCTCAGAGAACCAGCTTAAGAGAACCAAACACCACACAATCCGCCACATATTAATTGGTGCCGAAACCCGGAAAATTAAGATGGCCAACGAACAAGGGAAAATGGAAATCGCGGCGAGTGAGTTTAGGAACGCGAAGCTTCCTAACTTTTGGCGGGAAGAACCAAAGCTATGGTTCGCCATGCTCGAACGTGAATTCGCGGCCTATACTGTGAAAGCAGACGCGGTAAAATGCGCTGCGGTAATCAGGCACCTAGATACCGCATCAATGAAAGTGGTCGCCGACGTTATAGCTGCACCTCCGTCGGACGACTCATATATTCAGATAAAAGAGGCCCTCATCTCGCGTTTAGCAGCGTCCGAAGAGACGCAATTGAGGCAGCTGCTGTCGGGAATAGATCTACAGAACAAAAGACCATCCGAACTACTGCGAGAAATGACGCTCCTCGCAGGTAAAAATGTTTCCGATAGCGTCCTATGCACGCTATGGCTGCAACGGCTACCCTCCCGAGTACAAGAGGTCCTGTCCGTGGTCGAAGGAGTCTCAACGGAAAAATTAGCTCTGCTCGCCGACAAGACGATCGAAAGATCGTCGCAATACGAGCTAGCGGCCGTTGCGCCCCACGTTAAGGAGGAAGCCCGACCACGTGACCCCGGTCCAAGCTCGGAAATAGCTGAGCTTACCAAGCGAATAGCTCAACTCGAAGCATTGGTCCGCGACACCCACAGAGGACGATGACCGGAACGCAACAAATTCCGAAGATATAGTTCGAAGTCAAGGAGTCGAACTAGAGACGACGGAATATGCTATTTCCACGGGAAGTTCGGCGAGAACTCGTGGAAATGCAAACAACCCTGCCAATGGAAAGGACGCGATAAAAGGAAGAGTCAGGGAAACTAAACCCACTGTCCCGTATTGAGGCGTTGCAGGATGGTACTAACGTACAAAACCGCCTAATCATAAGCGACAAACAAACAGGCGTGAGATTTTTGGTAGATACAGGAGCCGACGTATCAGTCATACCAAGGTCTCCGCACAGCAAAAGAAGAATAGACGACGATTTTAAACTGTACGCAGCAAATGGAACACCCATAAACACGTATGGTGAACAGCTGCTCTTTGTGAACTTGGGTCTTCGGACACAGTTCTCATGGAGATTCATCGTCGCGGATACATCCAAAGCCATCCTAGGAGCAGATTTTCTAGGACACTATAGCCTCCTGGTGAACATAAAAAATAAACGACTGATTGATAGTCAAACGCACCTATTTTCAGTTGGAAAAGTCACAAATTCGACTCAACCAACAGTGACTACAATAGGTAAGACTAACAGTTTTTCAACACTGCTAAAAGAATTTAGTTCAATCACCAGACAGAACTCCAAAGCGTACCAAAAACATGGCGTACAACACCATATCACCACCAAAGGTACACCAATTGCAGAACGGGCACGTCGTCTTCCTCCAGACAGATTAAAAGCTGCTAAGGCAGAATTCGAAGATATGATGCGACACGGTATTTGTCAACCCTCTAGCAGCCAATGGGCTAGTCCCTTACACATGGTAAGGAAAAAGACTGGTGAGTGGAGACCTTGCGGTGACTATCGCAGATTAAATAACATGACTCAACCAGACCGTTATCCACTACCACATATACACGACATAGCGCACCATCTCACCAACACCAAGATTTATACAACACTAGATCTCGCCCGAGCATACCACCAGATACAAATGACACCCGAAGACAGATGTAAAACTGCAGTCATCACACCGTTCGGACTGTTCGAATTCACGGTGATGCCATTCGGATTGTGCAATGCCGCACAATCGTTCCAAAGATTCATGGATACAGTGCTAAGGGGCTTGTCATTCTGCCATTGCTACATCGATGACATTCTGGTAGCATCAAACACATTGGAAGAACACTATAGACATCTACGCATTATATTTGAACGACTACAGCAACACGGATTAACAATCAACGTTGAGAAATGCGTTTTTGGTCAGGAGTCAGTAACCTATTTAGATTACGAAGTCAGCAGTAAGGGAATCGCACCATTACCCACCCGCGTCAAGACCGTCCAAGAATATCCAAAACCAGGTACAATAATGGAGCTAAGAAGGTATCTGGGAATTCTAAATTTTTACCGTAGATTCATTGCCGGAGCTGCAAAAACGCACATTCCACTAAACGCATTACTGGTGGGTACCAAGAAGAAAGACAAGAGGCCAGTCAAATGGACACCGGAAGCTGAAGCAGCGTTCATAGAAAGTAAAGAACAGTTAGCAAAATCATCCCTATTGCAGTTCCCAAGCGAAGATGCGCAACTCCGATTAACAACTGACGCATCAGATCAAGCAATCGGAGCTGTACTAGAACAGAACCATAAGAACAACTGGCACCCTTTAGGCTTTTTCTCAAGGAAGCTAGAAAAAGCACAACTTCGGTATAGTGTTTACGACAGGGAACTATTAGCAATCTACAAAAGTTTAAAGTTTTTCAGACACCTGGTAGAAGGAAGAGACCTCACGATACAAACTGACCACAAACCACTCACTCAAGCTTTTATACAAAACGCAGAGAAAGCTTCACCTAGACAACAGAGACATTTGGAATACATCGGCCAATTCACAACCCAAATTACGTACATATCAGGACACAACAACCAAGTTGCAGACGCGCTCTCAAGAATTGAAGAAGTGGAAATGCCCATTCTTGTTTCAACAGACGAACTCATCAGAGAACAAGCAATAGATGAGGAACTCCAGATCATCCTACAAGATACCACTTCTCCGTTTAGGCTACACAAAATCACAGTGGACAACACAGACAAATACATATATTGCGATATGTCTGAAAACAATATACGCCCATACGTACCAGAGACGCTAAGAAGGAAAATCTTCACCGCGACTCACAGCCTAGCGCACCCCAGTGGTAGGACCACACAAAAGACAATCGCGAAGAATTTCGTATGGCCGAAAATGAATGCCCAAATCAAAGAACTGACCAGGACGTGTATCACTTGCCAAAAAAATAAAATACAACGGCATACCAAGAATGCCCCAAACAAAATAGACATACCAAAGGGACGCTTTGATCACGTCCACATAGACATTATAGGGCCACTCCCAAAGGCGCAAGGGTATTCCTATTGCCTTACGATGATCGATAGGTTTACTAGGTGGCCAGAAGCTTCACCAATCAAAGATGCCACGGCGGACACAGTAGTAACCGCCCTATATACAACTTGGATATCCAGATTCGGCTCACCTTTGACGATAACTACTGATCAGGGTACACAATTCGTGTCTCAGCTATTCCAAGCCCTCACGCAACTGGTTGGATGTTCAAGAACAAGAACTACATCATACCACCCAGCAGCAAACGGAATAATAGAAAGATGGCACCGATCACTAAAGACGGCAATAGCATGCAACAATGATCCAGACTGGGTAAAAATTTTACCCACAGTATTACTAGGACTCTGGACAAGTTTCAAGGAAGATATAAAAGCTACAGCAGCAGAGATGCTGTACGGAACAGCTCTACGTCTTCCAGGAGAATTCTTCCTAGAAGAAGAACCACAAAGCAACCCACAAATCTTCATAGAAAAATTCAGAGAACATATTAGGAAAGTCCGACCAGTACCAACAGCACACCATATCAAACCAAGATGCTTCATTCACAAATCTTTATCTGAATGCACACACGTCTTCGTACGAGTTGACGCAGCCAGGAAACCATTAGAACCCCCATACGAAGGGCCTTTTGCAATCATAGAAAGGGTAACAGACCGAATTTTCAAGGTGGATTACAAAGGAAGACACACTAATTTAACCACGGATCGATTAAAACCAGCATTCTTGGAAAAAATCCAAGAAAAACCAACCAGTTCACAATTACGAACGTATCAAGGACCCAAAAAAGTCACATTTACTGTATAATTATTATTGTTATGTTACCGAATTCACATATATATTTTGTTATTGTATATAGTTTTATATCTCGGGGGAGAGTGGTTGTGGCGTACGCCCGTACAAGCGGCACACAGCGCCACCTACAATTTAGTTACTAGACGTTGCTACCTAAACCACTAGTCTCTCTCTCAGTCTAAGATCAGCCTCCCACGCGTATAGACGTACACATAAGGAGAAATAAAGCAAGCTACAAGTTAGGCGAAACCACGTGTCTCCTTATTACCGAAGCGCCATCGATCCCTGTTCTCAGAGAACCAGCTTAAGAGAACCAAACACCACACAATCCGCCACAGAAGTCTGTATATAGGAGCCATCTGTTGGCTGGTCTGAAGGTAGCCGCCACATACCCCCCTGCCAGTGGATAACGATATCTAGATGGTCCTTTCCATGCTTGATGTTAGATTCCAGGAGGACGATCGCCTTCGTTGGCCCACTCGATGACGATGTGCTGCATTTCTACTGAAGCTGCCTGAACTTTTATCTGTTGCGACTCATTCATTTTTGCTGTACCTTATAGGCATCGACGCGGTCGTAAGGAGGAGCCTTCATTGCTCTACTCGACCTGACACGCATTTTGATGCTGAGGCTTTCATGAGTCAGTGTGTCATCCTTGTCGTGAGCGCATTGCTCGGACGGTTGTGAGCTCGTTTTTCGTGTAGTCGTCGTGGCGAGGCAGTGAGTCGCCTTTTACCAGAATCGAGCCGTAGATGCTGCTGTCCTAGCATGGCCTATCTGTAACGTGACGCGTTGTCCTCGTGATGTCCGCCGATCTGTTGACGTCGTCGTAGGTCCAGGATCTCGCAAAAATCCAGGGTGCCAAGCGTCTCCGCAGATCGACAGCGATAGCCACACTAGCAGAGGGATTACGTAGTCTCGGTCTATTTAAATCCTTCTGGCGTCTCCAGGTAGTGCTGCAGGTCAATCAGAAGGCTGCGTTGTTGTATACGTCGTCGGGGTCACCAATTTGGCGGTGATTGATGTGACTGTTCAAGGAGAAAAGGAGAGGGGGAGACGTTTCGTCCAGGACCCGCTAGAGGACTCATCAGTAAGGCTATCCTAACGGGCCCTTGCCTTAGACGTGGGATGCGGTAGGAAGGAAGAAGTCTGTACATATACAAATTGAGGCGGATCGGTTACTTGCGGGAAGAGGAACCATCTGTTAGCGAGTCTGGAGTTAGCCGCCACAAAACCTTTAGTAAGTCCCAAAGTCAGTCAAAATAAGTCTCTTACTGAATTGCGTCGTTGCCAACGCATTTAACTGCAGCATACTCTCTCTTTCCACCATAGTCAATGGGGCCGCCAAAGGTCGTATTCTATGCTTAAAAAACAGATTTAGAAAAATTGTAAAACGTACGAGAAAAATCTTTATACGTTAGAAGTACAAGCGAGATCTTAAGAAGCCAAATAGCATAAAGATTTGAAAAAGATGAGAACGAGGGCAACAGATAAAAGAAAAGTTGTTAAAGGATGCTTCGAAGAAATGAAAAAAGAAGAAGGGCAAAGGAGAAGCGTAGAAGAAGAAAAAGGATATTCAGGCAGAAATGGATTGAGGCAGGAAGGAATGAATAACCTGGGAAGGGAAAAAATAGATGTGGAAAAGAAACTTAGAGAATTAGCCATAGAAAAATAGTTACGGAAACGACAAAGGCAAACAGAGCAATCTACGTACAACGAGAAGCATCTATGACTGTTTTCCAATAGATAAACGAAGTGACTAAATTGTGTTAACAGTCTCGTTGGTTAATGGTCTTTCCTAATAAACAAGGCTTACTTTCGCTAATATCTCAGTAACTATGTATCTTAGATTCCATTTTGTATAATACTTTTTTATGTAGAATTCAACGTTTTAGCCGAATTCGGGAATAAATATTAACTATTTCATTTTTTAAAAAATTGAAGGTGACCTTCACATCTTGATAAAAAAGCAAAATAACATAAAACAGATTACAAGCTTAGAAGCAAAACATTTTTTCATACAACAAATATTCTATGAGTTATCTAATGTCGCCATGTAACGAGACTCACCCTGTATAGTTTACAGTAATCTTGTAGTTAGAGGTGATGGAATTTTCGGAAAAAGCGAACATAGTTGGATTGAATGATCTAACCAATCCAAGAATTCTATTGAATCGAGCAGCTCGGAAAAAATCAAACAGTTAAAAAAAATTCGAATAGCTCGGAAAGAATCGAACGATTCGGAAGAAATCGAATAGTTCGAAAGAAACCGAACGGTTCGAAAAAGATCGAATAGATCGAAAGAAACCGAACGGTTCGAAAAAGATCGAATAGATCGGAAAAAAACCGAATTAGGCTGCGGTTACAGAGGATGCGGATTCGTACGAACTAGCGTTCTGATGAACACGTTAGAATCGTTCATCGTACGAACGTGAATAGCAATGATTATAGGATAAGTGTGGGGATTACTGCCGACACCTCAAATACTGTGGTATACTATAAAAGTAATAAAATCTAACATTTTATAATATCTAATCTTCTAAAAATGGATCTCATAATTTTTTATATGTTTAATATTGATAATTTATGACGTACAAGTAACAGAAATCGCAGTTTTAATTTATTTATTGACTTTTGATATTCTGAAGCTTATGAGAACGTCGAATATTATGAAATACTCGTAATGACAGCTGTGAACGCTGATTCCAAAGGCATTTATATTTTGGTAATTAATAATAAACTATTCATTTTAGCATTATTTTTAGATAAAGAAATCATTACTTTAATAAAAACACACACACACTTAATGACACCCAATCATTGTCATCTATCCTCAAATATTACATATATACTAATACAGTATTTGGTACATAGCTTTTTTGTACATTACTGCGATGCTTTACTGCACCTTAACCTATACAGTGCAGTTCTCGATGAGCCGGTGTAACAGGCTTGATCGTAAAGTACCTATATATACCTAATTTGTAAAATGCTACAGTGAGAATATCTCGATCCTAAGAATTGTAAATGTGTGTATATGTTTAAAAGAAAATGGAAAAAGTACAAAGAGAAGAGGTCAAAAAATATCAAACGATATAAAGACAACTACTGCTACCCTAAGGTAAACGTGACGTTACCCTTGCAAGAAATTCGTGGAGGAGACTCTATTGCAGAAGTATCTCGGAAATATAAAATTCCAGAAACGACCTTAAGGGCGAAGAAATTAGGACTTTATGCCGATGAAAAGTCTGGACCAGCAGCTATTTTGAATGCAAAAAAAAAAAGATTTCGCCGATTGGATTCTGGAATGTTCTAAAAGAGATATTTCAGTAACAAAATCTCAATTAATTGATAATGTGCAACTGATATGCCAAAGTATGAAAAAGAAAAGTCAGTTTAGGGATAATAAACCTGAAAGATGTTGGAACAACTCATTTTTAAAGAGGCATGAGGAAATCACAGTAATAATGTCAGAAAATGTTTCCCTAAATAGAGCTAAGGTATCCGAGCACAGTTTACGATACTGGTTTCAAAATGTTTCAGACTATTTGAGAGAACAAAATCTATTATTAATAAAAGCTAACAGAATCTTCAATAGTGATGAGACAGGTCTGGCTTTAATCCTAAACCTCCTATTTTGAATGCACCGAAAGAATGCAAAAATGTTTATAACATTATTAATAATAATGAGAAAGAAAACATCACTGTTTTGGTTACAAGTAATGCTACTGGTGATCTTGCCCCAACCGTTGTTCTCTTTAATGAAAAATCTTTGTCAAATAATGCTGCAGAAATAACTCTCTCCAATTTTACATTTGGATTTTCAGACAGTGGCTGCATGCATGCTAAAAATTTTTATGAATTCATTACAAATGTTTTTGAATCTTAGTTCACTGAAAAAAGAATAAAACGTCCAATAATTTTATACATTAATAGTCACTTGTCTCATTTAAGCAAATTTTGCCTAGTGTTGATTTGGATATTGATTTGACGCTATGGGTGATACACTGTATTGACCCTGATTGCTTACACCACCATATCCTTGATAATTGTAACCATTGTCCACATAATTCTGATTACTGTTGTAAACTTGCTGATCTGGATAACTTTGAAATTGTTGATTGGGTATGTTAGGATAACTGAGGGGAGGTGCTTGTGGACGGAGATACGATTGTTGAGTATTCTGAACGTATCCTTGATTGTAAAAGTTTAATAGCGGGGCCATTGTCGTGTTAAGAATTTGATCTAACGGCTTCGATGCGTCTTGTTCAACATTCCCATTCGCAAGCGGCAAGTGCGTCTTTGGCACATACTTATTTGGAAGATCTCCCATTATATGAGCGATTAATCGTTTAGTCTCGTTTAGTATTGCATTTGGATCGTTTGTTTTTGTTAATTCCTTTGGCCTTACTGGAGACCTTGATCTTGAACGCGATCGAGATCGTGTCCAGGATCTTGGTGAATTTGACACAGATTTTGAAAATTCTCGTGACTTTTTCTTCACCTTCTCATTTTCGCTAACATTCTTATCTGCTGCTTTATAAATATCTTCAAATGTATAATCATCGTCGTCATCTGATAAATCCAATTTCGCCTTTTGCTTGTCTTCGTTGTCATTCTTAGTTTGTTCTTCCTCGTCATCATTTGCAAACATGTCTATTTTAGGCTTCCACTTATCTTCCTCTTCAACAGGATTTTGATTTCCCTTCAGCACAGAAAATGGCGAAATACTTCTGCCCAATTTAATACTGGTTTCCGTATTCTCTGGTATTGGAGATTTTATTTTTGGCATCGATGACATGGACACAGTACCTAAATAAACAAACCCTCTTAATTTTTCTACTCGAACAGGATCTGTTGCTTCTAACTTCTTTAAGAAATTAATCAGTCCATGTTGTTCTTGAGTGGATAGGTCTTTAAAATTTTGTAAAAGAGATTTCAAATCCGCGTCTGACAAACTTTCCATTTTAAAAGTTTGATGATCAACCGTACCTGCTGTTGTTAACGTCGCAGAAACAGATGTAGTTTGAGAAACAGAAGTATTGCTTTTAGCCAATCCTTTTACGAAGTCAGCCGTTGTTACTGGTTTATCGGAATTTTTGGACGCTTCAGCCATTCCAACAACAGCATTAGTCAGAGTTTCCAGTTCTTCTTGCGATACATTTGATTTACCTTGAGCTACCAGAGCAGCTGCTATTTGTCGAGCTATGGCTACTTTATCTATAGTACCAACACCAGGTACACTAACTGGTTCGGATTTAATCGTAGGTGTAATTACCTCCACCGACCTAGGATATACAGTTCTTTGGATATAATTTGTCGATTTTGCAGTCTCCATTTCTTTCTTTTTCTTCTTCTCTTCTTCCATTTTCTTTTTATTCTCTGCCGCTTTATGTAACAACTGTGCGATATTTTGGATTGCCGTTTTCGTTGGTGTTATAGCCATTTTCTCTATCATTCCGGCAAACAATTGACCTTTAAGTTTTTCTTTAACAGTTTCGAAAAGCACGCTCACTTCTTCGTCGTAGAGTAATTCTTCGGCAGAGTTCGGTTTTGCTTTTTCTGCGGCTAATGCTTTTGAAAGAAGAGATACTATCTTCGGTCCAAGAGAACCCAATTGACCTTCTAGTGCTGTAAGCAATCTCAATAAGCCTACTACTTCTAAATCTTCAGTTAATATGACATCCGGTATAGGACTTGGAGACTTCCCTTTCACTGGGTAAGGAGTTGCATAGTGTAGTGATCTTGAACGTGTAACACCACGAGAGTAGTAATTACTTCTGTACATATTTCCTCTTCCTCGCATATACGACAAATATGCGTAATCGCGTTCTCTCATATCATGATGATCGTAATAGTCCGGTTTAATTGTTTTTGTACCGACATATTCTACTTCATCATCGCTCTCTATACGATGACGATTTCTCTTTGGTGGAGATCTGTCACGTCTGTTCGATGGTATCCATTTTTCTGGTGGCTTGTCTTCTGGCAACTCCAATCGCTTCTTAATTTCTTCTTTCCTTTGTTGCAGCTGTTCGTTATGGATCTCGCGCATTCGTTTGTTCCAAAATTCTATCCATTCTGGTTTGAAGTCATGCTTACTAGGATCTTTTCCCGCTGCTTGCAACTCTTTGTACCGTCGGTTCCAGAACTTTTTCCATTCATCGGGGTAAGATGGATGCTTTTCTGGGTTCTTCTCGTGAAATTTTAATGCACGATCAAGTGTCTCTTCAGCACGTCTAATTTGTTCACGATATTTATCCCACTTATCGCGTTCTCTGAGTGGTTCTGGTGAACGCGAACGAGATCGCGAACGTGTACCAGAACGAGTTCGATCTCGCGAATAACGCGATTTAGTACGATACCTTCCGCTTTTGTCTATTGAATTAGCTTTTCGGTTACGAACGGGAGATCGCGATCTTGAACGTGATGGTGATGGGCTACTTGATATACTTGAAAGGGACGAAAGAGACTTCGTTTCATCAGAGGGCCGTTTTGGAGACTTTCTCACATTTTCTTCTTCCTTATCTAAAGGCTTGCGAATATTTAATTTATCTCTTGTGAAAATGCGAATCTTGAATCCCCTAAAAAAATATGAAACATAACCTTAATTGAAATTATGTTAGACTAAGAAACAACCATTAATTTATCATACTGAAATTGTAATTGAAATCAGAATACTTGATAAACTTTCAATTACTAAAAAAATCTTTGAAAAAGTTGAATTAATTAAACGTTAACTTACGATTTTGTAGTATCAGATTTTGAATCGGTTTTCTTTGGTGGAGACTTTTCATGCTTCTTGTCTTCACTTTTATGTTTATCATCCGACTTCTCATCAGCAGGTTGAGAATCTTAATATAAAATAGTCGTTATATCATAGAACAACAGTGGAGTAGAAGTTTCCTGCTTCAACGATATAAGATTTTATATACTTACCTTTTTTTATACCACTCTTACCAGCTACTTCAGCCATCTTTTCTTCAAAGTTTGTTACCCATCGCACATCGTAAACATCCATAAATGTTAATTCTGGTGTTTCCCTGCATGTAGGAAACAGCCATTGACTTGTACGAAACGTAAATTAATAACGAAAACGATTGACGCGCACCTTGTCTAATAACACCCATTGACTTTTGTAAAACATGTGAATTGAAATTCTCAATTCATAACAGTGCTCTACTATATAAAGCTTAATTTAATCAAAACAAATTACAACTTACCTAAAGTGATAATCCTGATAGACTCTCTTGATGTACTGCATTTTATTTTTTTCAAATTGATTCTTATCTACCAATTGTGGTTGCAATCTTCCAAATCGTTCTTCAATCTTCTTAGCCACTAACACCGATATTTCATTAGCTCCGCGTTTATAATTAGGAGTATGCGGGAGTTCCGTAATAGCACGCGAAATTGTAGGAAAATGTCGATTTAGATACGTTATTCTATGATTATAGCTGGTAATATGAGCCATAACAGTACGAGGGTCACCCCTTTTATCACATAAAACACATGTATAACCGGGTTCGCAAGAATCCCTATCAACCAGTTCAAGTAGGTATTCAAGGCCCACAAGAGGAGAACTTCTATGGCAATCTAAACTCATCTGAATCGTTGTTGTTCTAGTTACTTGGTCTTCCATACCAGGTGGTACTGGTTCTCCAGGTGCCAAACCATCGCCAATAGCTGCCAACTGTGTCGGTGGTGCTGTTTTCACAATATCTGATCGTTTGGACCATAACAAAACTGGATATGGCCATTCATCTAATTTCATTTTATGACGATTACTCATATTATGATTCAGTAACTTGTGAGCTCCGAACAGGGCTATGTTACATATATGACACCATATATCACCACCTTCTGTTTCAGAATACACAGGCCTAAGCGTGCCACCTTCAGCAGTGACACTGCTTCTCATTAAACGTTTTCGATCATATTCTTTCTGTGGAATACAAATACTTTGTCAAGTGTACAAGTAATTGCTATTTTAATAATATTCATATTGCAGAACATGAACACATCGTATATTGGAAATCAATAAAACATTAGATAACATTTTATAAAAAAAATTTCTATATTCGTCACAAAGAATATGGAACTATAGAAAGCGTAAATTATTTAAACAATATATCAAAATTCTGCTTGTACTATATGATTAATAGTAAATTATTTATATAAATGAAATAAGTTTGTTATATATAAATTATTATATTAAATAAATGAATATTACAATATGTAGTAAGTTCTAATCTGTAAGTTTCCTCAAATTTGTTAATCGTTATCCTACATGTGTTTCAATGTGCATTACCTTCTCCTTGCCTGCTTCCGTTAGGTGGGAAGGATTACATCCTTCTATATCAAGATCATCAAAATTCTGCATAACCGATCCAGGTCTGTGAAAAATTCTCAGTGATTTCTGAAAATATAAAATTGTTGTAAATTTTAAAAAAGGCACAATGTGTCATTAGGGTAGACGTAATGTAGAAATTAGTGAATGTAAATACAGAAAGTAATGATATGTATTTATATATATATAAATATATACAGCGATATGTTATCATTGTATAACAACAAGTGTTATTATTAGATTATTAATATTAATTATTAATTAATTATACAAGATTATTAATTAGACATTAAAAATAAATATTAATTTATAAGCCGACCCTGCAGCAGCAATTGTATGTACACTTGCTCCAAGTTTTGTTTAACAAAGCTTATTATATTACAATTACAAATTTTATTAAAGTATACTTACCAGTTTAAAATTATACATGCTATTATATTTAAAGAGTTTGTGTATACATATATATACATTTGACATATCCATCAAAATATTGAAAGTTTTTATTAAACAGAAATATAAATTTACGTTTGAATAACAACAGTTGTGCATTTATGATATGCAATGTAGAATATTGCTGAAAAAATGCTATCGATATGTGAAAATTCAGTATTTTAACAAATATTCTGAATGAAATTTCATAACATGTTTGATAAAATAACTGAATTCTTATGTAAATACTTACACATTCTGGAAATTCTAGAGGTATGCATTAACTTATGAGATAAATATGTCCTAAGACTATTAAATGATAATTATTTCTACTTCTTTAATTTAAGAACTGCTTATAACTAATATTGATAGGCTTGCTGGAGTACAACAGTCGATCCCAGCTACTTACCGATAGAAAGGAAATTTCCTATATCCGATAACGTTTCCAGGATGCACAAATACCACAGAACATTAAACATAGTGCACTATATAAAGACACTAATATCACGCAAAGTTAAGAATTAGAATAACTTTGCAATTTATGTTTAAAAGAGAAAAAATATAGCCATATACCATGAAAGAAAAACATGTTTTGTTTTGAACTGACACACCTAACATAGGTACTATATTAGAACTCTGACGCAGGAGAATGAATAAGACATATAAATGATGTGTGTCGGGTTTATTAAGCGGTGCTTACTTAAATAAATTATACTGCGAACAGAACAAAATTATAGTAGCTTTTACAGAAGGTTATACGGTTGTTTGTAATCTGTAGGAATTGTATAATATATGCATTATAAACCGTTCTCACGCGCATCGTCAGTTTTTAACAACCAAGCGTTGCTAGCCAAATGGCCATCCATTGGTTTCTGATTAATCTTTCCAGTTTTATAAATCTTTTATTATTTCGAATCACGTTAAGGCTAAATCGTAACCTTCGAAACTAAAATATAAAGGGTAGTGTTAACTTACCAAGCTACAAGTATGCGATATAAACCTCTCAGCAAATTCTACGGTGAATATTTCTGATTTCTTAATTTTATTTTCGACAAAATCTTTCGGTAGCCATATCGAAAGAGAAATATTCAACTGCAGATCTGACCTGTGTGATCTGACCAGATGTGACCTGTATGGTCACAGTTGATAATTTGTTGACCGTAGGAAATGTTCTTATCGATGTTTCGTTTCAGGGTCATAAAAACAAAAATATATTTAGAATTACATAAGTAAATCAAATTTGAAGAACATGTGACACGTGATCATAGAAGGTCAAAAAGTAAACTCAAATATCAATTTACACATCATAACTTTATCTTTTACATTTTACAATTTTAAAACGTTAAAGTTTTACTATATTATTTTTATAAATAGTCGATTGAAGAAGGACAAATTCAATTAGTTTGTAAAAATTTATTCACTGACTTATATATATATATATAAATAACAATGTTGCAAAAGCAGGATACGTGTACACGCTTTGTTAAAGACTGTCTATAGAGGAAGGAAGTATAGATAATAAAACTTAAAAGAACAAAATAAAATAAAAATTATAATATAACAGGTTAAATATGTACAAAATATGTTGAAAAAATTATTTCAATGTTTCAACCAACATCAAATAAAATATTGCTGATATAACCCGTAAACATAAACAGTCGACGATCTTACCTTCAGTGGCAATGTTCTAGTCACTAGAGCCTCGTAACGCCTCACGCAGTTTCAGCGATAGATACGCTTTAAACAATAATAATTTCTTTTCAGGGATGTTATGGGAAGTGATCTTTGTATGTATAATGATCGAATTGAATGAAGTATAATGATTAATATAAGGCAAGGGCCCGTTAGGATAGCCTTACTGATACGTCCACTAACGGGTTCCGGATGAAACGTCTTCCTTTCCTTTTCTCCCTACACCGTCACGTTCAGCAACCGCCAAAGTGGAAATTTAAAAAATGCTGAACTAGGTAGAACTCAAAAGATATCCTTCGTCAATTATGGAAAACCTACACGATTCAATATATTCCGTTGGACATACATTTTTTTATAAATTATAAACAATGCTTCTCAGTCCAAGATATATTCACAGTATAAGCAAATATTATTTAATTGAAAAAAATAAATCGGGAAGATAACATGAAGCACATACATAGGTTCTTCAGAGTATCGATACAAAGAGCAAGCATGTTTTTTTAGGAAAAATAGAATTTATAAAATGTTGATCTTTAAATGCTGTTTCTAATCACAATTACTAATACATTTTATTAATTTTATCGTTTTCTAAAGCGACGTGCAGTTAGGAAGCAAGATACATACGATAAACTTCGATATGGGCAAATGATTTTTTTATCAAAGGACATGTGTGCCAGCATGGATATGGTCCTTCCATTTTTCTTGGCGACCATTATGATGAATAAACTTAGAAGGGAGGTATTTCCTGTATAGAAAATTAGAGGGCTTGGATTTTCCGAGATATTTAAAATTGTCAAATGTGAGAATCGTTAAAATGGCTCGTCCGAATGCGGTGCTAGATAAAATATTGCATGTATATGTAATATGTATACAGAGTTCGTCCGTCCTTCCGCATCCCACGTCTAAGGCAAGGGCCCGGTAGGGATAGCCTTACTGATAGCAGGTTCCGGACGAAACGTCTCCCTCTCCTTTATTCCCAAACACAGTCACGTTAGCCACCACCAAATATTTCAATAAATATTTCATGTTCTTAAACTTGCAACAGCGGGCTATCTCAAGTATTACATCTCAAGAATAACTATTACAGAAAGGAAATAATTAGAAAACTGTAGAGAAAAAATGTACATATTTTTATCTTCAATCAAAATAAGTTTTTCAAAACATGTATATCAATTTAAATAATTCATAATTTTCATCTAATATCTATTATATATTTATTTAATAATATTTCCATTAGATGAACGTTTGAAATAGTATTCTCACATTAATATGTTCGTCAATAAAATAATTAAAATACATATTGCAAATACATGTAAAATTAAATAAATATTTCAAATGATGTTCCTATTAATTTTTTAAGTTAAACAATGTAAAACAGTTCAGAAAAATAATATCTGGAAATATTTCTATTTTTCGTTTCAATTAATATTTTATCTAGCACCGCATTTGAATGAGCCATTTTAACGATTCTCACATTTCACAACATTAAATATCTCGGAAAATCCAAGCTATCTAATTTTCTATACAGAAAATGTATTTTAAGTTTATCGTCGCTTTAGAAAACGATAAAATTAATAAAATGTATTTGTAATTGTGATTAGAAACAGCATTTAAAGATCAACATTTTATAAATTCTATTTTTCCTAAAAAAGCATGCTTGCTCTTTGTATCGATACTCTGAAGAACCTATGTATGTACTTCATGTTATCTTCCCGATTTATTTTTTTTAATTAAATAATATTTGCTTATATACTGTGAATATATCTTAGACTGAGAAACATTGTTTATAATTTATGAAAAAATGTATGTTCAACGAAATATATTGAATCGTGTAAGTTTTCCATAATTGACGAAGGATATCTTAAAAGAAAGGAAGATGTTTCGTCCCCGGGACTCGTTAGGGGACTTATCAGTAAGGGCCCTTGCCTTATATTAATCATTATACTTCATTCAATTCAATCATTATACATACAAAGATCACTTCCCATTACATCGCTGAAAAAAAATTATTATTTTTTAAAGCGTATCTATCGCTGAAACTGCGTGAGGCGTTACGAGGCTCTAGTGACTAGAACATTGCCACTGAAGGTAAGATCGTCGATTGTTTATGTTTACGGGTTATATCGAGCAATATTTTATTTGACGTTGGTTGAAACATTGAAACACTTTTTTCAACATATTTTTGTACATATTTAACCTGTTATATTATAATTTTTATTTTACTTTGTTCTTTTAAGTTTTATTATCTATACTTCCTCCCTCTAGACAGTCTTTAACAAAGCGTGTGCAAGTATCCTGATTTTGCAATATTGTAATTTATATGTATAAATCAATGAATAAATTTTTACAAACTAATTGAAGTTGTCCTTCTTCAATCGACTATTTATAAAAATAAAGTTATGATGTAAAAGATAAAGTTATGATGTGTAAATTGATATTTGAGTTTACTTTTTGACCTTCTATGATCACATCATATGCACTTCAGACGTGATTTACTTATGTAATTGTAAATTTATTTTTGTTTTTATGACCCGGAAACAAAACATATCGGTAAGAACATTTCCTACGGCCAACGAATTACCAAGTGTGACCATGCAGGTCAGTCATGCGCAGATCTGCAGTTGAATATTTCTCTTTCGATATGGCTACCGAAAGATTTTGTTGAAAACAAAATTAAGGAATCAGAAATATTCACCGTGGAATTTGCTGAGTGGTTTACATCGCATACTGGTAACTTGGTAAGTTAACACTACCCTTTATATTTTACTTTCAAAGGTTACGATTTAGGCTTAACGTGATTCGAAAGAATAAAAGACATTTATAAAACTGGAAAAATTAATCAGAAACCAATGGATGGCCATTTGGCTAGCATCGTTTGGTTGTTAAAAACTGATGATGCGCGTGAGAACGGTTTATACTGCATATATTATACAATTCCTGCAGTCTACAAACAATCGTATAACCTTTTGGTTGCGCGTATTGCAGGTCTTTCTGTAAATGCTACTATGATTTTGTTGTTCTGTTCGCAGTATAATTTATTTAAGTAAGCACCGCTTAATAAACCCGACACACATCATTTATATGTCTTATTCATTCTCCTGCGTCAGAGTTCTAATATAGTACCTATGTTAGGTGTGTCAGTTCAAAGCAAACATGTTTTTCTTTCACGGTATACGGCTATATTTTTTCTCTTTTAAACATAAATTGCAAAGTTATTCTAATTCTTAACTTTGCGTGATATTAGTGTCTTTATATAGTGCACTATGTTTAATGTTCTGTGGTATTTGTGCATCCTGGAAACGTTATCGGATATAGGAAATTTCCTTTCTATCGGTAAGTAGCTGGGGATCGACTGTTGTACTCCAGCAAACCTATCAATATTAGTTATAAGCAGTTCTTAAATTAAAGAAGTAGAAATAATTATCAGTTAATGGTCTTAGGACATATTTATCTCATAAGCTAATGCATACGTCTAGAATTTCCTGAATGTGTAAGTATTTACATAAGAATTCAGTTATTTTATCAAACATGTTATGAAATTTCATTCAGAATATTTGTTAAAATACTGAATTTTCACATATCGATAGCATTTTTTCAGCAATATTTTACATTGCATATCATAAATGCACAACTGTTGTTATTCAAACGTAAATTTATATTTCTGTTTAATAAAAAGTTTTAATATTTTGATGGATATGACAGATGTAGACATTGTTATATATGTATACACAAACTCTTTAAATATAATAGCATGTATAATTTTAAACTGGTAAGTATACTTTAATAAAATTTGTAGTTGTAATATAATAAGCTTTGTTAAACAAAATTTTGGAGCAAGTGTACATACAATTGCTGCTGCAGGGTCGGCTTATAAATTAATATTTATTTTTAATGTCTAATTAATAATCTCATGCTCTTTATAGTTATATTATTGAAATCATTTTGTTAACGTAACACTTGTTATACAATGATAACATATCGCTATATATATTTATATATATATACAAATACATATATCATTACTTTCTTTCTGTATTTACATTCACTAATTTCTATATTACGCCTACCCTAATGCCGCATTGTGTCTTTTTTAAAATTTACAACAATTTTATATTTTCAGAAATCACTGTGAGAATTTTTCACAGACCTGGATCAGTTATGCAGAATTTTGACGATCTTGATATAGAAGGTCGTAATCCTTCCCACCTATCGGAAGCAGGCAAGGAGAAGGTAATGCACATTGAAACACATGTACGATAACATTATATTTGTAATTAAAGTTTTAGGAAACTTACAGATTAGAACTTTGTACATATTGTAATATTCATTTATTTAATATAATAATTTATATATAACAAAATTATTCCATTTATATAAATAACTTACTATTAATTATATAGTACAAGCAGAAATTTGATATATTGTTTAAATAATTTACGCTTTCTATAGTTCCATATTCTTTGTGACGAATATAGAAATTTTTTTTTATAAAATGTTATCTAATGTTTTATTGATTTCCAATATATGATGCGTTCATGTTCCACAATATGCATATTATTAAAATAGCAATTACTTGTACACTTGACAAAGTATTTGTATTCCACAGGAAGAATATGATCGAAAACGTTTAATGAGAAGCAGTGTCACTGCTGAAGATGGCACGCTTAGACCTGTGTACTCTGAAACAGAAGACGGTGATATATGGTGTCATATATGTAACATAGCTCTGTTCGGAGCTCACAAGTTACTGAATCATAATATGTGTAATCGTCATAAAATGAAATTAGATGAATGGCCATATCCAGTTTTGTTATGGTCCAAACGATCAGATATTGTGAAAACAGCACCACCGACACAGTCGGCAGCTATTGGCGATGGTTTGGCACCTGGAGAACCAGTACCACCTGGTATGGAAGACCAAATAACTAGAACAACAACGATTCAGATGAGTTTAGATCGCCATAGAAGTTCTCCTCTTGTGGGCCTTGAATATCTACTTGAACTGGTTGATAGGGATTCTTGCGAACCCAGTTATACATGTGTTTTATGTGACAAAAGGGGTGACCCTCGTACTGTTATGGCTCATATTACCAGCTATAATCATAGAATAACGTATCTAAATAGACATTTTCCTACAATTTCGCGTGCTATTACGGAACTCCCGCGTACTCCTAATTATAAACGCGGAGCTAATGAAATATCGGTGTTAGTGGCTAAGAAGATTGAAGAACGATTTGGAAGATTGCAACCACAATTGGTAGATAAGAATCAATTTGAAAAAAATAAAATGCAGTACATCAAGAGAGTCTATCAGGATTATCACTTTAGGTAAGTTGTAATTTGTTTTGATTATATTAAGCTTTATATAGTAGAGCACTGTTATGAATTGAGAATTTCAATTCACATGTTTTACAAAAGTCAATGGGTGTTATTAGACAAGGTGCGCGTCAATCGTTTTCGTTATTAATTTACGTTTCGTACAAATCAATGGCTGTTTCCTACATGCAGGGAAACACCAGAATTAACATTTATGGATGTTTACGATGTGCGATGGGTAACAAACTTTGAAGAAAAGATGGCTGAAGTAGCTGGTAATAGTGGTATAAAAAAAGGTGAGTATATAAAATCTTATATCGTTGAAGCAGGACACTTCTACTCGACTGTTGTTCTATCATATAACGATTATTTTATATTAAGATTCTCAACCTGCTGATGAGAAGTTGGATGATAAACATAAAAGTGAAGACAAGAAGCATGAAAAGTCTCCACCAAAGAAAACCGATTCAAAATCTGATACTACAAAATCGTAAGTTAACGTTTAATTAATTCAACTTTTTCAAAGATTTTTTTAGTAATTGAAAGTTTATCAAGTATTCTGATTTCAATTACAATTTCAGTATGATAAATTAATGGTTGTTTCTTAGTCTAACATAATTTCAATTAAGGTTATGTTTCATATTTTTTTAGGGGATTCAAGATTCGCATTTTCACAAGAGATAAATTAAATATTCGCAAGCCTTTAGATAAGGAAGAAGAAAATGTGAGAAAGTCTCCAAAACGGCCCTCTGATGAAACGAAGTCTCTTTCGTCCCTGTCAAGTATATCAAGTAGCCCATCACCATCACGTTCAAGATCGCGATCTCCCGTTCGTAACCGAAAAGCTAATTCAATAGACAAAAGTGGAAGGTATCGTACTAAATCGCGTTATTCACGAGATCGAACTCGTTCTGGTACACGTTCGCGATCTCGTTCGCGTTCACCAGAACCACTCAGAGAACGCGATAAGTGGGACAAATATCGTGAACAAATTAGACGTGCTGAAGAGACACTTGATCGTGCATTAAAATTTCACGAGAAGAACCCAGAAAAGCATCCATCTTACCCCGATGAATGGAAAAAGTTCTGGAATCGACGGTACAAAGAGTTGCAAGCAGAGGGAAAAGATCCTAGTAAACATGACTTCAAACCAGAATGGATAGAATTTTGGAACAAACGAATGCGCGAGATCCATAACGAACAGCTGCAACAAAGGAAAGAAGAAATTAGGAAGCGATTGGAGTTGCCAGAAGACAAGCCACCAGAAAAATGGATACCATCGAACAGACGTGACAGATCTCCACCAAAGAGAAATCGTCATCGTATAGAGAGCGATGATGAAGTAGAATATGTCGGTACAAAAACAATTAAAACGGACTATTACGATCATCATGATATGAGAGAACGCGATTACGCATATTCGTCGTATATGCGAGGAAGAGGAAATATGTACAGAAGTAATTACTACCCTCGTGGTGTTACACGTTCAAGGTCAATACACTACGCAACTCCTTACCCAGTAAAAGAAAAGTCTCCAAGTCCTATACCAGATGACATATTAACTGAAGATTTAGAAGTAGTCGGCTTATTGAGATTACTTACAGCTCTAGAAGGTCAATTGGGTTCTCTTGGACCGAAGATAGTATCTCTTCTTTCAAAAGCATTAGCCGCAGAAAAAGCAAAACCGAACTCTGCCGAAGAATTACTCTACGACGAAGAAGTGAGCGTGCTTTTCGAAACTGTTAAAGAAAAACTTAAAGGTCAATTGTTTGCCGGAATGATAGAGAAAATGGCTATAACACCAACGAAAACGGCAATCCAAAATATCGCACAGTTGTTACATAAAGCGGCAGAGAATAAAAAGAAAATGGAAGAAGAGAAGAAGAAAAAGAAAGAAATGGAGACTGCAAAATCGACAAATTATATCCAAAGAACTGTATATCCTAGGTCGGTGGAGGTAATTACACCTACGATTAAATCCGAACCAGTTAGTGTACCTGGTGTTGGTACTGTAGATAAAGTAGCCATAGCTCGACAAATAGCAGCTGCTTTGGTAGCTCAAGGTAGATCAAATGTATCTCAAGAAGAACTAGAAACTCTGATTAACGCTGTTGTTGGAATGGCTGAAGCATCCAAAAATTCCGATAAACCAGTAACAACGGCTGACTTCGTAAAAGGATTGGCTAAAAGCAATACTTCTATTTCTCAAGCTGCATCTGTTTCTGCGACGTTAACAACAGCAGGTACGGTCGATCATCAAACTTCTAAAATGGAAAGTTTGTCAGACGCAGACTTGAAATCACTTTTACAAAATTTTAAAGACTTATCCACTCAAGAACAACATGGACTGATTAATTTCTTAAAGAAGTTAGAAGCAACAGATCCTGTTCGAGTAGAAAAATTAAGAGGGTTTGTTAATTTAGGTTCTACGTCCATGTCATCGATGCCAAAAATAAAATCTCCAACACCAGAGAATACGGAAACCAGTATTAAATCGGGTAGAAGTATTTCGCCATTTTCTGTGCGAAAAGGAACTCAAAATCCTGTTGAAGAGGAAGATAAGTGGAAGCCTAAAATAGACATGTTTGCAAATGATGACGAGGAAGAACAAACTAAGAATGACAACGAAGACAAGCAAAAGGCGAAATTGGATTTATCAGATGATGACGATGATTATACATTTGAAGATATTTATAAAGCAGCAGATAAGAATGTTAGCGAAAATGAGAAGGCAAAGAAAAAGTCACGAGAATTTTCAAAATCTGTGTCAAATTCACCAAGATCTTGGACACGATCTCGATCGCATTCAAGATCACGGTCTCCAGTAAGGCCAAAGGAATTAACAAAAACAAACGATCCAAATGCAATACTAAACGAGACCAAACGATTAATCGCTCATATAATGGGAGACCTTCCAAATAAGTATGTGCCGAAGACGCACTTGCCGCTTGCGAATGAAAATGTTGAACAAAACGCATCGAAGCCATTAGATCAAATTCCTAACACGTCAACGGCCCCGCTATCAAACTTTTACAATCAAGGATACGTTCAGAATACTCAACAATCGTGTCCCCGTCCACAAGCACCTCCCCTCAGTTATCCTAACATACCCAATCAACAATTTCAAAGTTATCCTCATCAGCAAGTTTACGGCAGTAATCAGAATTATGTGGACAATGGTTACAATTATCAAGGATATGGTGGCGTAAGCAATCAGGGTCAATACAGTGGTCCACCTATAGCGTCAAATCAATATCCAAATCAACAAAACTATGGCGGATCACCCTATGGTGGACTTCCTGCGGGTCATTCTTCTAATTACCCTCAGCAGCAACCGCAACAACAATACGGAAATTACGTGCAACAACAACGTTTCTATTAAAGTGACTATCTAGCAATCGTTCATAAAAATGTATCGAAGTTTTATTGTGACTGAATCTATTTACAATTGTTACTGAACTATTTACAATTGTACTTTTCTCCTTGAACATTGCGTAAGTTTCCAGGAAAAGTTAACGTTACTAGTTCAAGGATTATTAAGATAATAATGAGCAAAGTCTTCATCAATTTTTAACCAAAATGAATACGTTTCGTAAATATATTTAAAAATTCACGAACAATTTTAGTACGGAGAAATTTCTGACGAATTTAAGATTTAACATTTGCTGTCCCTCTTTATACATAAAAAGTTTATTTTCATATCGTTTTAAAACGTCCACATGTCTCGTACATGAGATATACGAGAGGACAAAACTTAAATCTCTTAAAAATATCGCAATATGTTGTAAGTATATCATAAACGCGTGAAGTGAACGTGGATTTACGGAATGAAGTGTTGAGGCGATCGATGTGAACAGGATTAAAGTAAGTAAAAACAGAGAAAAGAATGTACTTGAAAAGAACAACTTTACTCTCATTACGATTTTGTAATGCTATGTTTTATTCAATTTTCTTAATTGATAATACGTTTATCATCTTTATAATTTAGCAGGTTCAGATGTGTGTGATAAAGCGTCAAAGGAGTCGAAAGTATCGAATATTATTTTTACAAGCACTTTTAATGTTGAAAGAAGTATATATTTATATATTTATGAATACATAAATATATTCATATATATATTCATAATATGTATATATATACATTATAGCAAGAACAATTACATGTAATTTTTCAATTAAAAAACACGTTGTAAGAGTGTATTAAATAAGTAAAGAATAACCTTTGTTTGTAAATACTTTTAAGCGTACAAGTTTTTCATATTTCAGAGAAACTATAAACACACCAAGGAACTTGTTCTTAATATTCAATAATAATAAAAATATAAATATAATTAAACTAATAATAAACTTAGTTGTATACAAAAATACGTAAACAAATCACTTTACCCTACATTTCACAATTTTCACTTTAACGAATAGCATAAAGTTAGATATACAACTGCCAGCCTTTAAAAACACGTAGCAATTTAAATTAATAGGATACTACTTCTGCTTGTTTTTTAAATTACCCTTGATTATTTGACCTGGAAGCTACATAATAATTAAGTTACTCAACAACTTCTTGAACTGTGTATTTGTATCTTTGATTATATTTCTAAATTAATAGATAATTAAATTGCACATATAGTATTATGAAGGTTCAAATGGAAATATTTGGGAATGTATAAATGTTTCAAGAACAAACTTGTTGTAATTGTTTATGTTGTATGTTGTAGTAGCAGCAGGTCTAATAATCTAAGTGTATGTATTACGTCAAATTATTGGTACTTGTTTGTAAACTAAATTATTGTGTGCTTGCACAATCGACCAAAAGTAATGAAATTTTGAATCTTAATCATATTTACTTCGTATACTTTATTAATGCAGTAATACCTCGTGGCTTCACAGTGCACATTGACTAGAGAATTATAAAGACTCCAACTGTTTTGGGCTTATCAATACACGCGTACCATCACGACAATCTATATAAATTAATAGAATACCACCCAAAGTGTAGCTTTCGCAATATATACAATTCACTTTACAGACTCAGAAGAACGCGTTACAATTTTCTACTTCGGCACGAGACCCCTCGTCTTTGGGTAAACAGGTGGCGGAATTTGTTGGATCTTCCCAACGCTCTTAGGTCGTATTTTTGCAGATTGTAATCGTGGTTTAGATCTAAGTTTCGCATTAGAAGCGTCTACGTCGATGTCGCCTTCGTCGCGAAGTGCTTCCTCAAGAACGGCTTGAATAGTGGGTGCAATGGCCGGCCCTTGATAATCCATTGTCGTTCTCGCGGGCATATCAAGATCTAAATTTAATATGCTCTCCCCTGCGTAGCGGCAACCTCTTCCCATAGCTAGGGCGATACGCGCGTATTCAGAAACCGGTCTTCGTGCACCTGGAATGGATGTAGGCCTCTTTATCGTATTTATACTGGACGGTTCTGGATCCTTCACTATCCAGCAGTCTTCCTCTTCATCGAGATGTATTCTTGATAGGATTTTATTCTTTTCTTCCTCAGGAATAAAGTTTTCTATTATAAGATACTTCAGCTTCAGCTCTTTCATCAGCTCATGTTGTGTTTGTTCCAAATCCCTTCTATCTCTATTAAAATCGTTGGTAACATCTTCAAGTTCTTGTTTCAAAACTTGTAACTTTGTGAAACATTTCCTTAGCTTCCTAGACTTTACATCCACTTCCTGTTGCAGATTCGTGTACGTTTCCTTCACTCCTAACATTGTCAGCTCTTCGTCTTCAAGTTTTTGTCGCATTTCAACTTCTCGTTTCTTTCTCTCAGCAATCTCAGCTGATTTCTGTTCTAATGCTCTTTGTTGTTCATTTGTATGATCGATTATGTTCTTACCTCCACACAACATCTTGCTCTCTAAGTCTTTAATTCTCATTATAAGAGTTTCAGTTTCTTGTTTCTCTGCTTTTAACTGTTCGGCGATAAGCTTCTTGTCAGTTCCAATCTTATTATCTTCACTTCGACTATCTTCTGCTTCAGATTCCGAGTCTGCAGTCTCATCTTCTTTCTTTTTTTTCGACTTTTTCTTTCGTCTCGGTACCATACCTTTCTGTGCTAATTTCTCCTTCAAACGTCCAATTTCTTCTTGATATTGTCTCAAGAGAGCGTCTTTTGGATCTTCGTTTATTCTTGGTTTGTTTTTGATGTTCTTTGCGCGATTCGCATATCGTAACGTTGTTAGAGTTTCATCGTAATTATAACTAGCAGGACCAATATTTGCAACCATGATAGTTTTAGAATTTCCACCTAGCGAATCCTGAAGTAATCGCGTTAGCTTTGAATCTCTGTACGGTACATGCGTAGTTTTTCCGTCCACTAAAGCAGAGATTACATTTCCTAGGGCCGATAAGCTTAGGTTAATTTTACTTGCTTCCTTTAGCCGTTCGCCGCATGCACCAGTTTTACTCTGCCTTTCACTGCCGGCTAGATCTACTAAATTTAAACGACCCACCCGGATCCCGCCGGTGTCATCGATAGATCCCATCTCAATGGTAATTAGAAATATTGCGTGCGATCGAGAACTGTGCTCATTCATATTTGTCGCACCTATAGTCCTGTTCTGGTTACCGATGTTCATCAGCTGTTGTATCTCCGCAGCGTTTTTACATACCGATGTTGAAAGATCTTTCACGAACACGCCAGTATCTGGTTTTTCCTTTAATTCGAATCGAAGGCTCTGGTCGGACTGCAATAGATCTCGTATCTCCTCTTGATAAATCTCTAAATAGCTCGCACGCACCAAGTACTGCATATTTTCAGATCTGCCTATGTGATTGAAGATGTGCTCGAATGAACGTGGAATTACACCCCGTCTATCGTAATCGCCCTTAAGACCTTCCATGGTATAAGTCTTCCCGGTACCAGTTTGTCCGTAAGCGAAAATCGTACCGTTAAAACCATCGAGTACGGAAGACACTAATGGTCTGACCGTTTCTTCATATAAATCTTGTTGGCTGGAATTCCAGTCGTAAACTGCGTCGAACGTGAAGACTTTTACATTATCACTGGATGGATCATCCCGCGGGTGACGAATCTCGACCACCCCTCTCGCTGGAAACACGTCAACTACACGTTTGTATCCACGAGCGACTTCTCTTTCGTCCATAGGTCGACATCTTACGACAACCTGGACACATTGGGTCATCACTTCCGACGATGAGGTTGACTTCATATTCTTCCTTTTCCAGGTTTTCAATTGATTGTCTGATTTCTCCATGTTGGCGATTGATTCAATTCACCTGAAAAACGAACGAAATTTTAACGCAACATTCGGACAGCAATAACAAATTTTAAAAGCCTCTACAAATATTTGTCATATGTCTTGTATGTCACTTTACTTCTGTAACTCGAAATCTGAAAAAGTCCAATCTGTACAGATTAAAAATTATTTCAATAAGTTAAAATTCTATTACTTGTCGACTGCGGTCGTCAATTGTTTATAGCCTATATGATAATGCATGTGTCTCTGTCATCAGAGAAATTTGAAGTAAAAAATTAAATTGACAACTTAAGGAATTATTTTCTTATGTCTCTATTTTCTAAGTGTCTTTTTTTTAAGGTCAGAAATAACATGTATATTACGTTTTAGAATTTTTGTTTCTTTAAACTCTCTTAATAGAAAATATTTTAACTCTTTCTTTAAGATTGAAGTTACTGATTATCAATTGTAATATGTAGGGACAAAATATCGAAATTAGTATAATATTTTTCCGTGATCATCAAATGAATAACTTGGACAATATGTATTGGTTAAAAAGAAGAAATTCTTTCAATAAACCAACATTTTTTTAACAATTCCCATCTTAACATGAAAGAAATGAAATTGAATAAAAAAAAAAATGAAAGAGAATAATCCTAGAATTTAATTTAAGATATCTTATTTTATTGTGACAAACTTAACTGTCTCTTTACTTTTTACTTTATACGCTTTTAGTTACGAGCTCTTTCAATTTTCACGTAAAAAGAAACTAAAATTGAATAGAGAAACCTTAACCAAATATTACTTGCTGCATATTTTAAGCATGATATATGTATTTCATTTTTTATGATTAACTTACCTTCTCAAGTTAACAGGCACACACAGTACAAAAGGAGTTATAAGAAAAGAACAACGATTTTTCATTGTATCTGCATATTACCCTCCTCCGCACGGTATTGATCCATTGTTAGCTTCCTAGAATTTGCACTGTCAACACCCACCCTTTCTATATCCACTTATTCGAATGATACTATTTTGAGGGTACCCACAAATCCTTGCGATAATCAGGACTCAATGCTTGATCGAGTCACCAGAACGGTATGCGATTGTGACAGAACGTTGCAAAGACCGCATCATGTTTTGACAGAATAAAGCCATTATGGTCAAGCCTGCGCAATAAATACCTCTCACTCGTTTCTACGGACATACTGAATCGATCTCTCGCTTAATCACGAAATATCTCTAGGTAAGATGGTCAGGCTGAAGTCCTTCTGCGACATTGTGTAGTAAGAAATTTACTTTATCGACGAGATGTCATTAATTCCTTTTCTTCGTGTTCGTTTTCAGAATTCTAAAATCTCTAAGAAAAAGCGTATATGTTGAGTAAAGTCTTATAAAATTAAAATTTTATATGTAAATTTAAAATTATTTATTCAACTTGTTTTTAATCTTACCATATATTATTAATGCATGTATACTTTTTATGTATATAGATAGTTTCTTTGAACTCATTTTGAAAATCAAAGACTGATAGTAGTCAAATTATATTATAAAAATAATTGTTTCCGTACAAATATTCATTTATAAGTTTGAACTGCAGTATTAAATATAATAGCATTTGAATGGTCGGCACTATCTATCATTGTTCATAACGTAATACAAAAACCTTCGCATGGTGTTACCGAGTTTGCGTAGCAATCACCATTGACAGGAAGTACTCCTGTATTTTTTAATCAAACGTATGTTAGAAATAAATATACGTCAAAATAAAGTTTTCTTATTATTTATTTACTTTTTAATACCTAGTTATATCTTTTTATACACGTATAGTATGTTTGGATTGGAATTATGTCAAACAGCTTGTATTTTAATTTAAAATGTATTTATGTGAATGAAGTTGTATACGTTACTATTTCGTTAAGAAATATTTTAATCATCAATAATCTCTTCATATAGCATATTTTAAAAATTATAAATTAACTTGTAACAAGACTGACTTGGATATTATAAATTTTATCTTTCTTATTTAGAAAACTAAACTTTTGTCGGAGGAAATGACGTTTAACCCGTGGCTACTTTCATACTATGCAAGTCACCTCGAAAGAGTGTTGTAACAGTATTATTTATTGGAAAGACTGTTCTGTTTAATTGATAACTGAAATCAATGTCGAAAAAGTGGAAGTATTTCATCTAAATTTACCATAATGTTAGTATAAGACAGTAAACCAATAAAAATAGACATTTAATATATAAATTAAAGAAATAAAAACTTCTTAAGAGTGTTCGATATTTTACTTAACATGAGTTGAAAATAGTTTTCATGCAAGATTAAATAATGATATTTATACACTGGTCCTATTAAATGAAGTAATGAAATTGTGTTGATTGCTTTATTATAAATTATAGATACATATGTTAATTTTTAGATTTTAAATTGTTATCATTGTGGCAAACTAATTATTTGTTGTTATTTTGTTTCAGACAAAATGAGATTGTGGTTAGTAGTAATTCATATCGTCTTGGTGGCAACGAATATATGGGTCACAGCACATTTCCATGAAGAACTTCCTGAAGATAATGAATTCGCAGAATTTGAAGACTTCGAAGAAGAAAAACCAACACAGTCAATTAACGATCGTGTAGTAGAACATGTTAAAGAATCAAATATTAATCAAGATTTTGATGAAGATGATGTATTAATAGTTGATAGTGATAACGAATTTGATCACTTCGATGAAGAAGAGTTTGAAGGAGTAGATGCTGCTGGTGGAAACACAGGCTCAAAAATCAATGAACCATCAACATTAACAATTACCAAAATACCATTACATTTACGAACACGATGGGATAGTTTCTATTTAGAAATATTAATGATTATCGGATTGCTGGTATATTTTATTAATTATCTAGCAGGTCGATCGAAAAATGCACGTATAGCAGAAATGTGGCTGGTGGAACACAAACAACTTTTACTCGATAATTTTTCTCTTGTCGGAGACACAGGACGATCCAATGAAGATGCATCTGAAAATGGTTTAGTAAAAGAAAGTCAATCACATTACAGTTTATATTGTTCAGGAAGAATTGGATGTGATTCTATGCTTATTGAATTAAAACTAATTAAAAGGCAAGATTTAGTTGCAGTGTTGGCACAACTTGTACGACCTCAAAATGATCAAGCACTTATACGTATAGAATTAGCAAAAGATGAAACAGATAATTTTGTATTAGCAATAGCTACAAAACGTACTGCAATGCATTTAGTACGTGATATGGCTGATATTAGTGTGTATTGTCCAGAAAAGCGACCAGGAGAAAAATTTGGTCTTCCATCAGGATTTTACGTAATGTCTGAAATTAATGAAGCAGTATCAGCTATTTTAGATACAAGAGTTTTACAAGCATTTACAAAGTATGCGCAATATATTGATTATGTACACATCAGTGACCAATTTAGTGGCCCCAAACAACAAGAGTAAGAGTACAAAATGCATAGTAACTTCGAACTTTTTAATTTCTTTTATTATATCTATAATAACATGTTTCTAATTTTAGAGATACAACTCAATTAACAATGCCTGAAGTAAAGAGAGTTTTACTGGTGGGATTAAATATAAGTATGAAAGGTCGTACTACCAATGTAGAAGGCCAAGAAAAATTGAAAATGCTGTTACAATTAACCTTCTATTTGTTAGACAAATTACGTCGTTTCAAACTATCTAAAGAGGTTTATAATATTTCTTTTTTAAGTGTACATCTATTTTAATATGTTATTCTGTATTGTATTATTATTTCTAGTCTAAAAGCAAAGCAGACAAAAATAGACTGAAAGTAGAGGAAGCATTTTTAAAAACAACTCATGCTGCTAGAGCGGAAGCCGCAGCGCAGCGGAGAGAAGAACGTCGTAGAGCTGAAAAAGAACGTATTCTTCAAGAAGAAGATCCAGACAAGCAAAGAAGGTGGGAAGAGAAAGAACAACGAAGACTTGCTAAAAAGAGAGCACCTAGAATGAAACAGCTTAAAGTTAAAGCATTATGACCAAATCCAGTTAATTATGAAGACATTGTTAAAGCCTTTATTTAAGAGTCATGAGATACTCGATTGAACTGCCCATTCATTCATTTAGTAAAACTATATTTCAACTATATCCACCTTTTTTCGGCGTCACTCAGGGTTCATTGATCATTTCTTAATCAAGTTTTCCAAAATAAAGATAATGTATAGGTAAGTATGATATACTTAATATTCACTGTGGTGAATTAAAATCAATTTACATTTTTCTTAATTTCTCATATATGATTTTACTTCGTTTTTCTTGTTAATAATATATCAATAATGTTAAATATTTATTTTGTAATATATTTTTTAACTTTTCCGATAATTTATGTCGTGACTTGAATGTATGATCATGAAATGTGACATAGAGTCGATTCCACAAAAATTACAATATGTTATAAAAATAATATATAATTATTGCTCTCAAACCATAACAATCTTATTTGTTGCATAGTTAATTTTCAAAACCCTTCCTTTTATATTGTATTTCATTTTTAAATTGTAACTAAAAAAACTAATTAATTTTTTATACAGATTTGTTGGACTTTATTAATCGACTTCTAAATATTGTAGATTATATTTCTACGTTAATTTTATTTAAATACTTATATTTATACTTAAAATAACAGATTTAAATATGAAAAATTAAAATGTTGATACGAAATATATTACGAAGCGTATGCAAAAATTTTCGAATATCAAAACATACTAACTTTTGTATAAATGCAGCATTATATATATAGATTTGTATTTACTTACATATTTATTTTTAAACATTATACATCTATTTATTTGCAAACATGTATCATCAATGCAACACTGACGACTTTGCATATAAAAATAATTAATTTATCATCACTTTTATGTTAAAAAAATGCAAACGAACGCTACAATTTGAGACTATTTAAACGTATAGATACTATGATCGTAAAGGAACTACAGGAAGAACTGAAAATAAAATGATCGTTCTGTAAATAAATATGCGGACATTTATTATTATCTTTATAATAGTTCTATAAAAACATTCTTCCTTATCGTAAAATAATTTTTATGGTACAGTATTTCTGTAATTAAGTTTAAATAAATCAATGTCGTTTAATATGTTGTAGGTACAAAATAAATTTCGTATAAAAATTATGTGACACGGAGGACCATAAATTTTTGCGGAACTGGATTTTGTTACATTATGAATTTAAGAGATGCGACATTCGAATTTCACTTCTCATTTCGTTTTTTTTTAATATTTAAAGATAAATTTATCTAGCTAATATATATATTAGATGTTTTATATTATTTTAATAATTTGTTGAATTTGTCTTCAAATGCTGTATCAAATAATTTAACAAAACTGTCATAATTCGACTTAAAAAACAAAATTTGAGTATTGCATCTCTTAAATGCAATATAATGTAAAAACAATATGTATATTGTATTCATGTATGTATATGTATCTTATTCGTATCTATTGTACAATAATTCATTTATAATGGAGTTTCACTTACCAGTTAGGAAAGTCTGTTTCAACCAAATTTCGTGCAAAGTTTGGTATTGTATCTTGCGTGCAAATGCAAATTGATGTCAATTTGGTGCCAGTCTCTACTTAAAGCAGTGTACGGTTCTTATTTGGTATGAATTTGGTATCGTCTAATTTTAAACTCGGGTATTATTATCGAAATATGTATTGCAAAAAGCTTAAAACGTTAGAATTCGAATAAGATTATACAAAAATTTATTTCGAATGTAAAAATATCGATAACAAAGATGAAAAAGAAGACAAAAATTTGTACAATATTCGGGGAGTCGAAACAGAGTCCGCAAGAGTATGAGTCCAACACTCTACCACTTCATCTACATTTTCTTGTTGGCACCGTTTACATAACTGTAATAGTACGCGCGCGAACAGGTAAAAAAAAAAGAAATCTTAAATATCTTCAAAACAGAGGCCCAGTTTGATAAACCCCACATATTCCATCTACTGTGGTTTCAAAATGCATGACCTAACCCTTGCCTTTTTTAGCTATCGTTACCAGATTTCGCCTAGGTTTAGTATGCATTTGGCAACATCAAACTTTGGTGCCAAATTTATATCAAATAGGAACCGAACCGCGCTTTCAGCAGAGTCTTAGTATCAAATTGGCATCAATTTGTTCGCAAACATTACACAATATGTATTTTGTCGAAGCTGGCTTGGCTAACTGGGTAGTAACGATATGGTTTCTTTATGGAAAGAATTGAACAGTTTTAGAGCAAGGAAAAGGAGAGGACTGAACATAAAGGAAAATCAGTGGGTGCAGCACGTCACGGAGTTGCTCATAGGAAGGAAAAGGAAAAAACAGGAGCGAGATCTAACGAGGAAGTAGAGGAAGGGAGAGTAATCTCGCTAAGAAAAGATGAAACGAGGACTTCAGAATGAGAAGAGGAGTTTAGTATGGAGGAGATGAGACTAGAGAAGAAATAAAATGCAGACGGACTAATTACTGAATTTTTCTGGGAGTAAGTTTCTTCTGCGTAAGAAGTGAACCAAGATACTAAATAGTATTTGGAGAAAGAAAAGTTTAGCGAAAGAATGGAGTAAGGCAATAATTTGCTTAATATTTAAAGCAGGGGAAAAACGAGAAAGTAAAAAACTACCGCGAAGTAAAAACTACAAGACAAACTAAAATTCAACAAATGGCCGGAAAGAAAGAAAATGCTTGGAAGAAATTAACAAAAAGAGGTACAAGAAGATTATACATTTATTTTAAACGCAACAGAATATTCAGGAAAAGTGGGTGAAAATAAAGATTTCTACGTATTGTTCATAATATAAGGAGAGGAAGCAGGAAGCATACTGGAGAGATAAAAAGATTAAAGAGAATGTATGGAAAAATCAACGAAAAAATGTTGGAATGGTTAAAGAAAATGGAAAGAGGCAACAGGCTAGGAGAAAAGGTGGAGGAAATATTAACACTTTCACAACCGCATATTATTAAGAAAAGTTTTGCAAATGGCTTGCCACTGGTACCACGTGGGAGTCACCGGCAAATAGCGACTGGCCTATCAATGGTACCACGTGAGTGTCACCGGCAAATAACGACTGGTCTACCAATGACCCCACATGAGTGTCACCGGCATACAACGACTGGCCTGCCCATGACACCACAGTGGTGTCAGCGGTTGTGAAAGTGTTAAGGGAAAGCTCAATTCCAAAACATGTGAATATTCTGTGAGGTACGAGAAAAAAATAGGAAAGTCGAGAATATGAAAAGATGGACACTAGGAGTGGATGAATGGCAAAAAGCAATGGAGTAAATGAAAGAGCAACAAGAGAAATTTACAGGAATATAATGTACACATATCCAAAAACATATCAAAACTTATTCCAATTACTTTGTACACTATACATTTAGGTACAAACTACTGTACATAGAGTACTATAAATGAGAAAACTTTCTATTGTTTTCAATAACTGTCTTACAGAATATAAAATTATTATCTGATACAAAATCAGCAATAACAATATTTAATCCACCTCGGCCAGGTCGCTTCTGACTTATCCAAGATAAAATCGTTTTTTGACACGAAGCTACCAAATTCCTCTGTAACGTACCACATAAATGCTTTAATACATATTGAATGTCTGGAGTTAAAATACATTGTGATATGAAAGCAATTTGGAATGATCTCGCTTCAAGTTCAAGATTTAAAAAATCTACAAGTTCACTAACACGAACAGTGTTAGGCCAAGGTGTTTTCCATAATCCACTGGGCCACAAGTTTGAATAGTTTTGCGCAAAACTATTTCTATAAATAACAATTACTTGATACCTTTCTGAATTAAGCCAATTAAGTGTTATGTGATCAAAGCTAGAAGCAAGTGGACACAACTTTCTTTGAAACACATGGAGAATTGTGTCAACAAGATGGCGATGATTTACTTCTGAGAACGAATAGAAGTGTTGAAAATCTATGATTAGAATTTCATTCTTGTGGGAAGATAGCCATTCCGTTATTTCTTGTAATGGTTGGTATATTGTTGATCCATATAAGCCATGCACGAAATAAATATCTCCATTCGTTGGTTTTGTTGCAACACGAAAATCTAAGTATCGGATTCCTCCATTGAGCTGATCCTTGATATTGTCGTGTTGCGTAATAGACCAATTAAAAATAATGGGTTTTGAAACGAGTGAGCAGTAGCGGCCGAGGGCTCTAACGTAGTTTGGTGCATCCGGCCCTACGTCATTGCGACGATTTATAGTATAAGTCATCGTATTATGAGAACCTGTTATAAGTTATTGATTATTACACACTAACTAAATTAAAATTATAGAACAATATAGTTCTAAATTTTTGTACTGTTTTTTTGTTACAAGGATCTACAGTTTAAAAAGGTAATGAAACCGATTTAGTAAAATAGAAATTTTTATATTTAAGCTTGTTTTATTAATATTAAGACACCAAGATTTGTTTTTATATCTTCATTCTTCTAAGCACTCCTTTCTACATGTAGTGTTGAACGGTATGACCAAAATTATAACAATAACATCAGCAGCTACAATATTACAAAATAGTGCTTAAATATAAATACATCTATAAAATAATTTTAATTAATATTATTTATAAAATTGGTAAAAAATATTAGTATTTTCAATCTACATTTCATATAAAATTATTAAAAAGATGTATGAATTATATTGGCACAGTACCATTATGATAATATGAGGTAGTTACTAGAAAGACTTTGTATAATAATATCCATTTCTCAAAATTTAGATTTCATACACTTATTATAGTTCATTCTATGTATACAATGTGATGTAATAATACAAAAAATGGTACAAGAAGTAATGAAAACAAATACACATTTCTTTTACAGTTTGTAGAATGATACATATCATAGCACAATCAACAACAATTTTTTTCAATCTATTTACAATCAACTGAATTATCTTCTTTACAAATTCAGTCTCATCTTATTCCATTTTTCTAAGAGAGCCTTCTCAATTTCAATTTTTTATGTATTGAATGTTTTCTAATTCATTTTATATATGAATTAGAAATTTTGCACTTTGTAATAGCGTATAATGTTCACAATAACAATCCATTGATAAATAATATATACCCCATTATGCTCCTGTTGAAAATAAAAGTTTCTTAGAAAATTTATTCTTGTTAAATGAAATTTTAACAAAAACTTTTCATATACATGCAATAAAGGTATTTGTTTATTATACATACGGAGATAAGTACAAAATCTTCGATTTAAATTTAGGTTTTTGCAACTAATAACGTACAATCTAATTCAAATAAATTAAATTAGCTTTTCACATAATTTTGACGTAATATTTTATTTTAATTTATTTTTTACCGCTACTGCAATTTTTTATGACTTCACTTTTAGATTTCTTCTTTTTATTTATGATTTGTTAATTCTTTTTTACAAACTAAGTTTTTAATACATATTTAATGATTAGATAAAATGTAAAATTTTTTCTTGATTAGATTATATAATAGCCGTATTATACAATTATAGAATAGTCATATTATACTTTTGTTGATTTTTAATTCTTTACTGCTTAATTTACTTGAATTGGTCCTTGAATTGATCCATTTTAACAATATAAAAAGATTTGATAACTCTATTCCAAAGTGACAGTTGAAAATTTTTTGTGCATTTTTTTTATTAGTTTCTCTTTCTACAAAATATTTGAAAAATGTATTTTTATGATGTATTATTTTATATAGTATAATAAAGTTAAAATTATAGAAAACACATAATATAGTAAACTAGAATATGTAAAATATGGACACACCAAAAATTATACATATTACTTCAACTTAAAAGTGATACAAACTAGGCATTATCACCTATAATTGTACTGTTCCAATGTTGTTTTATAACAGTCGTAGTGTGATTTCCTTTTACTAATATTAAAGAAAAATAAATACTTCCTCTGTCTCATGTTACAATATACATTTCTGAAAAACTTTCTTGCTATCAACAAATAAGAAGAACATGATTCTTAATTAATTGACATAAATCAAGAATAATTAAATTAGAATAAACTTCCGAAGGAGAACTATCGCCGATTAAGATAACATTTAGGAGTTCAGGAGGATTCCAAATATGAATTAGCTTCGGAAATTTGGTAGTTATCAAGATATTATTTAAAAACCTAAGTTACCACTACAGTGAATGCTGCATATATCTGCGCGTCTATAGTAGCGTATAGGTCAGCAGGGGCTCTACATTTTTCTCTGCGATCATTATGATTGTTGAATTTCTGAAAAAAATCTTACAAAAAATAGAAAGCTTAATCTTAGGGATTTCAAAAATATTTAATATTCTTAAATGTGACAACTGTTGGAGTGAATCGATCGCTTCATTCACTCGAAAAATAAATTAACTTAGACCAATTGCACTTACTAGAAAATTTGAAAATGGCACCTTATTGATATTAAAGTCGGTGCCGCTCCTACTTTATCTACCGTTGAACTTGAGATAACACGCGTCGCATCACCACAGCGAAGATCAATGAAGATGCATCGTTAGTAACGGTTAGTAACATCTGAATAGGCGTCATTCAAAGTGACTCTGTATACGCTGCTCTTAATGGGAATATTTTAGGAAATATATACTAATTTCTAGAAGCTAATATTTTAATTAGCTCCACTCTCCTGTACATCCTTCAAATTTAATTTTAATAGGCGGCAAGCCTCTTTGGGAAGTAGAACTTCAATTTTTAACTAAATGACAATGTAAAGCAGAATGTTTTGTAAGGTGTAATCAGTTTGTATAATTGTTTGTTTAAGCAGGTTAAATCTTTAAAAATCAGATTATTATGCAAGAAAATTAAAGCATTATTAGATACGAAGTTAACCTGGTTGGTATTGTCCAAAAACGCACAGTCAGTCACGAAAGTGTTTGTACATCTTTCTAAACACAATAACATTTTTAAAACAGCACGAAATGAATTGAATTTTTTTAGAAGACAGAAGTACGAGCCTATGAGACAATGACTAGAATACTTTTTCTTTAATTTTGTTATTATTTGGAATCACAACAAATAGAAAAAACTCGTGTTTTTCAACTTTTTTATCTGGGTCTATAACGAAAATTTAAAAAATGCGTTTTGTAGATCTCAGCAACTTATATGCATGTTGAAGGTGTCATCGGAATTGGTTAATGCACAGACTCGCTACGATCGATGGAAGGTTTAAAAAATTGCAAATTTCCCGTAGTTATTGGTCAATAGTATCAAAGATTGCGATCTTCGCGGTCTTTAATTATCAACGGCTCAATCAAGATTATATCAATCATATCATATCAGTTATCGAGATCTACGGAAGGTAGATAAAAAAAAAGTTAAAAAACACAATGTTTTCATTTTCTTTTGTCATTCCAAATAATAGCAAAATTAAAAAAAAAATAAGTTATTGCGTTTTAAAAGGCGCACAAACACTTTCCTGATTGACTGTACTGTTTTGCAAAGTAGAAATAGAAATGATATGTTTTGTGTAGGTCTTATTATAAATGTAGCAAAGAAGCTTTTATTATTAGAGTGCAGCACACGATATTTTCAATTATACGAGATGAAATTAAGTGGAACATTTTCGATTTTTAATAGAATAAAGTAGAGAAGAGATATGAAAAACAAAATATGTATATTACAAATTAAAACAAAATTGAAAATAACATGTACATGATAATGAAGAACAGGGAAAGTATTAATTTGAGTAAAATACCTTTCAGTGAACTTAAAGAGTCACATACTAATTTTTCTATGTACTTCGCCATGTGTAATTGAGAAAATGATTTAAACATTTAAAGTATTTAAACATACCGGGTATTGCCAATTGTATTATAGATACATTTTTTATAGCTGCCGGAAGTTGTGTCATCCAATATTCTAGTTCTTTGTTCGAATCTGTTTGTTTGTCCATTGCGTATGAGAAACCACTTTTGTATTCTATGATTTTAATCGATGCACTGATGAGGTATGCGTTACATACATTGAATGACTGGCGTACTGGTTACCTCCATCCTTTATAACGCTTTTCTAAATCAACGTTCTCACCGTGATCTCATAACAATTATATTGCACCTTCTACGCATAGGGAACAAGGGTGGTGGTACACTACATATAATGTAGGTTCGGGACAGAGAATCTAACCTCATGGCCACATGATCATAAAACGACCCTATTTCCTTCAATCGAGAAGTTGTAAGAGTGGGACTGTGAACATGATCTGGCGTAGTGGGTCGCTGATGATTCATGTTGAAACTTCCGTTCAGATTATTTCATGTTTTACCTGTGCATTGTATATTTCCTCTTTGTTTATACTGGTTTATATGCTGTACACGTGGAGCCCCATAGTCGATTATTATGTTATTGAGATTTTTTTTAGCAAAATCTCAATCTCTATCTTCATCACGACTACAGAGTAGACCAGGGTGGAGTAAACTGGATATCCAGTGCATTATTTTGTCACCCAAAATTGGGGCTTCAGAAGCAATGATGTAGATTTGAAGATTTCCTATCTCAGCGCCATCACACACACAACGGTAGAGAAACGAACTTTAGCTTATGAAAACACCTCTCTATAGCAGACCTCCCAGCATCCTGACCGCTTTACGACTTTCTTCCACGAAAGTAGAAGTGGAAGAATTATCCATCACAAATGAGATTGAATGATGCCAATGGATTTCCATGAACAATCTATTGGAATCGTCCAATCCCATTTGTGAGGTCTCCTCTCCGCCACTTGGAGCAGATTTCGGACAAAATCCTTGACACCATTGGACATACTAGACACCAATGGACACACTGACCTTGAGTGGAAATTCTACGAACAGTCAGGATGCTGGGAAGTCTACTCTATAGAATAATAAATACTGGTAGACATTACTTACAGTAATGGATCTACTCCTGCACATTTTCAGGTCACAGCGAGGCTTGATATAGAAATTTTCTTTGCTCTGATTGGCTGACGATTCATTGCTAAGACAGGAAAAGAGTGCAGGAGTAGAACACCCGGTACTATACTTCAGCTGTCATATTCTGTGTTGAATTTAGTGCGTGTAGTTTTATGTTCATCTATAGGAGGTGAGTAAAATTATTTAAAGTAAACAAATTGAAGTGTTCAAAAATTGAAATAATTACTTCTTTGTAAAATCCAGTAATTGTTTTATATAAATATTAGTCTCATTTTAATATCCTTATATGTTGCATTAATAAACGTGAGGTGAACTTTAAAATACATATGATGTTAATTTAATATGTATGTTTGAATAAATAATTTAGACATTGTGTACACATAGTGATTCTTCAACATTTGTTAACAAACTTAGGAGTGTAAGTTATTACGTGGGTGAGGATTATAAAATCTGACACTTTTTGAAATAACACTTCGGATGTTATTGAAATTTAAATTAGCAATATATAAACATGACTCGAAGGATTTACAAAAATTTTGAAAATTTTTGATTCTACAGCTATTTGAAATGTAATTCTAATTTGTTTGAAATAAATGATAATTATTGAATTAATAAAGGAATGAGAATGTTTCATGATGCCTACAGTAATGACATTGGAGTAGAGGTTGAAAATAGTTATGATATTAGTTTTGGTTCCTGAAATAGTTATGAAGAACTGAAATGTTCTTATAACTATTATAAGGTGTATCGGTTTTGGTTCTTCAGAACCATTATCATATTGGTTCTATAACAGTTATTTTTTAGTTCTTTGTTTCAGTTCTAATTCTATTTCACGTAACAAATACATTGTATTTCCTTTGGGGATTCAAAATATGGATTCTGAAATACTTCGCATTATTGACGAGCTGCGACTACAGCCAATGTACTGTTTTATCTATCGTACAGAAATTTAAGGCTGTACAATCTCGTACACTACATTGAATTTTGCCAATACATGCACTTATAACCAAAAAATAATAGTTATATAACAGCTGTTTTTGGAATCTTTTCAATCTTTGCATTGGAAAGAAATAAAAATATAGTTTTACCCTTTACTTTAAAGAAGGTACAGTTTGAAATCAATTCTGTGAAAATTAAGAGGTCATGCTCAATTAGGAGTTTAAAAAGATGGTGTTTCTTGGGAATTTTTTTCTCAAAATGTTTAGAACGATTTTCTGCCAATGTTCTTTTATTTGAAAACACAGACTTTTTATTACTAATTTTATTTTTTTAATTTGAAAATATGCTTCATGGAAAAAAGCTGTGATTTCAATGGGATATTCAAATCCTATAGCGTAGTGTTACCGTAGACGGCCACCTTATCCACTCCGTCAGCCGACGATGTTGAAACATGCATGAATATTTTAGCTATTATATCATAATGTGAACATCACAATTTTCTTTTACTTTTAAATCGCATTTTCTAGGTTAAAAAATTGCTTGTTTCAATCTAATAACATTTTAAATTACTTAATCTATACTTACAGTAAACAAAACAAGTCGTAACTTTCTTCCTCACAGCAAAAATCGACAAATTCGGTTTTCATTTTCTTTAACAATGACGCAGTTCTACGAAAAATCTAAGAAAAATTAAGCGCACTGCTTGTGATAGTACCTTATCAGGGAATTAATATCTGGGTGGCATAGTATTTTTGTTTTCAAGATATCTTCAATTTTCCATTTTTTTTGGTTGTCCATTTTTGATAACCGCAGCTTACAATCAAAAAATCTGAAAAAATTCTATAATATGCGGCATGATGTTCGAAATAAGCCATACTTTTTTCCAAAATTTTAAGAAGTAACCGAAGGGGTTGAATAGGTGAAAAAGCAGCCAAATCTAATTTACTCTGCAACTCACAGACAAGTGACAGGGTTGAAATTTTGCACAAATGAGTTTTTATTGGTCAGCTATTAAACGGTATAATACTCATAAAAAAACTTCTAAGCGCAATTTTGACCATCTTAATTGGGTAGGCCCTTTGCTTCAGTTTTTTTTCAGTCTAATAAACTAAATTACATATCAAACTGAAAATATCCTAGTACTCAAGCTTCATCCGATTACAATAATACTTTCAGAGAATATTTTCGAAATGTAATACTTTCACAAACAATTAAAACCCAAAAACTGATTTTTTTAAAGATTTTTGACTGAGCATGATCTCTTAACTGTGGTTATATGTGTCTCTTCATGGTTGTGAAGTTATTAACCACACCACTGTATATCTCGTAAATGATGAGTATGGAAGAAAGGGAAAGAAGGATAAGTTCTACTCTTTTTGCAATCAATATAATAATATATCAACAGTTCGTGTTTTTAATATTTTTCGAGACATGTGCTTATATTGGTTACAAAATCAATAAAACTTCTTCTCCCCTTTTTCTTCTGAGTACTTATCATTTCTGAGATATGTACTGACTAATAACAACACAATTACATGGTAAGTTACATATAGCTGCGGTCAATTTCCATAGAAGTAATTAAAAAATGTACGTTTTTTTAAAGATTGTCTACAAAGAAGAACTATATTTTAATTTCTCTTCAAATTTTTAAAACAATTGTAAAAAATATGGTTAACAAACAATAATTTTTATTTCTTACTTCAATGTCATTCCAGCTATCATCAGACGTCCAAAAAATGTCCGTTTTATGTCCAGTTTACGTCTTAAGTATGTACTATGTCTTACGTCCATTTAGAATGCTCTATGGATGTCCTCAGGATTTTAATTTTGGATGTTTAATTTAATTTTGATAGTACACGGCATGGATATTTTAAGAGACCAATTTTATAATATATTAATTGTATAATTACATGTCGTCGTAAGTATTGTTAAAGGTTGTTGGACTTTACAGTTTTATTATACAATTTTAGACAAACAATACAAAATACATAGAATAGATAGAAACAATGCTTACGACGACATGTAATTATACAATTAATACATACAATTATACAATTGATCTCTTGAAATGTAAACATATTTAAATTTGATGTTTTTGAGGACACAGTTAATCTCTGTAATCCTTTCTTTCCCACTAATTTTGTTGTAATATACATGTAAAAAATAGAGTTAAATTATAAAAATTCCATAAATTGTCATATAATTGTTATATCAGAAATATATCAGAAGCTTTCTTATAAATTTCTTTCAAATTAATTATAGCGTTACACGAAGTTGGAAAAACTTTCACACAAGTGTGTTATAAGTAATGCCTACAATGTGTATCGTAAAATTATTCAAATTTAATCAAATAGGCTCTAAACATTCATGATATTTTTTTGATGAAAATATTAAGATGTGCTTATTATCAAGGTTATGTGCTATACACATATGTATACACATCTTAAAGATTACATAATTAGTTTTGATAAAGGTGCTTGTGAAATTATTTTTTATAAATTTATGATCTTTGTGATATATCACATGTAATGGAAAAACATATTCATGTACAGACTACAACTTAAGGTACGTACAAAGTTTGCTGTTAAAACTTTATAAAATCACTTACAAATCTTAAAGAAATCTAACTTAGATTTTAACTATATTAGCAATATTTTGTCTTTTTTTCAGTAATAGTAACGAAAACTTGCAATACTTGAAGGTATTACAAACAAATTAATAGATGCTGTTGTACATTCAACTTCATCTTCATCACTATTGAGATGGAAATCGAGTATGTTGCAAAAAACATTTGTCTCATAGTAGAAAATGATGATGAAGCAGAATGGTTGACTCGTCACCATGATTTTAGCAGTACATCAATAACATTACCTGCTGCAAATGCTAATAATAGAAGAAGCTCTGTAGGTCTTAGTGCATTGGGTAATATACCAAGTGCTCAAATGGAAGTGCTTATATCTCAATGTACAAAACTTAGTACAGAAAATAAAATCAATCCCATAAATGCATTCAGCTTGGAAATGATTGACTTTATGACGTACTTGATCAAAAAGCAAGATGCAAACATGTTCAATTTACAAATGGCCAGTGTTTCTTTAGATGTAAGCACTAAAATTTATGCATTTTGTGTTGATGGTGTATATGTGGATATACTTAAGTTGATTAGTGGAATAGAAAACCAAGGAAGAAACAATTAAAATGTAAGAGATAATAATGCAGAACCAATGGATACTGAAGAAGGAAATGAAAATAGTCGAGTCCAAACGAAAGAGAAAACAATGAAGAGAATGAAACTACACATACTTATAACAGTGGAAAGTTTAACAACTTTCTGTTGAAACTGAGAAACCTCCTTTAACAAGTGTGGAATCAGATTTGCAAACTACTGATATGCTTTCCCAAGCTACATTACCTAACCATGTAGAGTCTAGGTTTTATTTTCACCCATACGATGATATTTTAATGGATACAGTAGAGCGTAAACAAATACAAGATAATGATGTAGTAGATAGTACTCCAACAATAAACGATATTTCACAAATGCAACTTTGTCCTCCTATGTTTTATTTTAATTTTCAAAGTTTTGATGCAAGTGACGAAACAGTGGAGGTGCAACTAGATAAAATGAATGAAAATACATTTCAGTTTGATTTAGATGTATCATTACCACAAAATAATGACAAATCATGTACTGTTATGAATAATTTTGATGTTACAGATATGCAAGAAGAAAATGTTAACAAGTGTGTTCAATTACCTGATCAAGTAGAAAATATTATAGATTTCTGTGAAGTTCTAGCCAGCATTGTACAATCTAAGCCTTCGAAATATTCTTTTATTTGACAAAATTTAAATATACATTAGACAGGCCTATCTCATTGGACACTTGCTGCCTCAAAGAAAAATATCAGTAACAGTAATATAATCCAAAAATGTCATCAAGTACCAGATAAGAGGAAAAATGAACCAGAATTGAGTTACGGTGTAGAAGCAACAGAAAGCATGGTAGCTAAATGTTTACAAAGTGAACGATCTATAATGCATACTAGAACGCCTAAAATGGAATGGAATGAATAAATATTAACATTACCTCCAGATCAACATTATGATATTGCATGTGCTAATAAATTGTATCTTCAGGCAACAATATTTAAACCCTCTTAAACACTACTAATGTCTCTGATGAATATGATTATGATAATAATACATCAAATTACTGTCCTCGGACGAATTTTGATGAATATAGAGGACCTGAAGAAAATAATGCCATTCATGTGATGCTGTATTTACAAACGAATGCGTGTTATTTACACAGCCTTTAACTGGTAGTAATTTAGTTACTATGCCTAAACTATATATAACATATAAAACAACCATCGCACACTGTGTACGTGCAAAGAAAATTGATATGAAACAATTGAAACATGCTATTTGGAAATGTTTATTTCAAGATAGTAACAACCAAGATGTGATAGCAAATGCAAATAAAAATCTGCAGAATTCAAATGATATGATTGGTACTAAAAGTTTCGTCAAAATTTACAAAAAGTTACCCATATTATTAACAAAAAATAATGCAGAATCATTAAGTTTCCTAATCTCTTTTGTATCTCTTTTACGTTTAGCAAATGAAAAAACATTGCAAATATCTTCTTCGCTTGACATGACTGATCTCCTTGTAAAACAAGATTGAAAGAAATGCTTTACAGAATGTTTTAAATGCTTGTACAGAAAGCGTATTATAAATAATGAGAAAGATAAAATCATATTTCTTTTGTAAAGGCAAATTGTATATTTATAATGCTTATCATATTTTATACCAGTGCAGTATTATTGCAAAGTGTATTAATTTATGTATAATTGTATCTCTATTTACGTGAAATATTAGTTCCATATAATATATGCAGTATATTAACATAGTTAAAAATCGTTAACAGAGAAAAGAATAAGCTTGTAAATATTTATTTTCTTATTACACTAACGAGTTATACTTAAAATAATTGACTTAAGAAAATCAAAACTACAGTGTTAAAATATAACAGTGAATACTTCTTTAACCATTTTAGGTCTTAAAAATCCTAATAAAATTCCATCTAAACGTAGATGTCATGACAAAACTTAAGTTTTAAACAAAAGTGAAACATTGTGTCACTTATGCACGATCAATATGTCATCAATATAGATTTTATTTAGAAATCGGATATTACAGTAAATTATTAGATTATTGCAAATATTATACATTAAAATTACAAATTTTATGTTTTATACCTAGTATCTTTATCTAATTATATATTTTTAAATTATGCATTGTTTTACACGAGTTTATTCTCAAATATTGGTAATTAGGTTACAAGTATTTAAATTTACAAATGCATAACAATCCAAAATTCCTATCAGAGATCAGATTAGATTTTGGTTCTCTAAACAATTTACCCACTAGAAATTATAGTAAAACTTTATCTCGATTTCAATTTTATACAAATTTCATGACAAGTAAAATGATTTTATAAGTTATCTAAGAAAACAAATGCTAAGTGATTATAAATTACTAAAGAATAATTAACATATAACTTTTTTCAAACTGTACTAAATGACTCAATTTTGTTTTTTAGAAGATAGTGGGACTAATCTACCAGACAATAACTGAAATGCATTTTCTTAATTTTGCTCTTACTTGGAATGACAAAAAAAGTAAAAAAATCTCGTTCTTTAACTTTTTTATTTGAGCTCATAATTTCGATAAAATTTTCAGCATGCGAGTTACCGGGATATACGAAATGGATCTTTTAAATTTTTGTTACAGGCTCAGATAAAAAAGTTAAAGAACGAGAGTTTTTTTACTTTTTTTGTCATTTCAAATAAGAGCGAAATTAAGAGAAAGCATTTCAGTTATTGTCTCGTGGATCATCTAAAAAAACAAAATTGAGTCATTCATTATTGCTTTTTAAAAGGTGTTCGAATACTTTCGTGAGCTACTGTATATGGGACATATGGACCGTCATTAGCATGTTCTCAGAACATACAAAATGTTCCTCACGGATGTACATAAATACCACGGATGTCCTTGTGGTATTTGGGAACAGTGTAATCACTGTCATACTCATTCTTATTCCTTTACTAATTCATCAATTATAATGTAATTTAAAAGAAAGGCAATAACGCACTTTAATAAGCTTAAAAATTAACAAACTATCGCGTCATATATTCAAATTTCACTAATATTGGAAGTGTTACTTCCAAAGTATCCGATTTCATATGGAATGACAATATGATAAACATTCATTCATTTAATTACTAGTATTACGATGTAATTATAATTATTTAATATTTCAGCTGGTGATCGAGGAAGAACTAAAAAGATAGGTAAGTCCAATTATTATAATCTTTATATTTTCTTTCCTCCTTACCTTTTTTGATTTGTTGTTTCTTGTATGTTTTTTTCTTGCTATCATGAATTCTTTTATTACAAAACGAGCACGTAAACCCAGAATTTTTCTCAGATAATGGCTATATTCTTTTCTTTTTTTATATTCTTTTCTATGAGGGGAATACATTACGTATGCCGGCCATGGATGGTATTTCGGCCGGTAGTGTGGGACTTCCCGGTTGACCATATCCATAAACATTCATTCATTTAATTACTAGTATTACGATGTAATTATAATTATTTAATATTTCAGCTGGTGATCGAGGAAGAACTAAAAAGATAGGTAAGTCCAATTATTATAATCTTTATATTTTCTTTCCTCCTTACCTTTTTTGATTTGTTGTTTCTTGTATGTTTTTTTCTTGCTATCATGAATTCTTTTATTACAAAACGAGCACGTAAACCCAGAATTTTTCTCAGATAATGGCTATATTCTTTTCTTTTTTTATATTCTTTTCTATGAGGGGAATACATTACGTATGCCGGCCATGGATGGTATTTCGGCCGGTAGTGTGGGACTTCCCGGTTGACCATATCCAGGTATACCCACTTTACCGTCACTAGCTACTTCAGGATCATAGCTGCCCGTGTGTCTGACCATATTGTTTTTTGTCTCCTATTGTTACGGCGATACGTACCCTTTCTCTTTTCTTCCTCATTCTTTATTCTCGCCTTCTCCTTGAGAATTGTTTAGAAAAAACCTTTTTAACGCCGTTATTTTATCCTAGCTTTCTAAGATTTCTATGATGTTGTCTAGTCCAAATGGTCCTACTTCCTCGACGCAGTCTAGTCTGGGCTCCTCCCATGCAGCACACGTCAAGATCATTTTTTTCAGATAATTTGAAAAACACCCGTACCAGGTCAGTATCTCAGTCGTGAAATAGTCTAGGATAGGAGGGGGTATTCCATCCAGTTTTTGATTTTAGGAATGAACCGGTAGATCCAGCCTCCCAAGCTAGACCTTTCCCAGTTTTCCTGCCACTTATCGATGGCGTTGTTCCGCTCCTGGGTCTTCATCCCGGAGACCAATTTGTCGATCGTATCTTGTCGTTTAAATAACCTCACTCTCTTCTCCGCCGGTAGAGGTAGTGGTAGTATTGCTATCAAGACGCAATTGAGACGCTCATTAAAGCAGTCTTCTGTGTTTAACTTCCTATCGTTCTTGTACTTTCCCGCCTCTGGGCTTAGTATGGGCGCTGCATACATCAGGGCGAATTCCACCACTCGATAGTATAGTAAATGCGGCAGGTAAGTTCCGCCGCCGATGTTCGGTAGTGTCTCAGCTATTTTCATTGCCTTCGTGGTTGCTTGTGTAAGGTGTCCAAAGAACACCCGATTGCCTCCCATGTTTAGTCTAAGATATTTGACACTTCATTGGTGGTCGAAGTTTACGACTGCCAAATATAACCCTGAATCCCCGAGGCGGCCTCCTACTGGAGAACACAAGTATCTCCGTTTTGTGGTCTGGTTTTTCTAGCTGGTTTTACTTATACCACTTTCCGATGACTTCCACAGCTGTAGCAGTGACGACTTTCAAGGTCTCGGGGTCCAGGGCCGAGGCCACCAGAGTCACATCATCAGCGAAGCCAAGTATCATTATATTCTTAAACAGAGAAATTTTCAGGAGGTCATCATACTGGATATTCCACATAATAGGTTCAAGTACGGAGTCCTGCGGGACATCATAGCCCTTGTGCCGTTGTCGTAAACTCAATGGCTCTGCTGGCGGCGGAAGGGAAGGAGGAGCGAGGATTGAAAAGCCTCAGAAGCTAGATCTGAAACGCAGCGTCTGGACACTGAGTAAGAATATCGCGGTCCAGAAACAGAAGTGGATTGCTGCAACGGTGGCAGGATCGGGGACGGCCCCGAAGGGTCGAAAATTGGGTAAGGGTTGTAAAATGTCCTACGCCGATATTATGGGCACGACATGCAATGGGACCTGTGGACCCAGGCGAACGACTCGGGTTTCCTTTTGAAGGAATGGGGGTCAGAGTCGCCCAGCTTGTGAAACGCGGTGACCTGCGGATAACAGGGCTGGGCGACTCGATAGAGAGGGAAGAAGTGTAAGCGGTCCACTCAACTGCCGTTTGTTGCGTTATGTTTAATTCACTTCTATTAAAATGCTGACGCGGTGGTCGAAGCATTTGTGGCGGCTACCTCCAGACCCGCCAGCTCCTCTTCCCGCAAATAACCGATCCGCCTCAATTTGTACATATACTTCCTACCGACATCCCTACGTCTAAGGCAAGGGCCCGCTAGGATAGCCTTACTGATGAGTCCTCTAGCGGGCCCCGGACGAAACGTCTTCCCCTCTCCTTTTCTTCCAAACATCGCCGCATCACCACCGCCAAATTGGTGACCCCGACGACGAACACAACAACGCAACCTTCTGATCGACCTACAGCATTACCTGGAGACGACACGACAACCGAGAGAGACACACAACAGGCACAGGACCAACGCCAGGAGGATTTAAATAAGTCGAGACTACGTAATCCCTCTCCTATCTGCGGAGACGCTTGGCACCCTGGATTTTCACGAGATCCTGGACCTACGACGATGTCAACAGATCGGTGGACATCACGAGGACAACGCGTCACTTTACAGAAAGGCCATGCTAGGACCGCAGCATCTACGGCTCGATTCTGGTAAAAGGCGACTCACTGCCTCGCCACGACGACTGCACGAGCAACGAGTTCACAACCGGCGGAGCAACGCGCTCACGACAAGGATGACACACTTCCTCATGAAAGCCTCAGTATCAAAACGCGTGTTAGCTCGAGTAGAGCAATGAAGGCTCCTCCTTACGACCGCGTCGATGCCTATAAGGTACAGCAAAAATGAACGAGTCGCAACAGATAAAAGTTCAGGCAGCTTCAGTAGAAATGCAGCACATCGTCATCGAGTGGGCCAACGAAGGCGATCGTCCTCCTGGAATCTAACATCAAGCATGGAAAGGACCATCTAGATATCGTTATCCACTGGCAGGGGGGTATGTGGCGGCTACCTCCAGACCCGCCAGCAAATGGCTCCTCTTCCCGCAAATAACCGATCCGCCTCAATTTGTATATATACAGACTTCGTCTTTCCTACCAACATCCCAATGTCTAAGGCAAGGGCCCGCTAGGATAGCCTTACTGATGAGTCCTCTAGCGGGCCCCGGACGAAACGTCTTCCCCTCTCCTTTTCTTCCAAACATCGCCGCATCACCACCGCCAAATTGGTGACCCCAGCGACGAACACAACAACGCAACCTTCTGATCGACCTACAGCATTACCTGGAGACGACACGACAACCGAGAGAGACACACAACAGGCACAGGACCAACGCCAGGAGGATTTAAATAAGTCGAGACTACGTAATCCCTCTCCTATCTGCGGAGACGCTTGGCACCCTGGATTTTCACGAGATCCTGGACCTACGACGATGTCAACAGATCGGTGGACATCACGAGGACAACGCGTCACTTTACAGAAAGGCCATGCTAGGACCGCAGCATCTACGGCTCGATTCTGGTAAAAGGCGACTCACTGCCTCGCCACGACGACTGTACGAGCAACGAGTTCACAACCGGCGGAGCAACGCGCTCACGACAAGGATGACACACTGCCTCATGAAAGCCTCAGCATCAAAACGCGTGTCAGGTCGAGTAGAGCAATGAAGGCTCCTCCTTACGACCGCGTCGATGCCTATAAGGTACAGCAAAAATGAACGAGTCGCAACAGATAAAAGTTCAGGCAGCTTCAGTAGAAATGCAGCACATCGTCATCGAGTGGGCCAACGAAGGCGATCGTCCTCCTGGAATCTAACATCAAGCATGGAAAGGACCATCTAGATATCGTTATCCACTGGCAGGGGGGTATGTGGCGGCTACCTCCAGACCCGCCAGCATATGGCTCCTCTTCCCGCAAGTAACTGATCCGCCTCAATTTGTATATATACAGACTTCGTCTTTCCTACCAACATCCCAACGTCTAAGGCAAGGGCCCGCTAGGATAGCCTTACTGATGAGTCCTCTAGCGGGCCCCGGACGAAACGTCTTCCCCTTTCCTTTTCTCCTTAACACGGTCGCATCACTATCGCCAAACATTATTTGATATGCTATAAATCGGTAAATTCTTTGAATATTTATATGGGCACGTTGAAACCACGTATTACGATATGCACTAATTTTTGTTGCGCATTCCGTTTGCAATCGTTTTTTGCTTCAATTTTTTACATAAACCCTTTCCCGATACTGAAATGTTGAAATTGTGCAGAATAGAATACATCTTACCGATTTTTATGATTTTTACGGAAACATTTCATTTAAGAATAAATACCCGAAACTTTAAACTTTTCCGAGGAAATTAGAAATACTCTTTAGAAAGAGTAGATGTTGTAAATGGTCCGGCGATGTACGATCTATTTTACAATAATTAATGGCATTATGACGACTTTGAATCGAAGATCGATTCGTAACTAAAAAGATTGTATCGTTTCAAAATCGACCATTCACGAAATTCAAAAGAATTGAAAGTCGCTTGAAAAAACCTATTCTTCAGAAAATGGATTCAGAATTCAGAATCGCCCATTCCAATGCCACGCGGTCGTGCCGAAGCTATCTTGTCTGCTGGTCGCATCTGCTTGTCTACAATGTTATGTTCTTATTGGTTCCGAGATTCTGCAATTTGTTTACAGATGTTGCGACTGGTTTAAATTTTGATAGATTCAAAACGTCTTAAAATACTAAAGTATCGAATTCCTGAGCGTGACGGTGATGGGAAGGAGATAAAAATAGGAAATGATATGTAACTGATTAAACAAAAATTGGTCGAAGATTCGTATTGTATTTCTTAAACTTTTCAAAAAGAGAGAGAATGTGCTTTCGGGAAACAGAAAATCAGAGTCGCCGCTCCTTCCATGTAACCTCTAGTCCCAGGATGCGTCGATTGGTGGGGCGTCATGCTGTCCAATCCGAAGGGTAGTCTCGTCGCGTAATAACATCGCGGAGAAGGATCAGGAAGATGTCACGGGTACGGTTGGATTTTCCCACCATCGACCTCGTGCCGGGGAAGAGGCCCTAGAGGAAGCGGTCTGGGATGTGCATGTGTGGGCTACATGACGTCTGCTTGAACGTTGCTCCTCCGATTTCTACGCAAGTTTCTCCGATGAAGGTTTAATGTTGATTTCGATACTCATTTGAGACAAACTATGAGAATTTCAATACCCGTTTTATATCTTTCGAAATGTTCAATATCGATTTGAAAATTCACCGAAATATTTATATTTCTCTGATATTAAAAATTATTAAAATAATAATATTAATAATATTAAATTAAAATTCCCATTTTCATCTTTAAACTGTGCATAAAAAAATCGACTCTTTTCAGGGCCATACATATCAAACCGGAAAGTTTGTCTATTAATATTATTGATAAGTGATCAATGCCCGGAGACATCCTTCTGTTCGTCACAGTCCCCCTCAGTGGCTGCAGCTGGTGAGAGCCAGTTGTGGTATGGGCTCAGCGAACCCAAGGTGCCCGAGCTCTAGCATACCGTAAGTCTGTGGTCATGTTTTACAGGTCCAGGGGTCTTGCCTTAACCAGCCGGGCCGCGAGGATGATAACCTGTCTAAAAAATCCCTAACCCTAAGCAGAGGTACGCGGTGATGGGGTATGCACTGGTCGATGGCATTAGTACGTGGTCAGCGGGTGCGCTGACCTTGGTCGCTAGCGGCCAACCTCTGGACATCCGGCGCAATCCAGTTGTATTTAGCCTTACTTGGGTGCAGGGGGCTCCGCCCAGGTGGACAGTTCATCCGCCACGCTCGTGGGATTGAACATGGATTCTAAACGCGAGCGACCTATATCCTTAAAGGATATTATTAAGGAAGGGGGGGAACGACGAGTCGAAGACTCACGGCTCGATCGCTGGAAGTAGTAGGGAGCGAAGTAGGAGTTCTGTTAGGCAGAGTAGCAGAAGTAGTAGTCTAAAAAGAAGAAAGATAGATGATACGAATGCGTCGGAAGAAGATGATAGAAGTGTTAGATCGAATATTAGTGTGAGTGGAGATGCAAATGTGCGAGAAATGGACATAAGCATGACGGAAGTAGAGGGTAATGATATGTTGTGTATGAGAAAGATTGGTGAAAGAGTGCGGAAGTGTGTAAACACACACTTTCGCACCTTTTTTTATTAAACATTAAACAATGAAACAAATCGTGTGTCAAAAGGTGTGAGTATGAGGAATGCACGATGAGATTAATATGTGAGAATGATGTGAGAAACGTGTGGGTATGCCTGCCAGTCTGAGTAAAACGTATGCGAGTGTTGCTGGAATGAGTGTGGGTGTTGGAACGGGTGTGGATGTTAGTAGAATGCGAAGTGGAGGAGTAAGTAGAGTGGATGAAAAGAAAGATAGAAAATATGCTGTCATTGTTAAGCCAACAGACGATAAGGTGACAATGACTAGTGAACAAGTAAAAGAGAAAGTGACAAATGAAGTGAGTAAGGATTTGAATGTGCGAGTGAGAGCTGTAAGAAAGATAAGGAGTGGTGGACTAGCGATTGAAACAGCTAGTTTGAATTAATTAAATAGAATAAAAGATTGTGAAAAATTCAATGAGGTTGGTCTAAAAGTAGAAATACCAAGGAAAATTGGACCAAAAATAATTGTTTTTGATGTGCCGAATGAGATGAATGAGAAAGAATTTATGAATGAATTGTATGAAAAGAATTTGAAGGAATGTGTGAGTGAAAATGAGTTTAATGAACGAGTGCGAATAGTGAGTAGGAGAAGTAATGTAATTGTTTGTCAATGAAGAATGTAATTGTTGAAATGAATGTGAGAATGCTGAATAAACTAATTAATGAAGGAAGAGTTTACATTAGATGGAAGTCTTGTAAATTCAAAGAATATGTGAGTGTGTTGAGATGTTTTAAGTGTAGCGACTTTGGCCATGTTGCGAAGGAATACAAGGAAAAAGAGAATCTCTGTCAAAAATGTCGTCAGAAAGAACACGTAAGAATTAATTGTGTGAGAGATGAATTTGTATGCGGAAATTGTAGATTGAAAGGTAACAGATGTGATCATTCGGTTATGTCTGAAGAATGCCCGGAATATAAACGTATAGTTCAGAGAGAGCGAATGAAAATTATATAGTAATGACTAAGTGTATGTTAAATATGATTCAGTGTAATTGTCAGCGGGCGTATACGGTTATGTGTAACCTGGGAGTGGTTATGAATGAGAAGAGTGTAAGTGTAGCGATGTTACAGGAGCCGTATGTGGCTGTGGATGGGAGTATGAAAGGATTACCAGGCTGTATGAAAGTATTTGTGCATGAAAGCGAGCGAACGGGAGCAGCTGTTGTGGTGAATGATGTGCGTATAGAGGCGGTATGTATGAGTGAGTGTACAAATGAGTATGGCGTGTGTGTGTGTGTGTGTGGTTGAAAGGAGACTTTGGTGAGTTGTATGTTGTAGGTTTGGCCGGGATATTGAGGAATATCTTAGATACATGGATAAAGTGTGTGAATGTTGCGTGGTAGGAGGGTTATTTTTGGTATGGATGCGAATGCGGTATCTCCCTTATGGTACAGTAAGGGAGGTGGCCGCTCGAGAGAAAATTACATGCGTGGTCGTGAATTAGAAGAATGGATTATTGTGAATGGTATGCAGGTGTTAAATGAGCAGAGTGAATGGTATACGTTCTCTGGTCCGCGAATGGACAGAGTGATATTGATGTAACAATTGTGAATTATTCCTGTGTTGGATGTCAGTTTGAATGGAAAATAGAGTGTGAGTGGGGAATAAGTGACCATAATGTTATAAGTGTTAGTATGATATTGGATAAGGAGTGTGTGGAAATTTTGAATGTTGAGAAAAGATGGTTTTGTAAGAATGTTGATTGGGATGAGTATATGGATGAACTAAGACATAGTGCGGTAGCGAGTGAGCTTGATATGCAAAATGATAAAAGTGCGGATGAGTTAGCGGCTGGAATGGTACGTTTGATCCAAGATGTGAGTGATAAGTGTTTGAAAGTATGTAAGAGACTGAATAAGAGAAAGATTGCATGGTGGACAAGAGAGTTAGAGAAAATGAAGAAGAATGTACGGAACAAACGGAAGAAAATGCAGAATGCTAGGCGGAGAAGGGGAAAATGTGTGTGAAAGAGCACTAGAGTATAAAAGAAGTTTGAGTGAATATAAGAAAGAGATGTGTAGAGTGAAAGAGGATTACTGGAAGAAATTTGTGAGTAAATAGAGTAATGAGGACCCATGGGGTCCTGCTTACAGAGTATGTAGATGAAAATATCGTGGTGAATGTTTAAATACGATGAATGTGAATGGAAGAATGACGAAAACATGGAATGAAAGTGCGAATGTGATATTGGATCGCTTGTTCCCGGCTTCGGAGATGAATGATGTAAATGATGAACTGAATGACGGAAATGAAGTAATAAATGAGGAAGTGAATGGTAATGTAAATGGAGTTAATGGAGTAAATGATAAGAGTTTTGAATGGTACGAACTGAAAGAAGCAATTAGGGAAATGAGGTTGGGTAAGGCGCCAGGAATGGATGGTGTGAGTGCTGAAATGATGAGAAATGTAGGACGAGCGATACCGGAATATTTGAAGAGTATGTATGATGTATGTTTGAGGACGAATACCTGTCCGAGTGAATGGAAGAAAGCACGTGCGATTATTTTGTTAAAGTCTCCTGAAAAAGTTAAATCTGATCCAGGGTCTTATAGGCCGATTTGTTTATTATCAGTTCTGGGGAAGATCCCCTAGAGAAAATGATGGTCAGGAGTATAGAACGAAAGATGAATAGAAGAATGTGTGACGTGCAGCAGGGATTTACGAGAGGTAAGTCAACAGAGACTGCATGGCTGAAAGTTAAGGAGTATGTATCTCAGAGTGAATGTAAGTATGTATTAGGGATATTTGTAGACTTTAAAGGAGCGTTTGATAATTTGGAATAGTGTAGGGTGATTGAGAAATTGAGTGAGATTGAATGTAATGAGACTGGTTTGTGGAAAGATTATTTCAGGGACCGAATGGTTTGTATGACTGGAATAAATGATATAGTATGGAAGCGTGTAGTACGTGGCTGTCCGCAAGGATCCATAGCAGGGCCGTTTATTTGGAACTCAATGATGAACGACTTGCTTTTGGATCTGAGTGCGTTAGGATGTAAATGTGTTGCATATGCAGATGATTTGTTTTTAATGATTGAAGGGCGTAATCGAGTGGAACTGAAGAAAAAGGGAACTGAATGGATGAGAATTGTGTGTCAATGGGGAGAAAAAGTAGGAGTGAGTGTTTCTGAATCTAAGAGTGTGATGTTGATGATGAAGGGAAATCTGGCAATGACTAGAAGCCTGAATGTACGTATGAAAGATAAAGGTATGAAAAGAGTTGAATGTGTGAAATATTTAGGTATTTAGATGAGTGAGAGAATGCAATTTAAAGTGCATTTGAAAAGTTTGTAAGACAAAATAATTGGAGTGGTTGGACAAATGAGTAGAGTGATGAGGCGAGAATGGGGAATGAGAAAGAAGGGTATGCGTGTAATTTATAGAGGTTTGTTTGAAGCGTGTGTGATGTATGGAGGTAGTGTTTGGTGCGACAGTATGAAATTTCAGTATGCTAGAGATATTATGAATAGATGTCAGCGAGTGGTTTTGTATGCTTGTCTGAATGTGTGCAGAACTGTTTCGATGGATGGCCCCCCCCCCCCCCCCGGGACCTGGAATGTAGAAGAAGAGGCATGATTTGGCGATGGAAGCATGGTGTGAGTGTTGGTGAAAATGAGATTGTGAATGATGAGGAAATGGCTGGGGTGGAGGAACAAGAAAGAGAGAGATTTATAAATGAGAGAATGATAGAGGTATGGCAGCGTAGATGGCATGAGCGTGAAGAAGGGCGAGTGATGTATGAATAAATTACGAATGTTCGATTTGCATGGAAGACGATTAAGTTTGAACCTAGTTTATATGTGTGTTTCTTGATAACTGGGCATGGAAGTATGAATGACTTTTTATGCAAGCGTGGGTTGTGCGAAACTAGGATGTGTGGATGTGGTAGAGCACATGAAGATTGGAAGCATGTTTTAGTTGAGTGTGAATGGTATGATGATCTCCGTAATCTGAATGATTGTGGTGTGAAAGTGTGTGATGATGGGAGTGTGGATGTAAAGACTGTGCTGGAGGATCAGGCAACATATGAATGTTTTAGTGTATTGGCGAAGAATGTGTTTGAGAGAAGAAGAGTGAGAGTGAGTGAAAGAACGAATGTCGCGTAAAGCCTGGTGTCCAGAGGCGCAGGGGGATACCCTTACAGGCTGAAACGTCGGCTGGATACGGTTCGCCCAATCCACGCACTCGAAGTGCTGGTTCACCAGTACCGGAAGTGTAGGCTTCCAAACTGGTAGTAGTTAACGCTACGAAAGATCCAACCAGTGATCTTGACTGGTACCGCGGGGACCGGGAGCCCCCGAGGAGTGCCTCGGCCCGGTCATGGGTAGGACCATCGCGAGGGCAGTGGTAAGGCCAAATGCTGGTCAGAGGCCCCTTTTTCCAGGGTCTCGGCGGGTAAGCTGCGCATCGTTCAGCTCGCGCACCGTCCTACAGAGACGGTAGAGCGTGGAAAGTCGTTCGGCACCACCGGTTATCTGCTCTTTAGTCCCTGCAGCCTGGGAGTGTATCGGTAGTTCCCGCATTAGCGGGAACGCGCTGATTGGACGTATCCCAATCCCATGCCCATGAGGGCCGCGTGGCCGCACGTTAAATTAACAGAGACGAAATGTTCGTCATCGTCGGATACAGATCAGCTGTGCAGTTTATCATACATTGTACGAGGTCAATGCACTATCCTCCCCCGCACACATTTCTGTGCATGAAGTGGATTTACAACTAAATGGGCGAGTTTCTTATTGATAACACTCTTCATATTTCTCTAACAAACAAATTCTTTACGTCCTTTAACGCGATTATTTGTTACTAAATCAGCTTTGCAAATCGTTTGTTGAATTCTGTTCGGACACGGAATTATTTAAATTAAAATATCATTTACGTACTTTGTTAATCTTCACTGTACGCCTTGCTTAAAAATTTCATATGGTACACACGAGGTGTCATGCACACCAGAAAATTAAAACGTTTGTCACGGTTAAATTACTTATTATTCCGGGTTCGAAAAATTAGAAAATATTCTGTAGACATTCTGAAATAAGGATGAATAGCGTTTTTCTTAAAATTATCACTCTCACGTAGTAAAAAAAAAAAAATTCGGAAGTTCACACGTTGATTCGAACGCAGTACGGAGCCCCTCTTCTTCTATCACGCTCCACGGTCGAAGCACGTTGCACTCTATCGATCGACCATGTTATAATTCGCGCCCTCGCCTCTCATTGGTCAATGTTTTTCGTTAATAACTCGTAAACAAAGCCGCGGATTGCATTTTCGCAAAGGAAAAAATTACTTAGAATGATCTCAGCTACTCCCAATTTCTGTAATGCGAGACATTTTTGGAACACCCTGTATAAATTAGATATTACTAAATTACTAAAAGATAATATTTTATTAACTGTATTGTCTTTTAGTATTTACTATTTCTATATTTACAAATCAATTATCCAATTTCAGAGAACACGCATTCTGTCTGCCACCGAAGTTGCAATTATACAAAAATATTTCCTGGCAAACTCAGACATGATGCTGTCTTTTTTACATTATCTTTCTAATGGATCAATGTATTTACTTTTCGGTTAAAAGTGGTTCTTTTAAATAATTTTCTAAGTCTAACTGAATACAGTTTTGTTTCTTCCCGTTATAATGTTATAAGTCTTTTGTTTTGTTTCGTTACCTTATATAAAGGTATTAAACAGGTATCGACACTTTTGTGAGGTATCAAACAGATATTGATACTTTTTATTGAGTACTTTGATATCGAATTGATTGAATATCATCAATGGTATCGGTATCGATCCGATCACTAGCGATGGGGATTATTAAGATGACGGTGATCTAGATTCCGGCGACATTACAGTTGTCACGTAACTGCACGAGTCGATGCCGCATACCGCTCGATGTAAGTCGCGTGCGTTATTATAATAAGTAGTATGTATATTTATTAAGTGTACAATAAAGGTTATCGACAAAGTAAGGCGAAAATATATCTGTAAACTTATATCCCGAATATATTTCGCTATTTAATGTTATCATTCGAAAGGGGAATGTTCAGTGCAGTGCGTGAATATCAGAATTAATGAGAATTATATAGATATTTGGTAATGTAAGTCTCAGAAAGTAAGCACAAAATTTTTGGTATGGAAGCTATGAAATCAAAGCATTTTTATGCCATGGGATGAGTTTTCTGGTGTTGAAACTGTGACATTCACATACTGCACTGAACCTTCTGCTTTCGAATGGTACCATTAGACAGCGAAAAATATACTGATATAAGGTCGAAAAGTTCGAGCCCGTATCAGTAATACCTTTTTTGGCAATATCGATAATATAGAGTAAAAAATGTGACAAGGTTAGTTACACTTATGCATATAAGGTGGTGCCTAAGTAGGACGACTGTCAACGTAGAATCGAAGGCGGATGCAAGTTTGATTGTTTGGACGCATACGAAAAATAAGCAGTTGCAAGCAGTTGCCTATATTCACATACCGCGATCAGTATAACCATAGCTTCAGCTTCATACATTATTTGCAATTGCGATCAAAGGGCCTAGCCGATTGAGATGGTCAAGATTGGCCTTAGAGGTTTTTTTAATGAGCATTATATACTCATCATAGTTCGATAGATGACCAAGAAAAACTCATCCGTGAAAAGTTTCATCCTTGTAATTTGTCCGTGAGGGTAGTTACAGGGTAAATTAGATTTGGGTGCTTTTCCGCTCATTTCCCCCCTTCGGCAACTTCTTAAAATTTTGAAAAAAATGTAGCTTATTTCGAACATCAAGCCGCATATTATAGAATTTTTTCAGATTTTTCGGTTGCAAACTGTAGTTATCAAAAATGGGAAATAAAAAAAGATCGGAAGATTGAAGATATCTCGAAAACAAAAATACTATGCCACCCTGAAATTAATTCCCTAATAATGTCTAAACTATCACAAGCAGTGTGCTCAATTTTTCTCAGATTTTTCATTCGATTAGGCCATTGTAAAAAGAAAGAATGAAATTCGATTTACGAAATACGATCCGAAATACGTTTTTGTTGTGAGGAAGAAAGTTACTACTTGTTGGGTGTATATACCGCAAGTGTGGATTAAGTAATTTTAAAAACGTTATTACATTGAAACAAGCAATTTTTTAATCTAGAAAATGCGATTTAAGAGAAAGAAGAAATTGTGATGTGCACATTGCGTAATGTGCAAAAAAAAACCTTGGGTAAGTAATAACTCGAACGGGGTATAATACTCATTAAATAACCTTTGAGGGCAATTTTGACCATCTTAATCGACTAGGCCCTTGTTTGTATATTTTAACGAGTAAATAGTATTTGTTTTCATTGGGAGTCCATGAGCATCCTACGTAGGTAATCCCGGGTTAAACAGTGAATAGAAAAAGAAATGTCATATTTATACATTTTTTCGTATTTTATATTAATTTGATCAATAAATCACTTACACCTAACCTTGCAGCATGCTATAATAGTCCAACTTCGTGTAATTTCCTAGTTGTTGTTCTCGTTGAAACATCTGCTCCCAAAGTTTCTGCAATGGTTTCTGGCGCAACTGTTGGATCTTGCCGACATTAGCGAACAGTTCTACGATCTTCTTGCACAATGGTATCCTCGACTGTACATGGAAAATGTAGCAGCTGTAGTGTGTAACCAGACTTTCTACCCCCCGGGTAGAATCATTATCTATTATAAACATCAAACATCAAACTAGAATGACTATATTGATCGAAGAGTCTGAAGACTTAATAGGAGGAAATATTAATAAAACATTTCTGGACAGCGATAGTAATTTTCTAACCTCTCATAATTTGAGGTAAATTGAAACATAAACGTACGCCGGAAACAGGATAGAGTGAATAAATTATGACACCAAGGTGTAGTGGAACTGTTCTTCAAACAATGCGTGCAGACATTTCGTTGACACTGGCAATGATGGACGGCTTCCGAAAGAACTACGGTCTTTATTCGTCTTTGTTAAGTATGACTGCACTCTGGCCTTACGACCATACCTTAGGAGCAAAGATTCAAAGAATAAGTTTCATTATACTATCATTCAGCCTTGTAGTGATTCAGGTAATAACGACTCGTATTACAGTGAATATTTTCATTTTTAACTTGAAGATCAATCATGTTTACCTCAACCGAGATAACATCATGTTTATACATAGAGGAGACGCGATGCTTTTATTTAGAAGGAAAATATACAGGGTGTCCCAGGTTTTAAAGTTCAAACTTTGTTAGTGTATTCTATGGCACAAAGTAAGAAAAAAATGTTATGTAAACATAGGTCATATAGAGCTTTATTAAGAAGTTATAACAAAAATTCAGAATAGGAATAGTAATCAACTTGCTGTTACTGCGAGCATTGGCTTGAATAGATCAGCACATGCCGTGTGTTTATGTAAACTGTGTTTATTAATACATTTCGAAATGTATTAATAACCGTTGTTAACAATGCATGATTGACATCGATCGAAGATTTCTTTTTATTTTTTATTTTTTTTTTAGTTGATTACTATTCCTACTCTGAATTTTTGTTATAACTTCTTAATAAAGCTCTATATGACCTATGTTTACATAACATTTTTTTCATACTTTGTGCCATAGAATATACTGACAAAGTTTGAACATTAAAACCTGGGACACCCTGTATAGAGTGAAAAATGATTTAAAGTATTTTGAATGTTTATAAAATGTATTGTGACAAAACTTTAATAACGTGTCTCTTATCTAAGCTTCAGCGAAATCATTTCGTTGAGAATCTGTCTCAATCATAAATAAGATAGCAGCTTTATTGGTCAAAGCTTTATTGAACGTGTACTTTTACAATCTAGCCACTGAATATGACTTGGCTAGTATATGAAATCATTACATCTTTTGCAAAAATTCATCTATCGTCGATGATTCGAATCAATCCGAATTTGAATCCAAATCCGAATCTGTATCTGAATCTGAATTAAATGCAGTCTTTATTCCCAACTTCACGTTTTCGACATTGATGATGACCGATAAAAAAACATACGTATCAAATGTTTTTCAGAGAACTACCTCTCATAACAATATTCAAGTTGCTACGTTAAACAGTTCAACTTTTTAAAGGCTAGACTAAATGACTTGGAATCTTTTTAGATGACAGGAAGACTATAATAAGAGACTATAATAACTATAATATATAGATGACAGGAAGACTATAATAAGAGACTATAATAACTATAATATATAGATGACAGGAAGACTATAATAAGAGACTACATATATAATTAGAGACTATAATAACTATAATATATATTTTTTAAATTTTGCTATTACTTGAAATAAGAAAGAAAAATGAGAAACTCATGTTTTTCAACTTTTCTATCTAAGCTTATGACGAAAATTTTAAAAATGCATTTTGTAGATCTCGGTAACGTAGATGCATGTTGAAAATTTTATCGATATTGGTTAACGCAGATTACTGTAGAAAATCGTGACGAAACAGCGATCTTCGCGATCTTTAATTGTATCATATCAAGGTCATCCGATTTCGATTAAATTTTCACCATGCACACAAGTTACCGAGATCTATAAAACGGACTTTTTAAATTTTCGTTATATATTCAGATAAAGAAGTTGAAAAACGTGAGTTTTTTTATTTTTTTGTTATTCCAAGCTATAGCAAAATTAAAAAGAAATATTATAATTACTGTCTAATAGGCTAATCCTTATGCCATTTAGGAATAAATTTAAGTCCTTTTGTCGAGTTTTAAAAAAGTTCAAGTCTTAACATCTTCAAGCGATGTTAAGCACAAGGTCGCCACTTTACATCCAGCTCGCAACTAGTAATAATATAAAATATTTCTTTTTATCCGTTTTTAATCCTTTGGCTTTATCAGCATGCATTTTGCAAATTTATAATGAAATCGTTGAAACCATATACGTTCTCTTCGATAATTTCTGATAAGATTTGGCGATGACCTATAGGTGTTAATAGTTCGTCAGAACTAAATCTTCCAGACGCCTATAGCCGTTGTTTGGGATTGGTCACGCGAATTAGCGGTCAAACATGGTGGATTGCTACCAATTTCGGTGCGATCGTTTAAATTGCAATTAGCGGTGTAATAGGGGAGAACTATCACCAAAGGGACGGATGTTATTAAGACGGATGTTACAGACAAGATTCTAGTTTGAAACGTTCGAAAGATCAATTCTTTTACTACAAAGGTGTATAGTGTCAGTGAGTTCCACCTACGTCTACTTATTTTGCTTTTAATTTTTCTTGAAAGTGCATTTTTTCTAATTCATCAATTGGTTGTATTGAATGGGACAAGCATATTCATGATAACAAAATAAAGTAATCTCGGTATTAATCTTATAAGTATTGCTTTTTATAATGATCTTAAATTACATAAATCCTACTTCACATCTTTGGTTAATATCAGTTTTTAGCATTTTATGACAATAAATAAACCTTTTAATAAAAAGAAACTTTGAATAATGAAAATTAACACGAATTTCTGAATAAAAAAAAAATATCTTAAAAATGATCTTAAAAAGAATCTTAAAAATTATAATAGCATAATAAGCAACAAAAGTTTAGGGTACTTGTTTCATTTACCCATTTACTACAGATCTTTCACCGATGTCAGTCTTCATTGCTTTGTGAATGTTGTTTTACAAATTTGACATTCGTCAATATCTTATGCTCCTTTTCTTGCGTTTCATTTACATTTGCTAATAGTTTTCCTATCTGATCCAGATTCTGTAATATTTAACGAATCTGTGCTTCTATTTTTCGGGACTGACACAGTAAATTTTCCTTAGAATGCCAAATTTCGGGTTGTTGTGAATTTCTCTGTGCTAGTCCTAAGCCTATGTGATTATCGCTACGTCGATGCTAAGAATCACACTGATGCTGCCCACAAAAGCTGGTACTGATCGGCTACTGTTAATTTTATATTTTATTGTTATCTTCATTGTTACATTCTTCGTTGTTATTAGTTTTGTTATTATTAGACTGCGAATTTTATGCATGTATAACAAAAATGGGTAATTAAAATTTGATACGATGAAAACATTGAAAGAATTTAAGGACATCTGCATATCTTTTTTTTGAGCTAAACTTATCCTTGGGGATTTCTATTTTTTCGACTTTCCAATGGATTTTGTCCCGGAAGGGCTAAACTTTTCCTTGGGGGTTATGTCAATGTTAAAACTACATCTCATCACAGCATAACTTTTTAACAAATGAATTTAGGACTTATTTTAATTACAATCCCAGATTCAGGACTTCGATTTTTGGACTTTTTTCGACAAAATCCATTGGAATGTATACTGGAAAGTCAAAAAAAAATATAGAAACCTCCAAGAAAAAGTTTAACTTTATTTTCAACTCATTTAAATTATTAAAAGAAAGAAAGAAATTTCTATCTAACTCCTTCTCGTTAGAATTATTAAAGATAATTTTTATTTTGCATAAAGCTGTGCAGTTTAGTTATTATGCAATGTAATTGAAGAACAATTTTATTAATACTTTCTATTAATACTTTCGCGATAAAGAGGACTTCTCCGCGTCGAACATCGTCAACAGTAGTCGAAGGTTTAATATAAAACATAAAACATTACATTAATGATTAATCTTTATAATATTGTTTGTATTGTATCTCTTATAGCTCGGAAGGTTTGAATAATATTTTTAATAATATCGACTAATTGATAAGCTAATCTATAATTCTTTTAATTTGGAAGTCTAAATGATATTGAATGTTTGCAAAAAGTTAAATGTGTATGGATCACAATAGATTTGTGTAGAGATCCATTATTGTTCACTAACAAGGAGAGGCCCCTAACGTTGACGCTCACTTTCTGATAAGATTTGGTACAGTGACAGAACTTGTAAAGTTGAATTCAATGATACCATGTTGGGGGGTGGCGGTTGGGGGGCATCGCACGGTGCCATGCGCCGTAATTCAGCGCGTCTTTCTGGCCTTTTATTAACAACTTTAACATTAAATATCTCAAAAACTATAAGTCGTGTGCCCCTAAAACTGGATATCATTGGATTCAGCTTTTCAAGCTCTACCACTCTACAAAATCTCATGAAAAAGTGAGCGTCAACCTTGGGGACCTCTTCTTGTAAGACGGTGCTATTAATTGATTATTGAGAGAGAATAAATTGAGAGACAAGAAAAAACTATTTCATGTAGGAATAATTAGACAGCACACATTATACAAAGAAAAAATGTTGAAAGTTAATTCTCTCACGAATAGTTTCTGTTAGGACAATGACAATTTAGGTATTTGACTTACTTTCATTCCAGAAATCGAACGATCTGAATTGACCCGTGAGAAAATTGTTATTTCCTCCGGTGCTTCAAACTTTTAAAAACAAATAAAATATTTTTCAGATATCGTCGATAAGGACGGTGGAGGTGTCACTGTACAATATACTTTTGACGATGTCGTACACCTGCCCATTGCTCTTGTACATTCAACGATATATCTATTTTCTGTCCATCTTTCCACTAGTAAGTTCGGAAATACGACCTTCTCGTTTTTGTTGCATCAAATGAAAGACGTTAACGTAATTATTCTATCCGTTAAGCACAATTTCCATGATCGTAACATTGCTTTTTTATACGGTTGCAGTTAAAAGTTATTTTCGGTAATATCGGAAAGATTTGCAGACAGGCGAAAAATTCTGTTGAACTGGACCTATTCATGAAGCATATAATCGATACGCGACGCATAATCGTTGCATATCTAGGTAAAAGGCATTCAATATATAGATCGATATCAAATATATGAGCCGTTTATTTTGAAAGTGGCGTAAGTCGCTTTGTTTTTAAGTCGATATATTTAAGGGTTTGCGTTTTAACACGTTTAAAAATATGGATGCTAACTTTCGAGAAGATTTACTTGTATTTGTTATCTCAGGATACTGATATTTTTCTCAGTATAAATAATTTCGTATAAACATTAAAAAATCACCACTTTTCATTACGGTAAAGTGACTTATGCCACTTTCAAAATAAACGGCTCATATAAGAAATGAAAAAAATATTTGATTATAATTTTATTTGAAAAAAAATGAATTTTTATGGAAATATAGTGCGACAAAATGATAACACGTTTAACTACGCGTATCATGTATAACAATAAATCAACGAATGATATTTAATGCTTAATATTTTCTAAATTCTCCTTGACATTTAATAACAACCATCATTCTTTTTGGAAAAGATTTATAAAGTCTTTTAATAGTTTCTGACTCCAATTGCTCCCACTAATATGGAATACATTTTTTTCAATCGGTGCTGTCTCGAAATTATCTTAGATTCCCATACACAGCTCGGTTAAGATTCGATCTAGCGAGCAGTGTTGTTAGGTCCAGTGCGATTTCAGCGCCTTTTGTAACGGAGGGGATAACGAAGTGCTACGAACTGACCCACTGGCAGAGTGGGAGACTCGGCTACGTCATTCTCGACGTCCCGCAAACTGGTGTAGGCGCAGAGGGTGGCCTCGCGAGGAGATTGGGAGACTACCCACCTAATCTACTAATACATCGACTATTCCATTATTGCAGGCGATGACAATATAGCATTTCTGGACTTAGTTACACTGATCGCGACAGCAGGTCGGCCTTATGGCATGGTTGGATTCTAACCGTCCCCGTTCGCAAAGGGTTAAATGTCAAAGAATCCACTCGTCGTACAATGTCCCTCTCACTATAAACCCTTTGCATTCCGCTGTCCCCTCTCGTGGGACATCGTAATTCTAGCATATCACTCGGATGTCCCCTCTCGTGGGACATTAAAGTTTATTAGTGATTACGGGGAATTGAGTTATTTCAGCGCAACTTTTTGAGACATGCATGTTTCCCTGAAGTTTTCTCTTGAGAAGATTTTCTTCTACAGTTAGTCTATCGTTTTGATAACAGTGATAGTGATATCGTCCAAGCAACAAGGCGACGAGAGAAAGAGTTCGCATAGATAGCGATTACAACAACAAAACAAAATTATAAAAAATAAAATATTGATTTTTTTGCAAATTTCTCGATTTCAGCCAATTTATATAAGTCCAATATCATTATAATATGTTAGTTAGTTCCAAAACCATACTAAATAATACGAGGGTCTGTAAATGCCCGTTTCTACCGAAAAGTGGCGCTGAGTAGCTGGTAGCCAACGTCCAGAATGATTCGGAGTGCTAAGGGTTAATTCTTCTCGCAAGTGAAGATTACTTTGGAAGTAATTATCCCGTATGTGGTTAAAAACGTCCTCAACGAGGCCTAGCACACGTGATCCAGAATATGGATGCGCGCAGTAGACCTCTCTTAATTTTACTTGAACAAACTATGCGGGAGCTAAGTGCTTCGAGTAAATGTTTTCTTTTTACTTTCTGTAATACAGCTATTGTACACAACTTTCAATTTTGTGTATAAAATAAATTATCCCCAACTGACGCTTAGTTTGGAAACAAAAGTGGACAATTTGGGAAGAGGAGGTACGATTATTCCAGCCTTGCGACTTGTTTTTATAGTTGTTGACAATCGGTAACTATAAAAACGAGCCACAGAGCACGAATAATCGTATCTCCTCTATCCAAATTGTCTATTTTTGTGTGTAAGCTGAGCGTCAATTAGGAAGAATTTTCTGTATTAGCTTTCAGGAACATTGTTACATCATCCAAGCTATTTGGAACAACAATAATACTAACCTTGCACTATTTTGTATTCTAGCTACGTCGTGTATAACAGCATGCTTCACACTTCTGGTAATAGGAATCCCTACAATATTGCGTTCAAATCTTCAGCTGTATTATCTACGCATGTTTGGATTCTTTTACAATCAGGGAGGTCAGCAAACCGATATCGTTTGTCTTCTTCTGATATTGGTAAACGCAATGGGTGTCATGTCGATAGCAGGTACAGAGGCGGCAATCGGTGTCAATGTTTCTTATTTATGCGGTCTGCTCGAAGTCACCAGGTATGAAATGAACTTTCCAAATGTTTTCGTTGATTTTCTATTTCCTTCGTGCGTATATTTTAGAAAATTTTTTTGTCCAAAAATATTTCTTTCCGTTCCGGACATTTTTTACAGGGTGTCCCAAAAATGTTCCCCAATCCGGGAATGGGGGAGGGAGGTTTCCGCGGTCATTTGAAGTATTAGGTCTACCGGAAAGTTCTGTCCGTTTTTGAATTGAAATATAACACAATTTTCATGCATTCAATAATATTTATTGTAGAATATACTTTCCATCGTTACTTATGACTTCTTGCCAGCGTGATGGCAACTTGTAAATGCCATTTTTAAAAAATGATTTATTTTTAGAGGCGAAGAACTCAACTAGTGCTTGGTTGACATCAGCTTCAGTTTTGAATTTTTTTTCCTGTAAAAAGTTTTGCAAAGAGAGAAACAAGTGATAATCGGAGGATGCTAGGTCTGGGGAGTATGGTGGATGTGACAGAATTTCCCAGCCTAGCACTGCGAATTTTTGACGAGTCGCCAAAGCAGCATGTGGTCTGGCATTATCATCGGTAGCCATGTTTTCACGATCGCGTCTCACTTAATAATGACATGAGACATCTTTGTTTCAGTTTATTTAGGAGAGTACATGTGTGTAAATGCAATGATAAAGAGAGATTGTCATATATGTCTCAAATCAACATGTGCATATGGATTGAAACTTGAAGTGACACTATCGGACAGAACTTTCCGGTAGACCTAATAACTTTCTCCTTAGCGAAAATGCAATCCGCGGTTTTGTTTATGAGTTATTAACGAAAAATACTGACCAATAAGAGACAAGTAGCCCAGGCAGCGCGAGGCAGTCCAGTCAACGAGCGCACGAAGCCCATTGGCTGCACGAAGCATGTTGGATGGGCTGCCTCGCGCCAGCCGAGCTCGTCTCTTATTGGTCAGTGTTTTTCGTTAATAACTCATAAACAAAACAGCGGATTGCATTTTCGCTAAGGAAAAAGTTACTTCAAATAACCTCAGAAATCTCTCATTTTCGGAATACGAGACATTTTTGAGACACCCCAGATAACACAAATCTATACAACACTGCCTACTGGTTAATTTGTGGCGAATACGCTAGCAACTAACTTGTGATATTCTTTGCAAAAGCGACTCTGAGATTGCGGCCAGCAAGTTGAGATCATTTGGAACAGTTGCAATGTAAACTGTTACGAGCCGAGGGTCGTAACAGTTGGGGGGTAAAAGTCGTTTCGTGGGGTAAAGGGATGGAAATTAAGGGTTTTTCCTCGGTAACTTTATAATAATTCGAGCGGCAAAAGTGTATCGTTCTGGATGGTATTAAGGTAGAAGGTCCCAATTTCCATGCCTTTAAGCCAATTTTTGCTTTGCTGAAACTGTCATTAGATGCTATAATTTACATTTGATACATTAAAAATATATCTCGATTTTTCAGACATTCTTGATTTTAAACATATTTTTTGCATGATAGAAATGCGTAATTTAATAATGTTTTTAATGAAATAAATAAAAAAAGGTGTTTCTGCCCACGATTCCGTGTCCTTCCAGCAGCTCTGCATATAATTCCATGTCCCGAATTTCTGTGCCTTTCTACATATATGTATATATTTCTACATATGTAGAACGGCACAGAAAGGACATATATATAAATATTTCAAATATATATTTGCTAGCCTCGTATTTCTGTGTCCGTTCATACTTTTGGGCTCCCTATTCCCACCTTATATCTGTATCTCCCGCAGTTACCGTGCTTCTTGTAATAACTTTGCTGATCTGATTTCCTTTTCTCATAATATTGTTTTCATAAAGAGAGGTGAAGTTTGATTACGCGGTCTAATACAAGAGAGCACTGAAATACGGTCATGTTCAAAAATCTAATCCTATTTCTGGATTTATATTAAAAGCATAAAAATATGCATGATTAGTGTTTTTTTTAAATCGTTGTTAGTACTAAATGAAACCCTCTTACGACATAATGTAATGTAATGTTTTGTATGATGTAAATCACATTAATAGTTAATTTATATGAAAATCTTCAGTAAGCGTTTCTTACGATTTTTGACACGACATACTACTTAGATTCCTCATTATAATAAAGAAGTAGGTTATCAATTTATATATAAATTTACCTTTATTTTTCTTTTCTAAAAGTTTCTAAAAATCTTTTATTTTTCTATACGTTTTTAATCCGGAGGCACGGAAATTGGGACAGGCATGGAAATTGGGATATCTACCTTAGCTACTGGAATCGAAGGGGATCTAACTGGATAGGTTAATTAGACTCGATATACTAATACTACAGTATAGTATATTACCAAAATAATTAAGGTTTTACAATTATTTAAATATGTACTGTTTCGCGGATTCAATGTCCCGTGCTCATGATTTTCATGCACTGAGGAATACAGGGACCGATAAGCGTCGTTTTTGTGATCCTTTTACACCATAAAATTCGTCTAAAACTGATGGTGGTGTACCTTAAGAAGGGACCAAGAGGCCCTTAATTGTACCTAAACGCGAGACCTTGAGAAATTCTTCGCAGGCACAGTACATATCTACAAGTTGCTCTCCTAAATATTGTCGCACGTTACTTGCTAGTGTATCCGTATATTTTAAAAAAGCCTGCTAGAACTAGTATTTCTACAGAGTGGAAATACTCATTAATTACCGCAAAACGTGACGCTGTTCAAATGAAGAGAATATTTAAAAGTTCAATCACTTCAGTTTGAACATTTAATAAAGTGGCATTAACTGTATAACCATGCACAGTAAAAAAAAAAAGAAAAAAAAAAAAGAAAATGGTTTAAGTAAATATTATCTAATTTGTCGAGAACTATCATAAGTTAATTAGACCTTTCACAGTGTAATTATTTGATTTATAGATAGAATGGAGGATATACTTATATTCTTCATTCTAAGCAAATAGCTTATAATACTTTACTATTATTATTGTGATGTCAATAATATTGTGATTTCAATAATGTTAATATATTTATATTTTTTCAGTTACCGATTAGACATCGCTGTTAACGATATGATAAACTCAGCTACGATGTCACAAATAAACATACGACCAGCTGTGGCCGCCCATCAGCGTGCTCTTCAGTTAGTAACTTTACTTAGACGTTATAGTAGTATTGATATACATTTTATTATACTTTTATTGCGTCTTTTACTTACTTGTTACTTGCGTTACTTTTACTTGCGTCACTTACTTGTACTGGATTCATCGATGACCAACACACTGGAACGCTGTGAATTCGTGAACGCAGAATGACCAAAACTGTTACGAACAGAGTGAGTAAGTCGTATTTAGTGGCTATCATAGCAGTTATCGTCTCATTTGCTGTCAATTTATACCGTGTAAGCATTGTTAGATGTGAGTAGAAAACAACTCGAGAAGCTATCGCGATGAATTTTTGTAATTCTTGTCAACAGAAATGCAATGAAACAGTTTGTGTCTTTTTTTTATATGTGACAGTTGCTTCTAGCAATAAAGGATATGACAGATGCGGAGAATGTTTTTTTTTCTGCGAGTTTTGTTGCACTACATTTTATAAACATGTTCTTAAATAATCATTCCGGACAGAGACTGAGAGACACTGGTAATGAGATTTTTCATAGAACGTAAGTCTACGTTTTTGTTATCAAATTTTTCTATTGTAAACGTAAGATACATTTTATAGTAGATGCCTCAGTAACAATCATAGATTATGAATGTATACCCCTGCAATATAACAGATAGTCTGCAATATGCGATCATATTGTCAAAAATACATATAGCACATAAGTTATAGTTATACATATATACATATAACTATAATTTATGTACTTATATAACTATAACTATAACTATATATTTGTATAACTTATATAACTTATTATTTTATATATTATATTATATAATATAATATATATAAGTTATATATATTATATACATAAGTTACAGTGTTTGTTAGTTATGCAATTAGTTTACTCATTTATTGCATGATGTTCGCTAAAATCGTATCTAGAGTTCATTTTATGTTTTCTTAATTTGTGGAAAATATTACAAAATGCATGGAGCCGAAGGGTATCAAAAGTACTAGGAAAACTAATTTTTATTAGTAAGTAAGTTAGTCCAAGAAGGAATCAAAAAACGCGATGGATATATCGACGAAAAGAACGTGTAATTTTCGTTTAGTAAATCGACGTTATTTTTATAACAACTTAAAATATGTATATGTACTTGTTACAGTTTAACGTAATTAACATCGAATTAAATTAAAACAATCATAAGAATTTTGAATCGGGTTTTCATATTTATTTAACTTCCTGTAAGTGTCCTAATACTTTTGGAGAGGGGTGTACATTATACATGATTGTTACAAATGTATCAATCATAGATTATGAGTAGACATTATACGTAATTATTACAATTTAAAGATGTTGTCACACTTAGCACTTTCGTAAGCCATTTATAAAGGGATTCCGATTTGGAATATGTATTTAAGGAAAGTCATTTTTGCAATTTTGTTTCAAAAGCTATAGAGCGATTCCTTTGAAACTTTTTGGATAATTTATCTCGTATTCGAGAAATATGAGGTATGAATGTATTAATTTTTTCGTTGAAAAATATGTGATTGAAGCGACTACATATAAATATTTATTTAGGGTCTGATCACTAAACGTGCAAATCGACGGGCTTTCTGTGGTGTTTGGTTTCTATCAGAAACGGAGGAAAAGAATAATATTCATAATTCTTATGATATCTCATAAATGAAAAATTCGTGAGATCTTGTTTAGAAACTTTCGTGTTGTTTATGCAAAAATATATTGTTCAATTTCCTGCTTCATAAATGTTTTGGGTTCGTCGACGATTGTTGGCAGTTCTTTAACGTAACTGTATCAAGATAGCGAAATTGATCATAGTTCTTTCTCTGTAATTTTTCTCTGTTTATATCTTTCATTATAAGCGTAACAGTTTTAGGAGTTCTCTGGGTTATAGAATCTGATTATGGTATTATTTTTTAATACGATGAAAAATTATGTTTATAAATTATTAAAATTTGTTTAATTAATTAATTAATCAAATTTTTATCCTTGTTTTTCACATATTTTATAGTATTTATGTAAAAATAGATATTCAGTTTATAGTTATATCGTATAATGAGTTTTTAGAACGGACTAAAACGCATGCATTTCATTTTACTACACGGAATATCATGTTGTAGGTCATTGTATTTGTCTCAACTAATGCTGTTATATTATGGATAAAAAAATACAGAGTCCCATTTAAAAATATTAATTTGACTTCAATATCTCCCCCACCACTATACCTGTAGGAATATTGTTTATATCATCTAACGCCCCCTCTTTACCAAACAACTTTTGTAAGAACATATTCTTGATAATTTTAAGCCCTCGCACAATATCGGGCTAAATAAATCAGTGCGGAGAGTAATCTGACGCGAAAGTGTTTGGTTCGACCCAGTGATCTTTCACGAATTGGCTAAAAATAAATCGTTATAACTTCTGCAGATGCGAACCGATGCAAAAAAATCTTCTTCAGACATTTTCTATAGAGTCTACTAAGCATATTTCTGCAGTATTCATCGTGACGCGGCTTATAACTCTAATCGAAGCAAAAACGAAATCGAAAAAAATAAGGATTTAAAAGAAAACCTATTTCAAGGAGTTAAATTATGTTTATCCCCTTATCGCCCCTTGAATTTATAATTAACCCTTTGCACTCCGCTGTACCCTCTCGTGGGACATTCGAGTGATCTACTAGAATTACGATGTCCCCTCTCGTGGGACATTAAAGTTTATTAGTGATTACGGGGAATTGAGTTATTTCAGCGCAACTTTTTGAGACATGCATGTTTCCCTGAAGTTTTCTCTTGAAATGGCACAAGCAATCAAATCAAAATATAGTAAAATTACTAAGAGATATATGCAAGAAATATCAGCGAGTTTTGACGAGAACATGAGAGGCGTGCTCACGACGGTCCGAGCACTTCAAAGACGCCACTTGAAAAGAGCGATAAGGCAAGTTTGTAGAAGAAAGATCGGTATGCGAACATAGCATGCACTGTATAGTGAGATTTATAATCATAAAATCTGGAGGAAAAGATTTTCAAAGCTGAACTCAGTCTGGTTTGAAGCGTTGAGCGGTGTAGATAGATCTAACGAGTGAGAAAATCGGAAAACTGATTCTTCCCTTGATAAATAAATTGTATGATAAAAGTTTTTTTGGTAAATATCATCTTGTGAGTTAGTAATAACAATTAGAAATTTCCAACCTATGTATTTATTCATATTCAACAAGGCGACGAGAGAAAGAGTTCGCATAGATAACGATTACAACAACAAAACAAAATTATAAAACAAACAATAACAAAATTATAAAAAATAAAATATTGATTTTTTTGCAAATTTCTGGGTTTCAGCCAAATTCATATAAGTCCAATATCATTATAATATGTTAGGTAGTTGCAAAACCATACTAAATAATACGAGGGTCTGTAAATGCCCGTTTCTGCCGAAGAGTAGCTGGTAGCCAACGTCCAGAATGGTTCGGAGTGCTAAGGGTTAAAAGTATGCTCGTTAATCGTATAGAAAGTGGATGTAATTGGATGAAAGCTAAACAAAAATTGAATTAGGTAAAGAGCAACTACTATATGTATAGTCGTTCTGGAATAGACGTTTTACCGCATTATCAAATTGCTTGAAACACAATTCGAGGTGACTTTTAGCAACTCGCATATGCAAAATGTTAATTCATGGACCTTATTTAGAAGAAGTCCGCTGAACAAAGTGTAGGATCGATCCCCACCAAACCACATTCTAACGCCCACGAAAAAGTAGGGTAAACTCGTTTTTCTTATTAGCAGAAATGAACCCTTCCTATTAACCCCAACAAGGGAAGGTTTCCAGGGCAGACGCTTATTTTTTTATGAGATTTGATACAGTGATAGAGCTTGTGAAGCTGAATCCAATGATACCCGATTGTAGGGGCAGACGGCTTACAGTTTCTGTGTTAAGGTTGTTAATATAAGGCAGAAAGACGCCCCGGATTACGGCGCGTGGCACCGCGTGGCAAGAGGCGGGAGGGGGGGGGGTGTTCTGGCAGGGGGGCCATATCGAACCTTCCACCTCTCCCCACTCCATAATATGTCCGGTATTGGTACCAGCACAGAATTATTAAGGAGAATTATTTTTCGAGATTTCAAGGCTATCGATGTTTTCTTTTTTTAAATAGGATTACATATTTCTATCATTATCCAGTGCGTATCATTGAATTCAGCTTTACAAACTCTATCACCTCTCCTTGTTAGATTCATCGATAAAGATAACCGTTTATTATAATTGTGGCATCCAGTTAACGTATTCTTTCCCGAATTAAATCCTGGCTCGGCGATTCCTTTCAGATATGAAAGGCTTTCCCCTAGCAACATGCCCATTTAGTTGAAACTCATTTAACCTTCATTGCACAGTCTTTATATTAATGTTTGCTTTCGAATTTTCTGATATTCCTTTATGTATCGCAAAAAAGGAGCTGCGTCGCGTGCCGCATCATACGCTTGACCGTCGACCCTTAGCAACGACGTAGCAAATCATCACATAGGCGTAGGATTATTTGAAAAATTCACAAGCAAAATTCACAGCAATCCAAAATTTAGCATACTAGAGATAATTGAATGTGTTTATAAACTGCTGCATTGTTTTGGAATAAATAAAAACACTAATCCTGGTGTACACATTAGGGTACCTATTTTTTAGAAATGATATATAAACAGTCGCTGCAGGTTGCTTCAATGAAAAACACGAAGCCTCAAGATTTAAATATAAAGTGTACGTAAGCATTATACAGGGTGTCCCAAAATTATTTTATTTTCGGGAACTAAAGGGTACATGAGGCCATTTGAAGCAACTTTTTCCGCAGCGAAAATGCGATCCGCGGCTTCGTTTGCGAGTTATTAACGAAAAACAGTGACCAATGAGAGGCGACATCAGTTGGCGCCGGGCGGCCGAGCCAATGAACAGAACTGGGCTTCGCGCGCTCGTTGGCTGCGCTGCCTCGCGCTAGCCGAGCTCGCGTCTCATAGGTCAGTGTTTTTCGTTAATAACTCGTTAACGATGCCTCGGAGAACATTTTTGTAAAGGAAAAAGTTACTTCAAATGGTCTCAGGAACCCCATATTTCCCGGAAATACCATAATTTTGAGGCACCCTGTATATGGCCGCCACTGTAAGAAATCCTGCCTTAACATTGCTGGTTGCGGTACAATTTCTATTAATATTTACTGGCACCAGTTGATATATGAATTGATACACCAATTCGTTCGATCATTCGGTAATCATTCGACTCAACTGACGCACAAAATCACACTAAGGTAGATGTCCCAGTCTTGATGCCTATCTTAATTTTCATACCCCCGGTTTAAAAACATGTAGAAAAAGAAAAGTCTTATATATAAATTGACATAATATCAATCTATAACATATAACATAATTTATTTTAACAACCTATATTAATTCTATCACAATCTATATTATTAATATATTTTAACAATCTATAACATAATTATCAAGACGAAACCAATGACTTGTAAAAACAGGCACCCCGTATATAAAACTTTTCTTTTTATATACGTTTTTAATCCGGGGATACGGAAATTGGGACAAACACGGAAACTGGGACATCTACCATAGTTATAAAGCGCTGGTAACACCAAACAGTCTCATATATTAAACGAAAAAAGGCGTATCGAAAATCAGAGCTGATAAAAGGGAGTAAACTGTAGAGCCTCAAGATATCGGTTCACATGAAAATAAATGGTATGTTAGATTTGTCTCTGTGTCACATTTTTAGTTAAATAATTATTCGCAATATTAAGTCAGTTGAATGGAGTTTATGTTAATAGGTTAAACAAGAGTTCAACGTAAAATTGTAACAAGGAAAATAACAAGTTACTTTTTTGAAAATGTGTGTAGTACGTATATGTGTAATAATAAAATGTCTTTGTTCAATTGAATAGATACAATTCATTGTGGTACTGTATACCACCGAGATCGCAAAAAATAATATTATTTATATTAATGAAATCTACGGACATCATAGAGTTTGATCTAGCTGGTTTATATACACCGTGTTACGAAGGTTTCTCTATGGTAATTCGTAATGTTTGTATTTTGTGAACGGTAGTTTTTAGCTCCAAATTTAAGAAGTTTCTGTTTCAGATGTTAAGTTCATCTTTTTCATATTTTACTGTACTTTATTCGACCACCCAGTAAAATATTTCAAAACGCTGGCTATAGACGTAGTCATAATAAAGGATAAAACCTGTAAAAAAAGTAGTAAACACGTGATCTTAAAATTTCAATGTCATCATTTTAATTTACGAAATCACTGGTACGTAGACTTGAAATTTTGATCATGAATATACTTTTAAAATCTCTTCACGGAACGCATCGTGCACGCACATTGCTAAACTTCTAGAATCTTAAAACCATTCTTGATGTATGTTACACAGAGTTAACCTGAGATCGTCGACACTGGTTTTGTTCAGTTTTATTACAAGGCTGGTCATCTCTGTTTCGGCTTCTTTCCATATTCAGGAATAAGGTTCGAAAGAACGAAATTGTTCTATTACGAAAAGGCGAAATTACTATTACTTAAGCAACCTGTGACTGCGCGACCCGTACCAATTACCACCATAAAAAGAGGACACGCTCATGCGGTTGCTCTCCGCATCGTACCATGACCAGGGTTTTTTCGCGGTCATGAACCTCCTGACCACCCTCCATATATGCGAAAACTGTGGCAGCAGCGCACGAATCACATTCATCCTTGTACCTGATTGGTTGTTCCTGAGATTCGGAAACTAATATTTGAGGCGACAAATTTGTATTTTACAGAAGGAACGAAATAAATCTTAGTAAATGCAACAACTCTGTTCAAACTTCTTTCAACCGTACACCACGTGAATTTTGGCAGCACATCACGTGCATTTTGGCAGTACATCACGTGCAACGCACCATCACCTTGACAGCACACTACATGTAAACTTAACCTTTTAGGTATGGCTGAATTCTGCGCGAGGCTATTTCTCTGGACGGCAGAGTCTGATGTGTACTGTACAGAGTCTGATACTGTATATACAGGGTGTCCCAAAAATGTTTCGCAATCCGAAAGTGGCGGGTTCCTCAGGCCATTTGAAGCAACTTTTTCCTTTACAAAAATTTTCTCCGAGGCACCGTTAACGAGTTATTAACGAAAAACAGTGACCAATGAGAGGCGAGCTCGGCTGGCGCGAGGCGACCGTGCCAATGAGGGGAACTGGGCTTCGCGCGCTGGTTGGCTGGGCCGCCTCGCGTCAGCCGTACTCGATTCTTATTGGTCACTGTTTTTCGTTAATAACTCGTTAACGGTGCCTCGGAGAAAATTTTTGTAAAGGAAGAAGTTGCCTCGAATGATCCGAGGATCCCGTCATTTCCGGATTGCGAGACATTTTTGGGACACCCTGTAAACTGTTGTAAATCGATGTGAAGACAAAAGAAGTGTGAAACAATGCATATGAAGACGATTATTTGGTTCAAACGATGAGCGAGTGAGCTACTAGAGCAAGCCACTATAGTGGCGCGTCGTCCAGAGAGATGACATCCGCGAAAGCCACTATAGTGGCGTGTCGTTCTGAAAGATGATATCCGCGGAAGCCACTATAGTGGCGCATCGTGCCTAAAAGGTTAACGAAGCTTGAAAGATCTTAGGATGAACCACAAGCCCAACCATTGGACCTTCGAGCTGGATTAGAAACATCATTGGATCTACATCACTGTTGGAGAAACGCTCATTGTTGTACAGTAGTCACTGCATTCAGATCTCACCAACCGGGAGAAGAAGTTTGATATTCCTGGTTGAGAACAGATTCACATCTAGGTGAAACATCATCTTTCAAGTGCTGTTGACTGCACGCCACACTGACCTGATCATCGTTACATTGTACCGCAACTGGCTGCTGCATTCTGGATTATCCAGTGGCCACCTTGATCAGCTTCTAGTTCCTGAACCTTATCAGATGTTGGGATTTCGACTACTCCAGAGGATCTCAACGCTCTAGCAACTTCTAGGCTAGCATCCATTGCTGGACACGACAACAGTTGTATCACAGCAGCAGACGGAGCTTTACGAGATCAATGTCGTCCGCTGATCATCGAAGCATCACCGATCCGTGAGTCCTCTTTCGATTTATTGCTTGCGTCCATACGCAATGTGGACTCAGTTAAAAACATTCATCACGATACGTGGATCAGTTAAGGCGAGATTAACAATCTTTAAAAATTTCGTTGAGCTCGCGGATACCGAGACGGATGTAATTGGCCTTGAAAGGCGATTAGCAATCAATGAAATTTTGTACGCAAAATTCGATACGATGTAGACGAACATCGAAACAGAAACATTGGCACAGATCAAGAGGAGATTCAGCTTAACGAACGGCAAACCTTCGAAACCACGTATTTCAATACCATGGCGACGCTCGATAAATACATACGAAATCTTCGCGGTTCCATTAGACCGACTATAGGAACGGATTCACCAGCAACTCTTGTTTCCGATCAAGTGATTCCCCGATTGCCTACAATAACTTTGCCACCTTCGATGGAAACTTTGACAAATGATTGCATTTTTGAGATACTTTCGAATCATTAATTCATACAAACGACAGTCTAAACGACATTCAAACATTTCATTATTTGACTTCTGCTTTGAGAAGCTCGGCGGCACGCATGACCGAATCATTGGGTATCTCCGAGGCGAATTATAGATTTGCCCGGCATAGTTTAAAGAGTCGGTACGAGGTTTCAGAAGCACTAGTCATCCATCATACGGATGCTCTTATCGAGTTAGCTCCGATTAAAAAACCGTCAGGTACTGCACTTCGCGAATTCATTGATAGTGTAAACATATTCTTGCACTCAGTGCCCTCGCAGCATCAGTAAAAACTTGAGATCTTTTTCTTGTTATTTTATTGTCCAAAAGTTAGACACCGCGTCACGTATCGAGTAGGGAAAGCATTCCGTACAATTGCAAGCTCTTCTAAAATTCTGTGATTTTATAGGAACTCTAGAACAACGGTCGCGATTGTTTGAGCGAACCGAACCGGTTACCGTGTTGCCCTCTTTGAGTGTCGGCACGGATTCACACAAGGCTAAAATCAGAAGCCAACCCATTGTGTCATCTCATGTTAGTATACCAAATCAATGCCTATTTTGCAAGGGTGAAAACATGTTGTATCAATGTAAAGAATTGAGATCGATGCCTCACGCTAAAATATACAAGATCATTAAGCGTCCGCACTGTTGTTTCAACTGCCCATTAACGGATCATAGTTCTAAAACTTGCACTCGTGGAACTTGCAAGAAATGCTGAGGGAAACATAAGACGCTACTTCATCGCGATAATGCAGCATCACCTACGGTTTCGACGTGTAGCGTGAAAGAACCCTCTAAAATTAACCCTCTAATTCGCAAGGAACAACCATGAATTATACAGTACTTTCAACAGCATTAGTTCACATTGAAGATCAGCATAGGAACAAGCATGAATTTTACGTTCTTTTGGACGTTGGCTGACAATCACAAATCATCTCAGAAAACCTTTGCGATAAATTAAACCTTTCGCGAATAAGTGTAAATGGCATGGTCGATGGTTTAGGAAAGGTTGTAAACCCGATGAAATCACGGACACAGACGCATGTTCATTCGCGATCTGGTAATTTTCGGTCGAATTTGTCTTGCTTAGTTATCCAAAATATAACTAATAACATACGTAACATACCATTCGATAGAACTAATGTTCAATTCCAACAAGAATTACATTGGCAGATCCTCATTTCAACGAATCGAAACGAATTGATCTGTTAATCGTTTCTTCACTGTTCTGGCAATTGCTGTGCGCAGGGCAATACGAAGCAAATGCTGGCTTAGTATGGCAGAAAACCCGTCTCGGTTGGAAACTAGGTGGAAATTTAAACTGACCTCGTGATAGTCCAAAAATCAATATTCGAACATTCCATACATTTACGCAAGATAATTTGGATCGCGCTATCACTAACTTTTGGGAAATTGAAGATAACATTTCAGTCCAACCGGAGCATGTAGTTGATCTTAATGGTGCATGTGAAAGACGCTGCAAAAAACATATAATTCCTGATATGGTCGAAGGATTATATATTATTATAATAATAATCAACTATTATATATTATTATTATTATTAGGATTATATATTATCATTATTATAATAATATATATATTATTATAATATTATTATATTATATTATATTATATTATATTATATTATATTATATTATATTATATAAACTCGAAGGATTAGGGACCTCTAGAGATCAGGCTGAAAAACGGTTACTATCAATGGAACGTAAGTTTACCCATCGCTTCTTGATCAGTATTGACAATTCATGCTAGCATAAGAAAGGCTAGGTCACGTGTGATTGAACCAATCGACATTACAGAATTAGATCATTATCTGCCACATCATGCAGTCTTTAAGAAGGCAAGCACAACCACAAAACTACGAGTAGTATTTGATGGATCCGAAAAAACTTCATCAGAAGTATCTTTAAACGAAGCACAACTTGTCGGTCCAATAGTCTAGAGCGATCTGTTCTCAATTTTGATTAGATTTTGGAAACATAACAATGTTTTATCAGCCGATACCGAGAAAATGTATCGGAAAATACGAGTTCGCAAAGAGGATAGAACATTCCAACAAATTCTTTGGCGCTCTAGCTCAGAACTTCTTATAAGGACGTTTGAGTTAAATACTGTCACTTATGGCACAACATCGGCTCCATATTTAGCAACGCGTACATTGATTTAAATAGGACAAGACCACATAAAGAAACTTCCTACTACTGCTCATGTAGTTATTCATGGCTTTTACGTGGACGATTTGCTTACGGGTTGTGTAACTGTTACAGAAGCGCGACATATACGGAAGGAATTAACAAATATTTTAGGTCAAGCAGGTTTCTCTTTAAGGAAATGGGCTAGAAATAATCATAACGCTTTACCAACATTAACTGACCACACACCAGGAAGTAGAGTTTCACACGATAGACGAAGACCCGAAACGTTAGGATTGCTATGGTCGATACACACTGTGACGAACTCAAACATACCTCAAAATTCCAACCAAAGTCTTCGGTGACTGAACGTGCTATTCTGTCCCAGATCGTACAAATTTTGTACCCTTTAGGCTTGTGATAGGGCCCGTCATTGTGCGTGCAAAACTGATAATGCAACAATTATGGCAACTGCTGGTACGGTGGGATGAAACCTTATCCCAAACCCTACACACACGATGGTACAGGTTACACACATAGAATTACAGAAAATCAATTTATTAAAAACACCGCGTAGAGTCTTGTAGGACAATATTAAAACCTTAGAAATCTTTGTTACAAAATAACAGATGGTTTTAATTAAAGGCAATATCGTTGCCACGTCTCGAGCTTTGTGCAGCACTGCTTCTTGCACGACTAGTCGGCAAGGTCAAACTAGCACTTCACGCACAATTTGATGACGAATATTATTGGTCCGATTCCATGATAACCTAAGCATGGATTCAAAGTCCATCATCAAGATGGAAAACTTTTCTAGCGGATCGCACTTCCGAGATTCAACAAATGACGCATGCTGAAAATTGGAATCATGTTGGGTCGGAACAAAATCCCGCAGTTCTAGCCCTAGTGATTTAATAACTCATGATCTAATAACTCATGGTGGTTTGGTCCAGGATGGTTAACTGAAGAAATTAATCAGTGGCCCAGGACAGACATTACTCTTCATGATGTACCTGAAAAAGCAAGGCAAATACCGATTACGTGTCACACATTTGCAAGTAAAAGCATTTCGGATAGTTTTGACATTTTTTCAAAATACTCCAGCTATTCGCAATTACGTCGAATCATAGTTTATTGTTTTCGTTTCATTAATCGGTTCAAATATCGACTTGAGAACTGCAAGGCATGTATTAATAGCAAGGTTCTTACAGTCGGGTATCAATATTTAACAACTAAGGAGCTTAGTAGGTCAGAACAGGCACTCATTAAATTAGCTCAATTAGAGGAATTTTCTGATGAAATTAAGCTTTTGACATGCAATAAAGACATTAATCCGACGAATCGATTGGCTTCGCTTAATACATTTTTCAACAAGGATGCAGTGGGTGTTAAATTAAAAAATGCACCTGTACCCTATATTCAGAGCCACCCAGTGATTTTCTTATCGTTATCAATTCTTTCTCGACGTATTAGTACACGAAAATTTGACAGGTTCCTGGGACATCAGATATTCCATAAATCAACACACATAAACAAATACTTACTCGCTTCCTCCCACCACCATCCGTCTCTGAAAACCTCAGTCAACAGCTCTCTCATATGAGCCGTTTATTTTGAAAGTGGCATAAGTCACTTCGTTTTTAAGTCGATATATTTAAGGGTTTGTGTTTTAACACGTTTAAAAATATGGATGCTAACTTTCGAGAAGATTTACTTGTATTTGTTACCTCAGGATACTGATATTTTTCTCAGTATAAATCATTTCGTATAAACATTAAAAAATCACCACTTTTCATTACGGTAAAGTGACTTATGCCACTTTCAAAATAAACGGCTCATATATCGAACAGTAAAATGGTTTCTCTAACAGAAAAGTAGATCGCACAATCAATAAAATCAGACACCCCAAGAATAGGCAGAACATAACCAACAGTGACGATACCCGCAATATCATTTTTTTTACCATGCATACGGGACACAATCAACCTTATAGGCAGAATACCCAAAAACCACAATATAAGAATCATCTACACCATCTACGCTAACATCAGCAGGCATTTACAAAATATCAGGCTCATGCGGCAAAGTTGCCATCGGCGAAACTGGAAGGAGCGTGAACATACGACTTAAAGAAACATGAACGATACGCCAGTTTGGGATGCATTCGATCAGTTGTTGCAGAACATCAAAGGACAACAGGACACAATATCCTTTTCAACGAAGTTAATGTCCGTCATAATTAGAATGAAAGCATACTTTCACAGGAAATACAGGGAAACGTTGGAGATAATGAAATACTCTAACATCATCAATAGGTCGCCAACGTAAATTAAACGCCAAACGGTTTAAATTAAACTCAATTAAACCAGAACGTGAATAGACACCTCTATATTAAGCAGAGCATCACCGGGCACAAACCACTATCAGTGTGACTTTGACCACCTGATGAAGCTAGCTGCAATGCTTGCAAAACGTTGGGATAAAGAAGAGGATAAAAGCTTCAATAGTAAGAATTATTTAATAATTTTAAAGATAATGTCAATTAAAGTTAGTTATCTTCTTATACAGGGTGTCCCAGGTTTTAATGTTCAAACTTTGTTAGTGTATTCTATGGCACAAAGTAAGAAAAAAATGTTATGTAAACATAGGTCATATAGAGAATAGTAATCAACTTGCTGTTACTGCGAGCATTGGCTTGAATAGATCAGCACATGCCGTGTGTTTATGTAAGCTGTGTTTATTAATACATTTCGAAATGTGTATTAATAACCGTTGTTGACAATACATGATTGACATCGATCGAAGATTTTTTTTTATTTTTTATTTTTTTTTTTTAGTTGATTACTATTCCTATTCTGAATTTTTGTTATAACTTCTTAATAAAGCTCTATATGACCTATGTTTACATAACATTTTTTTCTTACTTTGTGTCATAGAATATACTGACAAAGTTTGAACATTAAAACCTGGGACACTCTGTATACTGCGAATGTATACAGAGTGTCTAAATTATACTCAAAATCAGGAAATGAGGGGTTCCTGAAGTTATTTGAAGTAATTTTTTTCTCAGCGAAAATGCAATCTGCGGCATCGTTTACGAGTTATTAGCAAAAAACCGTGACCAATGAGAGGCGAGAGGCGAGGCCAATGCTGGCACGAGGCAGTGAGCGGAACTAGGATTCGTCCGCTTGTTGGCTCGGCCGCCTTGCGCCAGCCGAGTTCGTCTCTCATTGGTCACTATTTTTCGTTAATAACTCCTAAGCAAAGCTGCGGATTGCATTTGCGCTATCGAAAAAGTAACTTCAAATAATCTCAGGAACCCCTCATTTCCCAATTTTGAGTAATTTTTGGGACACCCTCTATGTCTTACCATATAAATTGCAACGACGAAGTGAGATGGTTCATGACGTAGTATTACGAAGGTTCCGCGATCGAATCTTTGGAAGCTGCGTAAATCTTATGTTCCTTTTTCTTGCAGAGACAAAACGTATTTATTGTTATTAGACATCGTGAAAACCGTTCGTGAAAAATAGTCAATATTAATTTAATATAGGGACAACTAATTGAAAGGTATAAGGTATTAGAGCGTAAAGGTCTAAGAGCGTACCTAAACCTTCATCCAACTGCGAATACTACAAGAATAATACAAACATTATCATAATAACAGAACATTATGTATAATAGTGCTAACATTGACAGAACTGATAATTTTATCATCAAAACCTCCAGAGATTATTATATTACCTCTCAGATTTCCAGAGACTTGATAATAAAAAAGTACTGGTGGTTAGCATACCAAAACACCATTATAACAAAGCTCAAAAGGAGAAAACCATATAATAGATAAAAGAGCTAAAACATACACGATCCCAAAAGTATGTAATAAAAGTCACTGTAAGGGGCACCATGTATAATAGTGTAAACATATTTTTAGTTTGTAAGTAATATTAAGTATTAGTGAATAAGAATGAAACTATCATACAGTAATGACTTTTTTTTACCGACTATTTTTATATTACTATAGAAGTATGTATGTACATAGTGCAATATTAACTAGTTCCTATTGAAGCTATGTACAAACCTGATATCCAAATATTAAATTATAATTATTCTCTTACATTTTTTTCTAGACATATTAAGTAGCTTAAAGCGACTCTAAGTTAAGGATATAAGTTAAACATTTATATAAAAAAGATATCTATTGTTGGATTCTTTTTATTGTTCGGGACTTTTATATTGTACCGGACTTCTTCGATAACGCAAGGGGTGGTAACCCATTGAAGAATACCAACGTTCGGCTTTCCATGCCGTTCAAAATCGATTCAAGCCGAAATCCAAGCTACCACTGCGTCGTTAAAGCAACGCGACATACCCAGTCGGCGAGAGCTAAGTCAGTGGAAATGAGACTTTAGAGTGGTAGCCGCTCCTGGCTTCCGCCGCGAACTTCAATTGTTTTTCGAATTTTTTCTCCTCGGCGTTGGACACGTGATTGTGCCTATATAAAATAAAGGTAAAATAATTTTTAATTTGTAGAAGTATAATTAAATTTCGAATTGTTGTAACAGATTTTGATAAGAAGAAATGAATGAGAAGATTTCTAAATATGATAATCGGTACAAGTTACTGTAAGTGTCAGAGGTAATTGTTTAATATAATGATAAAATTTGCTGATTATGAACATAACGAATGATGATAAAGTGAGGCAAGAATACTGATTTCGTTCGAGGGAAGACTTAGAATAGGCCATGAGATTTTCGAAGTCCCCATGGGATTCGAAGACATCACAATTTGAAGTTCTCACAATTCAAGAAGAAGTACACAAAGAAAGATCGTGAAACCATTTCCATTTAGAGATTTTAATAGTACCGTAAATTCATCGTCTCGTAGATGTAATTTCATTTTTGATTCTAGTAATAAAGTAACCAGCAAACCTTTTGAGTATTTGAATAAATGTGCTTCATCTAATGTTGGCGAACAATCTGTTAAATCTAATAATTTTAGTTCTCAACAAATCGGTCCTAATAAATCAGCACATAATACAAAAAATGAGATTATGATGTTTACTAAGTGGAAAATCCTGATAGATAAATGTGTCAATCTGTGCCATTTGTTTTCAGTATCTTAGCTAAATGTGGACAATTGTAAAAATGATCCATCCAGATAGTGTATCCTTGATGGAAAAATAGTTACCGCTGAACGATAACGGAATTTTTCGCGACCCACATCGACATTTCACTAGTAATGCTTGCGGCTACTCGATATCGAGACCCACGCCCCTATTTCACTATCACCTTACGAAGGTTCGTCATTGTCGATGAAATGGGAAGATCTCTAGAAACCCCGTTACTGGAACGCGAGGGTTAAAACTGGGACATCTTTTAAAACGGAATAACTTTTTTTATAACTGAACTAAACGACTTGAATTGTTTTAGATGATTGTTTTTAGATTCTTTAGATCATCTAAACAAATTCAAATCCGTTTAGTTAAGTTTTAATAAAATTATTCCATTTTATAAGGTGTCCCAATTTGGGTGTCTTCATTAATTTGACCGACTGTATAAAATTCATATTCTATATATAAAGAAAATGAATGAAAATGTAACTATTGAATACAATAACTATTTAACGATGTTTAAAAATCAATTTATCACCAATAATAACTCATTTACAATTGATGCAAATTAAATAATAACTAATTAAGAAGTACGTAGAAACAATTTGACAACAAATTAGCGAGCAATTGAAAATTAATGCTTAGGTTTCATATCTAAATATATATGCTCTTATTAATGCGAAACAGTTAATAAAAAATTATATAGTTACAAAATACAAATATTAAAAATATTCAATATACAATATAAATGGATTTTGTTGATTGTTATATGGAATTATTTTCCCATTAACGTTCCTAAACAAGTATATCATTTTCACGTGCACTGTGCCTCGGGAAACCCGGATTGCCTCAACGTGCCATTTCTTTACATGAAGTTGTTACGAAAAAGCTGTATGTGCTTTTTTGAAGCATTATAAATCTCGGTCCGCGTGAGCAGAACAGTAAAACGACCCTTCATCGATTCAACACGTTAGCCACTACGATTGTATACGGTTGACACAATTCTTTATGCAGGTTTAACAATTAATTGTTATAATGGTGTGTCGAGTACAAGAAATTTTGCTGGAATCTGCGCTGGACCTTCAAAAAGATTAAGTGGATATTTTCGGTTGATTAGGTCTAATACTAATAAACATCCGATACGTACATGACCTGACATCATCGCTTTTCCGGTATTCTGATGAATTCTTGTCTGCAAAGGATTATCAACTATTAATAACAATTCTAATTAAAAGTAAAGCCTCTGTAAGATCGGTAAATGGAGGCGCGTACTACACAATCGTGCTTACTATCTACGTGGATCACGATTTCGCGCATGAATCGCAGCATTTGGGGAATTTTAAACGTGGATCACTGATCTAGTGGAGCACGTGAATTCCTGGTAATTAATTTTCGATTATATAGCCATACGGATCGGCGCAATGACGGAGTTACATCCCGCGCGAGTCTGTATTCTGAGAGGAATCGATAGTTAGATAGACACGGACGGTTTTCCATGTGTATATCAATTCATCGTGGCTCGAAAATATTTATCAGAATTGCCTATTAAAATAAATTCCAGCGCCGGTCCGGACACACACGTTTCACTGACTATCGAGCTGCCATAAATCCGTACTTCTCGTCGTCCAAGCATCAATCATTCACGGTGATCGGGTTAATAACACTGGGAAAGAATCGTTCAGTTGGCAAACTGGCGGCTAAAATATTGTACGGATCACGCCAGGTACGATCATTTTTATAATCGACTTCGATCACTCGATGTATCCGTAGATCCTAATCGGTAACGTCTTCACTTCTACTGCAACGAACGATGTTTCCTTTTAATTAGTTCATTTCGCGTGAACTTGTTAGGCGTTGACGACCGTTTCAAATTCTGATTGCTAGTTTCGTGATATTTATAATATTGTTACGGCGACTTGTCCAAATCAAGCCGCTGTAATATGAAACTGTCTGGTTGTGAGCAACTCCTTAAAAAATAGTGGAAAATAGGGGTTGCCACGGAAGAGTGTTACCAACAGACAATCGAGGAGTCGAGATCGGACCGTCGAACGATCAACGTTTCAAATTGTAACATAATTGAATTGAATTGTATTATATTTTATATTCTTTATTGTAAATAAAATGCCGCTACGTGAGAGAAACGGAGTGGTTCGCAACAATATTTTTATTTTGCATAAAAGTCTGCAATGTATGTATGTGAAGCGTTCTCCTACTTTTTTCTAGGATACATCTAAATCATACATCATGTATAAACTTCTTGTATAACGCGAAACACAGCATACATCGCCTGTCCGCCGGAATGCATGCCAATTACACATCACCGTAAAAATACGAGATATACGAAGAGATACAAATTGTGCTGTCTTGTATTTCGGTGGATTAATCGCAAGGAGTTGACGTAATACGCGGATAGGACTCGTATTGCCGTGACAGCTGCTGGCGGATCCACGTATTAAGAGAATACAAATCTTGCAAAGATCTCTCTATTCACTTCTTATAGCCCGCGTAGAAGCAATTGTATTTCATAAATTGGACTTTCATGCAGTTGATTCTCTTGCATTTAAATGAATTTTAACCTACCAGAATTATTTTCGTCTTTGTTGCACAAAAAATTCGTTCAGAATGGATTGAAAAATGGTCCTTTGAACTTCCTCATGATATAAAATGTAAACTCCCTGAAGGATATGTACAAGCAGACACCAGGTGATTTCTTGTGAAAACATGAAAAAAATATAAAAAATATTGTTATATATAAATATACTTCCCGGGAAGATCGAGTTTGAATATTTAAACATAAGTTTTTTTATTCTTTTTTGTCGTTCCAAGCAATAGCAAAATTACAAAAAGTATTCTAGTAATGGTCTAGTAGACTGGTCCCGCAATCATCCAAACAAAATTCGAGTCATTTAGTCCAGTTCTAAAGAAGTTATTGTGTTTTAAAAGTTGTCCGACCATTGATGGTGATACAGTGACTGTTATTAATGTTCGGACAACTTCTCTGAAAGTTTCAAAATTTCCGATTGTTCTGATTGTCGCAACAGAACAATCAGAATAAGACTTGCCCAATGTTCTACACCAGACATCTTTAAGACGTCTTAAAGACATCTTTGTGCCATCTTGCCTGGTGTCCGCTTATGCATATGTCTATACGTATGAGATGCGGATAAATGAACTTTCATTTTGTCAACACAGAAATCTGCTATAGTTGTACTTTACTCGCATTGGCTGCAAAGATCGTCAAATATAATGTATTATTCTATTAACTTATTCTTAGTTATTTCATATTAAAACTAATTAGAGAAAAATTTGCTACTATTAAAGAAGCTGGTCAAGATACAACCTATTAGTCGTACTATGTTAAAACTAAGAAAATATTGCTACTATTAAAGAAGCTGGTCAAGATACATAAAAAAATTAGAAGTTATATTACACATACTTAACTAAAGCATAATAATAATTATTTGCTGGAAGAAGCACGTCAAGTTAAATAATTTATTAATACAAAAAATTACATTCTAATGGATCTGCCACGCGTCGAATTTCTCGAACCTGGCCGAGCTTGTACATGAGGTGCAACTACTCTCACCTGTGCAGGAACTGGAACTGCCCTCCGTACCGTCGTCCTTGGTTCTTCAACAGCTGCCGCAGGAAAACGTTCTCGTCGTCTCTGCATTATGCGCTGTTTATAGTGTCTCGCGGTTCGTCTCAGGATAGGATCATCCTTGCAGACATTCAGCCACTTACCTGACACTCTAGCAGCGCAAAGCAGAGACCGAGGATCCAACATGCGTAGGATTAACTGCGACACCTCCGGCGGAAGTTCAGAAATAAAATCCACCTTGGTAGGGTCGAGCACTCCAATCACATCAAGGAAAGTTCTGAAGTTTTCCATGTTGCTGATGTAGATACAAGACGTCGAATGAACCATTTGTCAGAATTTGTGGTATATATAGTCGTGGTCACGCTTCACGCTTCGGTGACTCGACCAATCAGGAGCGGTTACGCGCGACTGCACATATTAATTTAAAATTTTTAAAAATATAACCTTGCATTCACGCATACTGTGAAATGAGAATGCCATTATCGTAGGGTTGATGTCACCATATGGGACTACTATTTTAAACAAGAATACAATTTTTTAAATATATATTAAGAACGTCGATGTATTGCTTCCTATAATATATAACATAATACATCATATCTTTAAATTTTGCTTACCATTAGTTTCCTCTGTACCGCAGCGCCTGATCCATACCGTTACCCGTATCGACTACCTGAGGTATGAATGCATTGTTTTAGGAATCTTGGCAGGCATCCCTCCCATTTTCTCACTCGGAAAAGTCATTTTACTATTGTAAAGGAAATCATACTTGATTATTTTTAGTAAGGGCAAGCATTTCTGGTTGAGTTCTTGCTGAAAATTTAAAATGTGTATTTCGTAGAGCGGGGTTCAAAAGGAGAGTGAGAAGTGATACAGAAAGGGTGGGATACGAATCTCAGCGTAGTGTCTCCTTATCCACTCCGCCATTCAACAATGTGGAAACATGCATGAATATTTAGGTATATATCATAATTTTTTCTTTCTCTTAAATCGCATTTTCTAGGTTGAAAAATTGCTTGTTTCAATATAATAACATTTTTTTTAAATTACTTAATCTATATTTGCGGCAAACCTAACGAGTAGTAACTTTCTTCCTCACAGCAAAAAACGTTGACAAACATTTTCATTTGTTTTTACGATGTCGCAGTTTTACGTTAAATCTGAGAAAAATTGAGCGCACTGCTTGTGATAGTACATTATTAGGGAATTAATTTTAGGGTAGCATAGTATTTTTGTTTTCGAGATATCATCAATTTTCCGATTTTTTCTTGGTTTTCATTTTTGATAACCACAGCTTGTAACCAAAAAATCTGACAAAATTCTATATGCGGCTTGATGTCCGAAATAAGCTACATTTTTTTTTAAATTTTAAAAAGTCACCAAAGGGGGCAAATGGGCGGAAAAGCGCATAAATCTAATTTACACTGTAACTACCTTCACGAACAAGTGTTACAGGGTTGAAATTTTGCACAGATGAGTTTTCTTCTTAGTCAGCTATCAAACGGTAATATCGGTCATTAAAAAAACCTCTCAGGGCAATTGTGACCATCTTAATCGGCTAGAGCCTGTCATGGAAAAGAATTATATTATATTAATGTTGTCATAGAAAGTTTCATATCATCGCGAAGTCACAATTTCTTTTCCAGATTTTGCATACAGTGGACGAAATTTGTAAGTCGGAAATCTCATCTGCATTACAATGCTGTTACTGCGAAGCCATAATGTAACCATACTCGCGAGTTTCCAGGATGTAAACATAAACACAATATGTAATTCCTTTCAAGTTTGGTGCGAGATTTGTATTGGGACATCAACATTTACTTAGTTGTATTTCAGTATTCAGACAAGTACCATCGTTTACAGCTCAGAGAAAGTAAGCATTGAGTGTATCTATAACATCCTCTTTTATAAATAATTTCAAATAATTTCATTTTTATTAGAATGCCACGAGGAAAAGTTCTCAGTAAAGAGGGGCAGATAAAAATAGAGGCATATCGTGATGCAAAGCTTTCTCTTCGAGAAATAGCTATCAAACTCAATAGGTCGATTAATGTCATACACAATTTCGTGAAGTTAAATAAAAATTAGAATAAAAACCATTCAGGCGATAATAATAAACTCACACCGCGTGATCATTCAAGAATTCTCAGAGAAATAAAAAAATGGGAATAAAACCGCAAGTGAAGTAACAAAAGTTTTAGAATTGCCAGTAACTGAACGACGTGTGCAACAAATATTACAAAAAGATAAACGACTAATATGGACAAAAAAAACAACTAAAACCTCCTCTTACAAACAACCACAAAATCGAAAGGTTAACTTTTGCACGAAATCATATGACCTGGGATGAGGAGTGGAAAAATGTCATTTTTTTCGGATGAAAAAAGTTTAACCTGGATGGACCTGATGGCTTTAAATATTATTGGCACGATCTATGCATAGAAAGATCAATAGTTATGAGCAGAACATTTGGGCGAGAAAGTTTGATGATATGGGTTTCTCTGCAAAAACTCTAATTTGCAAAATTTTTGCTATAATAAACGCAGATAAATATATTGGTTTGTTAGAAGATAATTTAATCCCATTTATAGAAGAAAATCATAATGAAAGTGTTATTTTTCAACCAGAGTGCAATGAAAACAAAAGAGTGGTTTAGGCAAAAATATGTGTCACTTTTGACATGACCGGCACGTTTGCCTGACTTAAACCCGATGGAGAATCTATGGGGAATCTTGTTAAGAAAAGTATATAAAAATAATAAACAATACAACAATGCTAAAGAGCTAGAAAATGTTGTAAGACAAGAATGGAACAAAATTGATACTGCAATATTGCAAAGATTGGTTTGGAGTATGAAAAATAGAATATTTGACATAATTGTACATAAAGGTGGAAATATTAAATATTAATATTACAATATTTTTGTTCTTTATAATATTTTAGTTCACCATCCCTATGAAAATTTCGCTGTATAGTCACCTTTTTTATTATTATTTATTATTTATACAAAAAATGAAGATATTTTTTGTTTGTTAAGATATTTTTCTATTTCTGACCACTTCCTCATATATCTCACCGACTATGAATTTTATTAACACAATACTTAATATTTTTTATTAAAAAATATTAGTGTCTCTATACAAATTTCGTCCACTGTAAATACTAATTTTTTACAAAAAGACCCTACCGTTTGAGAAAGCTATGAAGCGTTTAAAAGTGCGTTGGAATTAATAAGGAATTTAAATGTAGATAATGACAGTGCAGAACGAGACTTGAAGTTTATCACCGAATATAATTGTTTATTAAGGTAAAATGAAAATAATTTGCAATTTATTTTCCACAAATCAACCTTAATGAAGGCTGTATATTGAACAATATGTAATATTTTATAAGATGTTTCAATTAGTTTTATTATAACGTATAATTAGAAATTAAATTTAGATGATATTATTATGTACATGTAACACATTATATCTTCATTAAACAATATTTTTTACTGCCTCTAAAACAGTGGAACACATTTATATTAAAATGATGTAAATAATAAAAATGTCAAAACTTTGACTCCAGTGTGGCACGGTTTCCCGTTGTCCAATCGCTCCGAAATTTTGTACACATTATTTCTTCACTATGTAGCACAATTTAATGGGATAAGCTAAAAAATACTTGGAAACCATTTTTTACTTTTATAGCTAAGGACCATCCTAGTGTATAGTCGCTTGCATAGCGGTAGGTAGTAATATGGTATCGCCGAACTCTCTACCGTTCGAGTGTTGTCTATTCATTAGCATTATTCATTGTGACGTCGCCCTATTTCGCGAGTACTATAAACGCGGTCAGAGGCAGCTTCCGGATTTTAAGATCCTTAGGCTAGATCACGCACGGCCCTACGTACGTGGTCCACCCGACGCAAAGCGGGATTTCTGGGAATCCGATGAGGAGCACGATACAACGCCGAGTGCCAGGCACTCAAATGGGTGTCTCATGAAACGCTAAATATTTCTTGGCAGGGTGTCGGAAACCGGTCCACGCGAGAATTAACACGGACTCGCGGAATTAACTGCGACTCGAGAATAGGCTCTAGATTAATCTTTAATCGGGTCAATGCTACAAAGCGGGCAATCATGAGATTGCACCCGAGAGTCCGCGCTCCTTACAATTCTTGCGAGGGATTGTTACTCGCGTTTTGTCTGAATTCTTTTTCAGTAACGATACGGTAATGCGTTATGATAGATTTTGTCACGAGATGATAGTCGCTAAAACGCAGATAGCGGTACGAGACGCAATTGTAACGTGTTCGCACGCGATATCGCAAAATACAAGAGAGCACGGTAACGGCTGAGGGAAGGTCGGCACGCATTCGCCGATGCTTCAGGAATTAACCCTTTCGTTACGGGTGCCGACTATAATCGGTGGCCGCAAGACGACCTGCGTATACGGGTGTCGACTATAATCGGCGTTCGCGCGACGATCTGTTAATAGAGCGACATTTTCCTTCACCTATCTACCAGTTGGAAAAACCCGAAATAGAAGGTGCGTTGTTTGCAGTGCAAACGACAAAAGACGCGGGTCTAGATACGAATGCAACAATTGTAATGTAGGTCTCTGCGTTGACCATTGTTTTAGAATTTACCATACTGAATTCAATTACTAAGAATTATAATTTGATGTCTGACTACCTCAAATTGTATTTTTATTTGTAATAATAGCAAAATTTCTAAATATGTAGATAACTTAATATTCAACACTCATTTTTATGTTTTTCATATAATACGATGAAACGGTTGTTATGTAGCTCTTAAAAAAGTGTACATACAAGACAATCACAAAGTGGCGTTGAAAGACGCGAGTTCGAACATCGAAGACTACCGACGTGCAAAGTGCACACTTCGCGTTAATTATAAAATTCGAGATTCATTGAAGATCGCAAAATACAATGCGAGAATCCCATTGGAAATCTTTCGAGAGCGACGGAAATGATGTCAAACCTAGTTAAACGTTTCCGCGTGGAAATGGACGGAAGCGGGAGGCGGGACGCTCCTCCACGCCCGCGAAAGCCTGAGCTATTCGGAATCTAATCCGTTACTCGCGCCTCTCCGAGCCACTTCGCAAAAATCGACGAAATATCATTGAATAGGACTCACCGCCACGCTTTCCTCCACCTCGTCCCCCGCCTTGGCCACAAAATACGCAGAGTCCTCCTCCTGTTTTGCTCGGTCGGTCTCTCCCCAATTCGCAAGGCACACCGGTACTATAGATTTTTCTTTGATCTAATCGCACTTGACTTCGCGGGATGCGCTCGCAGTAATAGTTCGCTCGACAGTAATCCTTCCTTAAAGATTATATACTTATATCCTTACTTGCCCAATTACAGTCGCTCGCGGCGACCGGGATGTCCTCGACATCCTCTCAGGGCGCCTCCACACTACTCACGCATAACGGAGCTCTTCTTTGGCTTCTTCTTTGGATGTTCCTCGAAACTTCGGTGTTCAGTGAGCTATGGTCCTGGTCGTCCCTAGGTATGTTGATACGTGTGTAAAGTGATCCTGGTCCTCCATCGGCGCACATGATACTTTAGGGTAGCTAGCAAATTAGAATACGGTCCCAATCCAGTTGCGGCCGCGGGGTGCCCTTCCGAGGGCCCGGGTGAGTACTTGGATCATCCTTGAAATCTCCGCGGCTCGGTCCGCGGAATACGAATTAGAAATACGCAATTATACCGAATATTCTTCAGGGAATGTTCTCGTGCCTGTGGCGTGCTCGCGCTGGTTGCGAAAGGACGGTCCGATCTACTCCATTCGCAGTTTCCTCCGACGTCGTACGAATTGCAACGTCATGTCATTAACCCTTCGCGCTCCAAAGTATTCTCTGCCTCCAAAGTTTTCTGTCTTTTATTTCAGGATTTGCTATAATGCAATCCAAGCATACTCCCGTATGTAAGTTTGCACCCTAATTAGTATTAGAACCACATAATTTATTCCTGAATATAATGCAGTAAGAATAACGTATGAGCATATTGCAGTAAGAATAACGGAGGAAGACTATATTGATCGACATTTGCGAACAGTTCGACGGCCTTTTTGCACAGCGGTGTCATCGTCTGTACGTGCAAAATGTAACAGCTGTAGCTGCATACGAGGCCAAACTCTCTACCGTAGAAGCCTTATCTATTTTAATTAATAAAACATCGCTACAGTGAGAATGATTATATTGATCGAAGCGTCTAAAAGGTGAGAAAGCATAATAGAGGGAAATACTAATAAAACATTTCTAGATAGCCGAAGCAATTTTCTAACATCTCGCAACTTGCGGAAAATTGCCACATAAACGTGCGCCGGAAACAGGATAGAGTGAATAAGTTATGACACCAAGGTGAAGTAGAACTGTTCCACAAACAGTGCGTGCAGACATTCGTTGATACTGGCAAAGATGGACGACTTTCGAAAGAACTACGGTCTTTATACTTCTCTGTTAAACGTGACTGCACTCTCGCCTTACGACCAGTCATTAGGAGCAAAGATTCAAAGAATTAGTTTTACTATACTATCGTTGAGCCTTTTAGTGATCCAGGTAATTTACAGCATATTTATACATAGAAGAGACGACGCCATTCAATTAGAAGAGTAACGAACTGTGAAAATGTGACATAAAGTATGTATTTTGAATGTTTATCAAATATATCGTGATAAAATTTTAACAACGTGTTTTATCGATGCTTCGACAGATTGTAATATATAAATAATTATATATATAAATAAATAATATATAAATAAATAATTTTGAATATTATATAATAATAATTTTGAATGAATAACAGCTGCTGAATAACAGCGTTGTTAATTATTGAACACAATTTTGTATTCAATGGTGTTTCAAATAATTATACACATGACGAATGCATACTTTACAATATAGTTACTGTGAATTGACGTTGCGATTACGCTACCAAGGGAAGGCCCTTGTTTCAGAGATACAATCAATTAAAGCTACGCACCTCTTTATATGTATAGTGTGTGTATTATTCGATATCCCATGAACATCGATTGCAAAGTTGGATGATAGCGTGACTTCCACCTGACTGATGATTAGAGAAATCAAGGTAAATTACGATTTTGCACTCGTTTCCAGTCGAATCGAAAATAATAACTAGTAATTTGTATCACCGACACTGATACTAAACGGCACATGGTCAGTGTATTCGGGAAAAGTCGCTACGCAAGGAGTAGGGTGGCGATGCATGTGCAAGAAGTCCCGCACAGCGGTGCGGCGCTACGCTGCAAATACACTCCGCGACAAAATGATAGGTCACCCCCCGACTTTTCGAGTTTTTCAGAATCTGTTTAAGTATTTTGTACATATGTACGTAAGCGCGATGTGGCATTATGAGTAACTTGTGAGGAAGAGGCCATTGTTTGCATCGTTTCTCAGAAAATATATCTGTTTATGTGAAAAACGTGCGCCACAAAATGATAGAACATGTTGATAAGAAATGAAAATTCAATTGAAAAACGTTGTTTTATTTGAACTTTCGTAGTGTGTACGTTTTTCTTTTTTCTTCTACGACTTGTAATAATGTCATACATAAATTTTTATACACATTTTTTATGAATTTTCTTGGAATGGAACTTCAACTTCCCTCAATTGTAATTTTTAGCTCTTCCGAAGAATGAAATTGCTTCCCATCTTGATATACATAACGGATTAAACAGCCCTATACATTTTCAATAATATTTAAATCTGGCGACCTTGCCGGCCATTGTAGAACTTTGGTATCGTCTCCATAAAAATAATTTTTTTACAATTTTGCCAGTTGACATTATTCTGTTGAAACACAAATTGTTCACCGTATCCTTATTGCGCCATTGATGAGTTTTACGTAATCCACACTTTCTATTTTTCCACACACAAACACACACACACACACACACACACACACACACACACACACACACACACGCGCGCGCGTGTGCACAACTACTAGGGTTTTTTAAATAAATTTCTAATTACATGTCGGCTTCCGCGCACTATATTTTAGATAAAGTTATGCCTCCTTTCTCCTAATTCAAAATCATTTTTATTTTGGTTTCATGTAATCGGATAACTCGTCCCATATTTATGGTTTTTATAACAATAATTTAGTAATTATTGATCAAAGAGGAAAGCACTTAACCAAGCTATTTAATTAAGCTATTTAGCCGAACGTATTAAAGCACACAACAGCAATGTTAGAAACACCCGTTTCGACTGCTGTTAAGATACTAACATAAATATTACATGTCCTATTATTTTGTCGCGCTTATACAGATATATTTCCTGAAAAACGATATAAACAGTGGCCGCTTTTTCACAAGTAACTCAGAAAGGCACATTACGTACATATGTGAGCCGTTTATTTTGAAAGTGGCATAAGTCACTTTTTCAAAAAAATCGAGTTAATGGTAACACTAATTAGAATTGAACGGTATCTTTCCATTTTAAAAAAATTTGCAATCAATAAGTTGAGAACTATTGAGATTTGTTCGAGAGAAGTTTTGCTAATTAACGTTATAACAAACATGTTGATTTTGAAAGTGGCGTAAGTCGCTGTACTCAGGAAATTAATTGCGGGGCTTAGTGTAAAAGAAATAGAAACGTGTGATAAGTGTGTGTGAAGTATTGTTTTGAATTATTTTCAGTATTTTTAAAAAAGTTGTGATCACTGGACTTATTTTTATAAGTGCGAAAGAATAGTGCAGTTTTGTAAATTATATTATAGTGATGTGTGGCGGCTACACTATAGCGTGATAGCCGCCTGCCGCAAAAAATCCTTCACAGTACACAACATGGAGGAAAAAGATTTTATTTCAACACAATCATTGGAAAAATCTGTTTCATGAAGAAAAGTAAATACAGACCAAAACGAAGTTAATTGGCTAAAAATTCAATGGATACGATTTTACCATGATATTCCCTATAAAATGTTTTATAAACTAACTTTAAATGAAAAAGATGAATTTCTAACTTTGGATTTGTCACCAAAAAGAGGAAGACCTAGGCGTTATTCACAAATAGAAATGGATCCGTTATACGCTGGATCTCGTCCTGTTTCTTCAGCAAAATACAAAGACATGATGGACTTGCTTAATTATATACCCCCAACATACCACAGTTATTTAAAAAATTTGAAACAAAACACGATTTCCGAGGACTTAATCACTCCTATTGATGATGAAAATTAAATTGAACTGATGTATTTTCATATAAATTACTTATACTTATGTTTCAAAATGTACTAATTATTTTTGTACTTTATGAATATTAAAATAAAAAATACTTAAATCAAACCTTTATATTAAACATGTTCATGGTATAAATTATTATTATATATGTAATTTATTCAACAATTTTAGTAAATCACTGTCCTTTCAAAATATCACTTCAGTAAAATACGTCGGACAAAATTAATATATGTCAGTCATTTTTCTAAACTATTTATTTTGAAAGTGGCTTAAGTCACTTTACCGTAATGAAAAGTGGTGATTTTTTAATGTTTATACGAAATGATTTATACTGAGAAAAATATCAGTATCCTGAGATAACAAATACAAGTAAATCTTCTCGAAAGTTAGCATCCATATTTTTAAACGTGTTAAAACGCAAACCCTTAAATATATCGACTTAAAAACAAAGTGACTTATGCCACTTTCAAAATAAACGGCTCATGTATAGAATATTTAAATACATCACAGATTTTGGAAAACTCGAAAAATCGGGGGTTGTCCTATCATTTTGTCGCGGAGTATATCTGCAGCATCGCGCCGCGCCGTTGTGCGGGACTTCTTGCACCGTCGTCGCCACTCCATTTCTTACGTAGCGACTTTTCCTGAATACACTGACCACGTGCCAATTGGTATCAGTATCGGTTATACAAACCACTAATTATTTTCGATTCGACTGGGAACGTGTGCGCGAAATCATAATTTACTTCGATGTCTTTAATCTTCCGTTGGGTACACGTATTTTTATTTCATGTTACGAATACTTTCAGCATTTAAATTTAAATATTTGTAAAGTTTATCTAACAATTGATTGCTGATTTACACGGTATAATTTAATTATAATTTTGTTTATATGTAAAATAGCAGTTTAATCCAGGAAAAATCGCGCGGCCTATAAAGGCTTAAAATCTGGGGTTGTGAGGTCCCAATAAAGCCGGTCACGAATACGTTGATTCCCATGTCGCCGAAATATTGCCTACCAAACTAATTTTAGGCAATCTGATCCAGTTTGTTGGAGCAGTCGCTACGCTTACAACATTTTTCTATCGTGGAACAGATGTTTGTCGAGTGGAAGTTCGAATTGCCAGGGGTTCACCCAAATGTCATATGCCTCCATTCGTGACCTCACGGATGAACTATTGAACATAGTAGATGGCAGCGTAGTCGACCAACGTAACACGATCAATGACAAACGTGCGAGCATTCCTGGCAATACTGCTGCTATCCACCCCTACTTTGCTCAATTGTTCATCCGTTACGTCTTGGATGGAGTCAGATGACAATCGAGGCAATTCCTGACAACCCCGTCAAGGGCTTCCATTTCCATGCAGGAGAAGTGCGCTGATTGGTTTTCGCCGAACATTGCATTTTCCCAGTCAGCTCCTTCTTTACGTATGGTCCACAACTCTTCCGTTGTGTTCTGCTCCCTTCCCAAGCGGGCCTTATCTTGGAGAGAGTGGAACTGTTACTCGCATGGCCGCGCAGTCTCCGCGGCTTTCGACAACGTCACGGGAATCCTTCAAGGTCAATTCTTGGTAGTTTCGGATGCCGTTACGCGCTCGATTTCAGATGACACTTCGGAAATACAGTAAATTCTCTCCAATTGTTCCTCAGCATTCATAATCAAAGATGGACAATTTGGAAACCTCGCGGCTCGTTTTTATAGATGTTGACAATCGGCGACTATAAAAACGATGATATATAAAAATAATCGTATCTCTTCTTTCCAAATTGTCCATTTTTGTTTACAAGCTGAGGGACAATTGGAGAGAATTTATTGTACCGGGTTTATGACACGACATGGCTATTGAGGTAAACGTATATGTGAGTTGGACACCAATCAATTGTGAAAAAGATCCTAATCTCAAAAAAGCACTTCCGTCATATCCGCGTCATAAACCTTGTCGACGAAGATTTCGTGTGTCTTATTCCTTCGTGAGAGGAATAGTGAACATGACTGAATATGACTTGATTAGTGTGTGTAATCATCACACTTTTTGCAAACCATGACTTCTCATCGATGATCAGAATTTAAATTAAATGAATTTTCTATTCTCAAATTATATAGGCTGTTTTTAGCTATTCAACATCCATGGCGGCCGATAAGACAAATATATGTGTCCAATGCTTTTCAGAAAAATACCTCTCATAGAAATTTCAATATTCAACTTGCTATATACATACATATACGTATGTATATGGGCATGCAGGCAAAATATTTGTTCCTACTTGTTTTTAACCATTTGACTATAAGTATTTCATCAGGGTGCATTTAGCAGATTTATACTGAAACGATGAATAATATCTATTACATACGTTCTTTTCAACAATTTCTGATAAGATTTGAATAAGATATAGAGCGATCGGCAATAGGCGTCAACATTACATCGGAACTAAGTCTTTCAAACACCTACAGTGAATCAAAAAGGTTTGGTACACTTTTTAAAACGAAATAACTTTTTTTATAACTGGATTCAGCGATCTAAACAATGACTAAAAATTGTTTTAAAAAATTGCAATTAGATAGGATGATTAAAATACTAAAAAATGACAACTTTTTATGTGAGCTAATAAAGAAAATTCAAAAGATGTGTTTCAAAGAGATCTCGGTGACTTATATGCATACTGAAAATTTCATCGGTTAACATTGTTATGAACTACAAACATTTACACATTACAAAATCTTGAGATTTCTTGCAGTTATCGGTCAAAAGTTGTAAAATACTGCGATTTTTGCAATTTTTAATTGTCCGTAGTTCATATCAACTAACCGATTTCGATGAAATTTTCAGTATGCGCATAAGTTACTGAGATCATCAAAATGCATTTTTGAAATATTTGTTATAAGCTCGGATAATAAAGTTGAAAAACATGTTGTTTTAATTTTTTTTTTTTAACAACCAACCAATTGTAATTTTTGAAAACAATGTTTTAGCCACCGTCTAGTAAACTAATCCTTTTAATATCTTAAAATTTGGATCGCTTGGTCCAATTATAAAAAAGTTATTCCGTTTCAAGAGGTGTACGAAAACATTTTTGACCTACTGTATGTCTGTTAACAATAGTCAAGGATTTCATAAAAAACATTAAAAATTTGAAAAGAATGCCACTTTTGTCCTAGAGACGCTAACAAATGTTTATTTACGTTATTGATTAATCTTTGTAATATTTTTGATATTGCATTTCTTACAATTCGGAAGGTTTAAACAATATCTTAAATAATATCGATTAATTGAAAAGGTAATTTATAATTCTTTCAATTTTGAAATTCAAACGATATTAAATGTTTGCATAAAGATAAATGTCAATGGCTCACAGTAGATTTGTGTAGAGATCCACTGTTCACTGAGATAGCAATGGTGGATGTAGGTGTTGTTAATTCATTACCGAGAAAAAATAAATTGAGAGACAAAAGTCAATGTCAGTGAAAACTACTTTGATCTACACATTTATATGTAGTATTGATCGCACACGTTTATATATAATCGCAATTACAATATATATATTTTCTTTTAATACAATTATATAAATAGTAATTTCTTTTAAGACAATAATGATTTAGGTATTTAATCTGTTTTCATACTAAATATCGAAGTATCTGAATTTATCTGTGAAAACTGTTATTCCCCCTAATGCTTCAAACTTTTAGAAACAAATAAAATATTTTTCAGATATCGACCATAAGAAGGGTCGAAAAGTCACTGAGCAATATACTTTTGTTATTGTCGTACTCCTGCCCATTGTTCTTGTATTTTCAACGATATGTTAGTTTTCTCTCCAACTTTCCAGTAGTAAGTACGAAAACATGTCATTCCAGTTTTTGTTGCATCAAATGAAGAACGTTAACGTAATTATTGTATCCGTTAAGCACAATATCCATGATTGTAACATTGTCTTTTTATACGATTGCAGTTGAAACTTGCGTTCGATAATGTTGGGAGCATTTGCAGAGAAACGACAAATTCTGTTGAGCTGGGCATATACACAAAACACATAGTCGCTACGCGACGTATAATCATTGCATATCTAGGTAAAAGTATTCGATACATAGATTATATATAGGATATATAAGGAATGAAATAATATATACATAGAGAGAGAGAGAGAGAGAGAGAGAGAGAGAGAGAGAGAGAGAGAGAGAGAGAGAGAGAGAGAGAGAGAGAGAGAGAGAATTATATAAGGAATGAAAAAATATTTCATTATATGTGTAGAATCGATAATAGTAAAATAAAGACGTATACAGTAAATTCTCCTTAATTATTACTCAGATTGTACATAAAAATGAACAATTTGAGAAGAGGAGATACGATTATTCGAGCCTTGTGGTTCGTTTTTATAATTATCGACTGTCAACAACTATAAAAACAACAACTCTTCTTTTCAAATCTTTGTGCACAATCTAAGTGTCAATTAGGGAGAATTAAACAAACACTATGTTGCTATTAAGCTATTGCTTAAAATTATTACGCTTCAATATTCGGAGTTTATACAGGGTATCCTAAAATTGTGTTATTTCCGGGAAACGACGGGTTTCGGAAGTCATTTGGACTAACTTTTTCCTTAGTGATAATGCAGTCCGCGGCTTCGTTTGCGAGTTATTAACGAAAAACAATGACCAATGAGAAGCGAACTTGACTGGCGCAAGGAAGCCGAGTCAACGAGCGGTAGAAGCCTAGTTCCGCTCATTAGCTCGGCTGCCTTGCGCCAGCTGAATCTCGCCTCTCATTGGTCACTGTTTTTCGTTAATAACTCGTAAACAAAACCGCGGATTGCATTGTCGCTAAGGAAAAAGTTACTTCAAATGACCTTAGGAACCCCTCATTTCTGGATTGCGAGACATTTTTGGACAACCTGTATAAACGCAGTCCACATTCGCTTTCTCTTTCTCTGTCATTCTCACGTAGTTTCTTTGTTTTGCGCATCCATACCACATATTCATACAATCACGTTGACAATGATTTAAAAAACTGCGGTCTTGAAATATCGTGTACTATTTCCATTTTTGTCTCTTCTATTAGTATTTCGGATTTAAATGTCTTATACGCATTTTAACGAAATCGCTATAAATGACAAAGAATCATTCATCTCATCGTTTTCTTCGTTCTTCGAAAGTAATTATGCCATATGTAGATAAAACGTCCTCGGAGCTTGACATACATGATCCAAAAGATGGATGTGCACAGTAGTCCCTCCCTTGATTATACTTGAACAGACTATGATTTTAGTGGGTCTTTACAAGTTGATAGTGTACATACAAGTCCCTAATGATATGTGTAAAATATTAATTTTAAAGATAAGGGAATTCAAAGATATAAACAATAAATTTACGAACCTTCAAAATCTACCAAAGTGTCGAAGTTATGTTGGCGAAACGAGTAGAGTGTCTGGTTGGTAAATCCAAGATATTTTTTATTGTAAAAGTTTATTACAATCGCGGCGTACATCACGCTGGATGATGATTATCACACATACAGTTAAAACACAAAGATCTGACACCATGAGTATACATATAATAAATGCCTGTCTGTTGCATTAACACTATTTCTTTTTTATTTCATCCAGGAAAGTCACTTAATTCACATTAAAGAATATCTGTCGTGTGGTAGTCAATTTAGAGGCATACCATGCATATTGTAGTATTTTCGAATAAATAGGTGCTTGTAATGGGTGGATGAATAAGTGCATGCAGTCTAATGCAATAAAATCATTTGGGAAGATCGCGATGGTTTTGAAATCGTGCTGTGTTACAAGGCTACGTTATAAGAAACTTTCAGCACTATATTAATTGTATTTTTTGTAAACCATTACTTTAAATATTAAATAAGATACATTTATTGTTATCATTTATATTTCTCTCATTATTTGTGCTTTTACTTATATGGCAACTAGCATCCAGTATCATGTATACCGCGCGACTGCAATAAAATTTTACAATAAGTAAATATATAAATAAATATATATAGGGTGTCCCAAAAATGTCTCGCAATTCGAAAGTGGCAGGTTTCTCGGGTCATTCGAAGCAACTTTTTCCTTTACAAAAATTTTTTCCGAGGCATCGTTAACGAGTTATTAACGAAAAACAGTGACCAATAAGAATCGATTACAGCTGATGCGAGGCGGCCCAGCCAACCAGCGCACGAAGCCTAGTTCCGCTCATTGGCTCGGTCGCCTCGCGCTAACCGAGCTCGCCGCTCATTGGTCATTGTTTTTCGTTAATAACACGTTAACGGTGCCTCGGAGAAAATTTTTGTAAAGGAAGAAGTTGCTTCGAATGATCCGAGGAACCCGCCATTTCCGGATTGCGATACATTTTTGGACACCCTGTATATTACCAAACGGGAATCGATCCCGGGACCTGAATTTACCAGCCAAATACTTTATTCATTTAGCCACCGCAACTTCGATAATTTTCATCTATATTCATCGTACATTTTCAAGGTTCGTAATTTCAATTGTTTGTATCTTCAAAATTACCGAGTATCTACACCTAATATTTTACACATGTCATTAGGGACTAACATACTATCACCTTACAAAGACCTCTCGAAATCGAAGTCGGACGATTGGGGTCCTTTCCTTGTAAGTGTTTGGAACGCGGAAACTCATTTTTACTTTCTATAACACAGCTATTGTACACAATAGCTATTGTTAACATCGTTACACCATCCAAACGATTTCGAGCAACAAATTATTGCATTAACTAACCTTGCACTATTTTATATTCTAGTTGCATCGTGTGTAACAGCAGGTTTCACACTTCTGGTAATAGGAATTCCTACAATACTGCATTTAAACCGTCAGCTGTATTGTCTACGCATGTTTGGATTCTTTTACGATCAGGGAGGCAAGCAAACTGATTTAGTTTGTTTCCTTCTGATATTCGTAACCGCGATGGGTGTCATATCGATGGCAGTTACAGAGGCGGCAATCGGTGTCAATGTTTCCTATTTATGTGGCCTGCTTGAAGTCACCAGGTATCTCTGAAACGATTTTTCCAAACTGTTCGTTGATTCAATATTTCTTCCATGCGTGTCCTTCGGATTATTTCCTTGTCCAAAGCTATTCCTTTACGTTCTGGACAGTCTACAATACTAATTCGTACAACACAGCCTACTGGTTAATTTGTGGCGAATACACCAGTGCAGTCACGAAAAGTCACTATGCAAGGTTATGTATGCGCAGGGACGGTGATAGTTTCGGCGTGGGGTTAACCCTTAGCACTCCGAACCATTCTGGACGTTGGCTACCAGCTACTCAGCGCCACTTTTTGGCAGAAACGGGCATTTACAGACCCTCGTATTATTTAGTATGGCTTTGGAACTAACATGTTATAATGATATTGGACTTATATGAATTTGGCTGAAACCCAGAAATTTGCAAAAAAATCAATATTTTATTTTTTATAATTTTGTTATTGTTTGTTTTATAATTTTGTTTTGTTGTTGTAATCGCTATCTATGCGAACTCTTTCTCTCGTCGCCTTGTTGCTTGGACGATATCACTAACTATCACTGCTATCAAAACGATAGACTAACTGTAGAAGAAAACCTTCTACATATCTGTAGTAACATTTCTGTGTAACATTTCTAACATATCTGTATAAACGTCTATCTGGAGCTCATCTTCACTACTACTTGTGTCATGAGACTCATTCGTGTTTGAACGTTTTGCCATTGTTCTAATAAAAAATATGAATAAATACATAGGTTGAAAATTTCTATTTGATATTACTAACTCACAAGATGATATTTACCAAAAAAACTTTTACCAAACAATTTATTTACCAAGAGAAGAATCACTTTTCCGATTTTCTCACTCGTTAGATCTATCTATACCGTTCGACGCTTCAAACCAGACTGAGTTCAACTTTGAAAATCTTTTCCTCCAGATTTTATGATTATAAATCTCACTATACAGTGCATGCTATGTTCGCATACCGATATTTCTTCTACAAACTTGCCTTATCGCTCTTTTCAAGTGGCGTCTTAGAAGTGCTCGGACCGTCGTGAGCACGCCTCTCATGTTCTCGTCAAAACTCGCTGACATTTCTTGTATATATCTCTTAGTAATTTTACTGTATTTTGATTTGGTTGCTTGTGCCATTTCAAGAGAAAACTTCAGGGAAACATGCACGTCTCAAAAAGTTGCGCTGAAATAACTCAATTCCCCGTAATCACTAATAAACTTTAATATCCCACGAGAGGGGACATTCGAGTGTTATGCTAGAATTACGATGTCCCACGAGAGGGGACAGCGGAGTACAAAGGGTTAATAGTAGGGATATCATGTATGACAAATTCTATCGTTGGTTTTGTCGGACGCGTATACGCGGTGGTAGTCCGGAAGGAGTTAAGCAGTCGGAAGTAGAGTAAAAGACGTAGTAAATCGTGGACTGGTGGATAGTGAATGGAGGAACATGAAGAAACAAGCGACGATTCGATCCTGCATTAAAAGGGAATCGAGAATCGTCTCTCAAAATAATCGGTAAAATAATCGATTCAATAAAAAGAGAATCAAGTAGAATCGCCCGTAACTATTTTGAACATTTGATAAAGTAGCATTCAATTTGTCGAAGACTATCATCAAATAATTAGCCCCCTTACGGTATAAGGTCTTTATCATTTGATTTGTAAACAGAATAGTGTCTATAGTTCCATTATATTATACATTCTAAGAAAATAGTTTGTAACACTTTACTATGATAATGATTTGATTATGGTAATCACACACACACACACACACATTTCAGCAGTGTCAATATATTCATATTTTTTCAGTTACCGTTTAGATGTCGCTGTTAACGATGCGATAACTTCAGTTACATCGCTACCAATAAACATAATACCTGCGGTGACCGCCCATCAACGTGCTCTTGAGTTAGTAACATTACTTAGATATTACAATAATATTGACATATATTTCTTTATACTTTTATTACGTCTTTTACTTCTACTGGATTTATCAATGACCAATATACTGAAATGCTGTGAATTTGTGAACGCAGGCTGACCAAAAGTATTGCGGACAGCGTGAGTAAGTCCTATTTAGTGACTATCATAGCAGTTATCCTCTCATTTGCTGTCAATTTATTCCGTGTAAGCATTATTAGAAGTTAGTAAGAACAACTCGGGAATCTATCACGATAATCTTCTTGTAATTTTTGTCGAATGGAACGTAATGAAACAGTTTATTGCTTTATATTTGACAGTTGCTTCTAGCGATTAAGGATAAAGCAGATCTAGTAAATCTTTTTTTTTCTTCAAGTTTTGTTATATTGCACTTTGGGATGATGTTCTTAGATAATTATTGTGGACAGAGACTGAGAGATTCTGGTGATTACATTTTTCATAGAATGTAAGTTTACGCTTTTGTTATCAATTTTTTAAACTATAAACGTAAGATATATTTTGTGGTAGCTGTGTGTGATGTATGCTCATAATCTGTGATTTAAATGATCTGTGTTGTTAAACAACGTACGCAAGCCAGTACCTCGTTGATTGTGAGACGAGTAGCATCAATTGCATTTCTATTAATAAATAGTGTATTATATTTTATACAACTATTCAGCAACTTGTGGACGTTGTTCGACAATCATCAGACGCCTTGCACAGATTTTGAGTGTACATTATACATAAATGTTACAGTTGTATCAATCATAGATTAGGAATAGACATTAGGGTAAAGTTGCTTAATAAGAGAACTTTTCCTAATATGATAGATTGTTTCCTTTACAGATGCCCCGAGTAAAGCAGTCACGGAAAGTCACTAAGCAGAAAGTGGGAATAGGCTACGCATGCGCGAGAGACTCGCACAGCGGAGTGGAGGTCCACCAGACGAACATTACAGTTTTGAACTACGATCAGACAGAGGCGCTACCTCCCACGCCGCTGCGCAGATCTCGCTGCACATGCGTAGCCACCCCACTTCTTGCGTAATGACTTTTCGTGACTGCACTGGTCCCGAGTGTCGTATCAATACTTCTTTCTTGTGTATTGTCTAGTATCTATCATTGTTTTCTCTGTTTTGGTGTTCAGATCAGTCTGACGTCGCGTGCAACCATATTTGTAAAATACTTTGCGAAGTTTTTGAAGGAGTTCACTGTGTGTGTGTGTGTGTGTGATATTAGAAATATCTTAAGAATTGTAATTGTATAATTATTTTCATAAATAATATTGTATAGTGCATTCAATGAAGTTTAAGATTTATTAGTTAAGGATTGAAGAGTTATCCTCAAAATTCCTTAATGTTTGACATGTTATTGTTTCCAAATATGAGACTTTTGAAAGATGTTATTCCGATTTTAAACCAAAATAGGTAATTCCAAAAAAGCACTAAAAGAGAACGCATAGAAAATGATAGTTCAACACATGTTAAAGAAGAAACTATCCTAAATGATGAAAATGATTGTGCAGAAAATTATGACGCAGAATATTTGTTTTGCACGAGCCTGTACTCTTTAGATGTACATTGTGAACAATGCGTTCAATGTATAAAGGGTTGCAGATGGCCCCACGAAGACTGTATTGTTGAAGAAAAAAAATTGTATGACCAATGTGTGAAAAAAGACAGACAAATCAATTTCCTGCAAAAGCCAAACTGGTGTCATATTAAGAACGCATTCTTCAAATCTGTGAATTTCCATACTTTTAGTTTTTGCTTTATTACGAAGAAGCGGAATTCTTTCCTGTGTTTACCGGTAGATTGTAAAAGAATGCATATTTTACTTTTTAGAAGTGTATCTACTTTTAATAAAAGTGTTTTTAATCGAAACCGTACCAGCACCGGTATTTTCGTAGAAATATCAGTCAGGGATCGATATCGTCGTAAAAGTATCAGTCAAGTATTTATATTTTAGTATAAATATTGAAGAGATATTGATTCTGTTTAATAACTGCGTCTGATGCAATTCAGTATTGGAACGAAATTTGTCAACTGCTATCTATAAGTATCGATGCGGTATCAGTCTCAACACTAGTTACGCGCGAGGACTCCCGTCCACTAACCCACTCTTGACCAACGACATTTTTTTTACAAAAGTCATAGTTATCAGTATTAACGTATTCGTTCGCTTAGTATCCACGATGAAGCGTCATTGCTCAATGGAAACTACGGGAAGGTGGTGGATTTCTTCCATCAGTGAGGGCGGGAGAAAAGATGACAAGGATAGAATCTGTTAAATGACGGAGTTAATGAAATGGCCGAAACTATTACATTGCGTTGAACACAGTGCCCTCTATACGACTGGTGGCTGTGAAATTTGTCAACTGTGTTCTTAGTCTTCATTGAAGTAATATATGTTGATGGTGATTCGATCATATCGAAATCCATCATAGCGGAGCGCGCGATCCATTTACCTTGCGATTCACAGTAGGAAGGAAATGAGATTCGGTGGTCAAAAAGCAATTTTTCGATGTTTTCGAAAAAGTAAAACCATTTGCCTAATCGAAAGTGGTATGTTTACCACTAATGAATCAATTATATAAAAAAGCACTACTTTTTAAAAAGTGTATCTACTTTCAATAAAAGTGTTTGTAATTGAAAATAATGATGTAAAAAATGGATCAAATATTAGGCAACTTTACCCTATACGTAACTAATAACGACCTTATCCTATACGTAAGTACCCTATACGTATTAATTTCAAGACGTTGTTACACCCTTTTCGTAAACCTTTTGAACGGGGAGTCCAATTACTTTTACGATTTTCGCCCTAATAAATTTGATCTCGAAAACTATTGATCGTATCGAGATGTAATATTTCTAGTTTCACTTGGGAAGGAGCCACCTTTCTAAATAAATTTTGATATGATTGAAAAATTGTTTTTACAACGATAAAAACAAATTCTTTATTATATTATTTTTTATATTTTTATATAATATAATCTTTATATTATATAAATTATTTAATTATATATATATATTTATTTATATATATTATATAAATATATAAATATAATATATATAAATATAATATTACATTTATATTATATATTATATTTATTATATTATATAAATTACAAACAAATTTTATTTTTTAAATACCAATTCGAGATCGCGTTCTGTAAACTTCGAAAAAAATAGTATCGTGTATCTTGGAGTTTATTATACCATATCATATTGGAGACACAGTGCGCCCCACTGCGGTGCAGTAACCGATTCAGCAACCCGATTCAGCGACCATCGATATGGCGTGGAATGACTTAACTGTTACTATTGAACGAATGAGGATAAAGTAATATTTATTTTTTCTTTATTTTCTTTTCTCTAATTAATCCATTCTCGTTTCTGTAATTACACTGTAAAATGCGAGCACATTCTTTGATTCGTTTTTTGCTTAAATGTTGATTTAATTTCTTATATTTTGCCTTAGATAAACCTAAATTAAGAAAAATTACTAATGCTTCCTGAGGAGGGAAGCTATATTTAATTTGTCGGTAAAAATATGAAATCATATCTTCGATGTATTTCCAATATAATAATAATATCGATAATTTCTAATTTATTTCACTTTTTTTCAACTTTTTGACCTATCCGAATTCTTTTCATACAATTTTTTTGGTCGTCCTTCATTTAGAATTTACACAGAAAATGTTCTTCCTAGCAAGCCGGAATTCTTCTTCAAAAACAGTTTTGTATTATACAGTGTGTCCCAAAAATGTCTCATAATCCGGAAGTGGAGATTTCCTGAGGTCCTTTGAAGTAACTTTTTCCTTAGCGAAAATGCAATCCGCTGCTTTGTTTACGAGTTAATAACGAAAAACAGTGAATAATGTAGGGCTGATTCGGTTGGCGCAAGGGGGCCAGGCAACGAGCGCACGAAGCCCAGTTCCGCTCATTGGTTCGGCTGGCGCGAAACGGTTGATCTCGCCTCTTATTGGTCAGTATTTATTAGTTAATAACTCGTAAACAAAACCACGGATTGCATTTTCGCTAAGGGAAAGGTTACTTCGAATGACCTAAGGAACCCCCCATTTCCGGATTACAAGACATTTTTGGAAGATCTTGTAGTATGAAGGTTTGTATTTACTTTTAATTTGGTTGTAAATTTCAGCTGGAGTAATACTAAATAATTTCGGTACGGCTTCGTGTAAAACTCCACACTTTTCGGCTATTCTAGGAACAAAATCATTTACACTGGCCCTGGTATTTTTTGGGAACATGTTAAATAAAAACTTATATGTGATCTCTATTTTTATAACTGTTATATAAATACCATATTTTGTGTGTGTGCGTGTGTGTGTTTGTGAAGTCAATTAAACTTATTTTTAAATAATTTATTCCAGTAAAGTCACATTTTGTTTTTGATCGCATCGCGTGGTGCTAATACGATTAAATCTATATATTATCTGACAAAAATAAATATATTGACAAAATTACTACATCAACAGTAATTCAAAAACATCGTGATTCTTTTATTTCATACCATATACATAACTGTAGATGATTCTCGTAGCTACAAATGCATATTTCTGTATATGCTTGATTTATTCTATCGTAAAAGATTCAGAGTTTAATTATTAAAAAAGAAAATAAAACAAAAAAATGTGTTATCTTGCTTTTTTTATATAATTGATTCATACCACTTTCGATTAGGCAAATGATTTTACTTTTTCGAAAACATCGAAAAATTGCTTTTTGGCCACCGAATCTCATTTCCTTCCTACTGTGAATCGCAAGGTAAATGGATCGCGCGCCCCGCTATGATGGATTTCGATATGATCGAATCACCATCAACATATATTACTTCAATGAAGACTAAGAACACAGTTGACAAATTTCACAGTCACCAGTCGTATAGAGGGCACTGTGTTCAACGCAATGTAATAGTTTCGGCCATTTCATTAACTCCATCATTTAACAGATTCTATCCTTGTCATCTTTTCTCCCGCCCTCACTGATGGAAGAAATCCACCACCTTCCCGTAGTTTCCATTGAGCAATGACGCTTCATCGTGGATACTAAGCGAACGAATACGTTAATACTGATAACTATGACTTTTGTAAAAAAAATGTCGTTGGTCAAGAGTGGGTTAGTGGACGGGAGTCCTCGCGCGTAACTAGTGTTGAGACTGATACCGCATCGATACTTATAGATAGCAGTTGACAAATTTCGTTCCAATACTGAATTGCATCAGACGCAGTTATTAAACAGAATCAATATCTCTTCAATATTTATACTAAAATATAAATACTTGACTGATACTTTTACGACGATATCGATCCCTGACTGATATTTCTACGAAAATACCGGTGCTGGTACGGTTTCGATTAAAAACACTTTTATTAAAAGTAGATACACTTCTAAAAAATAAAATGTGCATTCTTTTACAATCTGCCGGCAAACACAGGAAAGAATTCCGCTTCTTCGTAATACAGGAAGAACTAAAAGTATGGAAATTCACAGATTTGAAGAATGCGTTCTTAATATGACACCAGTTTGGCTTTTGCAGGAAATTGATTTGTCCGTTTTTTTTCACACATTGGTCATACAATTTTTTTTCTTCAACAATCATTTTCATCATTTAGGATAGTTTCTTCTTTAACATGTGTTGAACTATCATTTTTTATGCGTTCTCTTTTAGTGCTTTTTTGGAATTACCTATTTTGGTTTAAAATCGGAATAACATCTTTCAAAAGTCTCATATTTGTAAACAATAACATGTCAAACATTAAGGAATTTTGAGGATAACTCTTCAATCCTTAACTAATAAATCTTAAACTTCATTGAATGCACTATACAATATTATTTATGAAAATAATTATACAATTACAATTCTTAAGATATTTCTAATGTCACACACACAGTGAACTCCTTCAAAAACTTCGCAAAGTATTTTACAAATATGGTTGCACGCGACGCCAGACTGGTATTACGTAGAACGAAAGTATTAACCCCCGTCGTACACCACGTCCTGGTTTTTTCGGACCCAAATTTCGAAGGCTGCTTTGACCATTTTACTCTTGATGCCGTCTACCGTTTATTTATGTTAGTGCAACGACAACAAATACAGAAACAAACGTAGCAAATATAATTACTACGTAAATAAACACGGTAAGATGAAAGTAATAATAATAGTGGAGGATCTTGGGAAAAAAACAAGGAACTGCACACGGGAATCGAACTCGGGACCTCCGAATTTTTGTCAATCATCACGTCACACGTGGCGCCATCTATAGAAAACGGTGTTCCCTCTATCCCACTTGTGAGACCAATTGTATGATATTGGGAAAAACAAGAGACAGCTGATTTGGGACCTCCGCTTGGTAGGTATGTACTTGGTAGCGACTAGGTCACACAGCTACGAAATCCTCCTAATTTCCCAATCGACGTACACGTTGTTCTTGTGGGTTCTGATCCCTAGAATTGTAGTAACAATAATGGTGATAATAACAAAATTTTAGTTCGTAATGTTCGTGTACACAAGGTCATGGGTCCGTCTGCACCAGAAGCGCCCAACCACCGATACTGTAAGAATGAATATGCGTCGCAGTATTCTGTGGAAAACATATACACTTACTGACAAAAGTTAAGAAACAATGTAATTGTTTGATACATTTCGGTACATTCATATTATATCACGAAAATATGGTCAGAAATACCGACTGAGTTTTGTGTTCGATTAATTGAATCTATGCCACGCAGATGCAATGCAGTCCTCAAATCCAAAAGTCAGCCAATGTCTTATTAGACTGTTATGAAAACTACAGACATTGACACATCGCTGTTTTTCATTAAAAGTGATTATATAACTTAAGCGATATATGTTTCTTAACTTATGTCGCGCAGCTTTTGTCTTATTTCTTCAATTCAATTTAATTATGGCTCTTCTACAAGTACGTTTGAGAAAAAACTCATTGATTATTGATGTATGGGATGTTATCTTATTATGCTATTTTTAGTTCCAACCTATGTATCTCAGAAGATAGAGAATATACCGAAATGTATCAAACGATTACGTTGTTTCTTAACTTTTGTAAGTAAGTGTATTTATAGTGTAAAATCTAAAGAATACGACATTATTTTATTCGAATTTTTAAAAACGCAATCTCGAGACCGCATTTAGAAAATAAGAATTTGTTCACAATTTTCGACATTGTAGAAACAAGTTTTCAATCAGATCAAAATTTAATTAGAAAAGTATCCCAAGTATCCCAAGAAAAACTGAAAACAGTACATCCGGTACGATAAATTGTTTGCGAGATACAAAATTACTAAGTACAATACATTTTCTCAAAAATGAGCGAAAATCGTAAACTTCGGTGCCATTTAGCAAAATGGTGACTTAAACCCCTCCTAATATCACGTGGACTATATCATACTTCAGTTTGAACAAAATCCCAGACATCGAGGGAAAAAAGTGATCGATTTGACGTGGAAGGACTAGGTTGGCAGTTTTCTAACCTATTGGGTTCGCAAGAAAGTAATTTCGGTTTTCACAAATAGATAGCGTTATGTTTGCATTGTCATTCTTTTGTTGAGGTTATAATTTTTTTATCTTCAGTTTTAGTAGTTAACACGTTTAGGTTACTATAGAAACAAATTCAATGTAGTTTTGTTTACAACTGATAGTTTGCTGTCGATTTTAATACAGTGTGCAAAATAAACATTTTCGACACATTTTACTTTTTTATTTTCATAAAGGCAAGAAAGCGGTCGAGGCTCAGAAAAAGATATATGAAATTTATGGCGTCGATTGCTTAATAGAACGCACGTGCAGAATTGGTTCAAAAAATTTCGTTCTGAAGATTTTTCACTTAAAGATGACCAATGTTCTGGTCGACCTTCTGAAGTTGATGATGACAAAATCAAAGCCATAATTGAATCGAATCGTCATATAACTGTACGAGAGATTGCAAAAAGGTTAAATGTATCACTCACAACAATTGAATATTACATAAGATGTCTTGGATTTGTTAAGAAGCTCGATGTTTTTGGATTCCACACATGAATTGAAAGAAATTCACTTAATACAACGAATCAGTATTTGCGATACGCATTTTATACGTAATGCAATCGACCATGCAAAGCTATACGTGGTACTAGATACGTTACGGTCGAATAGTGGCATGTGGCCTCCGAATTACCTTCGAATCGTGGCATGTGTCCTTTGAATTACCTTCGAATCATGGCAAAAAATTAGAAATAAAAAAAAGTCACATTAATCTACACCAGCATGCTGGTCGCTGCCTTTTTTACCGACTGCTCCGAGTTTTTATAAAAACGAGCCTCGAAGAATCACGACTTGGGATTCTCAGATCTGCCGGTTTCAATTCCGACCGCTGAACATTTCTAGGAGAAATTACTGCATTACACGACGGAAATCTTAGTCGCACAGTTCCTGCAAAAACGCGAATTCTCTCTCATCTTCTTTTATACACCTATTCATTATTTCTAGTCCCATTTCCCTCATCTCTTCTAATAAGATCTTCCCTTCTCTGTTCATTATCTTGTTTTTCGACTTTCTTTTCCTTTCCCCATCTTCCCTTTCTCTCTCTATTTTCCCTCCTTCCCTCCCCCCGATTAACAATCTTTCCCCCATACTCTTATCTCACACTCCTTTAATTCTTTCATTTTCCCTTGCGTATCTCTATTTACATATACTCCAATTATATTCCATTTCTCGCTTTTCATCCTAATTCTTTCTATTATTATTCTTTCTATCCCTTCACTGTCTCCTTCTTTTCCTTCCATTAAATTCTTCTTTAGCTCCACCAACATTCCCTCTTCGGCTGTTTCTTTTCAATTATCACTTTCCGTATATTGCATCCTCCATTCATACTCTTTCGGTAATTTCCTTCCTCTCTCATTCCATCCTTTCTCTTCTAGCCATGTCTCTAATAATATCATTTGTGAGGTTACAAAATTGTCACGTCACACGGTGATGCGGTTTGGAGAATTCAGTGATCATTTGTTATAACTTTTGAACAATTTTAGAGATATTCCAATGAAATTTTCACGAAAAATAATTAAAAAATAGTAATTTTTAGCTACTGACAATTAAATATTTTTTGCATTTGTTAAATAATAAATTTCAATAAATTTTCATTGTTATTTTCGATTTAAAAAATATTGTTTAAATGTTATTATATCAACTATTTTTTACTTTCCAAATATGTATTTTATATTTATGTTTCATTCATGTAATATTTCATGGAATACGTTTTATTTTCATGAGAAATTTAAACGTTTTCACGAAGCTTGCCAACGTCGTTCGGATGGATATAAGAAATCCCGTCAAACTCACGCAAAAAATATTTTTGTTTCAATAATTCCATATCCAAACAGAATTCAACGAACGTTTCACAAAGCTAATTCCCTCACAGTACCGGCGCGGTGGCGGTTAGGCTTTCACGCGAAGCTTCATGTTTGTTTCCTTATGTATACAAACATTATCATCATTATTATTATTACTATTATTATTTTTATTATTGTTACTATTATTATTACTATTATTTTACCGTACTTTTTTTTTTAAACAAACAACTGACAACATCAAGTGTCAAACGATCAAGTCTGGCCTCGACTCTGGGTCCGAAAAAATCCCGATGTGGTACGGCGAGGGTTAAACGAAAAAAGTGTATCAAAATCAAAAGTGATAATAAAGAAGAGAAGTATAGAGTCTTAAGAAATCGGTCCATGAAAATAAATTGTATGTTACGCTTTTGATTGAGTAATGATCCGCAATTTTAAATCGGTTTTATATAGTTTAAGTTAATAGGTGAAACAAGAGTTCAACGTAGAATTGTAACAAGGATAATAACTAGTTAGTTTCGGTTTGAAAATGTATGTCATAAGTAAATAATAAAATGTCTCTGTTCAATGGAATAGATACAACTCATTGTGGTACCGTATTCCACAGAGGTCGCAAAAAACAATATTATTTATATTAATGAGATCTACGGAGGTGATACAGTTTGATTTGGCTGGTTTATACATACCGTGTTACGAGGGTTTTTCTATGGTAATTCGTGATGTTTATACTTTGTTAACGGTAATTTTTAGTTACAGATTTAAGAAGTTTCTGTTTCAGATGTTAAGTTCATCTTTTTCATATTTTACTGTTCTTTATTCGACCATCCAGTAAAATATTTCAAAATGCTGGCTATAATTATAATAAATGACAAAAACTGTAAAATATTATAAACACGTGATCTTAAAATTGAAACGTCGTTAATTTATGAAACCACTGGTACGTAGACCTGTAATTTTGTTCTTGAATACACTTTTAAAATCTTTTCATCAAACGCATTTTCTTGTAAATTTTGCGATTTACATTTATTGCACGCACCGTGCACGCATCTCGCTAAACTCCTACAGTCTTAAAAGCATTTCTGGTGCATAATACACATAGTATCTAATATTATAATAAAATATCTAATCGCATCACATGAATCGAATTGTTTTCAATACCATATATAGCACAGTTTAATTTTTCGAAATCTTGTTAAGATCTACTCAACAAGATAGGTAGTGTATTTCATTACACATATAGTAATTTCTCCCTAACTGTCGTCGGGTCAGAATTGTAACCGACAAGTTTAAGAATCGAAGCCGCCATTCTGCGAGTCTCGCGGCTCGTCTTTATGGTTGCCGATACCTCGTGAAAAAGAAAGATAAAACGAAAAATAGGTATGACGAAATTACCTGGAAAGACAGCGGCCAGCATGCCGGTGCGCTTGAATAAAAATGATTACTTAACTTTCTTATTTCTAATTTTTTATATATGAAATTGTTTTTACATATTGGTCAGATTTTTCCAACTAAAAATGCGACATGCAAACACGACATACATTGAACCATACTTATTCATTATACGTAGCAAGCAACTTATTTTATTTGCGAAAAAAGCATTAGAAAAACCGATTCTTAAACATATGAGATATTAAAAACAACGTCAAAGAAGGTATGTATGTTGTTCGAAAGAAAATGTCAGTGAAATTATGCTATTCGAGTCTACATTCGACGACAGTAGGGGAAGACATGGCTTAATTTGACGCCATTTGGAGAAGAGATGCCTTCATTCGACGGATATTCGACGAGCCTACGTGTTTGACGGAGAGTGTGAAGGAACAGTTTACTGTGCATTTTCCATCAAAACTGGAATTTTAAGAGATCTTGGAGTAAGGATGGTCAAACGTCGAGAAAAAACGACACTGTTTAGATACGAGGTCCTCGAAACTCAGCGGCGATAGCGCAACGGATGGGTTGCAAATGTGGCAACGAAGGACAAGGGCTGGAACCGAAGCCACATCTTCCTGTGAGGACAAAGGTCAACTCGTCGCTCTTGTTCGAATCGTTTTTACGGCGTACAATGTAACAACGGCAGTGTACAGTAAATTCCCTCCAATTGACGTTCAGATTGTCCACAAAAATGGACAATTTGGGAAGAGGAGATACGATTATTCGAGCCTTACAGCTCGTTTTTATAGTTGTTGACAATTCGTAACTATAGAAACAAACCGCAAGACTCGAATAATCGTATCTCCTCTTCCCAAATTGTCCAGTTTTGTGGACAATCTGAGCGTCAGTTAGGAAGACATTACTGTATCTCGGTGACAGTAATGGTATACTGAAGTTACGCCGGGAAGAGAGACACTACTGTATTGCGTCTATTGTTTCTCTGCCATCTCTGAAACCAAATTGTTCCTCTTCCAACTTCCCCTCTGATGTTCTTCTTTAATCTCTCATTTATGAGGCTCACATATATCTTGCATATTATACAGGGTGTCCCACAATTATTTTAACAGCCGAAAATGAGGGGTAGCTGAGGTCATTTGAAGTAACTTTTTCCTTTGCGAAAATGCAATCCGCGGCTTTGTTTACGAGTTATTAACGAAAAACACTGGCCAATGAGAGGTGACGGTGCGAGAGAGAGGGTCCGCGAGAGAGTCCGCAGCACGAGGCTTTGACAGAAGGTCGGGTCGGGACGGACTCGAGCCGCGATCGAAGTATTGAACAAGTCACGAAGCGAGAACTTTCCGGATTTTTTTAACTACATAACAGTGATATTTTTAAGAAAAACGCTGTTCACCTTTACTTTAGAACGTCTGAAGAATATTCACTGATTTTTCGGACTCGAAATAATATGTAGTTTAACCGTGACAGTCGTTTTAATTTTCTGGTGTGCATGACACCTTATGTGTACCGTATGAAATTTTTATGCAAGGTGTACAGTGAAGATTAACAAAGTTCGTAAATGATATTTTAATTTAAATAATTCCGTGTACGAACAGAATTCAACGAATGATTCGCAAAGCTGATTTAATAATAAATAATCGCCTTAAGGTACGTAAAGGATTTGTTTTTTAGAGAAATATGAAAAATATTATCGATAAGAAACTCACCCATTTAGTTGAGGATGCATTTGCTGACTCGTACGTACTGACCTCGTACAACGAACAGCTGATCCCAGGTCGATGACCGCAACATTCGAGGGATACTGTCGGTGGAACCTCTGGTATGGTTATTTGCGAAGTTCACTTACACTGCACTGTCACCAAACACTGATCAGTTATTTAATCACTGATAATCCGAATCACTTGTGGATATTTAAGAAAGATCACTGAGACTCGTTCGCGGATAATCGTTTATTCGACGCGTTCGTTCAGAAGTCGACGTTTCACTGCCGAAAAATTCAGGCCTTGACTGTGGGTCCTTGTTGTTCTTCGGCCGTCCGAGGAAATGACACTCGATACCATTTTCTTCGCACGGCCATTAATTACGTTCTAAGAGCGCAGGGTGACAGCGGGTCGGACACAGTTTACGTCTCGGCATATCTTGTTTATTTCATTTGGCGTTACCCTGCGCTTCGAAGAAAATAGTATCGGGTGTTATTTCCTCGGACGGCCGAAAGACGAACGACAAGGGCCCACGGTCGAGGCCTCGATTTTTTGGCAGTGAAATGTCGACTTCCGAACGAACGCGTCGAATAAACGATTATCCGCGAACGAGTCTCAGTGATCTTTCTTAAATATCCACAAGTGATTCGGATTATCAGTGATCAATTAAGTGATCAGTGTTTAGTGACAGTGCAGTGAAAGATCAGCTGTACGTTGTACAAGGTCAGTGCCCTTCGACATCATGAATTTCAGCCAGCAAATGCATCCTCAACTAAATGGGTGAGTTTCTTACTGATAATATTTTTCATATCTCTCTAATAAACAAATCCTTTACGTCCCTTATTTATTATTAAATCAGCTTTGCAAATCATTCGTTAATCTTCACTGTACACCTTGCATAAAAATTTCATATGGTACACACGAGGTGTCATGCACACCAGAAAATTAAAACAGCTGTCACGGTTAAACTTCATATTATTTCGGGTCCGAAAAATTAGTAAATATTCTTCAGACGTTCTAAAGTAAAGGTGAACAGCGTTTTTCTTAAAAATATCACTGTTATGTAGTAAAAAAAATCCGTAAAGTTCTCGCCTTGTGACTTGTTCAATACTTCGATTGCGGCTCGTGTCCGTCCCGACCTTCTGTCAAAGCCTCGTGCTGCGGACTCTCTCGCGGACCCTCTCTCTCGCACCATCACCTCTCATTGGCCAGTGTTTTTCGTTAATAACTCGTAAACAAAGCCGCGGATTGCATTTTCGCAAAGGAAAAAGTTACTTCAAATGACCTCAGCTACCCCTCATTTTCGGCTGTTAAAATAATTGTGGGACACCCTGTATACTTCACATTCGACAACATTAAAGATCTCAGAAATCTCAAGATTTTTTTTTTTCTATAAAGAAATTACCTGTCTCGTAAGTATAACTGCAAAGTAGCCGCCGGGAGAAGTGGTGGGCCCCTACTTAACATGGACGCCGCCACGGACGTACGTTGTAATAGAAGTAAAAGTTTTTCATTAAAATCTTGGAAGTTACTAAATTCCTAAAATTAAAATTTTATATTCCGTGTCCTCTTCTCCTTCCCTATATTCCCTCTTTTCATTTTGGATGACAGTAGAGCCCTTTCAGAAGTTTATCCAAATTGTAGGGTTTGTCGCGACTGCACCCGATACTAAACCCGAAATACAGTAATGTCTTCCTAACTGACGCTCAGATAGTGCACAAAAATGGAGAATTTGTGAAGAGGAGATACGATTATTCGAGTCTTGCAGCGCGTTTTTATAATTGATGACAATTCGTGACTATAAAAATGAACTGCAAGGATCGAATAATCGTATCTCCTCTTCCTAAATTGTCCATTTTTGTGGCCAATCTGGGCGTCAATTAGAGAGACATTACTGTACCGCGATTTAAAAAATCTTTTGGGTTGTAAGGCCGATGACGCTAAACGACGGAACTGATTGGTATCGCTGTTCGTCTAATTAAAGAGAAACAGCTGTTTTTCTGACGAGTTTTAACCTTGAAGACTGAATTTGGAGCACTATAAAGTAAACAGAACTCAATGGTTTAAGGTTGAAAGACTCCGATAGATGGTTGATTAGAAGACTAGCGTAAGCTGGAGTCGACTAGAACTGACTGAAGCAGACTAAGACTGACTGCGATTCAGAGATAGATTTGAAGCAGACTGATGCAGACTGATACGAGGCGAATAGGTTTCGGGTTTTTATACTCTTCGAAGACAGGGAACTAGAAACTGATTGGCTAGGAACGAGATGGAAAGGGAAGTAAAAAAAGTGACGCAGCGCGCAGTGCCGCGGGTGACTGAAGAGGTCCTAGCTGGCGAGCCTGCTATAAATCGAAAACATGCTGCCGTTGAGATGTGCAGTACTCGGAAGGGTAGAGATTACTTTATTGTCAGAAAGCAGACGGCTCTAAGGCGTATGAAATATTGGATTTTTAAGTGAATATATAAAACTGCATATCTTTTTTCAAAAGCTGTTTATTTAATCAAAATATGCTCCATCTGCTTCGATATACTTTTCCCAACGAGATTTTAATGCATAGATGCCTGTCTTAAGGAAATTCTAATCTTTAGAATCAATAAACTCTGATATGGAATTGTTCAGACTGTCTTCGTTTTCATACTGTTTAGCCCGTAAAAACTGTTTTAAATGTTTAAAGAAATGAAAGTCGATTAGCGAAAGATCCGACGAATAAGCTGGATACTGAAAAATGTCATATTTTAATTCATTTAACTTCGCAATTGTTTTGTACTCGTGGAGAAATATTGGGCCATGCCGATTAGCAAGCGACGGCCGTATAATTTTCAATTTTTCATGCATTTCATCAATATACTGACAGCACTTTTCGGCCGTAATTGTTTCCCCAGTTCGAAGGAATTAGTAGTGAATTACTCCAGTCACATTCGTTTCCACTAATGCTTCCAGAGCATCATTTTTCACAGACGTTTTGGGTCTTCCACGCGGTTCATTTTGTAGGGAAGATCACCAGAACGAAAATGTTCAAACCAACGCTGCACTTTTCGATCGTTAACAGTATTCTCCCCAAACATCTGGTTTATATTGCTCGCAGCTTTCAAAACAAATAATGAAATGGAACACTTTTGAGAGTATCTTCTTTACTGTTCCGTTCCGTAGGATCTCCCGTAGACCGCTTTCGCGAAGGTTTATGGCGCGGACAATCTAAAGAGACGGAAACCTTTTTTCCATCTGCCGAACATCTGTGCAGTGTCTTCCGTCTTTTTAATGACCGCGACGCGTCGTAGACCCGAAAGGCCCGGAAAACAACCCCGTCATAAAACTTGAGAATTTTAACTGGTCTTGGGAAAGTTTAGACCCAACCGTCGTTAGGACGATATCTCAGGCCCCAGGGGACCTCCCGACCACGCAACTACGCGACAACCCCCTCTCCTAGACGAGGCCCGTGTAGGACGATACGAGAGGGTGGCGACAAAACGTTTAAAGGACACTGATTGGAAAATCGTAATATTCGAGAAAAACCAATCAGTGCATCCCGGTGTGGAGGTGGAGGTTCCTTCAGGAATCTCAAGTGGGGGTAACCTGTATAAAACAACGCGACCAGTCGGGGCACTGGCTCTCTCTCTCGCTCTAGCTCTAGCTCTCGAGTACATTACAGTCGGTGATACGGGGTCGTGCATTCGGGCAGTCAGTGAATCGGACACTCTCTCGAGTTCACACGGAGTCGTTCGAATCGTTCGAGTCGTTCATCCGGAGTCAATCGGACAGACTCATTCGGGCACTTCGTCAATCTTCACGACCACGACGCGGCCGATCGGGCAGTAACCACCGACGGAACAGAAGAAGTCTCGAGTGATTTAACGTGCAGCACCTGCCCAAAGGCTTATCCACACGGCCCCCATGGGCGCGGAATTGAGATACGCTCAATAAGCGCGCTCCCGCATGCCAAGCCATGCAGGAGCTACCAGTTACTACGAGGACACGGACTCTCGTCAGCAGACAACTGGTGGTGCCGAGCCCTTTCTATGCTCTACCGGCTCAGCAGGTCGGTTCCCGAGCTGAATACCGCAGCTCACCCGTCGAGGCCCCCAACAACTTGAGGGAGGGACAGAACAAGGAGGGAGGGAAGAGGTAAGGAAAGGAAGGGAGGGAGCCTCTGGCCAGCTTTAGCCATTTACCACTGCCCCCTCGATGGACCTACCCACTGCCGACTCGAGGTATCCCGAGCCAGATGGCCGGAACCTCGTGGGCACGCCGACACCCGAGGTACCAGTATTTAGAAGGCCGACTGGTAGGTAGGACCTGTCGTAGCTACGCTACTACCATGTTCGGAGACACCGCATCTCCAGCACTGGTCGGCTAGCGCTTCGGGATCGTGTAGTCGCTATTCTACAACGCCTAGCACTTAAGGAATCAGCAGAATAGGACCCGGCAAGCCGTATCCTACCCGCCTTTCTGCCTGTGTTCAGCGCCCTACGCCACCACCGACGGAACAGTGGGAGATTGCAATTCGGCTCAGTATCAACCGTAACATTGATACTTAAAGCCAGATCATGAGGTATTCCGTAGAATCCTCATCCGCGGCATAAATTCGCTAACGAGCGAACGCAATCGCGGGTCGAAAAAGCTCGACTCGCTTCGCACACACATTTTTGGTCCTTCGAGCCGGATACGCGACACATTCTGGTCCCTCGAGCCGGATAAGTGCGAAACAGTTACTGTTAAGTTGCTAATCATCATTTGTGTATATTCTAGACCATACATGACAAAGTATGTACATACTCGGTACAAATTACTTAGAGATACGAACTGGTGTTTTACAAATTTATGAATACACATTGGTTATCCGTTTATTCGTTACCGCTCGAGAGTCGACGTTCGAATGAACCTTTTACCCAGGCCTAGTCGTCCGTAGTTCAACTGTCCGAACACATGCCGGACAAAGATCCTTGGCGACCGCAGGTCAGCCGCCGTTCGTGTCCCCGCGTCTCCAGCTCGCCGCGGATGGTGCGGCGTCCGTCGTCATCAGTCATCGTCATCGGCTGCCACACACATCAAAGGAGTAGTGTATGGTTTATTAAAAAAAATCCATTGTGTAGGGCGGCCAGAAGCCCATGTTACACAGTTTATTTATTAAGATATACCTACATTAGGCATTCCTACATTAGGCATCCACACTGACATTTTGTGTCGGGAACTAGATTAATTTTAAAGAGGGAAGCGGTTAATTGCATGTGATTTGCTCGAAGTCTATTCGTCCAGCAAATAAAATCCCTCGCAAAAAATCCCTTTTCATGAGGAATCGCCTGGTACCTGTTTATAAATACTTTCAGGGAGATATTTTTCAGTAGCATAATGCCGCAGCGTACACTACGAATGGAGTAAAAAGTACTTTTCTCGAGAAAAAAATCGCGTGTTGCATTGGTTAGCAAAGTTATATCTTTGAAAATTGTTGTGGAAATCTTAAAAAAGCTGTATGTGCAAATGACAGATAATTTCAAAACATTGCCGAATGAAAAGATGAGTGGGAGCAATTAGAGCCACAAAATATTCAGCATTAAATATCATTCGTTGATTTATTGTTGTACATAATTTAAACATTCTAATATTCTAATAATAATAATAATTAAAATATTCTTTTAATTTAAATATTCTATCATTTTGTCGCACCATGTTCCCATAAAAATTCTTTTTTTTTTCAAATTAAATTGTTTGGTCTGCCGGAATGTAATTCTATTTCATTTGTGTATATTTATAGAGGTGTTTGTAAGTTCCTATAAAAACAAAACCTCGATTGTAATATTAAATAAATAAAGATCTCTTACTTTTAAAGTGTGCCATCTTTTTGTCGTGGACCGTGTATGAGTTGTAGAAAGTCTACTACTTGAAAATATATTGATAAGTTATAATCAATTATTTCGGTATTTTATTATTTATCACAAAATATAAATTATCTCATATAAGTAACAGTTCTAACTTGTGCATGTATTTAACTCTCGCGTTCTGGTAACGGAGTTTTTACAGTCTTCCATATTTTATCGACTGTGACGAAATTGCGTGTGATAATTTTAAGTCACATATTCTTTTTGTCGACAGAAACAATGAGAAAGTATCCACCAGGAACTTTGTTGAAGAGAAAATGCAACAGGGAGTACACCTTCACTAATACGAAAGTAACAATTCCTAAAGATATAGGAATATTTGTTCCGATATACACGCTTCATCAGGATTCCAGCATTTATCCAAATCCAGAAATCTTTCATCCAGAAAGATTTAATGATGATGCAGTTGCGGCAAGACATCCAATAAACTACTAACCTTTTGGAGATGGATCATGAAATTGTATTTGTAATTTAATAAAGAATTCCCTCCAATTGTCCCACAGTTTGGAAACACAAATGGACAATTTGGGAAGAGGAGATACGATTAATCGAGCCTTGAGGCTCGTTTTTATAGTCAACAACTTTCGTCAAATCGTATTTCCTCTTCCAAAATTGTCGATTTTTGTTTATAAGTTGAGGGACTATTGTAGAGAATTTACTAGAATTCGAAGGAAATCGAACAGTTCGAACGAAACCGAACGGCTCGGAAAAAAACGAATAGGTTGAATATACCTATATCTATTTCGAGCATTTTGTAGTGATCAAGCCAAGTGTCTTGAATGATCCGAGTAAGTAGATTATAAATTTCTACATTGTAAAGGTTAGGTACATCATACTACAATTTACAAAGCTTTAGCAGAATCGTAAAATCTCTCTCTCTCTCTCTCTCTCTCTCTTCCAGGGGCTGTAATTAAATATTTAAATTTATTTCAAGACTGTAGCATGTCCCAGTTACCAGTAACTGATACCATTTATTTATATAATTTCTGACTCCTCTGAAGCTTTTCCAGCTATAATTTTTTATGGAATAAATAAATTTAATAAAAATAGAGTAAAACTCTGCTATTTCGTGTTATAAGTTATTCTGTGATCATTTTTTTCTGAGTAATTTCTTGCTTACACAATATTTATATTCTAAAAAATACAATAAACATTCAAATTCCAAGTGAATGATTATGAAACAATACTCTGACAAATTTTAATGTTAAATTCATTATATAGAAAGGCAAATTCTTGTAAACATACTAAAAATTTCTTTATGAAATCAAATATAAAGTGATTGTAATGTTTTGGTTTTACTGAATTTAATATTCTTTGTTTATTTGCTTATTCGCTTACTCGTTTACGTGTTTATTTGTTTACTTGTTCATTTGTCTATTTTATTTATTTGTTTATAATTTGTTGCGATTTGTTTATAAACAAGTAAAGTTGGTTTCGATTTGTTTATAAAAACAAATAAAATTTGTTTTCTTTTTTATTCAAGTTCTTAAGATTTTTGAGAATCTCAATCTATTCGGGACCGGGATGCTTGATGTATTCGTGAAAAAACCCATACGTCCGAGATTCTCTATAGTTACGAGATTCTCGATATTTTTCTGAACAAAGAACTTTCGAGACCTCGTCTCGATCGCAAATGAAATTCTCGTTTCGTCTCACCTTGAATTTTTCGGAGCTTCGCCTATCTCTAGTGAACGAGAGTCCCGGTGCGTCGCGTTATCTACTCTTTCGATTTGAAATCTGACTACAGTAAATTCTCCCTAATTGATGCTGAGGTTGCATACGAAAATGGAAAATTTGGGAAGAAGAAATACGATTATTCGATCCTTGCGGTTCGTTTTTATAATTATCGGTTGCCAACAATTATAAGAACGAGTTGCAAGGCTCGAATAATCGTACTTCCTCTTTCTTAATTGCTCATTTTTGTGCACAATCTGAGCGTCAATTAAGGGGAATTATGGTAAATTATGATAAAGCTGATAAAGCTGTAAAAAAATGTAAAGAGAATTGGTTTTATGGACGAAGAAGTAATCAACAGGTTGCAAAGATTGTCTAGAGTGGATACGAAGTTATAATATGGAACAAAGTTATAATATGTTTATTTGCTAAAGGCTCAGTGTGAACTGTTTACAACATCGGATTGCCTTTATATAAACGAACAAACATCGCAATGTATAAAATAATCTCCTCATCGTTCGCATCTCACAGTTGACTCGACGCAACGCATTCTACAGTTCGGCCAATCCTGATCGTCCTCGGTTCACCAAAGAATCCCAATTTTCCGCTTCAAAAAAAGAAATTACGATTCGCATTATACAAAACATATAAAACGTGAATAGAAAATAATAATAAAAAAAACACGCAATGCAAACAATCATGCATACAAACACACACAAACTCAACTTATTCACTACGCGGTACCGTTTCAGTTTTTCGTCACCTACCTGACCTAATGTTTCATTTGGTCTGGGCCAACTTACACTCCCGTGTAAAGAACGCAATAATGTGTCCCTGTCTAATATCTTTTTAATTTTATACGGGTCCTTAAATTTAGGTAACAGTTTTTTATTTATGCCTGATATGGTATCCGTGTTGAGAATCACTACATAATCACCTACCCACGCGTTCATTCTCTTGCCGAGTTTTTAAAATTTTCTCAGCCACTTCCCGACGTTTAATCGATAAGTTTCTTGTGTTATTATTTAATACACTTAACGCAAATTATCCGATACCGTTCCTTTTTGATTTATACCAAACAATAATTGGGGCGGGTACTTTCCAGTTGACCGACAAACAGTGTTGTTAACGACATTAACCTGACCATTCGCTCGTGCAATACCTTCTGCGATTAATATCTGCTCTATCTCATTACTTGCTAAAAAAGCTCCTTGAATAAATATAAAATAACCGTTTTGGTTAACTATACTAAAACTCCTTGAATAAATTTAAAACAGCTGTTTTGGTTTACTATACGCTCTAAAGTAGTCTGTCAAATTTCGAATCACTTCTTCAGATTTCGTCGATTTACAAGCATACAGTCTAACGAATTTGGTAAACTCATGCACTACCACCAAACTGTATCTAAAACCTTTTCCCAATTTCTCCAGGGAGAAATGGTAGAATGAAATGGTAGATTACCCTTAGGTAAGCTATGCAAAAACCCCTCCTGTTTACCACTAATTGGCGAAAATTCAATACATTTCAAACAATTACTAATATATTGTTTAACCCTTTCGCTACGGGCGGGTTCTCCACCGCGGTACTTCCGCTGAACGGAGCGCCGCGACATCACTGCACGCTACGCGACGCCGATCGTCAGCGGGAGTACCGCGGCGGAGAACCCAAGCTGCTTGAATGTTTTCGTATGAAAAAATTTCTCTCCAAAGGGTATTTATAAATAAAGGGTATTCCAGGGTATTTATAACGTCTTAGCATGCGCTCTTTAATTTACAGTATGAGAGGAAATAACATTATGCAATATAATGCATCTTATGGAAGGCCACTATAGTGGCCCATAGTACCTCAGTGGCATCTTATGAAAGGCCACTATAGTGGCCCGTAGTACCTCAGTGGCATCATACGAAAGGCCACTATAGTGGCCTGTAGTACCTCAGTGACATCTTATGGAGGGCCACTATAGTGGCCCGTAGTAGCGAAAGGGTTAATCTTCTACCGTGTTTCCGGAAATCAGTATATGTATACATAGAAAATTAATAATAATGAATTGTTATTTTACATACTCGCGAGTTTAGAAAATAGTGTTACTAATAACACTATTTAAGCCATTTTAAGGCATGTAGGAACGGACATCATATTCTGGTACATCTACAACGTTCAATTTATGGAAAAATTGGTACGGTGTACAACAGCTTAAAAACATTGAACTTTATTTCGTGGATTTTTCACGAGTAAAAACAGCGAAAGAAAAAGATGTTCGCGACTTATACAAATATTTAGATAATGAAAGCTGCCAATGGTTAGACAGAATGTTTAAAGAAAGTAATGAACCATAATAAAAGATTAAATATTCAAAGTGGTAAAACTTGTTAAAAGTAATATTTTCTATTTTTCTCAAACACCTCAAATAATGTAAAATGTATGATTTTTTAGAAATATACAGTATACAAATATTTCTTGTCAAATTCATTATTTAATTACTCCGTTTTCCTCGATTTATGGAATAAAGGCCCATAGAACTGTTAAAATATGTTAGTTTATTTTCAAAATGGCATTAGTGTGTATTACAAATTTATGCTGAACCCTTTAAGGGGTCAATAAATTTCATTATGAGCCACTTAGTTAACAATTCAAGCATAGTTATATATTGACAAAACTAAAATGAAAACTTCTGACGCGATTTACTCAATCCGACATTTATTATTAATTTTCTCATATAAACTAAACCGTCTCTTAATTCATAGACTTTTTTTCGCTTGTTTCCAATCTATTTCTTAATCCATGAATCGTATGGTCTTGATATTGTTTAATTGATAGCGTTTCTTCTAAAGTATTAGATTCCAATATTAATATCGCATTGTATCAACTCAGTGCATCAACATGCTCCATTTTACTTCCACTGCGATGTTCAATGATATAATCATAATTTTATAAAACCATTGTGTCCATTGTACCCAATGGGATATTCGTGGATTAATGTTCTGCTTACTGAGAGTTAATCTGAAACTGTCACAGTCTGTAATCATTTTAAGTGGAATGCCTGATAAATAAATGTGAAATCTTTTGATCGTGTAAACCACTGCCAAACATTCAAGTTCAAAAATATGATATTCCCCCCCCCCCCTTGAGCAGTCGTTCTTTTACTAAAGTAGAATACCGGTTGAAAAACATCGTTTAATTGTGTTTGGAGAATAACGGGATCATTTATTAGGCGTTGCTTCAAAGTAACAAACGCTTGGTTTTCCTCTGACACAAAACGAAAAACAGCATTTTTTCGTAGCAAACCATAAAGAGGGCTCACGATAAGCGAGAAATCCTTTATAAATCGACGAAAATAACTCGCTAAACCTACAAAGCGTTGTACTTCCTTCGTGTTTCTTGGCACCGGTTAATCATCGACAGATACTATTGGGTTGACAACTAAGTAATTGCCGATATCCCTAAATGTTATATTATAAAATTATTATTATTATTATGTTATTTTTTATTATCCGTGAATGTTAGCAACTGGACAAATTGAATGCAGCGATCAAGGAAAAGCGATCAGAATTGGTCAATCGTAAAGGTGTCATTTTCCACTAGGACAATGCTAGGCCGCACACGTCTTTGTCCACTCGGCAAAAATTGATGGATATTGGTTGGGAATTAATGTTACACTCACCATATAGTCCTGATCTCGCGCCATCGGATTACTACTTATTTCGATCCCTGGACAACTCCCTTTGTGGTAAAACTTTTAATAATGATGACGCTGTGAAATCTCACTTTCAGTTTTTGGCCGAAAAGGATCAGACTTTCTACGAGCGTGGAATTTTCAAATTGTCAGAGAGATGGCAAAAGGTCATCGAACAAAATGGAAAATACATTAAAGATTAAACTTCATTCCAAGTAAAGAAAAATTTTGTATTTCATTGAACAAATCGGCAATTACTTAATTGCCAACCCAATACATTCTCTTTCACTGGCATAATACCGTTATCAGATATTGAGTATCCTAAATAAATAATTGATGGCTAATTGAAATTTTGTAATCTGACTGATTGAAATATTTCCCACAAAATGTTTAAGTGTTCGTCGATCGTATGCGTAACCACCAAAAAATCATCCAAATAAAGTAAAAGTTTATTTTGCCTAAGTAAATCATTAAAAATTTCACTTAAATATCTTTGAAAAATACGAGTCGCAAACGGCATTTTAACATACTCGTGGTATGTTATGACCTAGTGGTGTTATAAAAGTCGTATATTTCATAGATGATTCTGCCACCTTAATATGGTGAAATCGATTTTTTTAAATCCAATTTCGTAAAATATTTCTTGTCTCTCAGCTGATCCAAACAATTATCCATTAGCGGAACTGGAAAATTATCTCGAACTGTGTTTATTTATTTTCCGATAGTCGATGAACAGGCGAATTTCACCGTTCTTTTTCCTAATCAAAACAAACGGTCTAGCATAAAGAGGACTGCTGGGCCTAATAATACCCCTTCTTAACAATTATCGAGGATTATCCGAATTTCAAATTTCAAAAGAAATAATGGCCTCTATAGAGCACAGGTGTTGTTCATTATTGTCAGAGTGAACACTGCTGTCAAAATAAATTTCTTTTAATTTTCTAGCTGCAACAATATCTAATTTGGGATCTACGTTCAGTTGATGACTCACGGAGGTTGGGTTTTTAATATATTCAGTTTGAAAAACCTGCTCAAAGAACGTTTCCGTTTCTCGACGTCTATTTTTCTTGGCTTTGATCTCCGCAAAACTTCTCAATGATATTTCAACTACTGGAGATCGAATGAAATCATTTCCAACAAAGCAAAATATGACATCGTCGTATCCGGTATCATGAAAAATGTAATCGGTATACGCGCATGATTGACACAGATTTCCGCCGCAAACGCTTCTACGATATCGACAGGAGAATAGTTCACACCATAAAACATACTATTCACCGATCGCTCAAAATAAAAATATCATGGCAAAGAACTTCTTCGAATCAAATTAATGGGCGAACCTGAATCAATAATCGCAACTATCATATGCCGGTCCGTTGTTATATATGTTCAACTCACAGTCATATTCATACGAATCTGGTCGAGGCCTTCTACATAAACAAATGCTTCAAATTCGTCAGAGAACGCATCTATTAGGGTAAATGTATGGTTTTTTTTAATGAAGGCAAAAACTTTGGCAGAGAAAATAAGATGTTTTACGCCAATAAATTGAGAACATGAGCTGTACCTATCATTCTTTAACTTGAATATCAACTTTTCTCAAAATATTCAATCTCTAAAAGCACAAATTTCATTAAAAAGCGTATTGTAAAGAAACCGTACGTGTCCATATATTACTGTGGTTATGTATCTATTACTGCGAGCCAAATACTGCGGACGTTCCGATTACTGCGTGCTAAATACTGTAGACTAAGAACACTGTCCAACAAAATCAAACTTTTTTCCTGATTTCCTATAGACACTATGAAATTCTTGTAGAGCTTCACTCCCCGAACAAGAATCCGAAAACCGAATTTTCGATTCCAGTTTTCGAAAAAAAAACGAGCTTTTGTAAAACCTCAAAATTTTCGACAAAAATGAGGTATTGCATGAAAAGTAAATCGTTAGAAAGTTCTAATTAGTCTCAAAAGACAGAGGAGAGTTTCTCGAATATAGTGGTATGCAATTTATTAATTGTTTTTGGTTTTAAATAGCAATAAATTGATGTCAAAGTTTAAAAAAGTGTTGACGTGCGCAGTTTCTCCGCAATATTTTTGTATTTTTACGAAAAGTTCTTTGTTCAGCACGAAAATTTTACCCAGGATCGGATTCTGTAGACATTTCTGAAGAAGAAACGGCCCGATAGAAGTGTCAGAACGATGTACATTTTGAGTAGGTCGAGAAAATGTTCGTCGACAACATGTACACGATGTTTTGCCGCCATGTGCTTCGCTGCTCGCTACTTCCTGTCCGACAGGGCCGAAGCTATGGGTAATCAACACCGATGGAGGGATACAATGGGGCACCCACTTAGCCTATGGGGCGTGCCATTTTTTTTAGTACTTCAATGTGCTGTCTTCTTTTACATATTTTCATGGATAATAATCATCAAACTCTGAATCATAAATTAAAAATGGAGAAATAATAAAAGAAAAATAATGAACAAAAAATATTCATTTTATTCTGAATTTGTTCGAATTATAAGTAGACAGTTATCATTTAAATTGTAGCGATAATACGATCATGAATAAATAATCATTTTCAAAACGTTAAACTTCTTGAAACATGTTGTTAAATATATATTTAAATATTTATTTAATTATATGGCGTAGAAATCAAAATTATGCTAGTGTTAGAATACTTTCGTTACCCACTGCAAATACTCTGGAGTGATTTTTCTTGTGAAATATATCACAGTTTGGTGATTATTATCCACAGAAATATGTAAAAAAATACGGAACATTGAAGTACTAAACAAAATTCAAATATTATTTACGAAAAGTGGGTCCCCCGCGAAGGATATGGCGGCAAAACGTCGTGTACATGTTGTCGTCGAACATATTCTCGATCTACTCGAAATGTATATCGTTCCGACACTTTTACAGAGCCGTTTCTTTTTCAAAAATGTCTACAGAATCCGATCCTGGATAGAGCTTTTGTGCGGAACAAACAACTTTTCGTAAAAGTACAAAAATATTGCGCAGAAACTGCGCACGTCGACAATTTTTTAAATTTTGACATTATTTTATTGCTATTTAGGACCAAAAACAATTAACAAATTGCATGCCACTTTATTCGAGAAACTCTCCTCTATCTTTTGAGACCGATTAGAACTTTCTAACGTTTTTACTTTTCATGCAATACCTCATTTTTGTTGAAAATTTTGGGTTTTTACAAAAGCTCGTTTTTTTTCGAAAATTGAGGGTGATGGAGCAATTCGGTTTTCGGATCTTTGATCGGGGAGTGAAGCTCTACAAGAATTTCATAGTGGCTCTAGAAAATAAAAAATCGTGTCGGACAGTAGAATTAGTGCAAATGAATAATATAGTAATTTAATCTACCTACTGTATTACTCAGTAAAAATATATTAGGTAGGTGTAATACGTAAAAATACATTATATAACAATACAAAAATATATTTATATTTATATTCATACACATAACATTATATGCAATAGATACTTTTTCATCATTTTAACATAAAAATATGAATTTGGCAACTGTTACCTTATAACAATTTAAATAAAATTATTTTGATTAATTGTTTTTTCCAATACTACTTACCTGTTCTAAAAATATTCAATTTTGTTATTTCTTTCTTCTTGTTCCTTTTTTTTAATAATACATTTTCTACGATTTTATTCTTCTGCTCCAATTCTATCATTTTTTCTTTTTGCTTTGTGTAAGTCTTTCAATCTCCTTGTCGATCTACATCTGCTCTCTTAAAAATTTATCTTTCTCTTTTCTTATTCCTGCTTGCTCCCTTATAACTCACTGTTCTATCTGTTTCAGACGTTATTCTTGTTTCTGAACTTTTTATTTTTCTTTCTTTTTAATTTTTATTTGTTTTTTCAATACTACTTCTTTGGCTTTCTTATTTTTTTCTTCCTCCATCATTTGAATTATTCGTTAGTCACCAGATACAACCAGGGGGGATTTTATTTTAGGCTTTGTAATTTGTGTTTAAGAGGTTGTTATCAGGTCAAAATAAAGAATCTTTTACGGATTTTACTGATGTTTCAGAAGTATTTGTAATATTCTGAAAAATTTATTTTTAATAACTAGTCATTAAAATGTCAGTACTTGGAATGCACCCACCTCCAAACTACCGTCGCAGCGCTTCGCTCTCCGCATTGCTTCCACTAGCTTACAGCCAATGGGATGTCAGAAAAGCAGAGGAAGTTTGTATACTGATATGTATACGAACTGGCGAGTCTGGAGGTAGCCGCCACAGTATTAAAGACTTCTGTAACCTGCGCATGATTGAAAAATTAATTGAATCCTAATTTTTATGCTATTAGGCATAAGTAAAAAATTCACCAATTGAAATAGTTTTATAATTAATACTCACACTCACATTTGAAGATTTATCTCTAGCTACAGTATTATCTTCGTTTATAGTAATATCTTTCAGAGGTTTGTCAGTGCTTGTTACTATTAAGTGCTTATCTGAATCTTTACCACTAAATTGACGATGTGCGGATTACAAAATGTTGCAGCTTATTATTCATGTCCATTTGCATTATCTATATCCTTTGATATAAAATTCATCTACACCAGTCATCTTATTCTATGTTAAAATTGCAATTGCAATTATCACAGAATAAATTAGTATACAGTACCTAACAACTAAAAATATAATACCAGACTAATTTAAAAAATTGTAGGATAATTTTTGATAGGCATACTGGTATTTTCGAAGTTGTCTTTAGAGTACACATTTATTGTTAATTTTTCAGAAACAGTTGCATCATCAAACTCTACCAGCTTATTAACCAACTGCGAATCGGTATCAACCACTCTTATTTTTATCTGGATGAGATAATTTGTACCAGATTTTGAAAAGGCTTTCATCTCTTGGCATCCCCTTCCAAATAGTACTGGTATTTAATCTAAATGATTGCAACTGGTGTATAGTTAATAGGCTTTCTAACACTTTTAAAGAATTTATATTATTAGGCATATTTTCAGATCTATTTTCTGGTGTATGAGATGAACAATTTATTTCCATTCGAGTAAAAAGCTTACTAAAATCTATGGCTTCAACGTCAAAAGGGTATAGTCCACATTTTTTAAATCCGTTTTGCATAATGGTTTTAATATTAATGCAATTGAGAGTCTTGTTTAACAGTGGAGCAAATAAATATTTACGTATACCAATGCTTAAAGAATCTTTGCAGTGTAATTTATAAGTTCTTTGCCATTGTAATTTTAATGTTTTAAACAAAGCTACTTTTAGAGGTTGCAATATATGTGTAGCATTTGGATGTAATGCAATAAGCACAATTTCATTCTCTGAACAAAATTTGCTCAAATGTAATGTCATATGAGACAAATGACTATTAATGTATAAAATTATTGGACGCTTTATTCTTTTTTCAGTCAACCAAGGTTCAAAAACATTTGTAATGAATTCATAAAAGTTTTTAGCATGCATACAGCCACTGTCTGAAAATCCAAATGCAAAATTGGAGGGAGTCATTTCTGCAGCATTATTTGGCAAAGATTTTCCATTGAAGAGAACAAAGGTTGGAGCAAGATCACCAGCAGCATTACTTGTAACCAAAACAGTGATGTTTTCTTTCTCATTATTATCGACAATGTTGTAAACATTTGTGCATCCTTTCGGTTCATGCACAGCAGGAGGTTTAGGACTTAAAGCCAGACCAATTTCATCACTACTGAAGATTCTATTAGCTTCTATTGATAATAGATTTTGTTCTCTCAAATAGTTTGAAACATCTTGAAACCAGTTTCGTAAACTGTGCTCGGATACCTTAGCTCTATTTAAGGAAACATTTTCTGACATTCTCACTGCGATTTCCTCATGCCTCTTTAAAAATGAGTCGTACCAACTTCTTCCAGGTTTATTATCCCTAAACTGACTTTTCTTTTTCATGCTTTGGCATATCATTTGCACACTGTCAATTAATTGAGATTTTGTTATTGGAAAACCTCTTTTAGAACATTCCAGAATCCAATCGACGAGATCTTTTTCTTCTTTTGCATTCAGAACAGTTGCAGGTCCAGGTTTTTTATCGGCATAAAGTCCTAATTTCTTCGCCCTTAAGGTCGACTCTGGAATTTTATATTTCCGAGATACTTCTGCAATAGAGTCTCCTCCACGAATTTCTTGCAAGGCTAACGTCACGTTTTCCTTAGGGTAGCATAACCTTACATTTTTTCTTTTCTTTATTTCATTTGATATTATTTGTTCTCTTCCCTTTGTCTTCTTCCTTTGTACTTTTCCCATTTTCCTTTAAACATACACACACAGCTACAATTCTTAGGATCGAGATATTCTCACTGTAGCATTTTACAAATTAGGTACTTTACAATCAATTGTGTCGCGCCGGCTTATCGAGAACTGCACTGTATAGGTTAAGGTACAGTAAAGCACCGCAGTAATGTACACACATACAAAAAAGCTATGTACCAAATACTGTATTAGTATATATGTAATATTTGAGGATAGATGATAATGATAGTGTGTCATTAAGTGTATGTGTGTTTTTATTAAAGTAATGATTTCTTTATCTAAAAATAACGCTAAAATGAGTAGTTTATTATTAATTACCAAAATATAAATGCCTTTCGAATCAGCTTTCACAACTGCCATTACGAGTATTTCATAAGATTCGACGTTTTCATAAGCTTCCGAATATCAAAAGTCAATAAATAAATTAAAACTGCGATTGCTGTTTCTTGTACGTCATAAGTTATCAATATTAAACGTATAAAAAGTTATGAGATTCATTTTTAGAAGATTACACATTATAAAATGTTAGATTTTATTACTTTTATAGTATACCGCAGTATTTGGGGTGTCGGCAATAATACCCACACTTATCCTATAATCATTGCTCATCAGAACGCTAGTTCGTACGAATTCGCATCCACTGTAACTACAGCCTAATTCGGTTTTTTCCGATTTATTCGATCTTTTTCGAACCGTTTGGTTTCTTTCAAACTATTCGAATTCTTCCGGATCGTTCGATTCTTTCCGACCTATTTTTAACTGTCTGATTTTTTCCGAGCTGCTCGATTCAATAGAATTCTTGGATTGGTTAGATCATTCAACCGAACTATGTTCGGTTCGCTTTTTCCGAAAATTCCATCACCTCTAACTACAAGATTACTGTATACTATACAGGGTGAGTCTCGTAACGTGGCGACATCAGATAACTCATAAAATATTTGTTGTATGAAAAAATGTTTCAAATAGAAGTTGCATGGCTTCCAAGCTTGTAATCTGTTTAATGTTATTTTGCTTTTTTATCAAGACGTGGAGGTCACCTTCAATTCTTTAAATTAAATAGTTAAAATATTTATTCCCGAATTCGGCTAAAGCGTTAAATTCTACATAAAAAAGTATTATACAAACTGGAATCTAAGATACATAGTTACTGAGATATTAGCGAAAGTGTGTGTGTGTGTGTGTGTGTGTGTGTGTGTGTGTGTGTGTGTGTGTGTGTGTGTGTGTAAGCCTTGTTTATTAGGAGAGACCATTAATCAACGAGACTGTTAACACAACATAGTCACTTTGTTTACAAGTGACCGATCTGTATTGGAAAACAGTCGTAGATGTTTCTCGTTGTACGTAGATTGCTCTATTTGCCTTTGTCGTTTCCGTAACTGTTTTTTCTATGGCTAATTGTTCCGTCTTGCAACGGAATTTTATTTTTTTTGGCAAACGGTTTTCCGTTAGTACTTTCAGGGGACAGCGAGACCCCATCAATAAACTAAATTAAGGTGCGTAGTCACAATCACACCAAGTCCGCTGTTGAAGCAACCATAAACGGAAATTTGGAAACACCGTCAGGCACACCATCTGCATCCGTCTTTATTTTGATGATAGGGTCACCCCATTGTGCTGTGTCGTCCACATTCTCGGTTTTTTCCCGCCACCTGCGTTGTTGTGCGATATGGACTTCTAAGTTCCCTTTCCACCTCGCTGCTGACCAATGGTCTTCAAGTTTTCTCTCGGCGAGAAGTATATAAGAACAAGAAATTTTTGACCAGCTCACTACGTTTTATTCTTGCTTAACCTCGTTGTCCATATCGTTCAACGTCGCGGTCGCTCGTCACTCTGATCTACGTTTCGTTCAGTCTCGTGGTCCATATTCTCAAGTCGCGGTTATTAGTTACTCCGGTCCATCGTTCTGCTAATCGATCATCCTTGTACAATAAACCACGATCTATTTATTAAAACAGTTGTTCATTTTTAATTAAACGGACAACGATATCGTCCTATTCCGTCGCGCAGCGTAATCGGCCTTACGACCCGATAGATAGTTCATATCGCGGAGTAACGTTATCAGGTGCTCACACGACGCACCTTTACACTAATTCTCTAAGTTTCTTTTTCATATCTATCTTTTCTCTTTTGAGGTAATTCATCCCTTCCTGCCTCAATCCATTTCTGCTTGAATATTCTTTTCTTTCTTCTACGCTTCTCCTTTGCTCTGTTGCCCTCGTTCTCACCTTTTTCAAATCTTTATGCTATTTGGCTTCTTAAGATCTCGTTTGTATTTCTAACGTATAAAGAATTTTTTCGTACGTTTTACAATTCTTCTAAATCTGTTTTTTAAACATAGAACACGACCTGTGGTGGCCCCATTGACTATGGTGGAAAGAGAGAGTATGCTGTAGTTAAATATATTGACAACAAAGGATGATTCAGTAAGAGACAAGTTTCATAAGATTGCCATATGTAGCCATTTCGAGAGCATTCCCACTCCTTTATCTTAATATACTAATCCTTGAATTCAAACCATCTTCGGACAGTACGAAAAGTAAAAATACTCGGTAAACAACGTTATTCTGAGTCACATTTTGAAAATGATTACTATCAGTGAGATCGGACCGATTAATTCGTTTGAATCAAATTAACATCGCAGATTCCGCAAGTTTGGATAATATTCCACTTTCGGTAAAATCGTCAATTACTGCGAACCTCCTTGTTGTCAGTGTGACATCGAACGAGCAGTAACACTTAGGTAATTACAAATTCAACTTAAATATCAATTACAACGGATTTGATTCTTGTAATAAACAATTTTAGCCAAAACGTAAATTGAATAACAGCTTATTCTAACCCATCATTTAGATTCAACAATTTTGAATTTATCGTTCTCCTCATGATACAATCTTACCCAGGGATCTTAATCACCAATAATAACCAAGGCAGGCTGCAATAAGCCCCACAGGAACCCATGGGATAACAGTTCCCAAGTCGTTCAGAGATCGGGATAATACGTATTTATATAATATAATTAATATAATTAATATAATCCATCGTATTTATCAGAATTGCCTAATAAAATAAATTCCGGCGCCGGTCCGAGCACACATGTGTCACCGACTACCGAGCTGCCATAAATCCGTATCTCTCGTCGTCCAAGCATCAACCATTCACGGTGTTCGGGTTAGTAACACTGGGAAAGAATCGTTCGGTCGGCAAACTGTTGGCTAAAATATTCTATGGATCACGCTAAATACGACCGTTTTTATAATTAGCTTCGATCCCTCGATGTATCCGTAGATCCTAATTGATAGCGTCTTCACTTTTACTGCAACACGAATGACGTTTCTTTTTAATTAGTTCAATTCGCACGAATTTGTTAGGCATTGACGATCGTTTCAAATTCCAATTGCTAGTTTCGTGATATTTATGATAAAATTGGACGCACGAAACTGAAAATGAGAAAAGGATAAAGTTATCAACAAAGATATTTTGTAAAAAGACATTTTATAAAAGATTTTTGTTTTGCATAAAAATCTGCAGTCTACAGGGTGTTCCATAATTATTTTAACATCCGAAAATGAGGGGTAGCTGAGGTCATTTGAAGTAACTTTTTTCCTTTGCGAAAATGCAATCTGCGACTTTGTTTACGAGTGATTAACGAAAAACACTGACCAAACAAAAAGGGGTGACGGCGCGAAGTTCGAGAGCCCGCAGCACGAGGCTTTGACAGAAAGTCGGGACGGACTCGAACCGCGTTGGAAGTATGTACAGCTGATCTTTCACTGCACTGTCATCAAACACTGATCACGTAATTAATCACTGATAATCCGAAACTCTTGTGAATATTACGAAAGATGACTGAGACGCGTTCACGGATAATAATATGCAGAGACGTAAACTACGGCCGACCCGCCTGTCACCGACGGTACTCTGCGCTCTTAGAACGAAATTTAAAAAAAAAATTTTTTAAAAATTCAATCATTGTTTGGTGACAGTGCAGTGAAAGATCAGCTGTACATTGTACGAGGGCAGTGCCGTTCGACATCGTGAGTCACAATTCCAGCCAGCAAATGCATCCTCAATTAAATGGGTGAGTTACTTATTGATAATATTTTTCATATTTCTCTAATAAACAGCTTTGCAAATCATTCGTTGAATTCTGTACACCTTGCACAAAAATTTCATACGGTACACATGAGGTGTCATGCACACCAGAAAATTTAAACGGCTGTCACGGTTAAACTACATACTATTTCGGGTCCGAAAAATTAGTAAATATTCTTCAGACGTTCTAAAGTAAAGGTGAACAGCGTTTTTCTTAAAAATATCACTGTTACGTAGTAAAAAAAATCCGGAAAGTTCACGCTTCGTGACTTGTTCAATACTTCGAACGCGGCTCGAGTCCTTCTGTCAAAGCCTCGTGCTGCGGGCTCTCGAACTTCGCGCCGTCACCTCTTATTGGTCAGTGTTTTTCGTTAATAACTCGTAAACAAAGTCGCAGATTGCATTTTAGCAAAGGAAAAAAGTTACTACTTCAAATGACCTCAGCTACCCCTCATTTTCGGCTGTTAAAATAATTGTGGAACACCTTGTATGCGTGTGAAGCGTTTTCCTAGTTTTTTCTGGGATATATTTAAATTGTACATCATGTATAAACACCTTGCATAATGCGAAACACAGTATAAATCGTCTGTCCGCTGTAATGCATGCAAATTACACGTCCCCGTAAAAATACAAGATATGTGGAGAGATACAAATTAATATCAACTCGTGTTGAAAGTTCCGAAAGTTCCGAATGTTCCAAAAGCTTCAAGATTGTCGCAACGGAAAAATCAAAATAAGACTTCCCGAATGTTTTACACCAGACATCTTTGAGACCTCTTAAAGACACCTTTGTGCCATCTTGGTTGGTGTCCGCTCGTACATACTTTCTATGGACACCCTGTCTGTAGGTATGAAATGCGGATAAATATAGAAATCTGTTATAGTTGTACTTTGCTCGCATCGGCTGCAAGGATCGTCAAATATAATGTATTATTCTATTAAGTGTTATTTTTAGTTACATCATATTAAAACTAATTAGAGAAAAACTTGTTACTATTAAAGAAACTGGTCAAGATACAAATTATTAGTTCTACTACGTTGAAACTAAGAAAAAATTGCTACTATTAAAGAAGCTGGTCAAAATACATAAAGAAATGAAAATACTTAACTAAAACATAATAATAATTATTTGCTGGAAGAAGCACGTCAGGTTAAATAATTTATTAATACAAATACATTACATTCTAATGGATTTGCCACGCCGCGAATTTCTTGAACCTGGCCGAGCTTGTGCATGAGGTGCAACTACTCTCACCTGTGCAGGAACTGGAACTGCCCTCCGTACCGTCGTCCTTGGTTCTTCAACAGCTGCCGCAGGAAAACGTTCTCGTCGTCTCTGCATTATGCGCTGTTTATAGTGTCTCGCGGTTCGTCTCAGGATAGGATCATCCTTGCAGACATTCAGCCACTTACTTGACACTCTAGCAGCGCAAAGCAGAGACCGAGGATCCAACATGCGTAGGATTAACTGCGACACCTCCGGTGGAAGTGCAGAAATAAAATCTGCCTTGGTAGGGTCGAGCACTCCGATCACATCAAGGAAAGTCCTGAAGTTCTCCATGTTGCTATTGTAGATACAAGGCGTCGAATGAACCATTTGACAAAATTTGTGGTTTATATATTCGTGGTCACGCTTCACGCTTCGGTGACCGTTCCGCAAGAGTGACTCGACCAATCAGGAGCGGTTACGATTGAACGTATAATTTCCTCATAATTCTATTGAGTTGTACTTAATGTTCCGTCCCGAAGGAACAAACCTCGAGGAGTTTCCGTCGACGGGATTTATGACACGGACGTGACAAAGGTTATTTTTGAGAACAAGACTTTTTACATCTGCCAGCCATGTGGCGTTCGAACCTCATCGCCGTCTTCCTCAATAACCATAAGTGTCATAAATCCGGGATTTTCGAAGGGTCATCTCGAGTGCCTACCGCTGTACCCGAGGCCACCGTGAGTTGACCTGGAGGAATTTCCGTCGCTTCGTCGATGACGGCAATAAATCCTCATACCCTCTCTGGGATAAGACACGCTCAGGGCGTAACGAGAGGGTGTTGGTGAAGGATTAAGAAGTCACTGATTGTGCAAATGCAACGACCAGCAAGACCAATCAGTGCACTTATTCGTCATGAACACGAAAACCTCCTCGATAAAAGAGCCTGCACATCACGAGTCAGGCCTGTTTTTTCTCACCACCGGTTGGGGTCTTATTCGTTTTCACTCTCGCTTCCGACTCGCACCCACGATCATCCCGTATTACTCGACGACCATCGCAAGACCACCTCCAGCTCCAACAGTCGAGCCAGTACATTGTACGCGCAACCACCGTTCTACCAGTGGAATCCGATTGCTTGGGCAATTAATATTGGTATTAATTTGGCGGGCAATGTATCAGCGGCACCGGAGTCAACGCGTCCTCGAACGGCTTAATCCGGGCCTTACAACCCCAGAAAGGGCACGAGAGTTCCGCGCGTTAACATCAGTGTTCGCGGCAAAAAAACACTTAATTTAAAAGAAACTTGCATTCAGGCATACTGTGAAATAAGAATGCAATTGTCGTAGGGTTGATGTCACCATTGGCAAAAAGTATTCGATTCGATAGAACGGACGTTTATCTTTATAATTATTATAATTATACTGTGCTTAATAACTATATATGCAAATACAATGTTAATATAAAATTTAGTTTTAATGGTTTTTGTTGTATGAATAAAACATTCAATATTTCGTACCGTTTGCTTTATTCTTCAATAACTCTCTCAATTCTGTTCCCATTCGTCGATCAATGTAACAAACTTTTATAATGACAGTAATAATTTCTATGTTCGCATTGAAAATATTACCCTGTTCTTCGTTTTTAATAATAATTTATTCCAATAATCGCGTTTAGGATTCTGCTTGAATATTTTCTCCGAAGAGTAGTCCAACATTCTGATGCATTTTCTACGTATTACTATTAAGGGGCTTATGCTATCCTAAATCCGTTTTGACAGATTTCTAGGAATTGTCGGAGACACTGCCTTGGCTTCGAATCTCATATGTAGTACAATTTTTCACACCTGCGCGAAATTCAACATTTTCCACTACACTCCGAACAGTGATAACTACTCTCCGTAAGTTATGTTCTACGAATGGAGTTTCGGAAGTTTTTATATCACGGTTATATACGAACGGGAGACGTGTACTGGGACTGTGATATGTAGCTATACAAATTTATTATTATATTTGGGTGTATAACTATAGAAATTATTTCAACACTGTAGGATATACATATAGAACTGACACGAAATTATTTCTTCAAGCTTGAAAAGCCATTTTTGGTTAAGTAGATTGTTAATATAAAGTAAATGCTTCGTAGCGTATTACAGAATGAAGGTTTTGCATTTTATACAAACTTCTATAACAATAATATGAAAAGTAATACAAAAGCTTGTTGCTGCAAGCTCGACAAATTAAACTTTTCCGTAACATTATTTTCTAAAGTATAATTGGTATTTTGGAATGCGTGTCCTAATTTTATACAAGATTCTACAATAAACTTGAAATATTCTTCCTTTTATACAATAAATTGAATAAATTGAAGCTGTCTCCAGCAAATCAAAATAAAATTGGTTAAAGTACCACTCCACATTACGGAGTAGCAAATTCCGATTTTCTACTACTACTGGACTGATCTTCACGCATTTATGGTATATGCACGTTTATAAAATGCAAGTAAACGTGCATAACAAAAATTGATTCATTATCTTTCTGTAATAATTCAAAGATTAATTCATAATATTTTTGTATTATATTGTCTTACGTTGACCAGAAAGCATTTTGTAGTTGACATCAGAAATTTTGCCTCACACACTTTCGATTTTTATATAAAAATTCATGAAAGTTTACATAAAGATTTGCAGCCTACTTATTAGAACTAAATAATAAGCTTGCTATCTCAAGCTTATCAAAACATAATTTTCTATTGCACTCCATTATAATAGATTTGCTGCGTCTGCTTGCAAGTCTTCTTCACCCCATTCCTATTGTCAGTATGATTTGAAAGACTTCCAGGAATTCGTCGAAATATCACCTCGGCATTGATCCTAGCGTGAGCCGCAATTTTTTGCATCCGCGTGCGATTAGGTAGATTCCTTCGAACAGTCACTCTCAGCTCCTCAATACCTTCTCCAACGAAACGTTCTGCTGTAGCAAGTCCAATCATGCGAAGGGAAGGCCTGAGAGACATCCCATGTTGCCGCTGTTGATTCAGGATTTCGAATGATTTGCTGTTAAAATCTCTGGCATTTTTTTGGTATATCTGTGTGTAAAAACTAAGTAATAACTACTGCGCGAATTTTAATGCCAAAAAAATATGGCAAAATGTGTAGCAGCAAATTTAAAGCAGCAGGCAAATTAAAAGTATTTATGAATGTCAATGTATTAGTTTTATCTTATTAGATTTATTAGAAAACGGAACCATCTGATCTGTTTTTCATGCAATTGATATGAACAATTTTTATTTTGCGTGAAGATCTGTAATTTAAAAATAATTAATTTATTTTTGTGTCGTCAGGAGAGTAAACTAATCATTTCATAAATTGAACATTATTGGGATTTCTGTTTCGAAGGAATTTCATTTGTTGCGTGGTAGAACCTCGATAGTTACACGAAAGCACATGAAAGCTGCAAGTGTCCAAATTCCTGGAATTATCGAGGCGATCAATCAACTGTACGGAATCACTCATCTCCATTATATGCTACTGATGATACTATGTAAAACAACATAGTATGTACCTTGTCCCACGTGTTTCCTGTAATTAAGAACTGCCTTCGACAGTTATCACGTACCGGTATCGAAACTGCGACTAGTGAGGTTCTAATGCAATTATGTCACATTATACAGCAGGAATTGTTTCTTTTTGCACGATTTATTGTTATATACGGTTGCCTTGAAAAGTAAGTTAACGATCAGTGTATGGAGGTAGAATAGTAAGATATATTCAACAATGATGATAAATAATTCAGATACGTATTTTTTTATTCTCTTAAAAAATAAACAAAACAGTAATTGATCTTTATTTTCTTAGTTAAACAAAAATATATGAAAAATGCATATTTTGTATACTGTCATAGCATTGCGAATTAAAGCGATTTGGCATACTGCAAATTAATTTTTTAATGATGTCTGCGCTTCTATTTTCCCATTCCGATTTCTACGCGTTTATAAAAATATATTTCTTTTTTCTTTCACTTTTTGGCACATTTCTTTCAAATGATCCCACAGATATTCTATCGGATTCAGGTCTGGGCTTTATGGCCACTGTAGCAAGTAAATATTATTTTTTTGAAAATATTTCATTATAATTTTAGCTCTGTGTTTAGGAGAGATAAGGAGTGTTTAGCACTAAAGGAAAGGTTAGCGAATCGGAGCGCGTGACTAAGGCTATTATTAATGCAGTTTATTGAATTGCTATCGATGAGCGCGGGCGCGACTAGCGTGACGTCGTAGGACTAGGAACTTAGAACAGACTGAGCTTTTGGAGTTGCGCGTTTGTCTCTTTTATACTGGAAGAGAAGAAAGGAATAGATGGACTTTCGTAGGAAGGGAGAAAGTTGGGAAAGTCCCGTGCGGGTCGAGGTGTCCAGATGTGTGGAGAATTGTTTTATTAGGGGTGCGTGTTTTTTAGGGAATTTTGAGGATTAGGACCGGTAAATAGCTCCAAAATATATAATTGTAAATTATTGTTCGCTTACCTCTCATAGCATTGACGTCTTAACCTTCGGCCAGCAGAGCAGAGATTCGTCATTTCTATATTACAGAAAATAATGGATTCTTGTTCTTTTAATTCTAAATAAATTAAATTCTAATTTTTACCAAACACGAGATAATTCCAATAAAGGACTGATTTTAGCTTCGGTTGCGTCGCATAACGCTGAAGAAATATTTAAAAAAAGAATAATAACTTTGTGTTTTCAGTAATTCATTTCAACTTTTTTGTGGATTTAATTTTTTTTTAACTTCAGAGAGCGAAAAAAAAATTAAAAATTTATATATAAAGACAAATTTGTTTTATATCATTTTCCAAAATTTCACTGAAAAATATATAATTTTTAACAAGTTACGTTGTTTTTATACAGACCATATCATTTCTCCAGATAGTGTCAAAAAATGCCGGCATTTTGAGAATAGCGGTGCAAAAAATTACCGGATGAGTATGTGTTAAGATCATCGATGTATTGCTTCCCACATGTACAGCATATTTTTAAAATTTGCTTATCATTAAGCTCTCTCTCTGTACTGCAGCGTCTGATCCATACTGTTACCTGTGTCGACTACCTGAGGTATGAACGCATTGTTTTAGAAATCTTGACAGGCACCCCTCCCCTTTACTCCCGGAAAAGTCATTTTACTATCATAAAGGATGTCATACTTGATCATTTTTAGTAACAGCAAACGTTTGAGTGAGAAGTGATACAGAAAAATTACACACTTCATACTCGAAGATCGTAGGTGAGCTTGATTGTTTGTATGAAGCGCGACCTAGTCAAACGAAAAAGTCAAGAGCGACTCAACAAGTAGACAAAACTAAGATAAGTGATCGAGATGCAGTTCGCATCGAATTAGATTAATCGAATTAATTTAGATGAAAGAACATTGCAAGATGAAAGAACAACAAAATTACGTGAAGCATTCCATGAAGTTTCATCGAAAAATATAACTATTCACTAGGATAGGAAACTGCTACCACGATTAACTAATAAAGCATCTGTTGAGAGATCATCAGTTCTAATTGGTGTGTTACGAGCCGAGGGCCAGATAGCTTTGCGTGGCCGGAGGTTGGATGCAATTGGGATTTTATTAAGGGAGATTCGTAGACCAGCCAATGCTTATTTCGGCATGGGTGGCTACCGTTAAAGTTAGGATAGGGTGCGTAGACCAGCCGATGCTTATTTCGGCACGGGTGGCTATCTTAAAGGTAAGGATAGGGTGCGTAGACCAGCCAATGCTTATTTCGGCACGGGTGGCTACCTTAAGATCAGGATAGGGTTTGGGGAAATTGGAGTTACACTGCCTCGTAACTTTTTGCAAAAAAAAGTTGAGGATATACCTCGAGCAGTAAAGATATATCTCTGTGGGTTGTACCAACTACTGCTTCGAAGTAGGAAGTGGAAATAATTGAATTTTGTAACCAAAGTAACTGGTAAAAGCTAGTTTATTACAAGTTTTGGTTTTCCTACAAATGTATCTGAATAAGTGTTCGTGGACTCTATCGCGCTCTCAGTTTATCGCACTGAATCGACGGGGGCTTCTAATCTAGTATCTACTACCTACTCGATTGTTTGCTCGAAAGAGAATTAAGACTCGATCTCGCTAGAGTTTCCACGTCGACGATTGACTCGAAACTAGCCCACTTTCTGGTTGCGTTTGGGCCCTTTATATAGCCATGTTTTCTCTGGAAAAATGGTAGTGGGGGTGTTCCTATGTGGTCCGATTCCAGAAACGTTCGTCGTCGTACCCCCTTGGAGGTACTCGACTCGCGATATACAATAAATGAACCTCCGGCTGGCTGGCGCCAGCCTGGCGTATGCCTTCAGAAAGGAATATAAAAAATTCGTGAAAAGATCCTCCGTACGTTACACGGGATAAGTTACGTAAATGCTCTATTATTGGAACAAATGGCAAACTGAAACATCTGAATACTGAATACTAACCGTAGAATGCCTTAGTAGTTTGGAAATATCAGTCGTAATTAAAAACAAAGAGAAACAACTATTGAAAAGCAGGAAATGATTATTAATTTATTTAAGAAACAAAAATCGTTAAGCGAAATTGCAAATATGGTTGGAAGATCACATTTCACAATAAAATAAATTGTAAGAAAATGTAAAAAAGAAGGATGATTAATGAGCATTTGATGAAGAGATTTCAAAAATGTATTTATGAACAAAATTTCAGGTTACATGCCAGTGGTTTCATAAATTAAAATAACGACGTGTCATTTCTAAGATCACGTGTTTACTATATCTTACAGATTCTGTCATTCATTATGACTACGTTTACAACCAGCATTTTGAAATACTTTACTGGATGATCGAATAAAGAACAGTAAAATATGAAAAAGATGAAGTTAACATCTGAAACAGAAACTTCTTAAATCTGCAATTAAAAATTATCGTTAACAAAGTATAAACATTAGGAATTACCATAGAGAAACCTTCGTAACACGGCGTGTATAAACCAGCCAAATTAATTATTATATTAATATAGATAATATTATTTTTTGCGACTTCGGTGGCATACAGTACCACAATGAATTGTATCTATTCCATTGAACAGAGAGATTTTATTATTTACTTATTACACACATTTGCAAACCGAAAGTAACTAGTTATTATCCTTGTTACAATTTTACATTGGACTCTTGTTTCACTTATTAACTTAAACTACATAAAATCGATTTAATATTGCGAATGATTACTTCTTGGGATTATGGCTTGGATTATTTCTCAAATGAATATGATATTAATTCTTTTTCTTAAAAGTTTTATTTTTACTTTTATTTGAGAGAAGGTATATATGTACGAAATGATTGAGCGACTAAATTCAACTAAGAGACCGGCGACTGAAAATCGTCTGCTTATATACCCTTTTTGGTGTGGTCTTCTCTACCAAGCCAAGACGGTCATTCATCGCGTTTTATATTGTATACGCGATACTGGGATTACTAACAGCCAGAGCACGATGTGCTCTAATGACACCGGCGATGATATATCGCGGTATCTATAATATACAGTTTACATCACCATCGGTGCGCGCTGACGGAACCGTCGGAAATGTAATGATATTTTCGAATCTTAGTCCTAAGTAAACTATAGATTAATTTTTGTGTCCGAGGCTAAAGTTTCCTTTTCAACATTACTCAACCAAAAATGTGACAAAGGCACAAGCCTAACATACAAGTTATTTTCATGGACCAATTTCTTGAGACATTACACTTCACTCCTTTGTATCACCTCTTATTTTCGACACACCTTTTTTGTTTAACGGTTGCCGTACCACATCCGGGTTTTTTCGGACCCAGAGCTCGATGTCGGATTTGACCGTTTGACACTTGATGTTGTCAGCCGTTTATTTAAAAAAAGTACAGTAAGATAATAGTAATGTAGCGGCACACGGTCGGCGACCGTAATAACCATAAAACTGTCCGCTTGCAGATGTCAAGGGTTCGACAGAGAGGAAACGTCCTTGACGTTTGCAAGACCCGGAAATTCTTTTGTCTCTTTTTTTTTTATCACTGCCACATGCACTGCAGGCCTAGTCGCGGAGAAAGTCGCCGGCCGCGTACCGCTACCCGGCCGAACGGCCAGCGCGCCCCTACAGTGAGGGTTCGACGATGGCTGCCTCCCCCGCCAAACTAAGCGGGGGAAAAGAAGACAGCGAGTCTCCCAAAAAGGCGTGGCCTTTTTGGGGGACATAATATAAATAACAGCGGCAAGAAACTGAAAATCCTTCTCGTCTGAGCATTGCGCCGAGCCTCTACACGTTTAACTATTCCGCCGCGCTCCATCTCGTATCCATCCGCACCGCGCGTCATTTTATATACATCTCCGAATAAAATCTAGTGCAATTCCACCCTGTGTCCTTCCGTTGTACCCCGAACACATCGCGTTACAGTAATAATAATAGTAATAATAATAATGATGATAATAACAACAAAATTTTAGTTCAAAATGTTTGTATACATAAGGACCCAAACATGAAGCTTCGCGTGAAAGCCTAACCGCCGCGCCGGTACTGTAAGGAAATAAGCTTTGTGAAACATTCATTGAATTCTGTTTAGATACGGAATTATTGAAACAAAAAGATATTTTGCGTGAGTTTGATGGAATTTCTTATTGTTAATCTTCATTATAATCGGCTCAATTAATAATTAAAACGGCTGTCACGATTAAACTACTTACTATTTCGACTTCGAAAAATTAGTAAATATTCTTTAGACGTTCTAAAATAAAGGTGAACAGCGTTATTCTTAAAAATATCACTGCTGCGCAGTAAAAACAATTCGGAAATTTCACGCTCCGTGACTTGTTCATTACTTCGAACGCGGCCCGAATCCGTCGTACCCTTCTGCCAAAGCCGCGTGCAGCTCGCTCTTCCAGTTCCCGCGCTCACCGGGGTCACTGTATTTTTGTTAATAACTCGTAAACAAAATCGCGGATTGCATTTTCGCTAAGGAAAAAATTACCTCAGGAACCCCTCATTTCTCGGAAATACGATAATTTTTGGACGCCCTGTACGTTAGCTATAAATAAGCACGTATCCTTAGTTCCTACAATTTCTACATTACGTAACAAAAATTCTTCCCGAAATAAATATATTTTTGACACATAAATCGCTTTGCCCATCAATTTGGTATGGTAAAAAACTCCAGGGATATGGAAGGAATTTCCTTTTGTTAATTTTCCACCAAGGATTGACCGTACGTAAACAGAAATCCAATATTAATTTTATATCCTGAAGCTTTTCATAAACATAAACATCCTTTATACATGGTCGATAATTAGATTTATTAACTGTGGGCCAGGCGCTTGGAAGCTTTTTGAATAATGAAATTTCAGGTGCTGACGATTTGGACATTTTGAGAACAAACACATTTCTTAAAATTATTATATTTCATATACACGATGCTAGTAGATATATAAGTATGTTTCTGCAATCAAGGGCGAGGGGAAGGCTGAGACGGGGGGAGGGGTAAAGAGAAGGAAGCGTCATCGTGAGCGGCACTCGTCGTGTGGAGGGGGGGAAGTCACCGATAAGGAGTTTTGCGGTTTTGCATCCGGTGAGGCTCTCGGATGCCTTACCCGGAAGTTGCTTATCTTGCGAAGCGATATCGGGGATTTTGAAATAATATTGTAGAGAGCGAGAGAGATGGATGCATTGCAGTGGTTGTTCTCTCTCTCTCTCTTGCAAACGATGTGGACTTTTTCGCGCGTTGGGGAAGTGCTAGGCGCGACGCATTTATAGAAGTTTGTAGTTTTGTATCCGGAGAGGCTCGCGGATGCTTTACCCGGGGAATTTTGGTCTCATTAAGATTTGTTAAAGTAATGTTTTTATCTCGGTATAATATTGCAGAGAGCGAGAGAGGGGATGCAGCGGTTGTTCTCTCTCTTGCAAACGATGTGGATTTTTTCGCGCGTTGAGGAAGTGTTAGGTGCGACGCATTTATAGAAGTTTGTGGTTTTGTATCCGGAGAAACTCGCGGATGTTTTATCCGTAGAATTTTGGTCTCATTAAGATTTATTAAAGTAAGGTTTCTTATCTCGGTATAATATTGTAGAGAGCGAGAGAGAGGTATGCGTTGTAGCAGTTTTTTTCTCTTGCACCGCATTCTCTTTTGCAGCAGTTTCTCTCTCTTGCAACGATATGGATGGAGAGAGATGTATTTTTTCTGCTTTATCGTTTTTTGGAGAGGGAGATGTATTATAACGATGTGAGAGAAGTGCATGTGTGCATGTTAATAAATAGACGAAGCATAATGCGGAGCAAATCAAATCGTTGTTGTGAAAAGTGAGCACGCACCTTCTACTGAAAATATTTTAAACATGTCAAAAGTTGATTTCATCATCGATATGGATGGATTTAATATCCATACAAATTTTGTTTGTAAAGAAATGGCAATCGTGAACGTGCACACAGGCTACGCTGCCCGCTACGAGTTTGAATTAGACGTCCAATACAGCGATTTGAGCGATGCTGACAGGAAATCTGCATGGTATGTCTCGAGTTTTATACACGGGATTCTATTCAAAAATTTTTCCGGACAAGATAATTATAAACAAAAACATATTGGAATGTTAGTTAAACTTTTTATTCGCGGTTTCAAGGATCCCGTAATCGCGTATAAGGGGGGTCATATTGAGAGGGATTTATTGCGCGAAATTGGCGTACGGCATGTAAATTTAGAATCTTTTGGTTGCCCTAAATTCGAATCTTTAATCGCGGACCCGAAGAATGGGCCAATAGACCCACCATGCAAGCTTCATTGTTGGACGTTTAATTCAACATCGAAGCGGAAGGCACCACAATACCACTGTGCCCTCAGTGAAGTGCGAATCTTTCGCAAATGGTACCTGCAAGGTAATTTTTTATTTTTTTATTTTTTATTTTTCATTTTTTACAATTATTTTTCATTTCTATGGTGGCTTTTTTGCAGAAAGAGAGCGAAAAACGTAAGCCTGTGTGCACTCCTCAGCGAGGTGCGAATCTTTCGCAAATGATACCTGCAAGGTAATTTTTTTTATTTCTTATTTTTTATTTTTTACAATTATTTTTAATTTCTATGGTGCCTTTTTTGCAGAAAGAGAGAGAGAAAACGTAAGCTTGCGTGCACTCCTCAGCGAGGTGCGAATCTTTCGCAAATGGTACCTGCAAGGTAATTTTTTAATTTTTAATTTTTTATTTTTTATCTTTTATTTTTTATTTTTTATTTTTTATTTTTTATTTTTTATTCTTTTATTTTTTATTTTTTACAATTACTTTTCATTTCTATGGTGCCTTTTTTGCAGAAAGAGAGCGAAAAACGTAAGCCTGTGTGCACTCCTCAGCGAGGTGCGAATCTTTCGCAAATGGTACCTGCAAGGTAATTTTTTTATTTTTTATTTTTTACAATTATTTTTCATTTCTATGGTGCCTTTTTGCAGAAAGAGAGAGAGAGAGAGAAAACGTAAGCCTGTGCGAATCTTTTTTTGGTCGAGGTTATGTCCTCGGGGAAAAAATTATAACAGCGTGTCGATCGGTGCTGATACGATGGATGAGAAGAGGTGTGTATAATAATTGTTATTTAAAAAATTAAAATTTATTTTTAATAATGATTATTTTTTTAAGAGCGTCATCCTGAAGAGGAGGAGGAGGAGGAGGAGGAGGAGGAGGAGGAGGAGGAGGAGGAGGAGGAGGCTTGCGATTGCCATCAACGACGCGTCGGCGAAAGAAGAGGAAGAAGAAGAAGATTACTTTTATAAAAAAGTTTTTCATATTTTTTTGTATAAAAACATTGATGCTGGCCATATATTAAAATTTTAATAAAAAGTATTTAGGAAACATGTATTAATATACATTTTTTTTTAAATACCCACAATCCTTTCCAAACCTTCTTTAAAAATTATAGTTATTTTATATTGATTTAATTAGCTACTCGGTTAGCGGTTTGTTCAGGGGGGGAGTGAAAGAGAGAGAGAGCATTTTTTATGATAGGACATATATATTTTTCAAAATTATATTAGTTTACAATAGTATTTTTTTCATATCTATATAATTTTTCTAACAATGCTCGTCAACGGGTTGTACTCCACGATGCAGTCGTGTATAATCAAGCAGTATGCAGCCGTCGAAGGTAGGACATCCTTTCGACATTCGAATTCAATTCGCACGTCGATGGTTGCATTTTTCAGCGCTTCGTTTTATCGCGAGCAATCGATGACGACGAACGGTCCATACATTAGAAAGTCGATTGTATTCAGCAACACATCGCCGTCGTTTCCATAATAGGACTCTTGAAATTTCGCATACATATCGTAGAGCAACGTGTATTTATCCTTTTCGAAATCGATGTTCAAATCGTCGTAGGGATACATTTCCGAGTTCAAGTAAAGTCGAATATTGGATAAGAAGCAGGAATCGAATTGGGTAGCGTTTTTCTTTAAATCGTTTTTCCTTTCGGTTTGTAATATCACGTATCGCGGTTTTTCCATTTGCGGAGCCGTTTTTATCGCCCACGTATGCTTCGTAGTTGTTTGCAACATCGGATATTCGTACAGTTCCCACGAACGGAAACTCATGCTGATCGATCTTTCGCTCTCAAGAATATGCAGCATCGACAACTTGTGTATTTCGTCCAAAGCGACGTGCGGCATTCTCTATTGAATTTTATGCAAATTCAGGACAGGTTTCGCATTGTCGGACCAGCTTCGTAGCGCGTTAGAGTCGTTGCGCGCGCGAATCAAAATCAATTCGTGCCGAGCATTTATTACAACGCGTTTGTAATCTTCGCAGCAGCCTAGCAATGTGTTCATAGGCACGCAAAAGTTGAAATTTAGCAAATTCGTAGGCGTTGCGATGACATTTTCCCTCTGTTGATCATCGTTTCTGTACATCCAGCCTGCGTTGGACAGCGCGTTGTTCTTCGTAATGTTCAGACTGATGTAATTCTTCAAGGTCGTCGTTGTACCGGGATTTCTGGACTGATCGATTTCCACTCCGTTCAGTTCGTAACGTATCTCGTCGAACATAAACGTCACCGCATTGTTGTCTAGAGCTACCGTGTCGTTGGCCGATCCTCCCGGTAGACTGAGTCTTCCCTCCACGTATAGGAAGCTTTTACACGGAAGAGTGGGTCCTTATCTGACCCATACCTAATCTTGTCAGGGAATGTCTCTTTACCGGTCTGTAGCGGTATACAGAGCTGTTTATACCAGTCTTTAGCGGTATACAAAAGCTATTTATACCAGTTTGTAGCAGTATACAGAGTTGTTTATACCAGTTTGTAGCGGTATACAAAGCTATTTATACCAGTTTGTAGCAGTATACAGAGTTGTTTATAACAGTTTGTAGCGGTATACAAAGCTGTTTATACCAGTTCGTAGCTGTATATAGAGTTGTTTATACCAGTTTTGTAGCAGTATACAAAGCTGTTTCTTACCAGTCTGTAGCGGTATACAGAACTGTTTATACCAGTCTGTAGCGGTATATGAGGTTGTTTATACCAGTCTGTAACACAGTATATGAAGCTGTTATGTTAAAGGTTTTTGATCGATGATGAACAAAAAATGTACGTGCGTTAGTTACATGGAGATGTGCTCTATCATTAGAATACGAGAAGACTGATATCTATGATGCTTGAGTTCTCGTATAAATACGTTATCGTTCGAGAAGAAAATTTAGCATAACAAAAACAGTCGAGAGAGAGCATGCGTTTCGTACGGCAGTCCTTGAATATCCAGGTTCCGACCTGCCGCACGTTCGACAACCATGATGAGATAATTCGGAAGCATGGGTCATTGCTACCGAGTACTATACGATGCGTGATAAGCGGTCCGTCAGGATGTGGTAAAACGAACGTCATGATTAGCCTGTTGGAAAGTCCGAATGGACTGCGATTCGCAAATGTGTACGTGTATTCGAAATCGTTACGTCAGCCAAAATATCAATACTTGAACAACTTGTTCTCGTACGTGAGCAAGGACGTAGGTTATTTTACCTATTCGGACAACGCGGACGAGATCCCTCCGGCGGATGCTGGACCGAACTCGATATTTATCTTCGACGACGTTGCCTGCGACGAACAGGACGTTATGAGAGAATATTTCGCGATCGGCAGACATTCGCACGTCGATTGTTTATCTATCTATCTGTCGCAATCGTATGCGAGAATACCCAAACATTTGATTCGCGACAATGCCAATCTATTGATTCTATTCAATCAAGATGCTATGAATCTGCGACACGTTCATCAGGATCATGTGAATACCGATATGTCGTTCGAAAGTTTCAACGGAATTTGTTCAAGGTGTTGGCGAAACAAGTATGAATTCCTTGTAATCGACAAAGACAGCCCTGTGAACCGAGGACGTTACAGACGCGGATTTAACGAATTCGTCGTGCTGTGATCCGACTCATTTGGACGGTAAGAGGTGTCGGTGTCACATCGTGCTCCCACTCGATATGCGTCCGTCAAAGAAAAACCTGCGAGCTGCCATCGCTAAGGAAATAGCTAAGACCAGTGACGTCATACGTAACAAGAGTTTAGCCTTGAAAGTTGGGAAAATGGATGTACAGTCCAACATTGAGACGAATTTACGTCCGATCGTGGAACCGTTGAAACAGCTGGTTCAAAATACAACTACGGAAGCGAAAGATAATACATCAAGTGCTGATCGACCGTTGGATTTGCAAACACAGCAGCAGCCGCTGTTCTCTGTGAGGAAGAAAGTGGGGAGAGAATTTATTAAGAAAAAGAGGAAACACGATGAAGCGGCATTAACTCCAAGGATGCATTTGAAAAAGAAGAAGAATAAAGTATATTCCCCCATCGGTGTCAGCGATGACGTCGACTATGTTGACGTTGACGACAACAACGTCGACGACGACGACGATGCGGACAGCAATATGGTGCTCGAACCAACACCTTCAATGCATCAGGAGAAGGAGGTAGCTTTCGAATCATTTCCAACGGCTGCAACATCGTTGGAATCATCGGTGCGAAATATTTTGAGAAGTCCTGAAAAGCATCGCGACGAATACGAGCATTTGTTCAGTAATCTTGGACCTTTAGCGAGCGAATACTTGAGAAATTTCTTTAGCGGGTCGCCGAAAAGTCAGGACAATGTGTACGGAGTGTATTTTCATAATAACAAACTGATGCTTGGAAATGTTGCGTTCGATGTGGAAAGCAACGATGATATTGTTATTAATAAAATTAGGTACAGAGGAACTCCAGGTCTCTACGAATTGATATTTAAAAGAATACCCAACGAGAACCTGTACACCGAGAACGATAAAGAAATTTATAGAAACATTCTCATCGCTACGCATGCGTACCGACGTGGTAATCAGATAACACTGTCCGACAAAATCAAACTTTTTTTCTGGGTTTCTATAGCCACTATGAAATTCTTGTAGAGCTTCACTTCCTGAACAAGAATCCGAAAACCGAATTGCTCCTTTAGTTATGAGTTCTGTTCTTGTAAATAACTGGTGCGTGCGGTGTAATTACTAACTTTATTTGATAAGTTGCGTAGAATCACTTTCGGGTAGTGTGACGTCGTAGCAAGAGAGGTATGAGGAGTATTAGAGGTATGAGAGGTATGAGATGTATCAGAGGTATGAGAGGTATGAGAGGTATGAGAGGTATGAGAGGTATAAGAGGTATGAGAGGTATGAGGGCGAGCGTCTCACTGCTGCTCTTTTTATATTATCCTGTTTGCCTCCGGCAAGGGCTCTGGACACCCCCTGATTGGTTGACCCGCGAATGGGTTTTCCCAATCAGCGTTGTCCATCTCCTTCTCACCGCGTTGTCCCTTACGCCCTGAGCGCGTCCTGTTTTGGGACCGCGTGGTGATCGGAGTGGGTGCGTTTTTTTATGATGTAACGGCCTGGGTTTTCCTCAGGGCTGTTGCGCTCGGACTTCGGGTCCGTTTTTCGTGCCCTTCGGAATTCCCGCTTATTTATGACGGTCTCGTTGACTATCGAGAATCAGATAAAAAGGAAACTCTACTGGCTTATTGCCATCCGGACAGGAAACAGCTTACTCAAAGATAGCCTTTTCGAAGGAGAGTCATAAATATGCTAGTCGTTTGCACAAGAAACAAATCTTTTCTTATGCGCGCCGACTGGCCGCTACACTCCATCACCATCAGTTTTTTAAATAAACGAACTTTTGTAAAAACTCAAAATTTTCGACAAAAATGAGGTACTGCATGAAAAGTATTAACGTTAGAAGGTTCTAATTGGTGTTAAAAGATAGAGGAGAGTTTCCCGAATGTAGTGGCATGCAATTTATTAATTGTTTTTGATCCTAAATAGCAATAAATTAATGTCAAAGTTTAAAAAGGTGTCGACGTGAGCAGTTTCTGCGCAATATTTTTGTATTTTTACGAAAAGTTTTTTGTTCAGCACAAAAACTCTACCCAGGATCGGATTCTGTAGACATTCCTGAAGAAGGAACGGCACGGTAAAAGTGTCGGAACGATGTACATTTCGAGTGGATCGAGAAAATGTTCGTCGGCAACATGTGCACGACGTTTTGCCGCCATGTCCTTCGCTGCTCGCTTCTCTCTGTCCGGCAGGGCCGAAGCTATGCGTAATCAACACCGATGGAGGGATCCCATGGGGCACCCACTTTTCGTAAATAATATTTGAATTTTTTTTAGTATTTCAATGTTCTGTTTTTTTTTTACATATTTCTGTGCATAATAATCACCAAACTGTGAAGAACCTTCCGCGAAAAAAATCACACCAGAGTATTTGCAGTGGGTAACGAAAGTATATTCGAATACTAGTATAATTTTGACTTCTATCATGTTTTTCGTACCTTTTAATTTATGATTCTCTTTTGCATTCTAATATGCCGGTTGTAGCGGCTCACGGTCGTTGACCGTAATAACCATTTTAAGGGTCAAGCGAGAAAAATCTTCCCCGATGTTTGCAAGGCCGGAAATGACTTTATTTCTTTACTACTTTCACGTGTACGGCAAATTTCGTTAATGAAAACGTCGCCAGCCGCTTACTGCTACGGGACTACTTGGCGTTAGCGCGGCCTCGGAAAATCCCCAAAAATTAGCATTAAGGAAAAATTGCAAGATGTGTCCTTTTTCCCCGGTGAAACAGGGCGGAGATTTATGGAAAAGTATCCTCCTACGAATCTTCGGAAAAGGCAACGCCTTTTTCGGAGACGTATAAATACGCGACTAAATTAGAAAATCTCCTGACTTCTTCCGAATTGTTAGCAAGTCATATCTCTGCACGCCGTGTATATACAAATTAATAAACCAGTACATGCTCACTTCATTCGTATATTCGTGTAATACATAATTTATAGTGTCAGTGTGTAGTGTAAATTGTTTATTAATTAATTTATAGTGTCAATAGTGTTCGTGTACAGTGTAAAAACATGGTAGAAGTCAAAATTATACTAGTGTTCGAATACTTTCGTTACCCACTGCAAATACTCTGGTGTGATTTTTTTCGCGAAAGGTTTTTCACAGTTTGGTGATTATTATTCACAGAACATTGAAATACTAAAAAAAATTCAAATATTATTTACGAGAAGTGGGTGCCCCATTGGATCCCTCCATCGGTGTTGATTACGCATAGCTTCGGCCCTGCCGGACAGAGAGAAGCGAGCAGCGAAGGACATGGCGGCAAAACGTCGTGCACATGTTGCCGACGAACATTTTGTCGATCCACTCGAAATGTACATCGTTCCGACACTTTTACCGGGCCATTCCTTCTTCAAAAATGTCTACAGAACCGATCCTGGGTAGAGTTTTCGTGCAGAACAAAAAACTTTTCGTACAAATACAAAAACATTGCGCAGAAACTGCTCACGTCGACACTTTTTTAAACTTTGACATCAATTTATTGCTATTTAGGACCAAAAACAATTAATCAATTGCATGCCACTATATTCGGGAAACTCTCCTCTATCTTTTCAGACAGATTAGAACTTTCTAGCGTTTGTACTTTTCATGCAATACCTCATTTTTGTCGAAAATTTTGGGTTTGTACAAAAGTTCGTTTATTTAAAAAACTGAGGGTGATGGAGCAATTCGGTTTTCGGATTCTTGTTCAGAGAGTGAAGCTCTACAAGAATTTCATAGTGGCTATAGAAACCCAAAAATCGTGTCGGCCAGTGTAATGGGAAATAAACCAATGTTCTCGGCGTTACGTGGAAAGGGTATAAATATTCCAACGACGATGATGAGTGTAACCAACAATCCGGTCGATTATGTGCATTTGGATGACCCAAATGAGCTGGTAGATTGTTTGAAATTGCTGATGGCATCGAAAAATGCTGGCCATACCAATCACGACAATGAAATAACATCCATAATCGAAGAACTTTGCGAAGCTGGATTGATTATAAATTAAATTGCTCGAATATTTATTACGTTAGCGACGAATGAAATGCCCGTCGGTAAATTTATCAAATGGTTCGATAAAATGAGTATCCGTTGGAATTGTTGCGAAACCAACCAAACGTTGTCCGTAGACGAAAATTGGGAGGACAGATTTAAAAATATTGAGTTCAGACTCGACGACGTTTGCCGACAAATACAACAGATCAAGCAACAGCAAGATCTACTCGAGTTGTTGGTGTTAAAGAAGAAGAAGAAGAAGGAGAAGGAGAAGAAAACAACTGAACCGAGAAACGAAAAAAATGTCTATTAATAAATTTGGTACGTTGTATAAACAGAGTACGTCCGAGTCGAAAATATTGGCAGATATTTCAACTTTTTATTCGATATGTAAAAATTATGTACACAACAATGCCATATGCTCGATCGGCAATTTGTACGATGCGCGAGGCGCTAAGATCGCTCGTGTCGCAAATCCTACGACGAACGATGACACGGCCACCAAACTGTACGTCGATCGCGTTTTAAAGATAGGTGATGATACTGTAACGTCATCGCTTCACGAGTACATGCAGAATAATGTGATGTGCTTCTCAACGGAATCGTACACGGCTCGAAACAAGAGGATCAAACATTTGGCGGAACCGCTTCAAAACGATGATGCGACCACTAGATCGTACGTTGACGATGTATCGAAAAGAGGCTACGACGAGCTTCGTAGAAAAATAACAGCTAACGAAAAAATGACGAAGTATGTCGAACAGGCTGGTGTAAAATACAAGTCCGAATTCATGGATAAAATAACAGCTAACGAAAAGTTGGCGAAGGATGCCAAACAGGCTAGCGAGAAATGCAAGTCCGAACTCGTGGGTAAAATAACGGCTAACGAAAAGTTGGCGAAGGACGCCAAACAGGCTAGCGAGAAATGCAAGTCCGAACTCGTGGATAAAATAACGGCTAACGAGAAACTAACGAAAGATATGGAGCAGACTAATGAAAAATGGAGGAGTAAAGTGCTGGCTAAAATATATAATTTTCAATACGGCAGTGATCAGAAAATTAAATCAATTGATTCAGATAACGATGAAATTAATGTGAAAATTGATAATCTATTTTCGGTATTGGAGCAAAAGGTTGAAGCGTTAAAACAGAATATGAAAGATGAAATGGACAGCTCTATCGGTAACCAACTAAAAATCTTTGAGGAAAGTTTTCGTGGTAAAATGAAGAAATTAGTTGCCGAGGAATACCTCAAAGTTCTATAAATAACATGCTTTTGCGACGATTGCATCATTTTTGCTGGTGATTACGGTGGTATAACATCGATTGTCGAGAGAAATTGGAGCAGCAGCAACAACTTTTGATGCGTAACAGCAGCAGCAAAAAATCATCGTCTCGTGAGTCGCTAAAGCAGGCTATTCAAGACATCGTCGCGAATATAGACACGAAACACGAACATCACAAGGACAATTCAATCAACACGAAGTATTTCAGTAGATTTATGTTCGATCTGATAAATACGATAAGAAAATACGTTCTACACGTATCGGTCGAGAATGACGAGTTCGATGCATATTGGACCTACCTATAGAAAGTATAAAAGTTCCTATTAACACCAACGACACTGCAACAAGGAAGTATGTCGACAACGTTATCAACGAGAGGGCGGTAATTTTGAACAGTGACAACGAATTGTTCGATGCAAAATCTCGAATTATTCGATATTTGGCAACTCCGGTTTTCGCCAGCGACTCGGCAACAAAAAGTTACGTTGACGACGCGATCGATTCGTTGAAAAAAAACATTTACGTACGACCTGTATGAAACTATCGACGATGTTCACTCGATGAAACGCGCGGTCGAAACTCTCCAAAAATTCGTAACAAACGACGAATCCAATCACGAGAATCTGAAGAAATATGTTGAGACGTGCATCGAGCAGAATAATAAAAGTATCAATGAAAAGCTACGTCAAAGATTCGTCGAGCTCGAGGATAAGTTGTTCGAAACAATGAAAGCTGAGGGTATCGTGGATCGAGAAAAATTGAATGCCGTTGTGAAATTTGCTGGCAACATCGAGCACAAACTTGCAAGTGTGGAACACAAAGTTAACAGCAACTGGCCGAAAAAGATTGATAACCTTGAAAATCACATATTAAATAAAATCCACATCTTGGAGGAAATTACGAGCACTGGCAAAGCGAATCAGGGAAAGTTGGCGCAACTTGAATTACTCGTAGACGAACTGCAAAATAAATTTACAGTAGGCGGTTTTGAAACTGGCAAGGAATTGGATGAGAGGTTCGAAAGGCTTAATACTGCTATGCACGAGAGATTACTCGAGCTGGCTGGAGAGGGAAACATAGTCGCGAAATTCGAACAGTTACATAAATCTTTATTAGAGAAATTTACCGAAATATACGGACAAAAATGCGACGTATCGAAGAACAGCAGCAACAAAGTGTGCGCATCGCTTTCGAGGAATTGGATTCTCGTATGAAACTTCGTTTCAGAGACTTGTTGACTCTAGCGGTAGCAGCAACCACAGAAGAGATTCCGACAACGGAAAAAGCGTCAATAGCTGAAAAAGCCCATAGATAACGCAAAAGAGGACGCGACAGCGGTCGAAAAGACTCCGAGAACGCAAGGATAATTAAATTAGCTTATAGATCTTAATTTCAAGCGACCGCAGACTGATAAGGTGAAATCATGAGCGGCGACAAAGTGAACTTGGTGAATGAACTGCATGCTCCGGCGAGACGTTTCCTCCTGGCGGAGGCGAGTGATTACGCGAGGACTCGACGATCTCTGGCAAGCTGATATCGTTGAAGTTCAACCGTACGCAAGAGAGAATCGAGGACATCGATATATTCTTACGATAATCGATACATTCAGCAAGTATGCCTGGGCGGTTCCTTTGAAAAGCAAAATGCTGACGATGTGTGCAAAACTTTCGCGTCGGTGTTGAAAAAAGATGGTCGAATACCGAACAATTTGCAAACCGATATGGGGAAAGAATTCTACAATAAAGATTTTCAAGAATATCTGAGAAAACGTAACATCAACCACTATTCCACATTCAGCACTATGAAAGCGTCCATAGTCGAACGATTCGATCGTACATTGAAGAACAACATGTGGAAATTTTTCTTATTGAGCGGAAAATATCGTTGGATCGACGAGCTTCCCACGTTGATCAAGGACTACAATAATGAAAAACATCGCACCATTCGTATACGACCTGCAAACGTGAATCATAAAAATGAGAAGCATCTTTTATCTACCGTGTACAGTAACGTCAAGATCGCCGGTCCTGCGAAATTCAAAGTTGGCGACTATATGTGCATCAGCAAGTTCAAAACCGTATTCGACAAAGGATATACGCCGAACTGGTCAACGGAAGTATTTAAGATCGCGACAGTGAAACGAACGAACCCCGTCACATACCTTTTGGTTGATATGTAGAACAAACCTATCGCCGGAGGATTTTACGAATACGAGATACGCGCTACCAAATATACCGACGTGTATTTGGTAGAAAAAGTATTGCGCCGAAAAGGAAATGAAATATATGTAAAATGGTTGGGGCTGGATTAGTCACATAACTCTTGGATAAAGAAATCATCTGTACTTTAATTATATAATGTAATGTTTTATTTTTTTCTCCAATAAACATGAAAAAATACATAAATGTTTTTTACATTAATACTAATTAATTCCCGTATACAATTTCGCACGTATACAATTTCAACGATTCGCTTTCGATACGATTAGATCTAACCGTAAAGCTAACAATTCGCAATCGATCAGGCAATTTCGTTCGAACAATTCGTTTGTAAAAATTGCGGTCGCATAATTCTGCTCGTTATTGGCGTATTTTACAATGTCAACGAGCTTCGCGAATCTATCCTGAATTTCTGGAATATTTTCTAATAACCATGAATACATATGATCCATACATAACTCTAATTTCTACAAATTATCCATCGTCTCTTTCGTAACATAAATCGATGCTTGAGAATCAAACAACTTGATTAGACTCATTCCATTAAAATTAACAATTTGTAACGATAAAGTCTCATCAATTTGTTTTTCCTTCTTGTCCGCGTCGAGGTAACTGTGAATATAATCTCTAGTTTTCACCAGCAGTTTCCACGTAGTCATTGAAAAGGAAATCTCTGTTCCACGATTGTCCCCCAAGACGAACTCGACGCGCAAATTTTCATCCACGCGTACACAAATTTCAAGGAACTTGAAATAATTGCCGGCTATGGAGTATCTTCTACCCAAGATTCGTACATTGCAACTGCTTCTGCTGCGACTGGGGTTGCGACTGCTAAAACGTCCGTTTCATCGAAGTGGAGTATCTATAGAAAGCAATAACATACAGTATTTTCTTCTTCTTTCATAAAAGGAACTTTTTATTCTCTTCAAACTTTCTTTACTTACCCGTAATTTTTGCTATCGTTGTGAGATCCATTTTTATGTAGAAAATTATTGGTTGGATTTGACATTGCGAATATTATAATACTGAAGGACAACTCTGTGCAATAAAGTAATCTGTAGAACGCGCTACTCGCTGTACGCAATGTCAAAGCAATTATATACAATTCCTTCTACCATTTTTCCCCCTTCTTACACGTAAGATAACAATTCAAGGAGCGTATACGCCCCTTTTCCGCTTACAAATAAAAGTGAACACGCGCGCAACATGGGATTCGAAACATCGATGAAATTATATAACCGCTTTTATTTTTTTCTCACTCCCCCCCCCCTTTCGCGATTTTATAATGCCCCCAAGGAAGGGTTTCGATCGAATTGTTTAAAATGTATCGCTTATCACACAATACACTTGATGTTGTATAGACATTATCGATTTAACGCGAACTGATTTTTCTAGATGATCGTAAGGGCATGCTAAATAGTCGTCGAAATTTATATTTTTAATCGTCACGTTAGTCTTAATAATTCCTTTAATCTTTTTTACATCGTCTTTGTCCTGTACCCGAATAGCATACATTTTCGAGCGAAGATCCACAAACTCTGTCATGATTTTGCCCCCGTTCTCGTCCTTCATTAATCCTAATACTTTTATCATCTCGTACGCGTCGTCGCAAATAATCTGATAAATTAAACTGTCCGTGTCCGTGTCCGTGTACAAAATCCTGCATCTTTCTTGAAAATTTGGAAGCATGTAGCCATAATGAAAATCATACAAATGTAATTTTGATATGTCCAACACTGACATGCCTACGTAAATAGGTTTATATAATTTAATGGAAAGCTGTTTCATTTGAATCGCAACAAAATCCTCGGAGAATACGGTACAGCTATGAAAATTTGGTCGAGCTATTAAACGTTCTGCACCGTGTCGACCTCTCCATCGCGAGAGCAACTTTACGTTCACGTGATTTCGAACGTTCTCCATCGTTTTTCCAAACACTGCATTGTTCATCAGTTTGAACAGATTCTTCGAGAAGTCATTGTTTGCATTGGCGCGCAACCTCGTATTTAAATCTATGTAACGGCGTAACCAACATGATTGTTCAAACTTCAGTATCCGATGTGAATTTTCTTGAATTTTAAATTATACCTCAAACATTGCTGGAGGTATCGATAATGGAGAACGTAACGATTCTTATCGCTAAGCGTTGTCAAACAGTTTCTTTTGCAACGCCCCAACCTCGTGAATCGGGCAAAATGGAAGATCCGCGTGAGCATCATGAATTTCCTGAGGATACTCTAAGTCGACCTCTAAAATGTACCCGACGGGACTGATGAAATGTACTCGTATCATCAACCCATTGAAAACCCCTGTGCGGCAAAGGCTGCGACATGGCCCAGCCATACAAATTATTAACATCGAAATACATCAGATAGCTGGACGGTTCGGTCGAATCGTACGTCGACATATACTTGTTATTCGCGCGCGCGTAACGATGCGAACATTGACTCAACCCACCTCGTATTCCCCGCTCCACGAACAAAAGCATGTCAACGTCGGTGAACAATTCCAACTCGATCTTCGTCAATTTTAGCATCGCGTCCCACGCGAAACCGGGCAACGTATAATAGTGCGCTGGATCGAGTTTATAATTCTCGAGCGACTTTTCGCGAAAATTTTCAAACACGTCGGCCAACAACAACACATCCAATTTCAAGTGCAAGTCGCTGTACTGTCCTAACGTTTGTATACCGAAACGTGACCAAACTTCGTTCGCGTGACAATAGTCGACGTCGGATATCTCGCTGTCGCATAACTGATTATAAAATGCTTCGCGCGGTGGTAAACAAGTGTCGCTTAATTTGTCATAGGTCGTTACATAGTCGTATGGGAAAACACCTTTCCTGGTTAGAAGATGAAAATCATCGTTCGAAAGACGATTGAATTGGCTCCTCATGATACGCAAGTCGCTCTTGTCCAAGTACGACGACAACTTGTCCAGACTCGAATTCAAGAATTAACAGCAAATCATTCGAAATCCTGAAACAACAGCGGCAACATGGGATGTCTCTCAGGCCTTCCCTTCGCATGATTGGACTTGCTACAGCTCGCAAAGGTAGATTTAATTTTCGAACTCCCGGCAGGAGTATCATAGCAAAATGGTTGAATGCCTGTAGGTTGGATCCGAATCTAGAACAGAATTGAGAGAATTATTGAAGAATAAAGCAAACGGTACGAAATATTGAATGTTTTATTCATACATCAAAAACCATTAAAACTAAATTTTATATTAACATTGTATTTGTATATATAGTTATTAAGCACAGTATAATTATAATAATTATAAAGATAAACGTCCGTTCTATCGAATCGAATACTTTTTGCCAATGGTGACATCAACCCTACGACAATTGCATTCTTATTTCACACTATGCCTGAATGCAAGTTTCTTTTAAATTAAGTGTTTTTTTGCCGCGAACACTGATGTTAACGCGCGGAACTCTCGTGCCCTTTCTGGGGTTGTAAGGCCCGGATTAAGCCGTTCGAGGACGCGTTGACTCCGGTGCCGCTGATACATTGCCCGCCAAATTAATACCAATATTAATTGCCCAAGCAATCGGATTCCACTGGTAGAACGGTGGTTGCGCGTACAATGTACTGGCTCGACTGTTGGAGCTGGAGGTGGTCTTGCGATGGTCGTCGAGTAATACGGGATGATCCTGGGTGCGAGTCGGAAGCGAGAGTGAAAACGAATAAGACCCCAACCGGTGGTGAGAAAAAACAGGCCTGACTCGTGATGTGCAGGCTCTTTTATCGAGGAGGTTTCCGTGTTCATGACGAATAAGTGCACTGATTGGTCTTGCTGGTCGTTGCATTTGCCCAATCAGTGACTTCTTAATCCTTCACCAACACCCTCTCGTTACGCCCTGAGCGTGTCTTATCCCAGAGAGGGTATGAGGATTTATTGCCGTCATCGACGAAGCGACGGAAATTCCTCCAGGTCAACTCACGGTGGCCTCGGGTACAGCGGTAGGCACTCGAGATGACCCTTCGAAAATCCCGGATTTATGACACTTATGGTTATTGAGGAAGACGGCGATGAGGTTCGAACGCCACATGGCTGGCAGATGTAAAAAGTCTTGTTCTCAAAAATAACCTTTGTCACGTCCGTGTCATAAATCCCGTCGACGGAAACTCCTCGAGGTTTGTTCCTTCGGGACGGAACATTAAGTACAACTCAATAGAATTATGAGGAAATTATATGTTCAATCGTAACCGCTCCTGATTGGTCGAGTCACTCTTGCGGAACGGTCACCGAAGCGTGAAGCGTGACCACGAATATATAAACCACAAATTTTGTCAAATGGTTCATTCGACGCCTTGTATCTACAATAGCAACATGGAGAACTTCAGGACTTTCCTTGATGCGATCGGAGTGCTCGACCCTACCAAAGCGGATTTTATTTCTGCACTTCCGCCGGAGGTGTCGCAGTTAATCCTACGCATGTTGGATCCTCGGTCTCTGCTTTGCGCTGCTAGAGTGTCAGGTAAGTGGCTGAATGTCTGCAAGGATGATCCTATCCTGAGACGAACCGCGAGACACTATAAACAGCGCATAATGCAGAGACGACGAGAACGTTTTCCTGCGGCAGCTGTTGAAGAACCAAGGACGACGGTACGGAGGGCAGTTCCAGTTCCTGCACAGGTGAGAGTAGTTGCACCTCATGTACAAGCTCGGCCAGGTTCAAGAAATTCGCGGCGTGGCAAATCCATTAGAATGTAATGTATTTGTATTAATAAATTATTTAACCTGACGTGCTTCTTCCAGCAAATAATTATTATTATGTTTTAGTTAAGTATTTTCATTTCTTTATGTATTTTGACCAGCTTCTTTAATAGTAGCAATTTTTTCTTAGTTTCAACGTAGTAGAACTAATAATTTGTATCTTGACCAGTTTCTTTAATAGTAACAAGTTTTTCTCTAATTAGTTTTAATATGATGTAACTAAAAATAACACTTAATAGAATAATACATTATATTTGACGATCTTTGCAACCAATGTGAGTAAAGTACAACTACAGCAGATTTCTATATTTATCCGCATTTCATACCTACAGACAGGGTGTCCTTGAAAAGTATGTACGAGCGGACACCAACCAAGATGGCACAAAGATATCTTTAAGAGGTCTCAAAGACGTCTGGTGTAAAACATTCGGGAAGTCTTATTCTGATTTTTCCGTTGCGACAATCTTGAAACTTTTGGAACATTCGGAACATTCGGAACTTTCAACACGAGTTGATATTAATTTGTATCTCTCCACATATCTTGTATTTTTACGGGGACGTGTAATTTGCATGCATTACAGCGGACAGACGATTTATACTGTGTTTCGCATTATGCAAGGTGTTTATACATGATGTACAATTTAAATATATCCCAGAAAAAACTAGGAAAACGCTTCACACGCATACAAGGTGTTCCACAATTATTTTAACAGCCGAAAATGAGGGGTAGCTGAGGTCATTTGAAGTAGTAACTTTTTTCCTTTGCTAAAATGCAATCTGCGACTTTGTTTACGAGTTATTAACGAAAAACACTGACCAATAAGAGGTGACGGCGCGAAGTTCGAGAGCCCGCAGCACGAGGCTTTGACAGAAGGTCGGGATGGGGACTCGAGCCGCGTTCGAAGTATTGAACAAGTCACGAAGCGTGAACTTTCCGGATTTTTTTTACTACGTAACAGTGATATTTTTAAGAAAAACGCTGTTCACCTTCACTTTAGAACGTCTGAAGAATATTTACTAATTTTTCGGACCCGAAATAGTATGTAGTTTAACCGTGACAGCCGTTTTAATTTTCTGGTGTGCATGACACCTCATGTGTACCGTATGAAATTTTTGTGCAAGGTGTACAGAATTCAACGAATGATTTGCAAAGCTGTTTATTAGAGTTTGGCGGCTGTTCGAGTGTGTGTGTGTGTGTGTCGTGAGTGGAGTGGGGAGACGTTTCGTCCGGGGCCCGCTAGAGGACTCTAGAGTAAGGCTATTGTGGCGTGCGCACCTGCAAGCGGCACACAGCGCCACCTGCAACTTTGTAACTAGCTGTTGCTAGGCGAACCACTGGGCTCCCCATCAGTCTAATAGCTACCTCCCAAGAGAGTAGACGCACAGTCTAATAGCAAGACGTACAAGCAGTCTAAGGACGTACGCATAAAGTTGAATAAATCACGTTACAAGTTAAACCAAATTAACTGTTTCCTTTATTACCGAGAAGCCATCGTTCCCAGTTCTCAGAGAATCCAATTTAAGAGAACATAATACCAAGCAAACCGCCACACTATCCTAGCGGGCCCTTGCCTTAGACGTGGGGGTAGGAAAGGACGAAGTCTCCGTATATATAGGGATCGAGGTGGATCGGCTACTAGCGGGAGGAGGAGCCCCCTCTGCTGGCAGGTCTGGAGGTAGCCGCCACAAGAGAAATATGAAAAATATTATCAATAAGTATCTCACCCATTTAATTGAGGATGCATTTGCTGGCTGGAATTGTGGCTCACGATGTCGAAGGGCACTGACCTCGTACAATGCACAGTTGATCTTTCACTGCACTGTCACCAAACACTGATTGAATTTTTTTTAAATTTTTTTTTTAAATTACGTTCTAAGAGCGCAGGGTACCGTCGGTGACAGGCGGGTCGGCCGTAGTTTACGTCTCTGCATATTATTATCCGTGAACGCGTCTCAGTCATCATCTTTCGTAATATTCACAAGAGTTTCGGATTATCAGTGATTAATTACGTGATCAGTGTTTGATGACAGTGCAGTGAAAGATCAGCTGTACATACTTCGAACGCGGTTCGAGTCCGTCCCGACTTTCTGTCAAAGCCTCGTGCTGCGGGCTCTCGAACTTCGCGCCGTCACCTCTTATTGGTCAGTGTTTTTCGTTAATCACTCGTAAACAAAGTCGCAGATTACATTTTCGCAAAGGAAAAAAGTTACTTCAAATGACTTCAGCTACCCCTCATTTTCGGCTGTTAAAATAATTGTGGAATTATATATTATATATAATTTTATATATAATATTATATATATATATTACTTATATATTATATATTATTACATACATATATATATATATAAAGTTTCACTTTGTACTGCTGTACGAATACTTCCCACACCGACTGTATGTAATTCGATTGACAACGTGTTTACAGAGCTGTTTTAAGAACCCTTTACCAGCATGTGGTAAACATTTTGTACGCATAAGTTACGGGATCGCATAACAAGGTCGATAAACTGCTACATGGTAATTTATCTGATAATGCGGTTCATCTGTAAGCAAACCTACTTTTTACTTGTCTGTAACGGTTCACAGTTGAGAGTTGGTTTCACAGTTCAACGGTTGAGAAGAAATTTTAGCATAACAAAGCAGAGGGAGCATATGTTTTGTACGGCAATCCACGAATATCCGGATTCCGACGGGCCGCACGTTCGATGACCACGACGAAATGATTCGGAAATACGAGTCATTGCTACGCGGCACCGTACGATACGTGATAAGCGGTCCATCATGATGTGGTAAAACGAACGTTATGGTCAGCTTACTGGAAATGAATGAACTTATCGAATGAACTGCGATTCGCAAATGTGTATGTGTACTTGAAGTCGCTACGTCAGCAGAAATACGAATATATTTGAGTAAACTATTCTCATCCGTGAGGGAGGATGTGAGTTACTTCGTCTATTTGACCAACGTGGACGTAATCTCTCGGGCAGATGCTTGACCGGCTTCGACATTCATCTGTGCTGGACACACCGGCCACGACAACGAAATAACGTCGATAACACTGTCCGAAAAAATCAAACTTTTTTTCTGGGTTCCTATAGCCACTATGAAATTCTTGTAGAGCCTCACTCTCTGAACAAGAATCCGAAAATCGAATTGCTCCATCACCCTCAGTTTTTTAAATAAACGAACTTTTGTAAA